>NC_138351.1:27218512-28529345 GCF_046562875.1 Panthera onca | reverse complement strand
TGAAGGATGGACAAACCTCTCTTCTCCATCCAACAGGGGCATCTGTGGGAGTGTCATTTATTCATGGACTCATTCATTCATCTGTCAGACACTTCCTGAGCACCCCTTATGTACAGGAAATACATTACAGTACCCAACAAACTATATCTTCTCAATGAATATGTGTTCAATGAGTGAAATCTGTAGAAACAACCTTTCATGTCACAATTAGAGATGTAATGTCAAACATGAAAGTACATCACTGGTTTACATAATAAGTGTCAGTGAGCTTCTGGCACCGGTGGAGGTACGGATGAACAGATCCTTTCTGACTTGAATGGTGAGGTAGAGGTGATCAGTAAAAAGAATAACATTACTAACAGCTAAACATTGGCGTTTCCTAGATATGTCTATGCTAATTTCCTTTGCACCCATTATCCCATTTAATTCCCTTCAATGACTCTTTGACTTGTTACTATTTATTATCCTCATTTTACAGAATATGAAGTAAAGGCAACGAGAGGTTAACCAACCTGCTTGCGATCACACAGATAAGAGTGGATGGAGTCAGGGTCTTCCTGAAGACCAGTCTGCTTTCATAGTTGAGGCTCAGTACTGGAGAGGGTGGGTATGCCAGGAGGGAGCTGGGACAGAAGGACAGAAGTTACAGATTCATTAACATTGAATACCAGGAAAATTGTTTACACTGAACTGGATCAGGAAGCTTCCAGTGAGGACGTTGTGCTCTCTCTCTCTCTCTTTGTTATATACCTCTCTCTCTCTCTCTTTGTTACACAGCAAAGCTGAACACGTAAAGGTGTCACTGTATTTTAAGTTCTTCATGCTGACTTCCAATTGGATTGAAGCCAGGTGGAGGCCAAGCAGAAAGGACCTGAGACATGGAGGGTGGAAAGAGAAGTGGGAAACAAGTTTTACTGAAACCCTAAAAGGTATCTCCCTGTATCTTCACTCCTGCAAGTCTATAGTTTCCTTTGCCCTCAGACAGAGACTAGAAATCCCAGCATAGATATTTATTTTAAAATTTTGCTTTCACTGAAGCGAAAAGATGAGTATGGTCCCTCAAGTTTTGTCATGCACTTTGCTAATGTGACAGGCACTAGGCTGGGCCTTGAGAGGCTGGGAAAGGGCAAGGTGTGTGCTTCCCAGTACTCAGAGTTTACAGTCCCAAGGGGCTGATACATATTAAATGTTTGGATAATTCCTATAAAGGAGGAGCACAAAGAGTCAGTGATAAGGTCTTCAGACTTGCTTCAGCATGGGGGTCCAGGAAAGCTCTGGTGGCTAACCTGTAGCTTTCTTCTTTTCGTGAGTGAAGCAAGAGATGTATGGCATTTACCCACTGACCAATCAGCAGTGGCCAGACCTGGGACTATCCAGCTTTGAAGCAGTTTCAGAGGGAGTTTAAATGAAGGAACTACAGGTTTCCTTTCAAAAATGAGAGTCTATGACTGCACCAACCTCTGTATATTCACTGAGTGTTTACCGAGGCAAAGCACCATACTAGGGTATGGGGTTGGCAGAGTGGGCCTTAGGGGTAGTGAATACAAGAAAGTACAGAGAACATCTGCTCTCAGGAAATTTATCATCTTGTGTTGGGAAGATAAAGTACATATGTATGAAAAGACAATGTCAGGTCATCCCTGGCTTGAATAAGTGAAATTTGTATCTGGTTTTCATTAGAATGGTCCACCAAGACAGCACAGGGATGCCCTCTGAGCTCTTCAGACCCTCCAGGCTCCTTGCTTGGGATGTGGAATGCCCTTCTTGGAGAGCAGGAATGCTTTTCAATTTTCCACATGGCTGTGCTTAGGCAGACTGCTCTGATGGTTCACCTCTCACTAGCCAAGTCTTCTCTATCTCGACTAGGGGTCTGACAGGATGAACCTCTGTGTGCCCGCAGTAGGTTGTACAGACCCAGCGTCTCTATCACAGTATTTTCCATGTGACCTGGGAGTGGTTTATGGGTCTCTGCTGGCTTCCATTATGGATTGTTTCATTTATCTATTCCTCTATTACCAACTACCTCAGAATTTACTGCCTTAAAACTACAACCACTTAATTAGCTACAATTCTGAGGATCAGGAATATGGGTGGGGCTGGGGCATGCAGCTTGCCTTTGGTCCATATGGTGCTGCCTATTTTTCTTTAGAATGAAGGCTCCCCTGGAACTGGAGGAACCATCACGGCCTCCCTCATGTGCATGGGGCCTTGGTCCTGGCTGTCTCCTAGGGCGTCTTGGTTCTTGTCTGTGCAGCCTCTTTCTCTCCAGCAGTCTGTCTCCATTTAATAGTCTAGCTGGAGCCTTGTCATATGGCAGTTGGCTTCTAAGAGGGCAAAAATGGAACGTGTGTTATCTCTGAAGACCTAGCCCAGAAATCACACACAGCCATACTGCAGCCAAAGCAAGATACAGGGATGTCCAGATTCGAGGAGAGGAGAGAGAAAGTTTATCGTTTGATGGCATGAATGCAAAGCCATGCTGCAGAAGAACATGAAGGAATGGGTGGGGGGATTGATGTGGCCACCTCTGGTGACATCTTATTTATTCTCAACACTTAGCATATGCCTGGAACATGATAGTTGCTTGATAGTGATAAGATCTGGCATTTAATGAACACACTAATTTAGGCATATTTACCTGTATTATCTTGTTAAATCCTCACGACTCTTTGAGGTGTTAATATCCTCATTTTGCTGAGCGAATTGAGGCTTGGAGATGTTGGGACAATTGCCCAAGGTTATTAAACTAGTGATATGTGGGACTAGAAATCAGAGTCAACAGCCTGGGTCCAGAGGTTAAGCACAGAACATTCTACTGAAAAACTAAATGATCAGGTTTTTTTGTGGTTTACTCTTCCCTGGGATCATTTGTCACCATTACAGCCCTGTGGCTGCTTCTTTTGTTACCTTGTTCAGACTTGTAGGAAGTAGATGGCACCTAATAGACAGAATCCCTTTGAAACCAGAAGGGACACAAGCATGCCATGTGGGGTAGGGTCCAGCTTTGAGCACACTTCTGACTCCTTTTTCCCTTTTCCAGAGGAAAATCGCTCTGCTGTCCATGCCCTGGAACAATTGGTTCCCAAAAGCAAAGCTTGTCTGTGATGGGATGCCAGCTCGTGGTGGAATTTTCGTATTTTGGTGAGATTTTCATTGACTTTATATTTATCCATGTTTAAAGTTACGAGGATGTGTCCTCCCAACTTTTTTGGAATGAATAATTCATTTTGTGAAATAGATCTCAAGAAAAGATTGTAGTCTTTTTTCAGTGAAGATACTTGGCAACAAAAATTTTGGCAGTTCTATGTACATTACCAAAATATGCCAATGTCAACAATCTACTGGTTCTTTATGATCCCAAAGTCTGGGATCCTCTACACCAGCAAAAAATAAAAATAAATAAATAAATAAATAAATAAATAAATAAATAAAAGGAGGTAGAGTGGTAGGTCCATTAAGAGCAAGGGCTGTGGTATTGTGTTGAGTCCCACTACTCTCTTTGAACATTGAGAATTTCACACTGTCTTTCTTCTTAACTATTCCTTGGCTTTGTTATTGCATCATCAAGGTGAATTTGGGATAGTTATGATAATTTGGTGGTATTATTTGCAGAAAATACTTTCTTAGGAGAAGGCCTGGCATATGGTAATGCACAATTAGTATGAGAGAGCATTATTGCTGTTATCGATCCCTATGAGATTCCTGTACACAGTGATGATTGGAATTTTTGTAACTATTTTCCCCTAACTGGCCTTGGCCAAGCAATTAACATTCTCCAATCAGCTCCATGAAGACAGAGATGTGGAGATGCAGAAACATCAGTGACTAGCTGAAAGCCCCATGAATTCCTGAAACAAAATCAAGCTACCAGAATAAAAGGCCTTTGTCGTCAAATCCTCAAGCCAACTGAAGAATTATCTCTTGGTTCTCAAGAGTCCTGGCTAAAAGATTTGAACTGCAACCAAATGCCACTCTTTAAAGGAGATAAGTGAGTAATGAAATTTTATCGGAAAGAATTTTAATGTTCTTAGAATTGCATCTACTAGGGAAGATTCTCAGAAGTTAGCTGTGAACAAGCATTTCTGGTACCCTCCTTGTTTAACTCCTTCTGATCACCTACCTACCAGCTGTCCCAGATGCACAGCTACTGGGCTTACAATCGGGCAGGATGGGAAGGGTGTGAACCTCAGAGTCTGCCAGGGGTCAGAGGAGGCTAAGAAGGTGCAGGACTTTGTACCTCTTATAGGAGCCTGGTGTCTGGTAGAACTCCATGGTCCTCAGAGAACTATGACCCCTAGAGTGTATGTACCTCTGGGTCTCCTAGGTCCTAAAACAGTGGGAGAAGATATCTGAAGCGTTGGCTTCCTGTCTTCCCCTGAGTCGGGGCAAAGGCACACTTCTCTGCTTAGCATTCCAGGAGGAACAGAACCTTTCTTCTGGGCTCATACAAGCCTGCCACTTTGCCAGCAGAAACCTGTGCTTCATGAGGTCATTACGGCTTAAAGTTCCCCACCAATCTGACTTGAGTCCTGAGGGTGAAGAGAAATCAGAAACAGGCAAAGAAAATCTACAAGATAACCCCACGGAGAGAGAGGGAACAAGCTGAACTCTGAGAACAGAGGGCTGAAGGAAACAAATAAATCACAACTTGAACAATAAAAAATAATACCACACCAGACATTTGGGGATGAGAAAACTAATCTTTTTATTTAAAAATGCAGTAGCTCAGTGAAAGAAGGACATCGTAGTTAAGAACAAAAAGTGTTGTTCTGGAAGATCAAACGGAAGGGATGAAAGACTTCAAAGAGCAAAGAAGACACAGAGTAACCCTAATAAAAGAGAGGTGATTGATAAATTAGCAATAAAAATATAATTGATCATTAACATAGAGAAAATAATCCTTTATTAGGTCTGAGTTGATGGGGTGCCGGGTGAGTGGCAGGTTGTGCAGCAGACTTCCCAGGAAGGCTGAAGATGTTGCAGTCCGAGATGGAGCTCAGATATCATGGCTCAAGAATGTGTCAATCACTCTACACAGAAAAGGCAGGAGACAGGTATGCAAAGGTATTAGTTCTTTTTCTTGTTTGGTCTTGCTGTTCTTTTTTATTGGCATGGCAGGCTGGGTCCACTGACAGACATGAGCAAAAAGTTTTGGCTTGATGCCAAGTAGAGGGAAACATTGGCTAGGTATTAAAGAACGTTTTAGACAATAAGAGTAGTTGAAAAGCCAGAATGTATCATCTCAGATGTTGGTTGAGATACCATCCCTTCCAATGTTCAAAGGAAGAATTGAAAATATCATTACGTGCAGTCACTGCCTTCAAATACCAGCTGACACAGCCATGAGCTCCCTTGCCTGGAAAACAAACAATGTGACCTTGGCAGTTTTCTCAATATTGTGTTGGGCTCACTGCAAAGTTTAGTAGCCTATCATTCATTGGCCACTTGATTTGGCCATGAGTTAAAAAAAAATTAAATCTTTGAATGGTTGTTGTAGCAGAAGGAGCTGTGGGAGGGATGGTGTGTAATCCATGTGTGGGAGGAAGGGTACACATGGATATAGTAAATTTTTCTGCCCATCTTTGTACCAGCTAGACTTTGCCAGCATCCCTGGCAGTCAGATGTGAATGAAAGCACTCCGTGGAATGGGAATAGGGACAAATGTGTGCCATGTCTAAGCCTGGCCTGTGAAATCTTTGCACTCAAGCCCCTTCAAGTCCTTTTACTTGCAAATGATGGTGAGGCCTTAAGAGAAGGCAGAAAATAATATGGAAAGAGCCTGGGTCTCTGCATTGCCCACCTGCATTGTCCATTATATCTGTAAGAATAAACTCTTGTTACAGAAAGTCATTGAAAGATGAGTTCTTGTTTGTTACAGCAGCTGGCAATACCCTAAGACAGGGAACTGGCCACTCTATGTGCAGCATGGAAATTTTACCTTGAAACATTTGAAAGTATTTTCCACGGGTATGTATTAATTATGTATTGGTTAAAAGAATACAGTGCTTTTTCTCCCCAGTGTACATTTGTACTCCCACACCCTTGTCCCCTCCCAAGACTTTTTAGAATTCAATAATTGCAAAGAGACCTTGGGCGTACTACCGTTGGACCAGTGGTGTTTGGCTATTTGCACAAGATGGGACCTGCACTAATCTGCAGGATACAGTTGTGGTCCATGTTCCCTGCTTGTTTGTCATTGGACTTTATGCCAACTAAGTGTCAATGTTGAACACCTTCACTGATCAAAGACTCTTTCACTTCAGGAGTCTCATTTGGTTGTAAAATAACTTAATAAATAAATTAAGAATATTTGCCCAATGTTGAATATTAATCTGTCTCTGACATCTGCTAATTGGATGCAGACATCTAAAAGTTGAAGACATTTTTCTTCCCATTAGAATGTCTCTTCTTCAGGGCAAACATACCAAGATATTCCTCTCATACCTAATTGTCCCAGCTCTGAGGGCTTTCCCCACCTCCTGTACGAGCATTCCAGTATGTCTCTGCCTATAATTTTTATCAATCACTTTATATCCTAGTGCCCCTAAATGCCAGGGGATAGCCTCCTCTGTGATGTTTCCTCTGGCTTAGCAGAGGCCCTTATCTCTCCATCCTGGATCACTACTGTAATCATCCAGCTGTTATACATATATATATATTTTTTAACTCGTTTCTCTATCCCCTAGTTTTGTCTTTTTGAATCATCCACTCCTCTTTCCCTGACAAACTAAATTTCCTTAAGCCCAGACTGGTCTAACTCCTATGAATTACCCACATATTGATTTCAACATGTAACTTTTGTGCCTAGAACCTGCAACTTAAGTTTAGAGTCCATGCTCTGGTTTCCCAGTACCCCTGAAACACCATGAGGAAGGGTTTGGTTCTGAAGGCTGATTCAAGCTTGTGCAGGAGCTTGGACTTTGTCCCACTGGTTGGCGTTTCCAGCAGAGGAAGAGATTCCTGGGGGGTAGAAGCTGAGTTCCAGGGAAAGCAGTGCATGATTTCTTAGAGCACCATTTTTACTTGGAAATGTAGGAAGGAAACTTACCCTTAAAAGTATAATGTATAGACTGCTTAATACAGTGTCATATCATGTTTACACAAATATTTAATGTACACAGGAGACTTAAGATGAAAGATACTTTTTTTTTCTATCTAGTTTTTCCTTATCTTTTAAAAAAGTTTTATTTAATTAAAGCTGGTTAACATACAGTGTAATATTAGTTTCAGGTGTCCAATGTAGTGATTCAACATGTCCATACAACACCTGGTGCTCATCATAAATGCACACTTTAATCCCCATCATCTTTTTCCACCCATCCCTCCACCCACCTCCTCTCTGGTATCCAGAAGTTTCTTCTCTGTAGTTAAAAGTCTATTTCTTGGTTTGCTTCTCTCTCTCTCTCTTAATTTTTCCCCTTTGCTCATTTGTTTTGTTTCTTGAATTCCGCATATAGATGAAATCATATGGTATTTGTCTTTCTCTGACTGACTTATTTCACTTAGAATAATACTCTCTAGCTCCATCCACGTCATTGCAAATGGCAAGATTTCATTTTTTAGGGCTAAATAATATTCCATTGTATATACATATTACATCTTTATTCTTTCACCAGTCGATGGACACTTGGGCTGTTTCCATAATTTGGCTATTGTAGATAATGCTGCTATAAACATCGAGGTGCATGTATCTCTTTGAATTAGTATTTTTGTATTCCTTGGGTAAATACCTACTAGTGCAATTACTGGATCATTGGGTAGTTCTATTTTTAATGATAAAAGATACTTTTGAGGAAGATTGATTTAAGCTCTATCCCTAGTTGTATATTCACTCTTTCATGTTTCCAGACATTTAAAGCTATGGTCCAGTGTTTTTCAAACTGTAGGCCATGGCCCATGTGTGAATTATGAAATCAATTAGTAGATTTCAACCAGTTTTTTTTTTTTAATTTTTAGGTCTTCTTTATCTTTTATCAATTTTTATAGTTTTCAGTGTACAAGTCTTTTACTTCCTCAGTTAAATTTATTCCTAAGGATTTTCTTCTTCCTTTTTTTTTGAAGAAAAAAAAATAAGAGTAGAATAGGATGGAATGAAAGGAATGGAATGGAATGGAACATAACAGAATGGAATAGAACAAAGTCCATGGGGGGAGGGGAAGAAAAAAAAAGAGGTTAGAGAGGGAGAGAGCCAAACATAAGAGACTCTTAAAAACTGAGAACAAACTGAGGGTTGATGGGAGGAGGGAGGGAGGGGAGGGTGGGTGATGGGTATTGAGGAGGGCACCTTTTGGGATGAGCACTGGGTGTTGTATGGAAACCAATTTGACAATAAATTTCATATTAAAAAAAAAAAGATTGGAATAGAACAGAGCAGAACAGAATAGAATAGCTTAGATAACCAGAAGTCCAGAGATATGTGGGATTCAGAGTTGTTTGCCTCAGTGGCTCAGCAATGCCATTGGAGACCCAGATTCTATCAACCACACTTTTGGCATCATCCTAAAGTGAACTCCCTCCAGTTTTTTTGTTTGTTTGTTTGTTTTGTTTTTACATGCTATATACTCACTTATTGTGTCCAAAAAGACAGAAATCTTGGCTTTTTGATTTTCTTTTAAGAACAAGGAGATTTTCTTGGGTTTTATTTTCTAGAATTGGGTCTCAGTCAGTGCTACACTTGTACTGAGATAAACTACCCTCAATAGAGGATGAAAGTAATAGATACTGGGGAGCCACAGCCAATGTCCGCTGCACGGGTATACTGCACTGTGAAGGATAGCTAACTGGGAGCAAGGCTGGAACAAAGGAAACAATTTAAAAGTTCATGAGTATCTCCCTACCAGGCATGTCCTGCCTCCCCACATGCGTCTACATCCTCTCCATCCTATAAAACCTGGCTTATGACCTACTTTCTTGGTAAATCTTGTCATGCTGCTTCAGCTTACACTGCTTCTACCATCTCTGAATTCTTGCTGTTTATTACCTGAGCCTTGCCATTTGAGCATGTCTCAGTTTTAGCCATTTAAGGTTTACATTTCTATTTTATTATGCTATGTGAAGGCAGAAATCATGCCATATACTTCCCTGTACCTCCTACAGGGCTGGACTAGGCTTTCTCGATTGGGCTGATCCATTCTGGTGAATTATCTTTTTTGGATACTGACAGAATGTGAGTAATGACATTTGAAATGCTGTATTTGAAGACGAGGGGACAGGGGGACCATGAAAAACTTAGCTCTTCCAGGTAGCTCACGATAAGAGTGGATTCCATTGTGAATAAGTTGGTCCATGAATTTTAGCAACATAATCTCTCCAGCCCTTTTTGGGGGGCACAGTTGCTACCAGATGAAATCCCCCCTCTTCTGGGTATTTCATCTATTCCCATTCAACAAGGGTGAGGGTTAAAGAACAATGTGATATTAGTTTGTGATGCACAATTATGAATAGTGCCAACTAAGAGTTTGGAAGGAATAGTAGGTACCGTGAACATACTGAATCCCATTTCCTATGGGATGAAAAAATAGATCTGCATGGTAGTGTTTAGGGGAACATGAAATCTCCATGTAAACACTACTTTAAGTAAGACCTTTTCTGACTCTACCTGGAAAAATTTCCGCTAGCACACACTTGGGATTTTGTGGCCACCCAAACCGAATTAGAATGGATGTGCAGGGGTGTTATCAGTATGCCAGTGGGTCATCTGTATGATGACCCAGGTTCTGACTGTATGAAGAAACTTGACATTCAGGGAATTCATGATTTTCTCCCTGTAGAATTATGATCAGGAGGTCTTTGTACTTATGTGTGAACTGAAGTCCAGTGTTTCCCCAAACCCAATCCTTTACAGGCTTTTATCAAAATAAGCTTAGATAAATTCCAAAAAGGAGTTCTATAGAAAGGAAAAAAAATGTTTGAATTGCTTATCATTTACAAGGGATTATCTACAAACCCAGTCAACTTTAAGGATATTTGATTGCTTTACTACTTAAAGGGGAAACATTTACATTAAAAGGAAAGTGCTAGATGCAGCCAGACACTTGACTCAAAGTATTTTAAGAGTAAATATATTATTGTATATATTTAGTTTTGCTGATTGGTGAGTGAAAAGAATAAATACAGCATAGAGGGTTGTGTTTGCTACGTCTTGTGTTCTGTAATTCCCTGACGGTCCCTCTACCCTTGCCAACCTTATTGAGATATAATTGACATATAGTGTTGTATAAGCTTAAGGAACATACAATATGTTGATTTGATACATTTGTATATTGCAAACTGATTACCACCATAACAGTAGCTAATGCCTTAATCTCTTCATACAATTATCATTTCTTTTTTGTGGTGAGAACATTTAAAATTTACTCTCTTAGCAACATTCAAGTACATGAATCAAAATTATTAGCTATCATCACCATGCTATGTATTAGATCACTAGAACTTCTTAACCTTATAATTGGACCTTTGTACATTTTGACCAACATCTCACCATTTCCCCCAGCCCCAACTCCTGGTAACCACCATTCTACTTTGTGTTTCCCTGAGTCTGGCTTTTTTAGATGCCACATATAAGTGATATCATACAGTATGTTTTTCTCTGACTTATCTCACTTAGCATAATGCTTTCAAGGTCCATCTATGTTGTCAAAAATGGCAGGATTTCCTCCTTTCTTGTATTTATATTATGTCATTTTTATCCATGCATCCATTAATGGACTCTTAGGTTGTTTCCATATCTTGGCTATTGTGAATAATGCTGCAGTGAACATGGGAGTATAGATATCTGTATGAGATCTTGATTTCAATTCCTTTGAGAATATGCCCAGAAGTGGTATTACTGGATCATATTGTAATTTTATTTTTATTTTTTTGAGAAACTTCCATGTTATTTTCTAGTGGCTACACCAAACTACACTCCCACCAACGGTGCACACAAGGGTTCCCGTTTCTTCACATCCTCATTGACACTTGTTATTTCTAATCTTTTATTTAATTTTTTAATTTATCTTATCTTTTTGATAATAGTCATTCTAACAAGCATGAGGTGATATCCCATTGTGGATTTGATTTGTATTCCCCTGATGATTAGTGATGTTGAGCACCTTCTCATATACCTCTTGGACATTTGTATGTCTTCTTTGGAAAACCGTCTGGTTCTTCTGCCATTTATTTATTTATTTAGCTATTAAACTATTGAATATGTGAGTTCTTTATTTTGGATATTAGCCCCTTTCAAAGATATGATATGCAAATACATTCTCCCATTCAGTGGGTTGCTTTTAATTTTCTTTTTTTTTTTTCCTGTATAGTAGCATTTTAATTTGTTGTAGTCCCACTTACTTATTTTTGCTTTCGTTATTTGTGCTCTTGGTTTCAGATCTAGGAAATTGCCGCCAAGACCAATGTCAAGAAGCTTTTTCCTTATGGTTCTTCCGGTAGTTTTATAGATTCAGGTCTTTAAGTCTATAATCCATCTTAAGTTCATTTTATGAGTGGTGTAAGATAAAGGGCCAATTTCATTCTTCTGCATGTGGTTATCCAGTTTTCCCAATGCCATTTTATTCGAAGAGACTATTCTTTCCACATTGAATATTCTTGGCTCCCTTGTCAAATATTAGTTGACAAATGTATGTAACGGTTTGTTTCTGTACTCTTGATCCTGTTCCATTGGTCTATGTGTCTATAGATTCTGTTCTTCCTTCAGTTTTGTTCTTCTTTTTCAGGATTGCTTTGACTATTTGGGGGTCTTTTGTGGCTCCATACAAATTTCAAGATTGTCTTTTCTATTTGTGTGAAAAAAATCATTTGTATTTTAATAGGGATTGCATTGAACCTATAGATATCTTTGAGTGATATGGGCATTTTAGCAGTAGTAATTCTTCTGATCCATGAACACAGGATATCCTTCATTTGTTTGTGCTTTCTTGAATTTCTTTTGTCAAAGTCTTGTAGCTTTCAGGGTAAAGATCTTTCCTTGGTTAAATTTATTTGTATTTTATTGTTTTTGATGCTATTGTGAATGGGATTGTTTTATTCATTTATTTTTCAGATATTTTACTACTATATAGAAACATAACTATTTTCTGTATGTTGATTTTGTATCCTGCAGCTTTACTGAGTTCACTGGTTAGTTCTAGCAGGTTTTTTTGATGGAATCTTTATTTTCTCTATATAAGATTATATCATTTGTAAACAAAGACAATTTTACTTCTTCTTTTCCTATTTGGATGCCTTTTATATCTTTTTCTTGTCTGATTGCTCTGGCTTGGACTTCCAGTATTATGTTGAGTATGGGTGGTGGCAGTAGGTACCCTTGTCTTGTTCCTCATCTTAGAGGAAAAACTTTCAACCTTGAACCATTGAGTATGATGTTATCTCTGGGTTTGTCATATATAGCCTTTATTGTGTTGAGGTATGTGCCTTCTATACCAATTTGTTGAGGTTTTACCATGAAAGTCTGTGATTTTTTGGCATCTATTGATACAATCATGTGATTTTTATCTTTCATTCTATTAATGTGTTGCACATTGATTCATATGTTGAACTGTCTTTGCTTTCCAGGAATAAATGCCACCTAATCATAGTGAATGATACTTTTAATGTGTTCTTGACTTCAGTTTGCAAATATTTTGTTGAGGACTTTGTTGGTTAATTTTTCTATGTCCATTAGAGATATTGGTTTCTTTCTTTCTTTCTTTCTTTCTTTCTTTCTTTCTTTCTTTCTTTTTCTTTTTTGAGGTGGGGAGAGAGAGAAAGAATTAATTGATTCAGTGAGTGCCGTTTGACACACCCAATACCATTTCTGTAAATCAGAAAGATGAAGAAAACAGGGACCATCTAAAAACAAAACATTTATTAAGACTAATTGAGCACACAGTCTGTGCTAAGCAGATACTTGCATTGTCTCTATTAATAATCTCAAGAAATCCTCAGAGCTGTCCATATTATTGTATTTGGAATATTGTACAATATAAACATGTGTCTTAATTCACCCACTGTTTTCCACTCTTCATAAATATTTCAGTGTTTTTTTATCTGGGATAGATACTGAAAAGTGGAGTTGCTGCAGCATAAAACATTTCAATGCATACTGCCAAATTGTATTCCTCATTACATCACTGTCCAGTTTTCCTTCAATCACATTTAATATTTTCACACTTGCACTTTTTTCTAAACCCGTGGAAAAAGAGACTATCTCATCATTATTCCTAGAAACTTGGTGGCTTAGAGTTTTGTAGAAATCTTTCTTAGAAGTGCAATATACTTTAAAATGTTGGTTAGAATATTATAAACAAATAAAATAAAAAAAAACAAAGAATGCATGGCTGAACTGGGAAAAACATCAGATAATTATCAGGCACCAGAAGCAAAAAGAAAGTGTGAACCACAGGGTAAGTGAGCTGGTGTCTCTTATGGGTATATGTATTAGTCATACAAGCTCTCTAGCCAAGGTTTTAATGGGTCACATGTTCAAAGAACAGGCAAAAACAAAAAGAATGAGACCCTTCATCAGTCAGTAAACCATGAAAGGGCTACATCTTTATGTGATAACTAGAAAAAAAAAAAAGGCCTAACAGAGGGAGATGTTAGGGTAACTTCTTGTTTTGTCCTTGACTCTGGCAGAGGCAGGCAAAAAGGAAAATACTCACATTTAAAATTATTGTTTCCCCAGATGTCAAAAGGATAATTAGGAATGCAACAAACAACATTACACACATAAATAACTTAGGTGAAATGGACTAATTCTTTAAAAACCACAAACTACCAAAGTTTATTCAAAATAAAAGAGATAATCTGAATAGTCCTATAACTATTAAAGAAATTGACTTCATAGTTAAAAACCTTCCAAGAAAAGAAATCTTCAGGAGCAGATGGTTTCACTGGTGTTTTCTTCCAAACATTAAAGAAGTAATATTTATTTTCTAATTTCTTCCAGAAAATAAAAGAGGGAATATATTCTAACTCACTTTGTGTTGGTGGTTTTGCCTTAATAACAAAAGAAGACAAAGACAGTACAGAAAAAGAAAACCATAGACCAATATCCCTCAAGAACATAGCTGCAAAAATCCTCAACAAAATATTAGCAAATTGAATCTAGAATATATTAAAAGAATAAAATGCCCCAACCAAGTGAGGCTTATTTCAGGAGTGCAAGTCTGGTTCAATACTTAAAAATTAATGAAATCCACCATATTAATAGTCTAAAGAGAAAAACCATATGGCCGTATGATTCAATGGAGTAAAAGCATTGAACAAATTTCCACACCCATTTATGATTAAAAACTTTCCGTATACTAGGAACAGAAAAGAGGTAGGAGGTGCAAGGAGTCCTGAGTAAGGAAAAGTGTTAAATATGAATAAAATCTAAGTAATCAGTGGTTAAAATAATGTCTAATTGTTAACAGCTCAAGATGGCACTAAAATATATAACAACAATTTTATATAAATCAAGAGAGGAGGTATTATTTAAAAAAAGCATTTCTTTAGTTATTCAGAGTTTCTTTTGTTATTCAGATGTTGACAAGTTTAGACTTTGTAAAGTCAAAATATCCATGTTAAAATTGCTAGAGTAGTCATTGAAAGAATAGTAACTAAGTGTATAATGTCTATACTATTGCAGGAGAACAAGGACAGAAAGAAGAAAAACAACCTCAAAAAATCTTAAGAAATGCAAGGCAGGTAGTGATAATAGTAATAAAAAAACAACAATCATAAAGATAACTTTTATAAAATGGACAAATAAAAAGAGCAAAATAAGATTAAGAAATGTGCTTCAATCGGTAGGCCAGGTTGTGCTGGGGTTATAAACCAGCCAGATATCTCATTGGGACTAGGCTGCAACAATAAATGTTTGTTCTTTGCTCCCTCTCATGTCTATACTGTGGGTCCAGTGTGGCACTGCCACACCTTGTCAGCAATTCTGGTCCCAGGCTCACAGAGCGGCCTCTGTCCTGAACATTGCAGGTGTTGTGGCAGAAGAAAAGGAAATGTGGCAAATCACCAGGAATGACACACTTCACCTCCCCCCACATTTTACTGGCAAGCTACATGGGGACTGTTGAGATCAGTAGGGTGGGTGGGAAGTTGCAATCTTCAAAGAAGGGCTAGTTCAGAGATGAACAATAATATTTGATGGATGCAATCTACCATAAAATAAATACAAACATATCAGAAATTATATTCAATGTAAACATACTACACGCTTCAGTTAAAAGACAAAAGATTATCAGTTTTGTTGTTGTTGTTCAATTTTTTTTAATGTTTACTGATTTTTGGAGCCAAAGTCAGACACTTAACCGACTGAGACACCCAGGTACCCCAGAAGGTTGGTTTTTTTGTTTTTGTTTTTGTTTTTAATAATTTCTATATCTTTTATAAAAGTTCCATTAGTACCACGAGAACACAGAATGATTGAGAGTCATAGATGAAAAAAAATATGGTTACAGATGAATAGTAACAACAACTAAAAGCTAAAAAGTAGCCATAATACCATGAGTCTAAACATATTTTTAAAATTTTTTTTAAAGTTTATTTTTGACAGAGAGAGAGAGAGAGACAGAGCATGAGTTGGGGAGGGGCAGAGAGAGGAAGACACAGAATCTGAAGCAGGCTCCAGGCTCTGAGCCGTCAGCACAGAGCCTGATGTAGGGCTTGAACTCATGGACCAAGAGATCATAACCTTAGCTGAAGTCGGACGCTCAACCAGCTGAGCCACCCAGGCGCCCCTAAACATATTTTAAGGCAAGAACTATTAATAGGTTTATTATACATTAACAAAGGTTAAATTTTAAATAGTATGGTCTTAATTACATACATTTAAAATATGTAATGCTAGGGGCACCTGGGTGTCTCAGTTGGTTAAGCGTCCAACTTCAGCTCAGGTCATGATCTCGCAGTTCATGAGTTTGAGCCCTGCATCATGCTCTGTGCTGACGGCTTGGAGCCTGCAGCCTGCTTCAGATTCTGTGTCGCCCTTTCTCTCTGTCCCTCCCTGGCTCATGTTCTGTCTGTCTCTCTGTCTCAAAAAATGTAATGTTAAAAAGATTTTTTTAAATATATAATGTTAAAATTGATAGAACTGCAAAGAGAAATTTGTCAATTTACCACCATAGTGCTAATCAATAAACAAATAAAACAAGATTTGAAGATCTTAATAAGTCATGACCATTACTGGATATATATATGCATATATATATATATATATATACACACACATTAATATCTATATATTTAGATATAGCCATATAATATATAATTTTATATATGTACTTGGAAAACAAAATTAGGATTACTCTACAATTATTAAAAACTGAATCAATGATTAAAAATCTTGACCTCAAGAAAACACCAGGTAAGGTCTATTGCTCTGCAGGGAAAGAAGCGAGTGAAAGAAATGATTTAAGGTTTTCAAAAGAAGAAACAAATCTATTATTATTTTTGATACCTGATATCTGCGTCTTCGCAGAAATCTCTTCCAAACAACCAAACAATTCTTAAAATTAATAAGGGAGTTAAACAAATCTTGGTAGATGATTAACATGCAAAAGCCAATTCCTTTTCTTCATAGTAGCAGAAGCTAAAAGTCATACAGAAATAAATGTAAAATAAAATATACAAAACTTTTATGGAGAAAACTATACAACTTTATTAAAACACATTACAGAATACTTCGTTAAATGGAGAGTTATATTGGTTTCTCAGGGCTGCCAGAACAAAACACCACAAATGGGTGTCTTCAGATCAACAGAAATTTATTCTCTCACAATTCTGAGGACTAGAAGTCCAAAATCAAGATGTCGACAGGGACATGTTCCTTCTGAGAGTCTGCGAAGAATCCTTCCTTGCCTCTTCATTTCTGGTGGTGGCCAGAAATCCTTGAGTTCCTTGGTTTGCAGCTACCTAACTTCAATCTCTGTATTTTCACGTGGCTGTCTTTTCTTATATTGTTATATCCTCTTATATAGACACTAGTCCTATTGGTTTAGGGCCCACCTTATTCCATTATAATCTCATCTTAACTAATTGCATGTGTAAAGACCCTATTTCCAAATAAGGTCACATTCTGAGGTACCAGAGGTTAGTTTTTTAGGGGAACATAATTCAACCTACAATAAGAGTCATACCATGTTAATGGATAAAAATACCATGTTTATGGCTGTGGGCATTTATCACACAAGTATGAATTATTGCCCAATTTTTGCAATGTAATTCCAATAAAAATTTCAACAAAGCTGATTTTCAAATTTATATGAAAGAGAAAATGGTCAATAATACAATCAAGCTAATCCTTATGGAGAACTCGGTAGAAGGACTCACTTTACCAGATGCCAAGACTTATGAAGTGATAGAAACCGAGACAAGGGGGTATTAGGGCAGAATTAGATGAATGGAATGGACTACAGAACCCAGAATCAGGCCCACACAAATATGAAAAACTTATTCTTGACAGAGATGGCTTGCAAATCAATGAAGAACAACTAAACTATTCAATAAAATGGTCCTGGCAAAGTATATGCATACAAAGAAAGATTAAAAATGGGTCCCCACCTCATATTATATTAAAACTCAATTCCATATAAATCAATGATTTATCTCTTAGGGCTAGAAGAGGATTCCTTAAATGAGGTCTAAAGAGCACCAAACAGAAAGATTAATGATTTTACTATATAAAAACTCCTAGCGTTAACCATCAAGTGCATTATTTCTTTCATTTCCTTCTTTTAACTACCTAATAAATTCAAGACCCATGGTAGGCACCAGGAATTCAAAGATGAGGAACACAGATGGTATAAGGTGGAAAAGATATGTTTGCAACTAATTTCAGTTTTTGCAGGGTTATGAAGGAGGACAGCGGGGAGCCCTAACTTGCCTACAGTGCCAGAAAAGTGACAGAAAAGATGGCGTGGGAGGAAGTTAAGGGAGTACAGGTAGGAGGTAAAGGGTGTCTGTCTGAGGGGAGGGCACATTCAAAGGCTCTGTAAACCTACCTTAGGGCCAATGAGGCTGAAATGAGGGGGGTCCAGGGGAGGGTCACCCAAGACCAAGTAGAAGAAATGGTTAAGGCCAGATCATGCAGGGTCTTGGGGCCATGTTTAACATTTTGAAATTACCTAAGAGCCATGGGAACCTTTTTTATTTTTTATAATCAAGGGAATGATAATATTGATAAGAATGACAATATTTGCATGTTTTTAAACAGCAAACCAGATGACATCTGGAGAATAGAGAAAGCATGAGTGGATGTAGGAAGAGCATCCATCTTTTTCTCTTTCCCCATCCGTTAGATGTCGTTTTTCAGCTGTGTTTTATGAGCTCGGGAAGTAAGGAAGCTTCAGAAATAACAACATATTATATAAATGACACAATAATGGTATTATTATTAATGATAATTAATGATACTTAATTATATTATTATATATAATATTATAATAATTAATTATTATTATTAATAATTAATGATAATCCTCTCTTTTACTAGAAAGTAAACTGGGTTGCTCAAGGTTGCCCAAGAACTGGGAATTGCACCTGGACATTGTGGCTCTAGAGCCCATGCTCTTAGCCACTGCAACATGTGAGCCAGAATTAGGGGAAATAAGAGTAACTGTTTGTATACACTCCATAGGAAACCATTCTTAAATACAACAAAGACCCAATGGACATAAAAAGGCTGCTTCCAGTATAAGGAGAGAGATGAGTTATGGGTATGACCCGGGCCCATTGCTGGTCCAGCCAGCAGGGGTGATCCAGCACCGAGATGTTGCCCAAATCAACGGAGAGTCTGTTTAATATACTCAGTAAGGACTTAGGTGGGCTTGGACAAAATTCTGCTCTTGAGTCTAGTTACAGCCAAGAAAATCATATTTATCGTCTTTGTTTGACTGTAGCCAATGTTGATCTGGCCTGGAATGCTGTTCACCCACTTCCTTCAGCCACTGAAGCCAATGCTGAGATTGTGTGGCTAATTTCTATGACAGCCATGGTGTAGACATGAATCAAAGCACAAACCTGCACAGATTTGCACACAGGTACTCACAGGCTTCCCTGCTGCTTTCAAAGACCTTGCTCTTGGGGCACCTGGGTGGCTTAGTCAGTTAAGCATCTGATTTTGGCCCAGGTCATGATCTCATAGTTCATGACTTTGAGCCCTGTGTTGGGCTCTGTGCTGACAGCTCAGAGCCTGCAGCCTTCTTCAGATTCTGTGTCTCCCTCTTTCTCTCTGCCTCTCCCCCACTCGTGCTCTGTCTGTCTCTCTCTCTGTATCTCTCTCTCTCAAAAATAAATAAAAACATAAAAAAATTTTTTTAGACGAGCTTGCTCTTTGAGAGGGGTTGTCTCTAGCCACTTCCCAGGCACAGTTAGGGTCTGCTTATATTTACAGCCATTGCTGCAGTGTGCACACCCACTGGGCAACTGCACAGGACCTATGAGTTTCTATGAGGCTAGGAGGGCTCACATAAGAAATTTTGGACTGGTGTAGCCACAGGAAGGAAAGCACACGTGAATGTGGGGACACTTCTTGTGGTGGCTGTTGTTCTAACATGTTCTTTGTTAGCATGGCTTTTTTTTATTCACTGTTATTTTTTACTTCTTTCTGTCCATTGTCAGCAGGGATGCAGCCAGGGGTTCTCTCTATGAACTGCCTCTGATTAGCATCAGCTCAGCTGTGCTTCGTCTGTTGTGATTCCAAGTACACGCGATCATTGATGGGAGGCCAATGGCTTAGAAATGGATGGCCAGGAAAAACAATGACAAGACACAGCGATGTCGGTTCATTTCCTTTGTCTAAATCTGTGAGCTCACAGGTGTCTCTGTGTTTTTCTGAATGCCGGATGATGCACATCATAGAAATGTGATCATTGCTTCTACTTTGCTGAAACTTTCCACTTGGCTCTTTCATTCAGTCCATTAATCAGTCAGTTCAGTAGCTGACCACCCCAGGCCTCCACAAGCCCTTCCAAAGAAGTCTTTCTATATAGGAAGAGAGATGCAGATACAAGGTCATTGCCATTTCAACCCCAGGAGGAAACCAGAATTGACTAGGTTTTTTTTTTCTTTTTGATAGTAATTCATATTTGTAAATATACTTTACAATCTGCTGGGTATTTTAACAATTATTTCATACACTTACATCAAAAATTTTATGGAAAAAGACTATTCAAGACATTGTTAAGAGTGATTTTCCTGAGGAGGGGTTAAAATGGCAGAGAAGTAGGGGGACTGGGATTTCCCTCCTCCCTCAAACACAGCTGTATTGAGACCAGAACACTTAGAACTCCCAAGAAATCAATCTGCCGAGTGGCAGAAGTATCTCCACACTTGGAGGGAGACAGCTTGGTGGGATAGAGGTGCATGTATGTGAATTGGGGGAAAAAAATGGGGAAGGAGCCTCTCCTGTGGAGGGACAAAGGGAGAGAAAGACAGAGGGCTCTGGTATGGAGGAAAACCTCTCTGGACCACAGACAGGAATGAGAAATATGAAGAATGCCAGTTTCTATTTTGCAAACAGCCTTAGGAGCTGAGTCTCCGAGCTTTTAAAAGCACATGACTTTTTCTGGATGGGAGCCAGCCATGTGCGCACACCTGGAGGGGATGGAGCCAGCCCCGGGGTGTGGTGGCAATCTCAAGGGCACACTGGGAGGAAACAGTCCCCTCCCTTGAGTACTGTGGGAAGAAAGTTTATTGCCTCCCCCAAGACAAAATACCCTGCAGGTGCCATCCAAAGGCCCTTTATCAGCAGGGATGAGTGGTGCTATTCCTGAATTGGAGCGAGATCCCAAGACATGAGGTTTTGAATCCCAGTCAAGTGCCTAGGAGATGCTGGAGACTGTGGAGCAGGTCCAGTGGGCTGCCTGCTCTACTCTTTGAGGGCAGCCTGAACAGCGTGGTTTGAGACGCCCTATCCCGGGAGGAGAGATTGGGATGTCGCCATTTTTCACCTCATCACCAACACAGTGGGGCTTCAGGGAGCAGCACAGCAGCCCCCAGTGGCGGCAGGACCCGCTTACACCATCCTTGCCCCTGGGTGCCTGGTAACTGCTTATCTCTTGGAGTAGGACTGACACTGACTGAACCAGATGGCCTCTCCTCCAGACCAGCATAACCACTGGTCCCAGGCACCAACAGACAATGTTTTTTGTTTTGTTTGTTTGTTTGTTTTGTCTGTTTGTGTGTTGGTCTGTTTGTCTATCTCCTCTTCTCTTCTCTTCTCTTCTCTTCTCTTCTCTTCTCTTCTCTTTTTCTTTCTACCCTCTTCTTTTTTCCTTTTGGAATCAGGCTCATAGTTTCTGATTTGTTTTTGGTCAATTCCTATATATATATATACATATATATATATATATATATGTATATATATATATATATATAAATTTTGATCTGTTTTGTTTGTTTATTTAATCAGGCATTTTTACTCTATTCTTTCTACACTTATTCTATTATTATACCTTCTCTCTTTCCGGATTAAGTCTTATAGTTTATTTTAATTCTCTGCTCAGTTTTCTTTTCTCCCCTTTCATTTTTCTCTTGTATGGGATCAGGCTTCCCTCCGCCTTCCTTTTCCTTTTTTCCAGGGTTACTTCAACGACCAAATCAAAGCACACCTGGTTGAAGATCTAAACACTCCACCACTACAAGCAAGGTGGAGCTTTGCAGAGGACTGACCAATGGGATTGAGCAGCCAAAACGCAACAACAGAGTGCATGCAACACACTCCAAAAAACACTTCCTGAAGTACCACACCCTGGACAGTGTATGACCTCTTTTTAATATACTAGTACTCACAAGTGCAGGACGCATAATAAGCTATTTAAAAAGACAGAAACCCAGCCAAAATGATGAAACAGAAGAGTTTTCCTCAAAAGAAAACTGAAGAAGAGATGACAGCCAGAGAATTGCTCAAAACATATAAAAACAATATATCTGAACAAGAATTTAGAATAACATTCATAAGACTAATAGCTGGGCTTGAAAAAAACTATAGAAGACATCAGAGAATCTATTGCTGCAGAGATCAAAGATCTAAGAAATAGTTATGGTGAATTAAGAAATGTTATAAGTGAGATACAAAATTAACTAGATACAGTGACAGTGAGGATGGAAGAAGCAGAGGAGAGAACAGGTGAAAGATAAAATTATGAAAAATAATGAAGTTGAAAAAAAGAGGAAAAGAAATTACTAGATCATGAGGGAAGAATTAGAGATCTAAGTGATTCTATGAAATAAAACAATATCTGTATTATAGGAATTCCAGAAGAAGAGGGAGAGAAAGGGGCAGAAATTTTATTTAAACAAATTATAGCAGAGAACTTCTTTAATCTGGGGACAGAAACAGGCATCTGAGTCCAAGAAGCACAGAGAACTCCCTTCAAAATCAACAAAAACAGGTCAACACCACAACATATAATAATAAAACTGGCAAAATACAAAGATAGGGAATCCTGAAAGCAGCTAGCAACAAACAGTCCTTACTCTACAAGGGTAGACACATAAGGTAGTAGCAACCTGACCACTGAAACTTGACAGGCCAGAAGGGAATGGCAGGAAATATTCAATGTACTGAATAGGAAAACCATGCAGCTAAGAATCTGTTCTCCAACAAAGCTGTCATTTAGAATAGAAGGAGAGATAAAGGCTTTCCCAGACAAACAAAAACTGAAGTTCGTGACTACCAAACCAGCCCTGTGGGAGATCCTAAGGGGGAGCTCTGTGAGTGGAAATCAGCAAAGACTACAAATGACCAGAGACATCACCACAAGAACAAAACCTACAGATAACACAATGACACTAAATCCATATCTTTCAATAATCACTCTGAATGTAAATGGACTAAATGCCCCAATCAAAAGACATACGGTATCAGAATGGATAAAAAATATAAGATCTATCTATACGCTGCCCACAAGAGACTCATTTTAGACCTGAGGACACCTTCAGATTGAAATTGAGGGGATGGAGAACCATCTATCATGCTACTGGATGTCAAAAGTAAGCTGGAATAGCCATACTTACATCAGACAAACTAGATTTTAAAACAAAGACTGTAACAAGAGATGAAGGAGGGCATTATACTGTATTAAGGGTCTATTCATCAGTAAGAGCTAACAATTGCAAATGTTTATGCCCCCAACAGGAAAACACCCGAATATATAAATCAATTAATCACAAACAGAAACAAATGTAAGATAATAATACTGTAATTGTAAGGGACTTTAATACTCCACTGACAACAATGGACAGATCATCTAGGCAGAAAATCAACAAGGAAACAACGGCTCTGAATGACACTTTGGACCAGATGGACTTAACCGATATATTCAGAACTTTTCATCCTAAAGCAACAGAATTCACATTCTTTTCAAGTTCGCATGGAACATTCTCCAAAATAGATCACATACTGGGTCACAAAATAGCCCTGAACAAGTACAAAAAATTGAGATCATACCATGCATATTTTCAGATCACAATGCTATGAAACTTGAAATCAACCAGAAGAAAAAATTTGGAAAGTGTCCAAATACATGGAGGTTGAAGAACATCCTACTAAAGAATAAATGTGAGAGCCAGAAAATTAAAGAAGAAATTAAAATATATTTGGAAGCAAATGAAAATGAAAACACGACAGGCCAAACCCTCTGGGATGCAGCAAAGGCAGTCCTAAGAGGAAAATATATTATAATTCAAGCCTACCTCAAGAAGCAAGAAAGTTCCCAAATATACAACCTAAACACACACCTAAAAAAAAGCTAGAAAGACAGATGGCAGCAAAGAAAGCCCAAAGCCAGCAGAAAAAGAGGAATAATAAAGATTAGAGCAGAGATAAAGGATATAGAATAAAAAAAAAAACAAAAAACAAAAAACAGTAGAAACCGTTCAATGAATTTAAGAGCTATTTTTTTGAAAAAAATATACAAAATTGATAAACCCCTAGCCAGACTTCTCTGATAGAAGAGAGAGAGGACCCAAATAGATAAAATGACAAATTAAAAAGGAGAGATCACAACCAACATCACAGAAATACAAACAATTATTAGAGAGTACTATGAAAAATTAAATGCTAACAAACTGGACAATCTGGAAGAAATGGAAAAATTCCTAGACATTCACACACTACCAAAACTCAAACAGGAAGAAAGAAAATTTGAACTGACCCATAACCAGTGAAGAAATTGAATTGATTATCAAAAATCTTCCAAGAAATAAGAGTCCTGGGCCAGATGGCTTCCCAGGGAAATTTTACTAGACATATAAAGCAGACTTAATACCTATTCTTCTCAAGCTGTTCCAAAAAATAGAAATGGGAGGAAAACTTCCAGATTCATTCTATGAAGCCTGCCTTACCTTGATTCCCAAATCAAAGATCCCAATAAAAGGAGAATTACAGGCCAATATCCCTGATGAACATGATGCAAAAATTCTCAACAATATACTAGCAAATTGAATTCAACAGTATATTAAAGGACTTATTTACTATGATCAAGTGGGATTCATTCCTGGGCTGCAAGCCTGATTCATTATTCACAACCCAATCAATGTGATACATCACATTAATAGAAGAAAGGAATCATATGATCCTGTCAATAGATGCAGAAAAAACACTTGACAAAATACAGCATCTTTCTTAATAAAAACCCTCAAGAAAGTCAGGATAGAATGAATATAACTTAACATCATAAAGGCCATATATGAAAGGCTCACAGCTAATATCATCTTTAGTGGGAAAAAAACTGAGAGCTTCCCCCCTGAGATCAGGAACACGACAGGGATGTCCACTCTCACCACTGTTGTTTAACATAGTGTTGGAAGTCCTGGCCTCAAAAATCAGACAACAAAATGAAATAAAAGGCATCCAATTGGCAAAGAAGTAGTCAAACTTTCACTCTTTACAAATGACATGATACTCTACATGGAAAACCCAAAAGACTTCACCAAAAAAACCTGTTAGAGCGGATACATGAATTCAGCAAAGTTGCAGGTTATAAAATCAATGTATAGAAATCGATTGCATTTCTATACACCAATAATGAAGCAACAGAAAGAGATATGAGGGAATCAATCCCATTTACAATTGCATCAAAACCCATAAAATACCTAGGAATAAACCTAGCCAAAAAGGTAAAAGTTCTGTATGCTGAAAACTATAGAAAGCTTATGAAAGAAATTAAGGAAGGCACAAAGAAAAGGAAAAACATTTCATGTTCATGGATCAGAGAGGAAATATTGTTAAAATGTCCATACTACCCAAAACAATCTACGCATTCAATGCAATCCCAATCGAAATAGCACCAGCATTCTTCACAGAGCTAGAACAAACAATCCTAAAATTTGTATGGAACCACAAAAGACCCCAAATAGCCAAAGTAATGTTGAAAAAGAAAACCAAAGCTGGAGGCATCACAATCCCAGTCTTTAACCTGTATTACAAAGCTGTAATCATCAAAACAGTATAGTATTGGCATAAAAGCAGACACATAGACCAATGGAATAGAATAGAGAACCCAGAAATGGACCCACAAATATATGCCAACAAATCTTCGACAAAGCAGGAAAGTGTATCCAACAGAAAAAAGACAGTCTCTTCACAAACAGTGCTGGGAAAACTGGACAGCAACATGCAGAAGAATGAAACTGAACCACTTTCTTACACCATACACAAAAATTAATTCAAAATGAATAAAAGACCTAAACGTAAGACAGGAAGCCATCAAAATCATAAAGGAGAAAACAGGTGGCAACCTCTTTGACCTCAGCCACAGCAACTTCTTACTTGACATGTCTCTGAAGGCAGGGAAATAAAAACAAAAATAAACTATTGGAACCTCATCAAGATAAAAAGCTTCTGCACAGTGAAGGAAAGCGTATATGTATATACAATGGAATACTATTCGGCAATAAAAAAGAAGGAAATCTTGCCATTTGCAACAATGTGGATGGAACTGGAGGGTATTATGCTAAGTGAAATAAGTCAGAGAATGACAGATATCACATGATTTCAGTCATATGTGGAATTTGAGAAACTTAACAGATGATCTTGGGGGAAAAAGTAAGATAAAAACAGAGAGGGAGGCAAACCCTAAGAGACTCTTAAATACAGAGAAGAAATTTAGGGTTGATGGGGGTGGGGAAAATGGGTGACAGGCATTGAGGAGGGCACTTTTGGGATGAGCACTGGGTGTTGTATGTAAGTGATGAATCACTGGGTTCTACTCCTGAAGCCAAGACTACACTGTATGTTATCTAATGTGAGAATAAAAAAAAGAAAGAAAAGAAAAGAATGATTTTCCTTAGGGAGGAAGGAAAATTACACTTATTTAAATAATTACACTTCTATAAATCATTTTATTCTTCCAATGCACATGCAGTATGTTTGTATTTAAAAAAGAAAAAAAAATCGAAGAAATGCACATAGAGGAAAAATGGGGAAAATACAAGCAACTGATGAATCTGGCTAACAGCATTTGGAAGTGTTTGTACTATTTTTGCAACTTTTCTGTGAGTTTAAAATTATAAAAGCACAGAAAGTTACAATAATGGCCTAAAAAGATTAAAGGTATGTAATTCTTGGGCAATGTTTAAACTGGGTAATTCCAACAAATTTGCTCGGAATTTCCCTAGGAATCCCCCAAATGCCTAGATTATAGGCTTTGCTTAAAATCATGGATTTAAAATATAATAGAGTGAACCATAGGCTGTGGGAGAAATTATTGTACAGTTGAAGCACAACATGGCTGTTTTCAGTTCATAGCTTTTATTGAAATATAAACTAAGCAAATTCTTTGAGTTTTCTTTGTATGCAGGTGTGCAATTACAGGGTGAGTGCTTGTTTTCTGAGCATAGTATGTTCCATACATGAGAAGGTGATAATTACCTTGTTAGATATCCATTCTATTTTTTACATACCATGAAACTCATCTGTTTTAAGTGTATAATTCAACTACTTTTACTAAATTTATAGAGTTGTTCAACCATCACCACAATCCAGTTTTAAAATGTTTCCATCACCCCAAAGGGATCCCTTGGGTCCATTTACAGAAAATCCCTGTTCCCACCCCCAGACTCAGGCAAATACACTCTCTGTCTTCACAGATTTGCCTGTTCTGGACATTTTATATAAGTGGGATCATACAATATACGGTCTTTCCCATCTGGCTTCTTTCACTTAGCAGAATGCTTTTAAAGGTCCATCACCCCTGTTTTTTTTCTGGGAATTTTTTCTTGGTGCAAGAAGTTACTCAGTGAGTAAGTAAATACTTATCTTTACTCTGAGGCAATGAAGAAAGTGAGCCACTAACACATACTAACAGGTCTCTCACAGCTGAATCTACATCAAGAACTCAAGCCTGATAAAGTTTTCTTGTCCAGAACTCCTGCTGTCCTGGGAAAAACATAACAGTTTGTTAATGGTCTACAATATTCTCCACAATCTGGGAGGTTGTCATTATACCTTAATTTCTTAGTGACATGGAAGAGGCCTTGAAAGAGAGAGAGAGAGAGAGAGAGAGAGAGAGAGAGAGATACAAGGATAGAGACTCCAATACTGCACAGAGCTCACAAAACCAACATGTTATCTGGAAATTACATTTCTTAGACTTAAAAAGAATTAAAATCTCTCTTTCAAATGTGGGAGTTTATGTGCACAAATACATTAGTGTTTTTGTTCTCACAAGCAACAGAATGGTGTAATAAATGTCTCTGCAGTAAAAAATAGTGTGCTATCTGGGACCGGACCCAGATATCTAAAGACCTGTAAGTGCTTTTCTTCTGAGAAGGCACAGTGAGTGCAAAGAGACATATGTTTTGTGATCATGTCATCCGGCACCAAACTTGCGTTTGAGATGCAACTTGGGTTTGAGAAAGTGTTGGTCTCAGGAAATGCTGTATTTAATATCAATGCATGATGTAAAAAAATTTTAAGTGTTATCATTTTATATAATTTAAAACACCCAGGTTTAGGGGTGCCTGGGTGGTCTCAGTCAGTTAAGTGTCTGATTGTGGATTTTGGCTCAGGTCATGGTCTCCTGGTGGGGAGATCGAGCCCGCATCTGGATCCGTGCTGAGCATGGAGCCTGCTTGGGATTCTCTCTCTCTGTCCCTCCCCCACTGGTGTGTGTGCAAGCTCTTTCCCTCAAAATAAATAAAAAATAATAAAAATAACAAAGTATTCAGATTTATAAGTGGAAAAAAACCCTACATTCGATTAAATTTTTCTTATCAGTTTAAATGGTTTGAAAATGAATTCGCAATTTCCTTACAAATGGCCAAAGGAAACATCTTTCAGTTACACTCGTGGGTGCCATCTCTTCCTTCTGCTTTATCGTACTTGTTTGGAATTCTCTTTCCACTCCAAGCATCTCTGACTCAGCAATAAATGTCTTGTCTTCTACGAAAATGATGAGATTTCCCCATCAGCTCCTTGTTTTTTGTTTGCTTTATCTGCATGTCTTTTTCTAACTGAGTTGTCCAGACTGTCGTGGCATCCCCTGCTGGTCAATTTGCAGCCAGGCAACTCTTATACTGCTACCGTTTGTTACCTACAGTTATGCATTAGTCATGTTAGTTGTGTGATGTTTGTAAAATGAGCTATTTCAAAACACGGGTCCTGGACAGACAATTCTGTCGCCTAGGTGCTTCAGAGTTTTAGAAATCTGAATAAAAGCTGGTTTTTACCAAATCTTATTTTTGCTTATTTGTTTTCCTGGAACACCCAAATTTAGGGTAGAAAAAAAAAAAACATCAATTAAAAAGTTCTACAATGTTTTCCTCCATGATCAAGGAATTGTGTGACTTTGGGGAAGGAAATATATTAGTCAGCATTTCTCAAGATGAGACTTCTGGGCTGAAGATCAGAAGCTGTAATAAATCAGTATCCGAATTTGCAAGTCAACGAGAATAACAAAGGCATTTATGTTCAAGCCCAGCCACTGGGACACAGTCATCTTCATTGCCTTTCCAAGTGATAAACCCCACACAGATGGAGACAAGGTGCAGATGTAGCATCAGTGGTGGTCTTTTCTCCCACCCCTGTGACTGGTGCCCCAAGAAGGGTGAAAGACACCACATTGGATTGCTCTGTCATCACTATGAAAACTTGATTCCCTTTCCCTAAGAAACAGTCCTGGAAAATAACACAAACATGACCAAAGCTGGAGTTGATTGCTGCAGGGGAATGAGTGATCTGGGGGATTGTGAGAGTAGGCAAAGTATCCCATTCCCTGAAGGCATCACAGGGAAGGAGAAATAGTGCTATAAAAGGTCTAAAATTGAGTCAAGAAATTGAGAATTTAGAACTTCCAGCATCAAATCCAGAATCTTCTATGATTTGGGCCTCCATTCTCTTCTGAGACTCACTATCAAACTTGGAGTGAGACCCTAAAGAAATAGGGCATAGCTTCTGGTTCCAATTTTGCAAGGGGGCTTAGAATCTTCATTCCATTGGAAGTTTTGTTATATTTAATTAGAATGTCCCTGCCTATTCCCTTTCTCCCTGTTTTTCTCTCTCTGCCAGTCATTCCTCATATTTATAAATTGCAGAGGATTAGGTAGATATGAGGTACCATCACTGTCACCAACAGCAGCATCACCATCATCATTGTCATTGACATTGTTACCTTCCGGTGATAAGAGACAGCATGTGAACAGCGATCACTGTACACAAAGTCATGGAAAAGCAAACTCGCAAACATCCTGAGTAAACAGATGATACCTTTAAAAGCAGATGTTTCCACATGTGCTTCCACATGCACATTCCTCCCTCACCTGTTCTCTTGGGGAAATGCCCAGACAAACTACCCATACAAATGCAGCACATGTAGCCCGGGTCCACTTCAAACAGGACCCGGCCTTTCCATTCGAATGCAGCTGGATAGCTGGATAGCTAAATAGCATCAACTATACTGAAGGTTCAGTGATGAAATAATTTCCTCAAATTTCTGGTAATATTGGCACTCCTTCTGAACTGGAAGGTTGATAGCATTGATTACGAATCAGTGTGTGTATTAGAGAAAGGAATTATGGCAGTTTACTTTGGGAAATCGCATGCTTTTCTTCAGTATGCCAGAAAAACTCTGACTTCAAAGGAATACAGGTTTTCTGTCTTCTTCATTAAGTACAAAGATGAAGAGATATAGACAAGTCAGCACTGTAGTAGCAGTTCGTTTAACCAGTAATCTTCAACAATCTTCTAGTTTATGTGATGAGTATCATGCTAGAGAATGATAATAATAGCCAATATTTATTAGATATTTACTATAATCCAGGTCTTGTGTTCATGTATCAACTTTAATGGACTGGCAGTGGCTGCTTGACATGCGGTGCTGAGATGGATTCTGAGAGCTTGTCTGGGTTTAGTGAGAAAGAGCGCTGCGATTGATTAATGATGTCTGCTTTGAGCACAAGCGGGAAGAATGAAGGTACATACAAGTATAGTCACATCCCATGATTTTGTATTATCAATAAAGATAGAATGTGACAAAGCACACTGAGAGAGGCACAGTGAAGTCCACAACAGAAATTCAGCAAAAACCGTTAGCATGGAGGTGAATTTGACCTGAATTTTGACAAAGAGTCAAACTTTGTTGGGTGAAGTTGAGAGAAAAGCAAAGGGCATTTTAAGCAGAGGGAATAATTTCAACAAGATGCCGAGGAAAGATGTAGGGTATGCCAATGGACAGCGAGTAATTGGGCCCACCTGGTACTTACAAGGCACAACGGGAATTTAGATGGGCAATAGTATGGAAGAAAAGTAGAGAGACCTTCAATATTGACTGAAAATGGTTAGAAATTGATAACTATCTATTTTGTGGCATGGCCAGATATGAGGATTATTTTGAAAAGCACACATAGAATATATCCAAGAGAGGAATTAGAGAATACCAAAGCTAATGCAATTGCAAGAGTCTGGATAAGACATACAGTGTCTGACAAGGGTATAGGAGACCACTGTGAACAACATCTGGAGGTAGAATGACCTGTGTTGATAGCCAAGTGAGCACATGGGTGAGGACAGAGAGGCATGGCTATCATACATTTCTGTTGTGTTCATTTAACAGGAATAAAGAAGCAGGAAGTCTTATGATGATGAGCTTTATTTTGTTCATCTTGATTTTGGTGTGTTGAAAGAAAATCATTGGAATATCTAATAGGCAGCTGGAAATTATGTTTGGTGATCAGGAGACTGTGGAAGGCCAGAAAGACGGTTTAGAAAGAGGTCTGCCTAGACATGATAACTGATAAACTGAGAATTCAGGGGCTTGCCAAGGAAGAGAACACAGAGAGAAGAGGATAAAATGTGACCTTGGGACCTGCCTCATTTAGGAGGCAGAAGGATGGAGCCAAGCTAGCAAAGGTGACAGAAAAAGAGAGATCATTCAGTCGAAGGAACAACAAGAAGAAGAGAATGGTCAACCCCAAGACCATTGCAAACAGTCCTACCTTGAATTTCTTTTAGATTTTAGGCTGTCAACTCCTATTCTCTATTACATTAATTAATGCTCACAAATTTGTTTCAGAATATGTTTACAAAAATTATGAAATATCCTTGGAAATTTCCTTGGTTTTGTGCTATTTTTGCATATGAACAAGTAAAATTAAATTGTCTCTGAGCCATCACTGTTCTCTCATGTGTCCTAACCATTGAAACATGCAGAGGGTTAAGTGTAAAAATGCAAAGATCTGTTGAATGTGCATAGTCTCCATTTCCTTATTTGCTCTCGATTTCCTCCAGATATGGGTGCTTCCTTCTTTCCATGTTATTTCCATTGACTGACCCATGGATCACAGAATGGACTCCCTCACTGGGGTGTATCTTTCTCTAGGAGCCATATATGACTTCCATATATAAAAGTTGGCTTCTAAAAATCTAGATGTAAATAAAACTGCCAAAGGTACTGTGTTACCTTCATTTTCTACCTTTTTAATTTTTTTCCTTTATCTTACCTTTCTCCATCTTTTTACAAAAAAGTGACTTCCGAGAATTTTCAGGGCTCATCCTCCAGTATCACCTATATTTTCTGGGGTTTTTTTTCCCTTCATGTTTTCTTTGGCTGATTTGCTTCAGATTCTGTGATTTACTATTTGTATTTAATTTAATAAGTATGTGTGGCAAAGGAACATGCAGGAAGCCATGCTTATATCCTCTCATGTTTTATTCTAATCTGTAACTGCTCATTAAGTGTGGGCTGCATTGGTATCTATATCCTGCTTTCTTTCAGCAGCTTGTAAGGCATACCTATTTACCACAATATAAAACACACATTCTCAAGGGGAGAATATTATCTCCAAAGGAGAAAAATTAGTTCCTTGGAGGGAGTGAGAAAATTTACTCAAAATCTATAAAGGACATATATACATATAACACACAAACACATATACAGTCTATTTATGGTGTTATAATTTTACTGTGGAGTGACTGGGGAAAAGAGAGTCTAAAAAGTCTTCATAGGGGGTGATGATGTAAAGAAAGATTCAGAAACACTGGCCTAAAGGAAAAATTATGGTCTGTCTCAAAAAAAACTCCTGTTTGAGACAAACATTATAAATAAATTAGGAAACATGACGAAGTGGAGAGAAAAACTGAACAATGGACATTTTTGTCCAAATATTCACTTGTTGTCTTCCCTTTTGAGTGCTTTAAATGACCTATACTCTACAAGTCTTAATCATTTTTTTCTAGTGATATTTTTCCAAAGAGCTTAATTCCAGGGTTTAGAAATGTGAGTGTCCCTAGTTTCTAATATCTTTTATCATTTGTAAAATTACACAGTAGTCACTTCTGTTTAATTGTATGTGAGTGTGCATTTACCTTCTTCCAATAAACCATTGTAATTCATGCCAAAACAGGAATATAGCAAGTGCTATAGAGAACAACGTAAGAAACAATAAATATGGAATGTTCAGGAATATGGAAAACTCAGGAAATTTGTGTCCATCAAATCACAACCACTTCTCTTTTTTAATCATGTATGAATTGTTAAATTATTTGCTGCTTCATCCTTTGATGGGCATCTGTTTTCAATCCATATCTTTCCATTTGTTAGACCACACCCCTTTCCCTAGTTCTGCACCGATTTTGTAAAGAATTAGGCATTTTAAAAATAAGTCTTGCAAAATACACCATCATAATACTTCCTTGGCACAAAATGGCAATTATAAAACAAGTAAGTCATGGGATGAAGAGTCCAGCATAGGGAATAGGGTCAATAATATTGTAATGGCTTTGTACGGTGGCTGCTGGTGACTACACTTATCAGGTGAGCATTGTGTAATGTATATAAGTATCGAATTACTAGTCTGATTATTATAATATTGTATGTCAATATAATATTTGTACAATTATCATACCTGACACTAATATAATATTGTCTATTAACTATAGCTCAATTAAAAAATATCTCTTTGGGGCTCCCAAAACAAGTGTTTACTGCATCACCTGCCATGCATCATGAAATTTTTATTTGTGTGTGTGTGTATGTGTAAGACTAATCTTCTCTGGGGTCTGTTGACCCCAGCCTTCAGGAGAAGAGAGATAGGCAAGAGGCAATGATGAGACCTGATGAGAATCATAGTGTTTTATATTTGAAAGAGTCATGGAGATCATCTAGAAAACTGCACAAGCCACATTATTCTGATGCAGCATTCCACTGAGGCCCAGGGAAGTATGAAAAGTCTCAGCACTGGAGACAAACTTGAGCTAACAGCTAACTGCCCTGGCATTCACTTCTGTACATTCTTCTCTATGCCAAGCGATGATTTTCTGGAGTGCAAGTTTTCCTTTCCAAAGTCTATTTTTGGGGTCTTTGTGATATTAGACGCAGAACTTCTTGCAGACAAAGATCCCAAGATGTCTTAATGATATTTGAAGTGAACTCAAGGCATTAAGAAAGATTAGAAACTTTCAAGAATGCTCTAGAAAGGAGACCCTTAATGAAAATCGATATGACTATGCCTAAAAATTTGTGTGACTATAGCTTTCTAAGGTCACCTGAGCTCTTTAGGATGAAATTCTGAGACTTTTGGCCTTGTAATCTTGTGTACTTGCTATCCCTTTCTTTTCTTCAATTTTCACTGACTTTTCTTTTATTTGTTGTATATTTCATTCGGGTTTGTGAAACTTTGATAGTGGTGAAGTGACAAACAACATAATAAGGAATTATTAGCACCTCCGTTTTGTGGGATGGCAGTGTTAACAGAAAAACCATTTTATTCTGAAAACTGTACTTCTGTACATGATTAACATTTTTTAATAAAAGCATTCACAAATAAACTCAAAACTCTTATTCCCAATGTGTATATTCCTTTCCCTCTCACGGAAATCTCTGTACAGCGTAGTTTTAGGAGTATATACACCTCCTCCCACCTCCCTCATTTCAGCATGAGAAAGGTACCAGAGCCACGAGCTGAATGTTCAATGGCAATTTTCGTGTTTATGATGTGGGATGGAAAGAAATAGAAGTGAAACCTCTCTTCTTTCCACAAGCCACATGCGGACCGGCTCCAAGTGAAGGGTTTTCACACAGGCCAGTTTCTGTGCTATGAATTTGCCCGCTTTGCAACCAGCCCTGAGAGGTATTTTAGGCTCGGCAACTGGTCGAGGCCGTCTCTCAAGCACAAATACACCGCTGTGCCAGTCGTGGGGCTGTTTGATGAGGACCACAGCTCTCTGGCAGATGGGCTCTGTTTTGATTTCCCAAACCTCCTGGAGGTGAAGGAAGGCTTGCTGACTGTGGTCAGGAAGGTCCCAATTATGAACGATTCCCTAACCAAGTGTTGAAACACGGTACTTTGTAATTAAAATGCAAAGCACACAAACTGCCAAACCTAGAAAAAATTTCTTCAGGAATTTCCCTTGAAAGTTTGGTTTCTCACATCCTTCAAGCATCTTCTCTCTAAATGTACTCTGATTTCCTTTACTCTTCCATAAACAAAACAATCTTGTCTGCTCCCTTTGATTGGTACTGTCGGTCAAGAAGTAGGGATATGGGGGCACCTGGGTGGCTCAGTTGGTTAAGCTACCGGCTTCGGCTCAAATAATGAACTCAAAGTTCATGAGTTCTGAACTTGTGACACAGTGCCTGCTTGGGATTCTCTCTCTCTCCCTCTTTCTACCTCTCTGCCCCTTCCCCACTCACACTCTCTCTCTCAAAATAAATAAAGAAACCTAAAAAACTTTAAAAAGAGAAGACTTTCATAAAAAAAAAAAAGAAATAGGGTTATGGTTTATACTATTAATGACATATTTCAGGGACTTACTTTTTCTCTTTTTTTAAAAATGTTTATTTACTTATTTTGAGAGAGAAGGAGGGGCAGAGAGAGAGAGGGAGACAGAGAATCCCAAGCAGGCACTTTGTCTGGGATCTGCACTCTGTCAGCGCAGAGCCAGACTCGTGGCTCAAACCCACAAACTGTGAGATCATGACCTGAGCCGAAATCAAGGGTCGGTCCCTCAACCAACTGAGCCACCCAGGGGCTCCTCCTTTTTTTCTTATATATCTCAAATCTTGTCCTCATTTTACTTTGCTGCTGCTGTGACAACCAACTCTGTGCTACCAGGAAAATGAAGGAAAAGACAACTCTAGAGAAAGCAATTTTTCCTTTTAATGTGGTAAAATTTCGCTCTGTGTATTGTAAGCCTCTGTTGTTGGGTACATACAAGTTCAAAACACTTTTTTGGTGAATTAAGTGAGTTATTATTATGTGGTGACCCACTGTATTCCCAACAATGTTTTTTGTTTAAAGTCTATGTTGTTTATTAGTTAACATATCTGCAGCAATTTTCTTTTAGTTGGTTGTGTTTGCCTGCTATATATTTTTCCATATATATATTGTTTTCAATCTCCTCATGTCTTTCTTTTTTCTTTCCACATTGCTGAATTGGAGGGGGTCAGGGCAGGAGACTAATGTCGGTCAAAATAGCAGAGATGGAACTGAGACAAACAAAAGAAAGGACAAAATACACTGCACTTTAAAAAGTACCTATCAGGGGCGCCTGGGTGGCTCAGTCGGTTGAGCGTCCGACTTCAGCTCAGGTCACGATCTCACGGACCGTGAGTTCGAGCCCCGCGTCAGGCTCTGGGCTGATGGCTCAGAGCCTGGAGCCTGCTTCCAGTTCTGTGTCCCCCCTCTCTCTGCCCCTCCCCCGTTCATGCTCTGTCTCTCTCTGTCTCAAAAAAAAAAATAAATAAACGTTAAAAAAAAAATTAAAAAAAAATAAAAATAAAAAGTACCTATCCGATGCTAATTATGCAAATACATCTACACATCTGGATATATGTATAAAGGAGACTTAAAAAAGAAAAAGAAAGGAAAATTTTCTTTCATCAAATACCCCATAGACAAAGACAAATAACTGTTATCAAACTAGGAGAAAATAGTTTTAACATGTGTAAAGGTTTTATAAAGAATGCTTATAATTAGATAAGAAGATAAACTAATTAGAAAAAAAAAGAGCAAGAGGTATGTACAGGTAATTCATAGAAGAAGAAATGCAAATGACCAATAAATGCATATTTAAATGTATAACCTTACTAGTAATTAACAAAATGCAAATGCAAATGAGCTTTTATTTTTTACCTATTATAGTAGAACATATTTCTGGTTTTTTAGAACATATTTCAAAATTAGATAAAATAATATACTGATAAGGGCATGGGGGAAGGTAACTCTCCCTCTAAATGATCTCTTTGCTAAGGATTTACTTTGTACTGCCTTTTTGTAAGGCACTTTGCCAAACCTTTTAAAATTGCACAAGTTTTGAGCCAACAATCTCATTTATTGGTATCTACCCAAGAGAAACACAGCCACATGTGTGCAAGGGAGGCATGTACAAAACTGTTCCCTGTGATATTTTGTGGAATAGTTAAGAGAAAAGTAACCTTGAATTTCCACTAATGGGGTAATAATTTCATAATCCATCCTATGGAATATTATGCAGCAGGTTTTTTTAATGCAATAAATCCATACTTAACTCGTATGGAACCACCTAAAGACTTTGGCCAATTAAAAATGTCCACAAAAGTAAAGAGATATTTTATTTACGTGAACAATACATATTTGAAACAAAGATATTTATTTGTATAGTATCATGTGTAATTAGAAAAAGTTGAGTGGACACACACTAAATTCCTCACAGAAGGCATCATATGCTGTGAAAGACCTGGGAATGGAGGTACTGTCTTTAGGGTAACTACTTGTATCTATATTATTTCAATTTCTTACAATCAAAAATGAATTCATATTTTACTCTGTATTTAAAATAATTGGTTTTAAAAAGAGACGATTTTACATTTGACTAATGGCTCAATTTTTAGTCTGATTTGACTAGACTCTTTAGAGTAATTGGATCATAGCTTTTAATGAAATGATAAAATTCTTCTCTAAACTTACAGAATGAGGCCAGCACATACGAAATCTTTTGGTTGGGGGTACCTGGAAGGCTCAGTCGGTTGAGTGTTCGACTTCCGCTTAGGTCGTGATCTCGAGGTTCAGGAGTTCGAGCCCTATGTCAGGCTCTGTGCAGGCAGCTCAGAGCCTGGACCCTGCTTCAGATTCTGTGTCTCCCACTCTCCCTGTCCCTTTCCCACTTGTGCTCTGTCTCTCTGTCTCTCAAAAATAAATAATCATTAAAAAAATCAAAATCTTTTGGTTGACCACTGTGCAAAGCAAGTTTAAAATTAATTTCAGCCTTCAGGAAGAAACTCTATGTCCAGAGTGAAATGAACAACGGAGAGCTGTAAGCAAATCTCTTTTCTTTGACACAGGGAACGCTGATGCCCTTTTTTGTCAAAATCATGAGGAATTGTCGACAGACAGCACTGACCCACAGAATGTGGATGGGACTATCTGGAATAGTTCTTACCGTCTGTTTCATTAGATGCATCTTACTCTTCCAGAACAAAAGGCTCTTTTCTTTTGAGCGTGTCGTGCCTCTGCCTAGCTATTGTAAGCCTGTTACACACAGAATAGAGTCAGATTCTATAAAAGGTGTCACTATCTTTAGGGTTATAAACTGTGGTAGGGGCCTCAAACCCTACCAACTGGGTGATGAATTTTAACCTTGCTTTAAAAAATATAAGCCTTTTGGGGTGCCTGGGTGGCTCAGTCAGTTGAGTGTCCAATGTTGGCTCAGGTCATGATCTCATAGCTCATGAGTTCAAGACCCACGTCGGGCTCTGTGCTGACAGCTCGGAGCCTGGAGCCTGCTTCGGATTCTGTGTCTCCCTTTCTCTCTGCCCCTCCCCCATTCATGCTCTGTCTCTCCCTCAAAAATAAATAAACATTCAAAAAATAAACATAAAAAAACATAAAAAAATAAACATAAAAAAATAAGCCTTTTAAAATTGAAATTCTGAGCTGTCACAGACCATAGTCTAATCTCTCACTTTACAAAGGAAGAAACTGAGAACCAGAGGGGTTAAGTATCTCACCCAAGGTCACTCAGTGACCTTGGCAGTGACTCTTAAATTCACCAGGTACACAGTGACCCCAAACAAATCACCAGTGTAGCCTCTCTCAGAACCTAGGTGCTCTTCAGCTGCTGCTCAGAGGGACTGATCTAGAGCCACAGGCTTACTTTCTGAGAATTCTGGAGAATGATCAATTCTGGACTATTTAGGTACAGCCCCCAGCTACAATTGTGTATTTATGGAGAACGCCACAGGTTATTCATTGTGTACTGTTCTCAGGCTATCTTGACCTTGTACTGCCTAAATTCTATTTTCTTTTTTTTTTTTAATTTTTTAATGTTTATTTATTTTTGAGGAGAGAGAGAGAGAGAGAGAGAGAGAGAACAGGGGAGGGGCAGAGAGAGAAGGAGACACAGAATCTGAAGCAGGCTCCAGGCTCTGATCTCATCTGTCAGCACAAAGCCTGACTTGGGGCTTGAACCCACAAACTGTGAGATCATGACCTGAGCTGAAGTTGGACGCTTAACCAACTAAACCGCCAGGTGTCCCCTAAATTCTATTTTCACGTGATATTTTTAAGCCATTATCCCTTTGAACAAAGAAGAAATTAAGCGATCAATGTATAGAGATTCTAAGGATACACATCTCCATGAAATGTGGGAATTTAGAATGAAGGCTATTGGGTACTTATTAATAAATATCTCTAACAACCTTGAGTTAGGTGCCCTGTTACCACAATTCTGAAATATCTACTTACAGCAAAGGCAAAATTAGGATAGAGTATTGATCTTTAGGTTTATTGAATTTCCTGGGTTGGCATGGGATTGCAATGTTATTTTAGTTTGTCTAAAATGCACAACTCCTTTTTTGTAACTGAAATAGAATCTCCCCTTCCCTTCCCCTGTTTCCTTTGTTTCTCTCCCCCCTTAAGCACATGCGTGCCCACACACACACACACACACACACACAATGTTATCTTCAAAAAAGAAAACAAAAATAGGACCTAGAAACTCAAAACACATTGTCATCTTTCTGTTGAAACTGTACCCAGCAATGCAGACTATTCCTGCATTTCCTCTCCTCCCCCTCTGCTCAGTGTTGTCTAGGGAGATTGATAAAGGCTGGAGACCCAGGCTAGAAGGCCCATTTATGACAGTCAGACTCCATTACAGGCTCAGCTGAGGACACATCTGGAACCCATTTCCTGCCAGGGGGATCCGTGGATGGCGAGCCGTAGTCAGCATTCAGCTGAGCCTCTCCTGTCTGGCTGTCGGCTGCCTCTTCTGGCCAGAGCCTAAGAACGTGGCTGCTAGTGAAAGTGTTTATGTGTTTATGTGACCACAGGTATGTGCCCTCAGTGACAGATCTCCTGTCCCATGTCATGTGTCCTGGCAGACAAGTGGAATGGGGGTTTGAGCCAGAGGGAGTGTCCCTGAGGTTGCGATGTCACTGCCAGGAGAGGGAATGTCCCTGAGTGTGGAACTTGGGCTTTGGGAGGGTGATCAGTGGCTTTTCTTCTGGATTTGGGCTGGATGCGGCATTTGGGAATGACACTTCGTCTGCTGTTAAATTTAGTTTTGGTTTTGCCCAATGTTGGGGGGTGGGAAGATGACCTGTCTCACAAGAGGTAAGTCACTCTCTGCATGGAGAACAGATTTTCTGAGTGTAATAGCCACCCCTTAGCAGAGCCATGTCTATGGTCAGGTAAAGAGTGTCTCTTCTCTACCTGCCAGAGAACCCGGGGCCTTGAGACATTCAATGAGCTTGGGGAGAAAGCTTCCCACAGATCACAACAACATCTGTGACATCTGTGGGGAGTCCAATCCCAGTAGAAATGTTCCTCCCCACTCCTGAATGTTCCAGGAAGGGAAAGGACTGAGGGAAGATGTTTAAAGGGTACCGAGTGCTGTACTAGGCAATGTGAGGAATATCAAAGTGATGTGAGTCACAGGGTTTGTGTTCTGCTGTTAGTTGGTTGTGTTTGTTGCCTTTTATCTTGAGAGTCTTCAAGCTCAGCGGGACACACGTTGAAAAATAAAAAGGCTCCTCTGTGGCTTTTCTCAGTTGCACATGTCCTTTGGGTGTCTATCATGGGTTTGCTATGGGTTCTCTCCCCTTCTTATTCCATACGTTTTCTACTTCCAGATTCTAGCAATCCTGTTCGCACCGGCATCCCTTGGTCACTAAACCCATACCTGGGTTACTTAACAACTGTGGACCTCTCGCTCTTGCTCCCAGCTGCCTTGAGGTGCAACGTCCCACAGTGAATTTACCGCCCTTCTCTTCGTGTCTCCACTTTTCGATCACCCACCTGGTAGCCCAGCTTAAAAATCTCAGAGGCATTTTTGACACTCCCTTCTTTCTCAGTCTAAAATATGGTCCTTTTGACCTTTTGCTTTGGAAAATATCTCCTGAATGCATGGCTTCTCCTCCGTTTCCAAAGCTTTAGTTTATATAGTCTGCATTTCTCCCTGGGCTGTCAAAGATGCCTGGTAGTGCACAGTACTATGAGAACAAGTCTTCCCTTTTCACAAGGAATGCTTTGTAGCATCCCTGTTAGCACCCTGACATGAAATCCATACATAATGTAATCTACCTGAACACATATTTCAAAAATTCACACAAAGCTCCAACTTTACTGGAAAGGGAAAATGCAGTTCAAGTTTGTATGAGCTTAATACCTGTTTCAGTACAGGAAGGTTTGGAGGGCCCACACCAGAAGACACAATTCGGTGGTCAGTGACCACACCCATGGGAAGAATCATCAAGAATGCGACAGCTGCCAGTGCAGCCCAGTCTGTGGGTGTTCTTTAAAAAGAAAAACGTTTATTTATTTGTTTTGAGAGATGGGGTGTGAGTGTGAGTGGGGGAGGGGCAGAAAGAGAGGGAGAGAGTGAATCCCAAGTGGGGGCTTGAACTCGTGAACTGAGAGATCATGGCCTGGGTCAAAATCAAGAATTGGATGCTTAACCGACTGAGTCACCCAGGCGCCCCCTCTGTGTGTGTTCTTGAGGTGGCTCCCATATTTAGAGTGATGCTGTTGTCGGCAATAGAATTTTCCAGCAAGGTGAAGACTCACGGCAAATTTCTGAACCAAAGTACAGTCTTCCCTGTAGATGCCAAGATTGCATTCTTAGAAAATTCAATGTATAGTAAAATGATGCCAAAAAGCTATTTTCTTTTGGGTCTCCTGGGTGGCTCAGTCGGTTAAGCATCCGACTTCGGCTCAGGTCATGATTTCACTGCTCCTGAGTTCGAGCCTCGCCTTGGGCTCTGTGCTGACAACTCAGAGCCTGGAGCCTGCTTCGGATCCTGTGTCTGCCTCTCTCTCTGCCCCTCCCCTGCTCACACTCTGTGTCTCTCTCAAGACAATACACATTAAAAACAAGTCCTTTTGTTTTTATATGTAAATGTTTAGCAGGACATTTGAAAACGATGTGGGACACAGGACAGCTCTTCATGACCTCAGCACTGCGGGACATTTGGCAACCCTAGTCTGCTCCCACTCACTGCCAGACGTGTCCCCGATCCTTGCAGCTGCCAAGAAACCCCCTCACAAGTTTCCAAAGTGTACCTTGGCAGTTGATAGCATTTCTCCTGGGAGTCACTACAAAATCTTCATTTATTTATATTTAGTTTTACTCAGGTAATCTACCTTCCTCGTAAAAAAAATGAAGATACTATAGTTGCAAGTAAATTTCCTTTGATTTCCACCTTACCTGGTCTACCTCACTATTATCTGCAGAGGTGACCGTAATCGGTTGCTTCGTATTATTATTCCAGAAGGTTTATTATATATTAACCTGAAATTTATGTTTCCCTAGAATATATATAGTAACTGTTATGAGTTGAATTGCGTCCCCTGAAAATTCACATGGTGAAGTCCTAGCCTTTATTTGGGAATAGGGTAGTTAGAGATATAATTAGTTAGGTTAAGATTAGGTCATGCTGGAGTAGGGAGGGCCTCTAATTCAATATGACTCTTCCTATAAAAAGGGGAAATTTTGACACAGACACAACACACAAGGCACATGTGATGTGAAATGGAGGCAGAGATGGGGTGGTGCTCTACAAACCAAGGAATGCCAAAGATGGCCAGCTAACCAGAAGAACATAGGAGAGAGGCATGGGACAGAGTCTTCTCACAGCCCTCAGAAGGAACCAAGCCTGATGACACCCTGATCTTAGACTTTGGGCATCCATAATCGTGAGGCCCACTACATTTCTGTTGTTTAAGCCTCTCAGTTGGCGATAGATACTTCTCCATGACGGCCTCTGCAAATTAATACAGTACCATTCTGTGTCTCACAGCTTTAGGTAACAGACAAGAAACAGTCAGAATTAAGACAGCCTGAAGAGGAAGGAGGCCTGGAGCCCCTCCAGACTGGATGACCAGCCCTCTGTGGAGATGTCAGCAGGCCAGAACCAGAAGGATCGGTACACTGAGAGGGGAGACTCTTGCATACACACTGTGCCTTTCCCTTGAGCCCCATCTCCCAGCGAGAGACTCATCTATTAAATCAGACTTGCAATCGAGTTGTTTTTGTTGCAAAAGAAAAGTTGCAATTAATCTTGAGCCTTTTTATCAAGCTGTTGGTTTGTCAGAGAAATGAAAAGGAAGAACTCAAAGCGTAGCTGGGAGCATGACAGACTTTTAACTGGCTGCAGTTTATAGCCGGGTGACTGGGAGAAATGTGATCTCCATCTCATTCTGGACCCTTCTCTATACCTTGCTAAGTGTGCATGATGAAATGGGTTCCATAATATAGCTTGAAATGTAGTGCATGGCATACTAGTGATGGAAATGAAATGAGCAGTTCAAAATCTCGGGTCCTGAAAGAAAAAGCAGACCTTTTAATATCCAGTTTCATAAAGTAATGCATTTAAAAATAATTTGCAAACTGGAAAGGCAATTAAAAGGGTCCTTTTACTCTACTGTGCCATGTGTCACAAACTCGAAGTTTTGCTCATTGCGTCTAAGGTGTAGCCAAAGACATTTGGCTTCGGCAAACTAGGAAAAGCACTGCTAAAATGATCATATTCCACGTAGTGCTTTGGACACTTTCACTGATGACAGATGCTTCTGAAAGTAGGGCTTGTGGAATACGCCTCTTTTGAAATAGTTCACCCTGAAGTGTTTACAGGAATGCTTCTGAATATTTAAAAAAATTTTATATTCTAAATGGAAACTTATGAATCTCAAAAATATTGTTAATTTTCTAAAATAGTTTAAGGTGGGGGTGCCTGGGTGGCTCAGTCAGTTGGGCGTCCGACTTCAGCTCAGGTTGTGATCTCACTGTTCGTGAGTTCGAGCCCTGCAATCGGGCTGTGTGCTGACAGCTCAGAGCCTGCAGCCTGCTTCGGATTCTGTGTCTCCCTCCCTCTCAGCTCCTCCCCTGCTTGCACTCTGTCTCTGTCTCTCTCAAAAATAAATAAACGTTAAAAAAATAAATAAATAAAATAGTTTAACCTAATCAATGCCCTATATAATTTTGTTCTTCATTCAAAACAAAGTATATTAGTGCATAACTTAAATATATTTTGTTATGGAATTGAGCAATATCTTATATGCCCAATGTAATAGAGATGTAAACGTATTTATAGTTCTATCAATGTATGTGAAATTCACAGTCTTTAAATTAAAATATGAACACTCCTCTTTTGTATATGGGTTTGTTTCATGTTTTTCTGGGGTCTTTTACCAATGCAGGGGTGCCTGGGTGGCTCAGTTGGTTAAGCGTCAGGCTTTGGCTCAGGTCATGATCTCATGGTTCATGAGTTCGAGCCCTGCATCGGGCTCTGTGCTGACAGCTCAGAGCCTGGAGCCTGCTTTGGATTCTGTGTCCCCCTCTCTCTCTGTCCCACCCCTGCTTGTGCTCTGTCTCTCTCTGTCTTTCAAAAATGAATAAACATTAAAAAAAAATTGAAAATAACAATACAGGGATTACCAAAATACTTAGTATTTCTCTTATCCCTATTTGTCATTTATGAAATTGTTTGGAATAAGTAAAGCAGTTTTGCCAGTTCAGCAAGAAAATCACAAGGTGCTGTAAGGAAAGGGGCATTAAATATTTTATCCAGTTGAAGGTCTTTGAGAGGGAGACAGGAACAGACAAACGCTACTCCAACTGTACCAGCTTTCGGTGCACGATGTCTTTTACTCAAAGCACTCTGCATAGTTATAGCCCTTCATAATCAGAATTCACTCTGATCAAAGCCCGGGAGTGTTTTCTGAGTAATGTGCTTAATGATTCAAGATGAGCTCACTACTTAGACTCCTTCTTGCTGACATCTTCAAACATCCTTCACCTGGCTTTCTCTGGTCCCTTTGCCTGCAGTGCTTTTCCACCTTTCCCTTCCTACCTTCCCTCTCATGCTGTACGCCTTCAGCAACTTCAGACTCTCTGCCTCAGGGAAACTTTCTGGGCCTTCTGCTCTCCAGGTTGGACCTCCCTATCCCCACCTGCTCCTGACATTATGATCTCTTTGTGCGTTACTGGTGTCACATCACCTGAATCTGAAGGAGGATGTGCCTAAATGTCTGTCTCTACCCCTGGTCTGTAAGCTCCAAGCACAGGGTCTTTGTTTGATTTTGTTCACTTGATAGCTAGTGGAGTGTTTGGCTGATGGTAGGCAATTACTACATTGCCAAATATACTTAATAAATATTGGTGAATAAATGGGTGAAGGATAATGTTAGATGTAAGCATTTTTAGTTTAAAAGCATTGTGCTAAGAGATTTACTAATATGAAAAAAAATGATGTTTAGCCAAATACCCACTTGTTCCACTCAAAATTGGCCATGGGTGAGGTGCCTGGGTGGCTCAGTTAAGCATCTGACTTTGGCTCAGGTCATGATCTCATGGTTTGTGGGTTTGAGCCCCGCATGGGGCTCTGTCGCTGACAGCTCAGAGCCTGCAGCCTGCTTCGGATTCTGTGTCTCCCTCTTTCTGCCCCTCCCCTGCTGATGCTTGCTCGCTCTCTCTCTCTCTCTCTCTCTCAAAAATAAATAAACCTTAAAAAAATTTTTTTAAAGTTGGCCATGGGCTTAGTGGATTGACCCTTGTGCTGCAGGGCACAACGTATGGGGTGCTTTTAATAATCAAGACCAGTTCCACATAGAAGGAGCACATTATTTCAGGACGTGTGACCAAGGCCTCGTAGAAAAGGGAGCTCAGATGTTAATTTGCTTTTACATATTCTTTATTCATTCAAAACCATGAATTGGGGCACTCGTTAGGCATTAGGATATGACAGTGATGGAGGCAAATGTTTTCTCTGCCATTATGCACTTGGCAGTCTTGCGCACTGGATCTCAATGTGAGTCTAGATTGTTCATCTCAGAATCACAGGGATGGTTATTAAAATGTAGCTCCTTAGCCTGCACTGCAGCCAGACCAAAATCAAATATTGCAGAGCAGGACTGAACAAACCTTATTATTTCCTGAATTACACAAGAGAAAACTGGATTGAAGTCTTCCAAAGTCTCTTTTTTTCCCAAATGACGGAGAGCATAGAATACAGGTCATAAGACTAAGCTTACCCAAAGGTGCGACCACGTGAGAGGAAATGCTAGGAACATTTCAATAATGTCTACACTCCTGCTGACAATCCCAACATAGCTTTGCAGGTAGAGAAATTAGAACATCATGTCAGTCATGGTCCCAGAAGGAAATAAAAGTTTACCTGGATGATCCAAGTAAAGAGACCTAATGAAGGCACTCCTTGTAGAGAAGAAAGACCAGGCACAAACAAGAGATGTCCAGACACCTCGAGATGTGTAACAGCAGGAAGCCACTAACACCTCCCTCAGGACTGCAGAAGCGTGAGAGGAAATAGTGCCATTGGAGTCCCCTAAGAGCTGGAAGTGTGAAAGAGACGGCTACTCCAGCTGGGACAACAGTCATGGAGAGGTGCAGATATTGCCAGAGATGTGACCCCAAACAGGGAGGAAACAGGGAAGAAGTACTCTAACTCCCTTCTTCTCCCTCCTCCCATGCTCCTGACAGTGCACCTGCTGGCTGAACCCAAGCAGAAACCAGCCAGAGGCAAGCCCCTGGCAGGGGAGCTCAGGTGTTGAGCCACAGGAAAGAAAGGCTGAGAATAGCTTGGGGGAAGGGGTGGACAGTGGAGAACAACGGCACATACTCTCTGCTCAGGCATCTATATGGAGAAACCCTCTTAGGCCATACACTAAGCACAGAATGAGGTTCAAGCTGTTCACTTGTAGAACACTATCTTCGATCCATCTCATAAGAAAGGCTTGAAAATAATCCATAATTGAAAAAGCACTGACCAGCTCAAAACTTGTGTAAATATCATTGATAGAGCTGCTTTTGCTATTATTTTTTTAAATTTGTCTCATTTCAAAATATGTTTAAGGTAGACGTATCAACAACACATCCACTCAATTTTCTCTTTGGAAGCTTTATCTCTCGTGCTACTTTCTCTCTACCATCATATTGACTCAAGAACATTTTTCCTATAAGAAGGCAGGAAATGGAGAAAATTCAAAGATAGAAATAATATATGATTTTTTTCTGAGATACTCTGATAATCTATGCTACTCATTTCAAATGCTGACTTGAATACAGCATAAGCTGTAGGGTGTATACTTTTTAATATATTTTTTATGACTACAAAAATGAAAGAGGCTCTTCTCCCATCCATAGTCTGGGGGGGGGGGTGCCTTTTGCCATTTCCAGTCAATAGCACGTCTATGTAATGTGGTTGACCTTTCATTTGGTAACTTGCAGTAAATCCTAAATTCCTTAGGATGATACAGGAATTTGATGCCAAATTATTCAGGGGTGGAGAGGTTTTCATTGTTTGGTTTTGTTTCTGCTCAACACTAGCTGAGAAGCACTAAGGTTTGTGGGGTCAGGGAGGATGCAAAATGAGCATGGTTTGAAGGTTCTCTTGATGGTAGACAAAGAGTGATCAAAGGGAGGAGATGACTCTTAGTGTTCTCTTTGGGTCAGGAGTGAGGTAACTGGTGAAGTTCGAAGCCCAGGCCCTTTATAGAAAATCCTTCAAGACCCCTTTTGCAGGCTGATCTTTTGGGATGGCTACTTTGGACTTATTGACTATATTGTTAGGGTATCTGAGTTCCAGCCAAGTCAGACAGGTGCCAAGGTTCCTATCTGCTGGGCTGTGAATTTCAGTGAAGGTTTTTAGCACCTGGCATGGTTTTCTGGTCATGTCTTAACACCCTAATCATTAGGGCTGGTCCCTGAAGCAGAGAAATTTTTTGCTAAAATGCCGCATTGAAGTCAACACAAGTGTACTTGTGCTATCAAACCAAAGCTACTGACATCTTCTCTTTAGAGATGTTAGTTATCTCCAAGAATTAGATCCTAAATAGTGAGAGTTTAGAGAGATCATATTAAGTTTTAAACCAGGGAATTGAATAATGGGGACATAACGAATCCTAAAACTTTATTTCATCTCATGGTGTGTGAATATCATAGGCTGCATGTGCCTCCTAATATTTTCCTTCCTTCATTTTATTATTTTGATGCATTTTGATAGAATTTTCATAGTCTCAGTGAAATGTGGTAGGGCAAGCACAAACAATAGTATCAGAAAACACAGACTTCAAGTTCTGGATGCTGACCTAGGCTCAAGGGGTCTTACTTTCTTTTCTTCATCTGTAAAATAGAGTTGCAATGTACCATGGGCTCTACCAGACTCAGGCACTAGAGAGAGAGAAGGCAGTTCTAGAAAGTATGGAAGTTTTCTTCGTTCTGGTGAAAGAGCTCCACTGACTCTCAGCCAAAGAACATGAGATGGTCACAACCAAGCCATCAGTGCCAGAGGAATTATTCCCAGCTCCAAAACCTTTGCAGATTTTGATCTTTAGGACATAAAGTCCAAATGGCTCAGTGTAATGCCAAACAACCTCCTTTCTCTGGCCACACCTAATCTTCCATGGCAGCTAGACAGGTAGCAGTTCCTTCAGCCATGTGCTCGCCCCACTGTCTCCCCATCTCCTCTCATGCTTTTCCTGCTGTCAAGAACAGCTCCTCATTTCTCCCCTGTCCATCCAATTTCTACCAACTTCTACCTGCTTCCACAACCTTGAATTAACTCACCTGCCCACCTGCTCATTCCTTGAGACATGATGCTTTAAGGAGGGAAGGGAGAAGCAACCTGGCATCACTGAGTACCGAGAAATGTCATATCTTTCATCTCGGTTTGTGTTCACACCCACCACGCAGTAGATGTTATCCCCTTATTTCACTTATGACAAAGTCGAGGTTCGGCAAGGCTAGGTAGCTTGGCCAAGGTCACAGGCTCCTAAGCTGCTAGTGTCACACTTAAACCTAGGTCTGTGCAGTACTTCTTGCTGCCTGGCTTGTCGATAGGAGATGTGTAGCTCTTCCCTAATGTGGATATAAGTAAGCAAGCATTTATTTACTGATATAGCTTGAGAGGACTTTCAACCTTTTCCAACATCCAATGGTTAATCAGGGGCCATTAAGTTCCTTTGTAAACATTTGACAAGAATAGATGCCTGCACATAATATTCAGGCAAGTATTCACTTTTTCTAATCAGGTAAAGGGTTTGTGATTATTTTTCTAAAACTGTATAATGGAAGAATGGTTAATTATGTTCGTATTTAAACCTAATGAGTTGTTAGGGTATACTTAGAATGATCTGGCAGTCACAGTTCAGAGAAATAAATTCCACATAATTTTATTACCAATGTAATTTTTTAAAGGTTTAATTGGCTATGCCTGATTTTTAAAAATATGTCTATTTTAGGGCCTCTGCTGGCACTAGCAGCTAGTACTTCCTTCACAGTGGAGTGAAAGTGGCCCCATTGAAACAGGTGGGCTGCAGCTGGCTCCTGCTGAGGCTTGGGAGGTGGGAGAGCCAACCCTACAGGCTGCATGTTGGAAAGGAGGCATTTCAGGCCTTCTTCTGGAGAAACTAATCTCACACCGGGCCATACCCACACCAGACAAGAAGTTACCAAACCCTGACGCTCTGTCAGACACACTCCCAGAGATCTGAAACCATGGTGGTTAAGGGTTTTTTTTTTTTTCCTTCTTCTTTTAAGCTGCCTGAGGTGATGATGACTCATTGCAAGGTTAATGCATTTCACCTTTCACCAAAGCTGCAGCCAAAATATTTTTCCACCTTTATGACTCACCCTTTTCCCAGGCCTGTTAAATTAATAGGAGTTTAAAGAAAATATACAGGGAAGACTGAGGCAGTCCCCCTCATCCACCTGATGAGCATGGGTGTGTCCCAGCAGTAACCTGGAGTCTCCTGTCTTTGCTAGGTTCAAGTCGAACTTGGACTTCAGAACTCAACAGGGTTCCGATGGAAAATGCACTATAGGTTTTAGAAAGCCTCCTTTCTGGTTTCAGAGTCAGAGAATTTCTCTGGGTGCGAGGAAACAAGGGTCTCCTTGATGAGAAAGGGGATCTGTTATGAGTCAACCAAAGAAATGTGTTTATTTGTGGTGCATCCCTAGGCCCAAGTCTTTAGAGAGCTTTTCATTGTGCACGCTAATGTAGGTTGACCATGCCTTCCTAATTCTGTCTTCTGCCAATTTCCTACATTATTCTTTGCTTCAGCCAGAGCATCCTTTTCATGGACCTGAAGACTTGCCACCATACATTTCAGCCTCTGCATCTTCGATTAGGATTTTCTTCCCACACCTATGATCAGAATGTACTCCCTTCCTCTAATCCATTCATCTAAACTCTAATCCTCTTTCTTGGCTCAGGTTAAATCTTATTTTTTGGTGACATCTTCCATGACAGAAATTGCTTCCTCTGTAAAAGTCTTTTCTCACTGCTTTTAAGAACCTGTCTTTGCCAGTGATTCTGTAGCTTTACCTCAATGCATCTAGTGTAAGTTTCTTCTTATTTACTTAGCTTGTGATTCATGCCTCTCATCAGTTCTAGAAGATTCTCAGCCTTCGTTTCTTTGAGAATATTTTCACATCTTTTTCTTTGTTTCTCAATTACCTTCCTTTCTGGAACTCCAATTAAATATAGATTAGAACTTTTCATACTTCCTCCCAACTTTCTTTACTTCCGTCATGTTTTCCATCTCTTTCTTTTCTGTGCTTTTGGATCTACATTCCAATTTTGGCAGTGTCTAATCCAAACATCCCACCGACTTTTTTTGAACAACCTTATTGAACTATAAGGTATACACATAATTTACATACATAAATTCAACTATTTTAAAGACTTCACAGTGTAACGACGTTCAACAAATTTACTTAGTTGTGCGACCATGATCATAATCTAGTCTTAGAACATTGCTTTTATTTTTTTTTTAAAGGAGATTCCACACCCAGCATGGAGCGCAATATGGGGCCCAAACCCACAACCCTAAGATCAAGATCTAGTCTCAGATCAAGAGTCGGGCAGTCAACCAACTGAACCACCCAGGTTCCCCGGGTCTTAGAGTCTTTCTATTTACCCATAAAAAGGCCTATGACCATTTTCAGTTAATCTCTATTCCCACAACCTTAGGAAATCACCAATCTTAATGTCTCTATAGATTTGTCTCTTGTGGATAAATGGAATAATACAGGATGTGACCCTTTGTGTTTTGTTTCTTTTACTTAGTGTAATGTTTTTGACCTTCATTTATGTTGTCACATGTGTCAGTACTTTTCCTTTTTCCTTACTGAATAGTATTCCACTGGATGCAATAGACCACATTTTATTTACTCATTCATCTCTTATCCACTGACTTTTCAATGTCAAAGACTACATTTCTGTCAGTAAGTTCTATCTGATTCGATTTCAAGTTGAATAATACAATTATATTCATGTAGTTGTTTCCTTATATTTATAACATCATTTCACTTTAGTTATTTCAAACATATTTTTAGTTGGTTTCTAATAATTCCAGAGGTCTGAAAATCTAAGGAGTCTGAATCTGATGTTTGTTGATTGTGTAATTGTCTATTCTGCCTGTGTTTCTTCGTATGTTTGAATAGAGTTCATATTTTGTGGGAATCTTGTGTCTTCTAAATTGGGGATCTCCTGGTTGGTACCCAGGATGACCTTCTTTCAGGTTCATTTTCTGGTTTAAGTTTCCTGGACCTGGTGGTGGTGTAAAAATTCTCCTAAAAGACTTTTTTTTTTTCCAGAAAATGAGATCAGAAGAAGTAACAGAGATGTTTCCTTTTCTGGTTTGCTCACTTTTTTTTTCTCCCCCTTTTCCCTAAGAGTACTGTTCTTTGAGTCCCACTACTCTATGCCAGTGTCTCAGTTCTAAGTCATGTCCAAATCCTTGACCCTTGGTCTTGAAAGACGTTAAAACCAAGACCTTACTTTGTCCTGAGGATAGCCAAGGTACTTGTTACTACTTATCACTTGTGTTTTCATCTTAATCTTCATTTTACGTCCCTTATTTTGTTTAGGCATATGATCACTTTTACATTTTTTAAAGTATTTTTTTTCCATTTTATTTAGAATTTCTAGGTGTTTTATAGCATGAGGTTTTTCAGTATTTGATGCAACTGGGAACACAGATGGATATAAGCAGTCAGTGGTTGTCTTGTTATACAGACATCAGTGTGTTCGCATCTGTGAATATGTATATGTGCTTTCATATGTGAACTGTCAGTTGCTATGCTAGAAACATGAGCTCAGATATCACTAGACCCAGCATCAGTGCCTGGATAGAAGGAATGTAGTTGTTTGTAGGGATAGACCATATTTTAAGTTTAAGCAATCTTTTTAGAGTTCACAATGAATATTTCTGTAGGGCCCATGATTTTTTTTGAGATTTTTGGCTTGTAACGTACACTACAAGACAGTAATTTCAAGGAAGTAATACCATAAAAGTGTTTGGATTTTATAGAATGTTTCTGTTCTTTCTTTTAATAGCTTTTGTAGTACAATGGTGTACATTAAAATTCACAAACGTTTTTTTATCCCAAGGGTTGTGTGCCCACAAGAAATGTTCTTTTCCAAAGGTGTTAATGCTATGGCACACTGGCCATCTAGTCTAAAGTAGGGAATAGAGTAGTTTTCTTCCGACAATCCTTTAATCTTGAAGTTCTTATTTGAGGAAGAACATAAAATTATCTAACCTTGACAGGAACCAAGGAACCTATTTATTTCCTCAGATTGTCACCTCCAAATAAAAACAATCTTGCATGTTAAGTGGAGACAGAAAAACATCTTTACAAAATGTTTTTTTAATGTTTATTCATTTTTTGAGAGATAGAGCAAGAGTGGGGAGGGGCAGAGACAGAGGGAGACACAGAATCTGAAGCAGGCTCCAGGCTCTGAGCTGTCAGCACAGAGCCCGACGCAGGGCTCGAACTCATGAACCATGAGATCATGACCTGGTCCAAGTCGGACCCAGCCGACTGGGCCACCCAGGCACCCCAAAAACATCTTCTTAAAGCCTAATTTGAAAGCTTCAGGTATCGATCTTTGAAGTCTGTCTCATTCCTATGAATTTCTCAAGAACTTCCTCTCCAGTTATTCACACATTAATTTCCGAGGGCTGCTATAATGAAGTATTACAGACTAGGAGGGATAAAGTAACAGATGTTCATTGTCTCATGGTTCTGAAGACTAGAAGCCTGAAAGCAAGTTATGGGCAGCGTTAGTTCTTCCTAGAAGCTCTGAGGGAGAACCTGTTCCATGTCTTTCTTCTGGCTTTGGCTGTTTGCCATCGGTCTTTGGCATCCCTTGGCTGGTAGACACATCACTCCCATCGCTGCCTTCTTCTGCACATGGTGTTCTCTGTGTGTGTGTGTCAGTCTCAATGTGGCCTTCTGATAAGGATAGCAGTCATTGGATTAAGGTTTACCCTAAACCAGCATAACCTCATTTTAAATTAATTACAACTGTAAAAGTCCTATTTCCAAATAATGTCACATTCTAAGGGCCCAAAGACATGATTTCTGGAGGGACGCTATTCAATCCAGTCAAGTCCAGTACTGTGGGCTGGCCAGAATAAGCATGAGCTCTAGGAAGAGGCAGTCTCTATCCCAGGCACCTTGTCTACACTCCATGCATCATCTCCCCGTGGAGATGTAAGGTGTAAGTAGTAACTTTAAAGACCCAGGGATCCCTAATATAAAGCCCAAATTTAGAAGCCCTCAGAGAGAAACATTTTTTTTTTCATTGTGAAAAGCATTGACAATCCACAGTTGCTGGGCTTTGCTGGATCCATCCATCTGGGCTGTCTTTTAAATGCATTTTCAAATGGTGAAAAAGAACACAGCTTAACTATTAAAAACATAGGTTTGGGGTTACCAAAAGCCATTAATAAATAGAGAGTCTTAGTTTCCAAAGCTTGCAGGCACCTTCCCCAGATCTTGAGGGTTCCTAACATTCTTGGCAATTATGAAAACAAATGGAGCAAAACTGCCTCCAGCCATGACCCTCCACCTTTTCCCAGTTCCCCCGATCACACGACTATAAGCCAGGAGTCTCTACAGATATTTAGTTTCCTTTAAAACACACTCTCATTAAAACTAAACAGCATCATCAGAGAAGAAGAGTAAACATTCAGATTTTTTTAAAGCTCATGAGGACTTGAACAGTACTAATTCTTTTGGTTGGACTGATGACAGCAATCATGCGGTTTTTCACCAAGAAGCATTAAACACCAGGTCTCAGCCTCCCATCTCCCATTTCTGCCCAGAATGCAAAAAGAAGCTTTTTTTTTTTTCATCCTTCTAGCTGCACACCTTCCATGCTATAAACCAACATTAGCTCCAACCACACAAACTTGTGTGTCTTCCAATGAAGCTTCTTCATGGATTGGCATAACTCAGGTGTAACGAGAAATTGTAGTATGAAAGAGAACACTTCTTGGAATTCGTAACACTTCCTTCCTCTGCTGACTCTTTTTTTTTTTTTTTTTTTTTTAGAAAGTAATGCCTGACTGCCCAGGGAGATTTTAGAGGAATTGCTGGCTACATACAAAAAGGAAAAAAGTATGAATTACGTTTAATTCTATAATAGGTTCCTGCGGTTGCTGTCTATCTTAAAGGAAGGATTACAAGAAGGAAAAGGTTTCATTCTATTCACCAAGCATCATAGCTAATATTATTCTGACATGAAATCTTTGTTTACCTTGTGTAGTAGGTGCAATAGATTTGTCAAACTGGTTCATTCTATTAGAGCTCCTGATTTCAACCTCCCATAAATCAACTTCATTTGACTCAATATCCTCACCCACAGTGATTCTGATTCTGCAGAAGTAGTTACTTGGCTTTCCACTCAAGCTTTACCTTTATCTGTGGCTTTAGAAAAGTGTTGTCAAAGCCACCAGTACTGATGTTATACCAGCGAGGCAAGAAAGCCCAGGGAGAAAAGGGCACATGTTGACTGATGTTTCTTATTTAAGATTTAGCAACTTTGACATCAGTGATCTGAAGCTATCTTTTTCAGCAAATGAGCTTTTTTGCTGTTTCCTTCTGGAGCTCTGAAGCTTTTTAAAGCCAAAGCCAGAGGCTGGGGTACGAGGTGGACATACCATCACATTATACAAAGCAACACAGAACTCATGATGGGCAAGGATGAAGCGAAACATGATTTCAAAGAAGCATTTCTAAGTCTTATTCACTTCCTAAGATTGGAGTCTAAGCATTTTTTGGTGGCAATATGTTTTGCTACTTTTCTCAAAAAAAAAAAAAAGTTTTATGTGTTTATGGTGGTTAAAATAATTTATTCAAACTCTGAAAAATTATTCCAACAATTACAGCAAAATAGTTAAAAACATCCATCCCCCCAAAAACTTTTTAAAATTTTTTTAAATGTTTATTTAATTTTGAGAGAGACAAAGTGTGAGCGGGGGTGGGGCAGAGAAAGAGGGAGACGCGGAATCCGAAGCCTGCTCCAGGCTCTGAGCTGTCAGCACAGAGCCCGACGCAGGGCTCGAACCCACAAACCCCGAGATCATGTGCTGAGCGAAGTCGGACACTTAACCGACGGAGCCACCCAGGCAGCCCCCCCAAAAGACTTTTAAAAAGATAAAGCATCCTAATTTGGGTCTCTTTGAAATAACCAGTGTTAATATTTTAGGGTACATCCTCTCAGGGTATTTTTTCTAGGCAGTACATGAATTTCATAATATATAACATATATATAATTACATAATATATAACATACTCTATAATACTTATAGATTATAGTTTTAAATTATTTTATATATATTAAATATATATCAATTTCTTTTTTCACTCTGCATTAACTCATGTATCTCATCATATATTGAAATGGCCCAATAGAATTTTCTAGACTTTATGGATGAACTTTAACCAGCTTCCTCTTGGTACATCCGTTATTTTTCTCTGTTACAAACATGATGTATCATTTGTGCATGTTATTTCCTTATCCACATAAAGTTTATATTTTATGCAACTTAAACCAATTATTTGTTGCCTCGTATATTTTTTTCTCCTGTAATAAATTTAAGTATCCCTGATCAAACACTCATGGTCGACCACGTCTACGAAACTTGGCCTGATCCTGCAGTGGTCAGTGGGGGAGGATGTGGGTCTGGGTGTCACCACCACTAATCTTTCTTACAGCTTATTGAATGATTCTCCCTGTTCCTCACTGTAATATGCACGCACACCAGTGGGTACACGCAGGCATGTGCACACACCCATACTCCCCATGTACAGACATGCACATCTCTGACAAACCTTTTTAGGAAAATGAAGTTCTTCTTCCCCATAATGCTGACCAAATACATCCCAAGGTATGTTGGCTTTAACATTTTAGGGATCCTTCCACAGTTGGCTATTATCTCTGATAAGTATATTTCAAATATCAAGTACAGATATGAAAAATATTTTGAGCGTTCTAACAAAGCAAAAAATGGAAACGCCAGAATTATAAATGATGCATATCTTAGTCAAGCTTTTCAGAAAATATTCTCACCTGGAAAAAAATTGTCTTCCAAATTCTTCATTTTAGAGATAAATATATATGGCGCAATTGCTTGGAGAGAGTATGAGATACATGAGATACATTTGTGCCGAGGCTGATTGTTAACAGCATATTGCAGTGTGACTTTTTTGTGGGGCACTGTGTGCACATGCATTCTGACTTTTGTTATTTATGATAATCCTGTGAGGGGAGCTGGGCAATCTTACAGTCCCCATATCATAGATGAGAACCCTGCTCCCAGAGAGGTAAATGACTTGTCCAAGGACACTATCAACATGGGGTGGAAAGGTGTCTGAGTCAGACCCCAGGCCTCTTTTCATCTCATCCGCTTTGTTAGCATAGATGTCGCTGGTTAATTTATAACTCCATAAAGTCTTTCTGTTATGATAGCTTTCCCTTGCTTCAGAGTTTGGGTCCACAAGCACCATTTGGAATGAGATCATTTTTCTATAAAACTTCTGTTAATAAAACTATTCCACACTGATTCGTTAGGTATCTGTCAAGTGTGAGTTTGCCTCCTACGTCCTTGGCATTTTTAAATGTTTCTAGGAGCCTGTTTAGGGGAAAAGAAAGTTGCTTCTGACATGCTTGAATTTCTAATAATTTTGTCACTGGACTGGTGTGTCCGTTAGACATACATATCCCCTCTATGTCCATTGCCGACTGTCCCCTCCGGCTATCTCTATAAAACCATGCTCTGCAGTTGTAAATCAACCCATGTATTTTATTACAAAAATATATAAAACCATGCTTTGCTAATACTCCTAAATTCTATATACATTCAGCTGCAACCACTGTTAACATCTAAATGGAGTGCTTCCATTTTTTTTTTTTCACACCCTTTCCAATTTCTTTATGCCTATGCTTGCTTCTGGTTTGTTTTTAACCATTCATGTCAGAATGCAGTTAAAAAGGTTGGTATTCTGCTTTTTTAATGTAAAGTTATATCATAAGAATTTTCACATGCCATTAAATAAATCAAAGCATATTCTCATGGTGGACTATTTTGCAGCAATGTTTATAAGAATATTTAACTGTTCTTCTATTTTCTGCCATATGGTTGTTTAAGCAAGATGGCGGCCAGGTTGAAGGATGATAAACCTGGATCATTTCCTGAAAGTTGCTGGCAATTTATGTTTCCACTGATGGTGTATGAGAATGTCTTTGTCATGGCCTCTTCCAAAAACTTCATTACCTTTAAATATTTTATTAAAATTCATTGCGAATTTTATAAGTGAAAAGAGTACCTTATTTTATTCCAGTCACTGGACGCAGACATGTTTGCCTTTCTGAGGTCTTCTAGAAGTCATTCCAGCTCCTTTGCTTTGTGGTATTTTGCATCTCTCCATTTGGCCCAATTTTCCCCTTAGGATGAAGGGAAGGTGGTCTGGGCCCAGGCACTGTTGGTGAGGTGTTGACTTGCATGGCTCCCACTAATTGTCCATTGCCAGGTTAGGGGAATGTTCTCTTGCCTACAGCTCCTGGCCCAGCCCAGGTTCCACCCAGTTAGGTTCTGCCAGACTGAGTTGTCTCCCCTTCTCTGCCTGCCTCCAGACAAGTGGGAATGCCCAAGTACACAACAAAGCTCCCTTCCTCGGCATGTCCGGTGACTTAGTCTGTTTCTACACTGGTTTACTTCGTAGGCCTACAGCTCCCAGCAGGCACTGTATCATAGCCACCTTTGGGCCAGGGTGTTTTGGGGTTAGGAATTGCACTTGTATTGACGAGAAAGGCAGATACTAACTGGATGAGGAGGGAAAGCATCTAAAAAAATGATACTCTTGCAACAAAAGGAGAGTTTTCAAGTTGCCCAACGCTCTTGTCATTCAACCAAAGGGCTGACAATGGGGTTGCATAGAGTCTCAGGCTCTCTTTTCAAGTGATAGGGTTAGTCTGTTTCAGGTGGCCAAGCATGAGTCACACGAGTCCACAGTTCTGGAAGTACTAGAAATCTTCTCCAGGTTGGTGGTTTATATCCATTTCAATGTGAGATATTTTCCTCTTTCATCGGATACTTCTTTACAGATATTTTGATTGGAATATCAGAAGGTTCCATCAGCAGATTATAATCATGCTGTTTAATTTTTTTTTTTACACGTTAGAAGCTCCCACTGGTTTATTTTATTTTAAGGGCAATATCTGTCATCTGGGACTATTATTTGTACAGACAGCATAGCTTTATGTGTCTTTTGCTTTTAAAACTAATTTGTACAGACTTATTTGTACAGACAGCATAGCTTTATGTGTCTCTTGCTTTTAAAACTAAGAGGCCTTTTTGCCACCCAGAGAACATGCCATACATTTCCTGTTCCATGTTCTGTAACACCATTTGGTACAGCGGATAGCTTTTCATGCTGACTTCCTCAGAAGCACCTGTCAAGTAAGGGAGAGAAGTGATATTTTTTTCCTTTCTTTGGAACACCTACCATGTTCATTAACCACCATGAAGGCCAGCAAGCTCTCTAGACAGTGGCCTTTATACTACGTATGGCTTGTTTGGCCCTTATGTACATCAGAAGATAAATAATAGCATCAGGAATCCTTAGGCTTTTTAATTTTAATTTTAGAGAGAGAAAGGACAAGCAGGGAGAGGGGCAGAGGGAGAGAGAGAGAGACAGAGAGAGAGAGGGAAAGGGAATCTTAAAAAGGCTCCACACTCAGCACGGAGCCCAACACAGGGCTGGATCCCACAATCTTGGGATCATGGCCTGAACCAAACTCAATGAACTGAGCTGCCCAGGTGCCCCAAGCATCTTTTTTTTAAAAAATGTTCCCAGTTTGGTGAGTAAAACTTATACTTCAATTCTAATTTTTTTTTTCCTTTTGATTACTATAACTTCATCGTTTTCATTTTTCCTGTATTGCCTTGGAATAGAGTTCCAGGTTCCTTGTTTATGAAATGTGACTCTGTTTTGTTTTGTTTTTTTTTTTTTCATTCCTTCTGGGGAGGATTCTTCCTTCAAGTTGCCTATAGCCTTTTCAGTCCCCAAATATGTTTTTTCCTGGCCTTCCTCTGAACAACCTGCATGGCTTTTAAAAATCATCTTGCGGGGAACGCCTGGGTGGCTCAGTTGGTTAAGCGTCTGACTTCTGCTCAGGTCATGATCTCGAGGTTTGTGAGTTCAAGCCCTGCGTTGGGCTCTGTGCTGACAGCACAAGGCCTGGAACCTGCTTCAGATTCTGTGTTTCCTTAGCTCTCTGCCCCTCCCCCACTTGTGCTCTGTTCTGTTTCTCTGTCTCTGTCAAAAATAAATAAACATTAAAAAAAATCATCTTGCACCATCTTGCCTCTCTCTCTCCCCAGAAACTTTCCTTGATCCAACCTACTTTAAAAAACTCACAGTGTGGTTTCTGCTTCCACGGCTCTTCTAGTACTGCGTTCTAAAAGGCCATCCAGGCTTTTCCAAATCAGTGGAGCATCTTTGCCTTTATTCTCCTTTAGGGAGTACTAAATATCCTGTGATTTAGTACTTGCCATCATCTCTGCTTCCCATGGAAGCCATCCTCCTCTTTGGAGTCTGTGACCTGAATTCTGCTCCTGAGGGTGATCTGTGACACAGTCAGGACTGCAACGCTGTTATCAACTTTTGCATGACACTGAGAGAGATGCGTGACACTTTAAGGTCTTCTTGTTTATAAAAGTTGGGTTATAAATTCCACTTCATAGATATATTATGAAGTTCATAATGAGATAGTGTGGGTGGGGGCATTTCTATATCATACTTCAGCATGTATCTACTTGAAAACTATCCACTTAGAGCCTGCTAAGACCAAGGAACTGTGTGGGGAAGAAAGAACGCAAAGGTGACCCTGTCCTTAAGAAATTATAGCTTCTTGGGAGAGTCGCTATGAATGTAATGATTTTACAAAGAGATATATAATCACAACTGTGAGGAGTTCTGGAAAAGGAAGATCTAAAGTGCGATGAGAGGATTTGATCTACCCAATTAGAGAAATATAAAGAGCTTCCCTAAGAAGTGACCCCTGAATTGAGAATGATACGCAGAAGGCACTCAAAGAGATGAAAGAAAAAGTTCTCAGTCAGGACAAAGGCCCTGTGGCAGAAGGGAACCTGACAGGCCCAAGGGGTGAAAAGAGGGCCAAAGTGGTTGAAGCACAGAGGTGAGGGAGAAGGTAGATAGGTGGGGGCCAGAACTTTCAGGGCCTTGTAGACCATGTTGAGATTTGATGTTATCCTAAGAGCAATGGGGAGCCACTGAAAGGCCTTCAGTGTCTGCATGGAAGGGACCTACCAAGGTCAGACCTGCATATCTCAGAGAGATCTCTGGCTCCAATGTCAAGGAGATTGGAAGAAGGCATCATGGGCACAGACATACTACTTCTCATCCTTTCCTTGTAATGACGGCTCTCCCTTCTCTTGACCCTTAACTGTATGTCCTTCCTTCATGGTTCTGGTCTCTACAACCTAAGTGTAATGACTTGCTGGATATATCTCCCTAATGGGCCAGAAATTCAAGCATGTTCTCTTAGTCTCTGCTCATGGACTCAAGGAAAATATTTCCAACTCCTCCCTACCTTGGCCCTCATATCTCATCCGTCGTCATGTTACATGATATCTAGTGAATCCAGTCAACCTACAGTGCCTTTAATAATCTCCTGGGATATCAGGAGACTATCTTTATGAGCCCCATCTTGGTCCTTAGATTGGTTTGGGTCCACTTTTTCATACACAGTGCTGCTGCCAGGTCAGTATTCCAATGGGCATCTCCAGTGATGGCTTTTCTCTGCCTAATTTTCCCAAACTCTTTACACCAGTCCTACATTCTAGCCAAATGGGTTTACTCACTGCCTCCACCTTCGAATGTGATAGATGTGCTGGCTCGCTCCATTCTAACACCATTCTGCCTTTATTAACATCTGTTGGAGTTTGAGTCCTTGTTTATACCTCAGCTGAAATACCACTGTTGACAGGAAGCCTTCGAGGACTCGTACAATCCTACATGAAATTTCCTTCCTCTGACCCTCTTACAGCTCTCTAATGACACATGTGGCACTGGGATTTGTAACTTTGCACATATTGTGGATTTGTCTTAGTCTCCCCACTGAGCTCTTTCCTCCTTGAGATGCAGGACCACAGATTACTCACCTGTGTATTAGTTATAACGCTCGTATCTACACCTTGTGTGAGGAGGATGCTTGAGTGGTATTTATCAAACCAGCCTGTATGTTGTGATAATAAATAATATAGAATGCAAACTCACTTTTCTATTCTTCACTGTTGTGATACATTTGCAGTATCCATTTGGAAGTTTGGAGGAAATACATTTTTTAAGTCATTATTCTTACTGACTGTTCTCAACTTTTTACATCTTCAAGTGTACAAATAAGAACAAGATACTCTTGAATTGCATGTTATAAAGAGAAGAAAGAAACAGGCACACTGAACAATTCCTTTTACGTTTCATCCTGGTTAGAAGCCAATGTAAATGCTTGTGCTACATGAACAAGCCTATTTCCTGCCGTGAAGCCTTGGCTGTTTATCCTGGGACCCCTCTCCGCCACTGGCTGCCCTCAGACAACTATTAACCCCTGCTTTGAGCCAGCAAACCAGATGTGGGTTTTTTCAGCAAATTATTGGTTATTTCGCCACATGTCGGTTTTTTTTTTTTTTTTGCAGTTAAGTGTTTCCAGCTTCTCAGAGCATTCCATAGGAATAACATCATAGTTTTCCTCCAACCTGTTAATTAACATAATTATTTATCAGCCCTAAACCACAGCTTGAGTTTGTTAAGTGGCTCACAGAACATGTATCCACTGAACGGACCCCAGTTCTGTTAGGGAGGACAAGCCAGTGATAAAAAAAAAAAAAAAAAAAAAAAAAAAAAAAAGGAAAGTCTTGTGGGAGAGGATTCCTCCTCTTGCTTCCGGGGACCCACCTCAGGCTATACCCCAGGTGTTAGATGGATGTCCCCAGTGCTCTTCTTGTCATTTGATCGGTATGGTTTTTAGAATGAAGGGTTTTGAGTGCCATCTCTAAGTGCTTCCCTAGCTCCAGTATTTGAAACCTGTCTTTGTAGCTCCAAAAGGCAAAAGTGGGTTAAACCCTATTTTTTTCCTGCCACTTCCTGAACATCAGTGCAGGCTCTAGGGATTAAGAGAGTTCCCCTTGACCTACAGCCTACCACACTCCCTGGTGTTGGTGTTACCTGGAGAGAAGAGTGCCTTTCCCTTATAATAGCAGTTCTCAAAGTGCCCTCTGGGAGCTCCTGAGAGTCCCTGGGACCCTTCTAGGGATCTGCCAAGTCAAGTCTATTTTTATCAGTATAGTCAAATATTACTTGTCTTCTTCCCTCTTGTCATTCCTCTTACCAGAACACAGGCAAGTTTTCCAGCAGAGCAAATACAGAAACAGAAGTGAGAGTCCAGCTATCTTCTATCAAGCCAGAAAAGAGTGAGATTTACAAAACTGTCAGCAACAAACTACCCCCCCAAAAAAACCCAATGCTATCCTTTTCGCTCGTGTTTTTTTGTGTTGAAAAATATACTTATTGTTTGCAAAGGTATGATTTGTGTATTAATACATAATATTTTGCTGTTACTCTTAAAGTAAATTAATATAAGATATTCCCAGTGTTAAATTTTAACATAGTGATCATTGATAGATATTGTCACCCACATAAATGAAAGCACTTTGGGAGCCTCAATAATTTTAGAGTGTGAGGAAGTGCTGAAAACAAAAAGTCTGAGAACCAGAGCCTTTCACCTATTATTTACATGAAAAGTCCTTATATTGCCAGGCTTCCATCATTATATGAGTCAAATGGCATGTTCCTTAGGAAAGAAGTCAAACGCACCAGGCTTGTGTAAATGCTTTAACACTTTGACAAGGGCAATGAGAAATGGCTCCATCCATGCTACCACAGTCCACAGAGATGACCTCTGTCCACCCTGTGCCAGCTTGCTATAGCAAATAACCTCATGCATGGTCATAATCAAAGTGCTACTAGGGGCAGAAGCCAAAGGGCCAAGGATGAGAGAAGCTGGTAGCTATGGGACCACAAGAAGGGAAAGAGAGTCATGGAATCGGATTGGTGCTTGCAGAAACAAACATTCGTGGGTAGGAACACTGGCTATCTACAAAATTTTTCCCTTTGGTATTATTCCTTGAGAGCAGAAAACCCATTTTCAGAATTCAGCTACTGCCTGCACTGTGGTTTTTGTGAAGACAGTAATTAGTAGCTTTCAGTGGATTTCATGTGAAAGTCAAAGTGGCTCCAGGCTGGACCAGAGATGGATACATGTCCAAATGTTTAAGTAGAAGTTTAAATGGCTGAACCACAAAATATTTGGATTTGATTCCAATTCCTGTAAAGTAGACGCCATCTTGGAACTTCCTGTGACTGTATTCTACTTTTCTCAGAGCTCATTGACAAAAAGTCTTTCCAGCAAACAGTGGTTTATTAGCACATTAGTGTTCACCCTGACTATTCCATTCTAAGAAAACCTCACATATCTACAGCCAAAAGTCATTTCCATTCTATTTGCAGAACCCAAATAATAGCTTATTCACAGATTTGACTAAAATCACAGTCCCCTTAAGAGTAGAAAGAATTATAGCTGCTATTCAACTAATTAGTTTTTATTGAATAACCCGAGACATCACATGATGAGAATGAAGAGATGCCCAACCCAGCCTTTGCATGCAGGGTTATAAGTCCCTTAAAACGTTAATATTCAGATTTCAGTGATTCATTATTCTTTCCTGCTCATGCAATGCTACACATCCCTCAAAATTACCTTCAGTGATTTTAGGGGTCAAGGTGGGGGGATGTCTCAGTTATGCGAAAGGAAGATGCCCAATTAGCTTGGATATTAGGTCCTAATAGCATTCCTTAAACATACAAGCCCATATAGCACCCCTCCATCTCTGATACTTTCAAAATGCTATATGAATCACTGAATTCTACTCCTGAAACTAATATTACCCTATCGTTAACTAACTAGAATTTAAATAAAAACTTGAAACATTAAAAAAAAAGACAGAATGCTATCTGTCATTATTTGAGCTTGTCTTTCTTATTTATATGTGTGTGTGTGTTTGTGCTGACCCCTTCCTTTCACATGAGAATGGAACTCCATGAGGCAGGAACATTATATTCCAAGTGCTTAAAAAAGTGCCTGGTGCAGAGTAGGCTCTCAGCATTTGCTGAGCAAAAGAATGAAGTTACAAGACGCTTTCTGAAAATGCTTTTTCTCTGGACATAGCCAGTCACCTCTAATGGGTCCCCTCTGAACCTCAGGGTTTTTAAGCTCTACTAACATTTGTGGTTGTATCTTAGCAGGGACAGGTTCAGAGGCAAGCATAAGGCAGAGATTCTATCACCAAATTTCCCATAGTCAACTTGGGAACAGTATCAGTCAAGGTCCTGCAGAGAACAAGAGTTAACTCTAATTGGACAATTTGAGGAGAGGCCAATAAAGGGAGGCAGTTGAGGTTTAAAGAATCTAATGAAAGATGCTGCCATCCACTTTGGCTAGTGATGCCAGGAAGCTGTTCTCTTCCTGGAACCCCGAGACTGTGTCCATAAAGAGAGGGCTTTCTGAGAGAGGCTGGGACATTCAGGAAAGAAAATACGGCCAGCTTTGCAAAATGCTGCCAGAACAGAGCCAGAATTGAAGGGGAGCCCATGAGGCTGACAGGGGCATGGAGAGGACAGAGGGAAATGAGAGAATAAAGCCCTCTTGGACCTGCTTAGTGGGAACAGAGGTACAGCATCTTCTGGATTCATTGTGTGTTTGTGATTTCCTGATGGGAATGCTGCAGTGTTCTCAAAATGATTACACCCATAATTTTTGGCTTTATCCCAAAAAAGTACCTGTGGACGCTTAGGCCTTTGGAGTATTTAGAGTATAACATCTTCTAATATTAATTGTCTTTATAGAAGAGCTTGCAGAAGTTATTAGGCTAACTATTCTGTGCTAGTTTGCACCAGGGTAACAATGATCTTCCCCCATCCCCACTCAGGGAGGATGAGGAGGACAAAGCAGATTGTATGTTGGGGACAGGACACCTGTCTTGCCCCATACAGAAAGCGCACATTAAGATGTTTGGCACACAGTGAGTGACCACAACATGGTCAGTAATACGTATATTAGACTCCCCAGTGGATAGTTTGGCTTTTGAGGTTTTTGTGGCCCCTCTTGGACACTTGAAACAAGCAGAAGTGGAATTTATCACGGACCTTTCAGTAGACCACCCGGAGTTGCCCTCAAAAGAAGCAAATCCAGCCCAGTTCACACTCAGGCAGTCTGGCTCCAGGGCCTTTGCTCTCAAAGCACTATGGATGCCACACCCATGTCTCCTTAGTACTTTCTCTTCTTGGGATGGACAACAGCTGCTTACTGCTGGCCTTATGTTCTCACCCAATGGCTCTCTCTGACTGGAGGCACTGGTACACCAGAAGTACTGAGGAGGTAGAACGCAGGAGCATCCCTCCACCAACAGCTGAGACTTGGTGGGTAAGTACTCCAGTGACTCACTCTTCAAATCTATTCTTTGTGGTCTCTCATGGCCTCCCGGCAGGACTGAGCCTTGGGAGCTCTGCTTGCCCACAGCATGACCTGACTCATTCCTGTACCTGGGATTGGCTTTCTTCCCTTCCCTGGCCCTCTGTCCATGCCTCTCCTGGTTCTCTGTGGGATCATCTCCCTCATAAACTGTTAATACTCAGAGTCTTGTCCCAGAGCCACTTTGGAAGCAAAGCAAGCCTAACATACTGCTCACTCTGATCTTCTTAGCTTAAATTTCCCCTTTGCTTTAATGTTTTCATCCTCCTAATCAACCCTCCCATTAGGAAACAATCTCATATAACACTCAGTGATCATCCTAATGAGTGCCCTCCTTATTGCCCATCACTCATTTAGCCCATCACTAAATTCTACTCCTGAAACCATTATTATACTATATGTTAACTAATTTGGATTTAAATTTTAAAAAGGAAGAAGAAAGCAGGATGCCTGGGTGGCTCAGTTGGTTAAGGCTCCAACTCTTGATTTGGCCTCAGGTCATGATCTCACAGTTTGTGAGTCAAGCCCCACGGCAGGCTCTGCGCTGACTCGTGCAGCCTGCTTGGGATTCTCATTCTCTCTCTCTCTCTTTCTCTCTGACCCTCCCCTGCTTGGGCTCGCTCTCTCTCTCTCTCTCTCTCTCTCTCTCTCAAAATAAATAAAACATTTTTACACATTTTTTAAAAAGAAAGGAAATAAAAAGGAAAATAGTCTTATATTAGTTATTTAAACCTTCGAGTGAATGAAGGCAATGTGTCACGATTCCTAAAGTTTCTTACATTTAATGAAGTCAACCAAACTGATTGTGCTTCACCTCCATCTTTCATGAGATGCAAGGAGAATTCAACAGAACTGACTTTCTTTTACTTAATCATTCCCCTGTTTTGCATTCCAAAGTATCACCAAGCTTTGCCCCTCCTTTCTCTCCAATGACCTGCTATGCTTCCATTCTTGGAAAAATAGCTACTTTCTGGAAAAAGAGAAAGAAAGGAACACACAAATCATTTTTATCCCTTTGCTCTTTCTCTCTAGTGCTGGCGTAGTATGTTGATTTTTATGCCATTAGCGATCACATTTGTATGGTGACCTCTAAATCTGTATCACCACCACTGATTTCGCATCAGAATACAGGTCTCCCATTGTTTATGTCTTGAACATTTCTACATACATGTCCCTTATTCTCATGTACAGCCTGTGGATACAAAGGGGAATTCCTGATGTTCATGTTAAAGTATCTCCTTTTATTAAGTTGCCTATTTATACAAAAGGTAACCTCATTCCTATAATCCTCCAGCTGCAAAATCCAGTATCCACATGTGGTTCCCTCTTCACATTTGGCTTCTCAACCCCTTACCACTTCCTAACTCCTCTTTAGCCACAGAATCTCTCCATTCAGTTTGCCCTATAGAGGACTGGGCTAATTTTCCTCAAATTCTGCACACATCATGTTCCTGTTGTAGCTCAAAAAAAAAAAAAAAATGCTAGTATAGCTCTCAACTGACTTCAGGACAAAATACAAATTTCTTAAAACTGTGTATGTGTCTTTCCATCTTTTTAAGTTTTGTTTTAAAAATCTGTTCTAGTTCAGCTAAAAATTCTTCATTCAATTTCTTTCACTCTGTTTTCCAAAGCAAATTCTCCAAAGCAGGCTGGTTGATCCAGTGCCCCTAAAAATCACCCTCACTCTTGTCTCTGGGTTTTTGTTCATGACACCTCCCTATTTATAGTAGGGAACATATTTTGAGCCCTTACTGTGTGCTAAATGTTACCCAAAATACTTTCATTACATACTAACTCCTTTGTCTGCTACTTCCAGTTTACATACTGAAAGTTATACACTTTATACATAAAGTTATACACTTTATAGATGAAGAAACCAGGAACCAAGAAGCTAAGGTACATTGTCACATTTCACAGCTGGAGAGTGGTAGAACAAGATGAGATATTCCCTTCTGCCTGAATACTGTTAAGAAAAAAAAACCCAAACTTGAAGATCTTTCCAATATCGTGTCCTTTCAGTGTTACTCTGGAGCATTGTCTAACAGTCTTCAACAGAAACACCTGATTCTTCAGCTGTACTTTTGTTGGACTTCCAATTGACTATTGATTAGGACCCAGACTAATTTAACTTAGTGAAGATTGTCAAGTTTCAAATGATTTTTATGCCATAGAGATTCAAAGATTCTTGCCCAGGAGGTAGGGGACCTCCAAAAGTTACTGCTTTGTTGTCCTTTAGAACACAAACCAGTTTTGTTTTTCACTTTGCAATTTTATTTCAGCATTCAAACTCTCACTAATAACATGTTCTTTGATTTCTTCTTTATTCTGTTGAGTCAGCATTATTATACCACTGATTCCCCCATTAATGAGCTAAGTGGATCTTTGAAAGGTGCTTACTCTATATTTTTATGAGAGTCACTCTTTTAACTTTTAGAAAATTATGCTTTGACAATACAGAGCTTACACTCTGAATTATTGTGCTTAGTAACATAGTACCTACCAGTTCCAGAATGCCTGCCCCTTCTATATCCAAACTTTCAAAGTTAAATGAAGGATCACCTCTCCTCTTGACATCTTCCCTGAATATTCCAACTCATGCTCATCATTTTCTTCTCAGAATGTCTAGAATCCTTGGTGGTCTTAATGACATGCTATTTAATTTTACCTTAGTGTCTTATTTGTCTGTCTAGATCTAGATCTAGCTATCCATTCATATATTTTCTACCCCCTCCAGGTGGATAGAGAACTTTATGAAGTATGACTTCAAGAAGTTTTGAAATTATTCATATATCCTTGCAACCTACTCTGCCCCCAAAGGTGCTCAGAATGGCTTTGGACACATAGTATACATTCAGTGAAATTGAAATGAGCTTGCAGATTAGCCTTGGCTATAGCTCATACTTCTCCTGATTTATGTTTAAGCAACTCCAGACAAAACAGAGAAGCATTGTATCCAAGAATGAGTAGCCTTTAGGGAAGAATAATAATGAGGAGAAAATTCTGTTATCACACAAGGATGGGAAAAATGTCCTGTGTAAGCTTGAAGATCCTAACAGTTAACTTTAGAATTTACCCTCGTGGTTAAACCTCATTCCAAATGCCACTTCTCTCAAAAGCTAGCTCAGTGGCAATCTGTGCTTTCTCCTTTCAGCCACAATTCTGTTTAATTTCAAGACAAGGGCAGATAAAATATGCTAATACACAGCAAGTCTCCCATTGCTATTCATTAGGAAGTCCCTTTCCAGTGTGAAAGTCCAGTCTTCCGTGAATCCACAAACAAATGATTGCCCTTGTTACTGGCATTCCACACCGGTGATAAAACACGGGAGTGAATCAGCCTTGGCCCAATTGTGTGAGTTTTCTTCTGGAAGGTGCTGTGTTCTTTGTCTTGAATATATATGGGAATGTAACTCTGTGCCCTTGTAGGATGTTTCAAAATCAGTGGGCTTCTACCTGCAGGGACATTAACAGGAAATCTTCTGAGACTTCCATTTGGTTGTGGTGGCGATGGCGGGGGTGGTGGTGGTGTTTCAGGGGTTCAAAGTCTTTGCACTTGAGCTGTAGGCGCCTGCTGTAAGCAGTGGACTGTTTAGCATGCCATGTGGGCCACAGCCTCTGACATCTTTAACTAGAATAGCAAAGGGCTGGGAAAAGGAGCGTGGTGGAGAACTAGCAGCAAGGAGAGAGCAGGGCTGGAATGCTGGCTCTGACCACAAATTGGTACACGGAACTTGTGTTTTTCATTAGAGCTGCTGTAGTAATGCTGGTTTCTAACATTCCAAAGGATATTCAGACTTATATTAAATTAAGTTCTCCTTGAAAATCACTCTATGTTGGAACGACATGAAGGACCAGACTGCAATCAAGAAAAATCAGGAAATATAAAAGAACTAAGTCAGCTCTGGCCTTTGCTTTGGCTGTTGGTATGAATGTACAACACACAAGCCATGATTCAGCAGGCAATCTGGAGTATATCTGAAAGATGCAGTATTGCCTTGGGCTTTTCATTGACTACTTAGTTCAAGTTTATGTATATATAACATATATAATTTGTGGATTGTTGTATCAACTCTGAATGACCATAATACATTTATATACCAAAGCACAAAGACATGAGGGTATGTTTTATACTGTGCATCAATAAACTCTTATGTCAACCATGCATTTGTTTAAATATACATTCATTTGTACAACCTACACCTAAAATTTCCTACTGACAAAAATCAAGCATTAAGAAACTTGTCCCTCATTCTATAACCAAATCCTCATCATTAGGAAGTTCTATCGTCTGTCTATTGATCTATCATCTATCCCTACTGTCTATCATCTATCTCTATTTCTCAAACACACACACACACACACACATACATACACAAAATCTATACCTGCACAATGAGGTTTCTGAGTTTCTCAATAAAGCATATGTAACGAGTCAGGATAGGCCAGGCAGTGTTGCAGTGACAAACAAATCTCAGTAGCTTAACACAATCAGAGTTTATTTCTCCCTTGTGTAAAACACCCAGTGAGTATGGACAAATCTTCAGGACAGCTGTCCTCCATGAGCTGACCACACAATCCAGGCTTCTTCAGTCTTATGGCACTTCCATATCAGCCTGTGCATCCAGGACTGTGGCAGCAGAGAAGGAATAGTCTAGAAGGTCAACTGTAGTATTACTACATGTTGTTCCCATGCATATGTTATGGGCCAAAGTTAAGTCACACTGTCTTACATAACTTCAAAGAGGTAGAGAAAAGCTATCTTCCCTGAAAGTAGATATTGGTGAGTAACAAAAATTATATACTATGATTGGTATAGCCTAAGGAATGTGACTGATTTTGAAGTCAATCAGCTAATCCATCTCTCTGTCTCTCTCTGTCTCTTTCTCTCCATCTCTGTCTCTCTCTCTGTCTCTCTCTCTCTCTCTCTCTCACACACACACACACACACACACACACACACACCGCTGTGTGAGAGTAGGAGATTATTTCTGAAGCACAAGTAAAGGCCCTCCCTTCTTTCCTCAGGATGGACCAATCTTGATTGATTACAGAGGCAGATAGGACATTTCTTTAACTGAAACGTTACTTTTTTTTTTTTTAGGTGTTTCACATTATTCCAAATCCAGTCTTTAATGAAGATGTTCAGTTCTCTTCCTGAAAGTTGTGTTACAGCAACAGCAACAACAGAGGCCCAAGGTTCTCTTTCTGAGTAAGAGTCAAGGTGAGAAGAAGGAAAGGAAAAGCCAGGCAGGGCTTGGGGAGTATACTTTGTTTCACGCCAATGGCACTCATGTAGCCCTGGAGCAAAGGACTTGGAGTCCTCGAAAAGAGCAAAGTATATTTTCAGCTGTGATGGATCCAACAGATGAATGGGATGCAATAGGGCTTTTCAGGTTCTAGAAAGGAGCTCTGAGGGAGCCCACTTGCAAAAGGCCTTCTCAGCAGTGCTTCTCCTCATGAAGGTGAAGAGAGAGTGGGGCATCGGGGAGAAGAGAGACACTATGTCCAGGAGGGCTTGTGCATGACCTCTAGGTGCACTTCAGACAACGGTGAATGCTGTTGTATGTATCCAAGGCCAGGCAGGATCTAGCCCCTGGCTACCCCGCTCCAGCTTGGTCTCAGGCCACTCTGCATCCCCTCATCACCTGTCTGCCAAGTCTCTGTTCCCAACATGCCCTTATTCTAGTCCTTGAGTGAGTAATGTCCCCTCCTGAACAGGGCCTTTGCATAAGCAGTGCCAAGAGCACATTTCCTTATCTCTCCCCACCTAAGTAAAACCTGCTCATTCTTCTGATCTCAACTCAGATGCCTTTTTCCAGGGAAACCTTCCTTGACGGTCAGAACCACCATTATGTGCATTCACAGTACCACATGTCTTGTCCCCTAACAACTTCTGTAGTTTGTGATCGTATATGGGTTGGCATAGAAGTCTGAATAATGTTGCTCTCCTATAAATGGTCTTTAAGCTTTACAGGGACAATATATTTTCTTTTTTTTTTTTTTTCTTTTTTTTTCTTCCTCAACTTTGTAACTTTATTTTCTATCTTGGTGCCCTGGGTATGTTAGGAAATCAATAAATATTTGCCGAATAAACGCAGTATTATGCAAATAATGACCACAGTCTTCATACTTATATAGCCCTATTTGGGTATCAAGTACTTTCCCTACATTTTCTAATCTTATATTCGCAATAAACAAGTTGAGTAGTGTCAGATGTTCTTCAGTTGTGAATTAAGGGCCGAGGTGGCTGGAGCTCCAAAGCTATGACTATCCATCCAGTGCTCTGACCCTCTTCGTTATCACTCTCCCTTGGGTGTCATCCTTATGTAAATAAGTGCAAGATTCAACATATATCAAGTGGTCCTCCAAATAAATAAGAAAAAAGATCAATACCCAAGAGGCAAGTGGACAAATGGATAAATAGAAAATTGGTAACAGAGAAAACAATAATTAAGCATATACTAAAAGGCCCTATTCCTTAGTGAAATGCAAGGGAAGCAGGTCACAGAAGTACTCACATTGTAATTCAGATGCCCAGAGGAAATGTTTCTTCTTAAAATGTGATCTGGTCTCCCTCTAAGTCACTGTGCACCAGGAAGAAAAAAAGTCACAATCTGAAAAACATACCCCGATGTAGTGACTGTAGTCAGCACTGATAGGATCATTGAAAGAATTTGCCATAGTTTTGCTCAATAGCCCTAGGTAGAAAGGCTAGTGTCCTGGAGTCCTGCCCACTTTCCTTGTTTCTGTACGACATGACTTCTGGGTGTAGAATGTTAGTGGGTCCTCGTGGTGTGAGAAGAACCCCCAAACCTCTATGTTACGTCTGTGTAATGACTTCTGCTCCAGTGTCCCTGTCCACCTGCTTTGTTGGGCACCCTGATGCTGATGTCTGTAGGTCATGAACTTGTCTGCTATCTCTCTTGACTTGGTTATAGCCAGTTGGGCTCAGGACTGGCTGTACCACATCTCCGTTCTCATTGGCCCTCTCTGTGTCTCCCAGCCACACCTTCACCTGAACTTCTGCCTACTTCCCCAGTTCTGTGTGGGGACCATTGTGTCATGCCATGTCGATCCTGTGTCAAAACTGTTGGCTGCAAACTCTGTATCCATGCAGTTACTCAAAATGCCAACCTTGAAGACAACACCCTTCAGGCTCTTATGTGACAGCCTACATTCAGTGAGAGGAATTTTGCTGGACCGACCCAAAAACGGTGACCTAGAGGAAAGTATTTTGAGTTCAAGAAGCAGAAAATGCTGAAATCTGTCAAAAGAGGTGGCATTTAGCCAGCTAGTCTACATGAAAGGATGAGCTTTTTAAAGGTGGTTGAGGAGACACCATCTAGAATCCACTTCTCTGCAACACCCAGATGGGAGCTGAACTGGGATGCTTAGGGGTTGGGTGGAGGATGTAACCTGAGTGGTGGTATTGAGAGCAGTTGCAAAGGACTCTGGGGACCTTTGCCCCAGAGACTTCAGGGTGTTCCCTGCCTTCAGGAGAGATACAGACTGGGGCTATGAGCCTGTCAGAATAGATCAGCCTAAAATAGAAATACAGAGTCCTCTCAGAATGTTCTGGAAACTAACGACTACTGAAATTAGCCCTCATAGTGTAAAGTACAAAAGAAACCCCGCAGAATCTACTGGAATGGAATTTCCCACCAGCCCAGTGAAATGGGGTTTAGAGCAGATTACATGTGTTTAGGGGTAGAAAATAAATGTGCTGTTGCTCTCAGTCTCTAGTGTGCGAACTAAAATTGTTACCCACACATTAAAGCATAAATATATTAAAAGAGGTCAGGAGAAGAGAAGGGCTGAATGGTTTTCGGAAGTAGCCCTTGCGGGGGCGGGGGGCGGTGTGGGTAAGCTGAGAATGGTAACAGAGGCCTTTCCGAGTTTTATTCTGTATGTATATTTATTGTTTACATCATTGACCTCAAGACTCCATTGTTGTCCCTTGTGTAATAAGTGTGTACCATCAAAAGAGAAAGGTCGAGCCAGATAATCTCCATGAGTCTTTGGCAGCTCTGTCATCCTTGGGGCTCTGTGATCACGCCCTCTGGAGCAGTTGCAGAAGAGGGTGGCCAGCTCTGCATTGCCAACTGCTTACCTCTCCAGCCATAATCCTCCACCACAGGACCTTGTTGCTTTTCCTTCTTCACATGCTGTGCTCCCTAAATCCCCTGAGGGAGCTATCAAAACGCACCAGACACCCAGACCTACTCCCACAGACCTGGAATCAGTTGGTCTCAGGAGGAGCCCAGGTTTGGGTGCTTTCAAAGCTCCCAGGTAATCCTCATGGCAGCCAAACTCAGAACCACACTCGACACTTCCTGAGGGTCAACCTGAGCACAGCAATGGTTTCCCACCTCGCTTTGTCCTGCTAGACCCTCTGCTTCCATCACAGCCCCTGCTGTCTCCTGTCAAAATCCTATCTCTCCTGGAAGACTCTTCCTAAATGCCACCTTCTCCAAGAAGGCTGTGTTCCTTAGCTGTGACCTTTCCTTCCTAAGCACCCTCACTGGACTTTATTCATCTTTCTTGTGTGGTCTTTATTTTGGCACATTTTGCACTGTAGCTAATTGGGTGCCTGCTTCTGTACAAGACTGGAAGCTCCTTGAGGCTGGTGGCCCATGTTTATTCCTTTCTGCCAGGTCTTTCAGGGGATACATAGGGTTCTAACCACAAACAGTGGGGAAGCTGATTCTGCAGAATCTTCACAATTATTTTAGCCAAGCTAAACTAATCCATGCAGACTAAACTACATAAATGTTTGTGGAAATGGAAGGAAAAATAAAGGAATCATATTAATTTTCAGAAAAACTCAGCTAAATACTTGTTCCTTGAAAATGTATTCTGTAGAGTTACAATCTCTTTGTGCTTACTGTAGGTGCTGGAAGTCAGGTGAAGAAACTGCCCTGTGCTAGAATAGTATCTATTTGAAGAGTAGTTACTTGAATGGAGGGTCTTGGATTTAGAAATGTGACTTCATTGAAATGAACTTATTTAAAGTTATTTTTTAAGTTTATTTATTTTGAGAGAGCAAGAAAGAGCACACGTGGGAGAAGGGCAGAGAGAGGGAGGCACAAAGGATCCAAAGCGCTGATAGTGCAAAGCTGGATGCGGGTCTCGATCTCATGAACCTCGAGATCATGACCTGAGCCAAAATCAGGAGTCCAGTGCTCAACCGACTGAGCCACCCAGGTGCCCTGAAATGAACTTATTTTAAATTAATCTTCTTAACATCCTCTGGGAGGAAAAATATATCTAAAATTTTGCTCCTACAAGTACAGAGAAAGCATGTCCCAAAGAATCTATGAATTCCAGTTAAGTGGGAAAGGAGAGAAAAAATATATCTATCCTTCCCAAAACATATAGTCATCTCAAACTCAGATTCTTGGAAGTGAAGGTGCTAGTGGGAACATTGCTGTGAAGTGCTGCTGGCACATGGTCCATGTTGGGATGCAAACCTAAGTTGTGCAAGCCTCTGGATTTAATGACCAGTTTATAGGAAACAGGGACAGACAAATACATTAAAAGATGGAACAGGGGTGCAGGCAGCAAAATCCAGACTGGGAAAGTCTATCTACTGGACAAATGATCTGGTTGTGTCAACAGGTAAATTGCAAAGGGGGATAAAAGAGATAGAGAGGTAAATTAAAGATTAAGACAACTGGGGTGGCTCAGTCTGTTGAGCATCTGACTTGATTTCTGCTCAGATCATGATCTCATGGTAGTGAGATGAGTTTCCAGTTGAGCTCTGGCACTGGGTGTGGAGCCTGCCTGGGATTCTCTCTCTCTCTCTCTCTCTCTCTCTCTCTCTCTCTCTCTCTGTCTTTTCCCCACTCTCAAAAATAAAATAAAATAAAATAAAATAAAATAAAATAAAATAAAATAAAATAAAATAATTAAATAAAATTAAATAAATAAAAATAAGCCTGAGGTCAGGGAGTGAGTGAGGGTATGGATAAAATGAGAACATCCCTGAGTTAGTTTTTGAATGAGTACCTGGAGTTTATGATTCTCAGCTTCTGTCAAATTTTGCAAAAGCTTCCAAAGTATTAATAGAAAGCTATAAAAAAAAATACAGTAAGGCACATAAAAGTAAATTACTAATATATTCATACGATCGTCACAGTTTTAAAAACTATCTGGGACCCCATTTAATGATAAGAACTGTCCGGGCTGCCCGACCTCTGATTCCTTGCGGTAGGTAAGGGATAAAGCATTTTCCAGCTAATACTAGAAGGAGGGATGGGGCTGGAGGGAGAAATGTTGCTGATTCAAGAAAGTGTTTGTTTCCTGCCTTAAAATATGATTAAAACAGAAATTAGAGTTTCAAAAAATTAAGGCAATTTGCCTTATGGTAAAAAAAACACTGCCTGGCAGTGTTAAGTAAATATCTGGAGGTTATATCTGGAGGTTACAGAGTAAAAAATTGAGCAGAGAACAATTTTTTTTTAATTTAAATTTTAGTTAGTCAACAGACAAAGCAATCTTGGTTTCAGGAGTAGAATTCAATGATCCATCACTTAATGTACAACCCCCAGTGCTCATCCCAACAAGTGCCCTCCTTAGTATCCATCACCCATGTAGCCCACCCCCACCCACTACCCTCCATCAACCCTCAGTTTGTTCTTTATCGTTAAGAGTCTTTTGTGATTGAACAATTTGTTTTTATAAACTCTCAAGCCTGTTGGAAAACGGGAAATTGGGGGAAATGTCAAATCAGAGGGTGGAGGCTGGATTGCACAGAGATGGGGACCCTTCATGGACTAATAAGATGTCGGTCGCTTTTCTATCATGACATTTGCAAGAATGCCAGTGAGCCCCATTTAAAAAATCTATTCATGTATGCAAGATGAGAAGAAATTCATAATCCACCTTTGAACATGAGTTTCTGGAGAGTGACAGACAATGAAGAGAAATGATGGTGAAAAATGTCAGGCATTGGAATGGAACAAGCAGAAGGGAAGGTCGTCAGCAGGGCTTGATGATGTAAGAAAAATGTATAATTTCTTTTGCCTTTCCCTAGATTTTTCATTATTCCTGCTCATTCTTACAGCGGGGCATCAGCTATACTGGTTACCAGTGATTGTCCCAGGACAAGATCTTTACAGGAAAATGAATTGAGAAAAATGAATTGAGACTCCAAATGAAAATGAATTGAGACTCCAAATGACTCAGGACAAAGAAAAAAACTTGTGGGGTCACTGCATTCATATCACCACACACACACACACACACACACACACACACACCCCTAAGAAAGGATTCTCTGGGCTTCTGGGAGTAGGAAAGGCAGCTGAAGAGGGTGAGGGGAGGGAGAGAGGCAGAGCCCAGCAAAAATCATGGAAATGCATCATCAGGTAGCCTGAGAGAACACTCAACCTCTCTTCAAGCATCCACCCCAAAAAGCACATCTGGGGTCCCTCAAAATCATGGACAGCTGCACTGTGTGCCTTCTACATCAAGTGGTCTTGTGGGATTGTCCCTTCTATAGTTGTGGAACCTCAGAAAAGCCTCAGGAATTAGAGCAACAGGAATGTCTAGAAAGGGTGAGGGCGGGGGCATGGAGGGTTGGGAGGTTTGGTTGAAATTTTACATGAGAAGCTGTCAGACATCTAGACACAACTGATAAAATGCCTCAGTGTAGAATATCTGTGTGAGAGACTGGGGATGGGTTCTCGGAAATCTAAAAAAATATAAAAATAAAAAAATAAAAGAGTTTTTTTTTTAAGTTTACTTTATTCATTTTGAGAGGGAGAGAGTGTGCATGTGAGCTGGGGAGGGACAGAGAGAGGGAGAGAAAGAATCCCAAGGAGGCTCCATGATGTCAGTGCAGAGCCCCCCAAAAGTTTTTTTTTCAATTTAACTACAAAAAAAGCAAAATTTTGTGCAAGAAAAGAATATACTTTCAGTACACTTACATGGCTCAACGTGAATAATATTTATGTTCCCATAATAATGTAAGCAACGGAAGTCCATTTACTAAAAAAAAATAACAGTTCTATTGGGCAGAAGGGCGGGATATTTATGTGGGAAGGTAGGTAGAGCAAAATCCTCAACTTTCATAGTATAAAAACAATGAATATTTAAAGGTAGTTGGAATCAAGAAATTAGCAGGATATCTGCTGGTTATTTTGAAATATGGATCTAAGCATCACAAAAAACCATCAAAAATAGTTAGAAGTGGTTGCCTCTAGAAAGCTGAAATTGAGGACAGAAAGCATGAGGTAAGGATTGCAAAATTTCTTTCTTTTGAGGGGAAGGCGGTTATATTTAAGGCAGGCTCTGCACCATCAGCTCAGAGCCCGATTGCAGGCTCAAACTCATGAATTGTGAGATCATGACCTGAGCTGAGATCAAGAGTCGAATGCCCAACCAACTGCACCACCCAGGTGCCCTAAAGTGCACAAATCTTAAGTGCACAGCCTGATAAGTTTTTGCAAAGTGAATACACCTTTATGACCAGTGCTCTGATCAAGAAGCAGAACATGACTAGCAGCCCTACCAAATAACTTTCCCTGCCATCCTCTCCAAAGAGTAACTAGCATTTTCAATTCCAAACCAAATACAGTATGTATTCTTTTGTGTCTAGACTTGCCCTTCCCTCAAGTTTTCTAACGTAGTTCTTCAACTGCCACTTAACACAATGTATCTATTTAATAGGTGAATAACGCTGCTGTGAAGAATCTGAATTTCTTTTGGGCAATTACCTATGGGAAGAACCGCTATGTCACAAGGTATATTTTATGGTTGGCATTAACATATTATCAAGTACTCCTCCAAAGTGATTTTTCCCAATTTACAGTCCCAATAGCTATGACCATGGCCATGTACTTCAATTTTGCCAATAATTGTATGACTAGCTTAAAAAATAGTAGGCTCCTTGGTGAGTGGTATCTTATTATGGTTTTGATTTCCATTTCCCTATGGACTAATAAGTTCGGAATTTTCATAAATTTTATAATTTTCTTTTTATATTTTTGGCTTGGCATTTACGGTAGATCTTAAATCCACAATTTGGTATCCTTATTCAGGTTTTTAAAATTCTCAATCACCATAATTTCAAATAATATTTTTATTCGATTCTCCTTTTCCTCCCAGGACTCCAACTCTTCATAGGTTAAAATTTTCGATCATGTCTCATGTTTTGCTTTCTTGCCCTCTTTATATATATAAAGACACTGGATGATAATTTAGATTGAATGTACATATTAAATCTATATGTAGATCTAACTTATCTATATATAGACCTAACTTATCCAGTGTCTTTTAATATGACATTAAAGCCATTTGACAAGCTTTTAATAATTACTATATTTTTCAGTTCTAGAATTTTCATGTTTAAAATCTTTTCCAGTTTACAAAAAAAAAAAATCATCTCATTTAATTCCTTGGACATACTTAGCATCATGTTTTTCAAGCCTGTGGTTAATAGCTCCAGTTTCCGGTTGCTTTTTTCTCTTTGTTTTCAGTCAACTGATTTCAAATAAACTCATATATTCTTGTATCCCTGGTTATTTTTTTTTTTTTAATTTTTTTTAACGTTTATTTATTTTTGAGACAGAGAGAGACAGAGCATGAACGGGGAAGGGTCAGAGAGAGGGAGACACAGAATCTGAAACAGGCTCCAGGCTGTCAGCACAGAGCCCGATGCGGGGCTCGAACTCACGGACCGTGAGATCATGACCTTTGCCGAAGTCGGCCGCCCAACCGACTGAGCCACTCAGGCGCCCCTCCCTGGTTATTTTTTAAAATAAATTATTTTTGGCTTGGAGTACATTTCGATGTATAGAAAAATTGTCAAAATACAGAGCTCCTATATATCCCTCATCCAGCTTTAGTTTCTCCTAATGTTTTCATCTTACATCATGATGGTGCAATTTTCAGAATGAAGACACCAACATTACTATTAACTGAATTCTAGACTTCACCTGGTTATTCTTTATTGGGTGCCAGGCATTTTTTTTTTAATTTTTTTTTTTAACGTTTTATTTATTTTTGAGACAGGGAGAGACAGAGCATGAACAGGGGAGGGTCAGAGAGAGGGAGACACAGAATCGGAAACAGGCCCCAGGCTCTGAGCAGTCAGCACAGAGCCCCACGCGGGGCTCGAACTCACGAACCGTGAGATCATGACCTGAGCCGAAGTCGGCCGCTTAATCGACTGAGCCACCCAGGCGCCCCAAGGGTGCCAGGCATTTTTAATGATAAATTGTCAAGAATTTGAAGCATTGATGTTATTACTTTTCTACAGTGAAAATTTACTTTTTCTTCTTTTGGCAGATCACTGGTTAAGGGAAGGCCCTCTCATTCCACGCCGAAATAGAAATAATCTGAACATGGATTTCAGTCATTCTGAGGACCAATCCGTTTCTGGTTTACCTTTATCCTTTGCTGTATCCATTTGGAGTCCCAAACAAAGCCCTGGGAGGTGTATCAGCGCTGCTCCCCATTGCTAGCCCGGGAACTCCATCTTTTCCCCCTCCGTCTATGTGGGACTACCAGAATCTCAGTCCAGCTTCTCAGCCTTGCAGCCACCACTTTCCCTTTCGGAATTCGTAATGGGTTTGAAGGGAAAAGTGGCCCCATCTATGTGCATCTTGCCTCTCGTAGCTTCCTTCAGGCGCTGAATCTTCAAAGTCTCCCTGTCCTGTTTACTCTCATGACTTCAAGCGGAATAGATATACACTTTTTCCCCCTTGAATCTAACTTTTCTAGCTGCTCTTAGAGAAGGGGTTGGCCCAAAAGAAACTATTTAGGCATTACCGGGAGTTAAACCCTCAAAACATATTTTTTTTTTAATTTAAAATTTGTGATAAGATACACGTGCCGTAACATTTATCATCTTAACCATTTTTAAGGGCGCAGTTCGGGGCATGAAGTACGTTCACACTTTGTGCAGCCATCGCACCGTTCATCCACAGAACTCTTTTCACCTTGCAAAACCCTAACTCTGAGCACACAAACCAACAATCGCTCAGCCCCTGGCCACCACCATTTTAGTTTGTCTTTATGAAAAGGACCGGTCTAGGGGTCTCTCGTGAGTGAAACCTTACCGAATTGTTCTTTCTGTGACGGATTTATTTCATTTAGCACAACGTCCTCAAGTTTCACCCATGTTGTCAGAATCTTCTTCCTTTTTAAGGCTGGCTAATGTTCGATTGTATGTATACATCCCATACAGTAACCACCACACTGTTTTCCATAAAGGCTACACTATTTTACATTCCCACCAACAGTGCACAAGCGTTTCAATGTTTCCACATCCTCTCCGACACTTGTTGTTTCCTTTTTTTTCTTTCTTTTTTCTTTTATGTCAGCCGTCTTAATGGATGGGAGAGGGTGGCTCATTGTGGTTTTGATCAGCGCACTTTTGATGTTTATTGCTTAAATTTGCACTTTGGACTTCATTTTATACCTGTAGGTCATCTCTAGAAGATAATCTTATAGATTATCTCCATAAATAGTGTGTAGTAGGGACTCAGCTTGAGCCAAGCTGAGAATTTTACTTGTCAGGCCTTCCAGGTGAACTGATGCTCTAAGGCTGTTGGATGTCTGTCTCAATGATGGCGAGGTCTCAGTTAAGGCCAAGAGCTATCTTGGTCCAGTGCTGTCTGTCAGCATTATTTCTGCCCTAGGCCCCATCCTTTGGACTCCTCTGCTGCTTGGATCCTGAGAAAAAGCTCACATTAGCACAACCTAAAAAAGTGACTTTGATTAAAATCTGTTTATGGCATTGCTTGGTGTCTCCCTAAGGAGAAGATCCACATACTCAGTGAGAAAAGAAGTCATCTGGCTCTGAGTACATCTTCCAGAGTGGGAGCAGTCTGGGTTGTGAGACCCAGAGAAGGTGGCCAGAGGCCGAGCAGGGTCTGTCTGCGTGCTTGCTCTCCTCACGAGGAAGCTGACCGCATCCTGAAGGGCGGTGGGTTTGGAAGGAATCATGCTTTGTGTTGCAAGTGACAGCAGCACCTGGGGGATGTCAGGACACATCTGACCAGACTTGTTAATAAGCTCGTGTGAACCACCCTGGATAATGTCAGAAATATTTAGGGGAGCTTTTTATGGAGAAAAAATTTAGAATGCGAAGCAGAGGTCTGGTTGGGTGAAATATGGACTATTTGTATTAATGTGACTTCATTTGTACCCAGAGCTGGTGAAATATTAGGAAACTTAAGATGCAGGCAGGTAGAAGGTCTTGGGATCTAGTTGCTAAATAGAGGCTAGCTGGAGCCTGCTGGGTTTAGCAGCTATTTGACGAAACCTATCCTCCTAGTTCTTCACACACATTCCTGAGATAGAAATCAACCACATTTCTGGAGGCCATTTCTTCCATAGCATTTCTCACTTTGTTGTACTAAAAAAACAACAACAGAACCCCTCATGTTCCTATATTTTCAGGAAGTGATATCATATGTACATAATGGTAGAATTAGCCCCAGGATTTCGCTCTATTGAAACACAACAAAAGAAAGCTTTGTCACTAATTACTTACAAACTTATTATTGGTGTCATGTAACTGTGTAGGTAGTGATTTCAGCAGAAAAACAAGAATTGTAGGCAGCTATGCCTAAGTCCCAGCGTAAACCACGTATTATCTATAATAATGGTAATCAAACTAGCTGACTATTAGGTCCTTAAAAGATCTTGGTTTAGATGTAACGCTTATGTTCACTGTCTAAATACAATTTTAAATAGGCCCACTTTTAATGCCCAGTGTGAATAGAGAGGAAAGTGATGTGTGGGGTGTGTGTGTGTGTGTGTGTGTGTGTGTGTGTATTCAAGCTCCAAAAACTGCCCTTTCTATATGGGTGAAAACCTGCAGACACATACTTACATGTGAAATGTTTTTTAATGTTTATTTATTTATTTTGAGAGAGAGAGAGAGAGAGAGAGAGAGAGAGAGAGAGAGAGAGAGACTGTGCTCATTAGAGCAGGGAAAAAGCAGAAAGAGAGAATCCCAAGCAGGCTCAGCCCTGTCAGCACAGAGCCTGTGCACAGGGCTCAATCCCATAAGACATAAGATCATGACCCAAGCCGAGACCAAGAGCCAGACGCTTAACTGACTGAGCCACCCAGGTGCCCCAGCATACAAACATTTTTATTAAGAGCTTAGAATATAGATGTATTGGCCACAGTTTTTGCCCGCAAGAAACAAAGAATCTAATTAGATATAGACACAGTGTTTAGTAGACCTGGGAGAACAAAACTCCTAGGAATGGAATAAAGTTTGATTTATAACTTGAAGTACCAAATGAACTAGGGCTCAGATTTGATCAAGCCTGAAAGGTTAGCGAGAATCCAGCACCAAAGGTTAAAGCAACAAGGTGGAAAAACAAAGCTGGTTAGGCTGAGATAACTTCAGAAAGCTTGAGGGAGAATCTGTGACAGAAAGCTCCAGTTGCCTTGGCAAAGAAAATGGCCAGAATATTTCTCAGAGCAAAGGAAAAAGCTGACCTCTTAAAAGTAGGGCAGCTGGGTTGAAATTTATGCATTCAGTCTCCTGTGTGCAAAAAAACTATAACTTTGTTTTGTATTACTGAGTTCATCTTTCTCTGGAATCTTCCAGTTAATGTAAACTTGCCAAGTTGAAGGTAACCCAATCTCTTCTGGTTTAAATTCCAGTTCACTTCAAGGTTAAAGTCTCTATCAGGATGGCTCCTCTCTTTTTTCCTCCTTTCTATGAGCTCCCAAACTGGAAGCTCTGTGTAGAGGGGTGGAGGGGGGTGCTCCCACTACCTCCTGCCAATAAGAGCTGGAAGGACCAAAAGTCTGAACACTGATTGGTCTTCACAGGTTTCTAATACACTAGGGCCAGATAATAAGGCAGTGGTGCCATCTGGTTCTATTGGACACCGGCACTGGCAGCTGAAGCACTCATGGGTAGGGTAAGTTATGGTCTCTTCTCTCCTCACGGATAAGGTACCATGTTGATTGTTCTTGGGAACTTGTCCACCTCCCCAGGCGGGGCCTAACTTTCTTTCTTTCTTATTCCGCAGATTTGGCAAGATCTTGCCAAGTCTACCAAGTAGTCCTAAGTGTGGGCACACTTAGGTTTCTTTGTCCCTATCGTGGTAGTTCTCCCCGGCAAGCTAGCTAGCCTTTCCCTTTAGCTACCTTTTGTGCACCAGCTACCGTGCTTGTAGAAACTGCTGGAGTCCACATGCAGTGCATGAAGACTAGGGAATGCCATTTTAGGCCCAATTGTTTAGAAATCTCATAGTGCCCTTGCTCTTCTACGTGCTTGCACCATATTGGTTTCCACAGGAAAGTGGAAAGCCAGTCTGGATGTTCTCAGATTCCCCTTCATCTATTCAAGATTTCCATCAGACTTACTGTTTTCTCACATTCTCCTTTTGGCTGACTCCTAGGACTGTCTGGGGTTCTGGCCGACTTCTCAGTCGAGTCTTATGTTTTCCATCTCTCTCTATCTCCTTTACCCTTTCCTGTCCATCTTCTCTAGTGAAGAGGCCCTTTCTTTTTTCTCGGTTTGGAACTTCTTTCTTCTTATCCTCTTTCTTGACTGTACGTCCACATAAAAACTCTGTTTTCTGAGTAGACCAGGACTGGTATATAATTGGGATATTTATTAAAGGAGAGACATAAACATATATAAGGAGAGATTTTGAGGAAAAAATATTCTCAAAAAAGCCTGGTTTTTAACAATATTATCTTCCTATGAATCCAGAATAATCAACTTTGTTGATTAATCCAGAATAAATACATCTTTATTGAAGGTATATCTACCCCTCCTTCCCTGGGATAATAGTCTCATGAATTATCCTCAATGTCAAATATTCACAAGGCATTTTATTTAGTGAAGGATTAAAGAGTACATTGCAACTATTTTCAATGTACCTACATACCCACAGCTACTGAATAGATAGGCTTCTAAAGTTCCCTTATGCCCATCTTTCAACCATGTTCTTCTGCAGTGTGTCCACTTTGAGTTGGACAATAAAAAAAAAAGGCACCTAATTATACTTCAAGGAGTATGAACAGGTATCCCTAATAAGCAATTGCCTGGAGTGATGTGTGGCTGCACAAATACTTATAGGTTGTCCGTACACTTTACTCGATGTTATAACTTTGATATCAAATGGTACATGCCATTAGGTTACTTTTTCAAAGCATTCCCTTGATGTTCAACTTTTATTTTCTTCTTCCAGCAATGATACAAATGGGATAAAATATTAACTCATCAAGGGGAGGCTCTGTTTCCCAACGGTTCTTTCCATATAATTTTTTTATCTGAAAAGGAATGTAAATAATATAAATTCTCCCTAGGCATAAATAGTTTCAGTTTTATAGGTGAGTTTTTTTTTTAACTTCATAATACTCTTGCTTAACATTCTTCCTACACACTGAGTTAGACTTTTCCTTTTAAGTACAAGCCAGCCAGAGGACAATTGGAATTCATGAAATCTGCCCATAAATAACAGTAGTCCTCTGGAGTCTATGATCCAATCCTGTATATTTCCATACTGTCTATCAACACAAGCATAAGAAAATAAAATTTCATGGAGGCAAAAAACACAAACTAATTGCGAATGGCCATCAGATTGTAGTGCCTCGATATGCCTTATGTTAGTTTACGTAAAGTATGTTTGATAAATACTTATTACTTATGGGCTTGAAGGAGATGCAAAGATCAGTTTATAGTATTTTCAAGTGATTAAAAATTAAAGCCATCACTTACTGATACATAAATATCTGGACCTGTGCTAAGTCATTTTATTACAAACTAAAATATATTTATTCAGTCACCATTGATAAGATCTGGCTTCCTTGCCAAGGATTGTGCCTCAGGGACAGGAGTAAGTAAGATGTTGTTATCCTATTCATAATTCTATTACTAATCTCACCATTTTTATCCCTCTACATAAGGGTAGGTTGCGAGTCTTTTAAAAAGGCTAGATTTACAACTATCTCAGCAAAAGTCAAGAATGAATTATCTGGATTTGCCAGACAGTGTTTAATGAGAAGGGCTTTATGTGATGGGGTGGTTCTTTGAAGATATTCTCATTGCTACTTGTTTCAAAAGACAACTTGTAGCATTTTTCCTTTTATATTAATTTCACTAAAGTATGTTTGATACATACTCATTATGTGCCAGTAACTGGGCTGGAAGGAGATGCCATTTCCCTTCGGCTTGAAAACATTTCTTGTAAGCTTTATTTTTCATACTGTACAATAGGAACAAGAAGGCAAAACTATTCTGCTCTTGGTGCGGAAAGAGACGGACAGCATAGATTGATAAAAATAACCATGCACATTTATATACGGCTTTCTATTTCTTAAGGTACATTGGCATGTATTATTTATCTCATAAGAACTCTGGGGGCACCTGGGTGGCTCAGTCGGTTAAGAGTCCGACTTCAGCTCAGGTCACGATCTCGCGGTCCGTGAGTTCGAGCCCCGCGTCAGGCTCTGGGCTGATGGCTCAGAGCCTGGAGCCTGCTTCCAATTCTGTGTCCCCCTCTCTCTCTGCCCCTCCCCTGTTCATGCTCTGTCTCTCTCTGTCTCAAAAATAAATAAATGTAATAAAAAAATTTTTTTTAAAAAAAGAAGAACTCTGGTGATATCAAAGATTTTAAAATAGCAAATGGGCTGCTGGCTTGGAGCCATCAAAGTCTTGGATCCAGGGTAAGAAATGGATTTCCTTCTGGTCTAAGGAATAAAGTCCCTTTGACTTTATTTTTCCATCCCATGCTGGCCTTTTGAGTGTATGTGCCTTGTTCTTATTTAGGTCATTGGAATATGTACTCTTTGAACCCATCCAAAAGGGCAGTTATGATTAAGGGGATTCGATCCAATAAATCAAATCTGCAAGGTTCCAAGCCAGGAAGAATTTGCTTCCCGTGGACTAGAAGGATACATTTTATTATTTCTCCATCTGTAAGTTGTTTCTACGGATTCATAGGAGGCCCTAATCTACTACATAGCCACACTAGTTCATTACAGTATAACACTAGGTGATGGATGGAATTGGAAGGCTATAGACAGCAGAGGAAGGAAAGGCGGAAAGGGAAGAAGGAGCAGAAGCAGAAAGCCAAAAACTGCTTTAAAGAAAGGGAAAGAAGCAAATCAAGTGCAAGAGCGGGAGGGACCAGGGCAAGGGTAGATGTCCAAAGACACTCAGCTTGATTAGAAAGGAACTAATTATTTCTTTAAAAGAAAATGTTGTAACCAGATAGCTTGCACAATCTTTAGAATAATGTAGCTAAGCAGAAAAAAATTAGCAGCAGCTATGCTAAACATTAATAGTGATTAGCTCCGGGTTGCAATATGAGTGATTATCATTATTGCCATTTGCTTTTTTGCACTTTTCAGACCCCACCAAACGAGACCAAGTCAAAATCAGATCAAACGAACCTTCACAAACTCCTTTCTGTCTTTATTATTGACAGCTGGCAACATCACCGCCTCTCCAGAGAAATTGTTCCATGTAACGTCCAACTCACAGCCATGTCCATACCATAAATCAGAAAAGTTTGTTGAACACGTTACTACATGCAACTTGTGTTGAGTTAAAAGCACTTCATAAAGTGAGTTCAAATTTCTAATTCCTAAAATAAAGCTTTTTTTTTTTTTAATTTTGCCAACAAGTGCTTATATCCCTTTGGTTCATTTCTGTTCTTTGGAAAGTAGAACATAGTATTAGTAATTGTAGGAAAACACATTTATGCACCCTGGAAAGTTAGTGTTGATGCTGGTCATTTTCCAAATAAACAACTGAACTGAACTTTTTTGAGATGAAAGAGTTATTGCAGTTAACTCCCAGAATTACTTGGTTCTGTCTGGATTCTTGTTTTAATTGATTTAAATACTGTGTGCTATCAAATTCCTGTTTCCCGAGTTCAAAGAGAAGTGGCTGATCCAGAGAGATGAATGTTAATGATAAGAAAAGGACAAATTCAATACTCCCAGACTATCCAAATAAAAACACAATATATTTTCATCCTCGGCCTACTAGTGAAGAATTTAATCTTTAGTAACATAAAGCTTTTGGCTCAAGATTTCTAGGCCACTGACAAAAGAAGATGGTTGTGAATGATTGATACTTGCAAAAATAATTTGTAACTCGTTATTTATTCTTAAATAATGAACTCATATTTATTTAAGGCCCAGTCACATGGATGATATTGCCACAAGATTTACTTGCTCATTTAAATGGACTTAAAACCTTTAGTTTTTGGCCTTTTCTTGCATTTTTGCAAGCTGGGAGAACCAGTTTCTTTTAGTTTGTTACCAGTATCAAAGAATGCATCCTAGAGCCTTGTTTTTAACTTGTTAAGAAATCGGTTGGTGTAGTTCATTCCGTTGCTTGTTGACTATCAATATAATACAGGTATGGTCCCAACCTGAAAGCAGACTGTTAGCAAGTGAGGGTTTTGGAGTTAGTCTCATCTACTCGGGCAAATCTCTTTCCTCTCTCTGAGCCTCATTTTATGCAACTGTAAAACGGGGACTAACAGGTCTACCTCATGAGGTTATTACATGACTTAAATGAGACGATGTAGCGAAAGCATTAAGCATTAAGACAAGTTATGATACGCATTTAATTTTCAAGGGGCTTACTGCTGTTTTGTTGTTAGCAAACATAGCTTATTCAAGACCAATCAGTCCCTCACTGTCCTTGTTGAAAACTTACCTAAATCCATTTCTAAACTGCTGCTCTGTCCCCAACCCCTCGTGTCGCTTTCATTTGCTCATTCAAATCTCTTAGTCTGGATGTCATTTCTCACATAATGACTCCTTTCTTGAATCTCTTGCAGCTCTTTCCTCCCTTTTAAACAGGCTTTTTCATGCAGCAACATGGATGGACCTAGAGGGTATTATGCTAAGTGAAGTAAGTCAGAGAAAGACAAATACCATATGATTTCACTTACATGTGAGATCACATGTAACAAGTGAACAAACAAACAAACAAACAAGCAAGCAAAGAAAAAGCAGAAATAGACCCATATATACAGAAAACAAACAACATCAGGTACTTTTTAATAAGTTGTGTTGAAAGGATAGAGAATCAATTCTGTGCAAAAAAAAAAAAAAAAAAAAAAGGAAGAAAGAAAAGAAAAGAAAAGAAAGAAAAACAATGTATAACCTGATTCTAATCATGAAGAAATAAATCCAAATTGCTTGACTTTTTCAAAAGTATCAAAGTCAGTGGGGAGAAATGAAGACTAAAAAACTGCTCCAGATTAAGAGACAAGAAGCATGTCGAGAAAATGTTGCATGTGATTCTGAATGGGACCCTGGGTGAGATGTTTTTCTTTTTATTTATTTATTTATTTATTTATTTGCTCAAAATGACATTATTAGAATAACTGGTGATATTTGAATAAGGCTTGTAGATTAGATAATAGCATTCATCAGCGTTAAGCTCCTGGGTTTGATAACTACACTGTGATTTTGTAAAACAATGTCCCAGTTTATGCGGAGTAAAGAAGCATTATATCTGCAACTGGGTTGCATAGTTCATAAGGAAAATAATTAATACACATATTTACAGAGACTGATAAAGCAAACATGTAAAATGATAACAGTTGGGAAATCTCCGTGAAGCATATACGAAAGTTCTTTGTACTCTTCCCGCAACTGTTTCACAATAAAAAGTTTTAAAAAATGGACTTTTACTATGATGACAAACATGATTTGTAGTTTCCCACTTTGTACGTATTTGGGGGAAAAAAACTGTAATCTGCTCCTATTAGGAAAAGTGACGTTTTAAACAATATGTGGCTTAAAAAAAAATGTTTTTAAAATAGAAACAGCCGCAGAAAGAACATTTTGCAAATGAATGTTTGAAAATATTTCTTGTTCTCATGCCTTTTAAAAAGCTTTATGAGTATACCCATACAAAGCTTCCGTGTCTCACCCTTGAAGGAAACCATGAAAATAAAATGATCTAACCCACTGAAAAGTCTTCCAAATGTGGCATTGCAGTGAAATTCTGTTCTACTGTTTGTGATGCAGATAATCTGCACTCTAGAACTATGTGGCTTAAAATAATTTAATACTATCTCTTACAGTTCTGGGTATAGACAGGCTTAACTGGATGGTTCTCACTTGGGGATGTCTCACACAACTGCAGTCACAGGTGAGTGGGGTTGAAGTCACCTGAAGATTTTCTCATTCACATGTCTGCTGTCTGGGCAAACTTGGCTGGAAGTGTTGAGAGCTGGCCAAGCATCTCTTTCCTTTTCTGCCTACATGAATGGCCTCGGTTTCCTCACAACCTGGCAATCTCTGGGTACTCTATCTTATGCAGTGGCTGGCTTTCCCCAGAAAGTCCAAAGTCTTCAATATGACCAAGTCTCAGAAGTCAGCCAGCGTCTGGGGCACCTGGGTGGCTCGACTTTGGCTCAGGTCACGATCTCGCAGTCCAGTCTGTGAGTTCGAGCTCCACGTCGGGCTCTGTGCTGACAGCTCAGACCCTGGAGCCTGCTTCAGATTCTGTGTCTCCCTCTCTCTCTCTCTCTGCTCTTCCCCTGCTCAGGCTCTGTCTGCCTCTCAAAAAAGTAAGTAAGTAAATAAATAAATAAATAAATAAATAAATAATAAACAAACATTAAAACAAATTAAATCAAAAAAGAAATCAGGCAGCTTCATTTTAACAATACCCCATTGGCTAAAGCAGTCACACATTAGCCAAGATTCAAGGGAATGAAAGAACAGACTCTGTCTCTCAGTAGGGAAATGACTTGGCATTTGCTAGGAGGGAAGGAATTGATGGCGGCCACATTGGAGACAAGCTACCAACACGCACAGAAACGTGAAATGTTCTGATTACTTCCTAAGGAGAACATATTGACATACAGAGCAAATGGACATTTACCAGCCACACTTTGGGAAAAGACTATGATTAATTGGTGGATGGGATTTAAAAATTCATATCAGGATTTAGTCAGTATGGTCCAGCATGTACTTCTTCCCTCTGAGTCTTTGTGGGGTAACATTTTCAGCTGTGACAGCCAATAAACTGACTGAATGACTGCATCATAAAGTATAGAGTCAAATATTTTTAAGAAGGGAGCATATTCCATCACATATTTTCATAAAAATATTACTATTAAGAATAGTTTTATTAAAAGAAAACGCTTTTGACTATTAATGTTATAAAATATTAACTGGTTTATATAATTTCTTTTAACTTCTATTTTTGTATATAGTTTAGGTACATAATATGTCCATACAGTTACACATTTGAGAGAGACAGCCTACTGTTTTGCTAAGGACATAGATTCTGGAGTGAGATGCCCAGATATGAATCCTGATTCCATGGTGTGACTTTGGACAAGTTACTTGACCTCTCTGTACCTCAGTTTTCTCAGCTCTAAATAGAAGCAATGATATTACCTATGTCATAGGTATAAGGACTGAGTTAATATAGGTCCAAGCATGTAATAGTTAGCTATAACTATTACTATTTAACAGTATTTTTTAAAATAAAACTCCAGTCCCTTTGTCAAAATGATTCCACATCTAGGTATGGCTATGGAGAAATACTCATGTGCTCAAAGAGCAGCTTTTGCAGGGATGTCCATGGAAGCATCATTTGTAATGGGGAAAAATGGAAACTGTATAAATGCATAGGGGAAGAGTTAACAGAGTGTGGGATACAGACACAATCGAATACTTCACAGTGGTTCCAAAGAGAAAGGCAAATTTTTTTTAATTTTTTTTTTTTTTCAACGTTTTTTTATTTATTTTTGGGACAGAGAGAGACAGAGCATGAACGGGGGAGGGGCAGAGAGAGAGGGAGACACAGAATCGGAAACAGGCCCCAGGCTCCGAGCCATCAGCCCAGAGCCCGACGCGGGGCTCGAACTCACAGACCGCGAGATCGTGACCTGGCTGAAGTCGGACGCTTAACCGACTGCGCCACCCAGGCGCCCCGAGAAAGGCAAATTTACGTGTCTTGATGTGGCAACACCCCCAAGACATGAAATTAAAAATCAAGTTATGGAACAGTTGGGTACGATATAATTCCATATATGTAAAAGACAATCATAAAATTAAACCATATGCCTCTAATGTAAATATTTGTGTTTATATATAAATATTTGTATGTCTATACATGCGTATAAAAAAGGTCTAGAAGAATCTATGCCACACTGAGCTTACAGAGATGTGGGTGGAACAGGGTGGAATGGGTTGTTCCCCATTTTGTAAATGTTTTATAAGAATGTATCAGTATAATGATCATACAACTTAAGATAGATTTTAAAAAGAGTGTGAGAGTCACCTATCTAGATTGCGGCAGGGAAAGTGCATTGAACTTGATAATTAGTTATGTAATTGTGGTCAGAATGGGGAAAGTGACCGGTGGGTTTTTGGTGTTCTTTATTCTTAAAGACTACATTTCACCCATTAATTTCAATATAGTAAGAATTTTTTTCTTCATTTTTAAAGTTAACAAGTGATGGCAAGAGATGCTTGAGAACATTTATGTAGTCAAGATCACAAGAAGAACATCCAAGAACTCGCTCATTTTGTTCCTTTTAAGACCCATCATGGATAATAGTTTATGAACTAAAAAAAAAAAACATTGATTAATCATGCCCATGGTGAGAGATTGCTTTTGCTACGGTAAGTATTCCATTCACTTCCTTGAGGAAAGAAAGAAAGTAGTATGGCAGATTATTAAATTCATATCGTATATTATTGCTAAGTGCGAATCACTTTTCAAAAGTCCTGAGTGTAATCTTGTCTTGATACATAACTTCACTACATGCCTTGAAGCCATTGGCAGGTCTCCAAAGAGACAAAGCAGAACTTCAAATGTTATTTCAGATCGCTGAGGAAACAGGGGAAGTGAGATCGATCTTGCTTTAAATGACTGGAGTCGGGCTCCGCATGGGCTAGTCTTTTCTGCCTTATTTTGGGGGCTGTGCTTTGCCGATGAAGCGGTGTTGCCGGGATTCAAAAGCTGAGCTAAGCCAAGAGCTCAGTGGAACAAAGAGGGAAAGGGGTGCCCTCCTCCAACAGCTGTCTGCGTGTGTCAGCCCAGGTTACAGCCGGGAGCAGCTGTGCCCGGACCCACATGTGTCCCCGTGGGAAAGCCAGCTCAAAACTAACAGGAAGAAAAGTGACTCCTCTGATTTCAGAAAAGCAACTTGATCCCCTTATGGAAAGTGAGGGCCATTGCAGTTTTTGCTACAGGTTAGAGAGAGTCTAAGGCAAGACTCCATCCTCAAACTCTGCCCTTCAGGGGGCTGAACAGCTCTGATGAAAATCCAAACAAAACTCCTGAGCCAGGGAAGGAGGTCCTTCCACGTGGCAGGTGCCCAAGGGCCAGCTATGATGAGGTTTTGCTTTGGGTACCTGGAATGGGAAGGGAAGAGAACTTGCTTGCTCTGCCTGGTTTCCATATGAAACCATAAACACCGACCTGGAGAGCTGGGAGCTGGGTGAATGGTCATCACCAACCAGCTTATGGTATTTCCAAAAAGAAAGCCTTTTCAAAACCCACAAGGGAGCACCATGTGATGAGCTGAAAGCAGTGAGGGGCTGGAAGTGTAGAGGAGGCAATTTTCGAGGCTCCAGTGCCCCAGGCCATGGAGAAAAATATTTGTAAGCAAAATGCTTCCATCCTCCCCAGTGCCTGTGGTGATCCAGGGGCTCTGCTTCCCCGTAAGGATGATGGGAGGCATGTTGACTAACAGAACCTGAGATGAAACAGCATCCCTGCTCATATTGAAGCCACCTTAATGGAAACGCTGAATAGGTTTACTGGGTCCAGACATAAAGGGACCTCTATGATACAGCCCTGGGACTGGACATTAGGACTGTTTCTGGGTTTGTGCATGTGTGTGTGTGTGTTTAATTGTTTTTGGTTTAGCTTTTTTTTTTTTTTTTTTTTTTTTTTTTCAGATAGGCAATGCATTCACATAGTTCAATAACTGGAACATATTAGTAGGCATCTAGTAAGACTGTTTTCCATCTTACCAGCTTCTGCTCCTCTCCATGGGCGGCCACTTCCTGTTTAACTATCCTTTCAGGTTCTCCTTATGCAAACACACACACATGAATATGGATTATTGCTCTCCTTTTGTTTACTTAATGGTAGTAAGTTATAGAGAGTTCTCATTCCTGCCCTCCCCCTTTTTCTTCTTACATTTTATAACCTCCCACTATATGGACCTATAAGGATTAGTTTAGCCAGTAGCCTGTGGATGGACCTTAAATTATTTCTTAGTCTTCGGTGATTATGCAAAGAATGACATTGTCATTTCATGCATATACAAGTTTTCTGTATAATAGATTTCCACAAGTAGAATTACGGGGCCAAATGGCATGTGGGTTTTAGAGATGTGGCCAATATTCTAGATGCTCATAAGCCATCTATGACAATTTTCCACATTCTCACCAATAGAGTAAGTGTATTCACACCAAGCATGAATACACTTGGGAGCTATGCCACCTTGACAGGTGAAAATTAGTATCTCCTCATAGTTTTAATTTTTTTTAATGTTTATTTATTTTCGAGAGAGAAAGAGAGAGAGAGAGAGAATGAGTGGGAGGGGCAGAGGGAGATGGACACAGAATCTGAAGCAGGCTCCAGGTTCCGAGCTGTCAGCACAGAGCCCGATGCAGGGCTGGAATCCACTAACTGTGAGATTATGACCTGAGCCAAAGTCAGACACTCAACTGACTGAGCCACCCAGGCACCCTCATAGTTTTAATTTTTATTTTTCTCATTATGAGTGAAGTTGAACTCAAACATCTTTGTTTGAGTTATTTGTATTTCCTTTTCTGTAAACTGGTGTGTGCATAAGACCCTGTCCATATCTTTTGCTTATATTTGTGTTGGGTTGTCGGTCTTTTCTCATGAATTTTTGCTATTGAGTACATCCAGTGATTTTTTATTAGCTTTTCATTTTCATTCCAGTATAGTTCACATGCAGTGTTACATTAGTTTCGGATGCACTCTATAGTGATTCAACACTTTCATGTGCTCATCACAAGTGCACTCCTTCTGGTGTGCACTCCTTTCTGGTGCTCATCACAAGTGCACTCCTTAATTCCTATCACCTATTTTACCCCTTCCTGCATCCCACCTCCCCTCTGGTAACCATCAGTTTGTTCTCTATAAGCTTCTTGGTTTCTCTCTCTCTCTCTTTCCTTTGGTCATTGTTTTGTTTCTTTAATTCCACATATGAGTGAAATCATATGGTATTTGTCTTTCTTTGACTGACTTATTTTGCTTAGCATTATACTTTCTAGCTCCATCCACGGTGTTGTAAATCCATCCAGTGATTTAAAAAAAAAATTGGTAACTACATTTTTCATTTGTAGAAATTTTCATTGTTTCTTCATTACATTTTCTATTTATTTGCTGTGACTTTCTATCTTTTCATGTTTCAAGCACTCATAATTACTTTAAAATTAAAACATTTGTATAGTAACTGCTTTAGAATTCTCATCAGATAAGTACAATATCTGCGGCATCTCAATACTGATGTCTGTCGATTGCCTTTTTTAATTTGAGATTTTTATGGTTCTCAGTGTGATGAGATTTTGGATTGTGTTCTAGACATTGTGAGGACTATGTAACTCTGATTCTTACTTAAATCTTTTATTTTAGCAGGCAGTCAACCAGTTTAGACTGAGAATGCATGTCTTGGTCCTCTTTGTGGGCTGTGGTTCAAATGTCAATGTCAAAACCTTGGCAGTACTGTTATGGCATGCCCCACTGTGCATTAAACCCAGACACCAATCTCGAAAATAGGTGATGTTTCAGATCAGTATTCAGTTTTTCTATCCTTTCAAACCATTACTGAATAGTTCTTGTCTGTTTTATGCACAGGTCCCTGAGAGCTCTACCCGGGATTTCATAATCAGATTTAGAAGCTCACTCCCTTTAGTTCTCTCCTTCACATAATCCACCTCACTGTATTCTAGTTAGGGGGTGGGGGGAAGGATATCATCTCTTTGTTGCAGGAAGAGGGATGGCTAATTGGATTCTACCCACTGTTCTTACCTGCAGCACCTGGTAAGAAGGGGAAGGGACAAAGCTTTTTTCTTTCTTTCTTTTTTTGGGGGCAGGGGCGTTTGACTACAGAAGGGAAATATGCAGATATGGTCAAAAGTTTTGTCCTGCAAAACACAAATATTGTATGTTTTGGTCCTTTGGCTATAGAAAGAAGACTTTTCCTGGGCTTTTAAAAATCTGTACCCATGATGCTTCTGGGTGGTCCTCTCCAGAGCTCAAGCTGCCATATATAAGAAGTGAAAAAATTTAACAAAACAAAACAAACAGACAAGCAAACAAAACCCAGGAACTCACTACTGGATGGGTCCTTGAGCCTGGCAGGCCCTTGCCAGTCTATCTTCTTTCCTGTAACTTCTGAGTCTTCTTTCAGTTGCTTTATGAATTTTGTCCTGGCTGTTTTGATACCATCAGCAGGAAGAATAGGGTGGGATGTCCTTATTCTAGCTAGTCTGGAGCCTAATCTAGAACCTTGTTCTATCTAGTTGTGGAGATCTACCCACCTTTGAAGAAACTATAGCCCAGAATCTACTCTTTACCTTCCCCACCTCACTGGTCCCTGAAAACCCCTGCAGCTCATTTCCCTGAATCTGAGTCATTCAGTTTGGATTCTAGTCAGGGACACTTTCTGATCCCATCTCTCTGTCCAGCAAGGACTGTGGGGGTCTCCTAACTCTAGCTCCACATGTCTTCTACCCGGGTGAGCTGAAGGCTTTCATGTCTGTGTAAACTAAACTCCCCCATAAACCATGGCTATTTAGGTAGTAACTCTTGGATCAGTCCCCATGTTTATCTCCTGAGGGCAAACATTAATGCTCAGAGCCAGCTGGTTAAGCCCATAAGAAGGAAATACTTGCATAACCACCTCATAATATGCAAAGTCCTCTCCCACTAAGTCTTCAAATTTCGCATTATTCCGTCTCTTCTAAAATTCTGCTCTGAAATTATGCTCCCATAAGGCTGCCATCCCAAGCCACCTGAGTCCCAGACACTTCTTTGCCTGCCAGTGCTCTAGGTCTCCCCCTACAGGACTTAATTATGTTCTTAGTCAAGGGTCTTTGCTTGAAGCCCTTTCTGTTTTTTCCCTATGTCTAGGTTCTTTTTCGTTTTAACTCATATCTCTTCCATTTTAACAAACAAACAAACAAAACAGCATGTAAATAATGATAGCAACAGGAACAGCAATTGAACAAAAGCTTTTTTCACACTGCTATTCTCCTTTTCTTTCCAGTAAAATTTCTCTTTTTGTTTTTATTTATTTTATTTATTTTTGGATTCTAAATCATTTATTTGGAGGCCTGCTCCCCACCCCCGGGAGGTGCAGCTTAATCTTTTCTGTTCTAAATATAGACTGAACTTAATGAGTTGATTTCAAAAAGTACAGTTTGGAAGAGGGTAAAAAGTAATTTTATAGTGGAGTAACTTGGCAAACACACCTTGGCCAGATAATCGAGGTTAACGTCAATAGCGATAAATCCTCTATTGCTATATACTTCCTTCTTATGACTGTATTTGCTGCATCCCAAAGGTTTTGGACCATTGTGTTTTCATTATCATTTGCTCCCATGTATTGTTTTTTAATTTATTCTTTAATTTCTTGGTTGAGCCATTAAATCTTTTTTTTTATTTAACTTTTTAAAAAAATTTACATCCAAATTAGTTAGCATATAGTGCAACAGTGATTTCAGAAGGAGATTCCTTAGTGCCTCTTCCCTATTTAGCCCATACCACCCCCACACCCCCTCCTGTAACTCTCTGTTCTCCATATTTATGAGTCTTTTATGTTTTGTCCCCCTCCCTGTTTTTATATTATTTTTGTTTCCCTTCCCTTATGTTCATCTGTTTTGTCTCTTAAAGTCCTCATGTGAGTGAAGTCATATGGTATTTGTCTTTCTCTGACTGACTAATTTCTCTTAGCATAATACCCTCCAGTTCCATTCACGTAGTTGTAAATGGCAAGATTTCATTCTTTTTGATTGCTGAGTAATACTCCATTGTGTGTGTGTGTGTGTGTGTGTGTGTGTGTGTGTGTATCACATCTTCTTTATCCATTCATCCATTGATGGACATTTGGGCTCTTTCTATACTTTGGCTATTGTTGATGGTGCTGCTATAAACATTGGGGTGCATGTGTCCCTTTGAAGCAGCACACCTGTATCCCTTGGATAAATACCTAGTAGTGCAATTGCTGGGCTGTAGGGTAGTTCTATTTTTAGTTTTTTGAGGAAACTCCATACTGTTTTCCAGAGTGGCTGCACCAGCTTGCATTGCCACCAACAATGCAAAAGAGATCCTCTTTCTCCGCATCCTTGCCAACATCTGTTGTTGCCTGAGTTGTTAATGTTAGCCATTCTGACAGGTGTAAGGTGGTATCTCATTGTGGTTTTGATTTGTATTTCCTTGATGATGACTGATGTTGAGCATTTTTTCATATGTCAGTTGGCCACCTGGATGTCTTCTTTGGAGAAGTGTCTATTCATGTCTTTTGCCCATTTCTTCACTGGATTATTTGTTTTTTGGGTGTTGAGTTTGATAAGTTCTTCATACATTTTGGGATACTAACCCTTTATCTGATACATCGTTTGCAAATATCTTCTCCCATTCTGTTGGTTGCCTTTTAGTTTTGCTGATTGCTTCCTTTGCTGTGCAGAAGCTTTTTATTTTGGTGAGGTCCCAGTAGTTCATTTTTGCTTAAGTTTCTCTTTTTAGAAAGTAGTTTATTCATTAAAAATTACTTTTATTTATTTTCCAGTTTTATTAAGTTATTATTGTCTTACATTACTGCATAAGTTTTAAGGTACATAGCACAACAGTTTGACATACATATGTTATGAAATGGTCACCACTATAGGCTTAGTTGACATCCATCATCTAATATAGATACAATAAAAAGAAAAAGCAAAGAAAAGAAAGAAAAAATGTTTATCTTGTAATGAGAACTCTTAGGATTTACTCCCTTAACAACTTCCCTGTATATTGATAACTGGTTGTTAATTACAGTCATCACACTGTGCATTTACATCCCTAGTACTTATTTGTTTTGTAACTGGAAGTTTGGACGTTGTGACCACCTTCCTCCAGTTACCCCCTGCCTATACCTGCCTCTGGTAGCCACGAATCAGATCCCTTTCTATATAAGCTTGTTTTGTGTGTGTGTGTGTGTGTGTTTTAGATTCCACACATAAGTGAGATCATACAGTATTTGTCTTTCCCTGACTTATTTCACTGAGTATAATGCCCTCAAGGTCCACCCATGTTGTTGCAAATGGCAGGACTTCTTTGTTTCTTTATGTCTTGCCAAATATCTTAAAAGAACAATCTGTGTATTTTCATATCCCACTTCCCAGCTTTGCTAAACTCCTATTACACCATTAAAAATTTCCCCATCAAGGTCCTCAGCAACCTGAATATTGCCAATTCCAGTAAGAACATCCTACCCTCCCACCTCCACCCTGGCTCTTTCTCAAAACTCTCAATTCTTGTGCTTCTGTGACCCTCCTGTCTTCTTCCTAACTCTCTAACAGTTCTTGGTCTCCTTCATGGATATCTCAGCAACCCATCCCTTCAACACAAATTATGATAATAATAATATCAATAGTAGAAACCATCTGCCATTTTTAGCGAGCTCTTATGCCAAGTTCTAGGCCAGGTATTTGGAATGCATTATTACATTAAATATCATATTAAAAACCCACAGCAAAATCCATTGTGGAAATGTGGTCACTGAGAAATGTCCAGCTATTTGCCCAAGTTCATGCAAACTATTCCATGACAGAGAATGAAAGTGTAAGTTTTCTCAAGCTGTGCATTCTTGGCCAATTTCTCAGTTCACTTCAAATCCTCTCCTTGAATTATTTTGTTCACTCTCATAGTCTTTAATGAGTGACATCTATGAGGAGTTTTTCCCCACTGGGTTTCCAACTCCCAGCCAAGCTTCCTCCTGAACCTGCCAATCTGGGTGACACTAAGAACCTCTAATTCACCCTGTGTCTATCCAGCCTCATCATATTCCTCTCTCCACCACACATGATTGTCCTTCAGTGTTCTAGGTCTTTGGAACCAAGAAAGCCAGCTTCCACCCACTGTGCAAGAGACACAGAGCACTTTTGACTCTTCCTCTCTTCTTTATTCATCATTTTTTGTGAAGTCTATTAAGTCTGCTTCCTGTTTCTAGAATATTGCTTTTATTCTTTGCCTTAACTGGTACTCTCAGGCTGTCATCTTTCCTTCTGATTATGTCAATGGGTTCCTACCAGTTCTCCCTATTTCCATTCGATCTCTTTTAAGTCAATAGGCTATCCTCCAAGAGGTTTCCCCCCCCTAAAATATAAAAATGACAATTCTGGTTATCTGTTGCTATGTAAAAAATAAGAAACCTTAGAAATCAAAAACAAAATTCATTATCTCTCAAATCCTGCAGTTCTCATCTGGGGTGTCTCATGAAGCTGTATTTAGATGGTACCTGGGACTGAAGTCCTCTATGTGCTTAACTTGGCTAGCCAGGTCATTCATGATGGCAAACCACGTGATGGTGTTTGGCTGGGAGCTCAGCTAGGGTGATTGAGTGGAGAACCTCTATGTGGCATTTCCCTATGCTTTGAGCTTCTGACAGCACGGGTTTGCTTCCAGGAAGAGGTGTCTTATCCCAAGAGTGAATGTTCCAAGAGTCTAGGCAGAAGCTGTAAGACTCCTTAAGACTCTCCCTTGGAATGTTGATTCTGTTACCTTCTTTTAGTCAAGCAGTTGCTTAGGCCAGCCCAAGATTCATGGGAGGGAATCAGACCCTATCTCTTAATGTGATGAGCACCACACATGTGCAAAGGAAGGAGACCATTGTGGTGGCTATTGTGAAGATCATTTACTTCAGCAATCGTATCATTTTTATGTGTTTAACTCTTTCATTCCTCCCCAGTTCTAGAAGATGAAGTGCAAACTCCCTGGAGTAGCATGTATAGACTTTCCTAGGCTTGCAACACCTACTTCTCCAACACCTTTTCCTTCTACTCCCAGCCTCCCACAATGATTGCTTGTAAGTCTCCCCATCTCACCTCTACCATAAACCTTAATGGCTATTCTCTCCCCATCCACCTTAAAATTTCTACTTATATATCTTCACTTAGGCAACTCCTACTTCACCCTGTAAGACTACTGAGATAACACATCCTCCGGAAGTTCGCCCGGGTGGCCACTGCTGTGCACAGTCTGGGTGCACTCCCTTATCATAATAGTTGTTATAATACCTGTATTGATATTACCTGTTCTGTTTCTCTTTCCCCTCATCCTCCCAGATGATTAGCCTCTTAAAGATGGGAACCAGGTTCCATTCACCATTGCACCTTTGATGCACAGTGCCTGTGCAAAGGAGGTGCTCTAAGTGTCTGTTGACATGACGGCGTGCTCACTATGGGGCAGAGCTGAATTTTCTCCATTGTCTGTGATTCCGTCGTTCTACACGGAACACTGAACCTCCTTTCATGCAAGAAAACAGGGCACAGGGAGTGTGTGTGCATGGTGGCTTTGTAATGTGTCGACTTGCCTAGACTGACCTGTATTTCCCAGAATTCCTTCCCCTGTTTGTTTTGGGTTAGGGTAGGCCCCAAGAGAGACACTGTGGGAGATGTGGAGGGAGGAACTGAAGGAGCAGCCATGATGTAGCTCATATGTTGTTGCTCTCTGCTGGCTCATCTTGTTGGTGTGGGGTGGCAGCCAGTTCTGCAGCTGCTTCTCCTTCTCTTGCATTCTCCTTTGGCTTCTCTGACCGGTCAGCTCCGTGATGAAGGGCACCAGCTTATCCTACAGGACATCAACACTGGCAAAGTCAGAGGCAGCAAGAATTGACGTGGGGTTCTGTCTGTCCTTATGGGTTCCAGCTCATGCTCGCGGGTCCTGGCTTGTCCTTGCTTTTCCACTGCCTGCTCTGTGGACAAAAGCGATCATCTCCCACAATCCTCTAAGGTAAAAGTCGTGTAACAAAGATATCTGTCTATACCCATACCGATACCTCTGCATATGTGTGTAGGTAAGCACATACACATATGTATTACCTCCTGGTGATTATGCTTATCTGATCAAGCCATGACTGATATGGGTGGAAGAGTTTATTGGGCCACAGTTGAGACCCATCAGAAACAACGGCAAGCCATCTGGCTTTGCTAACAGCCACTGCTAATAGCCACTGCTATAATAGTAATAATACAACCCATAATTTGAAGTGTAAAGATACAGCACAGTGCAAAGATAACAAGTACATTTTGAGACCATCCCTAGTCATCTATGGGTTAAACAAGCGAGGATAATTTAAAAGCCAGAAATATGAGTAAGATACAGTCGAAGATTCAAAGGATATAGTCTGCTTGTGTTGCTAATTTAAACTCAGAATTACAGAACCCCTTCATTCCTTTTGCTCTTCTAAGAAATCCTCCTTTGGCCTTACAGTTTTAAATTCCTCCTGCTTTAAAAATTGAATCAACCCATGTATTTAAAACTGCTTTATAAATGATTAACCTTGTATTTGGCTCTTCTTTCCATTTTAAGTTTTTAGGGAGTCATTTAAGAATGCGGCCTTTCAGAGTCCATTTAAATATCGATCCTTCTGGAAGGCTTCCGTGACCTACCAAAAGGAGGAAATAAACACATGTCTCCCAAGCCCCACTGGCTGTCAGGGGCGAGGTTTGTAAGAATATGCACACCAGAGAGTGAGAGAAAGTCTTGGAATGATTTGACTTCTCTATTATTTTTGCCTTTTGGGACATTTGATTTTTCTGAGTTCTCTTTGTTTATGAATTGAAAATGCTTTTGTTTATTAAGCTAATTAAATTATTTTAAGAACATAAACAATGCAAGATAAGGGACTCAAACATTGTGAGCCTCTCTGTCTCTCTCTGTGCTAACAAACGGTCCGTGTCATAATAAAACAAGTCTATTTCTAAATAAGGCAAAAACGACTGGGTCTTGTCTGGTGAAGCAAGACACCAAACCACTGTGTCAGCTGCCCCTGATGCATCCTGGGAACTTCATGAAACCCAGTATTATGTAGCAGAGCCCAAAGGTCACTTCCCAGACCACAAAACACAATGCTCTTGATATTTGCTTATCGCCCCTCGGTGAGTGGAGAAGGCTCTAGATTGTGAGAAGTTGATGCAAGGTCTTCCCTACATCTTCCTGAGACTGTGATAATCTGAATTTGTTCCTGTTCTTACCTCTTAAGCCCATACACAACCTTAAGAGAACTACATAGTTTAAATTCCCACCTGCCATATAGGAGGCATTAAACATTAACTTTATTCTATAGAATAGAGAGACAATTTGCAATTTTATTTATTTTTTGGGTTGAGAGAGAGAGAGAGAGAGAGAGAGAGCACAAGAGGGGGAGGGGAAGAGAGGGAGGGAGACAGAGGATCCCAAGTGGGCTTTGCCTTACAGCAGAGAGCCCTATGCGGGGGCTCAAACTCGAGAACTGAAATCATGACCTGAGCCAAAGTCAGATGCTTACTGAGCCACCCAGGCGCCTCTGCAACATTTTTTTTAAATGAAAGTTTAGTTCAAAAATAATCTTTTTTATTTTTTTAAATTTTTTAATGTTTTTTTTTTAATTATTATTTATTTTTGAAGGAGAGAGAGAGAGACAGAGCATGAGCAGGGGAGGAGCAGAGAGAGGGGGAGACACAGAACCCAAAGCAGGCTCCAGGCTCTAAGCTGTCAGCACAGAGCCTGATGTGGGGCTTGAACTCATGAACTGTGAGATCATGACCTGAGCCGGAGTCAGACGCTTAACTGGCTGAGCCACCCAGGTGCCCCAAATTCAAAAATAATCGTACACAATATACCAATTTGTGAGATAAAGCAAAGACAGCCACTGCCACTCCTACTCTTCTTTCTTTCCTCTTGAGAGAGCTCCTTAGGAGTCCTCAGAAGAGTGTCTTGAAGACAAAAGACACGATGAAAATTCTGGCATTTCCAAATGCTAGTTTCTGAAAAACCCAATGTGATATTCTTCAGGCCCAAGAAGATGGGGGACTGTATGTATCTTAGGCAGAGAGAGAAAATGTACATTCTTCTTGGTACATCTTGCAAGGTGTGCATCACTGCTGGGCACTGCACGTAACTGACAGGTGCTGAACCTGATTCCTTACAGATTCTGAACCCCACCTAGCTCCAGTGGCATTTCCAAGGCACCTGAAGGGTGCAGATCTCCAAGGACAGGGTTCAGGGGCCTGAGATATGCACTCCCCAGTCTCTTTCTTGCCTGCATCTGCCTGCCTTCCCTTACACAAGCCTCCTTCACATTTTTTGTTTACCTAGAATGCTGGAGCACAATAGAAGCTGAGGAAATTAACATTTTCAGGGCTCTGAAAAGAATTAGCATTTGAGTTGCTACCTGGGGCAAGTAACATTCTTCCCCCAGAAAGAAAGCTGGTAAGGGTTAAAATATATTCTCCCACTTCAAGAAACTCCTGGTGTCATTGGAAAGATAGCCTGTGCTGTCCTGTGCTGTGGATTTGTCTGGAGGGCTATTGCAGAGCTGTTTGGTGCAAGAGTAGGGTTCTAACCGTGCCTGGGGTCATTGATCATGTGAGCACGTGGTCATGATGCACAAGACATGGTCTAGTCTGTTCCTAAGTGTTTAAATGTTTATTTATTTTTGAGAGAGAGAGGGAGAGGGAGAGCAGGAGAGGGGTAGAGAGAGAGAGAGAGAGGAAGACACAGAATCTGAAGCAGGTTCCAGGCTCCGAGCTGTCAGCACAGAGCGCGATGCGGGGCTCGAACCCATGAACTGTGAGATCATGACCTGAGCCGAAGTCAGACGCTTAACTGACTGAGCCACCCAGGTGCCCCTAGTCTGTTCCTGTTTAAACAAATTTCAGGAATCCAAGGAAACATCTGTGTCACAGTCTCAAAGATGAAATTCAGAGATGAAGGACCACACTCTTCTGCTGTTAAAGGGGGCTGGCCCAGATTACGGGAAGAAACGTCTCTGTAGGTGGCGTCCCCTCTTACGCGAAGTCCACTTGTTGCCCTTTGGGGACCCCCGTTATTGTGTCAGTCAGGGGGGCGAGAGGACATGAGCCTTACTACGTCTGAGCCACAGAGCCTAATTTATGAAGACGCAGCATCATCCGTGGCCTCTGGCTCTCATTCCTGAGTGTCATCGGGGTTCACTGCAGGGTATCGTAAAGGAAAACCTCCACAAGTGGACATGGTCTTTGGTGAGTTTTAGCTGGAGCCACAGGACTGGCATTCGAGATGATAGCTAGGGGCCCACCCGTTTAGGTGACACTGTTATGTGAACACCCAGATTATAGCCCACGTACAGCGACAAAGCGGACCTGTGGCCCGTACAGTGGAGCGCTGTGTTTACAACGACTATTGACAAAATTTCAAACCTCAGTGATTATACGTATTATGAGGTGTTCGGTGCTTATTGCTTTGCGTCTACCTCAAAACTGTGTCTATTATGGCTCCTCAATTCATCAGGAAACTTTCTTTGGGACACACATGGCACCCTTTCCACTATTTTTGTTTGTTTGTTTTATTTTTTTATTTTTTGTTTTTTTTTTTCTTTCCACTATTTTTTAAAAACAGTTTAGGTGGGCGCTCATTTACGAAGATCCTTCAGATAAGAAAGAGCAGAGACCCCGGAAAGGCATGTGTGGACACTTTCCAGTGCTGTCTCCCACGCGCATCATAGCCAGCATGCAGAATTTTCTATTTTCTTCTTTTTTGATGTGGCCTGAGCAAGCCCTCCAACCTGTCTCCCGTCCCTACCCTTGGGTGTGAAGAGTGGCGCCCTCCCAGGAGGAAGGAAGGAGGGGAGATCGTGACTCCCTGTCACTAGGACCTTTTCCAGCTCTACTCACCGGCCCAATATTGGGTTCCTAAGCACCATCTTCAGCTTGCCTCTCCCCTCCTCACTTCTCCCTTCCCCTCCCCTCCTCCCTCCAGCGTCAGACTCAGCTGCCGAATTGAATGGCAAAGGATGGTTTCAGTGTGGTTCTTCTCAAAAATCTTTCTTCTGTCTTTTCGGCTGGGTGGAGGGGTTACAAATTTCCAGATTCGGGAAGAGGGAAGGGAATGCTGCCCATGGCAGGGCTGAGGCCCACAGAGAAGGGGGTGGAAACCCCCTCCTCGTTCTCAATGCCCCTCTTGATAACAACCCTTAGTTTCCAAAGAACCCAGGGCAGAGACCAAGAGCCAGAGGTGCTGAATGTGTAGGAGATGGTGGGCAGCTGTGGTTGGCCGTAAGCAGAGCTCCTGGGGAGGGGAGGGAAGCAACACCAGAGGAGGAGAGGTGGGTGGGGGCCCCAGAAAGCATCTCCAGGGATTTCTGTCAGCAGTTAACCCTGAATCCCTAACCCCCAGTCCCTGGGAACCCCCCATCTGTGCTGCTCAGTCTTCCTGGTGACTGTTCTGCTCCCTTCTCGGTGTTGACCCCTGCCTTCCATTCCCCCCCCCCCTCCCCCCGCCTCCATGAAGACAGTCTCTCCCCAGGACAGAGGGCTCTTTGCTGCTCCTCACAGCCTCTCTGGTCCCAGGGAGAGGCAGCAGGGCATCCGGCAGAGCCAGACCCTGCTTATACCATCAGGAGAAGGGCAGGGTGAGGGTCTGGGTTGAAAGCTGACCCCAAACCACCACATGCATGCGACTCCCCGAGCCCCATAAAAGGGGAGACCATTTAGACGTGCGAATGCACTCCTTCAATTCCTAAGCCCTCCCAGGACCCTCAGCTGCCACCTGCTTGTGTCAGAGGCCTCGTGCTCCCCCCGGGGCACACAGGCTCGCATCTGCTGGGCACTAATGGAGAAATGTTGCTGCCTGGCGTGCTGGGCTGGGAGGAAGAGCTCGTGAAACAGATTGTAAAGCCCTGGGCCATGACTCGCTCTCCTCTGACTTGGCACTTACGTAGCTTTTTCCACTGGTGCAGACGGAGCCCGAGGCCAGGCCTCCTTCCTCAGATGGACGCCTGGCCCCAACCACGCCGGGGACTCGCTAGTCCTCTGCCCCTCGTTGTTTCAACTCTGCCCCCAGTACCTCCCCCCCGCCCCGCCCTCCCCCAGTGGGTTTATGGAGTGGAGCTGAGCTTGACACCGAGGTGGCAGGTTGCAGGCCATCCCCTGTTACACATTCCAAGTGTGAAATGGCTTGAATCTGTGGGCCTGGCCCCGGGAACCCGAGAGGCCCAGGGGCACCGATGCTGGTTCCCAGACAACGGCCTGTGGGTCACTGGGTGTGAATCTGCTGGTCCCGTTGCCTGCCCCGCCCACATCAGGCTTCCCTGGCTGCTGCCGGAGGCTTCTTGCCGCCCCCCCCCCCAGGCAGTGCTTGAGTTGCAGGAGCGCACGTTTCCGGCCTGCGGGGGATGGGCCGCCGGCCAGCCTGTTCCAGGCCTCCAGGGCGGCTACAGCCACAGCTGTTATGACTTCATGACTCTCAAATGGCAGAGGGACCGGGAACAGGGCCGGATTGTATTCGCAGGGTGCAAGTGGCAAGGGGTGGAAGAGCCTCGGCAGACTGGCGGCCCTGCCTGCGCGGTTTTGAAAATCACTCCTATCTCCAGCAGAAACTCCCTAGTGCCTCTGCCCCTTCCTGCAAAAGCCCCTGTAGTGGGAAGCATCGGTGGGGCCCTCCTCAGCCGGGGTATTGTGGAGGGAATGTTCAACGCCAGACCACCTTTAGGCGGGTTGCAGATTTTGGGGGAAATGATGAACATTTCATTTAAATCTGCAAAAGGGGCCAAGTTAGCATTTGAGCTGGTTGGGGTCTAGCGGTGAGAGTTTCTCCATCAGCTTTTCTGCCCCCCGCCCAGGGGGAGGGTCGAGTCCTCTGGGAAACGTGGCCTCCAGACCTCCCGCCAAGACCCTTCCACACCAAGGTCCAGGTCATGTGAGAACCAAGACTCAGGCACCATGTCATTGGATTGTCAAACTTCCTGACATTTCATTGTGGACACAAGGGTCTTGGCCATAGCTGGGTGGGAGGGACACGTGCACACACAATGTCAGACACGATTATGTTCATCTCAGTGTTGTTCGTAATGGTAAAAATTGGAATAACCTAAATGTCTATCAACAGGGGAGCGGGTAAATAAAATGTGGTGTATTTATATGATGAAATTGGATGCAGCAGTTAAAACAAATAACCGGCTTGGGCTAGAGCTCGAAAAAAGAAACAAATGAGTAAGTTGCAGATTGATAACTACAGGATGAAGCCATTTCTGTAAAGAGAGAGAGAGATGAAAAAAAGAAAAATCCTCACGAAACACAAGGCCATGTTATGTTGTCCATTCTGTCCTGCATACCTGCATATATATATATATATATATATATATGTATAGATCCACATTTATATTTATGTTTGTTCATGGATATGTACTTGTCTATGTACATGGTCTAGAAGCGTAAACCCCAAACCCCACCCTATCTATGGGAGGGACTAAAATTGGAGAAGGTGGCCAAAAGTTCGTTTTGAGTAAACATTCTAATGTTTAAGGGGAGAATGACTTCACTTATTTCTTCTGCAATTAAAAATTCATTATAAAATAGAAGAAAATGAGGTGTTAGTGGTTTACAAACTTCATCCGTCCAGATTTAACAGATGTGGGACTTTGAGTGTTTGCCGAGTTGTGGATAGTCAGTGGTTTCATTTCCCTTTTTTTTTTTTTTCTTTTCCTCTGCTGAGATGACCAAATTGACAGGATGTAAAAGGTGAGTGTGAGTGCGTGTTCATAAATCAACAGGTGACTGTGTTGGGTAACACTCAAGAAGATCCTTTTCTAAGTACTTCGTCTGTCATACTGCAGCCTTGCTGAGCCACAGGGCCATCGTCCTGTCCCGCCAAATATGGGGGTGCAACACTCATTGCTGTCGTTGACCCATCTAGAAAGGTCTGGGGCCAGGAGGGCAGGTGTGATCTATTACATGGAGTCCTCACATCTCCCGTTGTTCCTCGCACTTGAAAATGTTGCAAGTAGATGTAAGTCAGCAGTGCAAATAGCATGTTGGAAATTCACTTTGTTTGGCAGTTCAGCGAATACTATAGCATAAAATTTCTGTAAGCCTATACGTGGTGATTATTATGCTCACAGAGATTTTCAAATACAAGGTGTAATTTTGCGTGCGTGTTTGTGAGTGAATTAATAATATAGAATTTTAAAGATAATAAAAGGAAAACACCTTTTTTTTTGTGGGTAACATTGAAAATCAGAAAATATAGTTGTTTTCAAAAATAATCTTTTCCCTAGTTATAATGATTGTGTTCTTATTGGAGAAAATTTAGCAGTTCAGGAAAAGAATAAATAACAGAATCAAAAGCAGACAAAAATGAAGCAGAGGCTAACCCTTCATGACTTGATTATGGATATTATCTTCTAGGCTTTACTGTTATTAATATAACAGAATCGCCATCCTACTGGTCACATTGTTTTCCAGCCCATTTTTATACTGCTTTGATTAATATTTGAAAGTCCATCATCCCCCAAATTTCCCTCATACGCATTTCTAGTCAATTTTCTACCCACCCCAGGCCTTGGTGTCCACGGATCTAACCTCTATCACTATACTTTGGCCTTTTTCGGAATGTCAGAAAAATGGGATTGTATAGCCTATGGCCTTTTGTGACTAGCTTTCTTCACTCATCATAATGCTTTTGAGATTTGTCTATTTTGTGGCGTGTATCAGAAGGTGATTTATTTTTGTTGCTAAATACAATTTCGTTATATGGGTATATCACAATTTACAATTCACTGGTCATTTTTGAGATTTGCTGAGCTTTTTTTTTTAAATTTTTTTTTAACGTTTTATTTATTTTTGAGACAGGGAGAGACAGAGCATGAACAGGGGAGGGTCAGAGAGAGGGAGACACAGAATCCGAAACAGGCTGCAGGCTCTGAGCTGTCAGCACAGAGCCTGACACGGGGCTCGAACTCACGGACCGCGAGATCATGACCTGAGCCGAAGTCGCCGCTTAACTGACTGAGCCACCCAGGAGCCCCTGGGATTTGCTGAGCTTTTGGAATCTGTGGGTTGAGGTCTTTTCATCCCTTCTGGAATATTCTTAGAGATCATTTTTCCCCCCAAATATTGCTTCTGCCCCAATCCCAGTCTCTCCTCTTTTTCTGGGACTCATAGTACAGCTTTGCCACAGCACTTGATTGGGTTCCCACATCTCTTATGCTCTGCTCTGTTCTTTCCATTCTTTTTCTCTCTGTGTCATTTTGGATCTTCTCTACTAATTTCAGCTACATTCTGTCTTTTCAGGTTCTTGAGTAATCATGATGCTATTGCCATAAGGCTTGTGCAAATAGAACCCAAAAATGTACTCCTGCCCTTCCTTTGTATAGTTACCTCTAGTCGTCTTATAGACCTCATTCCCTTAGGAATACTTTCTCTGATCTCCAAGATGAGGCCAGAGTCCCTGGCCACTCAAGCCACCACACACCTTTCCTTCTGAGTACTGGCCAAACTTGCCATTTTGTTGACACTTTACTTAACTGCAGAATTGTTTGTCTACCTCCTCGTCTAGACCATGAGCTCCACAGGGCAGGGCCTATGGAGACAGCTCCCTTCTGTTTATTATTGTTTCCCTATCCATAGCCTGGTGACTGAAATAGTGGAGGATCTGAATATTTTTTAAATCTATGTGGAATGAGTCCCTCTCTAGCTACTTGGGGCCTGTCTCCTGAGACTGTTCCGGTTACCTCATCATAGCTCAGAGTATGTCATCTTGCCCGCACCCCAAACCATTTCCTAGGTACTGACTCAGTTGACTTCAGAGGTGGAAGATCCAAACACTTACAGAAGCTGCTAGCTCTGGCCAAATGTCGTTGTGCCAAGTGGTGCTCAGGATTACCAGAGATCTTGATATTCCAAGAGAATTTGGAAATCTGAATTTTGATTTCAACTATTCTTATTTTTAAATGACAGCAACGAATGCCTGTTTAAAACGCAATGTGGGTGAACGTTGTGCGAGCCAAGCAAAACACAACCATAAAGTGCTTTTGTTTGATACACGGACAGCCAGTTTGTGACTTCTACTCAACTAATAGGACATCCGTGTAAGACTGAGGGGAAAACCATGGAGGATAGGGATGGTGCTACTTAAATTTATGTTAACCCTTCTTTTTCAGGGACGTCGCAGTGTTAGCAAATTTGGCTTGCCAGTGCATAGCTCTGACCAAATCCCTCTACTGTTTCAAACCTCCGGTGGTCCCTTAACCAATGTTTTCACCAAAGCCTGGCAAGTTTACATGTCAACTTCCTTTTTCTGCTTTCTCTCTAAAATAATACAGAATTGTTGAATATAAACTTCCTATTTTAGGGAGCAGTGTGCTAATTATTTTTATTCATTTTTCAGGATCATATAGAAATAAGCATCACACCCACACATTTACATACACACTCATATGCAAATGGAAAGTGCAGTCACACCCGTATTTGGCTCACACATTTTCCAGATTCACCTCGTTTTGAAGTTTGCTAATTTTACGACTGGGCAGCAGACTATTCTTCTTTTCCTCATTCCTTAGGGAGCCACTTGCAGTATGTGAAAGTGGTCAGCACTCTTCAGTCACAAGCCCCCCAAGACCAATGGGTGCTTGATTGGAACTACTCTTTTTAAAAAAAAAAAAAATGTGTATTTATAAAAGAAAAACCTAAATAAATGCAAAAATGTATCCTGCAATAAATAAATAAATAAATAAATAAATAAATAAATGTTTATTTATTTTGAGGGGGGAGGGGCAGAGAGAGAGGGAGAGAGAGAATCCCAAGCAGGTTCTGTACTATCAGTGCAGAGCGCAATGTGGGGCTCGATCTAATGAACTGTGAGACCATGACCTGAGCAAGAATCAAGAGTGGGGTGCCCCTGAGCCGCCCAGGCACCCCGGGACTACTTTTTATAACATCTATTTGTATGTGTGAGACTGGTGGTAATTTCTGGGTATCCATATGTTTGCAGCTAAAGCCTCCTAAAACGTCTGCAGAGGAAGGTGAAATTTACGTTGCAGGATGAGCTCATTTGCAGTCACCTGGCAAGAAATTGACAGAGGTGGGAAACTGGATAGAAGAAAAGATACTGCTATTCTCCTTAAGAAGTTCCATGCTTTTTAAAGTAGGTAATAAATCATTCCTTTTAATCCCATTTAAGTAGAACTCCAGTTAAGATACTACTGAGGCATGTATTCTGTAGGCGTGGAGATCGCTGTTGGCATGTTGACTGTTGGATGTAGCCATTGGGCTTGTGTTGGGTATGTCTCTCCTACTGCTTGTAGTCAAGCTTCACTTTTCTAACTGCCTTGCTCTCCCTACCTGTGGAGTGTTACTGTAGCATACATCCGGCACATCGGGGGCACCTTCTGAAAATGTTGCTGGAGAATAACGTCACTGCTCGTCCATCCTTCCATGGGCATGCAACTCTAAGGGCTATGACCCCTTTCCTCATGTTGCATCTGGCACCCAGGAGGCGCTCAACATATGGGGAATGAATGGTCATTTGAACAAACATGGAAATTTAGAAGGTATCAACTAGAATAATAGCCACAACTATCTACACACAGCCTGGGCAGCTGTGACAGCTGAGCCCCCCACCCCTTGGAATGTTCAGGTAGAGGCTGGATGATCCCTATAGAAAATATTCCTGCATGGAACTAGGACTGGGGGAGACCCTCTCCCAGCTTGTTCCAAGCTGTGATGTTTAACAGGGTTTTCAGCTTGCCCGGCTCTTTGCTCCAGTACCTGGGGTGTGGAGTTAGTGGGGCAGATACTGTTCTCCTCTATTCCTACCCTACCCACAAACCCCCACACCAGCCTTACCATTTTAACATACAGGCCTGACTTCTACCTGCAGGCACCTGCATTTCTCTGCTGGGGGCTTTGTCTGGTCTCTGGAGCCCACTCTACCTGCAGAGGCTGCGGGGTCCTGGAAACATCCCTTAACACAAACACCCCAGCTCCCTTGTGTGTCAGGGACAATACTGCCACCTTGGCTCCCGGCGCCCCCAACGGAAGTCAAGCTCCGCAGCCCGCAGTGGAAACTCACTTTACGGCTTGTCTTCCCTTCCCCCACTCTCCAACTAGCGATTACCTCCCAGATAATTAATTGCCTTACACTCTACTCCTTACCCTGGGTTCCCCTTCTAGGGGAAACCCAAATTGAGTGCGGGCATCTCCGTAGTTTCCTCCCATGGACTAACTCAGAGAAGACCCACATCTGTTCCTCAAAGTCGGATTCAACTCAGCAAAGAGCAGCTCCCAGACAGAGGATTCGGGAGTCACAGGGACAGGGGCCTTGGCGAGAAATGCAGAGGCAGGAATACAGCTGCGTTGTTTCAGATGCTAATTTACAGCTCCCACACCTCAGAGCTGAGGCAACGTCTAGCACTAAAGCAAACAGTGTGATTGAAACTCTCCCCAGCCCCGCAGTGCAGGTCAGCAATTCAATCCTACTACGCGCGTCACCTTCTCCGGCTGCTCTGGGTAGGTGACACAGTGCGATTTAAAACACCGGTCCTGGCTGAAATGATAGCAAGCCGAGGGTTCAGTAGTCTCCAGGGATAATTGTGTGGGAACTAGGTAAGGAGACAGGTGAGAAGTAAATTAAAATCCTCGTAGATTGCCTTAAACCTGGAGCCAGTTAATATGCTGTGGCAAGGTGGATGGAGTTGACAGTTACAAAACACCCACATAACAGCAGGGGGTGGGGGTTTTACAGGATCCCTCATAATGACCCAGCTATTAAACATCAAGCAGGAACTGGCTTTTTTTTTTTTTTTTCCCTCCCTCTCGTCTAACTTGAGATTTCTCCAGGGAAAAAGCACAGCTATAGGCAAGTATGAGATGCCATCATCACAGCAAACTCAGCCCTGAGAGCGGCATGTCTCATGATTAATACTGACGCCCCAAACCCCCAACCTTAGGATGGCCGCATGAGCAGCCAAGCCAGGAAACACAATACGGGCAACACATGACTGATGAGAAAACCCAGTCCGCTGGGAAACGGCGTTGGAGAGCAGGAGCCACAGTTTGACCCATGTGAGAGTTCTAGCCTGGCGTGGCTCCTGCGGGCCAAATCTGGTATCAGAACTGGAAAGAAGACGTGAGTGGTGGATTAAGGGGTTCCTTTCATTCCCCTCGGTTAAGGAGGGTCGGTCTGTTGCTCTTCTAAAAACAGAACTCTGAGAGAGTCTAATGAAGGCCGCAAAGCCGTAAGCTGAGCACGGGCTCATAGGCACACTGCCTGCTTGAACTTGACCAGACTTTCCAAGCCAAACCAGGCTTTTATATGCACTGGAAGGGGTTTCTCTGCTTCTGCTCAGTTCGGAAAGTGTAGACAATGGTTGAATAAAGAAGCAGAGGGGGGGAAAAAAGTAGTTCCAAGGGCCCCATGTGTCCATGTGTATAACTGCCACTTGGAAAAGAGTCCATTTGTAAAAACAAACAAACAAACAAAAAACAACAAACAAAAAAACCTTGTAATTTTATTAGAAGTCTCTAAAACAGACTGCTGCTGAGCCAGGCCAGGATTAACTCAATATATTTTTTTTAAATGCTTATTTTTGAGAGAGAGAGGGGGGAGGTAGGGGCATAGAGGGAGAGAGAGAGAGAGAGAGAGAGAGAGAGAGAGAATTTTAAGCAGGCTCTGTACTGTCAGCACAGAGCTCAACACGGGGCTTGAACTCATGAACAGTGAGATCATGACCTGAGTGAAAATCAAGAGTTGGATGCTTGACTGACTGAGCCACCCAGGTGCCTCATCAATATATATATATTTTTAACTCAGTATTTGTATTCAGTCTTTGGTAGGTGCCTACGTATTTCATGGTATATGAGAAGCCAGATGACACGTGAGCAAACCTAATTATTCACCATACGGTGGATTCTATGACTCCATCCTTTGTGATTTGTGAGCCCTGCTGCTCTCCCCTCTCCCAACATTCTGAGTGGCAACTATTTTTCAATTCCAAGTTGGTCTAAATAAATTCCGTGTTTGGGGAAGGCTTTACAGGTATTTCCACCTTTCTAGGGTCTTTAGAAGAATCTCGAATTCCTTCTCATTCTGTCTTTTGTCCCTATGGAAGGTTAGTCAGTGATTTGAGACCAATATGTCAATATGACATCAGACAGTGTCTTTTCTGTTCAATACAAATCAGTTTGCCTCCCATGTGGTCATGAACTCTGAGTGGAAACAGTTCAACTCGAAGCCTCAGAGCTACACAGGTAGCAGGACTCTGATGGCCAACTTTCAAAACGTAATGATTAAACTGGGGCTGGGCTAACTTGCTAAGCATTGACTTGGGGTCCCATTCATAATGCTTAATTCTTGTCATCCCCATGTCATGGAGCACTTAGGACTCTGCTGTCTCAGCTAAAGAAGCAACCTCTGGGAGGCCTTGGTCACTTGTCCCAGGCTCTGTCATCTGTCCCAGGAAAGATTTAGAAAGACCCAAGCTGAAAATCCATTCTAAGCCCCTGGTTCTTTCCATTACAGATGTCTGAGCAATAATTAAATGGAAATGACAGCAGAGAGGAAAATTCTAGCGTACCAATAACTTCATTTTCCTGGCTGCTCTTAAAATGCAAAAGAGTATAATTTAAACAATAAATCATACTTAAAAAATATAAACGTCTGAATTTTTTCCTTCTTGCCTATGACAGACTCCTGGCCTCTTTCACAATTAGGCTTCTCTCCTTTCTCTGCTAGATTTCTATTTTCCTAATGTGTTTAAAAGGCCCACAGCCATGGGTGCTCCATAGGGAAAGGGTAGTCAGAATTGCTTTTCGAATGCCCTCAGCAAACCCAGGAGGACACATTCACCGCTCGCGGCCCTGAAATGGACCGTTGAAGTGCAATTCAGCACCCACCGGGCATGCAGCAGACTCAAATATCTGCAAACTTCCAGATTTGAAGTGTCTGAGTTTTCCTGCCTTGCGCTGGGTACTTGTCCTTTTTTTGTAAGCACTGGGAAATTTCAGGCCAGGTGGCCTAGCCAGCGGGATAAGGAATGTAGAACTCTTTGGTGCTAGTTTCAAATTTGATAACACAAATGATTACATACCAAGGAAATGTGAATTACTAAAAGGTTATTGTATTATCCACTTAGGGAATACAGGTGTTTCTATTTTAAATACAGTATTTTTGTTTCAGGGCTTGGAACTGAGTCGTAACTCAACTTATGGCCCCTGAAATTTTAAAGTGGAAGACATTCCAGTCAAGCCACATAAAATTGTTTTTTGGTAGTGTTTACCATCCCAAACACAATAGTCGAATTCTGGAGTGGGAAGCCAGCAAAGATACAGGGAAAGGAAATACTCTTAAGAAAGAAATATTAAGGGATGTTTCTCCCACCTCTTTCTACCTTTGAGGGAAAAGTTACAGAAGTAATGTTCACACAACGTTAAATTCTTGTTCCGAATATCCTACAAACTCTCAACATTTGGCAAGTGATTGATTCATTGATTTGTGCATGAAGCTATGTCACATTTGAAATCCCCAGAGAAGCACTTCTGAGGCTGCAAGATCCCAGATACAATCAACAGGAGTCGTTTTCATTATAAAGTTGGATTGTGGTCTGAACAAGTTGACTAGACATTCTTGAGATTCATAAGTCAGTAAATTTCCTTATATTCTAAAGTTATTTCTTTTTCTTCTTCTTCTTATAGTTATTATTTAAGTGGAAGCAAGTTTGACACTAAAGAATTATATAATCAGTGAAAGAAATGTCCAAATAAGGGAGCTTATTGCTTCTCTAGAAACAAACACCTGCCTCATTGGGATACCAGGTCCTGTGTCTGGGTTGAACCAGTACATTCTTGATCCACAGGCTTTACTTGTGATACTTATGACTTCACTCTCCCTGGATTTTAAAACACCTGCAAACCTAACCATATAGACGCCTCCACAAGGGTAAGAGGTGTCAAATGCGAGCTTTATAAATTTGACATTTTGATGCCTGTTTCTGTTTAGGGTTTTAGTTCAAATCTTACAGAATCTACCTGCAGAAGGCAGGGGAATGGCAGGAAGCTGGGGCGCCTTTCTCCATCGAACCATCTGGGTTTTGTCCTGGGAAACGGATTGGCTTTCATCCAGTGTCACTTGACCCACAGAATGCTGTCTAGCCCAAATCCCAGGCCCATGGCTCCTGCCATATTTCCTCCAGTTAATGCAACCAATAAGCACCTGGTAGTTACAAATTTCCTATTGCCCTCACTTTTACTCTGTTTTATATGGGCTTTTACATCCACAGACATTTCATGGAAGATAAATCACAGAGAATAGCATGGGGACACAGCTACCAGCAAAAATGCACCGGCAGCCAATTCTCTCTCATGCAACAACAGACCTGGATTCTTAGGTCGCCAAGAAACAGGGTAACCTGGGAACTGGATGAAGTAAGGGCTCACCTTCAAGCCCAGCTACAAATGTGGTTTATTTATACGCAGACATTTAAAAGTCCCCAGAGCCACAAAAAAAATCCACACTTTTAATTAAGGACATTTCCTTTTATGAGTTCCTGAAGGTAATGGCATCGTGAGCAGGGATTTAATAGTTTGGGGGATTTGGTTTAAGTACTGATCATTCTCCCAAACAACTGAAGCCTATTGTACAGACAGACGTCTTTCATTTTCAGATATTTTTCATCCTCACTGCCCTTCTTCTCAAGCAACAGTTAAAGAAGGTTTACTGATTTGAACTTAAGGATTATAGGTGTCTGTCTGATAGCTTCTTCAATTATTCATCATCAACATGCATTTAGTAAAAACCTAACTGTGCTGTCCAATGTGGAAACGACTAGCCATATGTGGCTATTTAAGATGAACTTAAAATTAATTAAATTAAATATTTGGTTTCTCAGTCAAACTAGTCACATTTCTTTCTTTTTTTTCTTTTAGCTTCCTGTCTTTTTTAAATTAGTATCATTCCAGTGTTGTTAACATACAATGCTGTATTATTTTCAGGTGTATGATATAGTGATTCCACAGTTCTATACATTACTAAGTGCTCATCAAGATAAGTGCCCTCCTTAATTCCCTCCACCAATTTCACATATCCCTTAGAATGTGTTTTCATATTCTTTGGGTAAATAACCAGTAGTGTAATTACTGGATTGCGGGGTAGTTCTATTTCTCAGTTTTTTGAGGAACCTCCATACTGTCTTCCACAATGGGTACACCAGTTTGCATTCCCACTAACAGAGCACAAGGGTTCCTTTTTTTCCACATCCTCACCCACACTTGTTGTTTCTTGAGTGTTTAAGCCATTTTGACAGTCAAGAGGTGGTATTTCATTGTGGTTTTGATTTGCATCTCCCTGATGATGAGTGATGTTGAGTATTTTTTCATCCGTCTGTTGGACACCTGTATGTCTTCTTTGCAAAAGTGTCTCTACCTGTCTTCTGTCCGTTTTTTAATTGGATTATTTCTTTTTTGTTTTGAGTTGTATAAGTTCTTTATATATATTGGATACGAACCCTTTATTGGATATGTCATTTTCAAATATCTTCTCCCATTCCGTAGGTTGCCTTTTAGTTTTGTTGATTGTTTCCTTTACTGTGAAAAAGCTTCTTATTTTGATGCAGTCCCAATAGTTTATTTTTGCTTTTGTTTCCCTGGTCTTAGGAGACATATCTAAAAGGATGTTGCTATGACCAATGTCAGAGAAATTACTGCCTGTGCTCTCTTCTAGGACTTTTATGGTTTCAGGTCCCACACGTAGGTCTTTAATCCATTTTGACTTTATTTTTGTGTATGGTTTAAGAAAGTGGCCCGGGTTCATCGTTTTGCACGTAGCTGTCCAGTTTTCCCAACACCATTTGTTGAGAGCCTTCTTCCCATTGCAAATTCTTGCCTCCTTTGTCGAAGATTAATTAACCATGTCATTGTGGGTTTATTTCTGGGCTTTTTATTCTGTCCCTTGGTCTATATGTCCATTTTTGTGCCTACTGTTTTGATTACTAGAGCTTTGTAATATAACTTGAAGTCTGGAATTGTGATACTTCCAGTTTTGTTTTTCTTTTTCAAGATTGCTTTGGCTATTTGAGGTCTTTTGTGGTTCCATACAAACTTTAGGATTGTTCAGTCTAGTTCTGTAAAAATTGCTGTTGGTATTTTAATAAGGATTACATTAAATCTGTAGATTACTTTGGCTAGTATAGACATTTTAACAATACTTGTTATTCCAATCCACGAATATGGAATTCTTTTCATTTCTTTGTGTCATCTTCAATTTCTTTCATTAATGTTTTATAGTTTTCAGAGTACAGATCTTTCACTTCTTTGGTTAAGTTTATTCCTAGATATTTTATTATTTTTGGTGTAATTGAAAATGGGGTTGTTGTCTTAATTTCTCTTTCTCCTGCTTCATTATTAGCATAGAGAAATGCAATGGATTTCTGTACATTGATTTTGTATCCTGCAGCTTTATTGAAATTCATTTATCCATTCTAGTAGTTTTTTGGTGGAATCTTTAGGGTTTTCTACATATAGTATCGTGTCATCTGCAAATATTCAAATGTTTATTTCTTCCTTACCAGTTTAGGTGACTTTTATTTCTTTTTGTTGTCTGACTGCTGTAGCTAGGACTTCCAGTACTACCTTGAATAAAAGTGGTAAGAGTGAAGATCCTCGTTTTGTTTCTGACCTTAGGGGAAAAAGCTCTCAGTTTTTCCACATTGAGTATTATATCAGCTGTGGATCTTTCATATAAGGCCTTTATTACGTTGAGGTATATTCCCTCTAAATCTATTTTGTTGAGGGTTTTTATCATGAATGGATGTTATACTTTGTTGAATGCTTTTTCTGCATCTATTGAAATGATTATATGGTTTTTATCCTGTCTTATTGATGTGATGTATCACATTGATTGATTTGTAAATATTAAACCATCCTTGCCTCCCAGGAATAAACTCCATTTGATTGTAGTGAATTTTTTAATGTATTGTTGGATTTAGTTTGCTAATATTTTGTTGAGGATTTTTACATCTATGTTCATTTCATATATTGCATGTAGTTGTGTGTGTGTGTGTGTGTGTGTGTGTGATGTCTTTATCTGGTTCGGGTATCAGTATAATGCTGGCCTCATAGAATGAATTTAGAAATTTTCCTTCCTCTTCTATTTTTTGGAAAAGTTTGAGAAGAACAGGTGTTAACTCTTCTTTAAGTGTTTGGTAGAATTTACCTGTGAAGCCATCTGGTCCTGGACTTTTGTTGGGAGTTTTTTGATTACTGATTTACTTTCATTTCTGCTAATTGGCCTATTCAAATTTTTCTGTTTCTTCTTGCTTCAATTTTGGGAGGTTATATGTTTTTAGGAATTTAACTATGTCTTATAAGTTGTCCAATTTATTGGCATATAATTTTTCACAATATTCTCTTAATGTGTGTATTTCTGTGGTGTCAGATGTTATTTTTCCTCTTTCATTTGCGATCTTGTTTGAGTCCTCTCTCCACACAAGTCATGTTTCAATAGCCACATATGATGAGTGGGTACCATATTGGATGTACAGATAGAACATTTCCATCATTGCAACAGTTCTTCTGGCTGGCATTGAGTCCTAATGGATGAAGGCAGATAGGTTGTCCAGTGGGTACTCTAGAGATGTGGGAAGTTGTCAGCCTATGGAAATTGAGCACCATTTAGTTAAAGAGATGAACAATGAAACAGATATTCTGTATGGGTACACTACCCAGGTGGAACAGGGGCAACACATTAATGTCAAAATGGAGGCATGAAGTTCAAAGCTAAACAATCCCGGGCAGGATGGTAGAATCTAGACCATACACCATGACCAAACTTGGGGCTGAAGAGTGATTACAAAGTCTGTGGGGTAGGAGAGAATAACAGAGAAAAAGAGAAACCATATAAGCCCAGTTGTGACATGGAGCTAATCTAGAATTCTCAAGGAGTGTTGTATTAGCTTACTGCTGCTTTAACTAATTATCACAAGCTTTCTCTCTTAAAGCAACACAAATTTGGGGTGCCTGGGTAACTCGGTTGGTTAAACTTACAACTCTTGATTTCAGCTCAGGTCATAATCTCATGGTTCATGAGACTGAGCCCCATGTGGAACTCTGTACTGATTTCGCAAAGCCTTCCTAGGATCTTCACTATCCCTCTCTTTCTGCCCCTCTTCTCTCTCTCTCCCACTCTCTCTCTCTCTCACCTTATCTCTGTCAAAATAAATAAATAAACTTAGAAAAAGCAACAAAAGTTTATTCTTACAGTTCTGGAAGTCAGAAGTCTCACTGGACTTAAAATAAAGGTGTTGGCAAGAACATTTGTTCTAGAGGCTCTAGATTTCTTGCCTTTTCCAGCTTCTGGGGGCTGCTTGCATTGCTTGGATCTGTGGCACCTCCTCCATCTTCAAAGCCAACAATGTAGCCATCTTCCAATCTCTGAATCTTATCTCTAGTTGCATCATCATATATCCTTCTCAGAACCCCATGCACCTGCCTCCCTCTTATTATCCCACTCAGATAATTCTCCCATGTCAGGGGCCATAGTCTTAATTACATCAGCAAAATCCCTTTTGCTGTGTAAATGACATATCCATGGGTTTTGAAAATTAGGATTGGACATCTTTAGGGGAGGGATTATTCTGGCTACCACAAGTGTGGTAACACCAAAGGGTCTGTTTGAAGGCCTGTGACCTCATGGGTATTTATGATTTAGAGGTTGCCAAGCTTTCAGACCATAACAAATTATTTATTAATTTATATTCTACCTAGTTCCAGAAAGGAGTTATTGGCCTATAACAACATTTACATATAAGGTAGAACTTCCAATGTAAATAGGATACAAGGGGAAAGAAGGAGTAGTGTAAGAATCCAATGTTGGAAAGAATGAGGCTAAGAAGTATGGTGTATAATGACCTCATCTTCTCTGTTGATCTATCCATGGCCATATTAAAGGCAGAATACTTTGAATTTAGAATATAACAGCACGTTCTAAATGTTACGTGAGTGATTCAGACAAGGGGTACAACCAAAAATTCCAAATAATTACATCCTGAAGGTCAAGAAAATAAAGATGGGAACTGTAGGTATAGGGAAGCGTAGCAGAAAAGAACTGCCCCATCACTTCCTTTAAGATTTGAAAGGTACAGGGGCACCTGGGTGGCTCAGTCGGTTAAGCGTCTGACTTCAGCTCAGGTCATGATCTCACAGTTTGTGGGTTTGAGCCCTGTGTCGAGTTCTGTGCTGACAGCTTGGAGCCTGCTTCGGATTATTTGTCTCCCTCTCTCTCTGCCTCTCCCCTGCTCATGCTCTGTCTCTCTCTCTCTCTCTCTCTCCCAAAAATAGATAAAACATTTAAATTTTTTTTAAAAAAATTGGAAGGTACAGTCTCTAAGAAGTGATATAACTTACAATGTTCACCATTTCCAGGCACTAACCACGAGGATATGTAGAAGTTAAAGTTCATTGAGCTTTTAGATCTTACAAAATTATTTATTAATTTATGTTCCTCCTAATTTCAGGAATGAGTTAGCTGACTATAACACCATGCATAAGGTATGATGGCAAATATAATTTAGGTGAAAGAAGAAAGATGGGTGAGGAAAAGAATACAATGAAGGAATGGATGAAGCTTTAAAAATGGGTATTGGTTTAAACCTGTTTTGGTTGGGTTGAACCAATGAACTTGGTCAAAAGACAATCAATAATATTTTTAAGGGGCATCTGGGTGGCTCATTCAGTTAAGCATCCGACTTTGGTTCCGGTCATGATTTCGTGGTTGACAAGTTCCAGCCCCATGTCAGGCTCTGTGCTAACATTTCAGAGCCTGGATCTGGCTTCAGATTGTGTCTCCTTCTCTGTCTGCCCCTCTCCTGCTTGTGTTCTGTCTCTCTTTCTCAAATATAAATAAACGTTAAAAAATAATATTTTTAAGATGGAAAACAACAAAATGCGTTACTGAGAAAAGCTCTAACTAGTGTTCTTACTAAAGCCAGGTCATTCTTTCTGGGATACTCATAAACAAGACATAATGATCGATGTGTTCAACAGTATCCTTTCTTTGGATGTTGGAGTTTCATAAGGCTTTTTCTAGTAATGACCTTTTATTTAGGCTCTTGGCATCCCCAAAGCATAATTCATAAAAATCAATTCTTCAGGGATCCAATAATATGAAATCTGTGTAGCTGGCTCCTTTCTAATCTTCCTAAGCCAGGGGGATAGTTCAGAACACCTAGAAGAGAAAATTGACAGTGATCCTTCAAACAGTTTTGAAGACTGCTTCTTTCCATTGGACTTTGGAATAAGTAATGGGCCCATGTTCACCTGACATCATTCTCCCCGGCAAATGTCTGGAGTGTATTATTTTATATTACCAACTCAGTATAATGAGAGCCTCAGCAGGCGCAAATAGTGTAATCTCACCTCTGCCCAGGAGAAAGCTAAAACAGTCCCCACTGACAGGATTCTTAGGGCATAACTATAAATCTTCTCCAGGGCATAGGAAACTATCAGACAGTTGAGAACTAGATGGAGCTAGCTGGATGGATTTTGTGCCAGGTGACATCAGACACCCTTGATTGGCCAGGGCTTCTAACATCAAACTATGGGGTCAAGGAGGTGTCCGTTTCTTCAGCCCAGGTTATGGCTTTCTACTTGCAGTCAGACTCCTATCTTTATCTTTATCCTTTCAGGACTCAGAAATAGTGCAAGCATTACACTGGACTTATAGAATGCTTCAGGAGGGGGCTCTAGGACCTTTGCCCATACTGATTATATCTCTTGATTCACAGGAATCAAGAAATCACAGAAAATGTGATTCGTGACCTCAGAGGGACATGGAAAGAAAAATGTGGGGAAGAGCAGAGGTGGGTTTGTAAGGGGTATTGAGTGGCCTTTGTATGGGTCAAGTGGGAGACCCCCCCATACTTCTGAGTGAGTACTGCAAGCCCTGCTAACAAGCTAACAAGGGACCTAAACCAACCTAACACTTCAGGGCCATTTCCAAAAAGTTCCAGCTTTCCTCCATGGTTCATGAGGAAGTCTTTTCTCCTACTTCTCATCTCTTGAGCAATTTAAGAACAACCTACTCTTTGATTTATAACGTGAGGGTCTGGTAAAACTGTGAATGAAGTGTCTTGAGGGAAAGAAGATAATGTTTTTCAAGTGCCTTGACTAATATGTTCAGACTTGGTTCAGATGGGTCTGTGTAATTATAAGCTCCCATCGTGGATTTCACAAAGGCTTCTCTGTCTTTCCAGCAGTGCAGAGGGAAGACAGGGATAGGAGGAGAATCCATCTAGAGAGCATCCCATGCTGTTTCCGAGAGTCAGACGTTCAGCTGAGAGAGAAGAAGCGTTGTGTTTGGGGCCCAGTCTGCTATGTGGATGACACATACATGACCCCAAAGGGTAGAAAAACGCCTTCATTCCTTCTGTGCTCTCTGATTAAGATCTAGAGACACAGAACTATGCACCTTCCTGGGTCGGGGAGAAGCTGTGTTCTTCTCATCCTTCAGCTGTTAGCCTGGGTGTCCTTTCTCAAAGGCTCCCCTGAGCCCTGATGGAGGTAAGCTGAGGTAACCGACCCCCACATGACTTTCAGTCCCAGCGTTTCCTGCACTACAGATGAGAGGCTATCTGGTGTCAGGTTTAGAAGCACAGATCCTGAAAGTGAAGGAAAATCTGAATTGAAACCTCAACTCTCTCATAGTTGGGGTACTTTGAGAAAGTTATTGAACTGTTTTATGCTTTAACTTTGTTATATGTAGAATGAGGATGTGAATTACTCCTACCTCATGGAGAATTCTGACAATTAAATCACTTAAATAGTCATAAAGAGCTTAGCACCTCACATACGGAAACCCTATGTAAACGTTCACTATTACTATGTATGTATTTGTTTACTTGTTTATTGTTTCTGTTCCTTAAAAAGCTGTAAGATCCACTAAGGCAAAGGTTATATAGATAACATTTGTTTTCATATTGAATGAAAGGAAACACAAGATACCAATCTAAAGTATTACATTAGAATCCCTGGCTCAAATCATATATACAGATCAAGGATTAAAACCTTAATATGGAAAGTATAACATTCATTTTAAAGTTTTGGAGAATGCCATTATGACCTTGGGGTTAGGGAAGGATTTCTTAGTTAATAAGAAAGGGCTTATCATTAAGAAAATGTTAAATGTATTAAAATTCTCTATAGCAAAAACCATCAGAAACAAAGGGGGGAAAGTTGCATTCTTGGGAAAGATATTTGCAACCATATGGCTGATAGAGAATTCGTGATTGACTATATAACAGGAAACCTGAGTTGAGGACAGACACAAGAAGGCTGGCATCATTAGTTATTAAAGGAACACGGATTAATATTCCAATAGATAATATTTCATGTCTGTCAATTGGCAAGACTTAAAAATCCCTGACAGTACCAAATGATGGAAGTACATGGCAAAATGGGGTTCTTATGCCTGTTAATGAGAATGTAGATTTATACAAGTACTTTGGCAAATAATTAGGAAATGATAAGCACTGAATCCATTGGCGTGGCTTCCCTCTGGAGAGGGGAGAGGGGATGAGACTGGGAAAAAGTCATGCAAATAGATTTGAAGTGTATATATTTTAATATTTTTGAGTAAATATGACATAATATTAACAAATGCTAGATTGAGTTATTAGTGACTGATGATTTTTGTATCATTTTCTATTTTTAAGTCTATATGTGAAATACTTTTGTAATTTAAAAAGCTAAAAAAGGGCTGCCTGGGTGACTCCATCGGTTGAGCATCAGACTCTCGATTTCAGTTCAGGTCATGATCCCAGGGTGGTGTAATCGAGCCCCACATGGGTCTCCGTGCTGTGTGTGAAGCCTACTTAAGATTGTCTCTCTCTCTTTCTCTCTCTCTCTCTCTCTCTCTCTCTCTCTCTCTCCCTCTCCCCCACCCCCTCCCCCCTGCTTGTACACACATGTGGTACAGTGATGCTCAGACTTAACATACATTCATAGGGCTGCTAAGTCACAGGTCTCTGATGTGTCAGGTTTATGTGGGGCCTGAGAATCTGAATTTTCTAACAAGTCCCCAGGCTGATGTTGCTGATCCAGGGACCCTACTTTGAGAATTACTGATCTAACCCAGCTTTTTCATTATAGAGATAATGAAACCAATGAACCAATCTTTTCCTAATCAGAAAAGACAAGTCACGGGGTGCCTGGGTCGCTTAGTCGGTTAAGTGGCCAACTTTGGCTCAGGTCATGATCTCAAGGTTGGTGGGTTCGAGCCCTACATCGGGCTCTGCTGACAGTTCAGAGCCTGGAGCCTGCTTCAGATTCTGTGTCTCCCTCTCTCTCTCCATCCCTCACTCACAGTCTGTCTCTCTCTGTCTCTTAAAAATAAATAAATGTTAAAAAAAATTAAAAATTAAAAAAAAGAAAAGATAAGTCATTCCATTTTCTTTTTCTCCAAAATGTGCTTGTAAATGTACCAAAATGTACTTGCTATGTGCCAGGCATGGCTCCAGTGCTGGTGACAGAGATCTTAGCAAAATATACACAGTTTCTGTTCTCCTGCAGATTTTGCTCAGTTGGGGGAGAGAGAGGAGGGTATGATCAAAAAGTAAACAAACAAGATCATTCCAGACAGCGGTAAGTTCTAAGAGGAAAACAAAATAAGGTCATATCAAAGAGTTGAGAAGGACAGGTGCATTATTAAAGCGGATGGTCAGCTAAAGTTTCTTTGAGGAGGTGACACAAGTTCAGATGGAAGAATGAGAAGGAAAAGCTGGGGGATTGAGTTCTAAGCAGAAGAGAGAGAAAGTTCAAAGCTTGACACAAGTTAGAAATAAGGAAACATAAGAGGTATGAAAAGAAGTTTAACATGTTTGGTGATTAGAGAAATAACTAATTGCTAATTGGTAACTAACTAATAACCATTGGAGAGGTAGTCGGTGTAGTTGGATCATAGTGACCAAAGGGCAGAGAGTAGGATGTGAGGTCAGAAAGGTAAGTGGGGACCATGGATTTTCTTCTCTGGGGTGGCACTGGATGTCCTAATGTCTAAGGTTACAAGTTTGTATCTCAGTTCAGGGTCTCCTGTTCCTCATACCAGCCACACTCCACATGAGTAAGACACAGATTAAGTGCAGCACAAACAAAACACAACCAGCCCTTCTCCAATCTCAATGTCATTGCATTGTCCCTCTTGTGATCTAATCAAAGTAAATAAATTCAACGTTTCAAAACAACTCCTCCCACATCTAAAACATTTTCTTTTTTAAAAAATTTTTTTTTAATGTTTATTTATTTTTGAGACAGAGAGAGACAGAGCATGAATGGGGGAGGGTCAGAGAGAGAGGGAGACACAGAATCTGAAGCAGGCTCCAGGCTCCACACTGTCAGCACAGAGCCTGATGCGGGGCTCGAACTCACGGACCGTGAGATCATGACCCGAGCCGAAGTCGGACGCTTAACCGACGGAGCCACCCAGGCGCCCCTCTAAAACATTTTCAAGACAGTGTCAGAAAACTGGCCAAAGATATTAGTTTGCAAATAAAATTTATGTATTTGTGTGTGTGTGTAGAGTTGTTTTCTTTCCTTTGAGAGCCAAGGAGACAGATTATTATCAGCAAAAAAAATAACAGATTTACAATGGTTCAGGGTCTTCTATGGACAATCAAAATGTCAAATGTGAATTTTCTTGAAAAATTTCTATATCTCCTCTTAATTCATTTAGTCAACATGTATGTGTTAAGCATTTACTTTCCTTGCCATTTGTATCTTTCTTTAACCGACAGTTATGTGTCACACTCAGGGTTCTCCTTTCGACTATGATATGGTTCTGGGATATGGATATCTTAGTGTATATGCAGAGATATTTTAAAATAATTACTAGTGTTGTCTTTCACGAGCAAATTTCTCTTCCTATTCTAATGTTTCTGGGGTTTATTGTTGTTGTTATTATTGTCTTGTTTTGTAGCTGGTTTTGCTGGCCCAAAAAAGATGATCAAAAAGTGCTTAATGCTAAATCAATACTTGAATCTGATTCAGGGCTTATATTATTATTAAATGTTCTTATTAAAAATTAATTTATTCATTCCATATGTGTTTACTGGTCATCTACTATATCTCAGAGACCTTTGGATACAGCAATGAAATGAGAAAAACCAGTGTTATTATGGAGCTTGTTTTCTAGTAGAGGTAATATAATAAACAAATAAATGTATTATGTCAGGTGGTGGTGAGTGCCAAGGGAAAATAAAGCAGGGTTAGTAGACAGAAAAAGAATGAAGGGCGTGGGATACTTTCAGTAGAATAGAGACGAAAGTTTTTGGGTAATTTGACATTGGAGAAAAGCTCTGAATGAAATGAGATGGACAGACATCTGAGAGAAGCAAGTGCAAATGACCTGTGATGAGAACCCACGTAGCTAGAGGTGAGTGGATGGGGGACAGGCAGCCACAGGAGATGAGATAGAGAAGTAGCAGGGGGGCAGATCAGGCAGAGTTGTATAAGCTATGGTGAAAACTTTGGATTTTATTCTGAGAGAGATAGAAGCTCTTGGTAGATTTTGGGGAGAGGAACAATAGGTCAAACTTATATCTTAAAAGCACTCTGGTTGTTGTATTAAAACAAGACAAATGCACACACACTGAAATGGAAGCCAAAAAAGATGGAATCAGGAAGAACATACGAAGGTTTTGCAATAGTTTGGGCAAGAAACGATGGCAGAACAGAAGCAGAACAAAGGATTTGAGGGGTGACCAGATTCTGGATTCATTCCAAAGATAGAGCTATAAGTATTTGATAATACATTGGAAGAAGGATCGGAGAGAAAGAAGTCAAGGAATGAGCACCTCAAGGATTTGGGCTTCAACAACTGGAAAGATGGATTTGTCATTTACCCAGATGAGGAAGGTGGGAGAAAAAGTGAGTTTGGGTGGGTAATCAAGAGTGAGATTGATATTCAAGAAGGCAGGAAGATAAATGTCTGGAGTTCAGGAGAATGACCTAAGCTGCAGGCAGACATTTGGGAGTAATAGTGTGTAAATGGTATTTTCCAGACGAGACTAAATGGGGGGTATTTATCAGTAGAGAAGAGAGGTGATTTGAAGACTGAACTTGGGAACACACTAACATATGGAGGTTGGGGGAATGAGAAGAATCCAATAAAGGATGTAAGAAAGAGGAGACAGTGACATAAGAAGAAAACTAGAAGCAAATGGGGCTCTGGAAACCAAGTGAGAAAAATTGCCTTAAGGAGAAGAGAAAGGGCAACTGACAGAAATTCTGCAGGCAGATCAAGAAAGAAGACCAAGAAATGAATACTAGATTGGATTGACAGGAGTTTTAGTGGCAAAACCTGACTGCAAAGTGGTCAAGGGAGGATTAAAAGAGATACTAGGGGAACTGTAGATTTAATTTATTTTTTAACATTTGTTTATTATTGAGAGACAGAGAGAGACAGAGCATGAGCAGGGGAGGGACTGAGAGACCGGGAGACACAGAATCCAAAGCAGGCTCCAGGCTCTGAGCTGTCAGCACAGAGCCTGATGCTCACAAACCGCGAGATCATGACCCAAGCTGAAGTTGGACGCTCAACCGACGGAGCCACGCAGGTGCCCCAGGGAACTGTAGATTTAGATAAGTCTTTGGAGAATTTATGCTGTGGAAGAGTGGAGAAATATGGCAAGTAGTAGAAAGGGGAAGGGCTGTCAAGGGAGCAATTCCAACGTGGTTGGGTGCTCACTGCAATAACCAAATTGATAGAAGAATAGACAATTTTGTGAAAGGAGGACACGACTACAGAAGGGGAGCCCTTGACAACTCTGGATGGGATAGAATTCAGTATCTGAAGGAAGAGTGGCCTTAGGGACAAAGGAACAGGACGAAGGTATGGTACGCAGGCTCAGATGCAGGTAGATTAGCACATTTGGAGGTGGGAACTTTCGGAATTTCTCTTATTACTGACTCTCTTTTTCCTGAAGTAAGAAGGTCTTTACCTGAGTAAGAAAGGAATGGGGGCTAAATTTTAGTGGTTTAGGGATAGAAAAGGAATTATGAAATGGTAGAGTCAAAGATTGATAGTGTGAGCTGACCAGGGAGATGTGTAGAGTTTCTGGCCAGCAATCTGGGCTCAATGAGGTTTGGTTAAGAATTTAGATCAAGAAGAGACAGTAGACACAAAGTAGCTGGATTTAGTTAGGTTGTGGCTAATGGAGGGGGTGAGAAAGGGAGTTGAAGACAGTGCAAGGGACCGATTATAGTTTTAGAGCAAGGGATCAGGGTCAGGTCTGAAAAAATAGGAGAGAGGCGCTTAGAAGTCACAGAAGGCCAACTGGTTAATGGAGTTTGAACACAGGTAATGATTTGAAAAAATGGGAGGTAGTGATCATCAGGGGGGATATTTGAAATTAAGATTATGGAGGGGCACACACTACTAATGATAAAGTCTGGAGTGGGATCATTTGAAATGAGGTAGAGCGCAAGCTCATAAAAGGAAGGAGGGGGAGGGAGAATTAAGAAGCTAGATTATTGGAAGAATTCTCTATGTAGACATTGAAATAATAGAAGTAGCAGTGGAGAGAATGACAGTAAGATAAGAGAAAAACTAAACTCCACAAGGAATGAAGATGAGTGATTGGGGGTCTGAAGATGACTGCCCCTAAGAGGACTGGCATGTGGCATAGATTTATTGCATGGACTTCAGAGGAGCTGAGATGAGGGGTGGGGTGGGAGGAGGGTGGACGGTCCAGAGGAGGCAGCAAGGAGCAGGGAAGACACTCATTTTGTCATACTGTGGGAGACAGACATGGGTGACCTGCTGAACTCATGCACAGAAGAAGATAAAAATACTCGACTACGGCTTTCTTCTTTTTCCTGGCCTTCCTGGCCTCAGCATTTAAGTCCTGGTTGTATGTTTTTTCTTTTTCTCCCATTTCCAGATAAAACTAATGATCTTTCAAGTCACTGAATAAGCCCTTAAGTTTTGTTTGGCCAAATAAGACGTGTACTGTCTGTGTGTATATATGTGTGTGTACAAGAGCATCTACGCTTGTTCGTTTATTATGAAGAGCGAGCCAGTTATTTTATGTTATTGTTATTTCCATGGCTTTAAAATAAATGAGTTTATCTAGATTTCTAGAAATGAAACTGCCTACTTGACATCTCATAGCTGTTTGGGGTCTTTTGGGACTTGAGTTTTTCAAAACCCTTTTCCCTGTATGTGAAAACAGCAGGGAACAGGAGAGGCAGACATTGACTTGAAGAATGAAATGCAGCTAAAAGCTAGATTTTAAACAAATGTCCATCTTTTTCCGGAAGTCCTTTAACATTTCCATCAGCCTTATCTGCAAAATTTTCTGGATTCTTAAAAAGACTTGGCTTTTTCTATTTTCTTTCAACTCATTCAATATAAAAGCAAAATAAAACCTAGTTATGGCCACAGTATTCATTCAATTGTTCAACACTATTGCACAAAACTCCATACAAACTTTTCATTCTTGAAGATCATTTTATGTTTTCTCATTTGTAGAATCAGATGCAGTCAGTGCCGGGAAAGCAACTTTAGAGCGAGAAATGATCCAGTAGTGACTTGGCGATTCTTCTTACATCCTGTTCAGTGCTTGAAGAATGTGGTTAATGGGGGAAGGAATGAATTACTCAGCTGAATATATGTTTGAAGTATGTTTTAATTAAAACGCTACAATAATGCATTTCAGATATGGGTTACATTTCCCTTTCTGGAGGAAAAATAACGTGCTGTTTTCTTCATCTATTTTTGAGAATATTGTGTTAGTCAACTAGACAGTGGTATGTTTGGGGAGACTTGGATGTGTCTTTTGCCCGTGGCTCTGTCTTAACTTCCTCTGAATTTGACCAGATGCCTCTTTGGCCCATTTATGAAAAATAGAAAGTTCTATTTCTCTCTTGATAATTCATGATAGCCTTCCCATCTTCTCGCTTACAGAGGGAGCAGGGCGATGACTAACTCTTTCCTTCACGTGGTAACTTCACAGGGAAATGAAGTCCACACCATCACCCACATGCACAGATTTGTTTTTAGCCCATAAAATGATCTATGATTTACACACTCATTCCCAGGGAGGCTGAATGCTGTTTTCCATGTACTCGCTCCTCAGAGAAAGAAAAGAGAAGGGATAAAAGAAAAACCAGAATCTTTTATATCAATCTTTTGGTGTCTTCATTAACCTCTGCTTCATTTCAAGGTACTTTACTAATCCTTGCTCAGTATTTGTTGAGCTCACTTATTTAAAATAAAAATACCTTCACAAAAATATTTCCGTGCCATAGAGAGTGAAAGGGACTGCGCTGCTCCTGGATAGTTCCAGAAGACTTTTGCTTGAGGGGCCATAAATATTCACAACCTTCCTGGGGTCCAGGGGCTGGTAGGTCCTAGGCAGTAAATTACTGCCCTGGTCCTGTGTTAGGAACAGCCCTGTAGGCAGAGATGTGCAGGCTGCTGACATTTTAAAAGCTTTTGTGGACGGAAAATGATTTGCAAGTGTTTGGCAAACAAAACCTCTGTGTAGCTCTGTGTCACTTTCAAAGTCAACTTTGACTTCTAAAACTTCCATGTTTATGAGAACAGAAAATTATTATTTAGCCTGAGCCATAAGAAGCACTCCAAGTGGCTCTGTGTGCGAAGGTGAAGCCTAAGGACTGAGAAGAGGGGTTTTATGTTCTGTAGCCATGAACTTCAGCGGGAGCCTCAGAGAAATGGGCATAAATGCAGAGAATTTTTTTTAGAGAGATAGAGTGTGAGCAGGGGAGGGCAGAGAGAAAGGGAGACACAGAATCCAAAGGCTTCAGGCTCTGAGCTGTCAGCACAGAGCTCAACACGGGGCTCGAACCCACAGACCTCGAGATCATGATCTGAGGCAAAGTCAGACACTCAACCGACTGAGCCATCCAGGCACCCCTAGAAGGAACTTTTAAATGCAGATTCTGAGTCAGTGAGGTCTGGGGTGGGGCCTGAGATTCTGCCTTGCTATCAAGCTCTAGGGTGATGCTACCCCACAGACCACTCTCTTGAGTATCAAGGAGGAGATCGAGTGGCTAGCTTCGGGTTATACAACTAGTTAGTGGCTCCTTCAATGACTGTAATCATTATCAACTAATTTCTGGTGACTTAGAGCTGTGTAACTTTACGCAAGTTTCTGAAGTGCTGAGTTACCGTTTCTTTATCTATAAAAAGTCTAGTTTATGGGATTTGTGGCCCCATTGGCCTGGCGGTGCGGATAGCATAGGCTTCATATAGACTTATTTACAAAGGAGAGCAGTATAAGGAAAACATTTTGAGTTGGGAGGTGAGAGCTCCCGGGTGACCCAGCTATGTGACCAGAGGAAACACTCAGTCCTCAGCTTCTTTCCCTGAAAGAAGAGGTTGGCCTGGGTCACCTTTAAGATTTAAGATCCTATTTTTTAAAAAAGGTGAAACCGAGTTTATTATTTAGGATAGGCAGTTTTTTATACAGCTGCCTTCTGGGCAAACATGAAAATACAATTAAGAGCTGATACTTGCCCTGTGCCAGGCACTGTTCTAAGAGCTTTCCCCGTAGCAACTCGTTGCATATTTACTACAACCCAATAAGGCAGGCACTGCTGTCCCTACTTGCCAGACAAGGAAGCTGAGGCACGGAGAGGTTCAAGGTTATGTAGGTGTAAGTGGAAAAGCCAAGCCCCACATCACATGGCTTCAGTCTGTGCGCTCACTGACTCAGCTAACTGTAAGGAGTGTCTGTTCTCCTGAGTGTGATCATTGCCTCCATCGTACAGGTGAGAAAACCGATTCACGTGAGTGGCGAATGGAGAAGCCAGGATGTAAATGGAGTCTGATTGCATCCAACGCCACCTCCTTCGTAGTTTCTCTGCTTCCTCAAACCTGAATCACCAAATTTATTCTGAAGCTCTGGCTACGAACACCAAATTTATTCAGATATGGGAAAGCTTGATCTCCCGAGCTAGCCAGCTAACCAACGTATTCCTAAGTTAGTGGCCAGTTTTAAAATTTAAAAATGCGTTGACTTCTCAGCCACTAACCTTGCTGTATGTAGTCGTCAAGTGTACTAATTAAGATATAGAGACTTCTGGGTTTTCTAGGTAGACAATAATACCATTTATAAATAATAATTTTTTTTTTGGTTTTTATCCCCAAAAGAAAATTCCTTCTATTTGTAACAGTCCCATCACATGGAACATAATGTTCCTCGTTCAAATAAGTACAGTGATTTGGAGTTGTGGTATCTTTATTCCTGCAGCATATCAATGGCTCATTGAATGCCAAGCTCTTGAACAGTAACAGAGACCCATAATTAGGCATAATTTCTATGGGAAAAACTGTCCTTGCTCCACTCGAGGACATATTTTTTCAAGAACATAATGAGTGAGGGGGGATATGATGGTGTTTGTAGGCTCATAACATTCCAGTGACTGGGAGTATTCTGGAGTTATGCCTTTTTTCGATCTGTCACCCAAGCTGAGTGCCCTGATCTTTGGATATAGCCCCAGGAGATTACCACAGATCCCTTAATTGCAAATTACACTGATGTCAATCTGCAGTCACTGCATACTCAGGTGGGGCCACAGTCCGCATACATCTTTGGCTGTCTCATGAGATGAGGAATCTCAGAATTAACTTGTTTTTTCAAAAAAGGGGAAAAAAGAATTTGGGCAGTTTAGGATGCCCAACTGCTTCCTGCTTCATAGAGAATTATGGTAACCATCCAAGAATGGTTGGATATGCCTTTCAGGAAAATGAGACCTTCCTGATGATACTTGACATACGTCCAAAAGACGCCATCTTGACAAACCATATTTATTTCTGTCAATCTCGTCCTGCCACCACAGGAACCAGGAGAAGTAGGCACTCCCCTCCCACCTGTAGAGGAAAAATTGAAGTTTCCAGGTCTCACTTGCCTTGTGGCTGCGTCAGGACTACAATTTGGACCCCTGTTTTGGGGGGAGGGGGTTGTTTTTTTTGTTTTTTTGTCCAGGGCTTTCTTCCATCCACCAAGACTACGGTCCTAACATCTTACAAATATCCTGTGAGAACCTCCGTATGAAATATACAGTCTTTTCTAAGTCTGTTTACTTCTGACTCTGTGGAAAAATTTAAGAGACATTAGTAACTCCTTTTTTTTCCCTCTCTCTCTTTTCTCAAGTCCCTGTGAAGAAATGACTGTATCTGCAGTGCTTTTTGTCTGGGCTCTGGAAGGACTCCAAAGCTGTCATGTGTTTTCCATCTGGCACTTTTTCAAGAATCTCTTTGCTGCTTCCTATAGCCTGGAGGCCGTCCTGCAGAGCTCTGTAAATTCACTCCTAGCAGGTTGGCCGAGGCAGGAACGCAGGCAACAGGGAGCCTCCAAGGAGACAGAAAAGGTTTGTGGAATGTGCAGGCGCACCCCGCTATGTACAAGCTCACTCTAAGACACCAGGGGCCCCCAGAGAGGCTGCTTTTCAAAAGCAGACCACTACCTGTTCATTTGTTATGGAGCGTTTAAATAGCGAAGTACCTGAGTGCCTTCTTAAAGTATAATTCAGTTTTTGAAAAAAAGCTCAACTTGACTTTCCCGCGGCAGTCACAGGTCACAGGTTTGAAAGGCAATACAGAAAAGAAACTCTAGAACTTTCAAAAGATGATCGATGGGGCGTGAGCCCCTGCATTGCAGAGTCTGAGCTGTCTCACTGCCCTGAGGCCCAGCTGCAGAAGACCAGTGAGGTAACTGAAGTCACAGCTTTGCCGAAGCTTCGGTAATTCGGTACTTACAAAGCCATTGGAACACCTGGGTGGCTCGGTTCCTTAAGAGTCGGACTTTGGCTCAGGTTGTGATCTCGCGGTTCATGAGTTCGAATCCCTCCTGGGGCTCTGCTGCTGTCAGCACAGAGCCCACTTCAGCTCTTCTGTCCACCACCCCCCTACCCCTCCCCTGCTCTCTCTCAAAAGTAAATAAACATTAAAAAAAAAACACATAAAGAAAGTGAAACTTTGGAAGGCAATCGATGGGCAAGATCTAAATACTACACACTGTTACTCAACCACTGTTACCCAAATTTTGAAAAGTGCTTGCAGTCTTCCTTGCCCAAGTTCAGATCAATCAAGGTGGAAAAGAAAACAAGATGGCCTTGCCTAGACATTCATACTTGGATGAGCCAAGTGTGAATCCATTTTTGGGTATTAAGCGTGTTCCTGATCATTTGAGCAGACTCTTGTTCCCTCTCTTTCTCTTCACCTCTTCCCTTTTTCCTTTGTTCCCTCTGTTAACCACCACTGAAAAGACATTGGGGAAGTCTGTTGTTTAAGGACCCCTGTGGGCGATCCCAGAACTTTGAAACTGGAAAGGAACCAACAACCATTCAATACCTTTTGCAAATGAGGAAAAACCCAGAGCCAGGACGTTGGGCCCATTGCATGTGTGCAGTGCTTGAGGGCTGTCAAAGCCAAGTCCACCAGTGCCGAGGCCCTCAGAGCCATGCCCTCTCCTGTCTTCTGCTCTGCTCTCAGGCAGAACATGGTCTTCAGAAATCCCTGTATATAGGAGTCAGTCCCCAAGGAAAGCAGCCTGGCACTTTGCCAACCCCTAATATAGAGGTCCACCTGATGAGCAAGGTCCCTTCCATGTGTCTTTTCCATCAGGCATGACACACCTGTATGACTTTCCTGTGGCCATCATAACAAATTACCACAAACTGGGTGGCTTGAAATAATAGACATTTATTTTCTTATTGTTTAAAAGGTCAGAGGTCCAAAATGAATGTCTTGGAAGGGTCACACTCCCTCCAGAGACTCTGGAAGGGAGCCTTCCTTACCCCTTCCAGCTTTTGGTGGCTCAGCTCTCCCTTGGCTTGTGGCTGCATACGTCTAATCTCTGCCTCTGTTGTCACCTGGTCTTCTCCTCTGTGCCTGTGGCTTCTCTTCTTTGTCTTACAAGAACACTTGTCATTAGATTTGGGCCAACCCAGCTAATGCAAGATGATTTTCTCATCTCAAGATCCTTAATTTAATTATATCTTTTCCAAATTAGATCACATTCCCAGGTTCTAGGGGTTAGGACTTGGAAATATCTTATTGGGGGCCACCATTCAACACACTACAGCTCTCATGTGAATAAACTCTCAGAAACACCCCCAATCTTCAGTATAAGATATGATAACTTCAATATTTGCATTTCCCGGGGTGTGTGTCTTGTACCAAGTTTTAGGAGCCATTTTCCAAATGAGTCTCATGGTGGAATGATGTCGGCAATTTGGTAATTTTATGTAACAAAGTTAAGCAGTTACGCAGGCTTTTTAAATTTTGTTTTCTCTGTTTGTTTTGGTAGAGGACTCCTCAGAACCTTTAAGAAGTTGATGGGCATCACGGCTTTTCATAAATGGGATACAGAGCATGGCATTTCCCAGGGGAGTGTGTTTTTGAGCGTTTACGTTGTGTTTGGGTTTTCCAGAAAGCAGGACTTCAGACAAGGTTTAAGCCCAAGCTTTCCACTGGGGACTATTATCCAGGGAGCCAGAGGGAAGGGCAAGAGCCCATCACGGACCAAAGGAGGGCCAGGGCCGAGTGTATCCTGTATCTGGTTGCTTCTGGGACTGTTGGTAGCCTGATCCCCTGGAGCAGCTCAAAGAACCAGATGAAATGTTTCTGGGTGCTCTCTACTCGGGGAGGGAAGGAGGCAGCAGTTATCAGCAGTTATCAGTTGTTATGCCTCTCCATAATTAGTTCACTTTCCCCACCCATGCAGGCTCTGCGTGTCTAAGCTCCCAGCAGGTCCTCACCTGCCTTTGTGTAAGCACAGCACCAGCACCTGCAGGAAGCAAGTCAGAGCCCATGCAGAAGTGGTCGCACCACAGTCATCGGATTAGGAGACACCTGAGGCCCAGGGAATCTGCAACTGTGCTCAGGGAGCGTCTGATGTGCTCGTGTGCCCATTAGTTCGGAGAACAACTCAGGAAACAAGTAACAAGTGCTCCATGAAAGGCTCTTTGAAAAACCAACTTCACCGTGAAGTCATTTCTTGTGTAAAAAGTGTATTTATTTTGAGAGAGCCAGAGACAGCCTGAGTGGGGGAGGAGCAGAGAGAGAGAGGGAGAGAGAGAATCCCAAGCAGGCTCTGGGCTGCCAATGCAGAGCCCGATGTGGGGCTGGAACCCACATAACGGTGAAACCATGACCTGAGCTGAAACCAAGAGTCCGATGCTTAACTGACACTGCCACCCAGGCACCCCGTGATACGTCATTTCTTTAACAAACTTGCACGAACCCTATTTATGCATTCTGGTGTCACCACACACTCCCTTAATTCTATAATTTGGAGCCACTGTTAATAGTCTAATTGACTTATATTGCCATGCCTCTTAAAATTTTAACTCAGGAGAGAGTTCATTCTTAAAAGAACTATCTGTGCACACTGGACATAACATTCCTGGAACTGATTTAATTTTCATTTGACTTGTGTTCATATCTTCAGACTGCATGCTATGAAAATGGGAAAGTTTCTTAGGGCGTGGGATATCTCCAGTCCTGCTCATGAGGATGATGTGGTAAATACAACCTTACCAACAGAGAAGGGGAAATACAATACACAGCAGTTTCTTATCTACTCAATGGGAGAAAAAAAAAAAGAAAAGAAAGAGGAAAGGAAAGAGCATTGTTTGTTCCAAAGTTTGGGATGGTTACATTAAACAAAAGAAACAGTAAATGAAAGCAAATTCCTTTGCTACGACTCTAATTGGTGTATGTTGAGGCTGAGAGAACAGTAGTGATGGAGAATAAGGCAGGAGAGAGTCTTAATTGTCTCTGGTGACGAAGGCTATATGGTCACATTTGCGAGAAGAGGTTCAGACATTGCAGAGGAGTTGGTTTTCAAGAGATCTTCTCTGTGTGGAGTCTGCTTTATGGAAGGTTGGTTGGCATGGAGGAACCATGAATCACAGTGAGCCCACATCTTCTCTATGGCAGGCACACGGGGAGCATATGTTCCAAACAAAGCCAGAAAAGAAAGAATTATGAGGAAACCCAGGCCTGGCAACATCAATTCAATCTGGCTCTGGTATCGTCATCAGTGAGATAAGTTAGAAGCATGGGCGTAGAGAGGGGAGAAAGCAGAGCGGCTGGTGGAGGGTAGGACAAATGCTATTCTTTTCAAGAGTTTAGAAATGTTCTTTTGGGAGCAACATAGTAAAAGAAAAATACCCTATACTTTCCAGCCAGCAGAGTTAAACTGAATTTCTGGATCCTTGGCTTGTGAGCTAAGGGGGTCTTTGGGATAGTCATTTAGCTCCTCTGCCCCAGTTTTCTAGTCTGTAAAATGGAGAGAATTATATTATATCACTTAGTAGCAAAAAACAGAACACTCTACTCAACTTACTTTTAACAATACTGGAGTGTTTCCAGGCAAGATGGCTCCTGGCACTCCCAACTACATAGCCCAATAGTAGATAAGAAGAAGACATAGTTAGGGCTCAAAACACATATAAATATATCTAAGGACCTCAGTGGAAAAATAATAAAAGTGTCCCAGGTGCTGAGGAAAGCAAGGGAAGCATTAGTAAATGGAAAAAGAAAAAAGAAAGAAAGAAAGAAAAAGGAAAAGGGAAAGGAAAAGGAAAAGGAAAAGAAGGAAAAGAAAAAAAAAGAGCTGAAGATCAGTTCACTGCCTAACGCTTGGGCCTGGGTGGGACTCGAGGCCACAAATGTATAAGACAGAGGAGAAAGGTTCAAAGTGCAGCCTCTTAACCAGGGTCTCCATCAATTTCTTCTTACTTGGTGATTAAATCCATGATATGAGACAGTGTGGAACTGGGGCCTAAGGGTCTAGGGAGAGGAAATACAGAATTTGTGAAATGGTATGCAGCTAACAAGGTAGCCTCAAACTACAAAAAGCAAAAACGGATGGAATTATGAGGAAAAGTTGATTAATTAAAAAGAAACCTGAGATATTTTAATATACCAGAAATGATTGGTTGAACTGACCCCTGGTTGTTAAGAATAAAGAAGATAGGAAGAGAAAATAAAACTTTGTTCTAATAAATATAAAGACAATCCTACAACTCCCAAATGCAGAATATATGTTATTTCCAAGTACATATAGGGTATTTATAAAAATGTATTATATATATATATGTCACAAATGTATTATCTACAAATTTCAAATAACTAGTATCATATCATAATGGTTTTCCAGTTAAAAGTGATTAAAGTAGAAATCAACAGAAAAGAATAAAAATGGACAAACACAAATAGGGAAACTTAGAGAGGTACTTTCAAATAATTCATGGTAAAAGAGTTTTCTATGGCTGCTATAATAGATTATCACAAGTTGGTGGCTTAACACTAAAAGAAATATATTTTCTCACTTCTTTAGACCAGAAGTCTAAAATCAGTATCACCAGACTGAAGCCGTAGTGTTTCCAGGGCCACACTCCTTTTGAAAGCGCTATGGGAGAATTTGTTCCTTGCATCTTCTAGTTTCTTGGGGGGCCCCAGAAGTTCTAAGGCTTGTGGCTATATCACTCCAACTCAGCCTCTATGATCATATGTCTCCTCCTCCTGGGTCAGGATGAAATCTCTCTCTGCCCCTATCCTATAAGGATATATGTGATTATATTTAATCAGATATCCAGGATAATCTCTCCATATTAAGATGCTTGAGTCAGTCATATCTGCAAAGTCTTCTCCCCTCACCCAATAAAGTAATATTCCCAGGTTTCAGGGATTAGGACATGGGTATATTCCAAAGGGAGGTGAGTATTACTCAGCCTACTATACGAGTGAAAGAGAAAAATCACAGTGACAACTGTGAATGACAATACAAGTCATATATAAAGCCTTGTAGGATGCAGCAAAAATCACACCTAGAGGTAAATTTGTAGCCTAAAATACAAAAACATTTTTTTAAAGAAAAGAACATTTAAAATAAACTACTTGACTGAACTCAAGAAGTTGAATCAGGAATCGCAATAGTACCCTCCCAAAGCAACAGATGCACACAGTTTTATTGGTGAGTTTTTGGAAACTTCGAGTAACAAATATTCCCCAAGTTATACAAATCGCTTCTGAGTCTAGCTCTAAAAGGGTCAGCTACCCACATAATTTTATCAAGCTAATAGAACTTTGATATGGAAACTGGACAAAACAGTACAAGGCAAGTATAAACCGATCTCATTTATCATCATGAATGCAAAAATCCTAACAATATGGCAAATTGAATTCAGTAGTGATTAAAAAACATACAATGACAAAGTAAGTTTTGTCTCACTAATTATAGGGTTGGCTCAGTACTAGAAAATTCCTCAATGCAATACATATCATTAACAGATTAAAGGAGAAAAATCAGGGGTGCCTGGGTGGCTCAGTCAGTTAAGCGTCCGACTTCGGCCCTGGTCATGATCTCGTGGTTTGTGAGTTTGACCTTACATCAGGCTCTGTGCTGACAGCTCAGAGCCTGGAACCTGCTTCACATTCTGTGTCTCTTGTCTCTCTCTACCCTCACCGGCTCATGCTGTCTCTCTCTCTCTCTCTCTCTCTCTCTCTCTCTCTCTCTCAAAAATAAACATTAAAAAATAATTTTAAAGGAGAAAAATCATATGATCATCTCAATAGATGTCCCGAGAGCATAAGATAGAAGTCCTCCCACATTCGTAACTAAGAACTAAAAACACTTAGCACAGTACGACTGGAAAGAAGCCTCCATAAGCTGATAAATAGTATCCATCGAACACCGAAAGTCAGCCTCATTATTTACTAAGGAGAGTTTAGAAGTATACCTGTTAGATTGAGGAGAAATTTTGCCTGCAATTCACTGTTATCTTGTTTAGCATGTTTGGGTTTGGGTGGCCTATGCGTGTTTGGTTTTCTTTACGCTCTTAGGTAAGCATACATGTTTGGTACTGGTATGGTAGCATGGCCTGTAGTAGGCTACTCGTTTGCTACAAAATCCACTCTCCTCTTCCTCCATTGTTGGAGAGTCTCAGGTAGGCATGTGCCCATCTGGCCAGCCAGTAGCTCCTCACTTCCTGTGTCATGCTCTGTGGCCATGTGACTAAGTTCTCTCCAGTAGAATGTAAGAAGAAGGGATGTGTACTATGTAGGGGTCCCCACTGAAGAGTGTATCCCTTCCGAGCTTGCTTTGTCTCCCCTCTAGCTGGCATTTGGAAGTGGCAGTGATGTAGCTTCAAGTGTGCAGGTGGTGACAGTGCTGGGGATGAAAGAGTCACAGGAAGGAGTAAAGCAGTTTCCCAGAAGGACCTTGCAGAACAGAGCTGTCCCTCCCGCCTGGGCTGCTCATATTGGAGTGAGTGATGGGGTGACAAAGAAATGAAACTGTGTATTCTTGAAACACGGAAGCTTTGTGTCTCTTTGTTACAGAAGCTTGGCCTTGCCATCCCTACAACATGGAAATAACAAATAACTATCTGCTTGGCCATGGGAACATTGGACCCCATGGTGCTGCAAAAGAGCTTCCACAGCATCTTTAACATTGGGTTTCTTAAAAATATGTGGAAGGAAATATGTCAGTTTTAAAGTGCTGGGTTGTAAATATACTGATGCTTGTTATATAATTTTCTATTCTTTTCTGCAGGTTTAAGATATGAAATAAGAGTGAAAGACCAAAAAAAAAAAATGATAAAGGGAATTTACTGGCTACAGATACATTCTGACTTTAGGATAATCTCAATTCTGCCACCCAATAAGGTGGCCAAGAATTGTTTCATCTTTAACTTTGTTCCACCTTTCTCTGGATGTTGGCTTCTCCTTAAAATGCCCTTCTTGATCTCAAGAGAGCTATTAGCATCTTCTGGAATTCATGCAGCCTCCTTCATTACAAACAGAGAAGACCATCTTTGCCCCCAAGTAGGGAAAACATTGCTTCATCAAACATTGAATAAGCTTTTAGTCTTTTCCAAGTATTCAGGACACAGAAATGACTTAGACATGAGTCCTTCTACGGCAAAGCTCAGTCATCCTAGATATTCACAAATATTTGTTTTTCTCTCTGATTCAAGATTGTTTTTAAAAATTCTCATTGTCTACAAATCATGATGTGTGTCGACCTGGCACCCATTCTTCCTTACGTAGTTTCCTTGTCCACGAACATGAGATGTTCACATCTTTTTTTCCAGTTTTATTGAGATGTAGTTGACCTGTGGCACTGTATAAGTTTACACATGTATGGCATGATGACTTATATATATTGCAAAATGAATACCACAGTCAGTTTAGTTAGCAACCATCACCTCATATAGCTACGAAAAAATTTTGTTTTCCTTGTGATGTGAACTCTTAGGATTTACTTTCTTAGTAACTTTCCAATATGCCATACAGCGTGTTAGCCATGGTCACCATATTGTGAATTACATCCCCACTATTTATTTATCTTATAACTGGAGGTTTGTACCTTTTGACCACCTTCATACATCTTTCCCCAAACGACCTGTTGCTTCTGGTTACCACAAATATTTATACACCCAATATCAGACCACCTGGATCTATAACGCAGATACCAACAGGGCTAAAAGCAGTGGTTCACACTTTACTCATTGTTTCTGCTGTAAAACCCTTTCATTTCCTTTTCCCTAGGAGAAGTTTTAATATTGCTTCGTAAACCCCGCAGAACATCTTTCTGAGGAGTATCAAGGAGTGAGGCTCATGGTTAAGTTAGTGACCGGGCCGATTTTTCCCTAGCTATGATATCATTGCTTAAGAGTTAGCCTTGCTGGATGTCACATCCAAGCAAGTTCATTGTTCCCTCCTTTGTGTTCCTATAGAATCTGTTTATATTATCAGTATAATACTTGGATGTATATACACAACTATAATGTGGCAGGATTTCTCTTACACTGAACCCATTGCTTTTCTTAATGTTTATTTCTTTACTTTGAGAAAGAGTGAGAGAGAGAGAGAGACAGAGACAGAGACAGACAGAGAGAGAGAATCCCAAGCAGGCTCTGGTTGTCAGTGGAGAGCCCATCATGGGGCACAATCTCACAACCGTGAGATCATGACCTGAGCTGAAATCAAGAGTCAGGTGCTAAACTGACTGAGCCACCCAGGTGCCTCTCACGGGCCCTGTTCCTCGAGGATAGGACTTTCGATTATTTGGCTTTGAGTGTCAGTCTTCTGGATCATAATAGAGACTTGTGGGAGAGGATGCTGATTGCCCATCTAATTTCTCCTTCCTCAACAACAGGGTCATGATGGGAATGTCATCATGTTTAGTGAACAAACTGTTTCCCTTCCTCCCTTCCACATAAAAGTGGTCAATGTGCAAGTGGATATTTTTGGATGGACATCTAGGAAAATTCTTTTTTAAAGGGGTTTACTCAACTGGGAGGCAAGCAGCCCTTTTCCCCCTCTTCCTTTCTTTGTCCTGGTCAGAATTTGATGTGACAGTTGAAGCTGCAGCAGCCAACTTGTGAGTATGAGTCAGCCTTGAAGATACAAGGTGTGTGCTGAGGGTAATGGGCAGAAACAGAGGAAAAGAGCAGAAAGATAGGACAGGCATGTGGACCCCATAGTATTTCTAGGTTAGCTACCCTTGTACTTCTTTTTTTTTTTTTTTTTGAAATTTTATTTTTAAGTGATCTCCACACCCAACATGGGGCTTGAACTCACAACCCCAAGATCAAAAGTCCCATGTTCTACTGACTGAGCCAGCCAGGTACCCCATACCCTTGGACTTTTTTAATGTGAGAGACAAACACACCTTTATCATTTTTAAGCCTTTATCATTTGAAACCACTGTCATTTAGGTTTCTATTACTAGTAGCTGAACTTCATCCTAACTGATATAATGCTTGATTTATGTTTACAATTAAAGTAAAGAAGTATAATGTCCACAACAACTTAGTACAGGCAACCTAAGCCAAAGGTAGCAAATCATCGGGCTGCAGGCTGAATCCAAAGACAAGTCAGGTTTATTTTTTTTTAAGTGCATTAACTGCCAACATCAGAAAGCTGGGGTAATTTCATACAAACACTGGGATTTTTTTCTCCTTTAAAATCAGGAAGTTTTAGCAACAGGGCCCAAACTCCTGCCTGGCATCAGCTGATGAATGGTGGTTGCCCCCTTGTTGTGGGGCCAGGGGTCTCCACACCTATGGCACCTCCACTCACATGGCTCCTCTTGTTTATAGGAGCTACTCAGCCCCTTCAGGCAATTAAGTGCTCAGATCAGCCCCAGATCTGAGCTAATGTCGTTTCAATGTCGTTTAGCAGTACTTTTTCAGAGTCTTTAATCTGCTCTCATCAAAGGCACCCTGTATCAGTAGGTACCTTTACTTTGCATGAACAGAGCCTACACGAAGTCTGGCAGTGGGCAATCCTTCCGTTATGCAGATGAAGAGCCAGCATTATATTTGATAAATCACATTGCTTCTAGAGCTCATATTGGCTAGGTTAGCGCAAAGCTTGTCATGAATAATGATCTATCCATCTATCTGTCATCTACCTATTGACTTCTTTTTTATAGAATAAAGAGGACAGGAGGAAGTGGAATAGGAAGGGAAAGAGGAGGGGAAGGTAAAAAATAGAAGAAGAAAGAAGGAAGAGAGGAAGCAATCACCAGGAAGTAACCAACCAGGTGGAGAGGAGACCCTAAGCCAGGTCACAGAGGCTCCTTTGATGGTTAGGCCAAGAGGAAGGAAAAACACACAGAACAAAAACGGCCATCCCCAAACAGCTGTATCCCTCTGAAGTGAGCAGAGGCACCTCCAGGGACTCTTTCCATAGGTGTTTATTGAATATGTGTCAAACACTTACCCAGGTGACGAGATAGATCAGGGAACAAATATGAGCCGCTCTGGCCATGTCTCACTTAAGGCCCCTGGGACAGAACTGACAGTAATCTCACCAGCAGATAAACTTGTGATGTCTGATGGGGTTAAACCTATTCTCTGTGAATCTGATGTCATATCAATATTAACTACGCAGAATGTAAGAAAAATGATCCCTCCAGTTTGTTGCAGTCTGAACCATCTGGCAATGCGGCGTAAGGGCAGAGTCCTTCGCATTTAAATGTCAGCATCTCCTGGACCACATCCTTATACCATACACAAAAATAAATTCAAAATGGATGAAAGACCTAAATGTGAGACAGGAAACCATTAAAATCCTAGAGGAGAAAACAGGCAGCAGCCTCTTTGACCTTGGCCACAGCAACTACTTACTTGGCATGTCTCTAGAGGCAAGGGAAGTAAAAGAAAGAAAAGCAAAAATGAACCACTGGGACCTCATTGACATAAAAAGCTTCTGCACAGTGAAGGAAACAATCAACGAAACTGAAAGGCAATCGGTGGAATGGGAGAAGATATTTGCAAAAGACGTATCACAGGGTTAGTATCAAAAATCTATAAAGAACTTACCAAACTCAATACCCAAAAGACAAATAATTCAGTGAAGAAACGAGCAGAAGACATGAATAGACACTTTTCTAAAGAAGACATTCAGATGGCTAACAGACACATGAAAAGATGCTCAACATCACTCATAATCAGACAAATCAAAACCACGATGAGATACCACCTCACATCTGACAGAATGGCTAAAGTTAACATCTCAGGCAGCAACAGATGTTGGCAAGGATGTGGAGAAGGAGGAAACGTTTTGCACTGTTGGTGGGAATGCAAATTGGTGCAGCCACTCTGGAAAACAGTATGGAGGTTTCTCAAAAAGTTAAAAATAGGGGCACCTGGTGGCTCAGTCGGTTAGCGTCTGACTTTGGCTCAGGTCATGATCTCGCGGTTTGTGAGTTCAAGTCCGGAGTTGGGTTCTGGGCTGTCCTGGGCTGACAGCTCAGAGCCTGGAGCCTGCTTCGGATTCTGTGTCTCCCTCTCTCTGCCCCTCCCCCACTCGCGTTCTGTCTCTCTCTGCCTCTCAACAATAAAGAAAATTAATTAAAAATTTTTAAAAAGAATTAAAAATAGAACTACCCTAAGACCCAGTAATTGCACTACTAGGTATTTATCCAAAGGATACAAAAATGCTGATTCGAAAGGGACACACGCACCCCAATGTTTAGCGCAGTGCTACCAACAATAGCCACGTTGTAGAAAGAGCCCAAATGTCCATCAACGGATGAACGGATAAAGAAAATGTGGTATATATATACAATGGAATACTACTCAGCAATGACAAAGAATGAAATCTTACCATTTGCAACAATGTGGATAGAACTAGCGGGAATTATGCTAAGAGAAATAAGTCCATTAGAGAAAGACAAATACCATGATTTCACTCGTATATGGAATTTCAGAAACAACAGATGAACATAGGGGAAGGGAAGGAAATAGAAGACAAAAATAGAGAGGGAGGCAAATTATAAGGGAATCTTGAATACAGAGAAGAAATTGAGGGTTGCTGGGGGGGGAGGGAGATGGGTTAAATGGATGTTGGGCATTAAGGAAGGCACTTTTAGGGATGAGCGCTGGGTGTCCTATGTAAGAGATGAATCACTGGGTCCTAGTCCTTAAACCAAGACTACACTATATGTTAACTAACTTGAAGTTAAATAACTAAACAAAATGTCAGCATCTAGGCAAAACTAAGAACGTTATAGACAAATGCAAGCTTTGGATGCAGGGATTGAGGTAGCAGATTGTGTCAACACTCCAACCTTAAAACCCAATCATGTCTTGTTTTCTGCCTCCCCTTTTGCAATATCCCCTTTCTTCATAGAACTCTCTAGAATCATTAAGAGTTGACTGCATGGTGTGAGAGACTGAGCAGTAAGTAAAAGATTTTCCACAGTCTTGCAATGGAATAACCAAAATGACCTATTAAGTAAGTGATTACCTCTCTCCATGCATTTCTCATAATTTCCTAGATCTTTGGATGAAAAAACGTATTTTAAGAAATGTATATTTAAGACGCGGGGGTACTGGGAGAAAGGGTATGGCGTGTGTGAATGCTCAATGTAATAACCATTCAAGCGCACAGATGTTTAAAAGAGCATGACAGTCACATCTGAGCCACCCGGCACATTGCCGCAATGAACACAAGAGAAACAGAGAATCAGAGAGGGCAGAAACTCCATTTAAGGTCAAAAAGGGCAAAGAGAACATATTTTAGGATAAAAACAAATATCCAGTCTTCTGTTCATCTTTGCACGACTTGCTATTTCAGCAACAGTGGGAAAGTTTTAAACCACTTATGCGGCAGTCTTTGGTCAGTAATGAACTTCATGTTCACAAGGGAAATCTTTTTTCCCAACCTGAGTCTTTACAACCCCAGGTCATGATAACTCATTTTTTTTTTTTTAAGCAAGGTCAGTTTCAAAAGCATATGGGATTCAATCTGTGTTTCTTTAAAATATGGGACATACACCAAAGCCAGAATTTTATATTTCTCCTTAACAATGTGACGTGAAAACTAAATGCATAAAAAGTTTGACCTTGTAAAGGGCAATCTCTTTTGAGTTATGGATGAGGAAAAAGAATTAAGAAAAAAAAAAACCTGAAACACAGTAAAGAAAAAAAATTCCTCCACACAGTCTCATTTTTCAAAGTGCTGAAATTTCCAAACAGTTTGATGATTTATCTGCAAGCTTTCTTGCTAACAAAGATTTTTCTTCTAGCTTGAAACCATACCCAAAGAATTCCAGGCTTAAAGGAGATCACTGTCTCCCTTTTCTCTCTCTCTCTCTCCTTGTGTGTATGTATGTGCATGTGTGTGTGTGTGTGTGTGTGTGTGTGTGTGTGTGTGTGTTTACTTGAGAGGGTTCAAGAATTCTGCCATCAAAGACAAGTCAGTGGTACTCCCCTCAAGACTAAGTGACATTATTTGGGGGAGCAATCTTGTCATTTTAGTAAGACCTGTACCCGGGCTCAGAATGTCACCTGAACAAAGATGATCCATCTGCCTTGGGCTCAGTCCAAATTCCCCATCAGTGACAATGGTCTGCTTAAGTCCTTGCTTCTTCATGGTCGTATTGAATTTCTCCACACAAGAGACAGGTAGTGCAACTGAGAGAAGAAAGAATCCCTTATGTGAGCTGGGAATTTTTCCTTATTTCAAACTCGATGGGAAGCCAAAGTCCCAGGCCACAGCTCGAGAGAGGTTTTATCTTGCTCCTGCAGGCAGCAAGTTTCAATAAACCATTCATTTGCCCTTCTTAGCGGGGAAACTCATTTAAATTTGCATATGTTTCAGGTCTCCCAGACAAAAGCTGGACCTGGAAAGAAAGGAACATATTTTGGGAGGCTCCCATGAACTCTCTGGGGCCACAAGTCGCTCTTCAGGAAATGATTGTTCCCTGGACAGTAGCCAAAGGCACGGCTTCCGAGTGTCCAACAGCTCCCTAGGGTGGAAGTTGGGGAGAGGGCGAACTGAGAGAACTGGATTACTGTGCATCTGAGGAGACTCAGTCATGTGGGGGTCAGAGCACGTAAGGGAGGGACAGAATGCTTTTCTGGGACAGAGTTTGAATTCAGGAGCTTGACTTCCACGGGCGAGATCTGTGCCTGCTCTCATGTAACAAGAAAGGAGCTGGGTGTTTCTAAGTGCACGCACTCGCTTATACTCTCTGTTGGGATCTGTGTGCTCTACTTTCCCTGGGCGCTATAATTTAGATTTCAGTTCAGAAAATTAAAAGGAACTGACAGTGCCCCGCCAAAATTTTTCAGATTTCTTCCATTACGGACACTGATTTCTTGTGATGAAAGAAAATGTCGTCTCTGAGGAGCTCTGGGAACTTTTGCAGTGTGCGCACCAGGTCTGAAAATGCAGAGTGGAGCCTGACACAGAAAGACGTGTGGAATGCTTTTGCCCGAGCAAGCAATGGCTTTGGGGGGTGGTGACACCTCTGTTTCAATCACTGTCTGTCACCCCCTTCCTTTTTCTTTACCTGTACTTGTACGCAATTTTCATTTTATTTAAAATAAAAATTGGGAAGGGGCGCCTGGGTGGCTCAGTCAGTTAAGCATCTCACGTCAGCTCAGGACATGTCACGATCTCACGGTTTGTGAGTTCAAGCCCCACAATGGGCTCTTGCTGACAGCTCAGAGCACAGAGCCTACTTTGAATTCTGGGTCTCCTTCTCTCTCTACCCTTCCCCTGCTGGTTCTCTCTCTCTCTCCCTCTCTCTCTCTAAAATAAATAAACATTTAATATAAAATAAAATAAAATAAAATAAAATAAAATAAAATAAAGTAAAAATTGGCAATATGGTCACCTTTACATCAGCAGTGGTAAGAAACTAACGGTCCCGGGAATAGCCTTCAACTGATGACTACCCGAAGTTGGTGTATAAATACCCCAGCTCCCCTGTCCCTCAGATGGAGCTTCTGCACTGGTTCCCAGAGTTTCTTCATTGGAAGATGATTTAATAACACCCCTTCCTGTGTCAATTCCCCTCTCCCCTTCAAATGTAGTCTACTCTCCCCTCCTAAATTAACTGCTTGCACTTGAACCTTTATCCCTGCGCCAGGGATATCCCCCTTTATCCTCCCTGCTGGAGGGACCTAGAGTAAAACCCATGTATTCTGGGTACTGAAATGTTGGCATGAACCATCAGGTAATGGCCATGCGGCCGGGTTCTCTCATCTGACAACACCTGATGCATTGTCTTCACAAATTACCTGAATTGCATGGCTTCGCTGAGCACAAGCTGATCGAGATTTTGTAACAAGAACTTTAGCGTTTTACTAGAATTTAACTTGAGCATAAACCAGAAAACAATTCTGTGATACAGGGAGGTCGAAATGAGAGTTTCTTCTCATTAAGGAATTGGCGAGAAGAAACACGAAGCTAAGTGAGCCGCGTCTGCACCTGCTGCGGCAGGTGGATTATGGTTCCTCTTGTTTTATGCTGTTCACCTGTCCTCTTCAGAGTATCTCCCATGTTTCTGCCCTGCTCTGGGGGTTTCCATTCCTTGTTTCGGGATCTGCAACAACCCTCATCACCCCTGGTGGCAGCTGTTGGTGTTACCAGCTGCGGGAACACAAAGCCCACTTGACGGGCAATATATTGACTCATGCATTTAATATTATTCTTTGATGCTATTTACAAATACCTTGCGCCGTGTTTTTCAAGAGTTATTTTTAATCCTCCCAATACCCTGGGAGGTTATGACTTGCGTGCTCACCCACTCCTCTCCCCTCCCAAAATCATCTCTGGGAAGGTGAGGTTCTTGCTGAGGACATTGAAGAGTCATTGAAGCATTGTTCAAAACCAAGAGAGTGATGCGATTAAGGAACCAGGAGAAAACCCATTCCTTAGAGGCAGAGACTAATTTCCGAATCACCGATGTCATTAAGCCATCCTGGCAATAAGTGCTACAGAGAAGGTAAGGGGCATTGACCAGAGACAAAATGCAAATACATATTTTCAGAAAACATGTGGCTATTTCAGGGATAGCAAATTAATCAGCAGTCGCTGCTGATAATAATAATTACCATTTTTTGAACAGCCACTTTGTGCTGGGAACTATACTAGATATTTTCTTAGGTTGTCTCTAACCCATGTCTCTTCCCAACACCAACCCTGAAAGAAAAATATTTCCTCCCTCCATCCTTCCCTTCTCTCACTTTCTCTCCTTCCTTCCTTCCCTGTTTCCTCCTCCTTATTCTCCTCCTCCTTCTTCTTCCTCTTCCCTTCCCCCTCCTCCTCCTCCTTCTGTATTTCCTTCCTTTTTCCTCCCCCTCTTCCGTCCCCCTCCCGCTTCTCTTTTTCTTTCTTTCTCCTCCTCTCTCCCTCTCCCTGTCTCTTCCCTCAACTTTGTCTTTCTTTCTTTCTTTCTTTTTTTCTTTTTTTCTTTCTTTCTTTCTTTCTTTCTTTCCTTCTTTCCTTTCTCTTTTCACAGCTGAAATTACCAAGATGCCAAGAAGTTAGGTTATTTGATCAAGGTCACAGCTACAGTATACCAAAACTGCGATTTGAGCCCAGATTTGTCTGATTCCAAAACCCATATGCTCTTGTATTCCTTGGAAGATATAAAACTTTGTAGCTTTATATATATATATATATATATATATATATATACACACACACATATATATATATACACATATATGTATATATATATATATACACACACATATATATATATACACATATATGTATATATATATATATATATATATATATATTTATATGTAGTATGTATGTATGTCTGGAAAATGCTTTTAAGAAGATGGCCATCTAAGCACAGACTTTTCTAAAATAGAAAGTCGGAGAAATTCTTTAATGACTGACTATGAAAACACAAATTAGTAGCATTCCTGCCCTGGAACTTCTGGATAATGAATTGCAATAGTTATTGAGGACTTACTGTGACAATGGACCCTTAAAAAGTAGATATTTTCTCTTCTTTTATGGACCACTTATAAATTCACCCACTAAACAAATATTTATCGGACACACACTCTCATAATAATTGATTGGTGTCTTGCATCTGAAATCCTCTGAGATGAACCTCCAAGCAAGTATTTGAAACAGAGAGCTAGTCGTTTCTGGAAGGTGTATAACTTTAAAAGCATGTAGCCACAGGAGAAGTACTTGGCTGGGAATTTTGTTCTTGCCATCACAGTCTGGACTGGGAGGCCCAACTGAGGGCTGTACAAATACGAGTCAGTTTCAATGTTTCTAGTTCCTGCTATTCACTCTTCTTTGTCGAGCCACCATCTGTAGGCCAGCCAGGAAGAGAGATAGCCGAGGTATCTAGTCACTGTTTAGTCATTTATATTTTAAGACTTGGCCCAGTCCAGTTTAAATTCTGAAACTCAGAGTTTCCTTCCAATTAGCACAGACAAGGGCTGAAAGCAGCTTGTGACAGACAAGGAGCAAGAGCTTCTTTCTGTCTGTCTCTCCGTGTCTCTCTCTGCCTCTCTCTCTGTCCTCCTCCCCTTTCTCCCTCTCTCCCTCTTTTCCCTCATCGCCCTCTCTCTCAGCCCTGCGTTCCCTCAACACTGACCCCACCGAGAGAGCTTCTGTTTTCATTCTTTCCCTCCCCTTTGATTTGTCTGTTGCAGACAGTGCCTGGATCTCCTTTCTGAGGCTCTGAGACTCAAGGCTGAATGGTGGAAAGGTCTGCAGGGGAGGAAAACAAAGAAACAAAACAAAGCAGACGGCTGGGAACAAAAGTCACTGGAGGGTATTTCAAAACCTCAATACCCTTTGTGCTTGTTTTTTCCATGTTTTCTCCTGTATCCTTCAACTTCAGGAGCCTATCGTTTTTCAACCACATTCCCCCAGCAAAGCATCTGCACTCATTGGACGTTTGTGGAATGAAGAAAATTCAGTGTGGAAGCATCAGTGTGGACCTGGGTCTTGATGAAAGCGTATGACAAAGGGGAAAAAGACAAATGAACGGGACAGAACTTCCTGGCTTCAGTTACAGGGTACTGGGCATGAGCGATGCACCAGGCGCGTACTGAAAAATAAGCGTTCTGTGTCCTAATTTGCTCATAGGCGACTGGGGAGACAGAGCAACGAATCATAGTGTTATTGTTTAACTAGCCCAAATTCTACAATAGAGACAAGTACAAAGTTGTAATAATGAGCTGGAGACTCTCAGGTACCAGACTTGGCGATCAAGCGTAGAAGTTCCTTTCTCCAGAGAGAACTTCTCCAGAATTTCCTCTGGGAGCTGCAAGCGGGAGGCCTTCTCCCCAGTCACAGTGCAGGTGAGGAAAGCTGTCGAGGGTACGGTCCTCAGCATCCACATGGAAGGAACTAAGGAAAGAGTAGTTTTCTCTATCTAGAAAGCTCTACTGAACAGCTGGGCTTGTATCAGTTTGCAAGGTTGCTATACAATGCCCTGGGCACATTTAGAAACACTGTATAAAAACTGTTCTCTATTGGGTAACGCACATACCGCGATAGTTCTCATTGGAATAATTTGGTTTTTCCGGGCAGGAGGTTAAGTTGGAATTAATGAAATCAAGCAGTTTTGCTTTGACTCACTGCTTACTCTTTATACCAACTGATGTTCTGCTGAGGAAGGAATAAGTTGATGAAACTAGAAATAGCTGTTCCTTAACAAATCCTGTAACTCACGGGAACTGCTATGAAAATTTTCCAGCTGACATAAGACTTGGAGTGTAAATGCTTTCTCTCTTCTAAGACGCAGCAACAAAACAGGAATAAAACTTGGGTGTCAGCATAAAAAGCACCTAGGTCAGTGCTGCCGATAGAGAAGCTACTAGCTATGTGTGGCTTCTGAGCACTTGAAATGTGGCTAGCCTGAATTCAGGTGTGCGGCGAGTGTAAAACCACGCTGGGTTTCGAAGACACAGTTCCACACACACACACACACACACACACACACACACACACAGCAAACTATCTCCTTAATAATCTCCCATATTGATTACATGTTGAAATGATATTTTGGATAGATTGGTTAAAGCAATATACCACTAAATTAATTTCCCCTGTTACTTTTTCCTGTTTTTAAAGGTGGCTACGAGAAAAGATAAAGTTACATATGTGTAGTTTGTACTATTATCTGTTTTTCCATGCTACTGTAGACAGAGATGTTTGGAATACTCATTTATTTAGTTAGTTAGTTAGTTACTACCAGGAATTGGGGACGTTTTCTATCCCGAGCAACTGACGTGTTTTAAAAAAATTTTTTAAACGTTTATTTATTTTTGAGACAGAGACAGAGCATAAATGGGGGAGAGTCAGAGGGAGGGAGACACAGAATCTGAAAGGGGCTCCAGGCTCTGAGCGGTCAGCACAAGAGCCCGACGCAGAGCTCGAACTCGGGGACCATGACCTGAGCCAATGTCTTGACGCTTAACCAACTGAGCCACCCAGGCACCCCACAACTGACCTATTTTAAAAGCAAGCCACAACCACATGGGAATATAAAAGAGGCTTCATTCCGTTTTCTTCGGTTTTGTTTATGAAAGACAAAGCTATCTAAAAATGTCACGCTCCGGGGCGCCTGGGTGGCGCAGTCGGTTAAGCGTCCGACTTCAGCCAGGTCACGATCTCGCGGTCCGTGAGTTCGAGCCCCGCGTCGGGCTCTGTGCTGACAGCTCGGAGCCTGGAGCCTGTTTCCGATTCTGTGTCTCCCTCTCTCTCTGCCCCTCCCCCGTTCATGCTCTGTCTCTCTCTGTCCCAAAAATAAATTAAAAAAAAAATAAAAATAAATAAATAAATAAAAATGTCACGCTCCACTGATTTTAAAATTAAGAACAGAGAACATAAATATCTTTTTTTTTTAAAGTTCAATAAAGGCTCAAAATCCACTTCAGTTCATGTGATGGCTGATGGGGCAGGGCAAACCAGAAATGGCGAGAAAGGGGGCCTGGGGGCCTGGGGGCCTGCCCCCCCCTGCCCCCCCCCCCCCCCCCACCCCGGGAGAAACTTGTCATTCCCTCCCAGTATGAGTTTTATGCTCCTATTCCTAACAATCCTGAAGGAGAAAAGGTATGCCTGGGGCACAAGCAAATACCTTCTTGTGCTGTGTGCCGATTATCCATGCTAATTACGGTTATTCAGATGAATTATCCTAAACCACCTACAAGGGACGCACCAGAGTCCCCTCCGTGGTCAGGCCAGCCTCCTGGGGAGGACGAAAGTCCTCCTCCTCGGACCACCGAATGGACTCTTCCCGTCAGGAGCAAAGTGAGGCTGGGGGAGGAGAAGGACCAGCTGCCAGGTGGGTTTGGTCTTGTGATGGCGTTTGTAGCTGCAGGCACTTCTACAAAAGGCAGGAACCATAGAAACTGACGAGCCCACCTGACTTCCTTGCTGCCCAGGGAAGACGGCAAGAGCGCTTGCTGGGGTTGAGTTCTCGCTCTCCTGAGAGGGTCCCGGCCCTCAGCCTTGGAGAGAGGCCTCCTTGGGGAGTACGACACTCACACACTCCAGCTCAGAGCTGGAGAGAAAGGTGTGGGTGTAGGCCTCTGGTTTGGGTTTTCTTTCCCCGCTTGCAGGCTCAGCAGTGAGGGTCAGGGGCGCACCGGTGTCCCTTTTGCCTGGTGTCCCTTTGCCGGACGCTGCCAGCACGTCGCCACAGGTCCAGAAGCAATCGAGAAAAGCTCTCGTCCGAGGCTTTCCGCTCCCACTGCCAACTAGAGGCCGGAAAATGAATTCCAAAGCGTCTGCTTAATTGCAACACTGTTACTGCTGCTATATATAAACAACGCTGTAATTCTAGGTATTCTACAAAGCGGAGCAAAACAAACGACCGCAAAAACAAATAAACAAAGAAATCATTGGCTTTGAGATGAAATTGATCCACATGGTTTTAGTTTAGCTCGAACTTCACTTTTCACAGCTGGACTCGCTGCAAGAGCGAGGGGCTGGGTAACTTTTCGGAGCCACACACGGGCTGGGATCGCATGTGCTCCTAGCGAGGACCCGTAGGCCCCTCTGTCTTCCGCAGTTGTCCCATGGGCTCTCTGAGGTGGTTTGGACCTGATGGGAGGGTGGGAGATTTCCGGATCCCTGGGTCTAATCTGTGAGCATCATCGACTCCCTGCCCTGCAGGTCCCAGGCAGGACACCTGCTCTTGTACCCAGGAGCTCAACTCATTTCAGGCGCTTCCACACTGAACTAACTTTCCATGGTCGCCCTGCTTGCAATTCCGTTTCTAAGCGTAATGGACCGCGGCCCACAACATGCTACATATTTACTTTCCTGAATTTTCCTTGAGCATCCTGGGAATTATTCTCTTACCATGTGAGTTAGATGCTTAAGCGGAGTCAATTGAATGGTGCCCAGACCTGTCCATGCCAGCTGTCCGTGTTATTATAACTACCTAATGTAATTAAATATAACAGAGATCAGTGAAAAATGCATTTAGAAAGAGAATTTTCTCTGTCAGAACTAGGGCAAATGCTTGGAACAGTTAGAGGAGAACTGTGAAGTTTAAGAATCTGAGCAATCTGGAGGGACCCTGTGTGCTGATTGTTTCACTGGTTTTCATTTAACGCTTGCTCCCTTTAAGAAAAAATTAAAACTGGAAATGACACAATAGATATTATTGCTGTGGCCCACGTATGAAAGACAATGCAGAGCTCTGATCAGTTGTCCTAATTCAGAGAATAATCTTTGGTCTTCTATGACATGTTGACTACTAAATATAGATGTAAATATACATTTTGAGTTTGAATAAATTATGTAAAGCAGGCTTCACTTTTCAGTGAGTCCATGATCAGTGACTTTTTTTTTTCAATGTTTTTTATTTATTTTTGAGACAGAGAGAAACAGAGTACGAGCGGGGGAGGGGCAGAGAGAGAGGCAGACAGAATCCATGAAGCAGGCTCCAGGCTCTGAGCTGTCAGCACAGAGCCCGACAGGGGGCTCGAACCTGTGAACCACAAGATCATGACCTGAGCCGAAGTCGGACACTTAACCAATGGAGCCACACAGGCGCCCCAATAACTGACTTTTGTCATTGACCTGCCATGCGTATAAGAAGGCTGTATACTGTGACAGTAAGGAAGGAGGAAGGGCGTATGTGTATTTCAAAGAATGAAAGGTTAATTAATATCGTTTGGGACCGCCACATGACTAAAGCAACCATTTTTATTGCCAGAAACTTCAAGAAAGTGTTTTCCTGTACTTACTTCTTCTTAGGCCTTTTAAAAACTGGTTACGGGGCACCTGGTTGGCTTAGTGGGTTAAGCGACCAAGTCTTGATATTGGCTCAGGTCCTGATCTCACAGTTTGTGAGTTCAAGCCCTGTGTTGGGCTCTGTGCTGACCATGTGGAGCCTGTGTGGGATTTTCTCTCTCCCTCTCTCTCTCTGCCCTTTCCTTGCTTGTACTCTTTCTCTCTCAAAAAACAAAAACAAAACAAAAAACTTCAAAAAAAAAAAAAAAAAAAGGCTGGTAACAGAACATAAGTTTTGCTCCACCAATAAAGTTCTTGTTTTCTTGTTCCTTTTTCTTAAGACCAGCGTATGTGCTTATAATATATAAATAAGGCTTCTGCTAACTGCCAGAAGGCAGGGCAGCTCGCTTTCAGACAAACCCTTGTGCTATAGCGGCCAATAGAGTTTTCCTTCTCCTCCTTTTTTTTTTTTTTCCTGGTTATCTTATTCTAGGACCCTTGACAAAAAAAAAGTAAGAAAAACATAAAAATGATTAGCTGATCGAATAGAATTGGAGCTCAGAGTCAGTATGGTCAGTTACGCTAACTTTCAATCCTGGAAGAGGTCCCTCACCTCTGTTAGAGGTATCCTGTACAGCATAGGGAAGTAATAATCCTAAATCAGACAAAACTAGGCCCCCGTGATCCTTCAGCAAGATGCTGTACTTAAAAAAAATGTCCAACAACCCCCCAAAAGTATTTTGGAAGCCTTACAGACGTCTTTCTAACTCCGCAGAATAGAAAACCCCCTCTCCTGTCTCCTCAGAGCTCCCCATTCATCACAACATGAAAACTGCCCACCTACCCCTCTGCCTTCTGACCACTCCCCATCAAGCAGCAGCACCCAACCCAGCCTCTCTGGTTCTCTTCCTCACTCCCTTTCCTAGCTCTGATTACGAATCTCTTGTTTTCTCAGCTTCCAGTAACTTCTTTCTCTTTCCGTTGTAAATCAAGCAAGTCAAGATAGACACCTTTCAATATTCCTGCCACTAATCCACCCATTTCCCTGATCTACATAACAAGTCTTAGGTGCAGAAAAGTGGGAAAGGCTTTTTAATCCCGTTCAGTAACTGGTGTTGATTTCTGTGTGATTTACATGAACAGCATGGACTCTGTTATCTGTTAAACTTTCATCTCTAACTCTTGATAACAGTCAAACTAAAATTTTCTATGTGTGTGATCTAGAACAAGCCACATAATCTCCCCGAGTGTGAGTTTCCTCAGCCTTACTACGGAAAACAACCCCCCCCCCCCCCCGCAGACTGTAAGCATTAAATGAGATACTCATTTGCAGAGGGCTTTACAATGTAAAAGCACTTTCTCAGATGGTAAGACCATGGGATGGCAAAGGCAGACCCCAAAGAGGAATTGTTGAAAGTCACGTTCTGGAATGTTGTCAGAAGGTGGGCCCATAGAATTGCGTAAAACTGTCCAAGTTGAAGACGATAATTCAGCCTGAACTATTTTTCAAATGTTAGAGGATAAAATTCTTTTTTAAAGGTAAAATCATGACATTCACATAAATATAAAATGAATACATAGCTAAGATTTTCATGTAACCACTAATTAGTGAGGGAACCAGAAAGATACCATGACAATTTTAAAGGAAAATCTGAAGTGTGGACACATAGGACATTCAGGAATTAAACAAGGTGGACGTTAGAATGAGGTGGGCACTACTGTCTTAGCAGCTACGTAATCAAACCAGAACCTAAGCCAGAGTCAATTCCTATAAATGTCTCAAAGTTAAGAAAGCAAAACTTGAGAGTAGCCAATCACAAACAGCCAACTAGGCTTTCCCAAATAAGGCAACCGCTTAAGCTACAGCCAATCTAATAATTTGGTTTGCTTTGCCTCTGAGTCTTATCTATAAAAGCCTTTCCCTAGCTCCTGCCAGTGGGGCACCTCTAACTACTTTAGGTAGAATGGATGTTTGCTCATATAAACTCTTGTAAATTTTAATAAGCCTCAGTATATCTTTTAACAGTTCATAGGTGGTCAGGAATGACCAAAATAAATCTGCTTAATAGTTGCAAAACTGGCTGCTTCTGTGATGAGAAAGTGGGGAGATAAATGATTTGTGTATCCATTAGACACTCTACTGTCCGTTCTCATTATTTGCTGATTCAGTATTTGCGAATTCACCCAAGTGCTAAAATACTGAGTTAGAAAAGCCTGATCCAGACATGAGTTGGCGTGTCACTGGCCATTATTTAAAGGCTAATGACTCAACACTGTGTATTAAAGAAGGTATGTTTAAACAGAAATATACATAAAACAAAGTTAAATATTAATTGGATGAAGAAAATGTAACCGGCGTTTTGCAGGAACATAATCCTGTCTTTTCCCTAAAAGGAAAGGTTCTGTATTCACTAATTCAGCATTCATGCCAACTTTATAGACCATAACTACCGTGAATAATAAGACTTAACTGTGTTTGTCCTTGGATAAGAATCATTTGTATTAGCACAGGTATCTACAGTTCACAGAGTTTTAAAATAAAAATAAAAGACATAGATAACTCAGTAGCGTTCTCCAGGCAGGACACCCAATAATGTTTTTGCCCATTTCAAAATCTTTCATGAGTTTTTTTGACACAGGAAAAATCTGTTGTTTCAGTTAGACAAAACAAACAGTGGTTGTCAGAATAAGAAATAAGTTCTTTTAAAATGTTCACTTGCTTACTAACAGCTAATCCTCTAGCATGTTAAAATAAATGACCCCACTCATTGCATTCCTATTTGTATATATCAGTCACATGATGGCTTCTTCAGGAAATGATGAGACAATCGGAGTCATTGCAGGGGAAGGAGTGTTAAGACAACGAAGGTAGGAAGGAGGTGGACACATAGGTTCTCTCACTCAAGCCTGGAACTTCTCAGCAAGCAGATGAGATTATAGTCATTTTGCAGAAGAGAAAATGTAAACTCTGATAAGGTTAAATATTGCTAAAAAGGACACAAATGGATAAAGGGATTCATCCTAGTTCTAGATCCAAAACCAGGGATCTCTCTACCACCCCTCCCACCCCCCAACACCCTCTGTGTTTTAGCAGCTTTTGGAAACCACTGCTCTCACGTTTCCCTCTGGTTGGTGATTGAGACTGCAAGGTGGATTCACAATCTCAGTGATCTATCTCAGTGCCCTCAGAGAGCTGTATTTATTTGTTGATTTATTTGCTATAGTCTTAACTTTTTTTCTCCTGGAAAGAGCAAAGGAAAGGAGCATTGCCTGGCTTGGATCTGCAGAGGAAAATAGACTACAAGGTTAGAGAATCTAAGATATGCTTAGAGAGGCAGCAGCTAAGCAAATTACTAATACTCTTGTGTGGTGAGATCTCCTTCTCTTCTCCCTCCCCTTTCTTCCCCCTCTCTTCCTCCTCCCACTCCTCTCCTCTCCCCCTCCTCTGCCTCTCTAACTTCTGCACTTCCTATCTATAACTATCTTGGTAATCTCAAGAAGCCAAGGTGAAGAAACAGTTTACACAACTGTCAGTTCTTTTGGTTTTTGGATTAGTGACAGGTGTTCAGTAGTTGATATAATTAGCCAGAAGTTACAGGGGCACCTGCATGGCTCAGTCGGTTAAGCATCCATCTGTGGCTCAGGTCACGATCTCACAGCTTGTGAGTTCGAGCCCCGGGTCAGGCTTTGCACTGACAGCTCAGAGCCTGGAGCCTGCTTTGGACTCTGTGTTTCCTTCTCTCTCTGCCCCTTCCCCACTCATGCTCTGTCTCTCTCTTTCTCTCAAAAATAAATAATAAAACATTAAAATTTTTTTTTTAAAAAGAGAAGTTACAACACCAATTTCTCAGTCTGTCAGCTCACCATTTTTAAATATCTGACTGTCTATTCTTGAAAACTGATCTTCCTTAAGTCTTTATAGCTCTGTGATAGATTGATGATAGATAGATGATAGATACATAGATGGATGGATAGATAGATAGATAGAAAGAACAGAGATACAATATACCTACATAATATACCTACATAAATATGTAAGCCTAAGTAATATGCCAATGGATCCTGAAATTTGTCTAATCTTTATTTAGCATCACATACATAATATTAGAGGACTTTGTTTTGCTTCAATACTTCATATATAAGTAATATGCAAATAGGACGTAGTTTTAATCATCTCATGAAGCACAACATGACAAGAAGATAATCCACAGTGCCTGAGTCCTCAAGGTGCCAGAAAAGCAATAATTCCATAAAGGAAACCACGGAAAGGGTCTATATTTGTGTTCTCTTCTGTACTTGAATTATTCTGTAGTTAGCATCCAAAGAAAAATCAACTTGCATCTGCCAATACGTTGACAAGACACAACATGACACAGAGGCTTTTTATTTAGCTAAACTGAAACCGATTTCCCAGAATTCCTTTCACTGTCTGGTTCTGGGTTCGTGTTGGCAACAAGAGAAATCTGCGTGTGATTTGGAAGGGGGTAGGGAAGCAATGGACATCACACGCATGAGGCTGATGCAGGGCATCAAGTGCCGCGCCCCCCACGGGTGCTGATCTGCGGGTTCCTGTGGTGCCTAGAGGAAACAACCGGGTCTCATTTGCCTCCACGTCCTGCTGACCTCCTTCTTCCACTTTGCTGTGGCCTGGGCCAGGTGCTCATGCAGCTTAGGGGAGAAGGCTGTCAGCTTCCTCTTGCAAGTCAACCACATCGTTGAAGTTGGAGGTAGGGAGAGGGAGTCAGCGTGGAATGTGTCTGTATGGATTCCAGTTTGCCCTTGTTCTTTCCTCTTGACATTCAGGTTTTCTTCCCAACTTCAAGCCCTGCTGACATGTAGAACCAGAGCAACATCCCCTTCGAGACTTTTCCACCAGCTCCTACCATCATGGATGATCTGGTCCATATAATAAATCCCTTACTCCGTATCACTCAGAGTGGCTCTGGCTCCCCGACCGCACCCTGTCAGGGAAAGAAAGAACTTCAAGTCAGGAGATTGGATTCTAGCCCCGGATTTACCGCTGCCTACCTGTGTTTTGACATATCACTTGACTTCTCTGTATCTCTGTTTTGTTAGATTAGATGAATATTAGTGGAAGCTCCAGCTCAAAGTTTAAGGTGGTTAACAAAACACCATCACAGCATTTACAACTTGCTGAGACAGTCTTTTCCCTCAGAGATTTAGAATTAGTAAAAAGCTAGAAAACTGTTTTAGTCAAATGAGGCTAGGTATCTAAGATCCCTTTTAAAAAAATTAACTTTGTGCGGCGCCTGGGTGGCTCCGTCAGTTGAGCATCTGACCCTTGATTTGGGCTCAGGTCATGACCCCAGGGTCCTGGGATCCTGCCCTGCATCGGGCTCCACGCTGAGAGTGGAGTCTAAGATTCTTTCTCTCTCTCTCTGCTTCCTCCACCACTTGCACGCACTCTCTCTCTAAAATAGAAGTATAAAAATAATAAAAATTAACTTTGTTTACTGATATTGGTATATGCTTTGGGTAATGTTTTAAAATACTCTTAATATAGAACAACTGTAAATTTTAATGTGCCATGTGACTAACTACAAAGATTCCTAGGGCATATGTGCTTATAAAATGGCCAAGAATATTGCTTGTCATATTGTCAAGGTTTGGGTTGCTCTGAATACCTGTTGATGTATGAATTGCACGAATCTGGGACTAGGGTACAGAACACATCAATGTTGAGTCAGCGGGGTCAGCAGAGAACGTCCAGGAGTCATCTAATAGTCCTTCTTTCTTTGGACTGCCATTTTTTGATGGTTTTTCAGGACTTCATTCTCACCCGAGCCATCAGGAACAAACATTTCCTAACAGCTCTTACATTCTTCTACATCAAAGAGCAGAGATGACATACAAAGTTAGAGGAAAAAAGCAGATTGAAATGATGGTAGGGTGGACCAGGGGCTCTCTGACAACACTTTCTAATAGAGTGACAATGGGGTGACTTCTGTCACGAGTCTCTCTCCTCCCACAGTGAAAGGCAGCATGTTGAAAACATGGCAGGGAGACAACTGGATTCGTCGTCACCATCTCTGTGCCATGATACAGCATCAAAGACATAACGATGACAGTGATAAGAGCTACAGCAACAATACCACCCTGCATTTCCAAGGGGCCCATTCTGAGCTGCTTTTGTGCTCTTTCTCCCCCCCAGTTAATGACACAGATGTCTACAATCCAAATGCACCTGTGTTTAGAAACATAAGGTTCATTATGAGAACAGAGCACTGATCTCCTCTAGACCGTTCCTGGGTCATGAACAATGGCCACATACATAGCTGTGGAGCCAGCAGCCCCAGAATTAACTTCTTTGATGGCAGATGCATTCTTGGACTTCAAAATTCTACACCAGTGGGAGCAAATTAGAGGCTTAAGGGATTTATTTCTTATTACGTGAGGAATGCGTGCACATTGATTCTTTTCCATTAGTGATGGGTCAACAATAGCTTTCATTTAAAACACAAATATCTCATTTAACAGAAAGGACAAGAGGAGGGCAGGGAATAGTGTCTAGGTGACTCTACAACGGTTTGGAGGAATTTGAGAAGGGGGGGTGTCTTCTGGGGGCATGGTTTCTTACAAAGCAAGAATGAATTGCTTTTTATTTCCTAAACATTTAGTCCAAGAGTTGAGCAAACATTCTGGGTGCATCACATTTGTAGCAGACACTAAGGCCATTCTTGAGGAACTATTAGTCTGGTAAAGAAGAAAAATTGCTTCCTCATCCATTTGCTCGTCTCTCATCCTTAGCTTAGCCTATAGCATCAGTTACTAGGGTGGCCTTTTGTGTCACCAGGAAAAGTGGCCAATTTTAGTGGTTCCGTTTCCAACACAATACGTTGGCAAGATACAGACAACTCAGAAACTAGGCACAGAGCATAGCAAGTGGGAGGGCATGTAACCCAAGATACCTGGACTGAGTGTATTTCCTCATCAATTCCACAGATATTTATTGATTGTCTGCTAGATAGAAGGGCTGGTTTATACTCCCAGAGATCAGACACACAATATACTAAATAAAGTAGAAAATACCAAGTAGTTATGAAGTGTGGGGAAGCAAATATAAAGGGTGATGTGACCCGATTCTATTTAAGCTGAAAGTCAAATGGCAGAAAGAAGCCAGACATAAAGAGATTGCAGGGAAAGGTATCCCAGGTTGAGGGAATTGATAGGTCAAAGGCTCTAACAGAGGAACCCATTTGGTCCTTCAATGACACCAAAGGAAGGGCACTGTGGCTGGAATAGGAGTCGGCATCAGAGAGATCATAAGATCTTGTGGGGCCTAGTAACCCTGAAATGGAATTTTATTTTTTTATTTTTATTTAAAATTTTTTTTAATGTTTATTTTTGAGAGACAGAGAGAGATAGAGTGCAAAGGGGGGAGGAATGCAGAGTGCAGAAAGAGAGGGAGACACAGAATCTGAAGCAGGCTCCAGGTTCCGAACTCTCAGCACAGAGCCCGACGCAGGGCTCGAACTCACAAGCTGAGAGATCATGACCTGAGCCACAGTCGGACGTTCAACCAACTGACCCACCCAGGCGCCCCCTGAAATGGAATTTTAATTGAATTTATTTTAGTGTGGGTAAGAATCATCTAGGATGTTTGTTAAAACACAGATTGCTGGGACCCACCCCCAGAAATTCTTTAGAGACACTGGGGTGGGGCCCAAGAATCTGCATTTCTCCAAGATCCCAGATGACTCAAATGTTGCCTGCCCACTCATCCAGCTTGAAAAAACAGTTGTTTTAAGACATAATTTACATGCTATACAATTCACCCATTTAAAGTATAGAATCCATTTTTAGCATATTAATAGATCTGTGCAATAATCACCACGGTCAATTTTAGAAGATTCCCATCACCACAAAGAGAAACCCAGTATTCTTTAGCTATTAGTTCCCTCCCCCTCTCCATCTATCCCGCCCCACCTCTACGCAATCACTAGTGTACTTTTTATCTCTATAAATTTGCCTATCCTTGAACTTTTGTATCACCGGAATCATATATGTGGTTTCTTGTGAAACGAAGTGGATTGTTCCCACTTCCACTGGCCATACTTTGATTGACCCTGGTCTAGAGGCATTTGGAGGCCACCCACACTGATTTACATATTTAAAAGACCATTCTGCTTGCTGTATGGAAAATGGGCTGCAGAAAGACAGCTGTGGCAACAGGGATGATGTCTAAGAGGCTACTGCCTTGTCAAAGCAAGAGACAATGGTGGCCTGAACTAAGGGGAATAGTTCTAGCAAAGGTGGAGAAGAATGGATGGATTAAGAATGTGTATAGGAGGCAGAATCAATGGAGCTTATTGATGGATGATATATGAGGTACTGAGGGCAAGACAGAAATAAACATGGTACCTGGGTTTGGGACTCAAGCCACTGGCAAAATTATTGTGCTGTTAATTGAAATGAGAAAATTGATTTCCAAGATTTTTGGCATCCTATTGTTGCTATAGCCATTGGAAAGATATTAGTACAAAGGCATAACTCCCAGAAATAAAGAAATTTTTTATCGAATGTCTACTAATTCTGTAGTTTTCCTACTACACGACCCAACTGGTTGTGAATGTTGCTTTAATTTGTGTTTGCTGTATTAAAGACTATTCAATTCTGCAACAAAAGACCAAAAAAAAAAAAAAAAATCAGTGGGATAGAAGTGTGGACAAGCAGCTTATGAGGACTATATAGCATTCATGAGATGTATAAAATGCAGATAGGTTAGTAATGGGACACATGTTATATGTAGACAAAGTGTAGAAAGAGAAGATAAAACCATTAGACACGAAATATTCATGAACTATATGAGACTTGGAATATTCACGATGCATTAATATATACAAGGCACTCAGTATTCATGCGGGTTTACAACAGCTACTCATTAGTGACATCTATTGTAGCCTCATACGTCCTTTCACCAAGGAAGATAAAATCCAAAGCTGTTTGTTAGGCTAACTGGCAAGCCATAGCTTCCATCTCTTCAACAGAGTGAACATGTGTCATTGGCTCCAGGCTCCTTTTATTCATTAGGCCCCCGTTACAGAAGCCTCTGCTCAGTCTTCATAGCATGGCTGTCGTGGAAAGGCAAAGAAGAGACAGGATGCATAAACATCATATAACAGAAGATTCTGGGAGTGTGATTCATCTACCCCAAACTACGAGTGTGTTAATTTCTTACCCTCTTTCTCCTTGCTTCTGGTTGTAGGTTTTATTTTATTCATTTATTTATTAAATATTTTTATTTATTTTTGAGACAGAGAGAGACACAGCACGAGCAGGGGAGGGGCAGAGAGAGAGGGAGACACAGAATCCGAAGCAGGCTCCAGGCTCTGAGTTGTCAGCACAGAGCCCGACGTGGGGCTCGAACTCACAGAGTGTGAGATCATGACCCGAGCTGAAGTTGGACGCTTAACCAACTTAGCCACCCAGGTGCCCGTAGGTTATTTTTTTTTTTTTTAATTGAAGTATAGTTGACACAGTGTTACAGGCGCCCCCTGGCTGTAGGTTTTAAATTGATTTAATAAATTGTGTGACTCAAGACTGCTAATTTGATTTGTGAGCCTTTCCATTCTGTGACCCCTGAAATAGCTGCCTGGTGATCTATTTGGATAGATTATATTTCCCATAAGAAGTTAGAAACTGTCATGTACCAGAGTCCAAGAGAGGAAGAAGGCCTCCTCCCAGGAATCCAGGGATTAGCATGGCGTGGATTTTCAACGTTTTTTATTTATTTTTGGGACAGAGAGAGACAGAGCATGAACGGGGGAGGGGCAGAGAGAGAGGGAGACACAGAATCGGAAACAGGCTCCAGGCTCCGAGCCATCAGCCCAGAGCCTGACGCGGGGCTCGAACTCACGGACCGCAAGATCGTGACCTGGCTGAAGTCGGACGCTTAACCGACTGCGCCACCCAGGCGCCCCTAGCATGGCGTGGATTTAATTCTCAGTCTATGAATGTTGTGTGTTGGACACCGATGCCAACTTTAAAGATTTTCTATTTCTCTCGTATTTACCCAGCAATACCCTCCTGTTTGGGGCCAGCCAATCAGAAATCAAATGCGTATATAATAACCAACTGCATGAATTATTCCATAAAGCACATCAATGAACCATCTACACGAAGGAGGTAGCTACAGGTTCAACATCTCCAGTGTGAAGTGAAGTGAAGAGTTTAACACGATGGTGAAAACTTACGGGTAAATGCTGAATTCAGGAAACAAAAACAACCTGAAAAATCAAACCTAGTTGAAAAGTTTAAAGTAAATGTCCAAGGATGACCTGGTTTTTACTGAGGCCCAATGTCCCAAGGATAAGAATGGCCTGAAGGGTTAAGGCTAACCTTGCAACCTGCTTTCCCTACCACCACCCTTCTTGTGGAATGTATTGATGAAATTTTACAGAATGCAAGACTTAGCCTTATTTTACATGCCCACAAAAACCTATAAAAAACACACAAACCAAAACATGTCCACTACAACAGATAAATACTAATAAACTCTTTCAAAATGATTTTGCAAAGGAAAAGAGGAAGTCAGAGAATTCAAGAAAGAAAAAAAAAATGTTATCCTAGAGACAGGAGGCCTTTTGGCACTTAAAATAAAATTTTCCATCTGAAACGCTGCTCTCTCACTGTGGAATCTGAGAGCTGTCTAACACTTCTGAGCAGGGCCCAGGCTGGGAAGCAAGGAAAGGGAACAATTTTCCATTCAAAAGTCCCACTTTGCAAATCTATTTCCATTTCTTCATTTGGCACAGCCAATATTGGATCTGCCTCTTGGTTCCACATCCATCTGGGGGAATCATTTGGCAGAAAGAGAAGGATTAGCAAATGCTTCCCAAATTAGCTATATTACATTACCTTATACATGGCAATTTGTCCACGTTTTTAAGAAAAATAAAAGGGGAGCAGCAAAATAAAGACAGTTACTTATAACAGTGGCCATGCTGACTTTTACTGATAAATAAGTTTCTTTGTGCTTTTACATATGTCACCTTACTATTTCATTTGCACCACCGCCCTGGTTGGAATGTAAAATGGGATTATGTATCTTGTTGGGAACGCATATGTGAGTGATTCTTGAACAGTGTTTTTATCTGGGAGAAGAGCTTATCCTGTCTGCTCATGTGTTTCTCTAGGGTCTGCTGAACTGTGGGCTGAGTACTCAGATGTCACCTGACACAGGGCAGAGAGAGCCAACAGTACATTCAGCTGACCATGATGCCACCACGTGTGTCTCAGCAGTCAGAGTGAATGGCATTAGCAAACAAGAGCCAACCACCCATGGCAGTCACTTTCCTCTCTAACGTTGCGAGTCAGGGTGTCTGAGCACCAATGCATTGAGAAACAACAAGCTCCTTACTCCACGGTGGATGCAAGGTGGAGGCAACAGCATAAGCTTTGAATGAGGAGTTTGAGATTTCTTGGCAAATCCTGCCTGGTCACACACTACTTTTGACTTTGGAAAAGTCCTTGATTTCCTCCTGCAAATGGTGAGTTGGGACCAACTCATTACTCAGATTCCTTCCAACTCTAGCTCAAAAACTAGAATCCTGGACGATCAAAATTGGTTCTGTAAGTGTATGTGGGCTTGAAACAGCAGGAATGACTATGGCCTCCCTCAATTAACCATAAACATCCATATTTAAAAGAAAATTGAATAGAACCCAATGGCCATGACAAGAACTGATCACAGCAATCCTGACAACACAACCAGACTAGACGCGTTAAAGTTGCAGCAAGGAAGCGGTACCAGCAAAAGAACTAACAAACTTCCCGAACTACAAACTCAGAAAATGTGGAAGCTGTTGCTGTGGAAAGGCAACATAGCTTGGCTTCCACCAAGAAGAGAAGGCAACAGAACCATCCTGTTGAGTGAGACATTAAGATCCTGGCCACTGGTGGCCATGCCACACAGCATAGAAAATTTCATTGGGTTGGGGAGCCTGGGTGGCTCAGTCAGTTAAGCATCCAACTCCTGATTTCAGCTCAGGTCATGATCTCACGGTTCATGATTTGAAGCCCTGTGTGGGGCTCTGTACTGACAGCTCAGAGCCTGCTTGGGATTCGATCTCTCTCTCTCTCTCTCTCTCTCTCTCTCTCTGCCCCTTACCTACTCACACACTCTTTCTCAAAATAAATAAACTTTGAAAAAGAAAGAAAAGAAAAAGAGAGAAAGAAAGAAAGAAAGAGAAAGAAAGAAAGAGATGGAGGGAGGGAGAGAAGGAGAGAAAGGAAAGAAGGAAGGAAGGAAGGAAGGAAGGAAGGAAGGAAAGAGAGAAAGAAAGAAAGAAAGAAAGAAAGAAAGAAAGAAAAAGAAAGGGAGAGAGGGAGGGAGTGAAAGAGGGAGAGAGAAAAATAAAGAAAAAAGATTTCATTGGGTTAAATGGTTAATTTCATCCATGTGAAACACAAGAGATTTGGGAGTTTGACTCCTGGGTATATTTGGGTAGAATGAGACAATGCAATGATAAATGAACAACTACCAAGCTCATCATCAAAATTGCAGGCTTCTTTAATGGCTGCCTGTATTGGTGAATTGGATTGGGGAAACAGGCACTGATGGAGGTGTATTTCCCATCCAAATGCATATGGCTTTCTCTCTCCTTTTGTAGTTTTTGCACGATCTCTTGGGAACTGAACTTGGCACAGTGGCTTGGGTTGCCTGTTCATCCAACACCAAGGGTGCTGTCATCACTCTGAAGATAGTGCACTAATCATATTTGTTTTGGCCTCTCGGCTTCCAGGGCAGATGGTTGTCATGTTGATTGGAAGGGAGGTGTTGTGACAGGGGGAAGGGCACGTGCCAAAGCTAGGCAGCAAAGGACATTGGGATGCTTCCATACAAAACAACGATTTCTAGAAACTTTCTAGGGAATTCTAGAAGCATTCTAGAAATTTCTAAAAACAAATGAGATAGCACCCCAAAGATCAGAAATTTCCTCAAATTCATAGTGCAGGAGGACTCGGGTTTGGGTAGAAGCCAGTGAGAAAACAACCTGATGGGCACCCCTCTGAGGCAGATAGCTTCAGATCTCATCACCTTGGAAACTTGACCCTGTCCTTCTGCATCATGTGGGTTCATCTGGCCAGTTTGGATTTAACTTCCAACTCAGTTCTAGGACATCAGAAACCCCTCTTGTATAACTGCTAGAGGGAAAATAATTGTGGAGGGCCCACTGTGCATCACCCATGTTTGTTGGATGTGGTTTAGGTCTTTCCTGGAGATTCAGAAGCTACCAAGAGAAGGTGTGGGCGGGCATCCCACAGGATCGCACCTCTTGGTCTAGGCAGTCCTGCTTTCTTGCATTCACAAGGAGCTCCTCATTGGCTGAATGACTTTCTGCTGTGCTATATAAACCAGAACATATTTGTTGGTCACCTATTTAGCCCTCAGTACCCTGGAGGAGGTGGCGCTTCAGATGATGACACAGATTCTCAAGGATCTCTGCACCTAAGCATGCATTTTAAATCAGATTAGGGGTTCACGTGCTACCCACGTAATCAATTCTGTGATATGGGAACATCTCTGGACAACTCAATAACACTGATTAATGGATATACTATCATTTCTGCTAATACACTTTTATAACCTTGCATGCTTCGTGTCCTAAAGCTGCTGCACAAACTGGATAGCTTGAAACAACAGAAATACAGCCTCTCACGGTTCTGGAGACCAGAAGTCTGAACCAAGGCGCTGGCGGTGGGGGGGGGGGGGGGGGCGCTGCACCTTCTTTCACTGCTTAAGGACAGTTTTTATTCCTTGACAGCAGCATCCCTCCTGCCATGCAAGGTAACACAGTGACAGACGAGACGGTTAATTTTATATGTCATGTCAGCTGGGCTGAGGATGCCCAGACAGCCGAGAAAACATTTCTGGGCATGTCTGTGAGGGTTTTCAGGGGAAGAGATTAACATTTGAATCAGTAGGCTGAGTAAAGAGGATCCACCCTCACCAACATGGGTAGGAAATATGTAATTTGTTGTGGGCTCATATAGAACAAAGAGGCAGAGGAAGAGCAATTCTCCGTCTCTTTTTTGTGTTGGGTCATACGTCTCCTCTTGTCTTTAGACTTGGTGCTCCTGGTTCTCAGGCTTTTGAAATGGGGTTGGATTATGCTGTTTGCTTCCCTCATTCTCTAGCTGACAGATAGCAGATTGTAGGACTTTTCACCTTCCATAACCAATTCCTGTAATAAATCTCTTCATATAAAGATCTACATATCCCCTAGGAGCTCTGTCTCTCTGGGGAACCCTGTAATGCAATACCCAGGGATCAGGGTAAGGACATTCATGTGAACGAGCATCAGGTCAAGCTGACGGAAAGTCACAGTCTTATTTTTCCAGGTATAGATTTCAGTAAATACCGCTCAGCATAACACATCTACATAGACCACTTTACCTCTCTGCAGTGGGAAAAGCATCTCCTTTCCCTTGAGACAGGGGGCAAAGCCACCTTGAGCAGTGGATTTGATTCAGACAATGCTCATCATGTTCTAACCTCTTCCCTCCCTTTCCCTTTCTCCTCTAAGCTAAAAGATGCTGGAAAATATTTGCTTTGAAGGTTTGTCTTTTTTCTCATCATTAAGATACAAATTTGGCATCTCTTAGCCCTGCCTATTTATGGGTCCTTGCTTATACCCAGAGTCCCCTGCCAGGTCTGGGTTTGGCTGGTGAACCCTTAGGTTCTCTTTTCCCGTCTTTCATGCTTTCATCCAACAGGGGACTTCAGCCAACAGTGACTTACTTAAGGGCCAAGAAATGCCCCATAAGAACAGGCCATTGTGTGTTATCAATGGAGGCTTCAGAAACGTCCTGGTCAGAGTTGGGTTTTGTTTTTGTTTTTGTTTTTTTAATAGGGAGGTGGGGAGTTTCTGTCTCAGTCAGACAATGAGGATGTTATTTGAGAGAGAGAGAGAAAAAGATCACAATTAAATCCCAAACATTACTTACAGTAATCTTCATATCGGCCATATGTTACCTACTCATCTTCTAAGGCTCCAAAACAGTGGAAAAGAAGAAGGAAAATAAAGTGAAGAATAAATTCTACTTCCACAAAGTAGTTTCTTAATTTTTTTTTAACATTTATTCAGTTTTGAAAGACAAAACATGTGTGGGGGAAGGGCAGAGAGAGAGAGAGAGAGAGAGAGAGAGAGAAACACAGAATCTGACACAGGCTCCAGGTTCCGAGCTGTCAGCACAAGAGTCCCACATAGGGCTCGAACTCATGGACCTTGAGATCATGACCTGAGCCAAAGTCGGATGCTTAAGCAACTGAATCACCCAGGCACTCCTCCACAAAGCAGTTTCTACTTTAAAATATTTTCTTTATTTTGTTTTTTGTCACATGCACACACACACACGCACATGAATAATTCAAGAAAAATTCTGATATAACTAAGTTATAATACCTCCTTTTTCAAATAAATTATAAGCACCTTTTCATATCCAAAAGCTATCCCTGAGATTCATCAATACAATAAGATTTGTAAAGTAGACAAATGGTTTCAGAAATATCCATGCTACTGAATATTTTTGATCAGTAAATTTCTTACTTAATGATGTACATAGAAAAGTGGATTTAGATATCCTGTGGCTATCCTCTGAAAGAAGGGTTTATCCCACAGTTGGATAAGTGAACTATATTACTTTTCTTCATTCATCTGAGTATTTCTACCAAGTGAAAGGAGTGAGCTAGGTGTTGAGACAAAATGAGGGGGGTGCCTGGCTAGCTCAGTTGGTAGAGCATGTGACTCTTGACCTTGACATGGTGAGTTGAAGTCCACGTTGGGTGAGGACTCTACTTAACAAAAAAAAAAAAAAAAAAAAAAAAAGAGGAAGAAAGAAAAGAAAGAAAAAAAAAAAGAAAAGAAAAAGAAAATCTTCCCGCCCCTGCTGGGGTGCCCAAGCCTCAGATTTACTGATTTATTTTCGAGAACCTTCACTCTCATCTACCCTCATCTCATCTCACTCTTATAGATGAACTTAAGGATGTTCAACTCACAGAGATAAAGCCACTTCCAAATGATAAAACCAGTACATGAACCTTCTAGGACTTTGACTGTTAGGAACATGACATAGAAACAACTCATGGTATGGTCTACACCAGCATAAGAGGCCTACCAAAGGGAAACCGACCAGTTTTTCTGATATATCATGACCTTGGCCTCAATCAAAAATCCCGTTTCAATGCATTCTTTAAGTTTAAGGATATACAAGAGATCAGCACTTTGCCATCTGTCATGTGGATGCCCCCAGGCCAGCAGGAAGGTGCACCGTCTTTCCCAACAGGGTACCAATACTCCACAGTGGATGAGTTGGCCAAAATGCCATCTCCTGTTCTTCTCCACTTAAGTCTGAAAAGCATCATTGGGATTGGAGTTGGAGTTGGAGGTTACATTCACAGCGGATTTGCATTCAATCATCCAGAGTTCAGGGAAGGACTTGTGCTCATTAACCTTGACCCTTGTACTGAAGGCTGGATTGATTGGGCAGCTTCCAAAGTAAGCCCCAAATGGTGTTCATCAGCTCATCCCTGGATCCCTTCTCAAAATGTCTTACTTATATTTTTATTTTTTCATTGAAGTATATACAGTTAGAGGCAAACAGTTTTAGGCATACAACTTGAAGAATGTTTAAGTATGTAATTGCTGCCCAACAACATACAGACTATTTCCAACTCGTGCCGTTTCTTTAGTTAATACTTTCTCTCCTTCCCAGATATAACCCTTACTCTGCCTTACATCACCACAGATTGGTTTTATCTACTCTTAAACTTCGTACAATTAGAATGATAGAACATGTATTCTTTTGTATCTGCCCTCTTTCATCCATCATTGTCAGTGATCCTCTTTCATGTTGCATGTACCAGTAGCTCTTTTTAACTCTTGTTGAGTGGTCTACGGTGTGAATACACGAAATGAGTTGTTTGTTATTTGGTTATTATGAATGAAGCTCCTGTGTACATTCTTAAAAAAAAAAATATATGATGACAAGGCCTGTCTCAGCCTTGAGGATTTCACAGTGACCTAATTTATACTTAATGAGGCAAAGACAATGAAAGAGAAATCACAGGGCCCCGTGAGAGAAAGAGGGCATAGAGGTCCCTTTGAAAATGAAGGAACTTCATGAAGGAAGGGGCATCTGACCAGAGTTTTCGGAGTCAGTAGGCATTTTCCAGACGAAGATGAAAGGAACAGAAGAGCATGGGGGGGGGGGGGGGGTTTGGGGGCAGACTTCTCTCCAGTAGAGGGAAAGACAGGCACAGAAGAAGAGGAAGAATGGAAGCAGCAGCACAAGGTGGAAAGGAATCTTCCAACCGGTGGACGTTCTTATAGCACAACGTTACAGAGGAGAGCCTGAAGGATCTTGTGCAGGTCTGCAGTGGACCCCTGCTTTCGTTTGTTTGTCTCTCTGTCCAGCGTCTTCCCTCTTTATTCTGGCAACGGTACTTTGAGTTTCCTCTGGGAAACTGCTGCTTCCTCACTCTGTACCTTTGTGGTTTGGGGCAGGAGTCTACCAAATTTGGGGCTCCAAAGGTAAGTGCCCCACCATGTTTAGCCAGACCCTCCTTTCTGGAATAGGGACACACCCACTAGATTGTACAGGGCAAATAACAGCAGTGTTGTAATAAACAGACCCAGATCTCAGTGGTTTCTTTCTCTCATGTGAAAAATCCAACATATGTATTCCTGACGAGGTGGCTCTTCGAGATGTCTTCCCCCAAATGGTGACTTAGGAATCCAGGCTCTTTTTCCACCTAATATCTGTGTGGGACCTCAGAGTCCCCTGGATCCCTGGTCACCTGCTGAAACCTGTACCAGCCAGCCAATGAGTGAAGGGGGAGGAAGTTAGAGGCTCCAGGCCTAGGGGGAGAAGCTTCACTTCTGCTTCCACTTCATTGGTTGGGACTGGTCACGTGGCCTGCTCTAGATGCAAAGGAACCTAGGAACCTGGGAAATATAGTTCAGCTGTATGCCAGGGAGGAAAAGAAGTAGTTTGGGGATCCCATAGTATTAACTGATTCTGCCATACCCAGGCTGTCCTCTTCAGAGCCAATGAGCACAAGTCCTGAAACTGTTCTTCCCTAAAATTACTGGGAAAAGTTTTGAGGGAGGTGCAGGTGGGAAGGAGAGAAAGTTTGCTGAAGTGTCAGAACGAGGTTTGGAAGCTTCTGGGCCCTACAAGCCAAGAACTTACCTGAGAAGTCAACACAGAAACGAGACCTGAGCGATGGGGATGGACCAGGCCTTGACAGATGCCTAAGGCACAGTCACAAGAAGGCAAAGAAGGCAAGCGAGCTCCAGCTCTTGGGGCTCTGCACGGGCAGGGTCAACAGTTCTGCAAAAACTACTTGCATCAAAGCCACCACCCTAGGCACCCAGCTGGCCTCACTCCTGACCCCACCCTGAGAAAGACAAATTCCTGGCAGTATTATTTGAACTCCTGGATCCATCTGGAACCAGACCCAGGCCTTGGAATTTTCAGCCACGTAAGCCAGTAAACATAGATATATATATAGTGTGTGTGTGTGTGTGTGTGTGTGTGTGTGTGTGTGTATACATATATATGTATATATATGTGTGTGTATATATATACATATGTATATATATATATTTTTTACCTAAATCCTTTTAAGTTACTATTTTGTGTTTTGCTAAAGTCCTGATAAATATGCATTCATGTCTTAGGGACCTGGAGGAAGGTTTTAAGCAGGGCAGTGGCACAGATTTGTGCTGGGGAGAGGCCAGGGTGGATACACAAGCTATCAGCAACATATCCCAGATGTTGTCCCTGAAAACAGGCTGAGTCATCTCACCTCTCTGTAGATTTTTCTCTACATGATTGGTGTTCATTTTGCCATCAGTATTCACGTTTGATGCGAGTGCAAGTGCAAAAGATTTGTGTAAGGCAAGAGAGCCTTCGTGAAACTGTCTTTGAGGCTTCCAAGCTTCTTGCTTTCAGCTCAAATGTTTTGAAGCTGGCACTGAAGGCCAGGGCTCTGCTTCTGCAGCTTTTCTGCACCTCCCCCTGCCCGGGACCGATAAGAGTTCAAATCTCGCAGCAGAAATATATGCGGGGATTTTAGCCTTAGGTCTTAGGGAAGAGGTTGACTGAAATGAATGTTTACCTTTGGGGATGAAATTGATACTGGGAAAGAACCCAAAAGTTTACATAGTCTGTTTGGGGGCATTGCCAATGTTGCTCCCATAGGTGGCCCTGGTGGGGCAGTGCTGGACGGTACCCTAAAGTCACTGTCACGGTAACCAATTTCCCTAGACGCTGATAGTCCCCGCCAGCATTCACCCTCTCTGCCCGGTAGAAAGAACATTTGGTGTTTGAGCATATGTCAAGACAGTGTCGGTGTTTCAGTCAAAGTAACAATGGCCTTGGCCTCGTTGGACACTAACAAGCAGGCGTTTAGCATAACAGTATTATTGTGACGCAGGCATGAGCTGGCAGGCCGTGGTTTCCATCACTCGGTTGCTATGCAGATAGATCTGTGTTTACGCTGAACGTGTATGCCCTAGAACACGAGGATACATGCTGCCTTCTTGTTATCAAATACCAACATTTCTTCTCGTCAGCTATTTCTTCCTTTGGGAGAGATGGAAAACAGACATTTCCCTTCAAGCTGCTCATGCTGATAAGTATCCCAGATCATCTCAAGAATTCCCACTTATCTTATCTCCTCGGCAACACTGCCAGGGCAGATGGCAGACTTCTCATTTAGAGAAGCCAGAAGGTCACTCGAGTTCCCGTAGGAGATGAGCAGTTTATATATTTTTTCTTCCACCTTGAAGTTTAGGTGCAGACTGTCCATGCAGGCACGTTAATAGGGGATTTTTGTCTTTGGTCACCAGAGTATCTCTCCATAGATCTGAGGGCGGCGTTAGGTGGATCTGCTCTCCTAGGTGAAAAATCCTGGAGTGATCTGTGTCTGATTTGCCCTGGCAGGAAAACCAAAGTAAAGCGTTTTCCTTGTCAGGATCTGTGAAACGTTTTGCTGCCTTGTCTCGTGGTCTTTATGAATTCGCACGGCATATATTTCTACGATAAAAATTCCCCATAATAGATTTCCCCACACCTTAGACTGCTTTATGAGAATTTTAGAGTCGAGCTATCATTCCTAAGGAGAATTCTTCTTTTTGTTCCAAGAGGTACATCCAAAAACTTTGTGCTTTGCATTATTTTTAATCATGATAATTCACCTGGGGATCCCTTAAAACTCTTTAATGAAGACATAATGAACAGTTATAGGTATAAGGACAACCAGAATATAAGTCTACACTAAACATACATATCTGTTGTCATTAATCTAGGTATTTACCAGGCTTATCTCTTCTTTATTTTACCCCAAATACTACTTGAACTAATGGAGTCTACCTGCATTCAGAGAGAAGGAATTCTTCCTCCTTCATTGGAGTGATCAGAGCTTGGAAGAGGAGAAAAGCAGGGAAAATGAGCCCATTTTGGAAAAGAGTCGAGTGATGTTTACTCATACAAATTCCTAAGTATTTTGCGAGGTGACTTGGAAAAGTGGTGTTTACCCCGCTTGGAATGGCTTTCCTTCTCCCTCTGGGTTCTCAATAGGGCTCTCATCATAAAAGGCAGAATACCAGGCTGCTGTCATTCATTCATTCATTCATTCATTCATCCAATATTTATTATTCTCCTACTATGGGCCAGGCCCTGTCTTATGCACTTGAGAGGCACTGGTGAAAAAAATCAAGAAAGTTGTCAGCCCTCATGATGCTTATCTTCTTCCCTGCAGCCTTTACCAGCCTTTCTTTTCTCTGAAGTGCTTCAACATTTAGAGGCTGAAACACTGAATTTAATTCTTACCTGTGTACTCTTGTGTGCAGTGACCTGTTTTTCACAAGCTAGACTTAGAGCATTGAGTTAAATGCACACGCTCTGCAGTCAGGCCTGAGTCAGACTCCACCCCAAAGAGCCTCAGCTTGAGCAAAGACGCAAAACAAACTTCTCAACCCTATCTTCCTGGTCGGTGGAGTGGGGAAAACAGAGCTACAAGAACACAGAGTGGCTATAAAGGATTATATGACATACTCATGCAAAATACTTGGCCCTGTGCGTGGCACCCTGGAAAATACACATTAAATGTTAGCTATTATTTGGTGTTGAGGATGAAACACTCTACAAATTCAAGTGGTCCAGAAATATCTTTACAACTGCCTAAAACTGCCCTCATCCCCATCCCACTGGGCAAGCTAGAAAGTCCCTCTCAGTCACTACTGACTTCTCTCTCCCTAGATCTCTTAAGACTTGAAGAGTTTGGAAGTTGTGGGGAAGGAAGTTTCTCTCATGTCCCTTTTATTGCAATCACTATGGTGGCTCTCTGGTTTGGGGCCACCCACACATGTGCCTCCCTAGGGGCCCAATGCCGCCGCCACCATTCTTTCAGAGGCCCTGTGAATTCAGTGGGGTGCTTCCGGAAGACAATTCTTCTAGGTTCCTATTTCTCCAAGAACTCTACGCCTCCACCCTCTTCCTGGTGTGGGGGAAATCTCCGCTTCTCTTTTGTCGCCCTGAAGATAGACCACCATCAGTCCTTTGTATCAGGGACACCAGGAAAATGTCTTCATCAATCCAAGCTTTGACAAAAGCAAGGAGAGCCGAACTGCTTACTTCCAGAAACTTCACTTCCCTGTCGGGCCACGAAACTCCCCTGAGGCAAAGGAGCTGAAGGTAGGAAGAAGCCCCTGTGGAAACAGAGAGGGGCCTGGGAGGGGCAGCTATAGGGAGAACAAACTCAAACGAATATCTCAATACACTTCCTGCAACTTCAGATTGTTCTTGGCACTTGGGACCCTGTCTTGTGCCTTTTTGATATCACACATGTCACCTGACAAACAGCACCGAACACACAGGGATGAGCAAACCTATTCTGTGCACATTGGGGTAAGGTTTAAATGGTTGAAATGGAACTGGCTTACCTCCAGGACATCATCTATGAGTCATAAACCCAGAGAGTCTCCTGTCCTGTCACTCCAGATGGCATTCCAGGAAAGGAATGTCTTGTCCATGGAGAGACAGTTACTGGAAGGGCCAGGAGGACTACTCCATCCAATAACAAGGTCCCATTGCTTGGACTCTTAGACTTTCTACCTTTCCTTTCATGCAAATGTTTGTGAGTAAATAGTATGGCTCCTATTTTGAGAGATACCGTGTCCCATTCCCCATCCTTGGACCACAAAATTCCACTCCTGACTGTAACGAAGTTCCTAGCCCTTTCAAATTTAACAATCACTGTTCTTTTTTTCCTTTTAGGTAACTTTTCTCCAATCTTTTTAAAATTCAAGAATAATTAACATACAGTGTTATGTTAGTTTCAGGAGTACAGCACAGTGATTCAACAATTCTGCGTTACTCAGTGCCCCTCATGATAAATATACTCTTGATCCCCTTCAGCTATTTCACCCATACCCCCACCACCTCCCCTCTGCTAACCATCAGTTTATTCTTTATATTTCAGAGTCTTTTTTTTGTTTGTCTCTTTTTTTCTTTGTTCGTGTGTTTTGTTTCTTAAGTTCCACATATGAGTGAAATCATACGATATTTGTCTCTGACTTATTTCACTTAGCCTTATACTTTCTAGCTCCGTCCGTGTCATTGCAAATAGCAAGATTTCATTCTTTTTTTTATGGCTGAGTGATATTCCACTGTATGTATACATCACATCTTCTTTATCCATTCACCTACCAATGGACGCTTGGGCTGTGTCCATATGTTGTCTATTGCAAATAAGCATAGGGGTGTGTATATCTTTTCAATTTAGTGCTTTTGTTGTCTTTGGATAAATACCCAGTAGTAGAATTACTGGATCATATGGTAATTCCATTTTTAATTTCTTGAGGAAAGTCCATAATGTTTTTCACAGTGGCTGCACCAATTCAATCTTGATAGAAAAGTTTCAGACTTTATCCTGGCGGGTCATGGAAGAAGAAGAAGCACATTCAGAATATTTGTTCAGAGGTGATAGAGAAGGAAAGATCACGTTCTTACCAAAGAATTTTTCCTTCATCGAGTTAGAAAGTATGCATAGGTAAGACCTGCTTGTGTTTTGAAGTATATGTTAGGGGAAAATATGCAGAGGGATAAAACGCATTTTGATTATAATCACACTGATTAAATGTACAGACTCTGTGACCAGACAGCCGGGTTAGAATCCCTGGCTCCTGCACTCCATCCCTCTGAACTTAGACAAGGTCACCTCCTGAGCCTCTGATTCCTCACCTGTCGGATGTGTTGCTGTAAGTTACAGTGTTGCTGTAACTGTTGTAGCAGATGCTGGCTGTCCCCTTAAGCCCCCATGGCACGCCTTCCTGTGAATGCCAATGTCTTCTTATTGTCGTCACCTGTGCAGAGGCTTTTTGGCATCAAGTTATGTTCCACTAGCGTGAGGCAGGCCAGAAATACCATGGAGTTAAAGGTCCCTGAGAGCAGTCCCTCTAACCCATGAAGGAAGGGGTGGGTAATAAATGTTCCGGCTTCCTTGCCTCTGTGGGAAGAGAAGGATAGCCCTGGGGCACCTGCTCTCCATCCTCTCTCAGAGGACCCCAACAGCATTGATCCCAACTGCCCACAGCAGTAACCACTCATGAAACTGCCGTAAGGCCACTATCACCTAGTTGTTTAGGGGAACAAACTACTTCCCCCAAATCCTAATCATAGAGAAACACAACCCAAAACAACTATTAAGTGATTTGTATTCTGAGATGCTTTGAACGGATTCTTACTCATGGGAAGCACTAGTGGTTAAAACAGAAAAACAAATAATAAATATGTAAATTATTTTGCCAGCCTGAGATAATCTAACTAGGGGATGGTATCCTCTACTGGCCTGCAGTAGGGAATCCAAGACTCCTACTGAAACTACTGCTACCTCAAATAACAATAACAATAACAATAACAATAATAATAATAACGCTTGAGAGCATCCGGCAACGGATAATTAGGCACCATTTTCGAGTACCTGTTATGTGCACAACATTTGAACTAGTAAGGGTGGAAGATGAGTCTTGATATTTTGCCTCCAGGCCCAGAAATTTCCTGACACGTACTCGCAAGTACATACATATACGCAGGTACAGATCTATAAATACGCTCTCAACACACACACTCACACACTACAGGCACAGAAGCACACATATATGTACATGCCTTCATTGGTGAGCAGTGCTTGGAAAGGCCATGGTCAATGGCAGAATAAGTTTCTGTGATAGACAGGGCTGACATTGAGTTGGTCCATGCATTAAAAATACTGAAATATCACCTCCATACCAGTGGGTCAGTAGCCACTGCCCTGTATATTCCACTATTCACAACATTTAATTAGCAGAAAGCATAGTAGTAAATGTGCCATAAATATGTGTTCTAATCCCGAGTCCAGAAATAACTGGCTTACATACCCATTAAGAGCAGATTTGCTAATGTTGTCGTGCTAAAATTAACCTTCAAATAAACAGCACAATTTTATAAAGTGACCCAGCAACCCACCATCAAAAATGATTTTAAGCCGGAGATCTGATAACCCTCAATTGGAAATATAATAATAAAATTGGAAATAATAATAATAAATTGGAAATAATAATAAAAAAATAATATAAAACCAAATAATGAAATTACCTTGAAATTAATTAACATCATTTTATAGTATGTCCTCTGTGTTCAAGAATTCATCACATATGCATATTAAAATCAAAATTCGAAAACCTTAAATACAGAGCAAGCCATGACTTACATTTTTGAGCAATTAAATTCAATATTAATTAAATTCAAATTAGTTGCACTAATTTAATTTAACTTGAGCAAAACACCATCTATTACATTATCATTGTTAATCTGAATTTACAATATTATTAGAAGTTGACTTTGTAGTGTCATTTCTATTTAACCTGAGAACGTATTTCAATTTTACAATTCCATAAGAGCCACAAGCCTAAGGTGGTAATATTTCGGTCTAGGTTCTTACATATTTAAGTGATATTATAGTAAAATTGATTTTCGGTGGTCTACAGCATTTTTCTCCTTTTACAAAGGCTCAGAATCACAGAAACAAGGGGGCCGTGGACTTTCGTGCCCACCAGCCCAAATTGGTACCCTAGACATGGGTCAGGCCCTTTGCTCACCCTTAAAATGGAGCTAGTCACTCCTCTGTCCCACTGCCCACCCCAACAAAACAAATTCTCTACGGGGATTTGATGGATGGTGTTGCTCATAGCCCAGCCTCTATCCAGCTGGAAAAGGGCACTCAGTAAATGTAATTTCCCCTCTGTTTTCCCTCCCCTTTCACTGGAGAGATGGGTTCTTTTTTTATCAGCATTTTGTTTTGTTTTGTTTTGTTTTTAACCTATGAGCATTGAAAGGTGAGTCAGGTCTTTACCATTCTGGAATTTTGAGCTTTCCAGTCAGGGTCACCGCATAGTCTGCAGACCCAGTACGAGATAAAGTTGTGGGGTCCTATTCCCAAAGCAGAGAACAATGCTGTGAAATATACTGAAACAGAAGTCTTTTCCATTCTTCCACAGTCTTTCTCCATCTGCCATGATGGTTTATGTTTCCTACTTGATGCTGTGCCCCTTGGGGCACTTGACCACACTAAGCCCCATGGCTACAGAGTTTTTCCCTGCCTTTTCCTTGGGCCCTCTCTCCAGGCCATCCTGCAACATCCCAGCCATCCCTATGTTTGTGCCTAGGGCCTGGCAGAGGCACTCGCTGGTTGGGATCAGGGGGAGGAGGAGGTTGGGCAGGACCTAGGGATCCAGAGGATGGAGAAGGAAGGCCAAGAACATGTCCCAAAGAGACAGTGGGACACTAGACCATGTATGAACCAACCTTGCAAGACCCAAGGCATGCTCCACTCGTGGTCCATCAGGTTTCATTTACAACACACACAGTCAAGACCATATTGCTAAGAGTTGCAAGACGGCAAGCACAGAATACTGAATTCTAAGAGCACCCCTTCTGAGGGCAGGGTTCTGTGCAACTTCATGACCAGAGATCCGTGAGGCCCATTCTGTTCCCGGTTACGGTGGCCAATAGCCATGCTTATGGTGATGGTTATTTCCTTAAGGTAGGGACTCTCCTAAGGACTGCACAGAAATCTGAAAATTCATTTCACACATGAAAAGGCTTGCAACAAAATGGGAGGAAATAAAAGGGTTGAAGAAGGGCTGAGAGTGGCAGAAGCCACCTCCTACACGGAGCCCTCCTGAATCTCCACTACTTGGTGAATACCAGGCATGCTGTCAGCTGGCTCATCGCAGATCTGAGTAGGTCATGCACGGAGGCAGAGCTGGCTGGACCATGCAGGACAGAGCTCACATGGGGCGTGTTTTCCTCCTGCTGCACATGGAGTTGTGGTACAACTCTCATGGAAACTGCCCCCCTTTAGATACCCGGAATTTCCCTTGATGCTCTGTATCGAAGTTGGGCTCCATTGATCCATTTTTGGCTGTTTAGTTTTCTGTTTTGTTTCCATGCATTCTGTGGCTAAATATAAGATGATCCAGAACTTCTTCAAATATTCAATTCTGTTTAATCTTGCTTAGTCCCCAAAAAAGAAATCCAACGAAGTTCATGCTATTAACCACCAACAAGGCAAACTGGATTTTAGTCCAGAATCTTCTTCCCCCAGAGTGAAGACTTTGTAGCCCCAAGACCTAGTAAGGTGCAAGCACAGGGTACGCACCCAATGCATGTCTGTCGAATGAATCACTGAGTGAATGAATACACTGATCTAGGGCTTTGATGTCTGCTGTTGCCCAATTTCTTTCCCGTCACGATAACTAGGGAAAGTAAGGAGAGCAGGTATATTTCCCCATTGTGTGTATGAAGAAATTGAGGCTCCCAAGAGTTAAGTGCCTTGCCCAAAGTTATAGGGCTGGTATCAGAACATTGGATGTTTTGCTTCTCAAGTGAACAGAGCAAAATTCCACCATCAGCCTGATCTAGGATGGCTGTGCCCACAGCCTACTTTTCTTACAAGGCAAACTGGCTGGTATCTTGTAAGTTTGGGCTTATTTATTTTGTCCTGTAAGTTTTGCCCTTCTGATGAGCCAGGACACATGTGGGGTGATCATGTTTCATTAGTTAGAAATGATGGTGAGCCCTCTCAAAAATAAACGATCATTGAAAAAAAAATTTTTTTTAAGGGTGCCTGGGTGGCTCAGTCAGTTGAGTGTCTGACTTCCGCTCAGGTCATGATCTCAGGGTTCGTGAGTTCGAGCCCCACATCAGGCTCTGCTGACAGCTCAGAGCCTGGAGCCTGCTTCTGATTCTGTGCCTCCCTCTCTCTCTGTCCCTCCCCCACTTGTACACTGTCTGTCTGTCTTTCTCTCTCTCAAAAATAAATAAACATTAAAAAAATTTTAAAAAAAAGAAATGATGGTGAGCCAACAAAAGTAATGCTTTAAGGTCATTGTCGCTGCCATCATCAAAAAGGCAGTTTTTAAAGGACATAATTAGCTATGGACTTGTCTCTCCACAACGTCCTAATGCAACAGCCACCAGAAAGGGCCCCATGTCTGAGAAGCACATGCTTAGAGAGGTAGGACAGGGCAAAATGGGGATTATATACCCAAGTTCTAGAACTAAACACACTGGAATTCCTGCTCTGCTACTTTTTAAGTGGGTGATTTTGGGGGAAATCACTTACTCTCTCTTGGCCTCAGTTTCTCATATGTGAAATCAAGGTCATAAAAAGAGAAAAGTTGAAAGCATGTTGTGAGCTAGTGCTGGTAAAGCGCTTAGCCAGTCCATGGCATGTGGTAAGGGAATAATGTGCATTATCTTGTGCTAGTGAAGGCAGGTGACTGCTGGAAGGAAGGGCGAGCATTGCATTTAGACACAGATTAATTGGGGAAAGATTCTCCTTACATACAGGTCATGGCGCAAAGGTGTGAGAACATTAAGAGATTAAATTCCCTTGCCCTGATGGCTAAACACTAAGCTAAATGTATCAACCCAACTGGAATCAAGGGCAAAGTTAGTGTAATTTTAAGCCCACCATGATTTGCTTCTCTGTGTTTTGCAAGACTCAGCCGTAAGGCATTCAACCTGCCCCTAGATCTCAAAACACAAGCCCTGCTGTGTTTCTTTTCTTTCTGTCTTTGAAAAATCAAAGTTGTTTTCTGGCCCTTTGAAAGACCATTTCAGAAAGTAAGGCTGAGATTGAGAAAGAAAATCTTTATGTTATTTTTTTGCTAAATTCATCCCCAACTGTGACTGGAGATTTCACTGAAAACAAAAGGCCTCCAGATCATTTCTAAGGGGAAATTACTCCAGGCTTCTGTTTTCTTAAATGTATGCATGAGATAGAATCTCTTCCTACAACTTCTGAATGCACGATTGCCTTGCGATCGTTCTCATATTCGAACACAGAAAGCTCTTACTCCTTGTTTAGTTTTCCTCTTTCGAGCGATCAGGTCACAGGGATGGTTAAAAGAGGATGGCGAGGGCCACCCAGCAATCTTGAGACAAATGGCATGGAACTGACACTTTTAGATCCATTCTTCCTACAAGCCTGGCTGTAGCTATACGTGTGAGCCCAGTATTACCGTCACAAGTACACCTCCATGAAAACTCAGGCCTCACGGTGACTTTAGAATTAATTTGCTTATTTCTGCTGTGTGAAGAACAAATAAAACTATCCAAACCTTCAGTCCCATTGTTTTCCTTTAGCGATAAAACCTGCTCATGGGTACCTACGTCTAAGGGCCCATTTGATTAATGTTAAACCTCTAAATAGTAAGAAACACTGGGGTATCTGGGGAAAGGACACACTGATTTAAAAGGATGTTTTGTGATTCACTCAGTATCAACAGATATTGAGAACCTTCTGCTGTCTAGGCTTTGGGCGTGGAGCCACGAACAAGGCAGACACTGTCCCTTCCCTCCAGGACACTCAGGTTAATGGGGGAGACAGTAAACAGATTTTTTTAGGAAACACATTTTCGAGGGGCGCCTGGGTGGCTCAGTTGGTTAAGCGGCCAACTTTAGCTCAGGTCATGATCTCACGGTTCATGAGTTCGAGCCCTGCATTGGGCTCCGTGCTGACAGCTCAGAGCCTGGAGCCTGCTTCGCATTCTGTGTCTCCCTCTGTCTCTGCCCCTCCCCCACTTGTGCTTGTGTGCTCGCTCTCTCTCTCTCTCAAAAATAAATAAATATTAAAAAAGAATTTTTTAAAAAAAGGAAACAGGGGTGCCTGGGTGGCTCAGTTGGTTGAGCAGCCGACTTCAGCTCAGGTCATGATCTCACAGTCTGTGAGTTCTAGCCCCACATTGGGCTCTGTGTTGACAGCTCAGAGCCTGGAGCCTGCTTTGGATTCTGTGTCTCCCTCTCTCTCTGCTCCTCCCCTGCTTGTGCTCTATTTCTCTCTCTCTCAAAAATAAATAAATGTTAAAAAAAAATTTTAAAAAAAAGGAAACACATTTTGCAGACCTATGTGTCAAAACAAGCAAACAGAGCAGCGGCTGGTACGATTTAGCACCTAAGTCTTCTTATGAAGGAGGAACATGCATTGCCATATCACGATCATTGGGAATTAACTTAAACTTGAGACTCAGTTTCTTCATCGGTAAAATGAGAGTGATTCTACTTACAGCTCTGTGGTAATGCTCAGATGGTGAGCCTCAAATCTGCATGGTGAGCATTATGTTGGTCTGCAAATTTTTATGATACGAGCATTTATTGAGTTGCTATTTTGTATCATGCCGTAAACACAGCATTTTAACAGAAAATATCACAGCCAAACTTCACAGGACAGCGCCGCGAAATTAGAACAACCTCAGATGGAAGAGTCTAGTACTGAGAACTGGTTTCACACAGACTTGTTGTCTTGGTAGGAATACAAGATTAAAGTAAGCAAATTAGGGGGCTCCTGGCTGACGTAGTTAATCTAGCCTGTGACCCTTGATCTCAAGGTTCTGAGTTTGAGCCCCACATTGGGTGTAGAGATTACTTTAAAAAATTGAATACATACATACATACTCCCAAATCAAATCAAGCTATTAACTTTTTCTTTCCCACATCGACTAAATTTGATATTTCTTCATTTCTAGCTCTGTTTATTTATCAAGGATGTTGGAATTAAACCAGTTCTAATTTTGAGAGTTCTCTTTTAAAGGAAATGTTGATCCTCTTTGCTTCATACTTGAAAGCCTAAGAGTCCACTAAGATTTAAAAAATCAATTTAAAGTTAATACAGAGAAGCCTTAATAAATGGCTCAACTTTTTAAAGCCTGTGAATCCTTTTAATGGTCGGTGAATCACTTCATTTCAATTAACGTGGGAGACAGAAACAAGGGAATTTAGAATGTGGCCACAGTTAGGACTTGGCCCACATCAATAATGACATTGTCTTACTCAACGTGTTTTTTACGCTGTGTGTCTGAGTCTTCGCCCTTGTAATCATAGATACAAACAAGTTTTTACTTTTCAACTTAGATTATCAGTTAAATCACCTTTGAACAAGCAGTCAGGTGGTGTTCTATCTCACACAACATCAGCAAAATGTTGACGAGGCTACCTGGCTGCCAAGAGAGAAGCATCAGAGAGGGGGAAAAAAAAGCTGCGATCTTTGCATGGTCATTAAGAACGTCCAGGTCTCCTCAACTGCCCTCTCCTTCGTTCTGCCATTGTTATGTTCTAAACAAATTGCATCCTACACCCACATGCACACGCACACAGGTGCACACACAATGTCTCCGTGCACTTCAAATTTAATAGGCATAATTGCGTATTCATGTTTTAGAATATAGTTTCCTAAGCCTATACTTTAGAGTACCAAGTTTTCTATATATTCTACCTCCCAGAACCTTATTCTTCAAGTTTCAGCTCAAAAGTTAGATCTCAGTGAGACCTTCTCTGATCTCCCCCAAAGACAGGTGGAATTGCTTCAGATTCTCTACCTCCCTGTTCATAGATGCCTGCCCTCCAGGGTGCTGGCAGATGGGATGCTGCCACAGATAGCCTGCATTATGGTTCAGACCAAACATAAGCCACTGCCTGGTATCCAGGAGCAGATTGACTAGAGTTAATGATACATGTTAACTAGACTGTGGCAGAACAGCATTGATTAGAGGTACCTCACCAAATTAATCCACATACTGATTGATTCACCACCCCCTCCACCCCCAAGGTCATCAAGAACCCAGGGTGATTCGCTCTCTCTGTTTGGGCTTTCATGAATTCAAAGCCGTAATTTTAAGCTCAGAAGCAAGTGTAGGGTAAGACCCAACACACTCCCACAAATGGCAGCATCCGTCTGCTTCCAAGCCTGCACCGACTCCCAGGGCAGGTGCTAACCAAATTCATTCTTGATCCCTAGTTCCTCCCACATCTACCATTGAGTTTTCAAGTTTCTGGTAGTGAGGACTTGTACCAGTGGGTCCAAAGTTTGCTGAGTTTTGAATCTCACAGCCACAGCCCGGGCATCTGATAAAAGAGGGCCATAACTTTCAACTAGTCTGGGTAATATCAGCACTCACCTTCTCTTGACTTCAAAGAACTCCAACATTTTAAGAATTTGCTCATCAGAAGATGTTGGGTAAAACCAATTTTAGTTTGGGGGCGCCTGGGTGGCTCAGTCGGTTGAGCGACCCACTTCGGTTCAGGTCATGATCTCATGGTTTGGGAGTTCGAGCCCCATGTCGGGCTCTGTGCTGACAGCTGGGAGCCTGGAGCTTTCTTAGGATTCTGTGCCTCCCTTTCTCTCTGTCCCTCCCCTGTTCCCACTATGTCTCTTTCTCAAAAATAAATAAACGTTAAAAAAAACTTTTTTAATAAATAATAAAAAAAAATTTTTTTAGTTCCCCAGTTCTCAAAAGGGTTTTCAAACAGCATTGTCATATGAAACTCACATTGCACCTCAAAAGTTCACCTTTCCTACATTCTATCATTAATCACAGACACTGTCTTTTGCCTTCATGACATCTCTCTTCCTCTTATCTTCCTTATCACTTGTTGAATACCACAAGCTCACTCATCTCACACCACTTACCGTATTTGGTGATTAATTCCTATTCTAGTCTGTCTTTCACGACAAAGTACTGGCAGACATGAACTTACCCAGAAACTTCTCTAGAGCTAGAGCTGCATGAAAACCCAGGAAGGTCTTTGCTTCTGACTTTGATGCATCTTGGCCTCGCATCTCTTGAAGAGTTGCTTTATTCCAATCTTCCCATTGATAAATCAGAATGACGTGTCCCAGTGTAAATTTACTCTGGGTTCATGCCAGTTATTTCCTGGTCTGTTCTCCCGCATTTTCTTGCACATAAACTGCCCTTCTGACCCATGAAGGATTTGGGCTGAATATTGTTCTCCTATGACAGGAAAGTCCAATTCCCACTACTTTGGGGGTGTTAGACCACATGACTCCCTTGTATTGTTGGGCACCTAGATCTTTTTTCCAGACTAAAGAGAAGAACCTATCTCTACTTTTTCCTTGTTGTTATTTCCGTGAATATCTTGCATTAGTATTTCTTTAGGGGCGTTTTGAATTGAATTTCTTCCCATGATCTTCCAGCTGACTTGTTAGAGTTCTAACAACTCAGCTTCTGATAGAGAACAACCAATCGGTTCTGGAAAACAGTCTATTTTTTAAACTTAGGACACCATTTATAACACATCGGCATTTTCTGTACCACTAAGAAATGAAAACCTGTGATATGGCATTCAGATGCACTCTGAGTTCAGAGGTATTGAATTGCGAAATGTTTGCTTTTAGAATCAAATCAATGGTGCATAGTGTTTACATGTATACTTTTTTGTTGTTATTTTGGTATTTTTAAATTTTTTAATTAGTTAATTATTTTAGAGAGAATGTGTCTGGGAGCGGGGGAGGGGCAGAGAGAGGGAGAGAGAGAATCTTAAGCAGACTCCATGCTCAGCATGGAGCCCCATGTGGGGCTTGATCCGACGACAAAGAGATCATGAACCGAGCTGAAATCAAGAGCTGGACGCTCAACCGACTGAGCCACCCAGGCTCCTCAATTTTGGTCTTTTGGAATGAGAAGAATATATGTAGGGTGCAAAATCCAAGAAGCACTGAAGGGTATAAACCTCACAGTCCTCATTCGCCCCTTTCCTCCCTCCACCGCCCCAGAGGCTGCCACTCCTACCAGGTTCTTGTATATTTAGTTTCTGTTGTTGCCGCTATTAATTCTTTTTTTAAGGTCTTTGTAGAGATATAATGTCCATTTAGTAAAATTCGGTCTTCTAGTGTATTGTTGGATGAGTTCGGACGAAAGCATACGGTTCCTTATGCTCCTTTGTCCTCACCCCCTCCCCAACCCCCAGCCATTGGTCATCACTGGTCTGTCTTCTGTCTCTGTAGCCCAAATTTCAGGTAGATGAGATCATACAGTCTACAGCCTTTTGTATTTGGCTTCTTTCACCCGGCCTCATGCATGTGAGATTTATGCATGTTGCTGCGTATATCAGAAGCTCATTTCTTCCTATAAGTGTGTTTTCAAGGACAAATCTTCAGATGCTCTCTTAACCTAAGTTGTTCCCAGTGGATCTATGATAACTGTGGGTTTTTTTTTTCTGTCTAAAGTCACACCGCCTGAGCACTTCCCATTGTAGGGCCCACCAGTCACCCACCATGATAAACTCTTGGGCTTAATTATATTTTAAAGTGTCCACAGCTGGAAAAGTGCTACCTTTTGAGAACCTGAGAAGCAAAGAGCGGCTTTTAAGGAAATGTTTTCTGCCCTTTTTTTTCTAAGAATATTCATGATGTAACCTTGGGTCCAGGGTAGGCTCCAGGATGTGATTGAGAAGGACCCAAACAAGGCTTGCACATAAAAGTATTTTCTCCAATTATGTTTCTTCTCTACCTCTTTTTTTAAAACCTCTGCTCCTCTCTCTCTCTCCCTCCTCTCTCTCTCTCCCCTTTGCTCTCTCTCCCTCCAGCCTCACGCTCTCCCTCTTTATCTCCCTCATTTTTTTTTCCCTCTCTGTCCCTCTTTTTCCTGGCAGTGTCTTCCCACCTGGAACAAACCAAACAGGCAAATGGTACTGTTCCATTTGGATAGCCTCAGAGTTTGTAAATATTTTTTTTTCTGGATCAATTGCTGGCAATAAACACACACAGTTAACATAGAGCATGTTAAGCAGTGGTAATGCTCTGAAGAAAAATAAATCGAGAAAGAGGATGGGGAAAACCTGGGGAAAGGCAGTCCCTAAGCCCCTCACCGACAAGCCACGCAGGTATCTGTGGGAAGCAGATTCCAAACAGATGAAAGAGCCGGGGCCACAGCTCAGACACGCTGCTGTATGTATCTCTTTCTGTTTCGTTTTGCAGATCCTCTAATAGGTAAGATTTGGGGGGAAGTTTCTGACAACAGTAACTGTAAATCCTGAATATACTTTGGATCAAAAATAACCGTTTAACACAATAGGAATATCAAAGGCCACAAAAGCCCTACACTTTATCTTCACTGAAGTGGCTATAATTCTCTAGGACGATGACCTGGTCAGGTTCCTTTGAAGCAGCTCTAAATGACTACCTGTGACTCCAGCCTCTCAGGCTGCCTGGGGAGACTGCTGACCCCACCTTATTTTTAGTTGAACCAAGGTTATTATGGATGCGCACGCACACACACACACACACACACACACACACACACACACAGTACTTTGTGAATAACCCGCAAACTCTCGAAACAAAAAGTCAACTGGAAAGAATGCCTGGGGGTGTCCTATTGCAAAACCGAATAAAATGTGTTCAGGATTTACAGTTACTTTTGAAAGAGACAGTCTGGGATGTACTTTCTGCTTTTCCCTCTCCTTTCTTGCTGTCACTTCTCTGAAATCTTTCCTGCTTCTCTGACTTGCCTCCACCATTGTCGAGTGATCTGAATGGAAGATCTTCAGCTGGACCTCATAGTTTCACGACGGAGTTATTTTCCACGAGCGTTTGGTAAGAAATTCCTCGATGGGTCTCCTGTTAGGCCCTACCACACTTGAGGTGCCTTTGAAATAAGCAACATTTTGCATTCCTGAAAACCTCCATCTTGGGTAAAATTGTGCCCTAAAAATAACAGGCTTATGAAAGAGAGTAGAGGTAAAGCACTCAGTGTCTGTGCATTTCTGTATCCAGAGCACTAACAAAAACAATGCTTTGAACCTGTAAAGGTGTCATGGACTTTCTTGGTGGCAGATATTAAAGAAAAAACCAGCAGAGCGAACAGGTGGCAGCCATAGGATCCGATCATAGCTGCAGGGACAGAGACCAGGCCAGTGGAAGTGACCACTGCTAGGGTGGCTGAAAGAGTCACTTCAACCCATCTCGAGCCAAGAGCGGCACAGAGCGGGGGGCCCACAGCTTGGGAAAGCCTGAAGGCAGGAACGTGTTTTTAATTTTCTTCAAGCATTGCCGAAAAAGGCTCCCTCCATGAGTGCCGTAGCCAAGTTAAGAGCTTTTCCTTTCCTGTGCAAGGTTATCATTCTAATCTTTTGGGGGGTTTTCTTTGGCCTCCCTTTGTTCAGGAACATCTGTGTCTGAGCAAACGTGAATTTTTTGTCACCCCGGTAGATTTGCCTGTCTGCCTTTTGTTCGTGAGCTTTCGCGTGTTACGAAACCAAACACATTGTGGGGGAACAGACTCTACTTGACCGATTAGAAATTGGATTCTCTTGGGGGGGGGGGCCTGGGGGGGCTCAGTCAGTGGAGCGTCCGACTCTTGATTTCCGCTCAGGTCCTGGTCTCACGGTTGGTGAGATCAAGCCCCACATGGGGCTCTGTGCTGACAGTGCAGAGCCTTCTTGGGATTCTCTCTCCCTCTCTCTCTCTGCTTGCCCCCCACCCCCAAATAAATAAGTAAACTTTTAAGAAAAAAGAGAAAGAAACTGGGTTCTCTTCAGTTGGCAAGATTAGGCTGTCGGCTGGGCCTCAGCCTCACCACTGACAGAATAGGAATGGCAGGCAATAACAGGTCCCCTGGATCTCGTGCTTTCCGTGGGCCAAGCACTTCATGAACGCTTTGTAAATATTACCATATGGAATCATCAGGGTGGTCCTAAGTCAGGGAAATGTCCATCCCCATCTACACATGGCAGAACCAGATGGAGGGAAGTCGGGTGACTTGGTTGATGTCCCATACCCAGACAGGAATGCAGGACTCACAACTCATTTCCAAACCTCATGCTCTTAACCATCTCTTCCTTGATTCTGTGAACGTTGAGCTGAGTCTTGAAATTCCTGTTGATTCAAAAACTGATTTGATACCAGGAGGAAACTACAAAACTCTTCTCTGGACGACCAAAACGTGTCATCTGTGTGCCTTTTGCTTCTGGTTCTCATTCTCTGTGCCCCAAAGGGACACCTATCCAATCTTCAAAGCACGTGTTGTGCCATGAGAGGAGTGTGCTTGACGCATTGCTTGCTGCTATATTTTGCTAAACGCACTACAAACTGAATGCCAGGAAGGGTTCTAGAAGGCTGACAGACCAGACGGGGGACATGGGGTAAGATGCCAGGTAGACAAACAATGGGAAGGTTTAAAACAGCAAATTGTTCTTTGCCTTTGCTTGTATGTTACATTGAAAACAACACAGGGGCAAGTGGGTGGCTCAGTAGGTTAGGCATTCGGCTTCGGCTCAGTCATGATCTCACGGCTGGTGAGCTCAAGCCCCATGTCAGGTTCTGTGCTGACAGCTCAGATTCAGATTCTGCTTCAGATTCTGCATCACCCTCTTTTTCTCCCTCCCCTGCTTGCACTTTCCCTCTCTCTCTCTCTCTCTCTCTCTCTCTCTCTCAAAAATAAATAAACATTTAAAAAAACCATAATAATACCTTGGAAAAAAAAGGAAACAATTATCTCACAGTTCTGGAGGCTGGAGGTCTGAGCTATGTTTCCTCTACAATATGTAGGGGAACCCTTCCTTCCTCTTCTGACTTCTTGGTGTTCCTGGGCTTGCAGCCACACCTGCCAACCTCTGCCTCTGTCGTCACATGGTCTTCTCCCTGTGTCTCTGTCTTCACATGGTGTTCTTTTTACAAGGCCACCAGTCCTACTGGATTAGGGGCCCACCCAACTTTCATGACTTCATTTTACCTGAAGTAATTATATCAGTAGCGTAATTCCACATTCCGAAGCAGTTCACGTTCTCAAGTCCTGGGAGTTAGGACTTTCACATATCTCTCTGCGGGACACAATTGAACCTGTAACACATCATTGATTCTTTTTTTTTTTTTTTTTTTTTTTTTTTTTTTTAAGAAGTGGGTAAATTGCTGAAATTTTCATGGTATGGAATAATGCGCCTGAGACATTTCTCCCTCCCTTATTAAATCATGTATTGATACCTCTATTACAAGTTCCGAAGTTCATTGGACAAGTGCTTTTAGAATTGCTTAAATATTTAGATGCAGTAACTACAAAAACACATACCTTAAATCCCGGGGATGTGAGGAATCTGGAAATAAACACTACGGAGATCCATTCAGCGATGCAAAAATTAAGAAAATGAAAAATTAAGGCAAAAATGAGGAAAAATTATCAGGAGCAAATGGGATAATAGAAATGTTGCCATGGGAACACTAAGGGGTTCACCTTACCCGCTTCTTTCACCCCAGCAGCTGACTCTGTCTTCAGCATAAGCTGCCTTTCCAGAACATACTGTTCTTGTAACCCCCTGGCTTCCTGCTGCCATCAGAGTAGCAGGAATGACCAAAAGTGCAAAAAGGAGGAAGAAAGAATCTTGAAGTGATGGCAGAAAATAACTGCACTAGATCGACGATTTTGCATATGCTTTGTAAAGTAGAAACAGAATTTAATGTAAAAACAAATACTGTAATATTCTACTATCCCTAACTCTTAAGAGAAGTGGCTCTAAATTAATTTATGTCTTTAGAATACCTCGAGTAATTTCTTTAGTCATTCCATCAGCCAATCATTCTGCACTTAACCATATTCGTTTGTTTTCCCGTAGTTTATGGAGGCGTTTCAACAATGGCGTGTATACGGGATCCCTGGAAACTGGAAGCAGACATCAAGCGGTTGATGTCAAGGCTCATTGTCTCATCATGGGGAAAAGTTTCAGGAGACCAACACAATTTTTAATGAAGAAACGAAATACAAAATAATGACATTTCTCTTCTCAAATTAAAAATTCTCATCGTCGTAGCTCAACGTAACATTCTTTAAAATCTTCGAAATTCGTCAATAATCTAGAAGTTACAAAGGAGACGAAGCCAAAGGAATCCATAATCTCACTTCATCTCGGCATCTCTGTTCTCCTTCTCTGTCTCTGTATCCATCTGCTTATGGACAGGTAGAAAGGTATGAATATCCATTCCTATTCCTATAGGGTTCTTCCATTTGCTTTGTTTTACCCTTTAAATCTTGACTATGATTTTCTTTAAATGTTTCAATATCTTGTCAGCTTAAAAAGAGGAGTTATGAAAAAAACCCAAAGAGTTTGGAGAGAGAGATGCTAGAGTCTACGTCCAATTCCCTCTGACCCGAGCTTTCTCTTTTACCCTGCGAATGCTGTGTATGTTTGTCTATTCTCTTTTCTGTTTCTTAGGACTGCTTTTCTCTTAAGACTCATTAAGACATTAAGACACTAATTTACGCTTTGTTTTTGGTCCTGAGATAAGTGTGCAGGACTGATGTAATGTGTTACTTTCTTCTCCATCAGGCGTAAGCAACGGAAAGAGCCTGATTTAACATTTGTTTACAGAGCACCTTGTAACATATTCTCTTATTTAATCATTATCACAGCTCCAGGGATTAGATTTCTTTATCCTCTTCCTTCACTGTTCAGGTAGCAATTATAGACTTACTCATTCCTGAACAGACAGCTATACAGAAAAAAACTTTATACTGTCCATCTTTGGTTATGTCTTACAAAATTGCACTTTAAGACCAGCCCAAAGTATAGGCAGTAATATAATCAAGATTGAGCATTCTTAAATTTTTCCTGTAATACCGTGATTCAAAGATGGGACAGAGAAAGTTCACTACCTCATCCTCATCAGCTTTTCCTTATTTTCCTAGGTGTCAGTATACAAATTTATTCCGGTAAATGGTTCTCTTAACGTTTAAATACAAATCATTATTTTTCTTCGTAAGCAATTATAGAAAATTCAGAATCATAAATTTAAAAAGGAAAGAGAGAGTAAATGTATAATGTCCACAGTCTCACCAACTAGATAAGTGAAATGTTAACAGTAGGCAAATGTATTTGAAAATCTTTAATAGGAATGTGTGTGTTAACTATCAATCCATTATTGTTTCAAAACAGTTTATTTTCAAATAATATGCATTCAATAATTTGCATGTCAGTAAATAAATATCTGCGTTATCATTCTCACCGAATATTATTCCATTATACATGTTACAGAATTTATCAATTATTTGCTTCTTAAAAAATATAAGATATTGTATATCACAGCTGGGGATGGGTAAGCAGTACGGTATGTGAAAAAGAGAATGGACAAAGATATTTTATTTTTTAATTTTTATTTATTTATTTTTTAATTTTTTACATCTTTATTTATTTTTGAGAGAGAGACAGAGAGTGAGCAGGGAAGGAGCAGAGAAAGAAGGACACATGGAATCTGAAGCAGGCTCCAGGCCCTGAGCCATCAGCACAGAGCCCGATGCAGGGCTCGAACACACAAACCGTGAGATCACGACCTGAGCCGAAGTCGGATGCTCAACTGACCGAGCCACCCAGGTGCCCTCGGACAAAGATATTTTAAAGGAGAAGATGAAGGAGAAACTTAACAGAATTTCAAGCCTATGATTCACTTGCATGAAAGACCACTGAATGGGCTCTTCAAACAGAGCTGACATTGAGGTCGCAGGGTCTCTCTGTGTTGTGGTTGGTGCAAGTGTGATGTTGAGGGTGTCTGAAGCCAGAATTTGCCAAATATCTATGGTTCCCTTCCATGTACATCCATGTTTAAGACAATCCAGTGGGTAGTTTTCAGCCTCAACTAGAAAAAAAAAAATGGGATGTGTTAGAAATAACAACATTTTGGTATTTTCTCAAATATTTGACAACTTAAAAATTCAACTCCATTCTCAAGTATTTACCTTGTGGGCAACACTTGACATCACGTCACTGTAGTCTCCACTGATGATAAATTATGGTAATCCCTTGCTCCCTCCAGCCTTGCCCTCCAAATTCTTACCATCTGAACTCCACAGCTAAAAAAAGTAGAAGGAATTTTTGGATAAATTCCTTGCCATTGAAACAATTTCTGCTTCGTCTCCAAATTAACTCAGGTAAAGCTGCTTCCCTTGCTAGTCAAACTTGTTGTTAGCTGAGCATTTGCTACCTGAACTAGGAGTATATGGGTTGGAGATGCGTACATCAACCAGCTCCCAAATGCATATTCATGGGGGAGGAGGAAGGCTGGAGCAAAACAGTGTAGATTTGAGGGAGGTTAGTAGATCTCTTTGTTTCAGTGTGATTTGGTGAGGGATTATAAATTAGGGAAATGATGTATCTGTAGGAAAGCTGAGAAATGACTTGGCAAATGGGAATAAGGAAGGAAATGTACGGAGCAGAGAAACTTTGGGATCATGTTCAGCTCACAAGATCCTTTCTACTTACTCTTTAATGAAATGAGTTTAGAATTTCTTGCTTTCCTTCCTCCCCTTCCTGCTCTTGTGTCTTCTTTTTGTCTGTCCATTTATTTATCAGATAATTTAAGTAACAATTCTCATCATTGTGTCTGCATAGCACTTTATTATCTCAATGCTTCGCTCAACCAGAGGCATAAATGAAAGCAAGGCAGCTAATGAAACCAGAATTCGCTTCATAAACAGGGAAACATCTGGAAGACTTTGGGTATTATTTTGCTTCTTCAGCTGGGGGTTTGTTTGCCCTTTGCTTCTGATCTGCTCCTAGATTTTCACATATGAGACAAAAAATACTTTGACTAAAGCAATGTTTCCCAACCTTGCTGGATTATGAGTGTCGCCTGGGAACAACTTGTTAAATGCACAGATCCAGACATCACTGAATCAGAATTTCTAGGGAATTGGCTGGGAAATGTGTGTTTTTAACAAGGGTCCCAGATGATTCTCATGATTAGACAAGTTCAGGGCTCACTGGACTAAGATGTGGACTTTTGTGACCTGATCTAAAAACAAGTCTATCCATGAGTCAACAGCACCGAGCCCACAGCATGTGTAAGTCGTGAACAACTCAATAAATTTGCCCCAGGACCTGAGACCTTCATTGACATCCTTAACTTTGGCACTGCTATTTACAAGGTTTAGTATCCAACAGTGATATAAACTGCCTATTCCCTATCCCGCTCCAAAAGATTCCAAATCTGGGGGAGCTCTGGGGGAGGACAAAGAACACTTTGAGAAGTACTGATAAATCAGTGTCATTCATCATCTCTGCTTGAAGGCCAGCCTTAATGTAACACAATTGTTCTCAGTTATCTCTTCCTCCTTCCCTCCACTCACCTCTTTCTCTCCCTCTCTCTCTCTCTCTCTCTCTCTCTCTCTCTCTCTCTCTCTCCCTCTCTCCATCTTACTCTTTATAAGGCCAGAGGTGGCCTTAAATTACCTCTCAAGGTCTTGGAAGCTCAGGCCCCATCCTTTCTCCCAGCGTTTCAATCCTTCTCACCATTTTAGAGTGCAAACTCTCAGATGATCCCTTCTGCCATCTATAGGCCCAGGTCTCCTTAAATTTCTCCAATCAAGATATCTCCCTCAAACTTCAGATATTTTCATTTGCAAAGAAAGCATCTAGATATTTGCCACCTGGCTATCCAAGGAGTACTTAAACATTTGGAAGTTTAAACCATAAGCTCTCATGCTGTGACTTATCCACTCACATGTCCAAGCAGACCCTGGATGCTGTTCTCAAGTCCTCATCTCCCTCCACTTTTTCCTCAACATCACATCCATAAACGAGCCCTGTCACTTCTCTATCCAGCACCCCATTTGCCGAGTCCACTGTCATTGTCCAGATTCTAACACCGTTTCCTGGATTTCTTCCTCCCACAAAACAAAACGACAAACTAGCTAACAAATCCTTCTCCCAACTCTGGTTTCCCCATCCCAGCAAATGGTGCTACCATCCGTTCCAGAATCTCGGGGGGAAAATATTTGGAGTCTACCTCCTTTCTATTCCTACCTGCATCTGATCCACAAGCCAGTTCTCTGAAACCCACCTTCAAAATAGATCCAAGATCTGAGCATTTCTCCCTCTCTCCATTGTACTGGTCCTAGCCACATCGGATTTTGCCTCAAATACTGCAGTGACTTCCTTGCTTTTTGCCCTTGCCACCACCTGGTTACCATTCTCTATAACATAACCAGAGTGATCATCCTGAAGTGTATTGTATCATTCCCCTGCAGTGGCTTTCCACTCAGACTAAAAATCCAATCTCCTCTCATGGTCTCCTAGATCCTGCATTATCTGATGGTGCCTGTCTCTCCACGCTCATTTCCTACCCATGACCCTCTCCCCATTTTCTCTGCCCCAGCCACACACTTCAGTCCTTCTCACTGAGGATGTTTGCACTTAATGTTCCCTTCTCCCTGACATCACTGTGTACCAGCACCTTCTCTTTAGGTCTCTGCTGACCACCTGCTCAGAAAGCCCTGCCACCTAGCTAGGTTCATCCTATGTCCCACTTAGCCTAGGGACATCCTCATTTATGCTTTTTGTCCCGGAATCCTGGAGTTTTTTGTTTGTTTGTTATTGTTTTTAAATATTTACTTATTTATTTTGAGAGACACAGAGACAGAACACATGAGCAGGGAAGGGGCAGAGAGAGACGGAGAGCGAATCCCAAGCACTCTCCACCCTGCCAGTGCAGAGCCTGACATGGGGCTCGAACCATGAACCTTGATATCATGACCTGAGCTCAACCCAAAAGTTGGATGCTTAACCGACTGAGCCACCCAGGTGCCCCTGTCCTGGCATTCTGTTTCATTTGACATTTGTCCCAGATTTAAACATTTTAACCCAGTATTATTAGTAGCAGAAACAAAAACTTATCTAGGGTATTTGTGATTGGCCTCCATTTTCTTCTCCCAGCTTTTGCCATGGGCTGGTCTGTCTGGTAACCATTGAGGCTCAGGTACAATGAAGAGAGTTCTCACTATAATGTGCAATCAAATCTGAAAGATCCCCCATAGAAATCGCTCTCTTTTTCTGACCCTTTCTAGAAGCAACCTACCAACACCTCCATGTCAAGCACAGATGCAGGGTGTCCCTGATAAAACAAAGTGTGCTCAAGCGGCTAACTTCCCAGTTACTGGGTATTGATGGGAGAGGTCTCAGTGCTGGCTCCCCTACGAACACTTGGCCAGTTGTACCTTGGTTTGTGTCCCGGCCTCCAGGATGCACAAAGCTACCAGGTCCACAGAATAGAAATAAAGGCAGAAGTTCTACACTTGGCATGGAGGAGTGTGCAAGCACTGGCTTCTGAGCAGTCCTCCTGCAGAAGGAGGTAGAGAAAGCTCCCCCGTTCTTGCTACAGTTGTATCATTTATTGTATGAGTCCCATCTTCAACGGTGTGTGCACTGTAATATCTGGCAATACGTTTTTCTTTTTCAGTAATGCTTTCTGCAGCAATAAGCTCAAAAACCAAATTGATGAACTGCAAACTTACACAAAATATCCATGTTTCTCGTCCACCAGGGGTCAAAGTCATACCAATGGCCATTTGCAGAAGACTTCAGATATCAGTAATTCTTTTTAAGAGACTGTGAGGAGCTCCTGGGTGGCTCAGTCGGTTAAGTGTCTGACTTTTGGTTTGGGCTCAGGTCATGATTTCACGGTTCATGAGTTCAAGCCCCACATTGGGTTCTACACTGACAATGTGGAGCCTGCTTCTCCCTTGCTCGCTCACTCCCTCTCTCTGTCTCGAAAATAAATACATAAATAAACTTTTAAAATAAAATTAAAAATTAAATTTAAAAAATTAAAAAATAAAAGACCGTGAAATTGTGAATTATGTGCACAGCCAACCTCTCCAAGGTCATTTCTGTCCCATAGGTTTCTTAACTTAGTAGAAACAGTATTTTTGCCATGACTCTTTGTGGTAGGCAGAGTGCTGCCTGCCCCTAAAGATGTCCAGATCCCAATCCCTGAAGCCTGTGACTCTTGTCACCGTATCTGGCAAATGAGACTTTGCCAATGTGTTACAGACCCTGATATGGGGAAATAACCCTGGATTATCTGGTGGACTCAGTGTCATCACAAGGGTCCTTCTAAAGAGGAGAGCAGAAAATGACTGGATGATAGGTGTGGAGTAAGAGTCAGAGATTTTCAGGTGCACATCACCTGCTCCTAAGAAGAAGGAGGAGCCACAAGCCAAGGAATACAGATGGCCTCTTGAAGCTGGAAAGGGCAAACAAATCCATTTTCCCCTCGAGCCTCCAGAAGGAATATAGGTGTGGCAACTCTAATCTTAGTCCAGTGACATGTCTGACCCACAGAACTATAAGATAACACGTTTATGTCACTGTAAACCTAGGAAACTAATCTGTGCTCCAACCCAAATTTGAGTTGATGTTATCACTGCAAAACCAAATATTTTTATCTTTCACGTGGTACTTTTAAAGTGAATTTCAGGCGTACTCTCAACAGTGACAGAAGTTTCACCTGCAACAGAATGAATTTTAGAAACGCTTTACTTCGTGGTGCCTGGATAGCTCAGTTGGTTAAGCATCCGACTGTTGATTTCAGCTCAGATCTCTCATGTGAGATCAAACCCCACATCAGGCTCTGCCCTTGACAGCTTGGAGCCTACATGGGATTGTCTCTCTCCCTCTCTCTCTGCCCCTCTCCCCCCCGCCATCTCTCAAAAGATTAAAAAAATAATCTTAAGAACAAAGAAACGTTTTACTTTGTTTCCATGAGTTGGATAAAAAAAAATCAAATCATTTTTGGAATTAACGCTGATTTTCTATTTGAAGTAACACCATCTACCTGTTTGCTCCGTTCTGCTAATGGAGCTAACTATGCAGGCAGGTTAAAATACCCATTTCCATAACAACAAGAAGAAAACAGTGGAATTGATAATATCCTTCATTTAACATGAGAGAGATTTTATCCCTCAGTTAGAAATCTGATCATCTATGGATTTGAGATATTTGAAGATTTCCACAATTTCAAATTAATTCACCATAAATGCAAATTTGAAATGCAAATCCACTTGTATGGGTAAAAATAAGACTCTTTAACCAATCTCCAAAACTATTTAAAAACCATCTTTAGAAAAATACTAGTGACACATAAATTGAGATACAACATATCTAAGATGAAAGTAAATAAACATATTTCCAAGAACAATTTTGTTTTTTTAAGTTCACACCATGAATACAAAGACTTAAATTTTGACTTAATCTCTATGAGTACGTATTGTTTTAATTTTTTAAGACAGAATTCACTTTTTAAAAATTGTTAGAAAAGTAAATACCTCCAAAATTTTATCATTACTCTCAGCATGCATTTCACTCTCAAACTGTTTGGGTTTGCACAATACATTACAAGAGTATCATGGTACTGAGAGAGCAAGAGGAAGAGAGAACCGTTGGCCCGGTTGTGATCATGTGACATTCTCCAGCACGCACTACTCATACTGCGAGACATCGCTCGTTTATCAAGATAAAATGTATTAGAAATGTTTGCTCATCTTGCAGAACACTCACAGAACAAGTTGCTCGGCATCCGAGGTTTCACTGGAAAGGGATTTTCAGCACATGACTGTTCGGATTGTCCAGTAGTCGCCAATTAGCAATCTCTTTAGAGAAACCAACAATATACTTGAGATCAGCTGACTCACTTTCTTCTCACAGAGGCCTAGTATTACCACGACCTTCAGGGGCAACTTCTGGCCAGATGAAGGGATTTGCATGGGTGTATGTTAAACCCAGTCACCGTAACCAGTGGGATTTTCCATGGGTATGATGTGATCATGTAATAAGTAAATACTAACATTTGGAAAATGATCATGATTTGATGAGGCTATAAACAGCACCCGTTACGAGCCAGGGGGGTGTAATTAGGCAGTTGTGACTTCTCTATCTCAACTACCCACCTAACTAAATAAGGAACTAACTACATTCCCTTATGCCAACCTCACTACGCCTCAGTTCTCTCTTCTGCGAAATGGAAGAATAATTGCCTTTCCTCCTGAGGGCCGTGTGAGCATTAAATGAGATGTTACATTTAGAGCACTTAGTTTAAGACCTGGCACACAGGACTTCTTAAAGAAGCCCCAGATGGTGTAGAGTGACCATGTTACCTCAGTGATTTGTATAAAATCATTCTTTTTGGTGTTTTTCTCCACTTTGTTACTGTCAGATCTTATTATGGTTGCTCTACATTCTAGAACTCCAAGACCATCCAAATCCCAAGTACTATTCTTATCAATGTGATCATTTTTGTAGAGAAAAAATATATTTTAATATTCTCCACATCACCTTTTTTTTTTTAATTTTTAATGTCTATTTACTGATTTTTGAGAGAGAAAGAGAGAGCGAACAGGGGAGGGGCAGACAGAGGGGGAGACAGAATCCCAAGCAGGCTCCGTGCTGTCAGCACAGAGCCCAATGTGGGGCTCGAACGCCCGAACCATGAGATCATGACCTGAGCCGAAACCCAGGGTTGGACACTTAACCGACTGAGCCACCTGGGTGCCCTATTCACATTACCGGTTTCTAAGGTGAGTGTATGTACCCGGGGTGTAGCAAAGACGTTCCACTTGAACGAACAGAGAGAGATTAGAGTTTCTGTATCAATTTTCCTTCTTCTGTATTTGATTTTTGTATTAGTGCGATTGGATGTGTACAGAATTTGTAAGCACACATACATTATTGGGGAGGTATACTATTCTGGATGTACAATCACAGAGTTTTGGAAGCCATTGTTCTGGAACAGGAATTAGCAAACGACAGCCCATGGGCCAAATCTGGCCCACAGCTTATTTTTATAAATAAAGTTTTATTAGAACATAGCCATCTCAATTTGTTTCCATATCTTCAGTGGCTGCTCCTGTGCCACAATGGTAGAGGTGAGTAGTCGAAACAGTGGCTACGTAACCTACAAGCCGAAAATAATTACTTACTGACACTTAAGAGAAAGTGTTTGCCAACCCCTGCTCTAGACAGTGGTTTTAGAGGAGGAGGAGGAAAATAATGCACACTGCAACCTAGCTTTTATCACTTTTCACCCCAGTACTATCAGATCCATTAGCCAACTCCAGAAGGTTCATGATGTTTCCCAGCCCTTTACTACCCGGAGACTGGTTCCCAGACCAGCAGCAACGGTAGCGTCGCAGATGTCGCAGAATCTGCCATTGAGCAAGGCCCGCAGGAGATACACATAGACGTTAAAATTTGAGAAACAGCAGGCTCACCTATACAATTCTTAGGTCAAATACTAGCGGAATCCTTAGAAGCTAAGGATATTAATTTTGGACTTCTCATTGGACATATATTTGCTTCTGCTTTGCACCGATGAACTGATTTGCCATATATAGAGAACCAGGGGAGCTGGCATGATCTGGCTCTCCTCCAGTTAACATTTATATATGGAAAGGCTAAGTCAGTTGTGTATAAGTTTTGGGGCCTCTCTCTTTCATCAAAAGCAAAACAAGGATCTTGCTCCTGAAGGTTAAACCATGGGGATGTGTTCAGCGATGGAGAAACACACGCACTGAGGAAGGACTAGTGATCTCTGGATTTTGTCGTCCGGAATGTTTTGGCTTTGAAACCAAAATGATGACAGCTCCATAAGGTTAAAGACCAGTTTCCCTGCCCCCTCCACATCACAAAGAAGAGATGAATGGAGGATTCACTGAAGGAGCATGGTGCAGGACAGAATGTGCTCCCAAAGCAAGCAGGCTGGCATGTTGGGCTGGGCGGTCACACCAAAAAGTCCATCGGATCAGGCCCGCTATGCTTTCTGGGTCAGCGCTGGCCAACCTTTTCCTTCCTTGAGGTCCTGTCACAGGGTTTTCAGCTTTTCCTAATGAAGTATTAATGAGGTGGGTGTAATTTATTGAATAGGGCGAGGTAAACTCGCTGTGCCTGGAGCTGAGTTATGTTTCCTGAAGGGAGAAGCAAACTTATGAAATAAATCATTCCCTCTTTAATTAGCAGCTTTGGCTAGCCTACTTGAAGTGACGGAGCCAAATGGGAAAGTAAGCCAGCAATCAGTCAGAAACCCAAACACGGGTCTCATGTGCTGCTCACGGAGAGATTTATGCTGCTTGGGGTGAATGTGTCAGGGGACCCGAGTTAGTTACTTGAAGCACCACAATGAAATGCTCTCTTTTCGCCCCCGCTCTGGCTAAACCCCTGCCCCCTTCCCTCCCCAACAGGTTCCTTTACCTTCTCACGCCACTATTACGTTCCAAACGAAAACAGCCAGCCAGAGAGAAGAGGAAACCAATTAGCGCATCTTCCAACGTGTCAGGTCGACCTTCCTGTTCGCGGATCTGTACCAGTGGGTTTTCGTTCCAAATGCTGCTTTTACTTTCTCGGTACAGAGCGCCAATTCTTTGATGTTAACAGCACGGGCCACTTGCTGTACCGGCGTCGAAGCCGGATGCGGAATGCTCCGTATATGGCGACACATGTCATTTCAGTACAGGTCAGCATTCAGCAGGGCTTGCTAGGGGGCACCAGGCCTACACAAGAGGGATGCGAGAATGATTCTCTGAGGCAGGGGATCATAGGCGACGTTAGAGAAGAGGGAGAGTTGATGAAGAAAAACGACATAATTGGTCATGGAGAAATTTTCACTTTCCTGCCATCCTAGTCAGAGTCCCTTTACCTAATTTTCTCCATTTCACAACACGGATCACACGCAGAAGCTCGGAAGAACACTGGCCCCGTTGCCTCCCCTCAGTAACTACCCTCACCCTAAAGACTCAGCCAGTTAAATGAGCCTGGTGTCGATCCTGATGTTTCACAGCAGAGCCCGTTATATTTTTCCCCGTGAGAGCCCACTCGTACCTTGAGACTTTGAGTTCCAGGTGGAACCTGGGCCTCCCAGGGTTCAAATCCACCTTCCGTGGCCAAAACTGGTTTCCTGTCTTGAACAAGAATGACTTAACAAGCTTGGTGGACATGCCTGGCCGAAACATTTTGATGAGCTAAAAGGGAACCAATCAAAAACATATGGATTATATTTTCTTGAACATACCCGCGATTTTCACAGAAATGGATTTGCCCCCAAGCGTTTTGTTCTCCAGAACTTTCTGTCTGGACTCCAAACCTTACCATGATGCCTGCCAGGGGCAGAGGGACGCTTGGCATTTGCGGGCCGACCATGCAGATTTTATTAGAATCTGTAATTTCTTTCCTGCTTCTTGTTTGAAGATTTTGTGAGGGTTCAGCCCAGATGAGCCCACTCTTAGCTTCTCAGATATGTCTCTCCCCAGATGGTCTCCCCCTGCCCTCCTCTCCACCCCCACCCTTTCCCCGCAGGCCGCTTGCTAGAAACTCAGAAGAAACAAAGACTTCTTGCACTCTGAATGGGAAAGGCTCATTCCCCTAACCCAAGCCTTGAAAAACAAAACTATCCCCTCCCCACGCCATTTTAGAAAGAAGAAAAGAAAAGGGATCTGACAATTTTTCTCCTGCTATAGGGCTGTGAGGATGAAGTTTGTAGAGCTCATGTTTTCTCTTTACTTCCATCCTATTCACCTTTGCCAGCTAGTAAGACTTTGCATTCCTGGAACCCAAACCGCGATATTCCAGTCTTTTTGCTAAGCCTCCGTGTGGAAGAAAGAAACTGCTTTCCCAGAAGCCAAGGTCTTCTTGACTCCCGCTGCTTTGCCCACCTGCTGCCGAGAAGGCACAGGCCATTCGGCCGTGGGCGTGCCCTCTCTGAGCGGGAGGCGGGGGCTCATTTGAGGAAGAACAGACCACTAATAAATTGCATGGTCATTACCCTTTATGCATACTTGTTCTAATAGGTGTCGCAGATTCCTGCCTCCTAATAAGGAAGGGAAGTAGAAAAACACATAAATTCTCTCGAGGGAGTCAGACAGCCCCAAGCCACGTTCGACAGCTGCGAACGTTACCATGAGCACAAAAGCAAAACAGGGCTTAAAAGAGTGATACATTGCCAGCGATTCTGGCGTGATTTCCTTGGATCCAGACTATGTTTTGCACTGTTTCAGTTGAAGAGTAGCACTCCTGCCTGCCATATGTGATGGAATTTGGAGCTTAAATAAACAATGGCATTAATTGATCTAAAAGGGATTCATTGGAAGCATCCCAACGTTTGCCTTTATACCATAGATTTGTTTGTTTAGTTGTTTATGTTAACTTTTTCCCCCTTTCTTTTGAATTTATTTTTCAATGTTGATTTATTTTTGAGAGACAGAGAGAGACAGAGCATGAACAGGGGAGGGGCAGAGAGAGAGAGAGGGAGACCCAGAATCCGAAGCAAGCGCCAGGCTCCCAGCAGTCAGCACAGAGCCCACCGCGGGGTTCGAACTCATGAACCATGAGATCATGACCTGAGCCGAAGTCGGACACTTAACCCACTGAGCCACCCAGGTGTCCCTTTTTCCCTTTCTTTTTAATCTCAGCAGTTTACATTTTGGCACACGATGGAGCTTTCTGGCCCAATGCCCGGTGTCATTAAATCTAATTTTTGAACTTTTGAAGGGTCACTCAGGTAATGGTACTCTCTCCTTCACTCCCTTCTTCCCGTCTTCCCTTCCTTCCTTTCTTCTTTTCTACAGTGTACTTTCTCTGGGATGGCCTGGAGATTTGACAGAGATGTGTCCCATTTCTTTACAGTGGCTGCAGAGGGGACATGGAGGTGCCTACTGAAGAGGCCATTAGTCTACCCCCCTCCCCCCAGCCCAGCGGGTTTATGGACTTACTAAGAAAATCCATGAGAATATATAGGACCAGAGTTCACCCAAAAGTCCAGGGCAGCAGATATGAATTTCTGGTTTATTTTGATTTGTTCGAAATTTGTTTCTCAGTTTCATTGATTCAGATGGAGGCTTTTCTAAGAGCTACAATTAATTTTTCACAAAGGATGCATTCCAAACTTAATTCCACAGCAGCTCTTCTATCTTATCTAGTCTTGTTCACATTGACCTTTTGAAGTTACTTTTGAGAAGAATGTGTGATTTGATTTTTTAAAAATTTTTTAATGTTTAGTCACTATTTTTGAGAGAGACAGAGCGTGAGGAGGGCAGAGACAGAAAGAGAGGGAGGCACGGAATCCGAAGCAGGCTCCAGGCTCTGAGCTGTCAGCACAGAGACTGACATGGGGCTGGAACTCACAAACCGCAAGGTCATGTCCTGAGCCAAAGTCAGGGGCTTAACCTACTGAGCCTCCCAGGCACCCTGTGATTTGACTTTTTAAGCAATTTATTTCATCTAGTTTTGTGTAAACTGAGGCTGGGACACTATGTTGCTGGAGGAGCCCTTTATCATGTGAGATGGAGAAACCTACAGGATTGAATGTCTTCATGGCAACCAGAAAAGGCTTGCTTCCATTTCCTCCCAGTATTTTTTTGTAATTTCTTTTTTTTTTAATGTTTATTTATTTATTTTGAAAGAGAGAGAGAGACAGACAGACAGACAGAGGAGGAGCAGAGAGGGAGAGAGAGAGAATCCCAAGCAGGCTCTACCCTGTCTGCACAGAGCCCTACTCAGGGCTTGATCTCACGAGCTGTGAGATCATGACCTGAGCTGAAATCAAGAGTGGGATGCAGGCGCCCCCTTCCCAGTAGTTTTTTGTAAGCTTGTATTGAAATAAAGTACAAGTAAAGGTTCCTTTTACCCCCTTATAGCTATTTCCATTTCCAACCAAACGTTTAGTCCAGGAAGACAGGAAGTCAATTCTGCACTTGATTTTCTAGTACACAGCCAGGCATCTTTCTTTATTTCTCCATTCTTTATTACAGACAGGGAATGATGGTATTTTACAGCATTCACATTTAGCTAAGGACACATGGGCAACTATGGAAGAAAAATAATGCCCCAAGGCCAGTGGTCTTCAAAATGTTCCAGGAAACTCCAAGATTCCATAACAATGTGTCAGATGTAGAAATCTTCAATTCCAAATAAAAAGCTTTTGGGAAACCACCTGGCAATATCTATTAAAATTAAGAATATAAACTAGTATAGCACTATATGTCAACTACACTTCAATAAAAAAAGAAGTTGCAGAAAGAAAGAAAAAAGGACACCAAATATTACCCAAATTCAAAGAAATAAAGGCAGTAAAATTTCAAAAATAAATAAATAAATAAATAAATAAATCAAAATAATGAAATCAAAATCAAAATACACGTAGTGTTTGACCTAGTTCCTAAACATCGGAGGGATCTTTCCTTTAGAAATAAGTGCCACAGTATATTAAGATATACGTCTATGTCTATTTATCCCTCTATCTCTCTGTCTAATCTGTCTCTACACACACACACACACACACACACACACACACACACACACGTGCTTATTTGAGCCCTGCTTATAGAATCAAGATGTTAGAAACAATCTGAGTGGCCAGCACCCTGAAATAATGGCACATCCTTGCAGGACATCCCTGGCCAATGATTAGGTGACATTCTTATTAAATAAATGGCACAGCTGTCAAAAGACTCCAATCATCACCCACAATCCCAGATGAAAAGGCTTTTTATCAATCATTTGAATTGTTTTTATGTATACTGGTAAAATTTTGCTTTGGTGTATTACACATAAATGAATTATGTGTCAGATGGAATTAGAAAAAATATGTCAGAGAGTGACCCCTCAGAGAGAAAGAAATGCAGCTGGGGTGGGGCCATGGGCATCTCATCTACATTTGTACTGTCTTGTTTCTTAAGGTGGATGGTTATTACAAGAGGAATCATTATGTTATTTTTTATATTCTTTTGTATGTCTGAAACATTTCAAAAACGTTTAAGGAGTATTGAGCTGTTTCAAAACCAGAGGCTGGTCGGTCATTACATAGTATCATAGTCACAATGGCAAATACTGGGTGAGGGGGGATCCAGAACCGTATCTCCTCTGAATATCACAGTTACCTCTCCCACTAGGCTTTCCTTCTGCCCCTATACAAAAGTACTCCATAGTATCATGACATTCCAGAGAAAGGAAACATTTACTTCTAAACACATGACCGTATGTCTGTCATTGTAGTACGGGAGTTAGCTATCGTGTGAGTTGATCAAAGGTGGATTTAGTTACGATTATTGTGCGACATAGGTCACCTTCCTACTTGCTCACGTAAACATCATCACGGTGTATCACTATAGAAATTACAATGAACATCCTTTCATGGAAAGGCTTGCTGTCACTACTGGCCGGCCTGTTAGATGTGCTGTCCCCACAGTTCTACCGGTGGGGGTAGTGGGAGTAGTTCTACTGGTGGGGGTAGTCAAGTGGATTTGACTCATTGGCTTCGGAGGTAGAAAAGACGTCAGATTTGTCGTATAATCCTGTCCCTTTGCTGGGATATTAAGGGAGTAGATGCAGAGAGTATGGATGCCCCCACTTGAGTCCCAAATTTCTGTGTCTTTTCAGCCTATCACACCTCACACACACCACATATCGGAAGGCCACGCCCAGCTCACTTGAATGAAGTCATCATCCTTAAATGTCAACTTGCTGAATTATATTTATTTCCCCTAACTTTCTTCTGTAGTGGGACACAAAATGCAAGTGGATATTGCTTTTCTCTTGTAAATATCCGAGGAGCTGTACTGGAGAAATACAGTAAATATCTATTTCTAGTCAGAGGAAGTTACCTCAGCGGTAGCAAACCAAGGCCATTGGCCACCAGAACGAGCCATCTATGGCTGCATTATAGAATATCTAGAATGTGTTGCCCCTCTTTTCTTAAAGACTCAGAATACTACTCAGAAAGTTGCTCCAAACAGTTTATTGCAATGGTCAAATCATCTCAGTGTTGCTATTATACCTGCTACGTTATTTTAATCTTTATTTATACACAACAATTTAATTTTAATTAACACAGATGTGTTGTGTTGTAAAATTCTCTAACTTCTTATAGGAGGTGGAGAAGGAAATGATAGTGCTAATGTGCATGAAAGCAATCAGCAGGAGGCAGGTTGATATATGTCAAGATATATGAAATGACAAGGAAACGTTTGTTTTACCTTTATTTTCCTACCTGAAAATCTAAGAGAAGTATAAGCCTGCTCACTCCCTAACTATGTCCCTAATTGTTTCTTCTTGAAAAAGCAACATTGATGTTCTCAATCAAGATATAAGATTGCCTTAGGAAGCAATTATTGGTTTCTTTAATGTCAGCTTTACTGAGATGTATATGCACTTATAGAGTATATATAAATATTAATATATTTATTAATTAACATTAACAGCAGCACATTTATATATAAAAGATAGATGATAGATACCATAAAATTGACCGTTTTTTTAAATTTAATTTTTTATTTTTTAAATTTTACATCCAAATTAGTTAGCATATAGGGCAACAATGATTTCAGGAGTAGATTAGTGCCCCTTACCCATTTAGCCCATCCCCCCTCCCACAACCCCTCCAGTAACCCTCAGTTCGTTCTCCATATTTATGAGTCTCTTCTGTTTTGTCCCCCTCCCTGTTTTTGTAGTATTTTTGTTTCCCTTCCCTCATGTTCATCTGCTTTGTCTCTTAAAGTCCTTGTATGAGTGAAGTCATGTAATTTCTGTCTTTTTCTGACTAATTTCACTTAGCGTAATACCCTCCAGTTCCATCCATGTAGTTGCAAATGGCAAGATTTCATTCTTTTTGATTGCCGAGTAATACTCCATTGTGTGTGTGTGTGTGTGTGTGTGTGTACCGTATCTTCTTTATCCATTCATCCATCGATGGACATTTGGGCTCTTTCCATACTTAGGCTATTGTTGATAGTGCTGCTATAAACATGGGGGTGCATGTGTCCCTTTGAAACAGCACACCTGTATCCTGTGGATAAATGCCTAGGAGTGCAATTGCTGGGTCGTAGGGTAGTTCTATTTTTAGTTTTTTGAGGAAACTCCATACTGTTTTCCAGGGTGGCTGCACCAGCTTGCATTCCCCAAATTCACCATTTTTAAGTGTACAGTGGGGGGCACCTGGGTGACTCAGTTGGTTAGTGTCCAACTCTTGATATCAGCTCAGGTCATGATCTCATGGTTCGTGGGTTGAAGCCCTGTATTGGGCTCTGCGCTGTCAGTGTGGAGCTTGCTTGGGATCATCTCTCTCCCTCTCTTTCTCTGCCCCTCCCCTGCTCATGCACACGCTCTCTCTCTCTCTCAAAAAAAATAAATAAATAAATAAATAAATAAGTGCAAGGGTGATATTATGTTCACAGAATTGTGCAACTATCACCAATATCTCACTGTGGAACATCTTTATGACCCAAAAAGAAACCCTGTACCCTTTAGTGGTCACTCCACTATCCACTAATCCACTTATTGTCTCTATAGATTCGCTTGTTCTGGATATTTCATGTAAATGTAATCATATAATATGTGGCCTTTTGTATCTGGCTTATTTCACTTAGCATAACATTGTTAGGGTTCAGTTATGTTATAGCACGTATCTGTACTTCATTTCTTTTCATGGCTGAAAAATATTCTATTGTATGGATTGCCACACTCCATTTATCCATTCCTTAGTTCGAGGATATTTGGATTGTTTCCACTTTTTGGCTACTGTGAACATTGCTGCTATGAAGAGTCATTTACAAGTTTTTGTGTGAACATGTTTCATTCAATTCTCTTGGAAATATACCAAGCCATAGAATTGCTAGGTCATAAGGTAATGCTGCGTTTAACATTTTGAGAAACTTCCAAACTGTTTTCTAAAGTAGCTGCACCATTTTACAACCCCACTAGCAATGTCTGAGGGTTCCAATTTCTCCACATCATCGTCAACACGTGTTACTACCTATCCTTTTAGTCATCCTCAAGTGTGAAGTTACATCTTTTTATAGTTTTGATTTGTGCTTCCCTAATGGCTGAGGATATTGAACATCTTTTCATGAGCTGGTTGTATACACTCTTTCAAGAAATGTTTTTTCAAATTTTTTGCTTATTTTTAAATTCTATTGTCTTTTTTATTACTGGGTTTTATGAAACTATATATTATGCATTCAAGTACCTTATCAGATATATGACTTGCAAATATTTTCTCCCATCTTATGGATTGTATTTTCACTTTCTTGATGCTATTAATTGTAGCAGTACAAGTTTTTTATTTTGACTAAATCCATTTTATCATTTTTTTTCATCACTTGTCCTTTCTGAGTCATATATAAGAAATGTTTGCCTAATGTAATGACTATTTATCCCTATTTTTTTTCCTAAGAGTTTTAAAGTCTTAGCTCTTACATTTGAGATAATTTTTATATGGTGTGAGGTAGGGGTCCATCAACATTCTTTTGCACATGGATATCCAATTTTCCCAGCACCACTTATTAAAAAGACTGTTCTTTCCCCCATTGAAGTGTCTTCCTATCCTTGCAGACAACTAATTGACCATAAATATGATGGTTTATTTCTAGATTCTCATTTTTATTCCATTGAACTATATATCTATTCCTATGCCAATATATCACTATTTTGATTGCTATGGTTTTGAAATGAGGAATTTTAAGTCTTCTAACTTTGTTTTGTTTTTTAGCCTTGTTTGAGCTATTCTGGATGCTTTTCCAGTTTTGTGTGATAAAGAATTTGGCTGGCCTTTATCCCCAGTTTTTGGGAGGTAATCTTTGAACCCTTGGAATTTCCTGAGTGAAAGGAGTGTCTTTGTTATTCATGTTGGGTCCCTTGGACCACACCCAATAGTTTATGCTAATGACATGAACCATAGTGGTCCCCTACATAGTTTATGCTAAGGAGATGATTCCAGATGGGGGCTGGTCATTCCAGAGAAAACCAACCATGTGATTATAGTGTTGCGGATTTGAGCCACATATCAGCTCAACTCTTAGAAGAGGAGGGGAGTTGGTGATTAAATTTAACTACGTACATTACATACGTAATGATTCAATCAATCGTGCCTACGTAAAGAAATCTCAGTAAAAACTCTGTGTATTGTTGCTTGATGAGCTTCTGTCGTTCTCTGAGTATGATCACATTTTGATGTTAGGATAGTGCTACATCCCTGAGGACAGTGGGCAGTTTTGCATTTGTAACCATCTCAGATTTTATTCAATCCTTTTGGATGATTCTTATTTGCAATTTGTTGCTACAAGGAAACCGTAGTCCTAAGTACAACACTTTTCTGAGTTCTGTGAATCATTCTGCTGAATAATTAAACCTGAAGATGGTCATGAAAATGCCTGAATCTATAACCAGCTGGCCAGAAGTGAGGATGGTCTTGGGGATTCCTGGACATTTGGCTGGTGCCTGAAATGAGGACAGTTCTTTGGTGAACCGTGCCTTTAACCTTGATTTGGTTAGCTCCAGGTAATTTCCATACGAATGTTAGCAAGAGCTTGTCAATTTCTACAAAAAAAAAAAAAAAAGCTGGAATTTTGATAGGGATCACATTAAATCTACAGATCAGTTTAGGGGGACATTGCCATCTAAACAGTATTAAGTCTTTTGATCCATGAACAGGCAATGTCTTTGCATTTGTTTAGAGTTCATTCTTTCAATAATATTTTGTGATTTTCAGTGTACAATTTTTTCCTCTCCTTGGTTAACTTTATCCCTAGGTATTTTTTCTTTGTAATGTTATCGTAAATGAAATTGTTTTCTTAATTTAATTTTTGATAGTTCATTGTTAGTGTATAGAATTGATTTTTGTATATTGATCTTGTATCCTGCAATCTTGTCAGAGTCATTTATTAGTTCTAACAGCTTTTTAGCAGATTCGTTACGATTATATATATATAAGATTATGTCATCTCTAAATAGAGACAGTTTTTACCTCTTCCATTCCAGTCTGGATATATTTTTATTTCTATTTCTTTTTATTTCCTAGTAACTCTGGATAGAACTTCTAATACAACCCTGAGTGGAAGTGGCAAGAATAGAATCCTTGTTTTGTTCCTGATCTTAGGGAAAAGCAGTGGCCATGGTTTTATTCACAGATGGCCTTTATTAGCTTGCGAAAGTCCCTTCTCTCTCTAGGTTGTCGAGCGTTTAAATTAGGAAAGGGTAACTATTGTTTTGTGGAGAGCCAAGAAAAGATGAGTGACAAACCCTGTGAAGCAACACATGTGAGATACTCTTCCATTCTGCTAGTTCCTGATTCTGCATTCAGTTGTGACTCTTGAGGACAGAACCCCTGCATCAGAGGCAGGAACCGAATGGGCTGCCCTCACCTTTGTACAAAGAACGTGAGGAGGTGTTTCACTCCTTGACCTGCATCCAAATCATGTCATCAGGAAAGCATCCGGTTAAAGTGCTCCTGAGTTAAGACTTTATTAGCAGCAAAGGAACCCTGAATCAGGAGTAACTATTTTAGAGAAGGACCTTTCTAGTGCAAAGAAAACTCCTGCTTCTTAATGGAAAACAAATTGTCTCTTATGGGGATGTTTTTTCAATTGTTCTTTCCCCAAATGGGAGATACTTAAACAACAACAACAACAAAGGGCAGGGGATTGAGAATGGAGGTTCCTTTACTCCCGGTGGAAGTTTGGTCAATGGTCCCTGCTATCCATGAATTCTCTGAAGCATAGCCTTTTGTAGTCCTCTGACCGCCAATATAGAAGGAGGGAATTTATTTATTTATTTAAAAAAATTTTTTTTAACGTTTATTTATTTTTGAGACAGAGAGAGACAGAGTATGAATGGGGGAGGGCCAGAGAGAGAGGGAGACACAGAATCCGAAGCAGGCTCCAGGCTCTGAGCGGTCAGCACAGACCCCGAGGCGGGGCTCGAACTCAAGGACTGCGAGATCATGACCTGAGCTGAAGTGGGACGCTTAACCGACTGAGCCACCCAGGCACCCCTAGAAGAAGGGAATTTAAACAGGAGATTCAGAGAGAGGAACTGTACCAGAGACAGCAATGACCAGAACATTCACTTTAAAAAGACAACTCTGGGGGCACCTGGATGGCTCAGTCGGTTAAACCTCTGACTGGGTTCAGGTCACAATCTCACCATTCGTGGGTTCGAGCCCTACATTGGGCTGTGCTGAGAGCTCAGAGCCTGGAGCCTGCTTTGGATTCTGTATCTCCCTCTGTAAATAATGTGCTCTCTCTATCTCTCTCTCTCTGTCTCTCAAAAATAAATAAACATTAAAAAATAAATAAAATACAACAGTGGTTACCATGCAGTTGTTTGTGTCATCCTAGGTGCAGGATGAAAACCCCATTTGTGCATCCAGACTGATCAGGTGGAGGGGCCAGCTGGAGAGGAGGCGTCAGGGCTCAGTGACACAGAGTGCTGAGATCGACTAATGATGTCTGGCCAGGCCAGGGGCCTTAGGAGGAGTGCTGGCCTGCCTCCATGGTTTCTCCAAGATAATTCGTAGTAAACCTCCCCGCAGAAGGCTGGTGGGACCGTCGCAGAGGAGACAACAGAAGGAAATTGAGGAGACATGCTTCCTGTTCCAGGGGCAGATCGATAGAGGGGCGAACGCCCTTTAAACCCTGCTGCGACCTAGAGAAGAAGCAAGGGGAAACGTAAGTATCAGAAAGAGCTGCGAATTGACTTTGATGTTTAGCTGGTCCACAGTTACAGATACTCCTGGATAAAATTCAAGAAAAATATATTTGTTTTTCAAGATCTGAGAGATTTATCGTGACAAGTGCCTTAATTCTGATACCCTGTCGTGCTGTGAATACCACTGCTGAATCCTTCTGAGCAGAGAGCAACAATGGTTCAAGACCTTGAAAAATATGGGGTTTGAGTGTCTTTCACACACATCTAGAACCATCTTTGGGACAGAAGGCCTACAAGTAAAGCCAAGTTCTTATTTTTTTCCTCTGACCACTCCACTTTGCCCTGGCTGTAAAAGATGTTAACGATTGGAAAGTTGAGGTCCAGACGGAAACCAAGCAGCACCTCCCAGCTGGTGCCAAGATGGGCCAGAACTCCCAGGAACACGCCATTAGCCATTGCGTGAGCAAGTGTCGGATGAGCCCTTAGACAGCACTTCCCAGCTGGTCTGCCACGGAGGGAGGTCAGGATGGGTGATGGGAAAAATAAAAATATCAGGCCCTTGCCATGGAACCCGTATGTGGAGGTTCTGTGAAGCGCATACTCTCCAAAGACAGCCAGACGGGAGTTCAAATCCCAGCCTGGTGCATGCAACGTACAAGGCCAGTGACAACGTTTTATTTCCCCTTACTATTTCCTCATCTGTAAAAAAGGGATCACGGTAGTACCTGGGTCACAGGATTAGTGGAGGAGTAAATGAAATGATGTAAATAATGTGCTGTGAGGTGTGTGTGTGTGTGTGTGTGTGTGTGTAACATTTTTGCATATATGTTATGGCAGCAGGGTTAGAAACACTCTAGTGTCGATTACAGTTTATTTCTACAATATCAGGTTTTGCAATCTAAGTGTGAATTGAATGTGCATCAGGGAGAAGACTAACTCCAGGCTGGAGAGAAGCGACACAGACTGAGGGGCCATGAGAGGGTGAAACAAAGCAGGAGAAACAGGGAAATGTGCTTTTTCTTCCCCAGCAGCTAGCGCCTGCCTCTGGCTGAGGACTCACCTTGTGGCATCAGCTCCCATGCAGGCCTCCAGCCCGAGGAGTGCCCATTGCAGAAGTGAGCGGCCCTGAGTCCTCAGAACGTTGGATACGTTCCTGCTGATGCAAAAGACCATACATTCACGCGCTTGCTTGGCTCCTAACTTCCTGGGCTCTACTCAGCATTCGTGGAAGAGTCATTTAATTGGCTTTGGTTGCAAAACTGAAAAGATAGAGCCTGGGGGCCCTGTCCCCAGTCTCAGGCTGGGCCAAAACTCCCAACCTTCAGCTAGAAGGAGCTCTCAACTTACAATTACACCAGGATGGATTACCTGAAAACGCAACCTTCAGGCAAACTGTGATTAACTTGACCAAAGACATCTGGGAGAGCCATCGATGGCCTGAAATTATGACCTTAGTATTCTGGCCTGAAACTAGACACGGCTGGCACGGCCTTCCTGCAAGACTCCAGTACAGGGGCCTTTGTTTGCTATTCCAACAGCCTTCTTCCCCCCCCCCCCCCCCCCCCCGCGCCTTGGAACAGTTCAGTTAAAAACACCTCCATAAAGGTCCGCAAAGAAACAAGGATAACTTCCCAGCTTAGCAGAAGTTGCTTTTTAGAAAATAAATTCCAGCTTTCCCGAGTCCTGGGAGCAAAGCAGTGAATGCTTCGATGACTCGCAACTGCTGAATAAGTAGGTTTATCAGAGCCTGGACTAAATATAAAACACGGTGCCTGAAAAGCATCATACGCTCACAATTAGCTGGGCTCTCCCGCTGGATACTGTAACGGCACAACACGCTGTCAGGATTCATTTTCCGGTGCTGTTATCAGCAGTGAATAAAGGTTGAAGTAAAATGCGAAACAGACTTACAGGTGCTAACACAAGCAATTTATCAGTGTGAGGCAGGCTCCCTTTTGTTCTCCAAAAAGGCTTGGAAACTTCTGGAAACTTTGGTGCCTTCTTTTGTGCTGAGGAGTTGATGATCCAGCAGCAGCAACAGAAGTGGGACTTAAAAAGAAACTTTCTTCTTCTGGTTTGTTTGGGTTTTTTTTGAAGTTTATTTATTTGTTTGAGACAGAGACAGCGTGAGCTGGGGAAGGGCAGAGAGAGGGAGAGAGAGAGAATCCCAAGCAAACTCCGTGCTGACAGCGCAGCGCCCGATGCGGGGCTTGAACTCATGAAACTGTGAGATCAGGACCTGAACCGAAACCAAGAGTGGGACACTCAACCGGGCCATCCAGGTGCCCCAGACTTGAAAAGAAACTTAATTTTTTTTTTCTTTTTAAAAACGGCTCCCTTATGCAAACGTGCCTTTCAAGAAACTATTTGAGGGTAAAACTAAAGTTACAGAGATCCCCTAAATGTTTTCCTTCTGTCCTTTCCTTTCTTTCTCTCGGCCATTATATTGCTCTTTAATGTGGGTCTCTTGGTCCTGAGGGGATCTGAAATGATTTTGGGGGGGAATGGGGGCAGAGATGTCTCTGCAAAACCCCATGGCAGTAAGGGCAGGAGGCCTACAGAGCGTAAGCCCACATGCTCAGGGAATAGCCCTCACATGGTTGGAAGAACAATCAGCAAATGCATCTACTCCCTTTCTACTTGGGGGAACCTGGAGAGCACAGCAAATGGGGGAAGTAGAAGTATCTAGGGCTATAAAATCAAAACAACGTTTAAAAGAGGGCAGGGATAGTGAAGCAGGAGAAAAAAAATCATCTGTATCCCTGACCTTTTCCAAAGATGTGGTTGTGGAGTCTTTTCACATTTTAAAGGCTCAAACTCATCTCTCAGAAGAAAGGAAACATATTAGGAGACCGTATGGATCTCCCAAGAATAATGGCGGGTATTAAATGGCTTTGTAAATGCTGGAAATTTTACTGCGTGCCTTCAATGAATTGGAAATCTGGTCTTTGAATGGAAAAAGGCAAATGGACATGGTGGGTAACAAAGAGCCTCAATTCTTGGAGGGTGTTCTCACAGAGCAAAGGAAGAAGGGCAGAAGTTGTGAAGAGATCAGCCCAAAGCCCTTTGCAGTGTGCTCATCAATTCAGTATTTCCCTTAATTTTCCCTCTAATAATTTAATTCTTAACATACCTTTCCCAGTATTTAAATTTCCTTCCCAAAAACCAAGCACTATTTTTAAACATGAAAATCTATTTTTGAAATAAAGATCTGTTTTTCTATGGGATTATGAAGATTTTTGTGTAAATAATTCAAATGAACACATTCGGTTTGAACCCTTAGAGGGGTCAATAACTTTCAAGAAATGACCCAGAGGAAAAGCACGGTTGAAATATAGAAACTGACAAGGGCGAACACATTCCCAGAGGGAATTGGTGTGGTATATACTTTAAAGAATCTTAACTTTGAATCACAGATTGTCAGTAAATTTTGGTGATTTTTGAAAAAAACATGTTCGAGCATCATTTCTCGGAAGTTTATTTTGGGGGCCACATGTTGGGATTCGCCTAGTCTTAGTCCTTCTGTAAAGGACCCAGGGATCTACACTGACTTCACTAACTTAGGCATGAGCCCCTCCCCCTTCCCAGTGCAAGGCAGGAGGGGCAGGGCACTTCCTGAGCTGCGCTGGCAGGAATAAGGACAAGGACAGACCCCTTGATGTAAAAGGAAGACAGTTGTTTCTGCGATTGCTTACGGCTGTTCTCTCACTCTTTAAATGAAGTTTAAAAAAGGTTTTTAGGTTTTAAATCTTAGATGATCCCTAACTAAAAATTTGTGACACAATTTGGTGTTATGGTAAAAGAGGGGGTTTAGATTTTGTTTAAAAATTTTTTTAATGTTCATTTTTGAGAGAGAGAGAGAGACAGAGAATGTATGGGGGAGGGGCAGAGAGCAGGGGAGACACAATCTGAAGCAGGCTCCAGGCTCTGAGCTGTCAGCACAGAGCCCGACACAGGGCTCGAACCCACAAACTGTGAGATCATGACCTGAGCCGAAGTCAGATGCCCAACAGACTGAGCCACCCAGGTGCCCCTAGATTTAGTTTAAAGTCGTTTTCATTGGACACATCACCATTGTCACTGCAATTTGCCCATCTACAACCTGGGGATCACACAGATTACTTCACAGAATTGAAAACATCCTCCGGGGGTGCCGGGTGGCTCAGTCAGCTGAGCTTCTGACTCTTGATTTCTGTGACTCTTGATTTCTGCTCAGGTCATGATCTCATGGTCGTGGGATTGAGCCCCATGTAGGGCTCTGTCCTGAGTGTGGATCCTGCCTAAGATTCTCTCTTTCCCTCTACCCCTCTTCCCCACTTACTCTTTCTGTCTCTCTCTCGCAAAAAAAAAAAAAAAAAAAAAAAAGTCTTCTGAAGGCACCTCACAAATTGAAAGTGTCATCCAAACAGAAGTCCTCTGAGCTATTTGCAAGGCACAAGTAAAGAGGGCATGTCAGAGTTCAATTCCAGGAACAAGCAAAACTGAGGAAGTTGGATCAGAACTCCAGATTCTTCTTTGCAACAGACCTTGGGTAACTCCAGCTCTCCTAGAGGAAGAGGGTGGTCCCTACCAATATGGGCTCCCTCTTTGCTAATGTGGCCAAAACACAGATCCTCAGTGAATGTGCAGTTGGTTTGTTATTTCAGGTTCATGCGATTTTTTCTTCTCGCAGGAAGTCCATGGGTGACAAAGATCTGGGCATCTTACTCTAGTTCCTTTACCTCATTCCACATTCTTGCTTTGGAGGTGGCAGGCCTCGCAGTCAATTGGCACGTGTGAGCCCATGCATGTGCGCACACACACACACATGCTGGGAAGGCCATACCCTTTGTTCAGTATTGAAATATTGACATAATGGTCGATGCAGAACAGTCACTTCCCTGAGCCCCACTGAGCGCTTCCCCTGACTCACAAACCTAGTGGCCCCAGACCCAAGTTGTGGCAAATAGGGCGACCATGTTATGCTCGGCATCCTTTTCTGATGATCAGTACCAGCTGGTTAAAATTTTTAATTTCAACTGCGGGGCAGCGGACCTTAGTGTTTGACTGAAGGTCCTTACCCATTTCCAGTCCTACAGTCAGCTGTGTCTCCCCCTGTCCTTGGACCCTATTCCTTATTCCCCTCAAAGTGCTGTCCTCTCTCTATGGCCTCTGTTGCAGGTGTCCTCAGCCATTCTGTTTAGTTGGATTCCCCTGAAGAATTAGGATTGTGAGGCATTTTGCAGAGTAGCCACAGGTGGAGTATCCAAAGGCAACACAGTCCTGCAAAAACTGAAGACTGAACTTCTCAAGATTATAAACATTATATCACCCCAGATAGTGTATTCCCTTCCTAGCCTTCAGATGCATTCCAAAGCTCCCAATCGATTACTTTGGCTTAAGCAGGGATGGCCCTAAAGAAAAGGCACTTTTGAAATACAAAACCTGCTGTGGTTCCCTGGATGCTCACATAATGAAGGGGTCATACACTGATAAATGTCAAGTTCAAAACAAAATTTTAAGATGCATTTACCTAGACACAGTTGATGTCTTACTATGTATAAAAGAATAATTATATTTTCATCAGACATTCTGTAAATCAGTGAAATGTTCCTTCCTACTTCTCTTGAGTCTACCATGACATCAGCCCTACTTAGATGTTGTGGGGGGGGGGGGATGCCACGGGAAGTAGGAAGTGACCTAGTTTGAGGCCATGGGTAGCCTTACAGCAATGCCCCATCTCCGCTCTCTTCTAATTCTCTTCTAATAGGTTGGGGGATAAGGAAAGAGGGGAGATGATGTGTTTCCTTGTGGGTACAAAAGGTGGCTCCTGACTTGTGTTCTTTCCCATGGTACTAAAAGAGGGACGAGTCTTTTCCATGAGTAAAGACAGAACCTAAGGCTGGATTATAATGAGGACAAGGCAAAGTTGGGGAGCTTCTTACAGATTACACTTTTTTTGTTCCTATCGTATGACCCAATATCTGTTAAGATAGAAAATCATTTGTGTGATCATGGCTTCCTCAACTTACAACGAGGTTATGTCCCCATAACCCACTGTAAGTTGAAAATATCACATATGGTAAGTAGAAAATTCATTAAATTCACTTAATTCATTAAATTCATTTAATAAACCTAACCCGCTGGGCTTAGTCCAGCCTACCTTAAATGTGTTCAGAGCACTTAACAGTAGCCTCCCATGGGGCAAAATCATCTAACACAAAGCTTATTTGATAATAAAGCATTGAATATCTCATGTTATTTATTGAATTCTGTTCTGAAACTGAAACACAGGACAGCTCTATGGAGACAGAATGGTTGTGAGCATATCGGTTGTTAACTCTCATGACAACTGGCTGACTGGGTGCTGGGGCCACCTCTGTCCAGCATCACAAGAGAGGATCGACCCACATTTCCCTAACCTAAAAAAGATCAAAACTCAAAACTCAAAGTACAGCTTCTACTGAATGCGTATTGTTTTTACGTCATTATAAGGTCAAAAAATCATAAGTGGAAATCTCATGAGTCAGGGGCCACCCATAGTTGGAACTACCATTAATAGATATTAAATGTTCCTAGAAAGCTAAAGAGCCATTAAACTTGAACAAGATAGGGCCTAACTTATAATATTTAATCAAGCTTAATGCTGATGGAGTGGAGGAACCCCAAATGTTTTTTGTTTTTTGTGGGGTTTTTTTTGCCACTTTGATGCTAGCAGAGATCTATAGGTATCACAGCTTAGTACATGTTGCTATTGAATTAAGTCACTAGAGTTTAATATAAGACAAAATCATTTTAAATTAGTGGGGACCATTGTGTTGTTTTAAGAAAATAATGCTGCCCATTCATTTGAATAAAACAGTTAAATACCTCACACTATATATATATATATATTTAATGTTTATTCATTTTTGAGACAGAGGGAGACAGAGCGTGAGCAGGGGAGGGGCAGAGAGAGAGAGAGAGGGAGACACAGAATCTGAAACAGGCTCCAAGCTCTGAGTTGTCAGCACAGAGCCTGACGTGGGGCTTGAACCCACAAACCACGAGATCATGACCTGAGCTGAAGTCGGACGCTTAACCCACTGAGCCACCCAGGCGCCCCAATATCTCACACTATATTAAAAATACTTTTCAGACAAATTAAAAGGGCTAAATGTGAAAGCCAAAATTAAGAATCTATTAAAGGAAAGTAAAGGAGACTCCTTACATTCTTGATGTGGAGAAGTTTTCCTAAGGAAGATACAAAACCCAGAACCAGAGGGACAATAAAATCAGACTTGGTGACATTAAAAGGAAAATTTCCTGCACAATGAAAGACCATATGGACAACATTAAAATACAAAAACCAAGAAACCAAATACAGCCTGGGAGAAAATATCTGCAAAATACGTAACCGTTAATGGAAAGGCACATAGACCACACAATAGAAAATTAATCAACAAGTATTAGTAGCTGATGCACAGAAGTACAAGTGGCCAATGAACGTTTGAAAAGATATTCAGCTTTACCAGTAGTTAGGAAAAAGCAGATTATAAGAAAAATGTGATACTGGTTTCTGCCCACCTGATCGGCAAAAATGAAAAAGGTTGTGGTTTTGTGTGTATCGTATTGCTTTTATTTTTAATTTTTATTTTATACCATTGACTCACCATATTCCCTATGCCCTGCCTTTTATCCCCATGACTCATTCCTTCCATAACTGAATGAGAAGGTTGTTAATGTCAAGCGTTGACGTATGGAACACTCCCTTGCAGCGTGCCACAGGGAGTGCACATTGGTAAACTTTTGTAAGTGAATGCTGTAGTGTAAAACATGCGAAGTACTTTCCATCAGTAGACAGATACCTGTAGCATTCACAGCCATGGAGCTGGCGAGACGCAGAGGGGTGAAAGCATCTAGAACCTGGGCACGTCGGTGGGGCCTAGCAAGAGCCATGACATAATGGGTGGCGGGCTGTGGGGATCTCCAACAGTGGATGGCTTACAGAGGCCTGTGGGAAGGACAAGAGAGTTAGCAGGAGGAGCCTTCAAATGACCATGGAGGGTCCTAATGGGATTGCTCTGATGGCACAGCCCATGTTTGGTTGTCCATTGCCTCAACATTTCCACAAAGCAGCAATTGCCCGGGACTCTTTGGTTGGCTGCACCAGCACTATTTACCCCCTATAGTTTACACCTGGCCGGAGTTACACATTTATGTTATTGGACTGGCCCCTATAAAAAGCTCCAAAAATGTTTTTTCTATGTCCTCTAGATTAAGTGCCCGACATTTGTAATATAAGAGAACAAGATAGTTAGACCTGGGATGTGAACTCATAGCCTCCCTCTCCCCCTCTTCCCCTTCCTCTACATTTGTACGGGTTTGAGCAAGTACCTGAATCCATGTGGAGCCCAGAAGGTAAAATAATATCCCAGATAGAGAGGCAGAAACCCGAAGGTCAGCACTATCCCAGATAGAGAGGCAGCCCGAAGGTCAGCACTAAGACCATCCTGAAGAATTGAAGGAGAGCTGGATAGCCCAGCATGAAAGCTGGGATGCTCCCCAGTGGACCAGGGGAACTTTAAGCTTCGTCTTATTAATTTTTATTGTATTTTATTAATTTAATTTTTATTATGTTTTTGTGACATCCTGTGAGGTTTACAGAACATAGGACACTGGTCCCTGCCTTCTGGAAGTTTCCCATCGAGTCCCAGAAACAAAAGAAACACAAAGTCAGTGGATGGTAAGTCCACCCTTCATGTCGCTCTGTCCAAAAACCCTCGGGTTGTCTCATTTCTATCTCCTCTCTTCATCTCACACAGACCTCTAGTTCATCAGCAAGCCCTGCTAGCCCACCTTCAGATGGACTCGGTCTGACCACTCCCCACCACTTTCCCTGCCACTGCTCTGGTCCAAGTACCTACATCAGGATCACTGCCGTCGCTTCATACCCTGTCCCCCTGCCCACCTGCTTACCCTTACCCACCTCATTGTCAACCAGGCAGCCGGGTGAGTCTTTGAAGACAGGTCATGCCCGTCCTTCTTTTAAGATCCTTCAATGGCTCCTCCCTCAGAGTAAAAGTCAAGATCACCACGGTGGCCTAGTAGCCCCTATATAAAACGCCCGCACAAGGATCTTTCTGACTTCACCTTCTGCACCAGCCTCACCCCCAGCTTCTGAGCTGTTCATTGACCACCTGCCTCTCCCTTTCTCTCTCCCTCCTTGGGACTCCTGCACCATTTGTCCTGCCTGCTTGGGTCACTCTTTTCTCTTGATGAACCCACTTTTCCTTTCCTAAGTCTTTACTTGAAGTCATCATCTCAATGAGACTGACCAAGGACACCCCCACCCCCATCTAAAATTACAGTCTGCCTTCTCCTAATCTGCCCCTATCCTGTTCTATGTGTCTTATAGGACCTAACACAGTGCATATTTTATTTATTTATTATATCTATTCTGCACCCACTAGAATTTCAGCTCCACATGAGCAGAGATTTTTGTTTGTTTTATTCTCTGGTGTAATCCAGAGGACATGAGTGAATCGATAGACAGATGGATGAATAAATTGGTCAGAAACAAAGATCATGTTTGTTTAATGTCAAACATGAGCATAGATTCCTGCTAAAAAGAATTGAGCAAAATGGAAATTTCATATTTTCTTAAATACATATCCTTTGGTATAAGAGGACCTAATCTGAGGAACATTTTGTCCTTTCGGGGTGTATTCAGACAGTTTAAGGACAAATGAGTTCCACTGAAAGACAGCGCTCTTCAAAAGTAAAGACAACATCCAACTTTCTGACCCTCTCCTGAACTTGGACATTTGTTTATTCAAGCAATCAACTGGCTTTTTAGACTTCAGTATGTTGAATTACACTTCAGTAATTCATAACTGCTTTTAATTACTGTGGCGATTATTTAAGGACAGAAAATAAATTGCAAAAAAAAAATTAAATAGGTCTTAAGTACTATTTAACAGTGGATTCAGATGCTGTCAGACTCAAGCCATGCATTTTCCAGTTGTTTTCAGTCTCGAAACAGAGCTGAATCTGTCCTGAAAACTGCAAAGATTATTAGCACCAATTGGGAATACTCAGGTCGGCTCCCAACTGACTAATCTCAGCCCTGCTGCTCCAGGAAAAACTGTTTTCCCATAATTACAGGAGATTGCAACCATGGAAAAATGAAAGGAAGGAGAAATGGAGAAGAAGATTCTCTGGAAACATAATATTAGTTCAAGAGAGAGAAATTGACTAACACAGAGAAAACAAAGCTCTATTCTCTTGTCTACAAATACAACTTAGTCCTGCTATTTCTGTGAATATCTGAAAACGAGATAGTAATTGTTTACATTTTTGATTTGAACACAATTACCATTTGTGATTTCTGGCACATCTGATCTGTTTAGGGGTTGTGTCCATGAATGCATACTTTTTAAAAAGTATTTTACTGTGTTCGGGGTTGGGGTACATATTTTAACATTATATATGTTTTCTGGTTTAAAAGAAATACATGCTTGGGGCACATCTGGGTGGCTCAGTGGGTTAAGCTTCCAACTTCGGCTCAGGTCATGATCTCACAGTTCATGAGTTCGAGCCCCGTGTTGGGCTCTGTGCTGACAGCTCAGAACCTGGAACCTGCTTTGGATTCTGTGTCTCCCTCTCTCTCTGCCCCTCCCCTGTTCATGCTCTGTCTCTCTCTCTTAAAGATGAATAAACATTAAAAAATAATAATAATTAAAAGAAATACATGCTATTGTAGAGAATTTATACTTAAAGTATACACAGAAAAAAAATGATAGTACCCATAATCTCACCATATTAATATTTTGACATTCTTTCTTTTCTTTTTTTCTCTGCATGGTTAGTGACTCCAACTCTCCTTTCCAATTTTTAAGAGGCTGTCTTCTCTATCCAAGGACCTCCAAACCTTGACATGACCAAGAGGTCAGCCCCCTTTATCTAACATCCCTTTCCCTGAGAGAAAACCAGGACTTTTAGCCATCGGTTAAAGGGCTCCTTTCTGGGGACTGTGGCCTTTGTTGGGGCCAAGTTCAGGAAGTCTGGAGCCAGGCCAGTGCAATGCAAGAGACATTTCAGGGAGGGAGGCAGGGGCTGCAATCAAGAGAGTCTGGTGGTCTAGAACACCCACCACCACAGAAAACGTGAAGTCTCGCTCCCAAGGTCACTGCCATGCTGGTAGTTTATCTGGAGGCGGGCTCAGAAGTAAAGGAAGCTCCTTTCTGGTTGTATTGCTCAGGCCATCCAACTGCAGTCTGGTCTTCCCCTGATGTCACATCACCCTTTCTGTTGACACACCCCATCTGTGAGACACCCTGGGTTTCTGTCAAGGCATGCCCACGTGAGGTGTTTGGGTCAGGAGGGGGCTAAAGCATCCTTGGTGTTGGGCTCAATCTAAACACAGCCTTGTTTGCTCCAGACAGAATCTATCAGTGGGTTTTGCCGTAGGATTATCAGAGGTGTTATCACATCATATCCTTGAAGACCTGATCATGCAGCAAGTGGCCATCTACAGTGTCAACCAAGGTCTTCGGTTCTCCATCTTTACTTATTTGAAGTGATTCAAAGCAGATTGCTGAAAGGGAGTTATGGTAAATTGTTTTCTTTATTTAAAAAAACAGTATTAAAGGCCATATTATAATTAGACAGCAATTTTTAAAAGCATCAAGAGGCAGGCATTGAGGGAGTATCATTGTCAGGACCCTTGTTTTATTATCAAATGGTGTTTAACCACTGATTATTCATGATGGTATAAATAGTGCCTTTACTGTTATGATCATGTGCTCCTAGCAGAAAAACATTTTGAACATAAGCAAATTTTAGTTACCAAAAAATCACTAAGCAAAAATGTGAATGTGTTTGAAATATGTACAAAATTAAAAAGAATAATATTAAAATAGGCATACATATATACATACATATCCATATCCATTTACATTATGTATAAAATACATACAGGTACATGTTTGCACACGTATCTGAATAGATGATGGCCATTATTTGCTTCTACATCTTAGGGCATATTGACATATGCCTATTTTTGAAAGCCACTCACTTAAAAATGTATTTTCTACCTTGGGCTTTCTACAGCTGAACATGGGCATTACTAACACAAATAGAAGGGAATAATTCTACAGAGAACATTGAATCATTCGTGCAAACAGCAGCCACAGCCGTGAATAAAGAAGCAAATGAAGAATGAATACAGCTTATGAACAAGGGCTGCCATGGTGGATGTCATGACTAGAGTTTCTGTAGAAGAAAAAAAAGAGGGAGAGAAAAGCTTGTTTTCTTGTTCAGGGAAATCATAGTGCTTCAAGAAGGAAGGAGTGGAGGTTTGGGACAAAGCATGGCTGGGATGGAGCTCCTGGCATGAAGGAATATGAGGGAGTACTTGGTCTTGAATATAGAAAACCACATGAACATATAATTCAAACGCCACCTGGCCTGAGAGGGAGAAAGGGATTTTGCAACTTCTAGAAGAGGCAGGACCTTTGCAGGGCACTACAATCCCATCATCTTTCTAGATTACTGAGGGGGACAAAAAATCAAGTTTCAATTTATATTTGTTCTTTATATATTACCTTCAAGTAATACTGCTTTAGAACAATTCTTTCAGAAGGAAAACACACACATTTGTTATCCCACAAAGTTAAAAAAAATTTCCACCAGTGACTTCCTTCCTTCGAGGGAAGGAATTACCTGGGGAATGAAACAGCACAGACATCATGGTATGTGATGCATTAATAGTCTTGCAAGAAACTTGAATTTCCACAGTAGTGATAGATGACATCAGGAGTTTTTTAAGTATTTTGAAATGGTTGGGAACAACTTTGGGAATTTTTCTACCCTAAATGAATAATATGACTCTTTGTTCTCAGTGCTATTTGCCTCCCATCTTTGGTCCCAATTGAAGATGTTGCTCTCATTATCCTAAGATGTTCTTGCAAACTATTCCCGGAGGGCATCGCTCCTTCTCCTGGGTTCTATCTTTCCTCTTTCCCTCTGGACAGAGTCCAGCCAAGATAGTGACCAGCACCAGGTCTCCCTGGTCCTCCAGAGAAAGATGGAGGAAGGGCACAGTTCCCATGACACACACGAACTTCATCGGACTTCTAGGAGTTTTTCCGAAATGTTTGCACTTTCAACACCTGGGGCACATGGACTTTCCCTCGACGGTTTCAGTTTCCTTCTGCTTAGTGGCTGCTGTCTCCACCCCACTTCCTGTCTTGGGTCAAGACCAATGATCACTAGGAAAATCATTTGGATCTCTGAGGTTTTGAACGCTAATCTTTGCTGTCTAGTCCAATGCACTTAGGTTTTCAGGGAGCTCATTTTACCCCGACCTTGACTTTTTGTCTTCTGCAGCTCTGTATCCACATGAGCTATAAGAGTCCTCTGAAAGCTTCTTGCTGAGAGGTATCTCATGGTACGTTTTTTGTATTCATCTCTTCTGTATCACTTCATAGATAGAGGATTAAAATGGACTTTTGACCCAGCAGAGAAGAGAATGGACACTTGTTCATTTTATTCTGTAGAGCCTGCCCTCCTACATTGGCCTGCTTTACTCCATCTCTTATGCAAAGAAAGCATCCAAGACATCTCAAGATGGCTTTCAGCCCTCAGCCCTGGTTTAGATATAGGAATACTGAGAAAGCAAGGTAAGTAGTCAGTTTCCAACACGACATGATCTAGGGGTTTGGAGACATCTTCTTTATCTATCACAGTCCTTAGAAACATATCACTAAAGATTTATCCCTTTGGATTAACATTACAGTGATAACATATTGCAAATCTAAAATTGGGACCCAGGGTATGACTCTGAGAATATGTTATGCTAGAAAGAAAGAAAGAAAGAAAGAAAGAAAGAAAGAAAGAGAAGAAGAAAAGAAAAGAGAAGAAAAGAAAGGAAAAGAAAAAAATAGAAATGATCAAAGGAAAAAAGTGTCCCTATTCTAAAGTATGAACACACCAATGGAGTGGTATCTCTCAAAAAAACTATGTCAGCTTTACCTTGATGTGAATTAGTTCTTATTATGAAATCACTTTCCTGCTCTCAACTAGTTGCAATAAGAGAAAGGACATTTTTTTTTTTCGAAATGAAGAGAAGATAATCATGAAGTATGGAGCTTTGTCCCCAACAGGCTTGACCTGGACATCTGGGTAGATGATAGTCAGGGGGTCAGGAGGAAGGATTTGCCAAAAAAGGCAAACCCTGCCTTCATGCCTGTAGACCAGATTCTCCAGGAAGCAGGAGAATCAATCACCACGTGGCCGCTGAGGTCCCAAGGGAAGTACTCAGAGCAAAATCCTGAGTTTTTGACCAGGAAAACTTGTCCTCCCCCCGGCAAAGTCTTGGCCCAAAGCGTGGTCTCTGAAGAGTCTCAGTGCTTTCAGAGACTTTCTGGTTGGAAGTGGCTGCCTGTTGTGGACAAAAGGTGAAAACAAACACCATAAAAATAAATTAAAGGTGCCCCTTAATCACTCAGCTAGACAACTAGTCAACACCTTTGCAAATCAATGGTGGCTTAATAGACTTCTTAAAATTACTCTTTTTTTTTTGGTTTCTTTAATAAAGTTGAAAATACAATGCAGTTTTACAAGGCATTTTTTTTTTTCTTCAATCGTGTCATTCTTTGTTTCGCTTAAGGGGGAAAAGTCTTTTTCACTCTGGCCAAAAAGAAAGTCGGAGGAGGGCTATGAAGGAATGTTATATTTTGGATTCTTCTCTGGATAAGTTAAAATAAAAAAACTGGCAAAATGATATCGGAATAATGGCAGGTAGTCCCGATGGCCCCATGTTGGACTCTACCTTGAAAAGGCTGTTTGTTAGATTATACGGGGCTCTCGAAAATTCCCAGGACTCTAACTTTGACGAAAAATTTTCCATCATCTGGTTAGAATTCCTGGGGTTAGCTCAGACCTGCTATTTCCTCCCCATGTGTTCTGCAAACCACGGAGGAGTGGGTCACTGTTTTGCAGGAGTCAGGAGTGAGATGCAATTATGGAGCCTGTGCGCAGGACGGATGATACTGTCCCCCAAGCCGGCACAGAAAGCTGCCGGCCTGCATTCAGGGGCTGCTGATTGGATTTGGCCTGTAATATCCTATGAAGGCCTTGTCGGCCAGCTCTCCCCGTCTGTTTGTTTAGAAAGAAACCACTGTGTGATGTGGTTATTCTAACACGGCCTGCAGAGCAAGTGCTGCCTTTGACGTGATGCATCTGCAGCGTGCACGTGTGTGTGCCCACATACACACACGCACACTCACTCTCACACTCACGGGCCCGGAGGCCTTCCTGCCTGGTACATGAGGAGAAGCCTCAGATGTGAGCCTGCATCTCTGAAAATCAAGCAGATAGATTTGGAGCTGGCCAGGGGATTTGTTATCCTCGGTCTTAACCCATAATATTTGGGGGGACAGTTTATATTCAGAAATCCAGTGTGTTGGAATGCTAGAATAACAGCAATTTTTGGTAATTTGCTTGGGTTTGCATTTGTGCTTTCTTTGGCCTAATCTGTTTAATTGAGACCTGAACTCTGGCTGGCTGCCAGCATTTACAGAGCATGTGGGCACCAGATTGATTTACCTCTATTTCTGTCGACTAAAAAAGTGACATTCTTTTTCCTCTGTTAGCCTCTCACCCTGGGGAAAGTCATACATTGAGCCAGCTTGCCTGAAAATAAATTTGAATTTGCAGTAAGTAAAGACAGGGATTGAACATACCAATTTTCACACTCACCCTTCATTCTATAAAGGTCAAAACGTGTATTAACAAAGGGAAGTCAATAGTGGGCAAAAAACGGATTCTTATTGACCAGAAGAGGCTTCACCTTGAATGAAACATTCAGACACATATTGGTATATCTGCTGAGCAGCAAACTTATTCCCGCAGCCCTGGGAACTCCAGAAAAAGTCCCTAGACCTTACTTAACTCTAGAAAAGCGGAGACATGTGCTCAGAGGCCACCCTTATGAGACAGCATGAAAGAACGGTTTTAGAGATAGAAGAAGTGTACTCAGAGAGAGAATTCTTTTCTTCTGGGAGGCGTGGAAAGAAGGTGCGTGAAGGAGGCCTCCTTTGTACTGAAACCCTCCCGCACTTACTTACACACGGACATGAATGGCACAAAATGGAACACGACTTTCACTTCCCAGTGAATCGGAACATGTTCGTATATATGTACCTATGTGTTTGTGTGTGTGCATGTGTGTGTATAGATAAAAGCAGAGAGAAGCAGTTGGGCTTTTATTTTATTTTATCTATTTTTTAAAATGTTCATTTACTTTTGAGAGAGAGAGAGAGAGCGCGTGGGGAAGGGGCAGAGAGAGAGGGGGATAGAGAATTAGAAGCAGGCTCTGCACTGACAGCAGCGAGCCCAATGCTGGGCTCGAACTCACAAATTGTGAGTTCATGACCTGAGCCAAAGCTGGACGCTCAACCGACTAAGCCACCCAGGCACCCCATCAGTTGGGCTTTTTCAATATTAACCTTAACATTGTTGGGGCTCTGATAAATTTATGAGACAAAGCATTCAGTCTATGGAGAGAGATATGTATACTATCTCAACTATTTTTGCACACAATAGTGTATTGGTATTGTATTGCTATACTGTATGGATAGGTCATCTATATTTCATATGCTGTCACTGATTAAGCTTATCTTTTAATTGAGGGAATAGACAGTTTTTCAGTGTGATAAGGGAAGCTGTTAGCTTTCTATTGACTCATATTTTTTCTTTCAGCAGCACTGCTACAAAGGTGGCCAGCTTTACTTTCAAATAACATGGCTGGAAACATGGCGCTCCCTCTAGCTAACAATATCTGCAATTCAATATCTGCATAGTAAGTACAGTACAGCCAGACGCAGTGGAATCTAACTTCCCTGGCTCAAATCCTGACTTGACCCGGTCCACTGTGGTTGATCCCAAAGTTACTTTAAGCATGAATCTCCTCCTCTGTAAAATAAGGACGATGACCATGTCCATTTTGCGGGGTTGTTACAGTTCTTCAGTGGGACAATATATGAAATGCTGAGCACATTCCTTGATACAAAGGGAGCATTCAATAAATTTCACCTATTATCATATACATAGCATAATAAATGCACACGGCACCAACTTAAACAGTAGAAGTGTTTTAGTGAGAGTGGTTTTACTGTTTCACTAAGCTGAAAGCATAATGAAATTATTAGAATATCATAGAGAAAGTGATAGACCAACACTCCCTTTCTACTTCCAGTATTGATTTTATTTTGTTCTGCCGTGATTCTACTCTTGTTAATTTAAGTGCTGGGGATTTGTAAAAGCCAATTGGGGTGGCCATTCCTAGTTGCTGTAGCTCATCAAGACAAAAGTAGCAACAGTGTGAATAGTATTTTGAGGGTTTCATTGTCCATAATGCTTCTGTCTGATGAATCACAGTAAACAGATCCCCGTAACTTATATATCAACAGGCCATTCATGTAAATTCAATGAAAATCAGTCATTACTGGATATTTTGGTTTGTAAGCCTTCTCCACTAGACCATGCCCTCATTGAAGATGGTCATATTTATCATAGCACCTCCCACAGCACATGGCGGCATGTTTGGCCATGATCAAGGATGAAACAACATAGCTCTTTATTCCTGGGTGCAGGTCACATGACATGAGACTTGGTCAGCTTGATTTAATGGCATAGCATTACATGGACTTTGCCTGCTTACAAACCTTCAATGACTCTCTGATCAAAGAATCAATCCCAAACTCTTTGATCTATGTATAAAAGGATGAAATTTGCAGTCTTTCTGCAAGGCAGTAGGTTAGGCTCTGAGAACACAAATAATAACACAATATTTGTGTTAAGAAACAGTGTTAGTGCCATAGAAACCGGCACTGCTGTTGTACAGAGGTCTCTGAGAAAGAATCCAAACCTTCTGAGGAAAACAGTATAGATGCTCATAGCAGTGAGAATAGGAGCTATTTTGTTACGAAGCGTTCCTAAAGAAGTTCAAATATTCAGTTAACAAATGGTCCATTCAGTTCTATACAGTTTCAAAAATATTGCTATCCACATCATGAAGACTTTCTTGATCACCCTTGCCTCTGATGGTCCAATTCTCAATCTTCCAAATTCCTGAAGCAATGATTGTCTGTGTGCCTCCCCTGACATAGGACACAGTAGAGTGTAGGGTTCCTTATGCTTTCCGTGTAAATTCACCAGCTCCCATTCTTGAGTCTAAGCTGGATCCAGCCCTGGACTCCTATTTGTGACTGACCATGACCCAATTGCCATGAACACCTTGCCATACCACAGTCCTTTGCCAAGCGAGTGGGCCTTTGATATGTAGAGTTTTTATGTTTCTTGACTTCTGCAGGGGTGATAATGCTTGATTAGCATCATGATACTGAGCTTTATTTCTTGCTCTGTAAGAAATTTCCCCAAACTTGTAGAAGAGCCTTCTTAAGCTGAATGCCAGACAAGAGCCCCCTGAGTTACTCAAGCTGGGATACCACTGTCTGCTGTGTGAATATTCTGCCCAGGGGCTAATATGAGTAGGAGTCTCTACAGTTTATGCTTTATGTACATAAAGCTGCGTGGCCAAGCAAAAAAGAGATAATGAAAATGACTAGAAATTAATAACATAAAAAACCAACACACAAATAACAAATGTGTGAATAGACAACTATGTCGTAGGAAAGTTGAAAAACACAAAAGTGGGTTATTTGAAAAAACTAATAAAACTGACAAACCCCTGGTGAGATTGAACAAAAAGTTCATTTAAAAAAAAAGAATAGAGGATTGGGCTTCTACCTTCAGCTAAGATGGAGTAGCAGAAACGGGATCTACACAACCACTTGAAACCACAAACAAATGCAACAGAAAAAAAAATACACAAAACAATGGTTTTCAACACACTGGCATTAAGCAACAAAAGGCAGGGATCCCTGAGAGACAGGGGGGAAATCAGATAAGGTCTAGGGTTTCTGCCTTGCAAGAGATTTCGTCTGTAGCATGGGGATGGGGAGTGCAAGAGAGCCTCCAAGTTGAGGAACCAAAACTAAAAATCTGGATAGACCAAGGTGGCTGGAGTTTGTTGGACAGCATACCAAAGAACGTAGCTGAACAGAGAGAGAACTCCAGAGACTGGTAGAGATTTCCCTTCATGTAAACAGAGTAGTGAGAGAACTACTTATGGTTGTGGAAAGATCCTCCCAAAAGACTCAGAGAGAACAGTGCCTTCTACCCACAGAAGGCTGGCAGTGGTGCTTGCTGCCACCCCCAGAAAGAAAACATCATAATTCATCTAGTTTGGGGTAGAATATTCAGAAGTGGGGGTAGTTAACATTAAACACTGCCCTGGTGCCTCCTAACAAATCTTAAAATCAAAACCTAAAAGAATCAACTGTCTCCAAATATCTCAACAACACCCTAGGAGAAATATCAGGAATATTTAAAGTGATGCAAAAGTATCCAGCACCCCAAAAATGTAAAATTCATTGTCTGGCATCCAATCAAAAATCACCAGGCATGCAAAGAAGCAAGAAAAATGTGAGCCATAATAAGGAGAAAAATCAACCAAAAGATTATACATTGCAAAAGATAACGTTGGTAAACTTGAAACATAGCAAAAGAGATACTATCTAAAGTAAAACAGGAAGGAAAAAAAATTACTTAGAGCAAAACAAAATAAAAAAATCCAAAAACAATGAACAAAGTATCGGTAGGGTGTGAGATCACCAAGTGGCCTAATATAACAAGGAATATCCAAAGGAGAAGGGATGGAGAATATTTTTGAAGAAATAATGTTTAGAATTTCTCCAAATAAATAAAAAAAATATAAACCCATAAACTATATAAAACTATAAACTTAATCTTGGATTAAGATCCAAGAATCTTAATGAACCTCAAGCAAAAGAAACATGAAGAAAACCACACCAGCATATGTCATAATAAAATCACTCATAAAATCAGTGAAAAGAAAAATTCTTAAAAGATTTTCACTGGAAATAATACACCCAAGAAGACAGTAGAATAATATCTTAAAAGTTACGAAATCAAAAATTGTCAACATAGAATTCAATACCTAACAAAAATATTTTTGAAAGTGAAGAAACTAAAGACTTTTTCAAATACACAAAATATTATTCAGCAGCACGGTCAAGGAGAAGGAAAATGATACCAGATGGAAATATAGATCTACACAAAAGGAATGAAGAGAGCCAGAAATTATAATTATGTAGGTAAGTATACAATACAGTATATTTTCTTATTCAAATCTCATTAAAATATCGTTGACTGTTTAAACAAAAATAACTGCAAAGTCATATGATGTTTATAACATATGTGGAAGTAAAATGTATGACAATCACAACACAATTACTGGGAGGGGAGAAGTAAAAGTCTATTATGATAGAGTCCTTATACTGTACATGACATAATATAACATCACTACAAGACAGACTGTGATGACTTAGAAATGCATATTATAAACCTGAAAGCAACCACTAAAATATCAAAACAAAGAATTATAACTAATAAGTCAACAAAAATATAAAATGGAATAAAAAATACACTCACTACAAAAGTAGGCAAAAAATGAGGAAAAGAGTAAAAATGAGGAAACGGGGAACAAAGAATAGGAAAAATAGAAATCAAATTGCAAAATGGTAGATAAATTTAACTCATACTAATAACCACATGAAATGTAAATGCTCTAAATACCTTAATTAAAAAAGCAAAGATTATCAGATTGGATAAAAATGCAAGACCCAGGACACATGTTGCATTCAACATATAGCATTATATACAATAGAATACAATACATATATCTTATTTATGTGAATATAAACATACACTAGTTAAAGGAAAATGGGTGGAGAAAAAGGTATATCATGCTAACACCAACCAAAATTGCAAGTAGAAACAGATAAATTCACAGTTATAATTAGAGATGTCAATACCTCTTTTTCACTAATTGATAGAGGAAGTAGATAAAAAAATCAGTAATAAATGAAAGACCTGAACAACAGTATCAACTAACTTGCCATACTTGACATTTATAGAACATTCCATTCAACAATAGTGGAAAATACATTCTTTTAAAGGTTCAGGAAACAATCACCAAGGTAGACCATATTATGGGCCATAAACAAATTCTCAATATAGATAAAATGATGCAAGCCATATAAAATATTGTCTCTAACCACAATTAATTTAAATTAAAAATAAATAATCAAAAAAAAAAACCCCATATTTGGGGAGAAGGAGGATAGAAAAAGAAACATAACTTCATATTCTGCTGAAATTTAAAAGGCGATAAGGCATGATCCATGAAAGAAATAATTGATAAGCTGGACTTCTTTTTTTTTTTTTTAATTTTTTTTTAACGTTTATTTATTTTTGAGACAGAGAGAGACAGAGCATGAACAGGGGAGGGGCAGAGAGAGAGGGAGACACAGAATCTGAAACAGGCTCCAGGCTCTGAGCTGTCAGCACAGAGCCAGATGCAGGGCTCGAACTCGCGGACCGCGAGATCGTGACCTGAGCCGAAGTTGGCCGCTTAACTGACTGAGCCACCCAGGCGCCCCCCAGCTGGACTTCTTTAAGATTCAAAAGTTCTGCCTTATGGAAAACATTGTCAAGAGAATAAAAAAAGCAACCCACAGACAGGGAGGAAATATTTGCAAAAGATATATCTGATAAAGAATTATTGTTTAAAATACACAAAGAACTCTTAAAACTGAACAATAAGTAAATAAACAACCCAATTAAAAAATGAGCCAAAGATCTTAAGAGGCATCTCACCAAAGAAAATATACAGATGGCAAATAAGTATATGAACACATGTTCCACATCGTATGTCATCAGAGAAATGGAAATTGACCATGAGATACCACTACAACAACTGTTAGGGTGGCCAAAACCCAGAACACTGACAACACCAAATGCTGGTGAAGATATGGAGCAACAGGACCTCTCATCCACTGTTGGTGCGAATACAAAAATGCTAGAGCCATTTCGGAAGACAGGTGAGTGGTTACTTACAAAACTAAACATACTCTAATCTATGATAAGTGTTAGCATGATCCAGCAATCATGCTGTATGGTATTTACTCAAAGAAGTGAAAAATGTATGTCCACACATAAAAGCCTACATATGGATATTTATAGTAGCTATATTCATGATTTCCAAAACTTAGAAGCCACTAAGATTTTTTTTCAGCAGGTGAATGGATAAACGGTGGTACAGGGGAATATTATTCATTGCTAAAAAGAAATAAGCAATCAAGCCATGAAAAGACATGGGAGAACCTTAAATGCATATTATTACTAAGTGGAAGAAGCCAACCTGAAAAGGCTAAATACTCTATGATTCCAGCTAAATGGCTTTCTGGAGAAGATAAAACTATGGAGACAGTAAAAAGTTCAGTAGTTACCAAGGACAGAAGTAAAGAGGAGATGAATAGGCAGAACACAGAAGACTTTCAGGGCAGTAAAACCGTATGATACTAAAATGATGGATACGTGTCATTATGCGTTTGCCCAAATCCACAGAATGTACACTATCAAGAGTGAACCCTAATGTAAACCATATACTTTGGGTGATAATGATGTGTCAATATAGGTTCATCAGTGTACCACTCCGGATCAGGATGTTGATGATGTGGGAGGCTATGCATGTATTGGGGCAGGGAATAAATGGAAAATGTCTGCACCTTCTTCTCTATTTTGCTGTTAACTGCTCTAAAAGAAAAAATAAGTCTTAAAAAGGTAATAAGAAATGATCAGATCATCTTTAAACTAGCAAATTTGAAAGTTTTAATGAAAGAAGAAATTTCTAGAAAAATAAACTAGACTTAACAGAAATAGGATTTACAATTTAAAAAACTGAATCATTTCAAAATCTTCAGTCAAAAATCTCTAGGATTAACCAGTTTTACAATAACATTAGCAAAGTATTCAAAGAACAAATAATTCTAATAACACATAAGGTATTCCTATAGAAAGAAGAAACTTTTCCCAACTTGCTTTATGGTCACTGTATAATCATAATACCAATCAGTCAAGGATACTACAAGTGAGCCTAGTACAGGCCAATTATTAGTAAACCTGTTTATAAAAACTATCGTGGCCAAGTTAACCTAGAAAATACAAAGTTGGCTTAACACTCAAACACTAATCAAAGTAAAGGAAAAACTACAGTAACAAAGCAAATGAGTGGTTTCACTGGAGCTCAGTAAGGGTGGGTACTGACTGCAAAGGGGCATGAGGGAACTGTCTGGGGTGCTGGAAAAGTGCACACATTTACCAAAATTTACTCAATTGCATAATTTAAAGGGCTGAATTCTATTCTATATAAAATACATCTCAATAAAACTTATTTGAAAATACCAACCAGAAGGATAAAACCTCCTAACACATTAAAAGAAAAAAAAAAAAAACCACACAATCACCTCGAGAGAGCTGTAATAGAGTCAAACTGATAAAGGTTAGCATCCATCTATGAGAAAATCTCAAATGGAAAATAGAATATTTCTTAACCTCATAAAAGATATTTTCAAAACCATTAGAACAAAACACCCAATTATGAAAGACTGAAACAAGATAAAAAGCCAAAGTTCAGATTATTGCAAATATTGGAGTCTTAAGGAGAAAGCAAGGCAAAAAAAAAAAAAAAAAAGAGAAAGAGACAGAGAGAGAAAGAAATGAAAGAAGGAAAGAAAGAAAAAAGAGAAAGAAAGGAATAAAAGAAAGAAAAGAAAGAAAGAAAGAAAGAAAGAAAGAAAGAAAGAAAGAAAGGAGGAAAATTTCAATTTATGACAGAATCAGCATTACAGTTCAGTGAGGAAAAGGATGGACTTTTCAATAAATAATGTTACACAATTGATTCAATTAATGTGGAAAAAAGATTAAATTGGACTCTGCCTCAAAACATACTCAGAACTCAGTGCCAGGTATTTTAAAGACAGTTTTAAAAGGTAAAACTGTGGTAACTTAAGAAGACAATATAAAGAAAACTATTTCTCAAATAAAATGCACATGTCAGAAGGCATACGGGAAAACTGATGTATTATTAGAATATATTTGTAAATATCTGTCAATCAAAAAGTGACCATAAGAAAATGACAGAAAGAAGTCAAAAACTGAGAGAGAAGACGTCCATTGCATCGACCGCTGAGAAAGACCTAATATCCAGAATATAAAATTTATATAAATTTATATGAATAAATAATAGGCCAAGCTAGAAAAATAGGAAAAGATGTAAACAGGAATTTCGTAGAAGAGGGAACGTGAACAGCCCGTGGGAATAGGACGCATCTGATCTCGTTACTAAGGGAAATACACATTAAAGCCCAGTGAAATATCACTTCTCGCGTCCCAGATTGGCAAACATTGAGAAAGGCAGACAATACCAAGTGTTGAGGACAGGAAGCAACGGGAACTCTGATACAGTGCAAGTGGCAGTATGATCTGGTTCAACCACTTTCAAAAGAGTTTAAATAGGATTTTCACATAGGGTATGTGCACGTGGATATTCACATGCCCGTTGGCCCTATATATGCATGTAGGCGTGTCTATAGGGAATATACACATCCCTACCACTCAGCATTCCATTAAGTATCTATACCAGAGACCTTCTTGTATATGTGTATCCAAAATCATAACAAGAATGTTCACAGTAGCTTTATCCAAAATAGCAAAAGCTAGAAACAACACAAATGACCATGGACAATAGATTAGTTAAACTGAGATGTATTCATACCATAGACCATCGTACATCAATAAATGTTAATGAACTTCAACCACACACATCAATATGGATGAATCTTACAAACATAAGATTAAAAGAAGGGAACACATTGCCAAAGAATTCATCCCCATGGTTTTGTTAATATTGGGTCCAAAGGAGACAAAACAAAATAATTAATTTTCTTTTTTTTTTTAATTTCTTTTTTTAACATTTATTTATTTTTGAGACAGAGAGAGACAGAGCATGAACGGGGGAGGTACAGAGAGAGAGGGAGACACAGAATCGGAAGCAGGCTCCAGGCTCTGAGCTGTCAGCACAGAGACCAATGCGAGGCTGGAACTCATGAACCACAAGATCATGACCTGAGCCGAAGTTGGACACTTAACCGACTGAACCACCCAGGCGCCCAACACCAAAATTTTTAATATTGATTCTTGTCACTGTAGAGACAGCCTCCCTTAGAAATGGAGAATTTATGTGACACAGTTCCTTCTGGTCTATTTTATAAATGGATCTTAAAAATCCAAAGATGTAGCTTGGAATGATGAATCTGAGTTTTATTTTCATGTGTTTTCTTTCTCTCTCTCTCTCTCTGCCCCCTTCCTTTCTTATTTTTCTATTATTTTTCAGTACAAGTATGATAAAAATTACCCACATCTGTTATTTATCTTTTCGTCCAGGGGCAAGGCAAATGTGTATAGTTCGCTCAGGATAACAGGAACCATATGGAGCCTGTGGAATTATATGTATTATCAGTTTACAAATTCAAACTTTTCCAAAGATTGTCCACAAGCAGCTCAGGGTTCTTGGGTGCAAGAGTTTGCACTGCAGTGTTTATATTCGGCAAACATATTGGTGTAAAACCTGCTTGCAGCTGGTGCCTCCTCAGAGAGAAGGGTCTTAAAGTAGTCCCAGTGGTTCTCAAACTTTGCTGTGGATTAGAATCGCTTTGGGGTGCTTTTGAATATCCCTATTCTCACACCACACTCCATATCATTTAAATTAGAATCTGTTGGCCAGAACTAATGGCATCAATCTTTTCTTTTCTTTTCTTTTCTTTTCTTTTCTTTTCTTTTCTTTTCTTTACTTTTCTTTTCTTTTCTTTTCTTTCTTTTCCTTTCCTTTCCTTTCCTTTCCTTTCCTTTCCTTTCCTTTCTTTTCTTTTCTTTTCCTTTCTCTTCTTTTCTCTCTTCTCTCCTCTTCTCTTCTTTCCTTTCTTTTTGTTTTAAATTCGCTAGGCTATTCCCATGTGTACGTAGGTTTAAGAACCAGCAAGAGCTTAGGGTGGGGGATGGGGGGGACTTATGTGGCTAGAATAAGGGAAATGCTAAAAGACCAAAACACGTCTTCAGTCGGAGCCAGTTTTTGCCATTAGTTCCGGTAAAAATTTCTTCCTACTCAAGTTGCAATTAACACCCCCGAAGTACTATATATCTCAAGAATATCCTTCTCAAAAACAGCAAGACTTATTTGACTAGATCCAGAGGGTTTAATCTTTCTCTCTTAAAAAGAGAGAGAAGAAACTCAATCCATTCATTCAATTTTCAAGTCAATCGCTATTCATGCGACAAGTTACATCCTGAGCTTAACACAAGTTCTGTGTCTGTTACGCTTAATCACATACAGTTGGCCTTCAAACAGAGATCAGAAGGTGACATACAAGGTACGTTCCAGGCACCAGCTGTCTCCAATTCAGCGTCTTGGAAGGAGCCATGCTGAACAGTGGGTCAATTTTCAGAGGATGGCCCACCGGACGCCTCTCAGAAGACAATTTGCTTTGATCTCCAAGGGCATTTGCACTCTCATGAAAACCTCTGGGTCCCGCCGCCCCCTACAATGGTCTCAGTGTCTACAGAATCCTTTCCCAAGTTGTCTTCTTGTTGCAGAGAAACAATGAGGCACTTGAATTTACTATGAAGAGCTGTGTTGCCATCAAGAACTGGATCCTTTATCTTGTTGCTGTTATTTCTTTTTAATAGAAATAGTATTTAAAACAATAGCTCCCCATTGATAGGTACAGTTGCCTTGCTGCATAGAACCGGTTCCTGATTGGTTCAGGTGAGTGATTTGAGTGATTACAGATTATCTGTAAAATGAGGGACGATGCTTTGAAATAATGTAATCTCTAAAGCTGCTTCTAGGTAATTCTAAGATTGTCTGATTTTGAGCATCTAGAATTTGCCTTATATAGCACTGAAGTCAGACCAAGGCTCAAGCACCAATTTCATAACTTATATTGAGCAATTTACTTATCGCCTCTGGGTCTCAATTCCCACACCTCCAAAAAGGAGCTTATTATTATACTTGTTCCCTTGGATGGATAAAAGCGTGGGTCCTAGAACCAGGCAACGCTGTCTGAACCCCAACCCCAGCAGACTTAGAGTAAGTTCCATAACATCCCCATGCTTCATTTCCTTCGCTTTCTTACTTTTCTTCCACCCAGAAATTCTAGGAATCCACCTAATGGAATAAGTAATTAATTATAAATAATATAACCAAGTAGAGCCCCATCTTCTGCCCACAATGTGGTCATCAGAGGACTTTTTGTGGGGATCACAGCTGCCCTCCATAGTGTCAAAGTAGAACATCACATTTTTACCTTGCATATTATAACTAAATCATCCATTTCTGGGTAGAGGAAAAGTAAGAAAGTAACTCTGGGATCTCAATGAAGCGTGTGGAATGCACACACTTACCAATCCCTCACCTTCAGGTCCCCCTTGGAACTGCCAAAGCAACGCGAAAACAGAGGAAAACGTGTGTACAAGAAATGATTGAAGAATGTCACAGAGAATAGAAATCCTGAGGAATTTCTATAAGATATAGTGCAAGTGAGGCAGGTTGAAGACGAAGTCGACTAAGTCTGCAGGAAAAGATGCATTTTGCCAAGAAGAAGCCCCCAGTCTCTACGTGCCGGTGCTAAGGACACCCTGGGGCACATCATTTGAGGAACAGTTTCATCCTGTCAGGCACCGAGTGCCACTTGGAGTAAGGAGCCCATGAACATGCTTCTCCCACTTGCCCTGATGTCTGCAAGCAGGCAATTCCAGGCAATTCCAGGGCGCAGTTTTTAGCAAAATAAAGTTAGAGAAAAATCTCATCTTTGCTTTTTCTCTTTACCTAAGCCACTCGTTGCCTAAGAAAATCTTCCTTAGTTTTTCCAGAGAGCTGAAATACAAATTTCCTCTGCCAGAAGGAGCAAATGGAAAAAAATGACCAGATTTGCTAAAAGGCACAGAAATTTAAAATGTCTTTTAAGGTTCTAAGGAGTCAGAAACAAGGTCCTCTCAAGAAATAGAACTACTATGTGAAATATGTCAGCAAATGAGCTCAAAAAAGCCTGTATTTCATACTTTTTATAGGATTTAGGAAACTATTCAGCAGAGAATAGGCAATCAGCAAAAGGGAAAATTCAATATGAGAGAATGGTAGACTTTAAATTATGGATGTATATTTCGATACCTATAAATATATATCCATATATATGGATTTAAAATCCATATATATTATAAATAAATATAAATATATAAATATATATATTCATATGTAAGTATCTCTTTATATAAATTTAAAGACCAAGTAATGGCAGTGAGAAGCTAAGAGTATATTGCAGCAAAGAAAACCAGTGATGCACAAACCCACTTTAAGAAAATTTTCTAAGGGTGCCTGGGTGGCTCAGTTGGTTGAGCATCCAACTCTTGAATTTGGCTCAGGTCAAAATCCCAGAATCATGGGATCAAGCTCCGTGTGGGATTCTGTGTTGAGCATACAGCCTGCTTAAGAGTCTCTCTCTCCCTCTGCCCTTCTCCCCAGTCATGGTCTCTCTCTGTCTGCCTAAAATGAAAGAAGATAAAATACAAATCAAAATTACGATGAGATATCACCTCACGCCAGTCATAGTGGCTAAAATGAACAAATCAAGAGACTATAGATGCTGGCGAGGATGTGGAGAAACAGAAACTCTCTTGCACTGTTGGTGGGAATGCAAACTGGTGCAGCCACTCTGAAAACGGTGTGGAGGTTCCTCAAAAAATTAAAAATAGATCTACCCTATGACCCAGCAATAGCACTGCTAGGAATTTACCCAAGGGATACAGGAGTGCCGATGCCTAGGGGCACATGTACCCCAATGTTTATAGCAGCACTTTCAACAATAGCCAAATGATGGAAAGAGCCTAAATGTCCATCAACTGACTAATGGATAAAAAAGATGTGGTTTATATATACAATGGAATACTACTTGGCAATGAGAAAGAATGAAATCTGGACATTTGCAGCAATGTGGATGGAACTAGAGGGTATTATGCTTAGTGAAATAAGCCAGGCAGAGAAAGACAGATACCATATGTTTTCACTCATAGGATCTTGAGAAATGTAACAGAAGACCATGGGGGAGGGCAAGGGGGAAAAGAAAGTTTACGGAAAGAGGGAGGCAAACCATACGAGACTTTTAAGGACTGAGAACAAACCAAGGGTAGATGGGGACTAGGGAAAAGGGGAAAGTAGGTGATGGGCAGAGAGGAGGGCACATGTTGGGATGAGCACTGGGTGTTGTATGGAAACCAATTTGACAATAAATTATATTTAAAAATAAAATAAAATAAAATAAAATGAAAGAAGATTTTTTTAATGTAAGAAAAAGAACATTTTCTAGAAGAAAATACAATATGGTACCTATTTTTTATTTGCATGACAAAACTCTAAAAAGTTACACAAAACACAATGAAAGTAGTTAAATATTATGGGTAGTGGTAGTGGTAGTGGTAATGGGCCGATGGAAGTGGAATAGGAGAGAAACTTCTGCCTAAGAAAGAAACTTCTGTAAGAAAATCTTGTGTTTTAACTTTGGAACAAAGTGAATGTGTTACATATTTGAAAATATAGTAAAACTTTGAAAGTTCTGTAACATGCTATTCAGAAATAGTAAAGTCATAGCAGAAAAAAAATATGACTTTTTAAAAACATTTTTAAGGTTATTTATTTTTGAGAGAGAGAGATAGAGAGAGAGAACCGAGTGGGGGAGGAACAGAGAGAGAGGGAGACACAGAATCCAAAGCAGGCTCCAGGCTCTGAGCTGTCAGCATAAAGCCCAATGCGGGGCCCAAACCCACAAACTGCGAGATCATGACCTGAGCTGAAGTTGGCTGCTTAACTGACTGAGCCACCCAGGGTCGCCAAGATAAGACTTTAAGTGGTTTCTGGAGAGAGTAAGTACTGGTACTGTCATTTTTTAATAAAAACCTTATAGCTTTTGACTTGTAAAACTATGCATATGTGTTTTGATATTAAAAACAAATAAATAGGGGCCCCTGGGTGGCTCAGTCGGTTAAGCGTCCGACTTTGGCTCAGGTCACGATATCGCAGTATGTGAGTTCGAGCCCGGCGTCGGGCTCTGTGCTGACTGCTCAGAGCCTGGAGCCTGTTTCAGATTCTGTGTCTCCCTCTCTCTCTGACCCTCCCCCATTAGTGCTCTGTCTCTCTCTGTCTCAAAAATAAATAAACGTTAAAAAAAAATTAAAAAAAATAAAAATAAATAAAAATAAAAACAAATAAATAAATTTAAAAGTCCTCTCAGAACTTAGAAAGAGAAAGAAGCATGGACCCAACAGGAAAGAGAACTTTGAATATTACCAGGAGGAGAAAAAGCAGATAGAAAGAAAATAACCAAAGATATGATAGAAGAAAATTTATTAAACTGAAGAAGCGTTTGTGATAGTAGAGCAGATGAGCCCTGAATATAAGCCAAAACAGATAAAAAGGGACTGACGCCTAGACATATCCTAGGAAAATATTTACATTTCAGAGAAAATATAGGCTGGCAAAATTCTTTTTGACAATAACAAATCATGGCTGTTTCTTCTTTCTTTTTCCATCTTCAGTACCAGCAACATCTTACTGGCCAACATTCATGGTTTGCTAAGATCCAGGCAGTGTGCTTAGGGTGTACATGTGTCTTTTCTCTGGATTTTGAGGACAACACCATGATATAGAAATCTGAGTATCCAACATGTTACACAATTTGCTTAGAAAATCAAAACCACCAGCCAAATTCACTCACTCAGACTAGGTGGTCAGTCTCCTCATCACCGTACTTCAGGGGCATAAGGCAGCATCTCTCAACCTTAGCAGCATATTAGAATCCTCCAGAAAGCTTTTTAAAATCCTGATGCCCAACCTTCACTCATAAGGAATCTAACTTAATCAGCCCGAGGGTGGGCCTGGCTATTAGATTTTATCTAATAATGTTAGATTCTAATATGAAGCCAGATTTGAGAACTGTTCTTTCAGAAAAAAACTTAGGGAATTTTGAGAATAAAAAGTTATGTTCTAATCAGACTCAGGAATAATGAGGTGACTGGACCCTTAAAGGCAAAATTTAAGGGAACACCAGGAAATTCGGTAATTAAGAGAAACAACATTCTAGTGTAAAATGATAATAATAATTATAATGATGAATGAAAATCCATCATGATGCAGAAATGTCACGAAAATGACACACAAAAATGGAGGCGCCCAATGCTTCATTTGCATGAGTCACCTCACCCTAATATTGGCCCTGACAGGTCCTGTTTTTATTTAAATTTTTGATATTTTGTGCCTCATGGATTTCTGCATTAATTTTGAGTTTTTAAATATTGCATTAAAATATTATGTTCTTGATTACTTAGTTGTTCTGTTCTGTTCTGTTCTGCCAGAGTAATAGGGAAAAGTATATCCACTCCATTTTCCTGCATGTCCTAAAGTTTTATACCTAACCAAACAATCATTCGTAAGCAAAAGGAACTGAAAGGCATCCTTAGGAATAATAGGTCTCAGAAAGAATTTCATACATATACACTTCAAAAATTGCTCAGAGAAACACTGCAATGTATTTAAGTGTGAGGAAGAAATAGTATTTCCTTCAAATACTAATGAACAATGAAATTTAAAAATCTACAAAAATTAGTCTAGAGAATTATAGTTAGTGTAGAGATGAAGCATAATGCACATATAAACAGTAAATCTTAAAACAGAAGATTATTAATGTAATGTTAAAAAAATTAATAACCTGTACCCCAAATTCGAAATGCCAGTAAAAAGTAGGAATAGGAAATTCAGGGAAAAAAGAAAAGTATATCAAATTTATTATATGTCAGAGAGGAAATGAAGAGATTGTATTTTGGTCTCTACAGTTTTTTTTGAGGTGAAATTCAGAGAACATAAAATGAATCATTAAAAAAATTTTTTAAGTTTATTTATTTTGAGAGAGAGAGAGAGAGCACAAATAGGGGAGGAGCAGAGAGAGAGGGAGAGAGAGAATCCCAAGCAGGCTCTACACTGCCAGCACGGAACCTGATTCAGGGCTCGAACTCAGGACCCATGAGCTCATGACCTGAGCCGAAATCAAGAGCCAGATGTTTAACCAATTGAGCCACTCAGTTCCCCCCAAACTAATCATCTTAAGGTGAACAAGTCAGTGGCGTTTAGTACATCCACAGTCTTGTGCAACCACTTCTACCTAGTTCCAAAACATTTTCATACCCCAAAAGAAAACCTCACACCCACTAAGAAGTTGCCCTCCATTCCCTTACACCCAGGCCCCAGAAACCACCAGCTTTCATTCTCTCAATGGATTTATCTATTCTGGGCATTTCACATAAATGGAATCATACCACACTTTTTGTGTTTGTCTTCTCACACAGAATGATTTTACCCATGTTGTAAAGTGTATCAGCACATCATTCCTTTTTATGACTAATATTCTATTGAATGTATACACCACATTTTCTTTTTTTTTTTTTTTAAATTTTTTTTTTCAACGTTTTTTATTTATTTTTGGGACAGAGAGAGACAGAGCATGAACGGGGGAGGGGCAGAGAGAGAGGGAGACACAGAATCGGAAACAGGCTCCAGGCTCCGAGCCATCAGCCCAGAGCCTGACGCGGGGCTCGAACTCACGGACCGCGAGATCGTGACCTGGCTGAAGTCGGACGCTTAACCGACTGCGCCACCCAGGCGCCCCAACATTTTCTTTATCCATTTGTGCATCGCTAGACATTTGGACTGTTTCCATGTTTTGGCTATTGTGAATAGTGCTGCTATGAAGATGCACGTATATGGGATTTGTTTGAGTATCTGTTTTCAAACTCTTAGAAGAAGACATAAGGTGATCTTGGATTTGGCAATGGATTCTCAGATGTGATACCAAAAGCACAAGCAACAAAAAAAAATTGGAGTCGCTGAACTTAATGAAAATTTAGAACTTTTGTGCTACAAGTGATAACATCAAGAAATTTAAAAGAATGGAGAAAATATTTGCACATTTAGGTGCAAGGTGTGTCCAGAATATATCAAGAACTCTTCTAATTTAACAACCAAAGACAAACAATCCAATTTTTAAAATGGGCAAAGGACTTGAGCACAGATTTCTTCATAAAAGATATAGGAAGGGCCAAAAAACACATGAAAAGATTCTCAACATCATCAGTTACTAAGTAAATGCAAATTAAAACCACAATGAGATGGCTAGAGTTAAAAAAAAAAAAACAAGAAATAACAAGTGTTGGCAACTTGTGGAGAAATGGGAATCTTCAGACATTGCTGGTAGGAATGTGAAATGATTCTGCCACTGTGGACAATTGGCCATGTGATTTAGCAGTTCCACTCCTGGCTATATACCCAAAAGGATAAATGCTCTTTATAATTTAAATCACAAAAATTTATAGTGTACTTTTAGGTAAAAGTTAACAGCTAATAGAATAAACACATAGGGTTTTATCAAGGAAGTTTACCAAAGCACATAAAATTGAGGGAAAACCTCCAAAAGACTGAGGTGTCTCTTCGAAAAATGAATGTGAATAGATTAAATAACCCCATTAAAAACAAACACACAAGATATTATCAGGGTGGCTCAACCAACACACTTCAACTATGTTTATTTATTCTTATAAAAGATGCATCTAAAACAAAATGACTTATAAGTTAACAGTAAAAGGGTGGGCAAAAATGTTTTGAACAGGGATATTATATTTTTGTTTTCTTAAGCTGCTGAACAGCCTACAGACCACTTGCTAGACTACCAAGGAACTATCAGCTACTGAATAGGCAATTTGGGGAAAAATTTAAAACGACAAGAACTAGAAATAGCCTCTCGATGCTATGTCTACTTGATGCCCCAAAAACCTGGTCAACTGAAAGAACCTCTGGCCATTACTCTGTAGAATATTGCGAATACCGTTCAAGTGAAGGTTTATGCAGATAAAACAGAATCAGGTGTAACAAAAAGAACTGCATGGTCTTGATATCTGATTGGGAAAACTGCCTCACAAGTGGTAGGAAAAGGATCTTGTTTCTTATGTGATTTGGCCTCATTCATTCATTCAGCCAATGATGTGGGTCTCCAGGTCACTATGCTAAACTCTAGGAATTCAGCAGTGAACAGACATTGAATTCAGATAAGATCTCGCCTTCTAGTTAAAGGAAATATGCAATAAGCAAGGAAAGGACAGAATAAATAAAATAATTGCAGATAATAGTAAGTGCCACTAAGAAAATAAAATAGAATAATGAGTTGGAAAGTTCCTGGGAGGGGACCACTTAGCTTTGGTGATGAGGAAAGCCCTCACTGAAGAGTCAACTTTTAAGCTGAAGTCTGAATGCAAGAGAGAGGTAGACTTAATGTAGACGGTATTAAGAGATATATTAAAAGAACTGAGAAAGGTCATCCAAGTCAAAGGGGAACAGCAAAGGTCCTGAGACAGCCTTTCAGACCAACAAAAATCCACATGCTCCTTTCTTCTCATACAAAGAACAAGCTTACCCTTTCTTCGATGGAGATATCCAAATGTCCCATCCATTCACTGCATGCAGCTCAACATCCACGATCTCTGGGTGATGTGCAATTCTCTCCAATAGACTCAGTCTTGGTGCCTTACTCTATAAACCAAATACCAAAGTATTTGCTCCTCCAACCCAGCACACTGTCATAAAATGCAATGGTGGGGCAGAGGCAGGACAACTACTAACCAAACTCAGAAAAGGAAAACATGGGAAACACACAGCCACACTGGTCCATGGCAATGATGGAATCTTGCAGGGTGGGCGTTAAAAAGGTAGATTCATTGTCCTGATAGTGATTTGACTGTGATTCTGCCAGTGGAAGGAACTCCTTTGTCAGTTTCTCTCCAGAAAGCCCAGAGTTCTTCCTTGTAAATTTCCCTTCATGGACACTTGCCAACTTGCAGGAAGTGGAGACTGTTCTCTCCTTGAGAACTGTAACACAAGTTTAGGGGCCCAAGGGTTGTTTCATGGCTCCAACAGGTCTCATGGGGTTTCTTGGCGATATAATTTCTTCAAACACTCAGAAAGCCTCCAATCGATCTGCTGTGACGCAGAGTTCTTTCACAGACATTATTTTATACGTGCCTTATCTGCCAGACCTCCTCTCTCAATCTACCGTCAGTCCCTCTGAATCAAGACTTAACTTACATAGGTAGTAACACCCTTAACATAATTTTCATTGCAAGCCTGGCGTTCTTACTGAGCTTCTGTCACAGGAAGGCCTTTTAGTCTTATTTCCTGCTTTTTGGAGTCCAGAAGCGAGTGGTTTTTCCAACTCTCCAAGACCTTTCACCGTTAATTGCAAATTGGCTGATTCTTTTCTCTCCTCACCTATTTCTTGTGACTTTATATAAAACAGCAAATGTAACAGAAGGCAACACACCATAACATTCTTTCTAAGACAGTCTTGTTTTCAATAGGCTCAGAAACCTGTCATCTGCCTTCCAAGTTATCACAGGCAGCAATTTTACCGAAGGTGTTGTTACTGCCTAAACTGGGTCTCCATCTTTCTCTTCCAACTATTTTTTTGACCGAGTCAACACCATCTATTTTAAGTTTTATCATAACAACATTTTCTTTCAAGGCCCCGGTTTCTGTATTAGTAATGGCAGGCTAAGTTGCCACAGGAAGAGGCTGAAAGAAGATGGCAGTCTACACTAGAATTTGCAGTGAAACTGACACGACATGGCCAAATTCCAGATGAAGCTGAGAGGTGGAGCCAACAGGACAGGTTGATGCCTCAGATATGGAGGGACAAGGAAAATAGGTAAAGACCCTCTTGGGTTTGGGGTCTACATAATCGAATGGATTGCATGGTGGTCTCCTTTTCTGAAATGGAAACATCTGACATTTGACCTGAGTGAGATATGAAAGACAAAAAGGACCCCAACCAAACAAATATTTATGAGAAGAATATTTAAAAGAAAGAAGGAAGGAAGGGAAGAAGGGAGGAAGGGAGGAAGGGAGAAAGGGAGGGAGGGAAGTGAGGGAGGAAGGAAGAGAAATAATAAGTGCAGAGACCTCAAGAATAAAAGAACTTAGGGGCACCTGGGTGGCTCAGTCTGTTGAGCGTTCAGCTTCAGCTCAGGTCATGATCTCGCGGCTCGTGGGTTCAAGCCCCGCGTCGGGCTCTGTGCTGACAGCCCTGAGCCTGGAGCCTGCTTCAGATTCTGTGTCTCCCTCTCTCTGCCTCTCCCCAACTCGTGCTTTGCCTTTCTCTTCCTCTCAAAAATAAAGAAACATAATAAAAAAAATTTTTTTTAAAAAGAATAAAAGAACTTAGCTTATTCCTGGATCAGAAAAAAGTTCACTGCGACTAGTTGAGTGTTAGTGTTCTTGTTTTTATTTTTCTTTATTAGCCATTGAGGGGAAAAAAATGTATTTGCCATCATTAAACCTATACAAACTGATGTGCATGTATTACAAAACAGTTGTGAGATATTAGCAGTTTTAACACTGGCTGAAATTGTTCTATAATGTAAAAATGTTTGTAAGGGAGATAATTTAAAGTTATTTTTGGAGGAGTCGGACAGTTCTAAATCATTTGGGGTACGTTTTGTCAGGAACTCAAATAAGGCAGGCATATAAATTGTTGCATATGTTTTTTAAAAGGATGAAAAAGTATTACATTCAAGTCCTCATCTACTAGAAATAGAATCTCCACTAGGTAATGAAATTCTTGAAGTAATTAAAAATTGATGGTGTTAAAATTTGATATTTGAATCTAAAAGTCAGCGGACGCTTAATTTATTTTACCTCTTATATTTCACAGTGTTGGCCAGAATTTAGCTGAGTCGAAGTACTTAATTGCTGAAATTGGATGGCAAAATCCTACAGATCACATGGAGTGTTAAAAACTATACCATTGGGCCTAAGGCCATTGAACAAGTCAGGGGCAGATAGGAGGAGGGTCTCCGAGGCCAATATAGGTGTGGAGGGAACTGGCTGGCATGAATCACAGCCACCAAATCTTCATGTCACATCTGCGGTGTTAGTACAGACCCTGCCCAAGTAGGTTTCTACCATATTGAATTATTTTTGGCATGAATACCCACTTTCGTATGCTAAATAAATATGTTTAGATTTTCCCCCTTCTCCTTGAAAAGAATGTTCCCCTGGCCTAATGTAGACAATCACCATATTTTATATTCACAGAAAACCTTTTATTCATGAGACTTCAAGGACTCAGGCAGAATAAACAACTCTAACCATTTCCCTAGGTCCCTGAAGTCCCAACTGCATGGGAATGTGCAGTTTTCCAGGGCAGCCTGGGCCAATTTAGATACTATCCTGCCTCCATCTTTGTTTCGTTTTGTTCACCTCTTTCATATCGGAAAATATGTTGAAGAACCGTGCAGCATACATTTTCTTCTAGAAAGTCTTTTTCCATAAAGGGGAGTGTCTGTGGAGGGTCACCTCTTCTTTGAAGCCTTTCCTCATCATTCCTCTCAATTTGCCCCAACTCAGCCATGCCACCCAACACCCCCAGCAGAATTAACTACTTCCTCCATTTCAACCCCCATTTACCCCGTTCAAACCTTTACCATAGCTTAGTGAGGACCACGAGGCTTGCAATTAGGAAGATCTGGATGTGATTTGTAGCTCCTGCACAAACCAGGTGCATGTGTTGGGTTTCAATGTGCTTATCTTTAAAATAGACATCACAATGGGACTGACCACAAGGAATTATAAAGGTCACAAGAGACAGACAGTGCTTGTAAAGAAGTTAGGACAATGCCTGGTGTGTGAAGTGCACTGTCACTACAACCATCGATGGCAGTGATCCGATAATTGTGCTGATTTCATCATCGCTATCCCTACTGTTTTGGCAATTTCAATAACTTTTTGCACTTCCTTGTTCATGTGTCTTTCCCTGCTAGGCTGTCTGTAAGCCCCGTAAGGACAGGACCTTCCTAATGTTGATGGAATTTATGAATGAATCACTTTCTGCCACACTTAGCATTTTCAGGGTTGTTGCTGTTGTTGTTGCTTTCTACATTCTTGACAACTTACAATACAGGAGCAATCAACAAATGGCAGTTTAGACTCAGTTCTGATCTTGCTTTTCTTGCAAGCTGTTTGTCCAGTCAGTGTGACACGGATAGATTTGAAATTCAAAAAAAAAGTCTACTGAACTCACAGCCAAGGGAGGAGAACAGAAGAACTTTGAAGAAGAGCTTTAGTTACAGTTAAGAAACATTATCTAACCCTCAGTAATGAGAACCGTTTACCTAATACTTTTGGTCTGAGTTTCAAGATCTTCAGATCCAATTCATTTTACGATTTTTTTTATGCCTATTGGTAAAATCTCATGGAATCTCACTGAAATTGGATTTAAAGGCACACTTAAAGGTTCGATGCGGGGCGCCTGGGTGGCTCAGTCGGTTGGGCGTCCGACTTCAACTCAGGTCACGATCTCGCGGGCCCATGAGTTCGAGCCCTGCATCGGGCTCTGGGCTGATGGCTCAGAGCCTGGAGCCTGCTTCCGATTCTGTGTCTCCCTCTCTCTCTGCCCCTCCCCCGTTCATGCTCTGTCTCTCTCTGTATCAAAAATAAATAAACATTTAAAAAAAAAAAAAGGTTCGATGCAATGTATGAATTTCCTCTGTAACACGTGCTTAACGGAAGCTTCTATCTGACAAGTTCCTCACTGCTTCCCTAGGGGGCCTGTATATTAACAACTATAACAAACCTAAACTGTATGATTAGCACGTGTTTACTAAATGACAGGCCCTTTCTAGATGCTTTACATATGTTACCCATAATTCTCAGAGAAGTTCTAAGAAGCAGACATCGTAAAATCAGTAACACTTCTGGTTGCAGGTAAGAGAACATTTGACTGGAGTAGCTTAAGCATTAATCATCATATGATAGGAAGTATCAAGATAGATAGATGAGTTCCAAGGACTCATTCGGCAATTCCAGAATGTTACCAACATTACCTTCAAGCTCTTTCTAGCCATCCTGTCTGCCATATTTAGCACATTGGCTTCATCCTTGTGACTGTCGCCTCATGGATTCAAGATGGCTGCCAGTTAGGTAGGCATCATGTCCACCACCAGCAGCCCAAGTGGGAAGCAACAGACAAATGTCTTTCTCCTCCTGAGGCTCTAAGACTCCCCTTTCCATTTTTTGGTCAGAAATCTTTGTTATTTATGCCCACCCCAGAGCACTCACTGCTGAAGGAGAACTGCTTTTTACTGCTATCTTAGGTCAGTTAGAATTTGTCCATTGGGCGTGGATCTTCCCTGAGACTGAGAGATCTCTGCTAGTTATCTGAAGCCAAAAATCAAAGTTCTGTTTGTAAAGAATAAAGTACTAAGTGGCTGTTGGGTTAGAAATAAACTACATCCCAGTTATTACCACCAATTTATAGCTAAAAAAGAGATCTCAAAGAAGTTATGCAGTATCTTCAGGATTACACAGATCACAAGCGGCATAAAGGATTTCCATCTTCAACACCACTGCTGAATTAAGGGATCTTGAAAATGTCTGAGGCTTGAAGGAAAAGAGAGAAACCTCTCGTGATCAGGGCATTCCTGAAAAAGCAAAGACAGAGAAGATTCAGGAGAAAAGTATTTTTTAGATGCTTGCTATAAGCCTGGCACTGTGTTATTTACTTTGTCTCAATAAGGCTTAGAGCCACTGGTTTTACAAAGGTCTCAGAAGGGTTAGGTAATTAGCTCAAAACCACACGGTATTTCAATGTGGTACAGTAATTTGAAACCAGGCCTCCTAATTCCTTAGCCCATGACCTTTACAGGTTGCCGCCCTATCTTTTTGCATAAACACACAAAGTAGGATCTCTGGAATCAAAATGCACACCATGATCTCGAAAGTGTGAAATCAGGCAAAAGATTGCCGGGAGAAAGGAGGGAAAGGATAGGTGGTTGCCTGAGAATCCCTTTCTCCCTCTAATCTCCTGGTCTTCTGTCTTCGGTTTACACTGACGGTCCTGATGCCCAGTGAACGGGTCCCCCAGAAACAACTCTGCTTCCAATAATTTCCCATAAACCTGGCACAATCCAAATTTTACTTATTTAAAAAGAGCCATCTGTCTTCAGCCATGTGAACCAATTGGTGGCTGTGGGGTGGGGAGTGGGGGGCTGGTAGAGTGACCCAAGTCACCTAAATTATATGGTAACCCTTGCCTCCTGTCCTGACAGTCTGCCGCTGAGATGTCATCTGGGTTTGAAAGTGGAAATTAATTTTGAGCTGAGGCGTGTTGATAATGACTTCTGCAAAGCTCTCGCTATCATATGCAATTCTCTGAGTGGGAATTCTCTAGGACTAGGGTAATGTGAGGGATAAGAGGTTCAAAAAAGAGCCACCATCAGAGTATCTTTCGAGAAGTTTTTATCGGGGGTAAGAGTGAGGAGAAGTCTTCCACATCCCAAGGCTTTGTAGATATGTAAATGTTTCGAGGCAGGTAGCATCGGGTTTGAAATCCCAGCATTGCCACGTACTGGCTCAGAATTATCAAGTTATTTAATTCCCCTGGGTTCTTTATTTGTCTAAACAAGATTGACAGGACTGGTCACAAAGCAAGGCAAAGCTCAGAACCTTGCCTGGCACACAGCAGGTGCACACGGCCATCCCTCCCCCGGGTTCCCTTATGAACTGGCGTATTTCCACCCATGTAGACCAGCACTAAAAAGCGGACCTGCTCCAAGGCCATGAAGAAAAACAAGGGAAATGGAAGGCCCCTTTAACATTTGGTAGTGATCACATACGAGCACCCGATGTCATAGGTCAGATTCTGACATTACTGTGAAGGGAAGCCAGTTGCCTAGAAGTGGAAAAACCGTCCGGCAATTAAGAAAATTTATAGATATTTCTCCAAACTCCTTGGGGCCTGGTTTGGGGGAGAGGGGAAGACAGGGTAGCAGTATGTATTTTATCAAAGCTCATATAAATCCAGATCCAATTAGAATCACTGCTCAGAGATGTGGAAAACAAGGAGACAAAGGCCAAAGAAATATTTTGTGAGATGTTTCTAGTTGGGACAGCAGGCACCATGCTCTCTGGGTTTTTTGTTTTGTTTTGTTTTTTCTTCCTCTGTCTGCTCGGCCTAGCCCTGAGGGAGGCTCATCCTCCCCTCCCTTGTTTTTTTATCTCCCGGCTCCAAAGGATAGATTTGAGACACCTTATTTTTTCACAGACTTAGTTTCTCTCTCTAATCCAGAGAGCAGATGTTTTGGATTCTGCCTGGGAAGAAAATGCCCTTTCTAAAATATCTGTCATCTTTCTACCTATCTATCTACCTATCTATCTATCATCTATCTATCTATCATCTATTTGTCTATTGTTTACATTTCTCCCTTTCTCTTTCTCTCTCTGTCTCTTTAAAACTTTGCACAATTTAAACCTATGTTATCCAGGGAATGTTTCTATTTGGGGTTTCACGTTGGTTTCATTTTTCCTTCATTGCATAGATTTCCAACTTAATAGAGAATGGCTGGATACTGTAACTTTTTGGCAACAAATAGAAAAAAAAAAAAAAAAAAGGCAGTTCTTTTCCAGGACCAAGTTGTTTGCCCTCTTTGTCTTGATGGTACCTGACCCCCCTGGGAAGGGTTGGATTTCTCCACATCCATCACGCCCACAGAGGCCATGTCAGGAGTCCAGCCGGGCCTCTCCCCGCCCATCTATAGCTGATTATTCAGTATATTGTGTGCTGAACACCAGAGCCTGTGACGGCAAAGGTGCATTCCTGTCAAGCCGCTCAGGACACTAACCCTTTTGTGAGCCGACTCTTTTCTTTCGATCCCATATCTATGACCTTCCATCGCTGTTCAGAACCATTGCAAGTGTGAGCTTGTAAGGTATCACTTTTCCAAAAATTTTGGCCCCTAACCACTGGCATTCAGATATGAGTAAAAAGATATGTTGGTAATAAAGCCAAGCATAACAATTAACGCATTAGGATTCCGAAGTGCATTTTGCAATACCAGATCATGTTGCAGCTGATGTCAGAGCTTACATGTTGTTAATCTAATAAAAGTGCACAGGGATTTCTCCAAACCTTGGCCCTGCGTATATGAAAATGCTAGCGGACCATTTAGCGTTTTGCTGGCGCTCATCATCTGCCATCTTGAAAGGGATCTAGCTTGATTTCCATCCTTTTGAAAATTCTCTCCTTAGGTGAAGTCAAGTTTAGATAAGTCCTTAAAGGGGCAAAGGTTTAGCTGATCAAAATCAGAACGCTGTGTGGGCTTGGAAATTCCCTACAGGCACCAATGCCAGTATCTGGGCTAAGAGCTTGGAGAAAATGGAGGGATGGGCCAAAACGTTTTCATCTCTGAGATTTGTAATTTTTCTTCTGAAATGAAGAAGGCAGTCTTTGCCATCACACGTGGGGAAAGCATGAAGCTGGCTAGATTCCCTTTAATGCTTTACCCTACGTAAGCTACTTCTGAAATATATGTCATATACAGGCAGAGTATGAGGGGTTGAACACTCGACGCCTGAAAGGCCACATAATAGGGTCACATGGAGAGGGTGTGAGACAGTAGAGTGGTGGCAGTGGAGACAACCAGAATGAGCATGCTCTAAGAGGTCAGCCGCTATTCCACCCTTAAGGATGCAAATGTGACAACATTTTCTAAAACTTTTTCCAAGAAAAGCCAGAAATACTGACACCTAAGTGGAATCTTTGAATGTTTGCAATTAATTCAAAGTTTTCCCCCAAATTCTCTATGCAGTCAAGAGTCTGACTGCTGAATTTGGCCCAGAGGATCTCAGGTTTTAACCTCTGCAACAGACTAGGACTTGGGGATTTGTCTCTAATGGAACAATTCCGAGGCTCTATGAGCAGAAAGTTACAACGACCTTTTCCCCATGACATCCTGGAGAATCTGTCACTCAGTCCTTCTGCATGCAGAAAGATCCAAGCCGAGGGCTGCTTACCCACAACGCAGCCTGTGGGCTTTCCAGAACAGTCAGCACACCTTGGGGGTTGCCTCAATTGCACAGTTAATCATTTTCCATGGATACTGTAACAAATTCCCACAAATTTAGCAGCTTAAAACCATACAAATGTGTTACCTCGCAGTTCTGTAGGCTAGAAGTCTGACACCAGGCTCACTGACCTAAAATCAAGATGTGGACAGGGCTGCGTTCTTTTCTGGAGACTCAAAAGAGCATGTTTCCCTGCCTTCCCCAGCTTTTCCTTGACTCTTGCCCTTCCTCCATCTTCAAAGCCAGAAGTGGTGGGTGGAGTCTTTTGCATTAAGGCACCACTCTGAGCATGCTTCTGTCCTCACATCTCCTCTGACTCTCTCTGCCTTCTCTTCCACTTTTGCGGGTTCTTCTGATCACCACGGGCCCACCTGGATAATTCCCTGCTGTAAGGTCAGGTGATTAGCAACCTAAATGCCACCTCACCATGTAGTCTAGTATTTCACGGCGCCCAAGATTGGGATGTGGACATCTTTGGGAAGCCAGGATTCTGCCTTCCAGAAGGAGAACAGCCTATGGAGGTGCAGGTGGGAGGAGCTGAGGTTGAGGTTCTAGGATGGGTGAACCACAGGCTTTTAGCCTAAAGGAATCCACTTACCACTGGTGATCTGGGAAGCGTCCTCCCACAATGGATGACAACAAATTCCTGGTGACTGAGGATCTGCTTACGTACCTACTCTGAGGGTTGCTAGAGCCTTTGCTTCTTTGTCATCGTTGCTTCTCTTGAGTTTCGGAACCATTGGTTGCTTCTGGAGTACGCGAACCAGTGCGCAAACAGCCATAAATGGCGCGAGAATGCCATCAAAGGCTAGACATGGTGCCGAGTGATCTCCGTGTCTGCTTCAAATGCTGGGTTTTCTTGGAAGTGTGCCATGGCTTCACTCACCTGTCACCAGTTCTGTATCTCATGGGGCATTTCAGGATAATATTGAATTCTTTTTGCATTGGAATCACAGGAAATTTTCTTCAACCCTATTTCTCTTCCCTAATCTTCTGAGGCTCACTCTTGTCTTACGATTTAGCCACTCACTTTGCTCCTCTGCATGAAAAAAAGGCGTGGGTAACAAATGTCAACTCCTGTCTACCACCAAAGGCTTAACTTGGTTCCTTTTTGTCCGTCTGTTTCTTTGTTTGTTTTTCACTACACTTTTATTGAATGGCTTCACTGTAGATCTGTGTTAGGGCTGGGGTGGGAGACTAAGAGAAGATTCCAGAATGAATAAAATGCCCCCTGTTCCTCACTCCCTTACCACACGTACAACTGAGTGAAACAAGTGACACAGGAGAAAGGATGGCTGGGTGGAGAGAATGGAGAATGTGCCATGGGTGCTGCAGAGGGAACTAATGAGTTTCAAGTTGGTCTCATAATCTGTTCTTCTGCCTTGAAATATCAGGTCAGTGCTATAATTGAAGGGAGTAAATATTCCAAGTTAGGTGGCGAAAGTTAAAATTGGGATGGGAGGTCAGAGTCAGTGCCATGAGCGAAGACATGGGGGTGATGGAGGTTGGGGCTTCCTTGGATGTAATCCCATTTTGCACAAATTTTGGCTAATGCCTTGCTGCAAAACAAAACAAAACAAAGGAAAACACTTTATAGTCATTAATATTTGCCAAGTTGTGAAACTCAAGAGACAAAAATATCCTATGAAAATACAACCACCAAATTGTTAACGTTGGTTGTGGATGTTGCGTATAGCTCATGGTATTGCAATTATTTGAAAAGAAACCTGTCTTCCCCTCTAGATAAGACTTTGAGGAAAAGACAGATTCTAATTTATCCTATGTTTCCAAACTTGAGTCAGACTTAGTGCCTTGTACAAACATGATTTGAATTCTGCTCTGTACTACTTTGAATTCCATTCTCCTTGCCAACACATGACATCACAAGAAGGTGGTGGTAGCAGAACTTTGGCTCCCATGACCTTCATCTCCTCAGGTTATGTCTGTGCGTATATTATGCAATTAAGATTGATAATAAGCTAATCTTAAGATGGTCTATCCTGAATTATCCAGGTAAGTCTATTGTCATCACATGGGCCCTTGAGAGCAGAAGAGAAAGACAGAAGCAGGAGAAGAATCAGAAGAAGAGATGGACAGCAGGAGATTCATGCTGTTTCTGGTTATGAGATGTAGGGGCCATGTTCCAGGAATGGAGTGGGGAGTGGCCTCCAAAAGCTAAAGTTGGCCCTGGCCAGCAGCCAGGAAGGAAATGGGGACGTCAGTCCTAAAACCATAGGAAACTGAGTTTTCTGTCAGTAACTCAAATGAGCTTGGAAGTGGATTCTCCCCCAGTCTCCAGAAGGAACACAGCTCTGTTGACACCTGGATTCTATTCCAATGAGACCCATGTCAGAATTTTTACCTACAGAAGTCAGAGGTAATACATCTGTATTGTTTTAAGCCACTAAGTTTTCAGTAATTTGTTACAGCAGCAATAAGAAACTAATACAAAAATCAATTGTAGATCCCGGAAAATCGTTTATGTAACCACTACATACCTGGTCTCTCTAAAGAGAAGTGTTTCCTCCCTCATCTTAGCTACGGAGCAGCTATTATCTGTTCCTTTCATATGGCACCCCTAGCGTGAGACTCCTAATTATGGTAGCCCCATTTCCTCATTGGTGTCTTATCTGAAGGAGCTGATTGGAATTCCTTCAAAGTAGAGACCAGGCATTAGTCATCTTTATCTCTTGATGCATAAGGCTTCAGAGAAGCCATTTGTTTCTGCCAAGGAGGTGTTGAAAACCCATTTGGGAAAGAGGTGGGAGTAAGCCCATCCAGGCTTGAGTTTCAGACTTGAGTTTACAGTGGGAAATCCGACACTCTGGTGAGAGTGCCAAACTCCAATCCACCAGGAAGGACATTGTCAAACCCAAAGGACAACCAAAACAGGCAGAGAAGCTACCCTAGATATCTAGAGTCAGGAAATCAAGGCAGGTACAAGGCAGGTACAAAGTCAGGAGCAGTGTGAAGGAGCTGGAAGATTACCTAAAACATCTGCTGGAATGGGAGATTGACCTTAAGAGCCTGCTGAGATGTGACCGGCCTGATTTAAGACATCCAGGGAAGCATGGGTGATGTGTGTCCAGAGAATGCCATTTCCCTAGTTGGCAAGTGGCAGCCATCTTCTTATTACCAGGCTGGCATTGAGATATAGCTTCCAGCCAAAGTATTAACTCTAGCATTCTAGAGATTAACTCCACCCACCCAAAAATCTGAAGTCCAAATTTACTCCTAACCAAGCTTGGGTGGGCCTTGCGTTACCTCACTTCATTCCATAATTGAAGTCAAAAGTTTCAAAAATAATATATATCCCGTCCCCCCCAACCTTACCCCCAATGCACATGCACTTGGCTTTAACCTGGAAATTTCAGTTGTACAGCCGACCTTCCATTTGGATCTCGGCTGACCCTGAGAGCCCTGGTGGTTCTCTTTCAGAAAATACAGATCATCCTCAAATCAAACTTTTCAGCTCACCAGTCCCAAGTGGTAGCCTCTCCAGCCAAGTCACCCTTGGAAACATATTTTAAACTCTTTTAGCAGAGAGAACTATTTGGATCTTTGCCTATTTTGCAAAGGCTGAGCATCAGATTACACACTCAGAGCTTCTATTTTTTTAATATTATGTGTCTGTACTATTTAAACATACATGGAAAATAGTATTTTTTTCCCAACAAACTAAAGCTTGCTGGCGCCAGCTTTGGTGACTGTGACCGTTGTATGAGTCGTGTCACTGGGCCACAGTTAGAGGCCTGAGCAAAACAGTCTGAATTCACAGAATGGAGCCAGATCGGGACATGGAATGTGGGCCTTCCCTCTGCTTTTCTGGAAAGTGGGATAATTACTGAACTTAGAGAGACTTTCCATTAATTACTCAAATGTCACATCCTGTGTCTCACGGTAGACCATGGTAGGCCCTCAGATACTGACATATTATTCTCTTTATATCTGCAGAGACTCTTTTTAATTAGACAAGTTTTCCTTTCACTAATCATTTTTTTAAATTTAAAGAACATTCTTAGCCCATGTATCTAAGCCACGTAAGCACATGTGTTTGGGGACACTCCACGTTTCAAAGGGAAAAGAGAGAGAGATTCTTTGAACACATTTTCCAACAGTCTCAATTGATTAAGAGTCTCTTTTTCCTTCCGTGTCTGTGAATAGTTTGCAAATGCTGTGCCCAAAGTCTTTTACCCCTAGATTCTATATGGCAGTCATCAGCATGGATTTCACTTGGGAATTGGTGGCCATTCGAACAGTTCCACAGTTCAGGGAGGAAAAGGGAGTGGAATAAATTAACAACACAAATAATATTTCTGAGGTTTTTAAAACCAGTTAAGCGAACACGTTACTTCCAAACCCTTCAGATGAATTATTGACATTCTAAATTCTTTTTTTTAACGTTTATTTTATTTTATTTTGAGAGGGAGAGTGAGGGAGAAAGAATCCTAAGCAGGCTTCTCGCCATCAGCACAGAGCCCGACACAGGGCTTGATCTCATGAACTGGGAAATCGTGACCTGAGCTGAAATCAAGAGTCGGATGTTTAACTGACTGAGCCACCCAGGCAACCCATAATATTCTAAATTCTAATAGTACATTTATTATTTTGCTTTACTGAGCCAGACATTTCAATTTTCCCTGCTATAAAGCCCCTTATTAACACAGTTGAAGTTATTGTATCTACCTGAAGTAAGTAAAATTACATATCTTAAATAATTGGGGTTTTTTTCTTCACACTTTCTGTTTTTTAAATTTTTTTATTATGTTTATTTATCTTGAGAGAGAGAGAGAGACAGGGTGTGAGTGGGAGAGAGGCAGAGAAAGAGGAAGAATCCCAAGCAGGCTCCAGGCTCTGAGCTGTCAGCCGCAGAGCCCGACCCAGGGCTTGAGCTCACACACCGCGAGATCATGACCTGAGCCAAAGTCAGATGCTTAATCGACTGAGCCACCCAGGTGCCCTTCTTTGCACTTTCAACCAGCCTTTCACCTCATTTAGTGATCTTTGACTCCATCTTTAATTACAGTAAAAAGCTCTTTGGCTTGCTTTCTCCCTTTCTTTCCACCAAGAACCCTGTTTTGACTTCTAAGGGTCTTCAATTTTCTTGATAAGTGTTGCAAATTCCCCTGTACCCTCAGTCCCACCTGCTAGGCTAGATGTGTCTCATAGAATGGCTACAGAGATGGATAGGCGATAGTCCATTGGACCAGCAAAATCTTTCTGTGCCACACAGACCAGCCGACGCTCTCAGAAAGTAGGCCTTCCTGGGGCACCTGGGTGGCTCAGTCAGTTAAGCGTCTGACTTCAGCTCAGGTCATGATCTCACAGTTCAAGAGTTCGAGCCCTGCATTAAGCTCTGTGCTGACAGCTTGGAGCCTGGAGTCTGCTTCGGATCCTATGTCTCCCTCTCTCTCTGCCCTTCCCCCACTCACATTCTGTCTGTCTCTCAAAAATGCATAAACATTAAAAAAATAAAAGAAAATAAAGTAGGCCTTACTTGCTTGTCGCAAGTGCAGGAAGGCACTCACATTTTTGAGGCACCTACTATGTGACATTCCATGCTAAGCTCTTTGAATGAATTACCTTATTTCATCCTCTCAGCTCTCCTATGACAAAAGTACCCTTGTCCCGAGCACTTCTTTTTCTACTTAGAAGAGCAGAAATTTTGGCCGAGGACCATCTGATCCCAAAGGGCATGAGAGCATATGTAAAGGAATTGGTCCCTTAAATCCAAAAATATCCACCACATCCTTAAAAGAAAAGCAGAAACAACTTTGCAAGCCAACCACTGCAGGAGAACTGATATGTTGTTGAACTTAAAAATTTCTTCCAAGTAGTACCATAGGCAATCATTGCAGTAAATAGCTTTAAGGAACATGATGATAAGAGAGCGAAAAACTCTTGTAAACTGAATATTCTAGAGATGCTCAGATGGAGATGAAGTCAGGGGGTTGTTTCCCTTTTCTTTCTTGAGAGCTCCTCAGGGGAAGTTATGTTCTGATCAACCCCTAAATGGGGGCAAGATGGTGAGTTAATTGCTTTACAGTAAGTCTGGCTGGGTATGTAGTAGCAACGGGAGAAAACATTGCTAGGATCATCTTTAGAACTCAGAGAGTCACCCGCATCCAGCCTCTCCCCCCACCACTTCTGAGTTTAGTGACAGATGCTGCTCCAACACGTTCCCGACATCATTCCCTCTGCCTGGGGAAGCCACCTCTGCTTCTATGTCAAACGCCACAAAGCATTGTCCTCCAGGAGTCCTTCCCTGCTTCCTTGAACATGACATCCCCTCATTTCTGTCCGCCCATCCACGTCCGTGTCTGTCTTGATGTTGGAATCTCTGGGCTGCATGTTTACTTCCTACTAGATGTCAAGCCTTCTGAAGGCAGATACCATGTCTTTTCCACGTGGCAGCCCCTTGGCTTCATTAAGTCATTTTGCATAGTTTTGGAATGAATGACTCTCATTTGAACCCACTCTGAAGGTCCATAAACCCGTCTTTAAACAATAAAAGTAAGAGACATGGGGTGCCTGGGTGGCTCAGTCGGTTGAGCGTCCGACTTCAGCTCAGGTCACGATCTCACGGTTCGTGAGTTCGAGCCCCGCATCAGGCTCTGGGCTGATGGCTCAGAGCCTGGAGCCTGCTTCTGATTCTGTGTCTCCCTCTCTCTCTGCCCCTCCCCCATTCATGCTCTGTCTTTCTCTGTCTCAAAAATAAATAAACATTAAAAAAAATAAATAAAAATAAATAAATAAAAGTAAGAGACAAACTGGCAAAAATGTTTCCCTTACTGATTTTTCATTGAACTATGGAATTCAAGAGTGCTGATGGAACTCTGTGTTTTGGGACCTCAGTTTCTTCATCTATAAAATGTGAGAGTGGGAATAATGAACGGTAAGCTGTGTAAACAGCTGGAAAGAGGTAGAGCTCTCTTTTTTCTACTTAGAAGAGCAGACCCTTAATCTCTGGATTTGGTCCAGGTTTCCTTATATCTCAGGTTCAGTGGGGTTCTTCATAGCCTATCCTTGACTCTGTAGCCAAAGTCTTGGCACTGTGAATCCCAGTAAGGCCTTTGAGCCCTAAGTCCGCAATTCCAACATCGTCTTCGTGATTTCGTTTGAATAAATGGTCATCAGCAACATTATAATTCAGACATGAAACACTGGCAGATGAAGACTACAGATCATGCAGTACTGGAAACAATGAAAAGAAACACGTTTTCCTTCCTTCCTTCCTTCCTTCCTTCCTTCCTTCCTCCCTTCCTTCCTTCTACAGACTGTGGCTATCTATCCATCGAAATACTCTTGCGGTGTAAGATGCGATCAGGGAGTAAACATCCACAAAGTCCCGAATATAACTTCCAAATTTGTAAATTTTATCTTCGCAAAGGAAATATGTGTGATCCTAAGAAGAGTCCATAGTTATCAACGGTTAGACTCATTACTGTCTTCTAGGTAAAAAGAACGTATGGATTCAACCTACAAAGTAATCACAGGGAACAATAAAATACATCGCAAAACCAGAATCGCTGGCTGCAGGTAGAATTTCTTTAGGCCCAATTTTGTCTGACAAATAACAGAGAGAAAAATGTGACTTCAGAGGGTATCATGACCAATTTAAAAGAAAGACTACCCCCAATATAAAATCAAAGTATTTTACAAATGAGAAGATATTTTAACTATCTGAACTTCAGGCAGATGGAGGGAACATATACAGTGCACAGCTGTCTTTACGCTGCCCTTTTTGTTACTATTAAAGTACAGTAAAAGAGACTTATCCCTGTTGGAATGAGATATGTTCTTTTTTGTTGAAGAGAGTTACACTTTCATGATTTCCCACAAAACAGCTGCAAAAATACCTACAGTAGGGCATCTGGAATTCTTAAAAGTGGCTTGAGGATTTGTGGCTAATGAAACATTGTGAAATAACACTCACCATGTTGTAAAAAAATACCCTTAACCATTTATTGGCATTCTTTAAGACAAAAATGAAAGGTTCCCTAAGCATAGTTGCCTGGCTTGATTAGAAGAAAACACCAAAGTGACAAAGACATAGTGGAAATAGATGCCTTGCCAGAAATAGATCTTGACATAGTGAGACATTTAAATCTTTTTTAAAGGTTATGAAGAACAGTGTGGTAAAATTCAAATGTGATAGCTGTGGCTTAAAGCGTTTGATCAGATTCTGGGGCATCATCAGTAATAACTTACATGTTCTTAATAAAATGTGGTTTCCTATGGAGACCAAGCCCTGTTCCCAGAAAAAAAAAAAAAAAAAAGAGGGAGGGAATTTTCTTAAAGATGTTTTTCATTCTTACTTCTCACAAGACAGGACTATCAGAATGAAAGCAGTGGCCTGTCCATGAGAACTTGGGTAAAATAAACCACGGATTGTTCCATCTTAAAATGAAACATCTGGCTGATTTAAGAAGAAAACTGGCTTAATTATTCCTGAGTATCTAACAGGGAGAGGTTAACTTCAAGTTTTCTGTGTCTTTCCAGGGTGGACATGGAAGAAAAAAAAACTGTAAAGTTATTTTTGACTCAAGAAAGTAGATCTGGAGGTAATTTAGTGAACACAAATTACCACTGACAAGGGAAGAAATAATTTATTCTCCTGGTGAGTCTTTTTATATGAGTGGGCTGTGTGGAGCTGTCAGCAGGGAAAAGGCATTGGATGGATTTAAAGATAATTGAAATCCAAGTCCAAAATCTTGCAAGATATCCAGGGTATCATATAAAGGTGAGAAGTCTCATTTCCAAACTGAAGTGTGAGGGGGAAGTTATGAGATATAAATTCAGGTGCAGGGGAGTTTACAGCCAGGAGAGAAACAGGTTGGAAGGATAGCTAACTCTGATGCATTTCTCCACAAATTTTTCTTTCAGCTTCACTTTTAGTATTTTTTTTTCCTGAGTCCCCAGTCTAAGGGTCTCTTCTCACCATAGTATTTACAGGTGTCTACTGGGAAGTCCTTCTTCCACTCTTCCTGGTGCTCCCCCGATGGCTCCTTCCTTCATTGTGGACTTTGGTCACCAGATAGACTCCACTTGGAAAAGTGTTGGCCCTTCTCTGATGGAATCAGGGGACGTGGATGGGATGGGACATTGATTTGATTCTGACCACGCTTCCCTTGAATGTCCTTTCCCCTTTTCTCTACTTGGGCATCACTCACCGCTGAGGAGCTACAAGGCAGTTACATCCTAGAAGCAGAAAGCTTATAACAGTGCTCTAAATCTGTCTGCTCCCATGGTTCTAGGGGAAAGCACCTATAGATGGAGGGGAAAGTGCCTTCACAAAGGGTTTGAGACTCGCTTGAGTTATGCAGCTTGACCACCCAGCCCACACTTCTCTCAACCACTTCTTCTAATCTCCATGGTGGGAAACTCCACATAACTTTTGGGAAAACCTAGTCCTCTTCCCAGGCTCCTCCTGGACTCTGGCCTCTTCTCTGTCCAGCGCTCTATTTCCTCTGGTGTCAAAGAGTTGCTTTCTGAGCGGTAGGGGGACTAGAAGGGAACTGTGATTGCTGGTCTTTGACATTTTAAGTCTTTGGAATGAGCCATCTACCCCTTTTACATGATGGAGCCACTGTTGATTTGAACATGCATACGTGTCTCACAAGAATATACTTTATTTTTTTTTTAGTATTTATTTATTTTTTTAGAGAATCCCAAGCAGGCTCTGCGCCCTGTCAGTGTACATCCTAACGCAGGGCTTGATCTCACAACCCTGGGATCATGACCTGAGCTGAAACCAAGAGTCAGATGCTCAACCGATTGGGCCACCCAGGCGCCCTGAGAACATACTTTAAATCACAGAAAGAGTATCACCTAAACTTATGAGGAAGAAGAAGCATTCTCAGACAGCTCCACAGTTTGCAAAACTGCCTCCTTCATGATGGAGTTGGATTTCATTGAGCACCATTAATGCCATTTCTTGGCCCTCAACGAATTTCTGCCCCTCACCTCTCTGTCTACCATCTACTAAGAGTAACAATATAACATTGATTAAAACACTGCTTCTTTTCCTTCAGTGGATGTTTCAAGTTTCCAAATAACTCAAATTCTTTTTCTTTACATTTATTTATTTATTTTTGAGAGAGAGGGAGCAGAGGAGGGACAGAGAGAAAGGGTGAGAGAGAATCCCAAGCAAGCTATGCACTGTCAGCCCAGAGCCCAACTCAGGGCTTAATCTCACAACACTGGGATCATGACCTGAACCGAAATCAAGAGTTAGACGCTTAACAGACTAAGCCAGCCAGGTGCCCCTAGAGTTAATTTTCAATAATAGTGTGGAAAAGAAATGAATTACATAACTGAAATGAATACGTTTTACTGTATTTCAGAAGCTGTTATTAACTTAGGGGCTCAAAATTTTGACAAAGATGAATGCAAAATGCCCAGGTGGCTTTACAGTTATGCTGGCTAGCAAATCTTTAAAATGAGCTCTATTAGGGGTGACTGCGTGGCTCAGTCGGTTAAGCATCGAATTCTTGATCTTGGCTCACGTCATGATCTCACGGTTTCATGAGTTCAAGGCCCACATCAGGCTTTGCACTGACAACATGGAGGCTGCCTAGGATTCTCTCTCTCTCTCTCTCTCTCTCTGCCCCTCCCTCACTCATGCTGTCTCTCTCTCTCTCTTTCTCTCTCTCTCAAAAGAGATAAACATTAAAAATTTAAAAACAATTATTAAAACAAAATAAAATTAACTCTACTAATGGGTATTTTTTACTTTTAAGAATAAAAACATTAATTCCTAGCCATGGTTTTGAGTTGTTTTGATAGATCATTCCAGGAATTATTAGGGAATTCTCAATTTTAAATCCCCTGAAAAAAAAATACAGGTATTCATCACCCAATATTTGATTATTTTAGTGGGGAATTAGAGGTCTAGGTGGAGCTGTGAAGTTAAAACAAAGAATTTAATGTTGCAACATACTTAATAAGATTAATTCCGGGATCCACAAGTCACGAAATTGAGAGGGAATCTTCTAGAAGAGGTTATAAATAAAGTAAGAGGGCTTCTCATGAAGACAAGGCCTCAGGACTTGGACTGTGAGGTGTAGCCTTGTTTCCAACGGAAGGAAAAAAGCTTTACACATTCTTTAATTTTAAAAAAAGAGAACAAAAGGAAGCACTACAGAGAGGGAGAGAGAGGAGAGAGAATTTTAAGGGAGCAGTGATACATAGGGTTAAAAAGAAAGAACATCTGCTGGATAATTAGCAAATTCCTTCACAAAGAGAGCATTTAAAACTTTAAAGTTTTCAACGCCATCTAGACCACACTGTTTTCAAAAATACTGCGACTATTATTTTCCACTCTAACTTCAGTAAATTCAGGGACATCTTTAATGAGCAAAGTAGGGGAAGGAGTGAGGAAAAGTGGCTTTCTCTGTAACTATTATTTAAAATCTCAATCTATCATGACATTTTGGTATTTTGTTTCCAATGAGGAGGGGGAATTGCTTTAAAAATAATTTTCCAGGTTGCCTCGTTCAGTTTTGCCCTTGATTTGAGCCAAATTAACTTGATATCTGAAAGCACTACTTTTTAAAAAATGTTAGTTTTTGAAACAGAGAGAGAGACAGAGCATGAGCAGGGGAGGGACAGAGAGGGAGGGAGACAGAGAATCCCAAGCAGGCTCTGCACTATCAGCATGAAGCCCGATGTGGGGCTCAAACCCACGCACTGTGAGATCATGACCTGAGGCGAAATCGAGTCAGACGCTCAACCAACTGAGCCATCCAGGTGCCCCTGAAAGTACTACTTTTTAACAAACCAAACAAACTATATATTTTATCTACCTCAGTTGTTAAAGGGAGTTAAGGGGTGAATTGTATTTGTAATCGTGCAAACGTAACAGGAAGCTGGGAATGGTTGAGTCTGGATCCAGCAGGGTAATGGAGAACTGGTGGCCAATGAGCCCACAAGACTGTCTGATTTCAAAAAGAAAAATGGAGGTAAGATAGGCTTTCTACTTAATATTTTAAGAATAAAACTATACTTTAAGTGCAAAAGGGTAAGGAAATAAAGCCTACCTCCTATCTGAGCAGAGAAATTGAAACAAACTTGAAGTCCTACCACTCATCCCCAAAGGGCCAACAATGTAAGAAGGGCTGAGATCCCCGTCCCTGAGGCAATAAGAAAACAGGAAGTGGAGAGAAGCAGGAAGTAGCTCAAGCAGCATGGAAAGGCCATGGGTTCATCCTTTATTCCTCCCTGATTCTTTGTAACCCCCTCCTTCTTTCCCTCCTCTTCTCTGCCTCTTCCACTCCTATCTTCTCGTCATGCTTTCCTCTGACGCTGCAGTGGATCTTTGATATCCTGCACCGAATCTGCTACGGCAATTCAACAACCTCTTCTGCTCTGAGGTCCAGCACCAGGGGGAGGTGTGAGTCCTGGCAGGGAATCGGGAGTGGAAGGGAAGCACAGTAAAGGCTTCTTGTTATTCCCAGCTCTGACTTTCATCTCCCTGAGGAATCAGATGATTTTAGTCTTGGAAAGCGCACTAGCTGACGGCCGCCCTCAAACAAAAAAATCAAGTTTTATCATAGAAAAAAGAATTTGCATACATGTCCTTTAGTAAGTCAAAGTATATACAACTATTCGGCCAGCACAGTTCATTTGATTATTCTAACCGGTGGCTTATTTGCTCGTGCAGATGTCATGAAAAGTTACAAAATGCTTTCACTTCTCCCTGCTTCCCTATCTTCCTCATCCTTGCTAGTGAATTGGTCACCCTGTGTGTGGACCTTGCAGGGCACTGACCTGAAAAAATATATATCTCTTTTACAGATCTTCTCAACTTGTTTGGATCCCGGCTGTGTAACAACAAATTTTCACCTATACACCTGCTTTGTGCATAGCAGATACCCACTGAACACTTGTAGAATTGAAAGAACCCCCATCCCGGATCTCACGAAAATCTTACATCAAATTCATACACATATCAAATAATTCCTAAGCTATATAAAAAATACCATAATTATAGCTGTCAAGGTCTAATCAGGAAAACGGGAGCCACTCTGGGTATATAAAACAGAAGGAATTTAATACCTTAAGTAGATGATAGAAGCTGAGAAGCAGAACTCAACATGGTGGTGCAAGAGATTGGCAAGAGCAGGAAGCTGCTGCCTCTCTGAGGCTGGAAGATTGGAGAGAAAGGTGGCATCTGAGTCCAAAGTCAAAGTCATAGGAGGAAATAAGAATCATGGCAGCCCAGTGGGTTCTGGAGGCATGGGAGAGGCATAGTGCACAGTGGTGGATTGTTGGCTTCGTTAATGTTAACACTGAGTGTGGGGGTGCCTGGGTGGCTCAGTTGGGTAAGTGTCCAACTTCAGATCAGGTCACGATCTCACCATTGGCGAGTTCAAGTCCCACACTGGGTTCTCTGCTGTTAGTACAGAGCCTGCTTTGGCTCCTCTGTCTCTGTCGCTCTCTGCCCCTCCCTCTCCCTTTCTCTCTCTCTCAAAAATAAGCAAACATTAAAATATTAACATTCAGTGTGGAGTAAATTCAGGAAAAAGCACTGTTGTTCCTGACACATTAAACCACGAGTGCTCAATGCATTTTTATGTCATGCACATACTTATATACACGTATATCACATATCAGGATGACCCAGGAGTCCCAAACAAGCCCAAGTGCAAAATCGAGAAGAGAGGCATTTGAAATGACTTCAAATAATTTTAGAGTTATTTCTCTCCAGGGTTGCCTAGCAGTCAAAAAGGATTACTCTATGCACATGTGATGTTGTTGGAATCATAAAACTGAATCAAAGGCAGTGAACTATTTAATCTTCATCCTCTTTAGAAAAGCAAAGTTTGGCAGGCCTGGGAACCCGACAGCCTACAGAATGCATATTTCCCACCGAGCCACTTTGCCCAGCCTTCTTACCAGTTCTGCAAGCTTATGGTGTCTGGCTTGTGGCTAGACCACAATTCTGACAGCAATTGGCAAGTGGGGGCTGTGCCAGCCTGACTTCACCATGATGATATCCCAGTTGGGTTACCGGTCTCAACAGGCTGATGTCAAAGCCAGCCCATTCCTCCAACCTGCTCGGTCTGCTGGCTAAAATAATTGGCCGACATTAAGCGAGGGACTAAAGACCAAAGGATTATTTTAGGCACCAGGAGACTAGTTTCATGGTACCGGCTGCTCCTAAGTAAGCACCTTCGACTATGTCACGTACAGGGAGGCAAGATTTGGGAGCCAGACAGATCTAGCTCCAAATCCCAGTTCTTTTGCTTACTAGTCATATGGCACTGGGAATTTCAAGTCTCACCTGTAAAATGGAAGAAACGAGGTTAAGGTTAAAGACATGGTCCACATGGAAACCCAGGACTCTGTAACAGAGGGGATGCGTTCAACCAATGACCCTACTGCCACTGTGAATGTTAAGTAAAAAAGAATCATTGATAATAATGATAATCCAGCGGCTCAATCGATTCAGCATCCGACTCTTGACTTTGGCTCGGGTCATGATCTCAAGGTTCGCGAGTTGGAGCCCCGCATTGGCAGTGCAGAGGCTGCTTGGGATTTTCTCTCTCTCTTTCTCGCTCTCTGCCCACCGGCCACCCCGCTCGTGCCCACTCTCTGTCTTTCAAAATGAATAATAAATAAAAGCTTTAAAATAAATAAATATTAATAATGATAATCCAGGAAGGAGATAGTTTACAAGATGAAATATTGGCTCAGCCCCTGAGATAAAATTACAGTGTAAATGGCCCAGTCAGTTGTCCATGTGTGTTTAATTGCTGTGCGCTTTCCTCGCTGGGGACAAAACTGTCCCCTAGGCTCCTGATAGGGCAACTGACACCCAAGACTAGGTTTCCTGCCCTTGCAGATAGAGGTCCTGGTCCATGAGGTCAGCAGCCCCTGCAAAGGAACATTCCACACTGGTTCAATAAATAGGAAGTCATTAGCAATTGCATTGCCCCTGATTTCATTGCTACTGAGAAAAACCAGTCCTCAGAACATTTTACTTTGGAGGTGCAGCTTGTTCTGTAATGGCTGTAAATGACACGGACGTCCTCCTATTTGCAATAGGACTTACGTGGAGATGGTAAGACTGCTGTTTTGCCAATGCCATCCTCTCTGGCTCCAAAATCTAAATATTTCCCTCCCTGTCTTTGTCCTTAGCCTACTGGTATTTCTTCCACCACCTGAGTACTTTCACACACACGTGAATCGCTCACCACGAAAGGAGACACACTGAATCATTTGTAGCACAGCATGCAACAGGCCAGCCCCCAAAACGTGATACCCACCCGTGAAATTATTTAAAGGATTTTGTTATTTCAAAATGTGAGAAATCTGTGCACGAGGAGAGTCCAAAAATCCAAGCAACTGCTTTTCTCTCAGGGGGCATGTTGACATGTTCGGCAACAATTTCCCAAACACGATGTGATGTTTGAAGTTCTTTTCTATCTAGACAATGTGTGTGGTTTAAAAATCACATTGGTGCAGTATGTGTTCTGAGACTGGCTTAATGTTAGGTGACCAGAAATAAAAAAGCACGTCCTTAAAAATTCCCTCTTCCAATGCCTATCTTCTGCAATCAAGGGGGTTCGTGCATTCCAACTTTACATTTTTTTTGCTCTAACGCCCTGTGTGGCCTTGCTCAGTTTAGATTTGAACCCAGTTCAAAAAAGCATAAGTCCAGGGAAGCATTGTGCAAGAGCCATGTTTACGCTGCATTGCACATTCTTAGCAACACTCGCCGTTTCGTCCATAAACATCAATCTACATTTTATGAGATTACCAATCAACTTCTCAGAAAATATGACAAATTTAAAGGCAAAAGTAGAGAAAATACTAAATAAAGAAATGCCTCCCCAAAAGTTTATATGAGACAATGAGCATGATGCATTGATCAAATCAGTGAAGCAAACATTTGTGGAGTGTCTACTTTGGGCATTTCACTGTTGCTAGGTGCTCAGAGGAACACAAAAGTGAGCAAGACTCTAGGCCTTCGCTCAGAAAAATCATACTGTAGTACTGAGGCCTTTGTTCCCCCCAAGGCTTTATTGCATCCAACCTCAAATTATCAGTCAGTAGGAAAATCACTGTATGGTCTCTACTGGACCCTATAAAGAAATTTATCTCGGAGAGCACAGTACAACTGATGAACTGATGAATTCCGTTCCAAATGATCTTATTAAGTTTTTAATTTTTCTTTTTTTTACATTTCTTTATTTTTGAGAGACAGAGAGAGACAAAGCGTGAGTAGGGGAGGGACAGAGACAGAGGGAGACACAGAATCTGAGGCAGGCTCCAGGCCCCGAGCTGTCAGCACAGAGCCCGACGTGGGGCTCAAACCCACGAACCGCGAGATCATGACCTGAGCTGAAGTCAGATGTGTAACCGGCTGAGCCACCCAGGCGCCCCGTGATCTTATTAAGTTTTAAAGATGGGTAAAAGAAGTATATTTTTGTTAAATAGTTCCTCAAATTTCTTTATATTTACCAGTGGAAATTTTACGACTGTAATGACAAAAGCTAACGCTTATTGAGTACTTACTACGTGTCTGGCATTGACTGACCTCTAAGCATTTTATATGTGATCATTTTTTTTTGTTTCCAGAATAGCCTTTGAAATGGGGTTCCAGTTATCTATTGCTATGTAACTAACCAACTTAAACTTAATGGTGTGAAAGAACAACCATTTGTGCTCACAGATTCTGTAGATCAGGAATTCAGACGGGGCATAGGAAACCAGACGCCGAAGACTTGTTTTGACTCCACAGTGTCTAAGACCTCATCTGGGAAGATTTGAACAGCTGGAGGTGTCCTGACCAACTGGTTGAGGGCTGGAATCACCTGGATGCTTCTCTCCACACCACACAGGTCCGCTACCCGGTGGGATGATTTGAAGAGTGGACCCATGAAAAACTGTGGATTGGGGAACCTAGACTCATGTGATATCTCCCACAGCCTGGGGGTCCTCACAACATCACAACTTCAAAGTCCTTGAACTTCTTACATGGCAGCTCTGGATTCCAAGAGCATGAGTTCTGGCGAGCAAGGCAGAAACTAAAGCACTATGTATCACCTAGCCACGGGAACATTGCTTCCACCATATTCCATGGGGCAGAGCAGTTGTTACCTGCTTCAGAGTCAGAGGGAGGGGACATAGACTTGCCTCTGGATGGAAGAAGCGTCAAACAGTTTGTGGCCACATTTTTAAAATGCTACAGATTGTTGTTATTACCTGCATTCTACAGATGGGGAAAATGAGTCACGGAGATGCAAAGTAGCATGTCCAAGACCTATTAATCTAACCCTCCCAGGTACTATTTGGTCCTCACGGGCACTCAGCAATATAATCCACATTCCTTGTTTTTATCTCCATTCTCTTCTCGCGTTATCCCTCAAATTCACTCTAATCAAGTTTCATCCACCATTGTTCTCATCAAGGTCACTGATGACCGAAATCTTGCTCTACCCAACAACCACTTCTCCCGTCCTCATCTTATGGCACTAGGAGACTCATTAATTGTTCCTTCTTTCCAGAGTGCTTTTCTATTTGGAGTCACACTCTCTTGCTCCCCATCGTACTCCCTGGTGGCTCTTTCTCTCTCTAAACACGCTCCTTTAGGGAATCTCCTCCAGTGCCTTGATTCAAAACTCCTGATTTGACATTGCGATCCCAATCTTTCTCTAATTTCCATGTGTGTGTGTGTTCATTTGGTTGTTCAATGTGCATCACAAACTTAACTTGCCCCAGGAGCACATCTGACTTCCCATCCCCCAAACCTCGTCCGCTTTAGTCAGAAAAATCACCATAGAGTATGGGACACTCCAAAGGTGACGGGAGGGGGAAGAAGCCTTGGCTTCCCCAACACCGTGCTTTGCCATTGGTGGGGCATGGTGAGAGCCATGAGGCATAAATGGAGCCATGAGTGTCGTTTACATAGAGGAGCTCCATGACTCGCTTTCACAAAACACCAGTCCTCACGGAGCTTGCTACTGTCACTCCAGGAGACTTCCCTACACATAATGGAAGATGGATATTTTATTCAGGGGCATATTTTTGAAACTGATTCCGTGTCCAGAGAAACGGTGAGCGTGGAGGAGACAGAGGGAGAAAAGGAGGCCAGCTAAGGGACCCCAGACCTTTTACCCTATCATCCCAGACATAGACGTAATACGAGGACACAGTGTCAGTCTCAGAGTCTTAGCAACTGAAATAGGGCCTGTCCTCACCGGAAATAGAGCTGGACGAACCAAGGGGCAGTGAGGTGCCTCTACTCCTCTTCCAGGGAAGCTTATGGTTACCCCTTGCTTTACTTTTCATCCCTTGTGGACCACAGGGTCCTCCTCAGCTATTTCTCCCTGCTCCTCTTTCTAGCTAAGCTTGCCCTGTTTGCACATGGTCCACTATGCCAGTCAACCTTTAATCAACCCTCAAAGAGAGAAATCTGATTGGTTGCTAGACACCGGGGGGTTGGCTGACCTTGAGTCAGATGCATTTATCTGTGGGCAGTGAGAGTGGGGTCACCTGGGCTGGCAAGATCTATGAGCTGCTGGGGCATTTCCCAGTGACAGGGACTGTTTTCTAGTAAATTGCAACCCATTGCAGACTGTGCCACTGCAGACAGCAAAGGAGAAAGCTCATGTTTTCCTGATAACACTCCCTGAGAATAACCTTACACATGATGATTATTGAAAATTAAAGAACCAGGAATCAAATACACAGGACTGAAAGCATGCCTCCTCTGAGGCAGAGGAGGAAGGGGGAGGGAGCAAAGACAGAGCACTGAAATGAAAGGGGAAGAAAAGAAAATGTGGCAATCAGAGGAAAAGAACAGAATTCACCAAATGTCTCCCCGGGATGTGTACACATATGAGACCCGTAGATCAGTAGGGTAAGAACGATTTTTAGAGAAACAAAAAGGCAAAAAGGGAGTGGGGGGAAATATTAGTTGGATTGCAGCCAGTTTTCCAGCTCCAGACATCTGGAGCCAAGACAAGGAAAGGTGAGGAGTAGTCCTCTGCTGGTGCCCTTGCCTCCTTGGGAGCTGGTTACTCGGGATATTTACATTAAATTAACGTGGCTGGCTATGGCTGTGTTCAGCACTTGGATACGCGGTTAAATAATCAGTGTGGTTTGGCTGCTGGTTTCTTTACTGTGGTTAAATAATTGGTGTTGTCTTGGTTGCTAGCTACTTTAAAAATGTGTATGTGCACTTGTTCCTCTTTTTTTCTTTCTCTTGAGCAATTTTGACAAGCCCTTGGCAGAAAAGCGGCTGCCCAGCTCTTAAAGGGATGTGTGTTCTCCTTGTCATTTACATTTCCCCCAGATGCTTTTCAAGGATTTGAGAATCTTAAAGACTTTCCTTTCTGGGATGTAGATGAAGCACTCTATGTTAGGAAGGAATTCAGTTCACTTCTTTTGTTTGTGGAATAGAGACAAGGCAGAGCCTAAGGGCATCTGTGGTTTTCCAGAAATGTGCCCCCTTCTTCTAAGGATAATTCACAGGGTTCTCAGATCCACCAGAAGAATAGGGAAAGATCATTATGGTGACTACTGGATAAAACAACCCCATGTCCAGGCATTTACCCCTGTGCTATTCGTTGCCGGACCTCTAAATTCTGGAATGATCCTAGTAGGTGCTCCCTATCTGTTGACTGAAGACAATTAACAGTGGATATCCATACTTTAAGACTGCCTGGGGGCGCCTGGGTGGCGCAGTCGGTTAAGCGTCCGACTTCAGCCAGGTCACGATCTCGCGGTCCGTGAGTTCGAGCCCCGCGTCAGGCTCTGGGCTGATGGCTCGGAGCCTGGAGCCTGTTTCCGATTCTGTGTCTCCCTCTCTCTCTGCCCCTGCCCCATTCATGCTCTGTCTCTCTCTGTCCCAAAAATAAATAAAAAACGTTGGAAAAAAAAAAATTTAAAAAAAAAAAAGACTGCCTGATTTCTATTCCAGAAAGTTGCTCTATTTAGTCATTTTGTTGGTGTAGTTAATAAGTATCAAACTACCACAAACTGCTGTGCCCTGAGACCACAGAAGACCCTTTCTTCTCCAGATGGCTCTGTCCCTTCTCGTATCCTCAAACCTATCTCTGACTCCAGGCAAATAATGATCAGGGCAATTAATCCTCTTTGGGCAGCAAACTGACTGAGACAGCTGCAGCAGAGACAGCACAAGTCCAGGGACAGACTTCCACCTAACACACACAACAGACATTAACTACGTGTGCACATAAATCATGGATAAAGGCCAAGTCTTCAACTGCTCCTCAGAAACCCGCAAGGGTCTCAGGCGATGAGACCTCAGTACGAGACCTCAGTACATACCTCAGCACGATGAGGTTTGAAGTCAGATACAGAGAGGAAACTGGTATTTCTGAGTGGGAAGGTGGTGAGGTAAGAGCAAAGTTTATTTCCTCAAAAATATCTTACAAACATGACAATTCGCCTCTAACAGAAGTCCAGAACATACGTCTTCTATCAGTTATTCAGGGGTCACTCAGATACAACATTTTGAGATTTTTTTTTTCCTGCTTTGTCTTGAGGTGGGATGGGGGAGGAGGGAAAGAGAAGATCCTAAGATTTTAAGAGGATTCTTCAGAATCCGTTGATTTCACCGTTTGAGGAAGAAGCCTTTCCCTTTACAAAAGGTACTCTTTAGCACTTTTTTTTGGCAACTACCCTTCACATGGAGGAAAACTTGTCACAAAAGGCAAGCCTTTAAGCAGTCAAGTGGTGCTATGGAAACAAGGTGGGGTGATGGCCAAGGGTGACCACCTTGGGAGATCGCTTTCTGGGTGTTCTGGCCTCTTAGGTGGGTAGTGTTGGATCACTTGACCTTTTTGAACTTAAATGTCTTCAGTCTTTGCCTCGTTAATTTTCTGAAGACTTAATAATGTCTGTCTTACACATAATAAGAGAAATTACAATGAAGGCTGCAGTGAGATATAATTGTTACCTATCAGATTGGCAAGGATCCAAAAGTTCAGTAACATGTTGTGTCAGTGATAATGTGCAAAGACAAACACTCCCATATGCGGGCAGAGCTTTGAGGAAGAACAACGGATCCGTCACAATTTAGAATGAATCTCTTCTTTGACTCAGTAATTCCATTCCTAAAGATGGTTCCTCTAGCTGTATTAAAATACTAATAAAATGACAAATGCGTAAGGTTATTCACCATCACACTAAAATACAAAAGGACTGGAATTTAAATGTTCCTAAATGAGAAACGGGTTAAATAATGTATGGTACATCCCCAAATGGAGTATTATACACTCATCCAAAAGATAAGCAAGTAATATGTCAGCACTTAATGAAGTGATATGGAACGGTGTCTAAAATATACTTTTAAGTGAAAAAAAAATAAGGCTAATTTCATTGTTTCAAAAATATATGTACAGAGTGCCTGGGTAGTTCAATTGGTTGAGTGACTGACTTGATTGTGGCTCGGGTCATGATCTCATGGTCATGAGATTGAGCCCCACATCAGGTCTGCACTGAGTGTGGAGCCTGCTTTGGATTCAATCTCTCCCCCTCTCTCTGCTCCTCCCCCCCCCTCAAACAAATAAACATTAGAAAGATATGCATTTGCATATATATGCAGTATTTCTGAGAATGCATATAAGAAACTGATCATGGTGGTTGAGGGAAGTGGGTACCCAGATGCAGAGATGAGTAGAAGCTTTTTGGACACCTTGCACTTTTTACAACCTTGCATGCTTTACTATGTATGTGCATATATTTTCTATACAAAAAAAAATACACGTAAGGGGCACCTGGGTGGCTCAGCCGGTTAAGCATTTAGCTCTTGGTTTCAGCTCAGGTCATGATCTCACAGTTGGCAGGATTGAGCCCCGCATCAGGCTCTGAGCTGACAGCACAGAGCCTGCTTGGGATTCTCTCTCTCTCTCTCTCTCTCTCTCTCTTTCTCTCCCTCTCCTTCTCTCCTTTTTGCACTGTCTCTCAAAATAAATAAATAAATAAACTTAAAAAATACATTTAGAAATTCTTAAGTAAAATAAACTATAAAGCAAACCAAAAAAAAAAAAAAAAGTGAAAGGAGCTTGGGTAGTTCAATGCATGCCTATGCATGAAGCAAAGATATAAAGGATAAAGCCCCCTCTCACAAAGTTCCCTAATGCGAAGACCATTGGCACAGAGAGCTGACCCAGGTGAGAGCCCAAGAAATACTTCTGAGACGGATAACTCAACTATATGAATGATTACGTCAATATAAATCGTTAATGATTTGGGGAGATGTGCACAACTTATGGGTTTAAATCACATGTATGGCCTCACTTTAATTTTTTTTTTTTCATGGACAGAAAACGAACACTAATTATGGAAGCTTTAAGTAATGAAGCTGTAAATGAAAAGATTTGCTTTAAGATGCCTTCTAGGTTAAAACAGAGTGCTTCCCAGGAGGTTTCAGGAGAGTGAAACTATCCTGTGTGACACCATCATGGTAAATACATAGCGTCATGCATTTATCAAAACCCACAGAATGCACACCATGAAGAGCGAACCCCAGTGTAAACTCAGAGCTTTCTTTAGTAATAATGTGCCAACACTGGTTCATCAACTGTAACAACTAACATTGTATTACAAACATAATAAAAGATGTAAATAAGAAGGCAAATTAATCCTGAGGGAGGGGAGAAGGGAACGTGGAAACTTGGAACTTTCCAAGCAATTTTTCTATAAGCCTAGAAGTGTATTTTTAAAAAATAAGGTCTATTAATGATAAAAAAGGAAGAAGGGAGAAAGGAGGGTGTGTTGGGGAAAAGGGAGGGAAGAAAGAAAAGCAGAAGAACAAAGTTGGAAGACTTTTAAAAAGGCTTCAGCCTTCTGGCACGTCCAGTAGGCACTCATTAAATATCTGTTGGCTTCAACTGAATGAAATGCAGTGAGAAACGAGCAGGTGAATGTGAAAGCAGATTTAAAATGTAGGAAGAGTGTGAATTCATTGGTGATGTGTTTGGTAAAGTCCTGGGATACACATTTCATTGGAAAAGAATTAGGTGGCTGGAATCTTTATTGTTAAGATCATACATTTGTTTCCCAAGACACTTTATGACAATTATGCATTTCCAGCAATGAAGATGTAAGCAATTCTAATGCATGTCCCCCCAAACTGCTTGACAGGTATTAATCACACACTCACAAATCCTACTAGCTCATTGATAGATATACATATTTTTGTTGTCGACAGCTACAGGGTTTTTAAAAAGCTGATTTTTAAGGCAGTTCATAAGTTCTGTTCCAAATTATGGTATTTTTATTTAGAGAACAGTTTATCCAGATTTATGAAACGATAGGAAAAAGTTTCTTCCTGATTTCAATAGTGAAAAAAACAGATTTTTGAACCAAGGTCTGGCGTGGCTTTGAGACATTCTATAATACCCATTGTAGAATTGGCCCCAATTATTTTTGAACTTAAGGCGTGACAGGCGAATGCGTACAAGGTGCTATCTTGGAAAAGTTACTCTTTGTAGGAAGCTACAAGTCTGCCAGCTGCAAGGCGGAGAGAAGGTGTGCCTCAAGCGGTCCATATAGAACTTGCTATTTCAGAGAGTGTGAAAGTCAAGTTTCCTGAGAATTGGAGCTCCTGCTGGTTTTTTGGGATTTCCTCTCGTTATTAGATGTTGAAACCCGGCCAGGATCTTGATCTCTGGAGTCCCAACGCAATGGTGTGGGGCGCGTCTTCTGCCCCTTACAGAACGGCGGTTCCGTCCACACCTCCCACGTGTCAGGAAAGGCTGGGTTGTGTTGCCAGTTTCCATCCTGGATCATTAACAACATTCTTTGAAGAATCAAAAGTTTGTTTCTTACATTTCTATTCCTTTTCCCACCGTGGTGAATCCTTAAATTCCTGCACCTAACAATGTAATCAACTTTAAAACCAAAGAAAATGACTAGTGTCAATATATAGTACAGAGCTTTTTCAATTATCTGCGGTGAAAGGCCAGATTACTGTTTCTATTGCAGATACTTTGGTAAAAGAGAATAAACATAAGTTACTAGAAAAATGAGATTTTTATTAGATTCAACAGACATAAAATGACATTTCCAAGTTGCAGTATCCAGATGCTTACTCCTAAGTTGCCATGGGCCATTGAGGACCAGTCCACGGACCAGCGCCAACCTACAACCCTCCCCCACCCCCCTGCAAAGGGACAAGGGCACATGACCCAGACCCAGTGAAGTTCCAGGGCTTTGCCTTGAACGTTTTGGGGGAAAAGGTCATTACTTCTATCGCAACTGCCAGAAAATATATAACATTCACATTTTAGCTAGACTAGTGAGTGTTCAAGCAGGATTTCATCGTTTTCTCATTTTCTTTCATCTGACTACTAGTTAAACATCTTTGCACTTGCCTGCTGTCATTTGGATGTACAGCCCTATGAATCATCTGTTTGCATCTTCCCTCATTTTCTCTTAGACTTTTTCCTAGAAGTTTGTAAGAGCTCTTTGCTTATTAGAGAATTAGTCTTTTGTCATCCACTCTATCAATATTCTTGCCAGATCTGTGGGTCTATTAACTTTGTCTCTGGTACTTCCACATACAACTACTTAATTTTGTATGTAGTCGAATAGGTATTGTTTTTCTTCCACATCTTCTGATTTTCCAGTCTTGGTTATCATAAGAGTCTTTCTAATTCTAGGTTATATACATCATTGCCAAGATTTTCTTATTTGTTTGCTTTATATTTAACTTTTTACCTGGAATTTTTTTCTACATTTCCTTCTACCTAGGTGACTAGCTTTGCCAGCATCGTTTACTTAAGAGACTTTTCCCGCTGATTAAAGCATAACCTCTGTGAGGTTAATATATGACCAAGATGATGGCTTAATTAGCCTTAATAATTCAATCAACATGGGAATATCGTTTTACACTTTAAAACTTCAGAACCGTATCATTCTCTTTAGGCTTTCCGGGCCTCTGTCGTAGAAGCGATGTGGACTCGTTCTGAGATGGTTGATTTAGAAAACAAAAAGGTCTAACTTTTCATCATTCAACCCATCAAATATTTCATTGACTGCGATATGGGTTAATGGGATGTGGGACGTAAGGAAAACAGAAGAGTCCAGAGAGATCTCCGGCCCAAACAGTTGAACATGATGGAAATTGTGTGTGATTATCTCTTGTAACACCATAAACCACCTCCAAAGCTAGTGGCTTAAAACAGCAGTCTTTGTTATTTGTTGTGATTCTTTGAGCTGAGTGGGCTAAACTGTACTATCACCTGTACTGATACAGTGCAGGGTCAGGTGAAGAAAATGTTTCTAGGGCACAGAGTTGAGCAGGAGGCACTCTTTCTTGAAGTCCCTGCAATACCACTAACGTATAGTTTGCAAATATCTCCTCCCACTCCATAGGTTTCAGCCAGATGTTAGTTAAAGTGAGGTGAAGATCCAGCCCAGAAAGCAGGTGGAGAATATAGGAGATTTTGCTGAGAACAGATCGAGAGTAGAAGTGGGGTATTTTCAGGTGGACAGGTGCTCATGATGAAAATTAAATCAATTTAAGAGATGTTCCAAGTGATATGGGGATTAGTGGCTGGGTGATGAGAGACATCTGGGAGGTCTGGTGATTATTACTGAAAAGCTGGATGTGAGACACGGTGTACTCATGGTCTCGGGAGCTTATGGGGGTGGGGTGTTCATTTATTCTCCTATCTCATCAGAGCCTCCTTCTGAGGCTTGGTCTCTTGGACGGCTGATTGTTCCACAGGCCTGGAACGCCATCAGTCTGGGGTGGAGATATCCCCAGAGAAGACAAAACTCTTGGCCCCCCTTAAATCCCACTGAGAGCTAAATTAAGGCCAACACAGGCAAGTTTTGCAAACCACAACAATCAGCTCATGGACCTCTCCAGTAGTGCTTCTCAAAGTTTGCTCCCCAGACAAGCAGCAGCAGCAACCCTTGAGAACTTGTTAGAAATGCAGATTCTCAGGTCCCACAAGCCCTACTGGATCAGGAACTCCAGGAGCTGGGTTTTAACAAGGCCAACCTGCAAGTCTCATGCTCACGAAGATTTGATACCCACCATTCTAAAGGAACTCAACAAACATTAGTTTAAAAATGCAGATGAATGTTGACCTTGTCCTTATGCCCCTAAAATCACAGAGCATTAAAGATGAAAAGATTTGATTTCAAGAGTCTAACGTGGCCTTGAGCCTCCCATGTGAAAGATTCACGTCTCAGAGAGTGCGATTTGCCCAAGTCCTCTTGGCAGAACTGAGACAACAACTCCAAATAACAACAAGCCCGGGGCCTGAGAAATGGGTGTTTTCATGGGCCACACAGTGGCAGCTTTTCTATTAAAAACACACACACACACATAATACATACATACATACAGATAGACGATAGATATTGTGTGTTTTCTACTATTCAAATCAGAGCAACATGGTCTGCCTTAACTCAACCTGCTTCTTTTAAAGTGCTTTGTTTTGTTTTGTTTTTTTTAGGGGGGAGGCGGAGAAGGGGACTGCCAAGGTGCAGCTTCCCAAGGCAGACAGCCTCTGAGGAATGCAGCCGTCTCCCCAGGAACGGGAGGGTTCTTTTGCAGCCTGATAAATCTTCCTACGCTGAGGCTCTGTTCTGACTTTTGCCATTTCTAATTCACGCGGCCTCGGGGGAGAGGCGGACGGCCGAACTTTGCGCGCACTGGAGCCCCGGCTCCCTCTGCTTTTGGAGAGGAGATTTAGCCTTAATTTTTGTGACAGATGGAGTTGATAGTCTCTCCACGGAAAGGGGAGGAAAAAAGCGCCAGTTTTTGACAGGCCGCAGAAGCCCGGTGCCTCTGGTGGTTGAAGGCTGCGTTGCGCCACAGTTAAGGTAGTTTGCAAACTCCCGCGCCTGGATTGCAGAGGCTGCTGTACCCAGGCGGCTTCCCTTAACCGAGGGACGGATTGAAACCCACTCTAATAGAAACCTTGCTGCATGCCAGTTTATCCCCTTCCTTTATGACTGCGGCCATATGGTGCTGCTCAACATTCCTAAAGATTTTTAATGCTGTAATTATTTTTTCATCGCCGTCCGAGTTAGAAACTTACATGCCTCAAAGAAATTAATTTGATTGATCGGATTTTTGTCTTGCAACTGACACGGCTCCCTGGCTCAAGAACCGTACCTGCCAGGTCGGCAAAGACGGACCCTGTGGTTGGGGCGGGGCCCTTGTAAATATCTCATCGGCATTCTCCTACCTGAAGTGTGGGCCTCTTGTGTGTATTTGAGTTTTGTTTCGTTTTTCTTCAGTTTCAAAGTCCAACATTAAATTCTCCCCCCCCCCCACCCCCCTTAACTCCCCCTCACTGGTGATCAGGACTCAAAGATAGGGAACTAGATAAACAAACTGAATTCTGAACCCAGTCGAAGGCACAGATGGGAGCCAGGGAGAATTAATAAAACTCTCAAAAAAAAAAAAAAAAAAAAAAAAAAGGAAAAAAGACCCCAACAAAAAGGCCTGTGGCAAAGCCGGATGCGAACAGCTGCCCCTGAGCCCTGCCCGCTGATTCTGAGCTTGAGCCGGGGCTCCATATCCGAGCCTCCTTAAGAGTAGGAGGAGCTCCCGGGCCTCTGTCAGGCTCCTTAAGCCGTTCCTTTCAAGCCCTGAATGCCTGAATGTGAGCTGCCCACCACCCTCCCCGCCCTCCCCCACTCGGCAACCCCACTCCACTCCAGCGGCTCGTAAAAAAAAAAAAAAAAAGTTTCAACAACAACAGGCAGGACCAATAGCATCTCGAAAAGCCGGGAAAGGGGGCCGAGCAAAGGGCGAAAGAGAGTGGAGAAAGGAGAAAGCGGGCAGGCTCGGAGCGCGCGGGGCCGGGGCTCGGCGAGCTGGAGGAGCGTTGCTAATGTTTTTGTTTGTTTGCTTTTCCATGCATGCATAATGAGGGGGCACCGCGGCACCACGCGGGGGCTCCCGGCCCACTTTTGTATTTAAAGCCTCGCAGCCAGCGAGTCCGCAGCCGGGCTCAGCGGATCCGCTCCCGGGGCCCCTTGTCACCCGAGAAGCCGCCGCCGAGGGAAGCCCGGGAGCCGCTCTCCGGCCGCGCCGAGTTTCTTGTTCTCCCCGCGCCGCCCGGAAAGGGCTCCCCGGAGCACGGAGAGGCCGGGGTCGCCGCGGGCGGAGGGGGAGGGGACGCGGGCGTCCAGGGCCGCGGGAAGGCGGGCAGCGCACAGACCCGAGCCAGGAAGCGGCGCGATGCTAGAGCCCGCAGCGGCGGCGGCGGCGGCGGCGGTGGCGGCGGCGGCGCGGCGCTGAGCCCGGGAGGAAGGAGCCGCTGCGGCCGCACAACGGATCTGCAGGCGCGGAGCAAAATGCACCCGCGGCGCCGCGCGGTCCTGCAGCCCCGCCGCGGCCCCGCGGCCCGCAGCCCCCCGGGGCGGCAGTGAGCGCCTCCCGCCACCGCCGGGGGCCGAACGGAGGGGCTCTCCGCGGCTGTGCATTTCTGGGAAACCACCACAGCCCGAACGAGCGGGCGACCCGACCTTCTGCGAGCGGCGCGGCACCAGCGAGCGGCGCGCATGGATTTATGAAAACACTCATGCAAGAAGTTGGCAGGACTGGGGCAAACTTTTCCACCGGCTCCGCGTCCGCCGCTGCCCGCGCCTCGTCTCCTTTCCCCTCTTCGCCCGGCGGCCGCCGCTGCCCGCGATGGTGGCAGGGCTGCTGGGCGGCGGCGGCGGGGCCCGCGCGGGGACCGTGCCGGGCGCCTGGCTGTGCCTGATGGCGCTGCTGCAGCTGCTGGGCTCGGCGCCGCGGGGCTCGGGGCTGGCGCACGGCCGCCGCCTCATCTGCTGGCAGGCGCTGCTGCAGTGCCAGGGGGAGCCGGAGTGCAGCTACGCCTACAACCAGTACGCCGAGGCGTGCGCGCCCGTACTGGCGCAGCGCGGCGGGGGCGACGCGCCGGGGGCCGCTGCTGCCGCCGCCGCCGCCTTCCCGGCCTCGGCCGCCTCGTTCTCGTCGCGCTGGCGCTGCCCGAGCCACTGCATCTCGGCGCTCATTCAGCTCAACCACACGCGCCGCGGGCCCGCCCTGGAAGACTGTGACTGCGCGCAGGACGAGAACTGCAAGTCCACCAAGCGCGCCATTGAGCCGTGCCTGCCCCGGACGAGCAGCGGCGGCGCGGGCGGCCCGGGCGCGGGCGGGGTCATGGGCTGCACCGAGGCCCGGCGGCGCTGCGACCGCGACAGCCGCTGCAACCTGGCCCTCAGCCGCTACCTGACCTACTGCGGCAAGCTCTTCAACGGGCTGCGCTGCACCGACGAGTGCCGCACGGTCATCGAGGACATGCTGGCTGTGCCCAAGGCGGCGCTGCTCAACGACTGCGTGTGCGACGGCCTGGAGCGGCCCATCTGTGAGTCGGTCAAGGAGAACATGGCCCGCCTGTGCTTCGGTGCTGAGCTGGGTAACGGCCCGGGCAGCAGCGGCTCGGACGGGGGCCTGGACGACTACTACGACGAGGACTACGACGACGAGCAGCGCGCCGGGGGCGCGGGCGGCGAGCAGCCGCTGGACGATGACGACGGCGTCCCGCACCCGGCGCGCCCGGGCGGCGGCGCTGCAGCCACGGGCGGCCGCGGGGACCTGCCCTACGGGCCGGGGCGCAGGAGCAGCGGCGGCGGTCGCTCGGCGCCCGGAGGCGCTTGGACCCCGCTCGCCTCCATCTTGCTGCCGCTGCTGCCGCTGCTCTTTTAGCCCTGGAGTCCCCCTCCGTGGGCTGCGGGAGGGCCTGCGCCGGGGCACCTGTGGCACGGGGACCGAGGGGATGGTTTGGATACTTTCCAAAGCGTGTACTAAGTAGACTCTGCCTAGCGGGTCTCTCCTGCACGACTCTTGGCACTTCTCCCGTGTCCTCTCCCGAGCATGACTTCTTGGACATCCTCCCCCTCCCATTCCAGGCTCCAGAAACTCCCAGCTCGTCTGCCCAGAGGAAACCGGCCTAGCTAGAGTTCAGGATGCCGGGGATGGAATGGGGGAGGCGGGGGTGGGAGGGTGGGTGGGTGGGCTGTGGAGAGAGGATACTGACCTGTGGGGCCTTAACAGTTTCAAAGGAGTGGGCTTGGAGCAGGAGTTTGAAGGAAGATTTACATTTGCAAAGGGGCTGTTTATTAGCATTTTAACTGTGCGGGGTGGGGGGGGGGGGGGGGCGGGGATTGCCGGTGTCGACTTTTATTGTGGCCAGTGAGGACATTGCAATCGTGAGTAAACAGAAAAGTCCCACTAACCGATTCATTTGTTTACTCTTGGTCAGCGCTCACAATTCTGTTTGGGCGGGGGAGGGGGAATGGGAAGGGGTTAATATGCCTGAATTCGTTTGGGGCAACTTTGAGCCCTTGACCTTAATTTCATTGCCACCACTCTGATCTCTTAGCACATTTCTTAGGATTAAGGGTCAAAAAGATGCTGATCTAAAGGGTTGCTAGTGGTGTTGAACAATGCAACTTTTTATGTAAAAGAGCTGTGCACTGCCATCTATGAAAGCCTCTTATGATGTTTGTCTTGTCATTTTTGTTCTTTACATCAAATTGTATGTACAAATATGCGGAGAAAATATATTGCCTCTGCTTTTATCAGGGTGCTAAACTCTGGTACTTCTATATAAAGTGTATTAAAACTGGGATTTGTTACCAGTGGCTGTACTGTGTATATAGAATTTTTATAAATTGTATGCTTCAGAAATAATTTATTTTTAAAAAGAAATTAAAAATTTAAATCTGCAACCATGTTACACTTTCCTCCCTGAAATGTATAGAATCCATGCGTCACCAGGGATCCAAACCCACAGTCCATTGTGAAGTGTGCTCTATCTAGAACAGTCTTAAAATGTACAGTGTATTTTATAGATTTGAAGTTAACATTGTTATTTTCAAGAGAATTTATGGACATTGTAGAAATGTATAAATGCATTTCCAAACTGCCTTAAACATTGTATTTTTATAGACATCGTTTAAAAAAAAAAGTCCTATGTTTTAAATAACTATGGCTTTGTGTATTTTTTGGTTATTTGTTTTATTAAAATATGTACATCAGTAAAGAGTTTTTAAATAATGAATATGGTGTAGTTACTTTCCAGAGTTACACTGTGGGTTACCCAATAATGGGTAAGGATGGGGGTGGAGGGGCCCCGGGGAATCTATCAACCATCAACTGAAATTAAAATACAGCACAAGACAAGAAATGAGGGCTATTATTTCTGCCTCTAATTTAATGAACAATTAGACATGTGTAAATGAAGCAGCTAAAAAGATAAAACTGACTGGCCTGCACTGGTTTTTACCTTTATGAAAAGAACTCCCAGATAGTGTCTTCCGTTTCTTTTGCCTCTAACTCTTCTCTACACAATTTGGGGATAACCCAGAGGTCTCTCACCCCTCCCCCCTTTTCCACTGAGACACCCCCCCCCAAGCCCCTCCTCCAGGAGTGTCCCTATCTAGCTATAGACATTCTCATACAATCAAACATGCCAATAACATCTGTTACCAATAGGTCTTAGGAAACCTGGGACACCCCTTCAAAGTCATTTTCACACGTCTGTTGAAAAAGTACAAAAATTTGTTACAAAACATTCAGGCGGGCAAAAGTAAACACACTGGGGAGAGGAACAATCCCCAGAACTTGTAATATTGTTGTGAGGAGTTGTTTAGCAGTGGGCTGAAGCCTGGGTTCCTGCCAGAGCTACTGATCTACACTCAAACGCCCTTAGATAAATAATTACACTCTTAAGCTGTGTCGAGTGCTGATACACTTGACCTTGTAAATAGAAATGTTTGCAGTAGGAATAAACTCCGGCATTGGAAAATCTTTTAAACATTAACACAAAAGAGAGCGCTCTGTCCTCTGGGGATTTGAGTCTGAACCTCGCCAAGCTAGGCACTTGCAAGAGGGAAAAAAAGTTTATTTATCTTCTATTCCTGGTGTTTATTTAAAGCTTTTCATTTTAAACGCGGTGATTGGAAGGCGAGTCAGGAGTTTAAAAGTCACCACAAATAAACTTTGTCTGAGGGGTCGACAGATTAGCAAGATCTCGTGTCTCTTTATATGATATTAACATGTACTGAGAAAACATAACCAGATTTCTCTGCTGCCTGAAGTAATTAACAAAGCTATTCCCCCTTCCAACTCCCCCCACCCCCCACTCCCACCCCTACTTTCCAGGTTTCTTTTGCCTCTAACTCTTCTCTTTTCCCAGCTTTTATGGACAGCTTCAAGGCACTTCTTATTGGATCTAAAACCAAGATGGGTGTATGTGTAGCATCAGAAAGTCTGAGATAGCTGTAGGGTGGTCTGTGGCTGCAATCCTCGGTCACCTGAATGGTTGAGTACACATATTGTTAAAACAAAGCTGGAAGCGTTGTTTCTTTGGGAAGTGAACAAAGAGTATTCCAAGAGACTTGTAAATGAAATCAGCGTTCTTTACAAACCTCGAGTTAGCAATGCTCCTCCATTTGTCCTTAAATATATTTAAATCATCTCTATCTCCTGTTATTTTAACACATTCTTGACTAAAAGTTAAGTCTTTGTCCCAGTAAAAGGCCCAGTTTTCCCCAGTAAGAAGTAAAAGGCATTAGCACTAGAAAAGGCTTGATAATTAACTGGTACAATAAACTCACGACTTGATTTTACAGGGTCCTGTCAAAAGCATCTGCCTGGAATAAATCAACACAGCTCGCTGTTGGGGAGAGAGGACACGAGGCTTTATGCTTTCTTCCTTAAAGAAAGTGAACATTGATCGGTGGCTCATTTTAATTTAAACAGTTCTATACCAGAGCCCAGGAGCCCCCTGGTCCCTCTACAGACCTAGTGGATTCCAGAACAGGTTGCTGAGATGTTAGAAACGTTGGCTATGGGATTGTATGTTGCCATCTGCTCCGAGGCAGAAAGAATTTTTACAGATGTGGACATCTGTAATATCTCATGCTCTCTGGGGAACCTTTTGGAATTTTGGACATTTGAGACGGCCAAATGTCTCATGAAGAATGCCTGGAAGGACCATTACTGAAAGAAAAAGGTATCTCTGGCTTTTCCTGGGGATTCTCAAAAAGGGCCTTGTTTCTCAGAAGTCTTGCAAGGGCGCAAGGAACTCCTTTTGGATTTCACGTAAAATCATGTGTCCTTGAGTCTGGTCCCATTTCCCCTGTTAGCAGGTTTGCATTCTCAGTGACAGTTTATTTGTCTTTTGGAGGCACTTCAGTGACAAATGTTTAAGGGAGTGTAGGACAATGGTGGAGAACAAGGAGGCAGTTCATTGAACTGACAGTGACCATACAGTAAATAGAAGGAGGTTCAGGCTTCACTGCTCACCCAAGCACACAGCAACGCTTTTGTTTATGACCACAATGGACATAACATAAGGTCTCTGTTTATTTTTAACAATCTATAGCAATGTATGCTAGCAATACACATATGTGAGAGGGAAAAATGGCTGGAGGGGACTAAATTCTCCTCCTAAGCAACAGGACATCCCTGTGCTTAGGCAGGGTCCTGACAAATGTCCATAAGGATGCAGATCCGGGGGCCATCTGCCACAAACTTAAGGGGCCACCACACTCCGACACATCCGGGGTGCACCATGGCTCTCCCAACGGGACCACACGGATGAAGACACAACTCAGAACCGGTAGCATCTTTCTCAAAGAGTCAAGAGAACCCACAGGAGTGGGGTGCCCTTCGTCATCACTCCTGCGTTCGCACCCCCTACCCCATCCAGCAGCACCATGTTGTATAGAATAAAAAGAGAGAAACGTCACAAGAACCCTCAGGGGCATCAAGCTCTGCACTAAAAGCTTTCTACTTTTGAACTTTGGCTTTGTATCATTAGCTTACTGGGTTCCGCGGCAGAAGTTCTCAGATTTAACCTCATGGATCCCTTTTTGGACCTGTAAAAGGAAAAGTGTACATTATCTGGTTTTTGGCCTCTTACACTAAGGAATATCAGAAACGGCGTCAGTTGACCCCATTTCTCCCAGCTCCCCAAAGCAAGCTGTGGGGAGGCAGCCTGTTACAAACACCTCGTGGCCCCAGAGTAGTTCTGGGAGGGCTGGGTTTCCAGCGGGTCTGGCGGCCTTGTGAGTTAAGTAAAGTTGGATGTTACTGTATTCTATGTGAGGGATTGTCTCTCCTGGACAGCTGAAAAGGTTCACCCTTGACTATCTGAATGACATAAGTAATGTGCTATTAGCATAAATACCTTCTAGGGCATCCATTTAATCAATTTCTTAAATAACAGAATGATCTACTACAAAATAGTGGACTGTATACACTATATTTTGGCACAAAGATGGTCATTCTCCCACTAGTAACCAGGGGCTCTAAATAAATGATTTCAACAATGTTTTATTAAAGGCCGACAAGAGCCCTCGAGCTGCATTAATCGGGGAGAAGTCGAGTGGCACTTTTGTTATGGAAATGTTAAGCACATAATAGCACAGCCAGACAATGTACGGCCACTTCATTCTTTCAGCCATGCTGACACCCTCTTAAAGAGGAACTGCAGGGAAGGATGTGGGAAAGATTTGCTTTCTGAGGGAGCTTTCAGCTAATATTTCGGAGGACTACCTCCAAACCCCGTGTGATATGCATGCAACGGAAGCCGGAAGGGCTGCTGAGATCTTCAGAGTGCTTCCTTCCCTTATTTCAGGAGCTCCGGGTACCAGAGGGAAAGCAGAGGTCTCCATTTTTTGACACGGCATCTGTCGAAACTAAATTTGGGTGATTCTGTGGGGCTACAAGTTCGCTTTTCCTAAGCAGATCAAAGAATCAGTTACTCTTAGTGGTGTTGATATACACGATCGGTAGTGTCGATGAGCTCTCCTTAACCAAACCGTTCCGTGGCCAAATCTGCAAACAGGTCAACATACACGGTTGCATCAAGGACATCTTCAACCTGTAACAAAAAATAGAATGGTATTATCCCTTCCCAGACTTGGTAGACACCCCTATGCTCCCTGGTTATCTATATACATTCCTACACGTTTATTTCTACATTCAGATTTTATAAGCTGTGTAGGGTATCTGTGTGTTCTTGGCTACCAGAATGGAACGATATCTGACAGCCCAATCTTATCATGTATTTTATCACTGATTTGATGTCACTAAGCATCAAAACAAAACATTTTGGTGAGATTTGAGAACCCCCTCGTACATATCTCTCTTACAAAAATGCCAGCCAGCCAGCCTTTAATCTGAACCTGTGAGACCTCTTACCTGTTAGGTAAGGACACCTATTAGCAAACACTGAAAGAAGATTTTAGGATGATTAATCCTAATGACTGAGTAACCCTCACCAGGTGAGGGGAAGGGATGAGGAACAGAAAGAATGAGCTGTGGTTCCACAGGCACGCTCTGGGCCTCTACTCTGTGGCGGCACCAGTGTGAATATGGAATACCTTGTCCCTGGACAGGTGGCAGTCAGGATGGGGAGACAGACACACACATATGTTCAGCATCAAATAAAGAGCACAGAGGAGAATGATAGAGTGACTTGGCCCAACATTGGGTTTAAGGAAAGCTTCTTGGGGAAGGTGATGCTGAAGCTAAGTCTGAAGGCAGGATAGGAAATTGGCAAGGAGAAAGGTGGGAAAACACTTCCACCAGAGGGAACCACATGTGCTAAGGCAAGGGGGGATGGAAAAAGATACTGTGTGCACACAGGTGGTGACCCTTTGCGATGATCACAGCATAAAGTAGGAAGTAGCAAGAACGAGGCTTGAAAGAAGGGTAAGTAAACACTAGGCCACAGAAGCCTTGGATGTCATGCTAGGCATTGGCTACACCACTCACATGGAAAGCGTCTGGGAATTCCTAGCTGACACAGCTCCAGAAGTTCACCTTCCTGAGCAGTGTACACGACAGTTTGCAGAAGGGAAGACCAGAGACTGGGAGAACAGGGGGCGGGGGTGGGGGTACAGCCAGGTCCAGTGGACAAAGACCGTGAGGGGAGAGAGAAGGCAGATTCAAGACACTGGGATGGGTCAAACACGGAGTGTTGGAGGGGGGCAACACGACTACTGGGTTTCTGGCTCAGTCAATTGGTGGATGAGGCCATCTTCTGTCCCAGAGGAAGAAAGTTTGGAGGGCAAGTCATAGTCGAGGATACCCAGAATATCCCAGTTGGCAGTGCATTACAGGAAACGAACCGCAGGTCTGAAGCCTGGGGCAGAAGTCAGACTTGTGCAGTAATCACCGTTAAAACTCTACAAGTGACGCACCCAAGGACAAGTGCACGGGCAAAGAAGTGCAGTGGGGAGAGGAAGAGAGTGCCCAGAAAAGGAATCTCAGGAGGGGTTAGAGAAGGTCAAAGATGCCCAAGGAAGAGCAGGAACCAGGAATAATAACATTTCCGGTCATGGCCACCTAAATATAAAATGCTTAGAGGGGCCAATACTATGAATAAATCTTGAAAAGTAAGATGAATTGACTGGGTTTCTAATATAAGTGACCAGAATCTTCTTCATTACAGCAATGGTAGTAATCATAATTATAATCAAAACTGTCTGGAGGAAAATAAAAAAATTATCAAAATTATGCCACTGCATTAAAATAAGAGTAATAATGATAGTTAATATTGTTGAGTGATTATTATGTGCCACGCACAGTATGCCATGCACAATATGTATAAAGTCATCATTACAACATCTTTGTGTTCCTTTCACTATTATTTCCACTTTGAGGATGGAGAAACTGATATTTTCATAACTGTGGTTATTCAATGAATAACATATACAATCGACATGTTTGTGTCAAGAGATTAAGATCATAGCTTTTATGCTGTATTGATTCTCAAAGTACAGAAAGCCTGAATAGCCCATGCACTTTTGAAAGACTGCACCAAATTCAAATGATTTTTCCTAACCATCTGTCTATAGGACATTTATCTATGTGCTAAAATGTTAGCAGTGGTGGTATTGCAGATAATTACTATTTTCTTCCTTATATATTTATGTTTCCCAAATTTTATTAATGAATATACAGTATCCTACTTTCATATTAAAATGTTTTTAAAATACTGAGCCTCTGGGTGGCTCAGTCGGTTAAGCATCCGACTTCAGCTCAGGTCATGACCTCATGGTCCGTGAGTTTGAGCCCCGCGTCAGGCTCTGTGCTGACAGCTCGGAGCCTGGAGCCTGCTTCCAATTCTGTGTCTCCCTCTCTCTCTGCCCCTCCCCTGCTCACACTCTGTCTCTCTATCAAAAAATAAATAAATAAATAAACGTTTAAAAAATACAGCTTTAAAATGTTTTAAAAATAATAACACTCAGAGCCATAAGGAAGAAATAAAAAAGTACAGATTCAGCATTTGTGATCACTGTCCCCAGTTACCTCGACTTCACAGGAACATATCTTTTTCCTCATTTGCTCAGTACACCTCAAATTCTTGTGAAGAAAAAGTGATGGTTTTTGAAGCCTAACATAATTCAAACTGTAAAATCGCTCTATTTGAAAAAGCATATGACAGATGAAAATAAATCATAAAAACAAAAATGTGAGAGCAAGAAAAGCCTCAGGAGATCTTCCATTCATTCATTCATTCATTCATTCAATCAATCAATGTTTACTGAGCACTTACCAGGAGCCGAGGGACACGTTTGGCCACCAGAACTACAGCAGGGAACCAAAAAGCAAAGCTTCCTGCCTGCAGGGAGTGTGGTCCCTGCTAGGAAACTGCTTTCTGAATTTCGCTCCCTCGGGCGTCGTAATGAGACCATCCTTCATCTACTAAAGAGTAGAACATACCTTCTTCTTTTCCCTCTACCCATTCACTAAGTGTTTTGTGTGTCTTACCTTTCTCAAAGTGTGTCCCTGCCTCACAGATATGTGTGGGGAAAATATATACTTCCCTATCAATGACTAATCAGTCTGGTTTTTTATGTGCTTTACAAGTGGAACAATTAAATCTTATAATTTTGCAGTTTATTGGACAGGTGTCTTCTAGTGAATTTCAGAATGGAAGGGCTAAGTCAAAAACTGCCATGGCACTTTCAGGAGCTAAAATGTACCTTGATTCTTGACATGTGCCAAAATGAAATGCTCTATTATATTCTGGAAAAGAAATTACCCTAATGAGCAAATTAATCACATAATTGCATATTGCATATTATTTTTAAAATAACCTTCAGTAAGATCTAGAAATAAATAATACCCTCTTCTATCATTTAAATTGTCTAATGCAGTCCTTGCTCATTGTTACCTGACTTTTGTCTCTTTTTGCAAAGTTCTATCTATTGTAACCAAAACTATTAAAAAAAATAAAAAGACTGCCAATACATAGGATACTGACAGGAAATTAGTTATTTTGTAATCTGGCTTCTGTTCATAATAGATAACCCGAAACTTAGTGCCTTAACGTTTTTATCATTTATTTGCTCACAGTGTTGTGATAGGGCAGCTTGGACAGGGCTCAGCTGGGGAATTCTGCTGACCTTTTCTGAACTCACTTGGCTGTAGTTAGCTGATGGGTCAGGTGGGATAGGGCTGGTTCTAGGTGGCCTCATTCGCATGACGGGCAATTGGCTGATGTGATGGGGACAACTGGGACATGGGTCCCTAGTGTCTAACTGGCTAGCTTAGGTTTCGCATGACAGCTGGACTCCAAGGGCAGCAAGAGAAGAAGCTCCAATGTGCAAGCACTTTTCAAGTTGCTCCTGCATCACATTTGCCAGTGTCCCAGGGAAAAGGCAAATCACATGACCATGCCCAACTCCAGGAGGTGGAGAAAGAGACTCCAGCTCTTAATGGGAAGAGAGTCAAAGTCCAACTGCATCCAGAGATGGGGAGAATTATGGAAGCCAATTTGTAAACACTCTTCCACAATAATGAATCATGTCCTTGGGTTCTATCCTCACATCTTCTGCTGGCTGTATAGGGAAAAGAGAAATAAGAAAGTAGTTTATAGCCTTAATTTTCAGAATTTATAGTGTTAGAATCAAAAAGCCAGAAGAGACCTGAAAGCCTGTTCTATTATTTTATTTACAAAAGACTGGCAATGTGGTTCGCTACCTTGTAGGACCATTTCTTTACTTTCCTCTACTTCAAAGCATTTCACTTTGCTTACTACTGTTCTTTTTGTCTTCCAAAAGAACTTTAGGATCAGTCACAGCATTTCTTTAAAGAGCTTTTATCGGGATTTTATTTGCATTGGATATAATTCATATGTGAATATGGAGACCCCGGCACCTTTATAGTAGTGAGTTTTTCTAATTGGAAAAATGCTACATTGATATATAAACAGGTCTTACTGAAAGTTTTATTTGCATTTATTTCATTCAGGGCTTTTCAGATGTATTCCTAGGTACTTTGGTTTATGTTGGATGATGATAATGATCATATTAGCTAATTAATTATTACTGGTGTATAGGAAACTTGGTTTTTGAACATTGATCATGTATCTAAATACTTTGTCGATCTCTTAAGAGTTCTTGTTACTGGCAGAGCCATTTATTTGGCTAAAAAATCGAAGAGATTTTTCTTTCTACACATATAGAAAACATGTTAATGTTTCTCAAACTTTTTGGTTTTAGGAAACTTTATATTCTTAAAAATTACCTAGCTTTCGTTACGTGGGTAGGAAGAGTTGGGGCGCTCAGCTTCTAAGACTGCTCAAAGTTCTGACGCCAATTGCAAACTTTGGGGGTTCCCCAAACCACCTCCAGGTTTAGTAATTCTGTAAAAGGACTCACAGAACTCATGAAAGCTATACTCACGGTTATAGCTTGTCGCAGGGAAAAGATACATATTAAAATCAACAGGGGAAAACATTGTAGAGGGAAGTCCAAGGAAGTATCAGATGCGGAGCGTCTGTGCACTCTCCTGCTGCGAAAATAGGCACAGATTGTTGCCAACCAGAGACGCTTGCCCAAGCCTAGGGCTTAGAGTTTTTATTCGGGTTCCATTATACAGGCATGACCGGGTGATTGCTCTTGTCATCGATCTCAGTCTCTAGGTAAACCAATACCCATAAATCACATTGTTGACCTTTCTGATTTGGTCAGCCCCACCCTAAGATGTGGCCAGCTTTCAACTTAAATCACATCATTACCATCTGGTTAATCCAAGGCCTCTAAGCAAACAAAAATTACCTCCTAGAAGCTAAGAGTAAAGACCAGATCTCTTTTTAGGTAAGGTTAACTTCTTTACTACACAGTGGGTTATATATATATATATATATATATATATATATATATATATATATCCATATTTATCATAATAAAAATGAAAACAGGGACACCTGGGTGGCTCAGTCACTTAAGCATCCGACTCCTGATTTCGGCTCAGGTCACGACCTCATGGTCATGAAATCAGGCGCTGAGTTGGACTCTGTGCTGGGTGTGGAGCCTGCTTAAGATTCTCTCTCTCCCGGGAAGCTTGGGAGGCTCCATCAGTTAAGTGTCCAACCTCAGCTCAGGTCATGATCTCGCGACTCACGGGTTCGAGCCCTTAGTCGGGCTCTGTGCTGACAGCTGGGAGCCTGGAGCCTGCTTCGGATTCTGCGTCTCCCTCTCTCTCTGCCCCTCCCCCGCTGGTGCTCTGTCTCCCTCTCTCTCTCTCTCTCTCTCTCTCTCTCAAAAATAAACATTGCAAAAAAATTTAAAAAAAAATTCTCTCTCCCTTCTCCCTCTAACCTTTCCCTGCTCGAGCACATGCATGTGCACACACACGCTCTCTCTCAACAAAACAGAAATTGAAACATAAATTGTGAAAATATTTAACAGTTGATTGAAAAATCATAATAATCTATTACATGCTAACATAAAAAATATTCTTGTGAAACCTAAGTGTATTTTCCAAAACAACAACATATCTGGCCTTAGGTATGTAGTTACAAAAGGTAGGAAAAATTGGTCATAGTCTTTTCAGATAATGGTGGACATGCTTCTTTGATATACAACAGCACTCAACATGTGGTAGATTTTTATTTATTTTTTAATTTCTATTTTTTTAACTTTTTTGAATAAGAGAGAGAGAAAGAGAGAACGAGTGGGGGAGGGGCAGAGGAAGAGAGAGAGAGAGAAACCCAAGGAAGCACCACGCCCAGTGTGGAACTTGTTCTCACGACTGTGAGATCATGACCTGAGCTGAAATCGAGTCTGATTCTTAACCAACTGAGCCACCTAGGTACCCCGATAAGTGGTAGATTTTTAAAGATTAATTGTAAGACAGAATCTAAACCCACATCAATAAACATTTCATAGTCTGTGACATTAAAATCTACTGGTCTGTCTTGTTATATAAATGGATCTTTTATCCATGCATGATTTTGTAACACCATCCGCTGGTCTTTTAAAAAATATTTGTCACTGGCTTATGAAGATAATCCAAATATTGACGCATTTTATTTTCTGATATTAAATAAATAACGTTTGTTAATATCACCACTGATATTATTATAAAATTCTCTAATTATTGGAAATATACGTTCATACTTCAGGGTACAAGTTTTCCAAAATTCTCATTTTTCCATGCAAGATCAAATGAGACTAGAGGCAATAAATTCTGTTATTTTCCTTGAATTGTGTTTATTTCTGAAAAAAATGTTCGCCAAATAGCCAAGTCTGAATAAACATCACTTCCTTTTCGGTCATTCTTTCATGGTATCCTTTGGAAAATGGTTAATTCAGTTTACATCTCAAACAATCACGTAAGTGATTTTAGGCAGCAGAAATGCCTTAAATGTACTTCCCATTTCATCGCATAGACCATTGAAAAGATGTGTACTCATGTGTTAAGATTAAAGTTTTTATTGTTTCATTAAGGTCATTCTTAGGCAAAACTGTTGAATTTTTTTTTTTAATCTTTATTTTTGAGAGAGAAACAGAGTGTGAGCAGGGGAAGAGCAGAGAGAGAGGGAGACAGAATCCAAAGCAGGCTTCAAGCTCTGAGCTGTCAGCACAGAGCCGGAGGGAGGGCTCGAACTCACAAACTGTGAGATCATGACTTGAGCTGACGTCGGACGCTTAACCAACTGAGCCACCCAGGCGCCCCAAACCTGTTGAATTTTTATAGCTTACAAGCTTGACAGTGACGAATATGATAAGTGGTTCAGTTTGGTATAATTGCCTCGATTTGTGCGAAATCATCATCAGTTTTATTCACCATTACTTTTGCTCCATCAGTAGAAACAAATGTCAATACGGTGCACAAAGAAAATAGTGCCTTGGGATTATTAATGAAAATAGCTCTGATCTCACGGTATGCCTGAAAGAGTCTTGTCCTCAAGACAAGATTCCTTCAGGAATCTGTACACAACTTTTGAAAACTACTTAGATATCGTTTTCTTTATAATATTTATACATCATAATTACTTTTCATGACATATTGTTTTGGCTAAGATTGCCAGTACAATGTTAAATAGGAGAACATGATAATAAGTGGCCATGCTTCTTGTATGCTGACTCTAGGGGGTATACTTCTAATGTTTCTACTGTAATGCTTGATATAGGTTTCTAGTACATGCTTTATCAAATTAAGGAAATTTTTTTCAGTTTTGTTACTGGTTATTGGCTTATTGAGGAATTCTACTTCCTGAGCTACTATTGGTGATTTATACTTTTATAAAATAAAGTTGCTTTCATTCATATTTTTAGCATACTAATATTATATTGCACACAATATTCTCTTTCATATTTTTAATCTCAAATTCTCTTTATCTTCCTTCTTTCTTAACTTTTTACATACCTTCTTTCTTCTGAAATTTTGTTTATATTATTGGTCCTTTCAAGAAGCAAATTTTAAGTTTCATCTATGAAATTCATGCTGTGATTGTTTCTTCTGTTATTAATTCCAGCTATGCCTTTATTCATTTCATTCTTCTACTTTATTTTTTAGTTTTCTTCTTTTCTCAGGTTTCTGCACTAAACGGCTACTTCATTTATTTTAATTTTTTCATGCTTTCTAATAAATTGATTTATTGAAACTACTTTTCCTCTGTACAACTTTTAGGTCACATTGTACAGACTCTGATGTGTTATTCCTTTATTGTCATTCATTGCAAAGAGTACCTCCTTCCCATTTTGACTGGCTCTTTAACCTCAGAATTATCAAGATTATGTTTTTAAGTTTTTAGGTGTTATTTTCTCATTATATAATCTTAATCAAAATGATTAATGAACAGAGTCTACTAATTTCTGCTTTTTTTTTGCAACTTAATGCTATTTCATTTATGGCTATGAATATGGTCAAAGATTTTGTGCATATTTTAGGTCCGTAAGAAAGGAGGGTGCAATCTGTGATTCTGTTAGGATCCTTTTTTACATTGGTATATCAATTTATTTTCATATTTTCGTGTTTGTTTATTTGTTTATTTATAAATTCCAGCGTAGTTAACATACAGTGCTATTTTAATTTCAGGCGTAAAATATAGCAATTCAACAACTCTATATATTACTCAGTGTTCATCAAGGTAAATGTACTCTTGGGGCACCTGGCTGCCTCGATCTGTAGAACATCTTATATGTCATCTTGGGTCATGGGTGTGAGTCCCTGTTGTGGGGTGTAGAGATGACTTTTTAAAAAATTAATATAAAAGATAAGTGTATTCTTAATCCCTTTTACCTATTTCACTCACCCCCTGCCCCTCCATTTACTGGTATATTGATTTAATTATCAGAATTCTCTGTATCTTTTTTTCTGTTGTTTTCTCAAAAAGTTATGTTAAAGTCTTTTATTGTGGATTCTGTGGAATCATCCAAGTTGATTCATTAATTTCTCCTTTGGTTCCTATCAAGTGGTGCACATCTGTTTTGAAAGCTTGGTGTTAAATGCACTTAGTTACATGACCATTTTATCTTTATGACTCAAAATATATTCTAACAACATGAACCATAACACTTTGCCCTTTCAGTGACCTCTGTCTTTTATTGTATTCTTTTCTTATCATAATGCTGCTGCATCTGCTTTTATTTTGTTAACTTATGCTATTTATTTTTTGTGAAGTAAACCTCACTTTGCCTTTTCTTTTTTATGGGGTAATGCATACACATGGAAAGTGTAGAAGATAAAGTTAATCAAGAAGATGAAAATAAAAAGCGCCTAAAATAATAATACATAGAGATAATCTGTGTCATTTATATATTACCTTCCAATATTTTCTGTAATTTAAATAAAATCAAAATGCACCTCTTATTTCATAATTTGCTTCACCCTACTCGTATACATTTCAACACTCTTCAGGGTGTGATATAACTTCTTATATTTCTTCATTTTCAATCCTTTTATGTTCTTTTATTTTAGTTTTTATAAAGAACACATAGTTGGGTGGGGTGAGTTTTGTTTCATTGGTTGGTTGATCCATACTGTTTGTTTTAATCCAATAGAGCTTGTATCTTTTCATGGGCAATTTAAATCTATTTACATTTACTGGTTACTGGTTGGTTTCAATTCATTCTTATCTTCTTATTTTGTACTTTAAATTCACCATGCTTACTTTGTTTTCCCTCTGCTCCCACTTTGATTGCCTTCCTTGAGTTAATCATGTCATGTTTTACTGTCTTCCCCCGTCCCTAATTGTTTAGAAGTCATACATTGCATTTTTGTTTTTCTCCAGGGTTCATCCTTAAATTTAACCCATATACAACCATTATTTTCTCTCAATGCCGAAAGTTAATCAGTTTCTGTTCTGTCCTCTTAAAGAAAACAATAACTTTTCCTCAGCCTTTCCTCCTTCTTCCAATACATCATATAAATTGTTTCTTCTGCTTTGTTACTGGTATTTTTTCTTTGCAATCTATCTGTACTTAGAGTGCACAATACATATTACTGGTTTCTTTGCAGAGAGGCAAAACAGTGGTAATCAATTATCTTCCTTAGAGAATTGTTATGAGATCAAAGGGAAGTGAGAAAACTTACTTTCCCAGCTGGAACCAAAGTCCCTCGGAGGGAGGAATTTGTGTATGTAGGAAGGACATTGATAGGTTGAGGCAAGGGCAGGGAGGGAGGCTTCAGAATGAAAAGGTTGACTGGAGAACACGGAAAGATAATTCAAATGCTTTTTATGAAAAATGAACCATAATTTGTAGTGGCGAAGTCAGAAGTAAGAGAAGAGAGTGAGAACGAGGACAACAAGATCAGATCCAACAACAAGAAGAAACAAGAATAGGGAATATCTAACATCCCCTTAAATTATCTGCTGTATGGAACTTAACATGCATACCCTTCACCTATAAAACTCTTTTTTTTTTTCTATTTTTTTTCCTACGAAACTTTTATAACATTCTACCCCACATCGCCGTCCCCTCATGATACTCTTGATTTTTTAAAGTGATGGGGGTGGGGGTGTGCTTCAAGAAGACAGAGCTTCTCCTCACTGCGGATTAACAGCTGGAGTAGATAAACAGATTCAAAAGGCAAAGTGGGGAATGAGAACACAGGAAAAACAGAAAATTAGATGCAGAGGGGACTAGTGGGGAAAAGGGTGCCCTAGGAACTGAGTGGGTTCTTTTTGTTTTTAATGTTACTTTATTTTTGAGAGACAGAGACATGGCCTGAGTGTGGGAGGGACAGAGAGAGGGAGACATAGAATCTGAAGCAGGCTCCAGGCTCTGAGCTATCAGCACAGAGCCCGACGTGGGGCTTGAGCTCATGAGCTGTGAGATCATGCCTGAGCCAAAGTCAGACGCCCAATCAACTGAGCCACCCAGGCGCCCCAGAACTGAGTGGATTCTTATAGAAAACCCAGGACTCCCTAAAGAACCAGGAATGGAGGTTTTGTATCTTCATGTGCAGGAACACGAGCAGATGGTCAGTGAATGATAGCTGTTACTGTCACTGGAATATGGAGATGATCTTATCAACCCTAATAGCTCCAGAAGAGGGGAGAATGCTGACCAAATGAGTTCTTCCTATAAAGTTGATCCTGCACATGCTATCCCGGTCACAGGGACAGGGTTACTTCAAACGTATCGGTTCCTCAAAAGTTTTCTCCAGCTTCTGATATAAATATTTCCCCATTGGGAAAGAGTGGCCAAGGTAGCTTTGGTTAGCAATAAAACTTAAGGATCCTTTATGTGTGACTCCAGCATCTAGCCTCCCTTGCTGGCTCTCATAGTGAACATTCCCTTCCCATTATGGATTCTATAAAACATCCCAGAGACAATCCGATTAATCCTTTTGGAATAAATTCTTTTTGGCAACTAAGCACACTGCAGGCCTGCCATTTGACTTTAATTTGTTCGCGATGTCATCGGTGAGAATGTTTGTCCCAGGAAGCAAACATGCTTGGTCTTCAGTGAGGCCTTAGCTACTCATTCAACCAATATTCATTAAGGTATTTCATAGGTACCAGGAACTAAGCTACACGCTGCGAAAACATGCATAATTACCCTGGTCGCTATCACCATCACTGACCAGCAACGGATAGCAGGGACGGCACAAGGGGAGGGGTGCTACTGCTCCCCCCACAGTTCTCTCAACTTCCCCCGCCAGCCATCCAAACAAATGTTGACATGAGCTGTGTGGAAATGATAAGATGCTTGCTAAGTCAGCACCGTTTCGAGGGAAGTTTCCCAATCTCCCTCGTCACTGGTGCCCCTAAGCTTCTGCATATAGAAATTTTGCGATGGCCCTGGGAACAGTACTTTCTCTGTCCTCCTCCTTAGTTTATGTGCTTCAGTCTTTGCTACTCTGGTCTCCTCAGTTCTTCTGCCAGTGGCTTCACTCCCCCACTATATACCCTTTACCCACTAGTTCAGGCTGAGACTCTATTGGACAGTCTGTTTCACTCTTGATGTGGCTGCTGTCACAGGGACACTTCTGTGCCCCCAGCGCGCAGAGGTGACAAACCTGCCCTGGGGCTGGCATCGGCCCCACCGAGTTCAAGTGTCCCTGGTGCCTACTTGTCCAGGAGAGAGGATGTTTTTTCCTTAAATCGGGTCTCTCCCTTCTAAATTTGTATGTGCAAGTCCTAACTGCCAGTAACTCAGGATGTGAACTGACTTGGAAATAGGGTCATTGCAGATGTAATCGGTGAAGTTAAAAAGAAGTCATACGGGAATGGACCAACATGACTGGTGGCCTTATAAAAGGGGAAATTTGGACACCATCACACCTGCACACGCAACGAGGAGGGCAGAGATGGGGTGATGCTTTGCAAACCACCAAAAGCCAGGGGAGAGGCATGGAGCAGATCCTTCTCACAGCCCCCAAAAGGACTCCACCCTTCTCTACCCTGATCGCAGACTTCAGCCTCCAGAACTGTGAGACAATTTCTGTTGTTTAAGAAAAAGAGGTGACAGGCTTGCAGTCAAATTTTTATTTCTTTCACTGTTTTGATTTATTTCCAGCTACTGCAGATGTATTCCTTAGGCTTCGTTTTCGAGAAAGCTCATTTCCCCTAAAGTAACTATCACAGCATATGATAGTATCACATTGTGGATGACGATGGCTCCTTCTCAGGCCATCTTCAATCACAGGGGTCAAAACTTTAACCCAGCGTTTCCCATACTGCAGCGGGCGTAAGATTCTTTGGGGAGCCTGTTCAAAAGCAGATTCCTGGGCTTCTGTCTTATACCTACTGACTCAGAACCTCTGCGGGCTGGGGCACGAGAAACTGTTTTTGACCAACATCCCCACAGATTCTATTGACCACACTTTGAGGAACACCCATATAAGCTGAAGGATGACGGGCTTCCATGGATGGAGCAGAAGCATCTTTTGGTGTAGTTTTAGGAAGAGTCCTTAAATCCCCCTATGGAAGCAGTAACCTTCCTGGCTAACATCTAAGAGAATATCCCCAAAGCACTTGTTATGCATCTTGAATTAAAATGATCTTATTATAGAACCACTCACCACAAAAACCAAGCCATCATAGTTTAATGAAGTAGAAAATTACTTCTAATTGGGTTTGTTTCCCCAAGTAAAAGCAAGAGTCAAGAAGAGCCAGAAAATTCAGTCATTTATTCAGTGAAAGTTCAGTATCATTTCTAGGCAGAGGAGACAAAAGCAGTGATGGAACTCTCTCTGCCCTTAATGAGCTTACCCTCTAGAAAGGAAGTCCAAGAAGAAACAGGAGCATGTGAGAATTGTAACCCCTCCTGCCACTTACACTGTGAGTCTCAGTTTTCCCTAGGCAGAAAATGGGTATGTTGGGGCACCTGGGTGGTTCAGTCAGTTAAGCGTCTGACTCTTTCAATTTCAGCTCGGTTCATGATCTCACGGTTTGTGAGTTTGAGCCCCACATAGGGCTCTGTGCTGACAACTTGGAGCCTGCTTGAGTTTCTCGCTTTCTCTCTCTCTCTCTCTGCCCCTCTCCCACTCCTGCTCTCTCTCTCTCTCAAAAAAAAATTTAAAAATTAAAAATAAATAAATATATAACATTTATTTATTTATTAATAATAATAAATAAAAAATAATAAATAAAATAAATAAATAAAATTTTAAAAATAATAAATTAATTAATTTAAAAATTTTTTTATGTTTATTCATTTTTGATAATATTTATTTATTAATAATAACAAATAAATAAATAATAAATAAAATAGATAAATAATAAATAAATAAATAAATTTTTTTTTATGTTTATTCATTTTTGAAAGAGAGAGACAGAGCCCAAGCAGGGGTGGGGCGGAGAGAGAGGGGGAAACAGAACCCGAAGCAGGCTCCAGGCTCTGAGCTGTCAGCACAGAGCCCGATGCGGGGCTCGAACTCACGAACCGCGAGATCGTGACCGGAGCTGAAATCGGACGCTCAACCGCCTGAGCCACCAAGGCGCCCCTAAACTTCAAAATAAATAAATAAATAAAATGGATATATAGTAACTAAAAAGCACATCTTAAATGTATGCATGTAGGTAAAATTCTTATGAATTTTTAGAAAGCAAAAAGTTGGTACATCACTTGAATGCTGTCTTAGAGATTCAAAGCTGTAGTGTTGCTCTTGAAAATAATACTGCTAATACGCTAATACCCTGTGTGACAACCTTTCCTTCGTACACACTTTGTCTGTGAGTCCTAGCGAGAGGGTGGTAAGTCTGGAAGGCTGGACGACGGTGTTGGTTGCTCTTTTCACCAGACAGCACCCAGGACGGGGATGTGATTCTGATTCTAACGTGTTCACAAGAACCCCGGAGAGATTAAGTTTCAAGAAAAGATCTGATCACAGGTTTTCAAATAAGATGGGAAGGTGTTAACAGAAGAATTAACACTCCATGTTGCCTGACTAAGTTTAGGAGATAGTCAAATAGCAGGCAGAGGGAAAAACAGGCTGCATTTTTCATTGAAGGCCAATTCAATTTTGATAGATGGTGTCAAAACGTAAGTTTCCCCAGAGCGCAGCATCTTAAAACATCATACAATTACAGCTGTGTAAATGGTTTTGCCATTGTTTACAGACATTCTCTTTTAATATCCATAAGGGTGTATTTCTCAAAACCCAATGCTAGATTTGAAAATAGCACTTTGGGGAAAAACAGCAATCATCTACCACCATGCATCCACTACAAAACAGGAAGAGCCGAACTATATAATTTAGCAGCCAAGCTTCTTTTTCTTCTAAGTTCCCAGTCTCTTAGCTCAAGGTTTTGTGTGGAGTTTTAGAAAGAATATCGAAGACACGGTTCATAAACCCACGGGCACTTTAAGAGGATACAACATGCCTATTAATAATTGTATTACTCCTCTATTATTGCTAAGAATAATGACGGGCTCCAAGCGTTGGCCCCAGAGCTGAATTTATCCTGAAATGTTTTCAATTAACTGTTGGCACTGGCAGGAAAGCATCAAACCTTTCCCAGGCAGAAATATGGAAAATCTGCAGGGAACTTCTCAGCAGGAGAGGAATTTCATTAAAACGAGCACATCATAATCCAACGACTTCTGCGCTCCCTCTAAGCCTTTCTATTGATAAGGAGTCCGAGGCGATTTTTATGGATTTGCAAAAAGAAATGATTTCATAAGATCTTTTCAGAGAGGTTGCTTTGGCCCGGCCCTTTGAATTATTATCTGCTCGCTTATGAAAAAATGGTAAGACGGTTGGCTTAACTGTGACTGCCCTAAGCGGCTGGGCTGAAGGAGAGGGGTGGGGCTTGAGCCATCAGTCAGCCAGCCGCTTTCTGCTGTCGCTGTAGGATCTGACACGGGGACAGTCTTCCCAGGTCTCTGTGGTGTGACATACTGTTGCAACCTGCGTTGTGAGCGACCTGAGACCCGCATGGAGGAAGGAGAAGCAGGCTTCTGAAAGAACGAGATCAGCAACCTCACAATCTGGCAACTTTCAAAGGTGTAAATTGTTTTTTAGAAAAGGTCCGCTTGCCCTCGTGGGCAGAGATAATTGGAAGTCATTGAGGGCTGCAGTGCAGAAAAGGAAACTTGCTTTTAAGGTTTAAAATATGCATCTCTGTCCTCAACCTCCTGCCCTAACTCAGTTTCGGCCTTGTCCAGTGAAACGTGTCATGGGAAAGAAAAGAAAGCCTCAGTTTCCCCACCTGTGAAATCGTAAAAATGGTAATCCTCCAAAGACAGAAAGGACAGTGCGTATCAAAAGAGACACCGTAAATGAAATGCTCAGCAAGCGTTAGTTGTTATAATAATTTTTTGCTGTTTTAGAAAGTAAAGCATCAAAATACTTGGCCAGTACCCCTCGACACTATCAAGGTCATAGAAAACAAGGCAAGTCTGAGAAATTGTCACAGCCTAGGGGAGCCTAAGGAGACATAACAAGTAAATATAACATATCCTGGATGGGAATACTGGAACAGAAAAAAAAAAAAGGCCAAAAGAAAAGAAAATCTAACAAACTATGAATTTTCATTAATAGTAATTGATCCATGTTGTTTCATTGATTGTAACAAATATACCACACAAATAAATGTAAGATGTTCACAGCAGGGGAAACTGGGTGAGGAGACAGAGGAGACTTCTCTCCACTGTTGTTTTAAATTTTCTATAAATCCGTTTCTGTTCTAAAAACTAAAGTCCATTCAAAACAAACAAAAAAGTAAGCATTAGTTGAAATTATAAAATAATCTTTAGTGGACAGCATTCCAGCCTAATAAAAGTGAGATTGTGATGCATTTTCAAATAGGCGAATAAAGAACATTTGGCTTTCACCAGCTACACATGCCGCACACATGCACACACACCCATGCATGCACATGCACACATATGCACATAAACCACCCACTGCACACGCGTATACTCACAAACACAGTCACATAGAACCTGTACTCGCCACAGGCGCAGAATGCTGGATATTTCACTGTGGCTTATGTGTAGTAAGGATTCAATAACTTTGTCACTCGACTGCCTGTGTATCTTTTTTTTAAAAGTATATTCATTAATTTTGAGAGACAGCACAAGCTGAAGAGGGGCAGAGAGAAAGGGAGAGAGAGAATCCAAGCAGGCTCCGTCCGCATTGTCAGCGCAGAACCCAATGTGGGGCTTGAACTCACGAACCGTGAGATCATGACCTGAGCGCAAATCAAGAGTCAGCGGCGTAACTGACTGAGCCACCCAGGCGCCCCTACCTGTGTATCTCATGTACCTTTTCAGCTTCCGCTTCCTGGTGGACCTTCCAAACCTGCTCTTTTTGCAAATCTAGATCATTCTGGATGCACCTTCCCAACTGGATCCCCTACACTTTGAAAATAAATGGAAAACTCGGAGCACATCCTCACTACACACAGCCCTTCCCAACTTCAGATGACTGATACTTAGGACTGATCATAACATCCAGGGATGCTCGAGACAGGCTCGTGAGAAACGGTCAGAGACTCCTTTCCTGTTCTTCTACATTTCCTTTCCCCAGAGTCCTGCAGCTCAATCCCCATTTTTCACCCTTTCAAAACCAACTTGGGTCTCGTGACTTCCAGACACTTTCCCAAATCATCTCATCCCTCCCCGAGGATGGCAGAGTACATCCTTCCCTCATAGCACACGCCAACCAAACAACCAGCCAGACAACAAACACACCTTGAACCACAATCAATTATGGGCAGGCAAACAGAATTACAGTCACTGTCAGCGTACAACTCAGTGGCTTTTAGTTTGTGCCCCGGATGGTGCGACGATTACCGCTATTTCATTTCAGAGTTTTTCATCACCCTAAAAAGTAATGCAAGTGTTCATCACTACTCATTCTTTACTCATTCCATAGCCCCTCCCTCTCCAGTCCTAAGGAATCACTAATCCACTTTCTGCCTCTGTAGATTTCCTGTTCTGGACATCTCATACGCAGAGGATCATATAATATGTGTTATTTTGTGCCTGACTTCTTTCACTTAGCATAACGTTTTCAGCGTCCATCCATGTTAGCATGTGTCAGAACTTCATTCCTTCTTACGGCCAGATGACATCCCATTGCAGACACATACCTCATTTTGTATGTCCGCTCCTCAGTTGTTGGCCATTTGGGTTGTTTCTACTTGTTGGCTAGTACGAATAATGCAGCTATGAACATTCATTCATAAGTTTTTGTGTGAACGTGTATTTTCACTTCTTTGAGGCAATACGTGAAATGGAAATGCTGGGTCAAATAATAACTATGCCTAACTTCTTTTTAGGAGCCGTCAAATTGTTTTCCAATGCACTGCTTAACATTCCTACCAGCAACCTAGAAACTTCCACCTACCGTACAGCCTCACCGTCATTTGTAATGGTGGTTTTCACTGTAGCCATCCTTGTGGTAAAAAATGGTATCTCATTGTTATTATAACTTAATTCCCTAATGACTAATGATATTAAGCATTTTTTCTTGTGTGTCTTGACCATTTGTACATTTTATTTGGAGAAATGTTTATTCAAATCCTTTGTTTATTTTTAAATAGGGTTATTTGTCTTTTGATTGTTAAGTTATGAGTTTTTAATATATTCTGGACACAAATCCCTTGTGCTCAGATTTGTAAATATTTTATCCAGTCTGTGAGTTGTCTTTTCAATTTCCTGATGCTAACATTTTACAGCACAGAAGTTTTTTTGTTTTTTTTAAATTTAAATTAAGTCTAATTTATCTGTGTTTTATTTTGTCACTTGTGCTTTTGGTGATATCACTGAGAAATCATTATCTAACCTAAGTTTATTAGATTTACTTTGATGTGTTCTTCTAAGAGTTTTATAGCCTTAGCTATTACATTTAGGTATTTAGCATATGGCCCATTTTGATTTAATTTTTGTTATAGCGTGAGATAGGGATCCAACTTCAATCTTTTGCACAGAATATTCAGTTGTCTCAGAACCATCTGTTGAAAGATTATTTCATCTACTGAATGCCTTGGAACCCTCAGTTGGCCATAAACGTAAGAGTTTACTTCTGGACTTTCAATTCCATTTCACTAACCTGTATGTCTCGTGTTTCTATAGTTTATAATAGGTTCTGCATTTGGGAAAGAGGGAGTCTCTCAGCATTGCACTTTTTCAAGATTGTTTTGGCTCTTCTGGGTCCCTTGCCTTTCCATAAGATTTTGAAGTCAGCCTGTCCATACCCATAATCACAAAAACAGTCAGTTGGTATTTTGATAGGGATTGCATTGCATTGGCAGATCAATTTTCAGAGAACTCTCATCTGGACACTTTTAAGTCTTCTGATCTACAAACATGAGATTTTTTTTTTCATGTATCTGGGTCTCTTCCAACAAAATCTGTAGATCTGAGATGAAAGTTTTTTGTTAAATTTATTCCTAAGTATTTTATGTGTAATGCTATTCTAAATTGAATTATTTCCTTACTTTCTTTTATGATTTTTGGAATTTCGTTGTTAGTGAAGAGTAATATAATAGATTGTTTTACATTGGTCTTGTAGCTTGCAAGCTCACTTAACTGTGCTGATGGCCCAGAGCCTGGAGCCTGTTTCCGATTCTGTGACTCCCTGTCTCTCTGCCCCTCCCTCACTCATGCTCTGTCTCTCTCTGTCTCTCAAAAAAATAAACGTTAAAAAAAAAATTAAAAAGAAAAAGAGTGAAGAAATAACATTGCCTCTAACATAATATAACATAATGCCATCATAACATAGCATAATGCTTCTTCCTTGTCAATCTGTAGGGCTTTTCTATCTTTTCCTTAACTTCTCTGACTGGCACCTCCAATACAATGCTGACCAGAAGTGGCAAAAACAGACATTCTTGTCTTGTTCCTGATCTTAGGGAAAAGCATTGAAATCATGAACATTAAGTATGTTAGCTCTACAGTTTTCGTAGACAGCCTTTATCAGGTTGAAAAAGTTGCCTTCTGATCCTGGTTTTCTGAGTGTTTTTATCATGAAAGGCTGCTGGATTTTGTCAAGCACTTGTTCTCCATCTGTTCAGACAATCATATGACATTTGTCCTTTATTCTCCAAACATCATTGATTTTTCATATGTTAAACAAACCTTGCATTCCTAAAATAAATCTTACTTAACCATGATGTATAATCCTTTTTATATGTTGATAGATTCAGTTTGCTAGTATTTGTTGAGGATTTTAGCATCTATATTCATAAGGGATATTGGTCTGTAGGGCTGGTTTTCTTCTTCTTGTGATGTCTTTGTCTGCTTTTGGTATCAGGTTAATAATGGCCTAACAGAAAGAGTTGTTTCTGTGTTTCTCTGTAACGTGTTTAGGTGTGAATCCTTTGTGTTTACCCTCCTTGGAGTTTTTGAGTATCTTGCAAATTAATCTCTCATATTTATCTCAATTAATCTCATCAAATTTGAAAAGTTTTTGGCCATCAGCTTCACATATTCTATCTGTTCTTTTCTCTCTCTTGTCTCTTTTGGGGACTCCCATTATGCATGTGTTGGCATGCTGAGTGGGGTCTTTTTTTTTTTAAGATTTTATTTTTAAGTAATCTCTACATCCAATGTGGAGATTTAAATTTACACACAAATTTACAACTCTGAGTTCAAGAGTCAGAAGCTCTACCAACTGAGCCAGCCAGGCCCCCCTGCTCAATAGTGTCTTATAACTCTGTTAATTTTAATTTTTAAAAAATTTTTTGTTTCCTATTTATTAGATGGAACAATCTCAAGTGACCTGTCTTAAATTCTCTGATCTCTCTTCTTCCAGGTTATATTTGCTTTTCAGTTCCTTTAGTACATGTTTCACTTTTGTTAGTATATTTTCAAAGCAAAAATTTCTATTTGGTTCTCTACTGTTGCAATTTCTATCCTTTATTGATACTTTCTATTTTGTGAGACATTGTTATCATACATTCCTTTACTTTTTTAGACATGATTTCCTTTAGGGTTTTTCTAGTAAATCCAATATCTGGGCCCCCTTAGAGACACATTCTGTGGACTGTCTCTCCCCCTTTCTGCCCTGTATGGACCATACGTTCCTTTTTCTTTGTATATCATAACGTTCTTATTAAAAACTGAACATTTTGGGTAATATATTGTGGCTACTCTGGAAATCAGAATACCCGCACTCCCACCCACAGGTTTGTTTTTTTTTTTTAATTGTTGCTTTGTTGTTGCTACTGAGTGTTTATTTAATAACTTCCCTGGAATATTCCTTAACAATTTTTATCCCTGGTAGTGTGCAGTCACTGAAGTCTTGCTTAGCGATCAGGTAATGTATTTATCACATACGTTAAACCAGTGAGTATTTCATCCTTTGTTGAAGGGCTCTGAGCGGGTACTGAGATAAACACTTGATGCTCCAATATTTTACAACTCTACCTTAGTCTTCACTTCCTGCTTGTGTAGGGCCTCAAGGTCAGGTAGAGGTGATGGTCTGGGGCCCTCTCGGATCTTTCCTGGTTAGGATCCCAGCACTACACATGCACACAGCCTTGTAAATCCTCAGAAATGTCTCAGAGGTTTTCAAAGCGCCCTAGTGACATATCCCTCCCTAAATCTTCCTTTTAGGTTTTGGCAAATCTCTTATTTACCCTAATAGGTATGGCGCCCTCAGGCAGCTGCAATGATAAAAAACTGCCTCTGATTGTTTTTTGTTTTTTTTTTTTTTAATTTTTTTTTTCAACGTTTTTTATTTATTTTTGAGACAGAGAGAGACAGAGCATGAACGGGGGAGGGGCAGAGAGAGAGGGAGACACAGAATCGGAAACAGGCTCCAGGCTCCGAGCCATCAGCCCAGAGCCTGACGCGGGGCTCGAACTCACGGACCACGAGATCGTGGCCTGGCTGAAGCTTAACCGACTGCGCCACCCAGGTGCCCCTGCCTCTGATTGTTTTTAACAAATGCCCCGGTGGGAGGATTTTTCTTGTGGAGTGAGCTCTGGGTCAGGCCAAATAAAGATATTTCGGCAGATTGTGTTTTTCCATGGAGGGGCAAGACAGGCCAAACAGTGAGAATGCTCTAGGTATAGGATTTCACCTGGACTTTCCTCTCTAATAGCTGCTACTGTAGTTGTGAGGCTATTGTTCAAGGCTACCAGGAGGTAGGGAGAAGGGAATGGAAATAGGGGAAATTTAAAATACCACAAACCCTCCTGTTCTTAATAACCTTCAGCATTTTCTCTTCAATAAACACCGTATTGTTGTAGGCCAACCGATAATTTTCAGAGTCATGAAAATGTTGACCTAGACAAGTTTCACCAATGTCTTCGTTGCTTTTAAGGCAGATCAGATTCATAGAAGTCCTCACTCCACCCTTCTATGAATCCACCATTCACTGAACTTCTGAGAGCTGATTTTTCATGCCTGAAATGGCGTTAGATGAGCCAGGGCCAAATATCTGTGATGACCAACTGGTATCCTGGCACTGGCATGCTCCTTATCTTGATTATATCCATGAACAGACTTACCCAGCAAAACCTGACTGTTCATTTTGTTGACATATACCAAGATGAGACATTTTTGTAAGGGATGTCACCTTTAGTCCACTTATCACTGTGAACTGCAGTGAATAAATACCTAAGCTAAAAGTTTGAAAGCCATAGCATTACTTTGAAGCCGCTTGGGTACTCATTAAATAGTCCAGAAAGTTAATATATCCCTAACTTTCTTCAGGTGAAACTAAGTTAGTTAGGTAGTAGGACTGATTAAGTTTAGGTAATAGGGTAAAGAATAACTTTAGCATACTAAAACCTGTCTGATAGAGTAATGTTTTTTTCAGGGTGTGTGTGTGTTTGTTTTTTTTAATTTTTTTTCTATGTTTGTTTATTTTTGAGAGAGAGAGAGAGAGCATGAGTGGGGAAGGGGCAGAGAGAGAGGGAAACACAGAATCCGAAACAGGCTCCAGGCTCGATGTGGAACTCAAAACCATGAACTGGAAGATCATGACCTGAACTGAAGTCAGACGCTTAACCAACTGAGCCACCCAGGCGCCCCTCAGGGTGTGTGTTTTACTTTACGTACCTGTCATGGGCAGAATTATGCTCCCCTCCCCCTCCCCCCAGATATTCGCATCCTAATCACCAGAACCTGCCATGAAATATATGGCAAAAGGGACTTGGCAAATGTGATTAGGGTAAGGGTTTTGAGATGGAGAGATTATTACCTCGGTGTGTCCAATGTAAGGGCAAGGGTACTCACAAGTGAAAGAGGAGGCAGGAGAATGGACAGTTCTAGAAGGATGTAAGACCAATACAATTGCTGGGTTTGAAGATGGATGGGGGCCATGAGCCAAAGAATGCCTGCAGTCTCTAGAAGTTAAAGAAGACAAGGAAGTGGAATCTCCCCTAGAACTCAGAGAAACAACCTGGTTTTTAGTCCAGAGAGATTCATTTCAAGTTTCTGACCCCCAGAACTGTAAGATAATAAATTTGTATTGTTTTAAACCACAAAACGTATGGTAATTTGTTACTGTGGCACTAGAAAACAAATTCAGTACCTTTACTTTATGAAAGAAATGCTCAATTTATTTTCTATACAATAATTATAGTCCCACATGTAGATGATAAAATAACCATAGGGGAAAGCAAATATGCAGGGGAGAGCAAAGAGTTGAGTGGCTAGTAAGCACAGCTAGGATGAACGTGTGTTATGGAATTTAAATTGCTTTTTTTTTTTTTTTTGGTAGTAGACCTAATGTTTTCGATAAACTCTTTATATTCAAGATATAGAACTGAGTGTGAACTTAAAGCCTAAAACAGTTTATAAAATGTCCAAAGGTGCTTAATTTCCACCTTGAGGGGACAGCGTTCTTATGCATATAAAAGAATGCTGCTCAGTGACTTTTGCAGCCAGCTCTGAGCAGCACGGACAACTTAGGCCACTGCTTTCTGTTTCATCAGGTGTCATATCTATCACTGCCTTGTTGCCAGCCTCTAGCATCATCCCAGAATTTGTGCAGAACGTCAAATCAGATTTTTTTTCTGACATCTTTTCTATTGTAAATGTTGTGTAGATTGTGTCTATTGACAAAGACAGAAATTGTCAGAGATTCTGTTAACCATAGTGTGTGAGGTGGGGGGGGGGGGGGGGGCGGAGGACGGATGGGAAATTATGCCAAACTACTCCTGGATCATCCCAGAGACAACAGAGTCGCAAATTATCAGTGAGACAAATAACAGCCCCAGCCCAGCTGAAGGAAAGTGAATTCCTTTCTAACAAAGCACTGCTTGCAACACATAAGAACTTAGGTTGTAAAGACCACACAGGTAGGCCATTCTTAGTTCCGCAACTTATCTAGCATCTAGCAATGGCCCATCCTTTTGTTTTTGTCTTCTGTTCTGTGCCAATGTGGGGTATTTGTCACTAATGATAGCACACAAGAAAGGGGACGGTAACCTGAAGTACAAAGGTCTGGCAGTATATGTCAGGAAAAGGATAAGGAGGAGGAAGGGAAGATACCATATACAATGGCTTTTGCAGAAAGAGACTGTCCTTTGAAAGCATATGTACTCTTTCACTTTCAAAATAAAGACATATAAAAACATCTTTCTGTTACACAAGTCACTTGATACTTATCCTCCCTCTCAAGTATTTTCCCCCATCCTTCTTCTCTCTGCAAACAGACCTCCAGCGAAACACACATATAAATACATGGTCACTCCACATTTATACCTCTGCCAATTCTTCTCTTACATGTAAACTTTAGGAAGTTCCACTCCAAATAGTTTTCAAATCCAAGCTGCCACTTTGATTTCATCAAATCAAGCCCTTGTTGAGATCAAACCTTTGAAATGAGAAAAGATTTTTAATCCATTTACACCAGATGGGGTCCAACTCTCACAGTCTTGAGAGGTGCAGGATTAGAATTTCTCAACCCCCTTCCATACTCTTACCTCCCACACACCCAGAATATTTTACAGCTACTTTCATCAAATTGTATCAGTACTTGCATTTGAACAAAATCAAGGAAAGAATGCTCTTTATAAACCAGCCTCGCTATAACTGCTGGTGTACTTTAGTGACAAAATTCTGACGTTCTCTGCAAGGATCAGCAAATAAAAATGAAGAAAGGACTTATGAAAAATTAGCTTGAAGCAAAGCCTTTTCAGTGAAGGGGTAACAGAATTAAGAAACTGCCTGAGATTGTGACGGGGAGGCATTTTTGAAATAAACTTGAAACATTCATGTGAGGGGTAAGTGAGTTGAAATGGTAGGTGTCTCCAATGATAGATACTGATATTTGAATTAAAAAAAATCACTGTCTAAAATCAGCTTTTGTTCGTTTTCATCGCAATGAAATCATGAGATATTTGTTTTTGCGATTGAAGCTGCCTTTGATTTTATTTTCTTATAAATGGCACTTTGAGGAATAATTACATTTCTTATAGCTGCCACTCACTCCACATAGTTATTGCCCTTTTCTTCTGCGGGTGCTTGCCAGAGAACAAAGATGGCATTTTATGTTCCCAGATTCAGATTACAACAGAAGGTAATTTGTGAAGTTATATGCTATACAAACAAAGCTGGATAATCTACTTTTGGGGACAAAACCCTTGGGCATGAAGAGTCTAGGTGTTGTAGTGTGCGGATCGCATCACATTCATTCAGAGTCTATGTGACAAACACACGTTCTTCTCCAGAACATGCTTCGTGACTCTTGAAATGTGATCAAGGCACTACCTGTGCGAAGAAGCCCTAAGAGTGGTAAAAGCTATTTGTCATTGGTGGCATTTACAGCTGTGTCTCCTTCAAAGTCATCTCAAGCTTAAGCACATCAATGTTAGATTAAAAACAAAATTTCTTAATGCTTTTAGGATTAACAGGCAGTTGGAGTTTGCAAGTAACGGGAAATATGTAAAAAAATATATTATGCCTTAGAAATTTGGAACCTTGACACTTGCTGGCCAAGATCGATAACATGGAAGGAAGAGAAGAGCCAAGCAAGTAAACGGGGTATCCACAAACAGCACTGAGCACTTGACATCTTAGGTTTGCATTATGGGAAGAGCCCTGAGCAATTTTATCCCCCAGAATCACTTTGGTCTCCTGGAAGGTCAAGATGCATAGAGATTGCCGCTGACGCGGTCAATACTCTGTGCATGTCCCCTCAACTTCCTTCCTAGTTGACTCACTGAACCTGGCTGCCAGGGGCAGTGCTAGTGTCTTTGCTGGGCAGACAACACATGATGATTCACACATCACTTTTGCTCTGGACCCCTCGTGGTCCGTAACGGCTTACATGGCAAGTGTCAGGCTCAGAAGAGCAGGGGGATTCACACGCGTGGGACCACCCTTGACCAGTGGGACAGACGGAGCCCACAGATCAACATCCGTGTCATCAAGTGCACTGGGGACACTTCTCAGAACATCTAGGTGGAAATGAACTGCACTGCCCACGGCGGCAACCTTGACAATTCACTCTTTTACAGTCCCTTCTCCTTTTCTTGCCTCACTTCTACCACCTTCCTGGGATCACACCCTAAATAAACTGTATGCTTCCTCCCCTGTCCTTCTCTCGGAGTCTGCTTTTGGGGCAATCCACACTAAAACAAATGGATTGGAAGTTTTGTTTTGTTTTGTTTTTTAAGGTAAAATCATATGTGAGATAGTGCCACGCGGTCAACAGGCATCAATAAAATCCTTCAAGAACAGATTGGTTCAAGGGAGAGAATACACCATGGCGGCCGTTCTGAGAAGCTGAGAAGTCTGTGGTCTGTCGGTGCTCTCGGGGGGCTCACCCAACCCCCACCATTTTCTCTTTGGAAAGTCTTCAGACCCAGTTTCGGATCTGCATGAGGACCTCAGAGGCTAGCTCTTTAGGGAAAGGAGAAGAAAGTTGAGGTTTTGTGCAGAGTAGTCTGTATGTGGCCCCGGCTTCTTCTTAGGACTTGGAAAAGGGAAGGGAACCAAGCACACTTACCATTTCTCTGGCGCCGGGCTGAGCTTCAGAGAACTTCCAGATCCATCTCAGGACATCCACTGCCCCCCAGAAGCAGTAAAGAGACACCTTGCACTATCCCTTCACTCAAGGCTCCTAACTATTCACGTTAGGATTGTTTTACGTTTGGCTCATAGACTAGGAACATCAAAACTCTGTTCTAGCTTTAGATGTTCCCTCCAAAACACCTATTCAAATATATATATTTAATTCAACATATAATGTGATGGCTTTGAATGTTAGCATTACAGTTGAGTATCTAAGCAACCATTATGTTTTCCACGGTACAGTGATCACGTCTTTCACTTCGACAACTACTCTCCACTTCATCAGGTGGCTTTATTTAATTTATGGATCTTTAACAGAAAAGAGTTTCATAGGGTGTGACTTAGGCCGTAAGCAGCGAGCGAGCGGAGCGGTATGTGGGCAGGGGGTCCCTCTAAAGTACGGGGTCCCCTGTCTGTTCCAAATGCTATCCAGACTCAGAGAAACAACCTCATTTCTCCCTGTCCCACCTCACTGGAGAAATAGGATAGAAGGGTTTAATTTGTCACTTTGTAAACATTTCTCTCATCTCCTGGGAGATGCAGAGTACACGTAAGTAGAAAAATGTGGGTTTCTTTATTTAGACTGCCTTTTACAATTTTTTAGGTAGACAGGCCTGCATTGGAATGAAGAGAAAGTTTAGTTTTAGGCCCCTTTCTCTCTCTGGATGTGAATGTTCACTACGTGTTAAGGAGCCATGAGAATTATTAAGAGGTCCTATACGTGTGTGTCGCGTTGGATGGGAGGTGATGTTCTCCGTTTGCTCAGACTCCCCTTATAGCCCTTCTCCCCCCAAAAGAAAAGAACAGTGGCCACGGCCAGGACAGTGGTTCACTTTGGAAGGAAGCCCAGGGATGACCACCCCTGCTGACCTGGGAGGTCAGCCCCAAGCACACTGGAGGTCAGGAGGAAGGGGTAAGTTAGGACTGGAGGGGGGGGGGGGGAGCAAGCAGAAAGGCAGGCAGCTTGTGTTCTGGGCTGCTGCCTCCAGTTGGGGGTTCAACTCAGGTCCTAGGCAGGAGGGAGAGGAGGAGGAGAAGGAGGAAGAGGAAGCCAAAGATGTGGGGGTGGGGTGGGGAACAAAAGGCACTATTTTGGTGGTTCTTCTCTGAAAGACCCATCACCTCCATTTACTGTGTCTCAATAGCTGGGGCTCCAAGCAACGCCCCCCGTGGGGGCCAACTTCTGCCTCTCTGGGGATGTGCACTTCCCAGGAGGAAAGTGCGAGAGTACAGGGGAAATAGTAGGAGAGGTGGGAGGAGGGAAGAGGAGGAGGGAGAGAGAGAGAGAGAGAGAGAGAGAGAGAGAGAGGTGGGGAGAGGAGGAGGAAGGACAGGGAGGAAGAGGTAGAGGGGGAGAGAGAGGGAGACAGAGGGGGGGACAGGGAGCCTGAGAGACTGGAGAAGGAGGGGGGAGACGGAGGGAAGGAGAGGACGAAGGAGGGGGGAGGAGAGAGGGAGGGGGTGGGAAGGAATAGAGAAAAAAGAGAAAGGGGTGGGGGAGGGGAGGGAAAAGAAAGGGGAAAACCCCCTTGCTGACACGGGGCATAACTTAATTTTCACGGTGCTGGGACAGCTGTATCGTGTAATCTGCCATGGCATGCCGTTAAAGCTTCAATGACTTTACTGACCCAGAAGGGAAACTCAGACCGTGGAGAGGCTTTTGAAAAGAAGTGGTGATCTTTCACGATTTATGAGCTTGTCTTAAAGAAACAGACTCCACTCACTTTAAATTAATCACCCTTTCCAGGGTGCATAGAAATCGGGGTCTCCGCGCTGCGCCACGCCAGCGCCGGGAGAGCCGGACCCGGGGCCCGGGGCGGGGGAGGGGGGTGGGTGGGGGGGGCGGACCGGTGGCGGCGGAGGCCACGGCAGCGGAGGTGACGGCGGTGGAAGGGAGGGCTTTCCGTGTCGTCGCCCTCCGGAGCCGGGCGCCCCCCGCGGAGGCCAGGGCTGCGCGGAGGGGGCGCGGCGGGAGCACAGCGGCGGGGACTGTGACTCGCTGGGGAGGGGCGCGGTGTCCTGGGGGGCCGGGAGGTCAGAGCCGGGCTGGCTGGCAGGGGGTGGGAGGAGGGCGTGTGTGCGGTGGGGAAAGGCCTTATTCACGTTCTTGGACTTGCATTCATTGTGCAAGAAGAAAAAAGAAACCAGGAGAAAGAAATATAAGGCGTTTCACACCCCGATGAAATGCGAGACCTCCCGCCTGATGGCACTGCTCGAAGGGAAAGAGGGGTATTACCAGACCTGCTGCACCCTCCCTCGTTTTATGTATTTCTGAGAGCAGGCGGTGAAAATCCCACCCCAAGGTGCATATACTCAGCCTTTGAATTTGGGCGAAGTTATATTTCTCCAAGGGGGACGTTTTGGAGAGCTGACAAGCCTCAAATAATTAGCCACAATGTCTAAGCAAAGAATCCCAACAACGGAAGTCTTCTTTGACTTAATACAACCAAACAAATGATGCATATATCTTGGAAACACCTTTGCAAACCTCAGAGCTTTCTCCCAGCAATTTCATGACCTCTGCAGAGAACAGATGAGTCTGTAGTTCAGGAGGCCCATGCATAAGACTTTCCCTTCATTCTTTTGGGGGGGGGGGGGGTGGTCCCTTGGTACCTATTCTTTGGCCAGGAGGTGCTGTGTTTGAACCTGTTTTGGAGACTTTTGCGTTTCTATGGTTTTACCCACTGGCTGCCTTTGAACAGCTTCAGATGTATGGAAGGCCACTCAGCTCCGAAAAGATCTGCTCAGCAATAAAACCCGTGCAGGTGGTGGAAATGGGATGCAGATAAAAGAAATTTCGAGGATAGCAAAGTAAATCTGGCCTTACTATTTTTGATAAAATACTGCCTCTGGTCTCCAGATAGGGAAGTTCCCTTCTTCTTCTTCTTCTTTTTTTTTTTTTTTTTTAACACTTATTTATTTTTGAGACAGAGAGAGAGCATGAACAGGGGAGGGTCAGAGAAAGAGGGAGACACAGAATCTGAAACAGGCTCCAGGCTCTGAGCTGTCAGCACAGAGCCTTACGCCAGGCTCGATCCCACAGACCGCGAGATCATGACCTGAGCCGAAGTAGGACGCTTAACCGACTGAGCCACCCAGGTTCCCTTCTTAAAAGGTGCCCTTATTTTAAAGCTTGGTGGCAGTCAAGAGACTTCTAAGGATTCCCGCACGAGATTAAAGGGAACAAAGCAGCATCAGTAGCGTGCTCTTGGCCGGGTGGGAAGCTCCAGTGTGGTCCACCCACATCACCCCACACCTCTGACATGTCCTAACCCTTCCTAGTCCATCAGCGAGGTGACCGGGCTGCCTACCTACAGGATGTCATGGGAGGTATATGTCTTGTGCCCACCACGTCCGAGCAGAAGATTTAAATTTCCCTAATTCAAGCTGCAATACCAATGCACCACTTTATACAGTTTATGCATTTCATACAGACTTTATAGTTATTCCCCTCCCGTTGCACATCAGGCAGGCAGGGTGTGGGATATCTCTGTTGACAGGTTTTCAATGCTGACTGAGCATCAGAGTCCTGTGGGGAACTTTATAAAATACAGAGCCTTGCCCATCCCCCCACTCATTGGATAAGCAAGTCTGGAGTCAGGCCCAGGCATGCATCATTAAAAAAAAAAAAAATTTTGAAATATATCAAGGTGAAATTCACATAAGACGAAATTAACCATTTTTAAGTGAACCCTCCTTCACAGCGTTGTGCAACCACCACCACCATGTAGTTTCAAACATGTTTGTCACTCCAAAATAAAATAAAACCCCAACTTCATTAAACCATTTCTCCTTATTTCTCCCTTGCTGCAGTCCAGCAATCGGCATTCTGTCTCTGTGCATTTTGAATAGTTCATATGCATGGAATCATGCAATATGTAATCATTTATGTTGAGCTCAGGTAGGCATTTTTTAAAATTTTTTTCTCTTTTTATTTATTTTTGAGAGAGAGAGAGAGAGTGAGGCTGAGAAACCCCCTGGGGAAGAGGCAGAGATAGAGAGAGATACAGAATCCGAAGCAGGCTCCAGGCTCTGAGCTGACAGCAGACAACCCGATGAGAGGCTCGAACTCATGAACCACGAGATCATCTCCTGAGCCGAAGTCCAACGCTTAACTGACTGAGCCACCCAGGCGCGCCTCAGGCAAGCGTATTTTTAAGAGGTGTGTTGTATCTGGGGGGGTCACAGTGGTCCCCCAAAGGGCAAATTTGGCTTTTTTTTGGAAAAGCTTTCAATTTTGATGATCAACAATATCAACCACAAAAACGTTAATAATTCCTTTCACTTTACAATCTATCTTAAAGCAATGATTTAAATTTTTTGTGGTCTCCTGATTTTTACTCACTTCTGTAGATTTAATCTTATTGTAATGATAAAATAAATACTTTGCCGTACTTCCAGATATTACTGCTTTCTCTATACTTTTATGTGTGCTAATATTTATTTGTTTACCTCTTTAGGCTGTGTGACCCATCACTGTGATAATATAATTTTCCAAACACATTCCTCTCTTCTTTTTCTGATTTTCCGTGTTGCCACTCCAAACACCTCCATTCATGAAATTGCTTGGGTATTTGCTGGCCTTTCTTGATGATAGGGTGCCAGAAATAGCATTACTGAATCAAAAGCACAGATGGAGAAACCACGGTCTCCTCATTAATGAAGTAATTCATGTTTGTTCCAATCACAGCTCTTAAGCAAAGAGCACTGGACACTTATGGTTGAATAAAAGACCTCAGGCTTTGTCAGGTCACACCTTCAGAACACAACAGTTTCTCATATCAAAGTGCATAACACCCCAAGGCAGAGACTGTTGGGCAATGCGAGGTCCACAATAGGCTCTGGTCCCTCTGTGCTTGCGAAGATCTTACGGTGACCCCCTGAGATCAGATTCAGGAAAGGAGAGAGGAGATTTTTTGAGAGGCAGGAGACCCTTGATTCCATGCCCTTCAGAAAGGTGCCCAGAGGTGTTCATGCGCCAACTGGCAGTGAGTAGCCAGGAATAAAGATGCTTCCCCAGACTGAGCGTGCGAGGCCATTTTAGAACATCACTAAACCCACTGAGCATCACTGAAGAACACAGAGTTTGTATGGCAGGGAGTCTTATCTGACAGTTCAATAAGAACAGCTTGACATTAAAACAAAAAGATATTCTTTTGTTATCCACAGAAGGACTTTACTCACGAAGGAGCAGATCAGCACCATCACGAATGTATACCATCCAAGGAGGTACCATTAAACAACCAGGTGTGAAATGTTCCTGGATGTTCTCTGGGGCATTTATTCTTACAAGGAAGGAAATAGTAAGTGGAAAGCACAAAATGTTTAATTTGCTTAGGGACAAATGGGAGGGGTGAATTAGTTACAACTGCCGATCCGTCAGAGCTAAATTTCGGTAAAGGAGGATTTTGTGCAGACTAGAAAGGTACCTTAAGGCATTTATTCAAGACCATGTGGCCAGTGATTGTGATCAGTCCTGTTCTCTCTGGAGGTGTTGGTTGCACTTCGACAGGGCTTGTCAGTTGTGAAGAGATACTTATAAAAAGCATTAAAAGTTGATCCCGTTTCATTTAGAATTTCTAGAATGTTCGAATTTCTAGAATGTTCCAACACTTCGTGGAGACCCTGAACTTTGGAGGTGTGGAGCTGTATTTCACAAATTTTCTGGATCTAGAGGCAGGATATTGACTCAATTTTAGGAGCTCTAGAGTCCGCCACATCAGTCTAACCCCCCCACCCCCCCCACCCCGAGCCACCTCTTCCTGGCTCTCTGCACAACGGCCTCTTTGACATCTCTTGATTTCTCTTCTCCACCGCTTTGACTTGCTGTGGCCCCGGTTCTGCGAGACCTCATACCTCCGGTGTCCAACAGTATCCCGGCTACAGCTTCTGGGTCTGCTAATTCGAACTCTTGATACAGAGATCTGATGCCTGGTTCCATATGGTCACATGTCACTCTGTTCTAATCATGTCTGGCCAGAGGCAGAGTCACCCAACATAAAGGTAGTCACTTAAGCCGATCTCTTTACTGCTTCCAAAAAAAAAAAAAAAAAAAAGCAGAACGGATGCCCTGCCAGGAATCCCAAGTCAGCGTGTGAGTATTTGTTTATTTATTTATTTATCCTGCCTTCAACTCATTCACTTGTTCATTCATTCATTCATTCATTCAACCAAAATGTCATCAGTGTCTACTTTCTGCCGGGTGCTACCTGAGCTCAACACTATGCTTACAAAATAAACAAAGGCCCTGCCATCTGGAAGCTCCCAATCTAGCAAACACATCAGGGCACATACTCAACTAAGCTTGAAGAGCAGGAGAAGGCAAAGAGGGTGACTTTAGCACAGGACTCCAGCAAAATGTGGTAGAGAGATGACATTTCACACATACCCAAAGGCTGGAGGGTATGAAACATCGAGGTATGTGCAGGCTGTTTGGGGAGAAAACGCATGTGTGGCTGGAGAGATCGCCAAGGTTCAAAGCAGGAGGGTCTCACATGCCTTGTTAAGTAGCACAAACTTTAGCCCGCTGGTTAGTAGTTTCTACTTGGAGGATCCCAGACCCCTCCTCTGGGGGATCAGGAAAATGTCCCAGGAGATCAAGTCATTGAAGTTATTATGGGATTTATTTAAAGTTTGATTAAAAAAAAAAAAAAAACAATCAGCAAATGAGGCCTTGGTTTGATTCCCTTAAAACAAAAAAGCCTGGGAATGTGCATGGCAGTTGGTGGAGGTCAATGACCATGCTTACTGTTATCAGTAGGTTTTAAAATTACTTGAGTTTTTTCGGGCGCCTGGGTGGCGCAGTCGGTTGAGCATCTTTGGCTCAGGTCACGATCTCACGGCTTGTGAGTTCGAGCCCCGCATCGGGCTCTGTGCTAACAGCTCCGTGCCTGGAGCCTGCTTTGGATTCTGTGTCTCCCTCTCTCTCTGCCTTCCCCCTCTCGCGTTCTGTCTCTCTCTCTCTCTCTCTCTCTCTCTCAAAAATAAATAAACGTTAAAAAATTAAAAAAAAAAATAAAATTACTTGGGTTTTTTCGTCATATAAAATTTGTGGATTATTGGTTTGAGGAGGAATCGTAAGGAACAAAGTTGTCACACACAGCTGATTAGTGAGGAGTAAAGCAGAGTGAACATAATTCTCAAAAATTACCTCCAGATGATCACCACCCTATCAGTAAATAGTACTGCTCTGATAAAAATCCTTCTGCATCACACCAAGGACTCCAAAATGCACTGTGGAAACAGAAGACACCACTGGTGTTTGCATCCTAGCTTTACACTTAATAATAATGATCCCTGACACACTACTTCATTTGTGTAATGATTGTAGGCAATGGCCTGAAACCTCTCCTTCTCTCATGTCTCCCAGGCAAAATGGAAAAAATTATTTTTTAAAGAAATAAACATTATAATTTTTAAGGCGAAATGTAAGAGCTCCAAACCGCAGGTCATTAAAAGACTTACGTTGATTGCGAAGCTGTGACAAGGAGTTCAATTTCAGTCTGCAATATAATATATTTTTTTACCCAAATCAAACAAAATACAATACATCACTTAATGATATATATTGATCAACAAATAATGTATTTCGTTACATAATTAATTTACAGCACCCTGAGGGCATGAATCATAATGGGGGGGGGGGGAACAAAACTTGCCTTTTTATACTATTGATACGATTGCATTTTTATATTAGAAAAAAATTATAATCTTTACAAATATGCTTATATATATATACAATGAAATTGCTTACTTGAGATACTTCAGGTAATTTTTATCACATCCTATAAAAAAAAAATCCACAAGTGGTTAAAAGTAGAGTAAAATCTTGGTCTGCGATCATAATTTGGTCCGGAAACATGCTTGTAATCCAAAGCACTTGCATATCAAAGCGACTTTCAAGAACCATTGGCTCAGTTGTGATCATGTGATTTTTGGCATCACGTGCTACTCGGATTGCAAGACACCCCGGGTTTGTCCAAGTTAAAATGTATTAGAAATGTTACCTCATCTTATGGAACACTCCCAGAACAAGTTACTCACAATCTAAGGTTTTACTGTGTTCTTAAGGGGCTTCGTACATTGTACCTTGTAATGAAAAGCATCCTGGCAAATGTCCAAAACCGGAGATGCTAATGAGGTTGATGGGAAGCCAAAGGAAATTTGAAACAAGAGAAGCTCTTGCCCTAGGAAGGACCATGGGGTCCCCTCCTGGTGCTCACGCCCTCAGCTCTGTTCAAAGGCAGATTCCAAAGCATGTGGTTCGAGAAATTTACTGGAGGAGGGTTTGCTATTAGAAAATATGCTTGGGGCGCTGGGTGGCTCAGCGGGTTAAATGTCGGGCTCTTGGTTTCAGCTCAGGTCAGGATCTCAGGGTTCTTGAGATCAAGGCCGTGAGTCGGGCTTTGCACTGACAGCACAGAGCCTGTTTGGGATTCTCACTCTCCCCCTTTCTCTCTGTTCCCTCCGCCCTTGTGCTCTCTCCCTCTCTCTTTCTCTCTCAAAATAAATAAATACTCTTTCAAAATACAAACAAACAAAAATGTCTCTGACCTCCTGCTTTGAAATAGATTGAAATGACACAATTCTGTGCACAAAGTATCCAAGTAACTTTTTGTCTGGGTCAAAGAAACCAGCAAAAAAAAAAACCCCAAAAAACAAAAACCCAAAAAACAAACAAAAAAAACCCATAAAAACAACCCCCCCCAAAAAAAAAAAACAAAAAAAAAGTCTGGAGTTCGTGCTGTTCACATACACCACTGGGTTTAATGCCCCACAAAGGATGTCTTTTACTGGGGGGACATTGCAATGGTACCAGCAGAAGGAAGTCGCTGCGTTATCAGGACCAGAGAAACCGCAGCACGGCAAGAAGCTGGTGTTTTAAAATGTGGGATCAGAAATGGTGAGGCCAACAAGTCAGGACATGAGTACCGATGAAAACATACGTACAGCTCCCAAGATGGGGGTGCACCGTGTCACACATGGCCACATGGGAAACATCAGGGCCAGGCAGGCAGGAGGCAGAGGGAGCAGGAAGCAACTGGGCACAAGAGCCTTTACTGTGGTTTCTGCAGGAAGGCATGGGCAAGGCAGGTTTAGAATTGGCTTCTTCGAGTCATTTCAGCAGACTCTGGAGGGTAGGGCATGTGTCTAGGTGCCTGGAACCTGGCCCTGGTGTGATTCGAGCAGGGGTAGAGTGCCCTGGAACGTGGGCCCAGGAAAGGAGGTGGAGCTCTGGATGGGCTGGTCCGCACAGGAAACACGCGCTGGTGAGCCCTTTGCTGACTCTAGGAATTGGTTAACCCTGGGACTGGGAGGGGCAGTCCCTCGAGGGTCAGCAACGCCTCAAAATATCAAAGCATTAGAAATACAGAACACGAGTAATACAAGTGGTCATTATAAAGCCACTGACTAAATGGCAAGTCTGGTGGCTTGGAACTGACTATGGTGGCACAGAAGGTGGAGAGGCAGAGGCTCTAACGTCTACCTGTGACTGACCGTGGCGCATCCCCGGGCCTCAGCGCAATCCACCAATTGCTCTACCTTTTTCTCAGAGGCATATTAATGTGCGTGACTGTGTCGGAAAACTCTACTTTCTTTAATAACACGAAATCCAGAATTTCTTTGTCAAGTATCAGAAGAGATTGCACGAGTCAGAGAGGAGCCTGGGCCAAATCCTGGTTCCCTCTCCGGGATTCACATTCCCTTTGGTGTTTTTGGCTGAAACTTCTGGTACTGCCCTGTGAGCTTCAGAGTAGTTTTTCTTCCTTTAACTCCTGTGTACTCCCTCTCATAGTTGACTGCACAGCGTGATGTTCAAAAAGACTTCTTGAGGCAAGGACAGAGAAAAGAGACAAAAAATAGGCAGTATCTTAGCTTATAAAATGACGATCACTCATCTTTAGCCTGTGATGCACCTAAGGGATCCCCTTCTGTCCAAAGTCCACACCGTGCCCAGTGATGGTAATCATCTTTGACCAATACAACCCAGGAGTGAACTCTTAGACACTCAAGTTTCTTGAAGTAAAGACCAAGAAAAGGAGCCTACATTGCCTCCCCCATCTGTCTCCATCCTGGTCTCCCAATTCCTGTTTCCTGTCGAGGGAATTCAGTCTTCATCTGGATGAATGACCTCACCCCTAAGAAAATTCTTCACCCACAGGACTTTGCCTCATTCCCTGTGAGTCTCAGCAGAACCAATATTTCTCAGTAGCACCAAAACCCAGAATTCTAAGGTGGCCTTCCAAACTTCTAGCCTCCTAGTGTATCTACCCCATATGATCCCTGTGGCTTGGGACTATGATGAGACGGGCGCCCCATGATCAGGTGATGTTATTTGGCACAGTTGGCCTAAAGAGTGGGAGAATATCCTCATTGGGCCTGATGTGAACAGCTGAACCCTTGAGAGATTTGAAGTGTGAGAGGAATTTGTCATAGGAACAAGTCCCCATTGCTTGTTTGGAAGATAGAAGGGGTCAGATGGCAAGGATTGTGAACAGCCTATCGGAGTAGAGAGCGGCTCCCAGTTGAGAGCGATGAAACTGGGAACTCAGCCCTACGGCTGCAAGGAACTGGACGCGAAGTTGGAGGAGGTCGTGAACTCCAGCAGAGAATACATCATGGTTGACACCTTGATTTTAGCCTTGTGAGACCCTGAGCAGTGCATCCATTAACTATGCCTGGATTTTTGACCTAAAGAGTGTGAGATGATAAATGGGTGCTGTTTTAAGCCACTAAGTTTGTGGTAACTGATTATGCAGCAGTAGAAAACTAATACCAACACCAACCTTATTGAGAGGCACACATCTAATCAGGGTACGGTGTCCACACGGTCTGTTGCAGAAGAACTGACAGTAGCAGGCTCTGTCGCAAAATGGCTCAATGTGCTCTGGGGTCTGTCATGAAAATAACAGCTAGAAAATGCTATTCACAATACAAAACTCACTGCTTCTTAGTCCAGATTTGTTTAGGTGGATTTAAGAAGAGGTAAATCACCTGAGTGAGCATCAATCAGCAAACACTATTATTTCCAAGGAAAGGCCCAAAAAGTTGATAGAGTGCCAAGAACATCATGGAGTGAATCATTCGTGGAAACTATCCTCCAGTCTGGCCAGATTTCTCATGACCCTCTAGATGGTGAACAGAAGCAGTTTGCCCTGTGAAATTACTCATCAGTTGATGCCTCAAGTCTACTTCTTTCCACTGATGAAACTAACAAAATATTCTGGGTGCTGCTGTCTGCTTTTAATCCTTGCTCAAATTTACTAGAAGGCCTTCCCAGGAACCTAAGAGTCAAGTTCCTGACGCTATAATTGAGGTCAAAGGCTCTGTGTCATATAAAAGCCACAGAGTGAATGGAACCAGGTGGCATCACCACATTGACCAGTGGCGAAGAGGGTCCTCCTAGGTGGACGTGAAAATAGAAAAAATAGTTCCCAGTCTTTCTGGGTCAACATATATTGGCCTGGTGATGTCTGCATGGATGATTTAGACATACCCAGATATTTTACGCCCCGTGGCAAGGATGGGATAGTTTGTGGGTTCTTGAAGTTCCCAGTGTTAGCTAAAATTCCAGCTCATTGAAACCACTATTTTAGAGAGCCATATGGCATTGGTTTTTAGCCAGACCTCCTGAGGATAAACAAAATGAATGAAGCACACATTTTTTTTTTTCTGATTACCAAAACTGCTGACACGAAATCATCCAATGTACCCATATTTACAGTTGCAAAGAAGAGATCTCAGGACTGGTGAAGAGATTCTTAGTTAAAAGGGGAAAGGTACCCAAAAAAAGGCGGCGGGGGGTGGGGGTAGGTATCCTGTGTGGCATCTGTTTGAGTTCAGATATTCTGCATGATTTACATCAGCACTAACTTATCTCTGGGGTAAAACCGCAGAGAAAATGTGATCTTCTTCGAGTTTCCTGTCCTCTCTGACCTTTTCTTTCTCACCTGGGAAACAGAGATAATTCCTGCCCTAGAGGACTGAATGAACTAATGTAAGTAAAGAATATGGCACAATCCCTGCTACATATTAAAGAATAAATGAGAATTATTATCACCATCATCATCATCACCATCATCACCATCATCACCATCACCACTATCATCTCCATTATTACCAGTATCATCATTCATTCAACAAAGAACATTTTGTTGAAGGCTTGATACTCTATAGACGGCTTTATTTCATCTAGCTTCAATGTCACCTTAAATGCATCTTTATTTATATACTTAAATATGTTAAGCCACCAAGAGAAAAGGCATAGTCAACCTAGTAAAGTCCTCATAGCTGTGGTTATTTCTTGTCTTGGGCTTCCCAGCCTCTAGAACTGTGAGAAATAAATTTCTGTTGTTTATTAGGCACTGGTGTATGATATTTTTGCTGTAGCAACCTGACTGGACCAAGATAGTCATAAAATACACTCCTTTCTACTAAAAGTAAGTAAATATCTCTCTCCCAGGGCAAGCATATCCCCAGAATCCTTATCTAAGCTCCGAGGTTTAAGGAAATGATATTCATAGGGCATTGCTTCTCCATCATTCCTGAGTGTAGCTATTCTGTAAGGATGGTTTTGGTCCCCTGCATCCATATCCACCTCTGCCTCTACCTCTGTGTCAACATTCAGTACAAAATTATGGGGGGGAGGGGGGGGAGCTGTATCCATGGAGACAAGACACCAAACCTTTCTTCACTATAGAATCTTTTCTTAAAATCTAGTGGATGTCAATTGACTTCTGTATAGCTTTTCCCTAACTTTGAAGATACCTGTTTTCTTGCTTTTTGTTTGTTTGCTTGCTTGTTTTGGAGGAGTATTTTTGTTTTTTCTCTACCGCATGTTTTAAATGAATCCCATCCGACATAATTAAATAAAGAAATCCAACAAATGGGAGTAAAGAAGATAGGAGAAGCTGAAGGTAAAATAGGGATAGAAGGTTAGCAACGTGTGACACTCAAGTGTGCCTCACCATTATGTTTCCCCATGTGTAAAATGGCTTTTTACCTACCAGAGGCAGCTGCTGATAACAGTTGCTGTATCTTCCCAGTGCCTGGCAGGCAGTGAGCACTCAAAAACCGTAATACCTGTTAACCACACTGTTGTGCACTGTGCTTTCTTCACAGTGACAGTATACATAGAAAATCTCCTGGGGCGCCTGGGTGGCTCAGTCGGTTGAGTGTCCGACTTCAGCTCAGGTCATGATCTCGCGGTCCGTGAGTTCGAGCCCCGCGTCGGGCTCTGGGCTGATGGCCCAGGGCCTGGAGCCTGCTTCCGATTCTGTGTCTCCCACTCTCTCTGCTCCTCCCCCGTTCATGCTGTGTCTCTCTCTGTCTCAAAAATAAATAAACGTTAGAAAAAATTAAAAAAAAAAAATCTCCTTATTCTTTTTAGTGGTTATATAATGTCCTCGTATGTGGATGGATTGTAACTGAATTCATGAATCCTCTTCTGATGGATATTTATATCGTTTCCGGTGTTTTACGGTTACAAACCATGCTACTAAAAATATCATTCAGACACAGCATTTCAGCAAGCTGTTTTAATTTTTAAAAAATGTGAACAATATGAGTATTTCATCCCTGGTAAAAATTAATCTTCCCCAAATTACATTTTGTTACAAGGTATTAAATTCTTCAAGCCACGCATTCTTACTTGAAAATGTCTTTTTATTCCCAAATACTGGGAAACCACTGTCGACTTTAGGAGGAGTGAGGGAAGAAAATACTCTTCTCTCAATGCTGTCCTTAATATACACTCTAATCCTTCCAAGCCTGCACACTTCATAGTTATTTCCTAGCTAAGTCATCTCCTGCCTCTCAGACTCCCCAGTGTTTTCCTTCTTCACTAACCGTCCTCCTGGGTTTTTGCCCACTTATATGTGTTACACAAGCATTCCTTGACAAAGCAGAAAAAAAAAAAAACTCAAAAAAAGTTTACAATATTATTTGCCTTAATAATTAACACTGTATGTAGGCGATTGGGATTTTCTTCATAATCTGTCAATGGAACGCATGTAAATTATGATCATCAAAATCCTTCATGAACTATCCAGTTGATCAGCATCTCACAATTACACATGTGAATGCAAACATGCATGAAGACATGTAAGTGAGCATTTGCCCACTGGACTGTTGTCTAGATAGATAATTAGAACAAATGATGCCGTGTCGTCAACAAGTATTCGTAGAAAACTGTGTGTTCACTACTCTTTTCCCATATCTTGCTTACTCTTGGCTACTTTGGGGATATATAAAGTTATGTGAGTCTAATTTAACTTCTGACAATGTTCCGCAGAGGGGCAGAAAATTCTGATATTTGCACCCAAATTCAAACTAATTTTCTCCTAGTATGAGCAGATCAGTCATTAATTGGGCCAGCCTGTATTAGCACAACTTGTAGAGGACTTGTAGGGCTGTGGGGCTGACAGGGGCTTCAGGATGACCTTGTTCAAACTTCCATCTCACTAATGAGAAAACTAAGCCGTGGAACAAATTCCTTTCCCAGGATAAGAAAAAACACTAAGATGAGAATTCCAACTTTCTGACTTCCAGTTCAGCGTCTTTTCTTTTTTTAAAATCTAATTGACCGTCTTGTTACTTTGGCTGCTTTTACTCTCCTAGAGTTAGTCAGTTTCTGTATTATTTCCAGTAATGTGTGTATGGTATGTGTTTCTGCATAGCTTTTGAGAAACATTTAATCCCTGAATGTACTTTAATATCACCTGTCCCATAATGTTTTTTTTTCATTCCTATAATTATCGGTAGTATTCTCTCTTTCTTGTAGCCGTACTGTTCCCTCAATGACCTCCCCAACAAAATGTAAATGTAACAGGTAAATTACTGAGCTGTCAGTGTGTGTGTGTATGTGCACGCACACACGTGTGTTTTCCCATCTCAGTATCATTCCTCTTCTTTTCCAAGAAGGTCCTCTGACTCCTTTGTTCACAGGCGAAGATGGAGAAGCATAGTCAAGATGATGGGGGAGAGAGGTTCCCCAAAAGGGAAAGAGATGGAGGCGATGAAGCTCCCTGGTCCATGGACCCTGTTGTGGGGATGAGGCAGACAGTGGAAAGATGCTTGTGGTCTTCTGAGGGTAGACAGACCCTCTTCTCATTTGCTACCCAAAGAAGAACCAAAGATGCTAGACTTCAGGACCCCTTATTGCCTTGGCCAATGGTCCCTCAGTTTTAACCAGAAGCCCAAATACCAGAGCTCTTTCTTCCTAGGATTTAGCTCTGCTTGAAACGTATGGGATGCTTGCCTAACTGCGCAGGGTATCTGGGGGAAGGCCTTTTGTTAATTATTCCTGTATGACAAACCACCCTATGACTTAGTGGCTTGACATAACAAAAAAATCTCATTTTGTTCATGACTCTGCAATTCAGGTTTGGTTTCCTTTCTATTCCTTCCAAGTTCAGCTGGAGCGGCTTGGCTTAGGGCTGGAGAATCTACTTTCAAGATGGTTCACTGCCATGGCTAACGAGCTGGTTCTGTTATGGGCTGGGAGCCCGGGTGGCTGTGGGCTAAGATCTCAGATCTTTAGATCCTCTCCACATGGGCCTTTCCACGGGCTGTTTGGGCTTCCTTTCACACATGGTGGCTGGTATCCAAGGGCAAGTGTCACAAGAGACCTGGGAAAACTTAACCTCAGAAGTCACATGGTATCACTTTTACCTCCTCAGTTTCAGACGGAGGGACGACAACCTCATTGCTTGAAGGATTTTCAAAGCTACCCTGTAAGTATAGCATGTAGTATGAGAGGTGGTCTCTATTTTCAGAAAACACAGTCTGCCACACTCCCATGTGACTCAGATTAAATTTTGTACCAGCCCAGCATGGGGGAGGGGTGTTGAACTAGAAATGGTCAAGGTAATCTCATCTTACACTTTCCATTGTGTACAGGAAGATTCGTATCACCTCAATGCGTGCCAAGGTCATATTTTTATGCTAATTGTCAGGAGAATTATGCATAATGCTGTATAGAAAATATTTCTGAGACTCTTTCCCTTCATTATATATTTCTTTCCCACAGACCCTATCTGTCCTGCAGATTCTCATCAAAGTGGCTATTTATCTTTGATCAGATAACTCAGAGGTTCACATTATCTAACTATAAACTGTACAACATAGTCTTTCTCTACTTTAACTTGCGGTCTGAGTTTTTTTTCTCTGTAAAATAGTTTATTAAATTCAAAGTAACATGGAAAGAATTATTTAAAGATATTTTCTGAAAAATAAACAAGATCTTTAGGAATATATATATATATATATATATATATATATATATATATCTTATACACATAAAGTATATATCTTATACACATATATATATATCTTATACACATAAAGTATTGTATCCTAAACATAGACAGATAGTGCTTTTGTGTGTGTGTGTGTGTGTGTGTGTGTGTGTGTGTGCTTTATTTATAAATTTTATTTATGGCAATTCTTTGACCAATTAAGTCAAACAGGGTCTATAGTGAGATTGTCAGGTAATAGTGACTAAAGGTTATCAACAAAAGAGTTGAATTCCAGTGTGAAAGCAGCGCTTGATCTTTCACAGGTAATATGTACCAGTCTTCCTTCCTCCCTCCCTTTCTTCCTTCCTTCCTTCCTTCCTTCCTTCCTTCCTCCCTCTCTTAAATTGAAGTGTAGTCAACATGCAGTGTTATATTAGTTTCAGGTGTACAATATGTGATTCAACAATTTTGTACGTTGCTCAGTGCTCATCAAAATAACTGTACTCTTGATCCCCTTCACCTATTTCACCCATTCTTCCACCCACCTCCCCTCTGGCAATCACCAGTCTGTTCTCTGTAGTTAAGAGTCTGTTTTCTTGTTTTTTCCTTTGTTGATTTGTTTTGTTTCTTTTTTAAAATTTTTTTTTAATGTTTATTTATTTTTGAGAGACAGAGCAACAGACAGGGCATGAGTGGGGAAGGGGCAGAGAGAGGGAGAGGGAGGGAGACACAGCATCCGAAGCAGGCTCCAGGCTCTGAACTGTCAGCACAGAGCCTGATGCAGGGCTTGAACTCACGAACTGTGAGGTCATGACCTGAGCCGAAGTCAGAAGCTTAACCGACTGAGCCACCCAGGTGCCCCCATTCATTTTGTTTCTTAAATTGCACATATGAGTGAAATTGTATATTTATTTCACACTGCATTATATCCACTCTAGGTATAATGCCGTGTTGTTGCAAATGGCAAGACCTCCTTCTTTTTCACGGCTGGGTAATAGTTCATTTCATACATATACCACGTCTTTTTTTTTTTTTTTTTTTTTTTTTTTACTTAAAAAGGAGGCTCCACTCTGGGTGTGGAGTCTCCAATATGGGGCTTGAACTCTCAATCCTGAGATTAAGACGTGAGCTGAGATCAAGAGTCAGATGCTTAACCAACGGAGCCACAAGGAGCCATCAAGCCATCTCCTTGATCCATTCCTCTGTGGACACTTGGGATGTTTCCGTACCTTGGCTAACATAAATAATGCTGCAATAGGAGGAAGATGGTGGCGTAGGAGGATGCTGGGCTCACCGTGCGTCTTGCTGATCACTTAGATTCTACCTACACCTGCGTAAATAACCCAGAAAACCGCCAGAAGACTAGCAGAACGGAGTCTCCAGAGCCAAGCGCAGATGAGAGGCCCACGGAAGAGGGTAGGGAGGGTAGGAAGGGCAGAGAGGTGGTGCGTGCTCCACGGACTGGCGGGAGGGAGCCGGGGTGGAGGGGTGGCCCGCCGGCCAAGCAGAGCCCCTGAGTCTGGCTTGCAAAAGCAGAGGGGCCAGATGGACTGTGTTCCGACAGCAAGCGGGACTTGACATCTGGAAGGTTATAAGCTAACAGCTCTGCTCAGAGAATGGGAGGGCTGGAGGACAAGGGGAGGGAGAGTTGTTGAGCCCCGGACGACAGAGCTCAGCTTGGCGGGGAACAAAGGCGCTCGCCAGTGCCATCTCCCTCGCCCATCCCCCAGCCAAAATCCCAAAGGGAAGCAGTCCTGCCAGGGAACTTGCTCGCTCCGCGCAAACACCCAACGCTGTGCTTCTGGGGATCCATCCCTCTGGCGGGTCTGACTCCTTCCCGGTGCAGCAGGGCCCCTCCCGAAGCGGATCACCGAAGGAAAAGCAAGCTGAGCCTGCCCCTCCCGCCCCTGTGCACCTTGCCGATCCACCCCAGCTAATACGCCAGATCCCCAGCACCACAAGCCTGGCAGTGTGCAAGTAGCCCAGATGAGCCACGCCACTCCACAGTGAATCCCGCCCCTAGGAGAGGGGAAGAGAAGGCACACAACAGTCTGACTGTGGCCCCAGCGGTGGGCTGGGGGCAGACATCGGGTTGACTGCGGCCCCGCCCACCAACGCAAGTTATTCAAGACAGCACAGGGGAAGTGCCCCGCAGTCCTGCACCACTCCAGGGACTATCCAAAATGACCAAACGGAAGAATTCCCCTCAGAAAAATGTCCAGGCAATAACGACAGCTAACGAACTGATCAAAAATGATTTAAACAATATAACAGAAAGTGAATTTAGAATAATAGTCATAAAATTAATCGCTGGGCTTGAAAACAGTATAAAGGACAGCAGAGAATCTATTGCTACAGAGATCAAGGGACTAAGGAACAGCCAGGAGGAGCTAAAAAATGCTATTAATGAGCTGCAAAATAAAATGGAGACAACCACAGCTCGGATTAAAGAGGCAGAGGAGAGAATAGGTGAACTAGAAGATAAAATTATGGAAAAAGAAGAAGCTGAGAAAAAGAGAGATAAAAAAATCCAGGAGTACGAGGGGAAAATTAGAGAACTAAGTGATGCACTAAAGAGAAATAATCTACGCATAATTGGTATTCCAGAGGAGGAAGAGAGAGGGAAAGGTGCTGAAGGTATACTTGAAGAAATCATAGCTGAGAACTTCCCTGATCTGGGGAAGGAAAAAGGCATTGAAATCCAAGAGACACAGAGAACTCCCTTCAGACGTAACTTGAATCGATCTTCTGCATGACATATCATAGTGAAACTGGCAAAATACAAGGATAAAGAGAAAATTCTGAAAGCAGCTAGGGATAAACGTGCTCTAACATACAAAGGGAGACCTGTAAGACTCGTGACCGATCGTTCTACTGAAACTTGGCAGGCCAGAAAGGATTGGCAGGAGATCTTCAATGTGATGAACAGAAAAAATATGCAGCCGAGAATCCTCTATCCAGCAAGTCTGTCATTTAGAATAGAAGGAGAGATAAAGGCCTTCCCAAACAAACAAAAACTGAAGGAATTCGTCACCACTAAACCAGGCCTACAAGAGATCCTAAAGGGGATCCTGTGAGACAAAGTACCAGAGACATCGATACAACCATGAAACCTATGGACATCACAATGACTCTAAACCCATATCTTTCTATAATAACACTGAATGTAAATGGACTAAATGCGCCAACCAAAAGACATAGGGTATCAGAATGGATGAAAAAAAAAAGACCCATCTATTTGCTGTCTACAAGAGACTCATTTTAGACCAGAGGACACCTTCAGATTGAGAGTGAGGGGATGGAGAACTATTTATCATGCCACCGGAAGTCAAGAGAAAGCTGGAGTAGCCATACTTATATCAGACAAACTAGACTTTAAATTAAAGGCTGTAACAAGAGATGAAGAAGGGCATTATATAATAATCACAGGGTCTATCCATCAGGAAGAGCTAACAATTATAAATGTCTATGCACCAAATACCGGAGCCCCCAAATATATAAAACAATTACTCATAAACATAAGCAACCTTATTGATAAGAATGTGGTCATTGCAGGGGACTTTAACACCCCACTCACAGCAATGGATAGATCATCTAGACACACGGTCAATAAACAAGGGCCCTGAATGATACATTGGATCAGATGGACTTGACAGATATATTTAGAACTCTGCATCCCAAAGCAACAGAATATACTTTCTTCTCGAGTGCACATGGAACATTCTCCAAGATAGATCATATACTGGGTCACAAAACAGCCCTTCATAAGTTTACAAGAATTGAAATTATACCATGCATACTTTCAGACCACAATGCTATGAAGCTTGAAATCAACCACAGGAAAAAGTCTGGAAAACCTCCAAAAGCATGGAGGTTAAAGAACACCCTACTAACGAATGAGTGGGTCAACCAGGCAATTAGAGAAGAAATTAAAATATATATGGAAACAAACGAAAATGAAAATACAACAATCCAAACGCTTTGGGACGCAGCGAAGGCAGTCCTGAGAGGAAAATACATTGCAATCCAGGCCTATCTCAAGAAACAAGAAAAATCCCCAATACAAAATCTAACAGCACACCTAAAGGAAATAGAAGCAGAACAGCAAAGACAGCCTAAATCCAGCAGAAGAAGAGAAATAATAGAGATCAGAGCAGAAATAAACAATATAGAATCTAAAAAACTGTAGAGCAGATCAATGAAACCAAGAGTTGGTTTTTTGAAAAAATAAACAAAATTGATAAACCTCTAGCCAGGCTTCTCAAAAAGAAAAGGGAGATGACCCAAATAGATAAAATCACGAATGAAAATGGAATGATTACAACCAATCCCTCAGAGATACAAGCAATTATCAGGGAATACTATGAAAAATTATATGCCAACAAATTGGACAACCTGGAAGAAATGGACACATTCCTAAACACCCACACGCTTCCAAAACTCAATCAGGAGGAAATAGAAAGCTTGAACAGACCCATAAGCAGTGAAGAAATTGAATCAGTCATCAAAAATCTCCCAACAAATAAGAGTCCAGGACCAGATGGCTTCCCAGGGGAGTTCTACCAGACGTTTAAAGTAGAGATAATACCTACCCTTCTCAAGCTATTCTAAAAAGTAGAAAGGGAAGGAAAACTTCCAGACTCATTCTATGAAGCCAGTATTACTTTGATTCCTAAACCAGACAGAGACCCAGTAAAAAAAGAGAACTATAGGCCAATATCCGTGATGAATATGGATGCAAAAATTCTCAATAAGATACTAGCAAATCGAATTCAACAGCACATAAATAATGCTGCAATAAACATGGGGGTGCATATATCTTTTTGATTTAGTGTTTTCATTTTCTTTGAGTAAATACCCAGTAGTGGAATTCCTGGATCATATAGTATTTCTGTCTTTAACTTTTTGAGGAAACTCCATACTGTTTTCCACAGTGACTGCACCAGTTTACATAACTTGTAGTCTGAAGTGTAACATTATTTTTATTTCTAAAGCTAGGCACATCTTTAGGTCAACTTAAAGATGCCTGCAGAATTAACTGCGTATAAATCTTCCCCTAGCCAACAACCGCTGACATACTTATAAAGACAAAAATTCTTAAATTCATTCACAGTAAGCCATCTCAGGCAAAACTCACAAAAATGGTGAGCGGTGGTTCTTTACTTTGTTTAAAGGGTTTGGAACAAATCTTTGGAGGATGATCCTGTGGGAAAAATGATTTGCAATAGGGAAAGATTTTTCCTTTGCCCCCCCAGAATTCATAAACCAACCCACCACAAGCCGTCTCTGTAATGTCTCCAGTGGCTTTTCTCCCCTTTCCTCAGGGTCTCCTTTTCAAACGCGGATACAGGGGACTAGAGAGATCTGTCAGAGAAGCCCCTAACACCTCACTGGAGAAGGAAGGCTGTACCACGCTGGGGTGAGGGGCGTGGTGGGGTGAGGGGCCCGGTGAGAGTCGGGGGCAGGGGGACAACCTCAACACCTGTCCTCTTGGCAAAATCCTAATGGCTGATCACTTCCTCCAAATGGCATCTGGCTCTAAAGATAACACTGTGGCTTACCTAACCACTACGATTGATCTTGCATTTAGATAAAGATGTAAGCACACCTTGTAAGTGATCAACAGCCTTCTTTTTCTGACTTGAATGGAAACAGAGAATATCTGCTAGGCTTTGGCAAGAATACTTAAGATGCTGCTTTAACTTCACCCTGGGGCCCATCTCACAGGATGAATAATTCCAGTAGCCGGTTACCCTCAGAGGCCCGGTTCATTAACACCAGAACGCTCCTCCCCTCCCCCTTTTATTTAATGTTTATTTATTTTTGAGAGAGAGTTTATTTATTTTGAGAGAGAGACAGAGCATGAACGGGGAAGGGTCAGAGAGAGAGGGAGACACAGAATCAGAAGCAGGCTCCAGGCTCTGAGCTGTCAGCACAGAGCCCCACGCGGGGCTCGAACTCACGACCGTGAGATCACGACCTGAGCCGAAGTCCGACGCTTAACCAACTGAGCCACCCAGGTGCCCCAACGCTCCTCCCTTTAAAGCATCTTTTAGCTGTAGACAGCACACCATGTGGTCTAACTTCCAGCGTGTAATATGATGGTGATTTCCCAGGATAATTGCTGTGGACAGAGAAGAATTTGAGAGGAAAGGCTTCAATGGATACCTACCCAGCCCATGGCCCTCACTCAAGGAAAGCTGGCCTCCAGCTCTGGATGTCTACCAATCCAGCCACAGCGGAAACGATTAGATGACAAGACAACCCCTTCCAAGCAGCTTATCGGTAGGTCCGAGGTGGCTCTGTCTGGCTGGCATGAAAGATTCAGTTTACAAATCACTGTAGCTGGGGGGCACAAAGGGAGGCGACTTGTATCAAAAACCTGCAGATAGAGTTCGTATTCCAGAGCAGGGAAAGTAGAAAGCATTGAGTCGGCAGGAGTCTTGAGTATCCTGGACGTTCAGGGGGTCAGAAGTTATAGGTGGAGAAAAAGCCCAGGCCTGTGTTTCTTCCAACTTTAATGTGGAAACATCTGGAAATCTTGTTCAAATGCTGATTCTCACTTGATCCTTCTGAGGTGGGACCTGAGATTCTGTATTTCCGATAAGCTTCCAGGTGACACAGAAACAGGTTCACAATCCACACTTGGTAGCAAGGGTGTAGACAAGCAGTAACCCTCAGCTCCAGCTGTGTTCTAGCATCACCTGGGATGCTTGGAAAAATCCAGCCTCTGGGGAAGGGACCTGGGCATCAGCCTCTTAGAGCCCCAGGTAATTACAAAGTGCAGCCGAGATTCAAAATCACTGCCTGACAGGCAGGGGCACCTGGGTGGCTCAGTCCGCTAAGCATCTGACCTCGGCTCAGGTCATGATCTCGTGGCTTGTGAGTTCGAGCCCCGCATTGGGCGCTGTGCTGACAGCGCGGAGCCTGCTTCAGTTCGGTTCGTGTCTCCCTCTCTCTCTGCTCCCCAGCTCGAGTTGTCTCTCTGTCTCAAAAACAAATAAAAACATCAAAAATAATGTTTTTTTTAAAAAAATCACTGCCTGGCAGGGATGTTAGTTAGTGGTTGAGCAGTGAATGCTGAATCAGACCCATTTCTGAGTGTCCAGAAAGGAACAGCAGGTGTCTATTTCCAAGGACGTGACTTCTACGTTGTATCTTGAACATATGCCTGATTCCAGGAGGCCTGCTTCTGTTTTCGTTGCTTTCAGCCCACTGTACCTCTGTTCCTCACCATATAGAAGCACTCAGAAGGAATGACAGTGATAATGTATCCTTTCCTTCATCTACAACGCATGCAACTGAACTGCATGAGGGTGTCTGCGTGAGCAGTCTAAAGTCCCGTGCATAGCTGTGTCTGCCTTCATATGGCATTTTATGCACCTTTATAGAACATCCTTTATCTTCTTTGCAGTCACATGAAGGAATGCTTCAAGCATTCTACCCACTTTTTTTTTTTTTTCTTTTTTAACGTTCATTTATTTCTGAGAGAGAGACAGAGACAGAGTGTGAGCGGGGGAGGGGCAGAGAGAGACAGAGACACAGAATGGGAAGCAGGCTCCAGGCTCTGAGCTGTCAGCACAGAGCCCGATGCGGGGCTCGGACCCACGAACCACGAGATAATGACCTGAACCAAAATTGGAACCTTAACCAACTGAGCCACCCAGGCGCCCCCAATTCTACCCACTTGTAAGTTCCCACCCAGAGTGAAGCTTCCGCATGTCTATTTCCTGACACTTCTGTAACAGAAGAGAGCATCTCTCACATCCCAAAGGAGGCAGAGCCCAGAAGTGCAGCTGGGAAAGCTGTTTGAGAATCCACGATGAAAAATACTCTTTGAAGCATGAATAAGTGTCTCCAAAATAACCAAGTACTTTTGCTGATCTGGGAGGACTGGTGCTATGAGAAATTGAAGGAAGTGTAAGATAGTGTCTTTTAAGAGCTAATGTTCTGATTATATGAAAACAAAGGGACCTAAAAGGCCTATTGAGAGAGGAAAAATACTTTTGAGTGGGATGAGGCAGAGAACTCAAGTGGTAAGAAATAACTTGAGTCTGATTTTTCAGCACCTACATCCCAGGATGGTTGCACACTCATTAAGATCATAGTCTCTGACATCAGACAGATCAGAGACCAAAGGCTGGGGATTCCACTTATTACCTCTATGAATACGGGCCACATCAGTTTCCACTTGCGTAAATGAGTCTTTCTGGGAAGGCAGTTGGCAGTTGTAAGAACGAACTCACAGTAAGCGGTCAGCCAATGGTAGCCAACGGTACCCGTAGTTACTGACAGCTTTAAAGCAGGGGGGTGATGTGAATAATACCAAGAAACCTGTTTTAAAAGATGAATGTGGCAGCAGTGAAATGCTTTGGAGGAGGCTGTATTGGGAGGGAGGCAGTAAATGAAGAGACAAATCCAAAAGACCAGGAGGCGCGTGTTGAAGCCAGGACTGAGCCGATCCTGGGAGCATGTGGAAATTGAGACAGATGAGGTGGTAAGTCCTCCCAGAGCGGAGCACTCAAAGATGCTGTTGGGGTACTCATCCCGGGTGGCCAAGAGAATGGACTGTAAAGGCCTGGAGTGAGCCAGAAAGTATTCCACTCACCTCCTCAGCACCCCCTACACTCCCCACAATATACTCGGACTAGAAGATGCTGGAGAAGTTCCCCTATTCAGGTGCTGCCCTGGAGGCACACCATGATATGCACACTGCATTATTTAATCTCAGTGCCCAGGCTACAAAAAAAAAAGATGCTTGGGGCGCCTGGGTGGCTCAGTCGGTTGGGCGTCCGACTTCAGCTCAGGTCACCATCGCGCGGTCCGTGAGTTCGAGCCCCGCGTCGGGCTCTGGGCTGACGGCTCAGAGCCTGGAGCCTGCTTCCGATTCTGTGTCTCCCTCTCTCTCTGCCCCTCCCCCGTTCATGCTCTGTCTCTCTCTGTCTCAAAAATAAATAAACGTTAAAAAAAAATTAAAAAAAAAAAAAAAGATGCTTTGGTCTACTGGTCACACACCTCCAAGTGTCAGCTAACACATGAAGAAGATGAGCTTTTCTCTTGCTGCTCCACAGTAGAAAAAGAAATTTTAAGATCTAAGCAGAAAACAAAACAAAGAGGAGTTCAAAATCAGCCATCAGGATGCCCAAAGAGTTAGTTAAGCTTCAGAAAATAACAATTTTACCCATATATTAGTCGCCCTGCAGAGGAACCACCAAGTAATTTTGCCCGTGCTGGAAATTCCCCCAAGATCATGGGATTTCAGAGATGGGCTGTTGTTGGGGCTGTGCCAAATAGGAAAGTCAAGAATGTTTCTTCTTCCTACACAGCAAATGTCTTTGTAAGAATTCAGTACTTTCTGCCTCAGAGGAAATGTGTCTTATTATCCACACTTCCCCTTGATATTGGTTTTTCCTGATGTGCTTTGAGAATTTCAGGGCAAAATATAATAAAAGTTCTAAGTTCTTACTATTGTTTGTAAACTTAATATCTCAACACTCCACTTTGGACTTTCCCACCTGCCTCTACAATAAACAGGCTGTTGACTTTTATCGAGTTTTCTATTTTTTTTCCTCTAATTGCCCTATTATTTTTTTCTTTTTCTCTCTATATTCTGTATTCCTTCTGTACTGTATATTCTATATATATCCTATATTTCTTTATCATTTTTTCTTTTTCTATATCAACTTTTCTACTTTTCTCCCTTAGTTGTGCTATCATTTTTCATTTAACCAAAATACTTACAGCATTCATGATTTTCATTAACACAGATCTTTAATGACTTATCGTTGCTTTTCCAGATAATAAAGTGGCAATAGTTGTTTTATAAGAGTGGGTTGGGTTGATGGTTATTATAATTCATTTATGTAAAATGTGTAAAAAGAGCAGAGACTATGGAAGGAAAATTTACTTTGGTGATTTCTTATTTTAATGTTATTGAAGTACAGATAGGAGAATGATTGGTTATCCACCTTAATTTGCTACGTGTAGAATATATTTTAAAAATACATTAAGAACAAAGCAACGAGTAACATCCATGGTGGGAAATTTCTCAATATCTAAGCACTACAAATCCCTACTTGAGCAAACAATTCCCATCTAAGAATGTAGCCTAAGGATATACCTGTATGTGCTCAAAACACACTAACCAGTAACCAGGGTGTTCCCACCCACATGCCGGGTAATGTACAGGCCACAGGGGAAGAAAAGGATAAACTGGGGTCTCTCAAGTGAGATGAGCATGGGTGGTGGTTTGCAGTCAGGATCCAGGAAGGGAAGGAAGAGTGGACATAGGAAGATGGCCGACTTCAAACAGCTGAGAGCCGGTCAGGGAAATTCCAGGTTTTGCTGCAAAGCAGCAGACGTCGGGACTAGGACTTTTGTGGAGAAAGGACAAGGAGGCAGTTTCAGCTCATCTAACAAAAACCACTTCTTCCAGTCCCTGTATTGTTTTTAAGTTTATTTATTTATTCTGAGAGAGAGAGAGAGAGAGAGAGAGAGGTACAAGTGATGGAAGGAAAGAGAGAGAGAGAGGGAAAGAGTGAATCCTAAGCAGTCTCCACCCTGACAGCTTGTAGTCTAATTCCTAGACACAGCAAATGATTTGCCTATGGGTGTGCCTTTCATATGCAAACCAACTAATTCAGAGACTGCACCCTAACCACCTCATTTATGGGACTCATGGGCTCTGGGACACTGTCCACCTGCCCTCCTCATCCCAGAGCCAGGTGCCAGACAACTCAGGACAGCACCTGAGCCTCAGAGCCTGCTGAAAGTATTCAACCCAGCCAATCCTAAACCTGCTCACACTGCCGGCTCCTTCCTGTGGAAACCACAATTAGGGGCTCTTGTCCTCGTGGTCCCCTCACTCCCTCTGCCTCCTAACCAGCCCGGGTGCTTCCCCGTGTGGCCCTGTGTGGCATGCCATGCCTCCTCTTTTAGGGATCCCTGCGTATAGAAACTTCTTCCTTTGTGTCAGTCATTTCTGTGCCTGCATGTCTTACCAGACCTGATTCGAACAAATTGGGGTCCATTTCAAAACATCCCTGAAAAGAGCTTTCAAATAATGAGAGGTCTTTGGAAATGGAAGGGACCATCATAGATGTAACAGTTGCCCATCCTGTAGAAGAGTATTCAGAAGACAGCAGTCCAGAAAATGCAGTTTGACAGGTTGTGTGTGCGTGTGTGTGTGTGTGTATGTTGGAGAAGAAGAGGAAGTCAGTGTCCCAGTTAATTTTTAAGATTCTTCTTGCATGTGTTCTTCTACACAACCAGGCACACCCAGAGTCAGTCCTGGGTGGTGCTACTTATTTCTGTGCACTTCTATTCAGTTTTATGTGGTGTAATCTTTGCGATGCCTAGTGTACTGCCAGTACTTATAAGATATTCAGCCCCAACAAAATCTGAACATCGGGCTCTCCTACCATGAGAAGCATATAGCGTGTCATTTTGCGAAAGCTCCTAATCTCAATCGTCTGGCACGCTTGCCTCAAGATATGGCGGAGCAGACGGGGTGGAGGTCTTGGTGGGGAAAGGAGGTCAGCACTGATGAAGCAGGTTAACATAACTGGCTTTAAGTTAACTAAGCAGTTAAGTTAACTAGCATGAAGCCACCAGTGTTGGATTCCTCTCTCATCTGGAGCTATTGTGAAGAGCTTCTAACTGTTGGCTACATAAATCACCTTCAAGCTACAGCATGGGGGCTCTGAGTCAAAGCCAGTTGGAAAAGCCAAAGTACAAACAAGAGAAAAATGTGACTGGACTGTGGGAGCCAGCAGTAGGATTTGGTGGGGGTTTTAGAGCTGAGCCTCACAGGGAGGAGCGCAGAGCAAAAATAGGTTAGAAGCCAGACAAATACATTCCTGTGCAGTTTATGAAAAAAACCTTGGGACTTCCTGGGCTGGTGGGTAGGTGCGTGGCTCCTGAGGGCAGCAGGTTGGTTCAAAGGGTCAACAAAGGCAAAGCGAACACCTGTCTTAGGTTGGATTCCCCTGGGAACACATTCTGAGTGTGCGGAAGGCTTAGTGGGGCATGCTCTAGGGTTCAACAGCTAGAAGCGGGTGGTGAGGGAAGCAGGATGGGGCAGAGTGAGAAGTTGAACTGTGATGTGGTTACAAACAAAGCCTAAGCTGATCCATCAGGTAGTTTCAGAACTTGAGAGGCCGTTCAGAATCATCCTGAATTAAGGCAAGGAAAGCGAGCTTCCGGACCTTCTCGATGGACTTGGGCAACTTTGGGGAGGCGACCTCACTCTTGCCAAAGGCAGTTCCTAGAGATGAAGCTATGAATGTCAGTAGCCAGCACTCAGGACGACTGCGGATCCTCAATCCCAGAGGGGGATCCCCTGAAATAGAACATTGGCACTTGCTATTTTCGGAATTGCAAATTTTCGGCCCAAGTCTTTGCTATCATCTCAAAGTGATGTTAAAAACATTAAGCTCTACTGGACTCGGAAATGAGATGGTCCAGACCTGTCAGCGATGGGTTCTCACGGCTCTTATGAAGCTCTGAAAAATTCACATGTGGCTGAGACATGGAGACGTTATTCGAACGAGTAATGGCTGACCCAGCGAAGCTAAGATGCGTGACCACAGGACACTGGGAAGGGGTTTCAATTAGTAGCGAAAACTGAGAGAGCCGAGGTGGTCACTCGAACTGTGTTCATCGCATACAGTTCATCCTTCCTAGGAATACTTTGCACCATTTCCCAAATCCCTCTGACTCCAAAGCGTGATGATTTAAATCGAGACCTGTGGAAGCAATGCAAAATTGTCACTGGAAGTTTCTCTGGTTGCCTCCTGCCCCATCCTCCCCAGCACATATGCGCACACACACACACACACACACACACACAAGTACAGTACTGTTCTACCCTATCCTTAATTTTACAGATCTCCTGCTGAAGTTTCTGACTAATGGTAAGTTATTTGTTCAGAAAGATTTTATGGCTCTCATAAAACGTCAATTACAGTTTTAAAATAACTTGTAGTTTTTCTGTAACATGATGCTGCCATCTTGGTTCCCAGAGGGTGTATTAAATTCAAGTAGCAATAACAAATCATTTAAGCAATAAATAAATAACCTGAGAGAAGCGTTGTTAAGAGTTAATAGTCTCCCATACACTCAATAGAGGGTGAGGCTCCACTCAATTAAAGTGACCCCGGGAGGAGGGGGGCCAGGGGCCAAACTGCACCCAGTTGTTTTGTTGAAGGTATTCAACCCGCACACATTCATTTCCTTCTTTATGTTGTGTCTTTTCAGCAGGGGAGGCTCTCTGCAGTCCCTGGGTCCAGAGAACAATTACGGTACAGTCTCGGAGAACAGAAAGAAAACTGGGGTCATAAATATGTTAAATGGGTGCGTGGGTTTAAGTGGCTTTGTAAACGAAACATGGAAGAAACCTCAGACTAATTAATGAATATGAAACAGTGGGAAAGCTGGAGGGTTTTGGGGGGACAGACTTGTAGGGTGAGGACAGGACATCTGTAGAATTACTTTCCCCCAGGAAGATATACTTATTTATTTTAAAAATCTTTTTTCCCCCAAGATCTCAAAGTGTCTTAATGGAGATTACCAGACGTGGGTGAAAAAAGAAATTTTAAAATAAATCCCATTTAAATTGTATTTTCTCCAATCAAGTTAAAATCTCGGCCTGAAAGAATAATTTTGCAGAATTTTTAAAAAGTGTTGTCCTTGTATTTTGAGAGAGAAACATCAAAAAAGAGGATTACATACTTTTCATACAGAATAGCTCATTTAAATATATAGACATTTTCCTAGAAAATGGCCTTTGTTAAATAAATCCCATTTGAGTCAAAACAAATAAGATCTTATAACATGGCATTTCCACGTGTTCTACAACATTTCAGTCTTTCTGTATGGAGAATTTACTATTTTTTTCTCTGCCTCATACCCCCATTTCATTAGCACAAATATCTCAATGGAAGTTACAGGCTGTCTGAATGTCTCAGATGAGCCATTTTGAACCCACAAATGACTTCCTGAGCTTGCTATGTGAGGCAAGCCAGGGCTGGCACTCTGAAAAGATCATTGAACTTGGAGGATGCTCTTGCTGTAAAGGCAAGAGACCAAGGACCAAACAGAGGCCACAGCAGAGATGCCAGTGGACAAAGGGGCAGGGGAAAGAAGAAGGGGTAGAGAGACAGAGAGGGAGAGAACAAGACAGAGGGACGGTGGGAGGGAGAGGCAGAGGGAGAGACTCAAGGGGGGATGGGAGAAGTAGACAGACACAAATAAAGCCACAGAGGGACACCAAGATAGCAAGAGAAAACAAGCAAGGCAAAAACAAAAGCAAAATAAAACACCCAGAAGCAATGGAAATATGGCTGGCCCAGACTTCCTTGTTTAGCTGATTAAATGGTTGAGCTGTGAGCAATGGATAAATTGAACAGTTGCTCTGCTTCAGTTGTTAAGATACTAAAATGAGCAGACCACCCTCTTGCTTGAGGGCTCTTTCAGTGGTCTTCATTGCAACAAAGAGAGCCCTTCGTTAAGTCATGTCTATACTGACTCAATCAAGTCATTTTATCTTCATTGCATTTAAAACTGCAGAATCACTGAATTATGATCCTTAAATGTGCTTCATACATGACATTTTTTTTCTTCAACAAGTTGTATTAAACATGTATTATAAGAACGGTAAGGTAGAGCATAAAGTTTTCTGCGAAGCATACAGAAATGTGGAAGAAGCTAGAATTGTCCCTAAGCACTTAGGAAGCGTGTTTAGAATGACGTGATAAACACATGTTAAACTAAACTCTATATAAAGACAAGAACTGAATAGCACAAGAAAAAATACAGGAAATGTTGAGAAAACACACACACACACAAATGTCTAATGAGGGATACAGATTATGTGTCTTCAGGCCTGTGAGGAGAATTCTTGGGAGTTAGTAGAATCTCTCATAGTTCTGTGCACGTGGATGGCTTGCTTTGGGTCTTCAAGGACCCTGGTTCCCCACTAGGTAGAGAGGAAAAGAAGAGGCCATTTGGAGACATTTGGTTTGTCTATCACCCTTATTTATTTATTTATTTATTTATTTATTTATTTTATTTATTTATTTTATTACAAACATTTTTTAATGTTTATTTATTTTTGACAGAGAGAGAGAGAGAGAGAGAGAGAGCATGAATGAGGGAGGGGCAGAGAGAGAGAGAAGGAGACACAGAATCCGAAGCAGGTTCCAGGCTCTGAGGTGTCAGCAGAGAGCCCAATGTGAGGCTCGAACTCACAGACCGTGAGTTCATGACCTGAGCCGAAGTCGGATGCTCAACCAACTGCGCCACCCAGGCCTCCCTGTTGCTTTATTTATAATGACCAGTGGAAAGCACAAATGCAATTGTGTGATGTCATTTGTACGTTTCCCTAAAATTTCAAGTTATTCTATCACATATTTAAAGAAAAGTTACCTAGCCAATCTGAAGGAAACCTTAAGCAAAATGATAGTAACCCCCAGAATATCTTTCTTTTTTTGTCACTGTTCACACAAACTGTCCAAATCTTCTCCCCTTCATAATGCAGTCCTTCTTGTATCCGACTGGAATGATGTCCTTCTTTTCTGAATACTGTGTGGCACTCTGAGCATGATTTGAGAACTCAAAATGTGTGATGGATGAGAAGAGAAGCAGATCAGTGGGTGTGCGGGGCTGAGAATGAGACCAGGAGATGCCTGCAAAAGAGCACAAGGGAACTTTTTCTGTGCTGGAGGAATTCTACAATTTAGATTGTGGTGATGGCTGCACATTTCAAAACTTTAATAAAATCATTGCATTGTACACTTATTATGGGTGAATTTTATGATGTATAAATTATACCGCAATAAAACTATTTTTAAAAAAACAGTATCTATCAGGCTAGGCTTACAGTGGAAAACAGGTGCAGATTTTAGTATTTGGTTGCAGGCATACTCTTTTTGCCTAGTAAACATTTAAGAACATCCTTCCATCCCACAAAGAGAAAGCAGTCCCCCACAGTTTGTGACACTCAAGATCTTCTAGTGTTTATTTCCCAATTCTGATAGAGATGTGACTATAGGGAAATATTTCTTAAATAGGAGGAAGCCAAAACTGTGAGCACATGACAAGTGGAAATCAACGATTCCCTACTGTGGGACTTCGATCAGGGGTGGTGGGGCTGGTGGTGACCAAGAGAGGCATGGCCCCATCTCAAGCAGCCAGCCACCATGCTGCTCTATTGGTTGGAAACATGGGAGAATGCCAGCCCAATGTTGCCAGATTTTCTAATGGTCCAACAGAATTTTATAATAAAATCTGATTTTTAAAATGACCATTCAGACTTTTTAAACAAAACACCGTGTGGTCCAAAGCCAATGAGATCAATTCAATAGCTGGACTGAGAGTTTAAAACCACTGCTTTATGGGCAGAACCTTAGAATCCAGTGCTTAGTTGTGGATTTCCCAGTTTTGTTCACTGTTATTTTATGGAAGCTAATTTTGACTTCCCAGCTTTTTACAGTTCCTGGAGCTAGGGGTTGGGATAAGAGGTTGGGGGCTGATAAATATACATGTTGTGTGTATGTGTACATGTGTGCATGCATGTGTATTGACTGGCCTTCACCCAACGCCTAGCTCTGTGCCCAATACATATTACAAATGCAAAGTCACAGTTGTTTTCATTAAACATAATCAAACGTTTTCTGAATAAATGTTTCCTTGAAGGTAGCTTGAATATGCATAGTACTTTACCCATCCAGTAAGATGGAGGGCGGACTTAAACACAAGCTTAACTTGACATTTCTTCAAGTGATAGATAAACAGTGACTCCTCAGGTTTCCCTTGGCAAGACCTACTCTATAGGGAAGTAACAATAAGATTGCTGGCCCTATGATGGGCCATCACAGTATTCCAGAAATATGGGAGAGACTATATAGATTCTTACCACATATTGTTCCTTTTTTAAGAGCACAGTGAAGGAGGCTATATTTTTCAGTCTCCTTTACGGTTAGTTTGAAGCCATTAAACTGCATTCCAGGCAATAGAATGTACACAAATGTTATATACGCTATTTCTAGGACTGACCATTGAAATCTCCTGCATGAACTCTAAACTTCCTCTACTCCCATGCTACAGCATTTGTGGAAGCCATACATTGAGGATAGAGTCATCGTAAGAAGGAAGGAGCCTGGATCCCTGAGTCACAGCTTGGAGGAGAGTCGCACAGAACCATCTGACTTGCATCAGACCAGCACACATTTAAGAAATAAACATATTTGTTTTAAGCCCCTGAGATTTGATGGTTGTTTGTTACAGCAACCAACATTATGGATCCTGACTAATACACACAACTTGTCTTTTCAGAGATGGTCTAGAAAACAACTGATTACACGTGCAAGTGTTCAGGTCCTTCTGATGTAATTAGCACCAGCAGGTTATTAAACAATCATATACTTTTTGTAGGTAGTTAACAAAACTCCTTCACATACTGTTTTCTTAAATGTTCTCAATGCAACCAATGAGGGAACAGAATGGGGCTTGTTCCCACCGGTACAGATTAAGAAACAGAAATGCAGACATGTAGATGGGAGAAGCTGAGATTTAAACAAGATTTCCTTGAGTCTTCATTTAATCCTTTGCCTGTCTACCACTCTTTATGTTCAGCAGAGAATCCTCAAACAGGTAGAAATGATGCTTAACTTTCTTATCTGATTCTTTTCTCATATTTATATTTCAACTTAACATTTACTCCTTAAACTTTAAAAGAAAGGGGTAGTGCATGGATGGCTCAGTTGGTTAAGCCTCCGACCCTTGGTTTCAGCTCAGGTTATGATCTCGGTGTTCACAAGATCAAGCCCCGTGTCGGGATCTGTGCTGGCAGTGTGGAGCCTGCTTGGAATTCTCTCTCTGTCCCTCTCTCTCTCCCCCTCCCCTGCTCATGCTCTCTCTTTTCTCTCTCTCTCTCTCTCAAAATAAATGAACTTTTACATATATATATATATATATATATATATATGTCCCCAATATTGATGCCAAAGCCTTCAGCATGGCCTAGATTCTTGGGCTAATGTTAATTATTATTCCTCTAGCTAGATTTTTTAAAAACAGAAAGGAGTTGCACAACCTTGTCTACTCCATATTACGATTAATGACACAGAGAAATGTGGAACTTTCCAGTGCAATTCATCTCCTGGGAAAATACAGAATTGGTCAAAAAAAATTTTTTTTAGCCCTAAGTAAAATATAGTGTATAATTATAAGCATGGCTGGCCAAATTTTCTTATAACTTCTTTCTCAATTGGTGTATTAACTGACTGAAACTTTTCTTTTATTAAGGCAAAAATTAAAAATATTCCACGAGTATGATGCACTAAAAAAAAAAGTTAAAACACCTTCAAAATAGTGTTTTGCCAAAGACAGAAAATGAGACATCAGAAATGAATGAGCTCAGGGAATTTCCAAACTCTTATCCTCAAATTCTACCTATTTGGTCAGGTTTTCCTTATTCCTCTCAGCCTGAGTTAACAAATTTTAAATCCATATGATGATATTTTTTCACCGTGCCCCTAAGTATAGCCTACACCCGGGTGGTTCTCATTCCAGTGTTATTTTGCTCCCTAGGGAACAGTTGGCAAAATCTGGTGACCAGGACCCTCTTGATAAATGTGTGACCTACGCATTCGCACAGGGCCACATGTTCAGAAGGGCCCTGTTCCTGGTTTAATGCTCAGCTGCTGCCCTTTACAATTGCTAAGAATTTTATCTTTGAACTTGTATTTTGTAAGAGAAGTCTGATGGAATGATGAAGCATGCGTGTGAGTACCCCCTTCACGTCCAGCATTCAAGATGCCCCTGGAACACAGAATTCCGGTGAGCCTACTTTGAGTGGGAGCTCAGTCAGACTCCAGGTAGTTCAAGTTTAAGGTGCTTCATCTATGACTGAGTAAGCAGGGACATGCACAGCCCCAGCAGGCTGCACTTTCTGTTTGAACCAGAACTTTCTTTGAGTGAAGAAGGAAGACGCTGGCATTCTAAGAAACACAAATGACCAAGGAACCCCATCATCTCCTTTCTTGTTCATGTTACTTCCCAGTCTTACCCCACCACTTACACAGACGATAACGATGTAGAAGGAAAGGAAAAGCTAGAGCAGCCCCTAGCTCCTTTTCCTTTATGAACTTCCTTCCTCAGCAAGGAGCTGAATGAAGGTAGAGCATGAGTAGAATGTGTGCATATTTCATGCAGCATGTTCGTTGTTCTAATGGGGAAGAAGTAAGAGTTGTGTAATTTCAGTGATTCTGCATATGATAGAAATTTGCAATAAATCTGAGATTCTGCAGTATGAACAGTGAAATTCATGCTAATAACTTAAAGTTGTAATTTGTCTTGTTGGAACGACATTAAATAGCACGCTTTTTAAAGCATTGTGGCAAATCGAGAGAAAGAGACAGACTGTGGAAGAAAAAGCTGCGTATTTTATAGTACCTTTCATATCACGTTTCCCCTGCTCTTTGAATAAGGGACCCACACTTTCATTTTGCACTGGGCCCTGCAAATTACATAGCTGGCCTTAGCAGAGACATTTTTGACGGTCACAACTGGTCTGGGGAGGTGCTATTGGCATCTAGTGGGTAGCGGCCAGGGATGCCCCTGAACACCTTGTAATACATAGGATGCCCCCCTGCTCCACCCCCGTGACAGAGAATTATCTGGCCCCAAACGTCAATAGTGCCAAGGTTGGGGAATCCTGCGGCATTTGGGTCCATGTAGAACTTCTGCAGCCAGCTGTCAAATCCCTTCAGGTCAAGAACGATCTCTTCTCTTGCTGACTCACATAGTACACTTTCTGGCACAGGAGGTGGAATTTAATAAAAGCGATCAATAAATACTTGCTCTGTTAAAAAGGGAAAAAGACTAATCTTTGAACCTGCTTTCTTGCTCTCATGATCCTCATTCTACAAGACTTCTTCAACAGCCTGTACAGCTTGCAAACAGCTTGCAGGGATCCAGTCAGTGGCAGCACTGGGAACAGTTCTGCACGAGGCACAGGTCTGCACGAGTGAAACACAGCCACGCGAGAATGAGAATTCCAAGTGGATGTGTGGTGGCCACATACCCTGTCCTAAAAAGCACACTTTGGAGAACGGAAGAAGGGCTGCTAATCAATCCGCGGGGCCACGGGTATTAACCAGGACTGCTTCTGAAACGTGGGCACGTGCACGGTCAGTCTCCTCCTCCAGGAGGACCCTGGAGGGGGGGTCCTTAACCGCAGAGGGCAGGTTGCCTGGTCAGCACCTGTTTCCCCGCGGCGACAGCTGACACTCCGCTACGTTTCCTTGCCCGAAGGAAGTGAAAACAGAAAGTGAAGCATGGAAGGTGAAAAGCACGCGGGGCATTTTATAATCCACCCTAAAATAAGTACAGGTACCTTATTTTTTTGCCTCGAAAGCATTAGTCAAAAAAAAAAAAAAAAAAAAATTCAGGAGCAGTCCTGGTGGCGTAGGACAGGCACAGCCTAACAGATGCCACCTGCAACCGTTTCTCGTTGGCAGGAGACTCCTCATACAGACCCGCGCCGGTTCCCCTCACCCCCTAGTGTCTATGCCTATATAAGTGTGCCCACAATTGACATGACTGTGTAAGAAAAGCTTGCGATTCAAACAACCTCTGAAAGACGTGAAGCGGATATTCTGGGTTTGTGCCATAGTCGTGGTATGGTGATCAATTAAATACACCATGATCAAAACAACCATAGCTCGCCCTTTCAAAAAACTTCATGGCTCCTCGTCCCCCTGCAAATAATACATGCAAATCAGACATGCATTACTGGAAGCAACGGGGCTTGCCAGGGTGGGGTAGGGAGCCACATGGCTCTAGGGGAACCGAAGGTTCAAATCCAGGGCAGGAATCCAGCCCCTCACCATTGGTTCATTTGAATACCCCCTGCTGCTCCTGACTCTCTACTCACCCCCTGCCCCCCAAAGTTCTGCTGGGCAGAATCCAGAAGCCTGAATCTAAATTTGATGGTAGGCACACAGATTTGTTCCCATTCATAAAGATTCATGACCACAAAGACCAGGAAGTTAGGATCTAGACCACAGCCCCTTAATGTGTCCTATTTTCATACTCTGGGTCATTGACCCTCAGATGGCTGGATTGGCGATTTCGTGCGTGAAAGGCTCCTGGTTCGCGGTTGTGACTCCTTCCCGGGGCCGAGGAAGGCAGTGGGTCAGAGACCTACCCTTTTGTCTCAGCTCACACGGACTCCTGGCAGCGGACTCTAGCTCAAGCTTGCTCACTTTCTGGAGTCCTGCCAAGCCTCACACTAAGGAAATGACAGCGTTTAATTGGGGGCGGGGGGAGCACCTCACAGTACATGAAAGAGAGGGGTGAAATGGGAAAAATTAATTCATTGCTATGTAATAAGTGTAAAACACTTTAAATACGTAGTGGTTGCCATTTCGTTAAAAAAAAAAAAAGATAGAAAGAAAGAAAGAAAGAAAGAAAGAGCCGTGTTCTTATTAGAAAGTAGTGTAGTTCTCGGGACAGCTTGTCTGCCCTGCTAGCAGCCGAAGGCAACATGGAAATGAGAAAGCCATCGCAATAAACCTCTGAGCTTTGCCCTATTAAAAATGTCAGCCTCATAAATCACATTTTTAATGACCGAGGAGGGGAGATCAATACGTTTGGGGAAGCCACCTTTAGAAGTATCATATGGTGGTATTTAACGAAAGCTCCCCGAGGTGGCAAATAACTCACAGCAATCTTAAGATCCGAACTGGAACGTTAAGGTTGTATTCGCTTTCAGGCCAGAAACCTTGGTGTCCACCCTCCTAATTTTAGATGCTATTTGATCTTTCAGATCGTGTCTGTGTTTCAGAATAAATGGTCCTATACCTTGCAAGTCGCTTTTCTCTCTTCAGAATCTTCAAAATGTTTAAAAAAAATTTTTAAAGGTCCATTCTAGTGATCATTAAAAAGCATTGCTAAATTTGGCAATTGTTTAGTGTATCGAAACAACAACAGGAAGTCAAATTAAACAAAAGGGTGAAATTTACTGTGGAGGCCATGAATGTAAGAGTATTCCCAATAGATCTGCAGGCTTCAGCCCTAGCGAAGATCAAACTGTCACACTCAAAGAAAAATAGATCCCGTAAAAGAAATAATCCTAGTCTTCAAATTATTCTTAGTGGCTTTTTCTTCTCTTTTCCTCCCACCGCCCTACCCCTGAGTTACATATGTATTCATAGACATTCTCATGGCAGGCATGAGGGGGCGGGGGTGGGTAGCTAAATCGCACATCTTTTATAAATTATTCAGTTTGGTAAAAGTTTCAAAATTGCCTTATTTAATGAGTTTCTCTTCACAAGTACAAAAGATATAAATAAGATGCAGTGATGGACAGGCAGTAAAGGAAGCTCTTTTGAGGTCTTGGGGAAACTGGTTAGCTGGGATTGAAGGCCACTTCTGATGCTCATTCTAAAAGAAATATTTTAAGCAAACCATAAAAGTAGGCTTGACCCTTCCATGGGCCCATCATAAATCAATTGTTAAAGCAAGGGTGAAAACTGGGGAGGAGGTCAGAGGTGGGAGAGAGGTCACAGAGAAAGGACAGTGTGAGAACCAGAGGGGAAATGGGGCCATCTTTGGGCCGAGTAGCATCATTAGTTCAGAATTATGGTCCTTATAACTGTACACGAATGAAATTATCGCCATCTGAAAAATGCCCACAGAAGAACTTAAAACCTAGGGCTGTTTGAGTTAGAAGGTCCCTCCCTGATCAGGGAAAGATAGATTAAAACTTAGTTAAAAGTCAGATATCAATCTACTCCGTCCTTAGGAAAGTTCCTCCAAACAAGAACTGTTTTCTTCTTATCGGAAAAGGAGAGATCTTAAAACGTGCAAAGCATAATGAGACATAAATACCTCATTCACAGTATCTCTGGCATGTCAGTTTTGCCATAATCTGAGAAAGACGGCCTATAACTTTTTGCCAACTTGATCTTAACACCCACCAGGAAAGCTTTGTGGTAACTCCTCCATTAAGAGAGAATATTGAGTGATGAGTTAGTTTGTTGACTAATCTAAACATTTTTAAAAACCTGCTTTCGTAGAAAATTTTGTCCCAAAGGTAGAGTTTGAATGATCTATCATCTCTCATCATTCGTTTCCATGGGGTGGAATCAAGTTTGAAGCCCAGACAATGAAAGTGATTCACATTTAAATGAAAGGTGGCTTGATTGATTTGTAACGACACAATTTATTTGGTAATAATGACATTCCTTGAGTTTGGCCAGGAAAACAAAGGTTGATTTATTTCCTAATAACAAAGACAAATGGCCCTTCTGCTCTGGCCTCTTCCTCATTCTCAGTGGCTCAGGGCCAGGTTGCATGTGGACTCTGGCCTGTTCTGCCTCCTACTAAAGGAGATTTCTAGACAAATCTTTCAGAAACATGCATCCCAATGGTCCCAAGAATGGAAACGAGATAGTTGTACACCTGAAAGTTTTAAAGAGCCACACGGCAGTTTTTTCCTACTTGCAATTGTACAACTTTGTACTTAAAGCATCCTGCCAGAACAATTCTACATCTTATGCAAAGCACCTTAACAGTGGCATTTGTAAAGATATAGCTCTAGTCAGTGTATGTGTTGAGACGAATCTTAGAGGACTCAGAGAAATGAGGTAAATATTATGATAGCATCATTACTAGAATGACATTGCTCATATTTTTAAGGATAACATCCTTAAATGGTATCCAATGTTTTATACAGATGACTTGCTTTAAATAAGATTTTTTAAAATGCAAATGTAAGTGGAAAAATTGAGGAATGGCTGCCTAAGGTAATAAGGAATAGCAAAAATAATGTGAGGGCAAACATTAATAAAACCAATTTTGCGCAAATATGTGATTACTATTTTTATGTGATAAAAATCACAGTATTAAGCTTTTAAAAATACGTTTCCTATTTTATCTTATTTCTTAAATTGAGATACAATTCACTTATAACATTGTATCCATTTCAGGTATACAAGATAATGATTGGATATTTGCATATGTTGTGAAATGATCACCCCAATGTCTAGTTAATATCCATCGCCACACATGGTTACAATTTTTTGCCTCCTTGAGACAAATCTTAAGATCTATTCTCTTAGCAACTTTCAAGCATGCAATACCTCAGTATTAACTATAATTAGCATGCTGTACATCACATCCCCAGGACTTACTCATTTTATAAGTGGAAGCTTGCACCGTTTTACCCCCTTTTCTCATTTCACCCAAGCCACCCACTATCTTATTTCAGTATGTTTTTAAATATTCCGAGAAAAGCAGAGTTACTGGGGACTTTCAAGAAACAGAATCTTCTGGAACCTGCTGGGCAGACCAGGCCTCCACCATGTGAGGGAGACCATGGCTGGGGAAAAGAGGTCAAGGAAAGTTACTTGGAACGATGTCCTAGCATAATTTTCCAAAGACCTTTTTTTTTTTTTTTTTTCTGAGTAAGAAAAATGAAGGAATGTGGAAGTTAAAGAAGAGTGTGTGTAACCTCATCTTTGTTTCTTTCTGAAAACAGACGACTTTTTCATTTTCACCCTGAAAGGAAGCTGAGAAATACTGCAGGTAGCTGTGTCCAAGAGCTGACAGAAGAGCTAAGGAAGCACATTGCTCTTTGCTCTGCATTGCGGCTTTCATTTCATTCAACAGATGTGTCCCTACTATGAGCCCGGCACTGATCTCCAGTGTGACATAGAGCAGTGAAGAAGGCAGGCTAGGAACTCTGCCTTCCTACAGCTCCGTTCTAATGGAAGGGCTGGGGGACAGGTGGTTGGAATGTAAGCAAAAGGGATGCTTCCTGACAGCGAGAGGTGCTAAGTAGGCAGTAAATAGAGCAATACAACGGAGCCGGGAGAGTAAATGGTCAGATGTGTACAGACAGGTGACCTACACGTGAAATTGGCAAGGGGATACTGGAGAGGGCGGCCTGCTGCTTAGCACAAGCCAGTGCAACATTTTATGTTATTTTTTTTTTAGTTTTAAACTTTTTTTTTGATGTTTATTTTATTTTTGAGACAGAGAGAGACACCATGAACGGGGGAGGGTCAGAGAGAGAGGGAGACACAGAATCCGAAGCAGGCTCCAGGTTCTGAGCTGTCATCACAGAGCCTGACACGGGGCTCGAACTCACGGACCGTGAGATCATGACCTGAGCCGAAGTCGGTCACTCAACCGACTGAGCCACCCAGGCGCCCCTTTTTTTAGTTTTAAAATGTCAGTGAAGTTCAGGATATAAAAACATACGCCTGCATATCTAAAATTCACAGTTAATATAATACATGGTAGCATATTGTCATTTGGGCTTTGATTTAGTTTTAATGAAAGAAATGAGACTATTACAACTGAAGTCTCTCTCTCTCTCTCCTCTCTCTCTCTCTCTCTCTCTCTCTCTCTCTTTACCTGCCTCTCTACTCTAATTCCCTTCCCTTCATCCCTCCATCCCTGCTGGAGGCGGTCACTATCAGGACGGCGTGTGCTGTTCCTACAGCCATGTGGCTACACTTTTATTCCACACCTATGGGTCCAAGAATAGCACTGATTTGTGTTCTTTCAATGTATAAAAACTGCATCATTCTGTATGCAAGATTCTGTTAATTGGTTTTTATTCACCAGTGGTTTGGGGAAGACACTATTTATAAATCAACTTCATTCCTTTTGGTGGCCATACAGTATTCCATCATATAGCCTGATTTATTCACCCACAACCGCACTTACAGACATTTAGATTTTTGAGAGATTTTGCTACCACATACCATGTTTCACTAAACATTCTTATACCGTGTCTCCTCACACACAGATGCCAAAGTTTCTTCAAGAAATATAACTGGAGTTAAAATTGCTAGGTAGGGGTGGGTGGGGGTGTGTGTATGCACTGAGTATTCCAGATACTGTCCAATTGCTTTCCAAAGTGATCGCACACACTTAGAGTCATATAAGGAGTATGGGGCTCCTCCTTTATCCCATTCTTGCCACCGTCTGCTATTGTAGACTATATTGTTTTCAATTGATATCTCCTTTTTCGCATTGGCGTATACAATATTATTTCTTTGGTCACTAGTGAGGTAAAACAATTTTTCATATTTATTGGCCATTTGGTTTTCCTATTTTGTAAACTCATTGCTTTTATCCTTTGTTGGGTTTTCTATCAGGCTTTACATTTTTCCTTATTGATTTGTGGAAGCTATTTACATGTAGATTTTGATATACGTGCACATAAATATATACATATGGCTAGATAGGCATATATATGATATATATTAATATATATTACTAATACATATTCAGTAAGGTGAGCGACCATAAAATTAACTTACATTAATTTTAAAAATTAACAGCATTAATTCATATTTGAGATAACTAGTTGGAAGATATCATGAGAGCTTAATTTGCAAAGCTACATAAGCAAACAAAATACTTAGCAATATCTTTATTGAAAAATATAAAGGAATTTTAAAATACTACTACTCACCTAAGTTAATGAAAAGAGTTTTTAAGTCCCTGGAGAATAAACTAACATCATAAAGGTGTAAATCCTTCTTAAATTAATCTAATAGATTAACGGGATTCTATTAAAACCCCAAACAGTATTTTTCATGGAACTTGATACAAAATCCACATATTGGAGTAAAAATATTCAAGAAGAATTAAGGCAACGAGTACGTCCTACGAAGTGACAAAAATTACTGAAAAGTTGGGGCATGTGGGTGGCTCAGTCTGTTAAGCTGTGGACTCTTGAATTTGGCCCAGGTCATGATTTCACGGTTCGTGAGCCCTATGATAGGCTCTGTGCTGACAATGGGTACCCTGCTTGGAATTCTCTCTCTTCTCTCTCTGCCCCTCCTCCCCTCTCAAAATAAATAAACATTAAAAAAAGTAAAAATAAAAAAAAATAAAAATTGCAGTAGTGGTAACCATGTGCACGGACACAGAAATATATAAACAGTAATTGTTCCTCATTGTATTTTGTTTTGTAATTGAGGTGTAATTGACATAGACAGTTTACTAGTTTCAGGTGTACACCATAACGATTGGATATTTGCATATACGTGACATAATCACCACACAAGTTAACATCTGTCACCATACATAGCTATCTAAAATTTTTTATTGTATCTTGACAAATTGCTATTCTAAAAACAGTCTCTTGTTTCTTTAGTCAAATATTTTTTTAATTTTTTCCATTTTTAGTTTTTAACAAATAATTCCACTCCAAGAGGGAAAATAAACATAATAGTCTGGCTGATGTTCTGAAGCCTCTCAAACGAGAAGATCCCCTGATGTCTTAATCCACAGATAAACTGCTTCCTGGTGGCGAACTCAAGAAATGCAGGAGAAATTAACCCGTTTCTCCCGGCCACATTATTTCCTTACATACAACAGCAAGTTGTACATGAAGATATTGCACGGAGAAGTGTTTAATGTTAGAATTTGAAGAAACCAAAGTGATCCTTTATAGCATGTAACACATTTTAGGAAGGAAGGAACTGAACCCAATGGTAACAAAATTACCAGCGTTTGTCAGTATGGTTCTCTTGTGATGGATAATACCAGCAGCCAGAAAGAATATTTAAGAGCCTCCAGGATGAAATCCCAGCAGGCATGGCTGTGCCAGCAAATGCTGCTAGAAACAGGTGGAGACCGGGAGACAAAATTCATGAGATTTGCAGGGTGCCTGGCACCCCTCCTTGAGCCAGCTGTATCTGCCTGTGTCCCCACTTTGCCAGCCAACTTCACCCTTGAGAGGCAGAAGCCGTTCTCTTTGCAAATTGTGATTCTCCTTGGAATGCTGTCAGAGCATTTTTGCTCATCTTTCCCACACACCACTGTGCATTTTAAAATTAGTCAACTCAGAGCACCTGGGTGGCTCAGTTGGTTAAGCGTCAGACTCTCGATTTCAGCTCAGGTCATGATCCCACGGTTCGCGGGATGGAGCCCCGCGGTGGGCTCTGTGCTGACAGTGTGGAGCTTGCTTGGGATTCTCTCTCCTCTCTCCGTGCCCCTTCCCCTGCCCCCACTCTCTCTCTCTCTCTCTCTCTCTCAAAATAAATAAATAAACATTTAAAAAAATAAAATAAATAATAAAATATTTGATAAAATAAAATAAGTCAACTCAAATAACAAGCGCCCAAACCGGAAGCCACCATTTGGGTCTTCATTTGCATGTGATTATAACTTAATCATTTTCTATTCACTTGTTGAGATGTAAGAGTTACACTGGAGTTTTTAAAATACCTGGGGATTTTTTTAAAAAAATACTTATCGGGGCACCTGGGTGGCTCAGTCGGTTAAGCGTTGGACTTCAGCTCAGGTCACGATCTCACGGTCCTCGAGTTCGAGCCCCGCGTCGGGCTCTGGGCTGATGGCTCAGAGCCTGGAGCCTGCTTCCTATTCTGTGTCTCCCTCTCTCTCTGCCCCTCCCCCGTTCATGCTCTGTCTCTCTCTGTCTCAAAAATAAATAAACGTTAAAAAAAAATTTAAAAAAAATAAAAAAATAAATTAAAAAAATAAAAAAATAAAGAAATACTTATCTCATGGTATCTATACTAGGAACAGGTGTTACAATTTCCATTTAACTGACATGGAGGTTGAGGCTCAGGAAGGCAACTCACTTTCCCGGGGACACAGGGAGAGAGCGCAGAGGCAAAATGCCAATCTGGTCTAGCAGAATCCAATCCTACGCTTGCCATCTTGGGTGATGCTAACTGTCAACTCACTTTGCACTGACTCTCGGCTTACTTGAAGAGTCCCAGCACTCTGATGACTTGGCGTTCTGCAATACTGGGATTCCAAAGAAATACACGATGTAATGACCTAGAATTCAGAGCCGGTTGCTCTCTGGCCATGGGCCATAGGATTGCCACACCTCCTGAACTGCACCATTTCACTACGTCTTTGAAGGATGTTAACAGCCCTTCATTTTGCTTCTACGGAACTTCAAGAAATTCGTGTGCTCACACCAAGCGCTAGTTACATGCTCCTGGTGATTAAATAGGTTCAGCATCACGTATAAGAATAAAAAAGTAATGTGCTGGTAGTAAGGATCAGTAGCTTGAAAAACTACAGTAGTGAGCTAGTGATACAGTTATCTTTGACTCCATTCTTTTCGTTCACTTGGCCCCTGGACCGTAGCACCTCGCCCATTCTTTAATCATATGAAGCTCATTCTTGACCCAATAGGCATTTACTGTTCCCCTGTCTTAAAACCTGAGCCTCCGGAGTTTTTGCATGCCTGCCTCTTTTCCTTTCTATCTTGGATCAAACATTAACATCTCAGGAAAGCCTGCTCCAATCGCCTATCACCAAAGCTCTGCAGCTAGTCTCTATCAACCCCCCCCCTAGTTTGTTTCTTTCCATTGTCTCAATTTGAAATTATCCTATTGATTTATTTTCTTAGGTCTGGAGATTCTTCTGGTTCATTATCGGATCTCTGGTACGCAGAATAAAGCCTTAGAAGTTGGGGGTAGCTCAGTAAAAATTTATTAGATGACTCCTCCAGTAAACAAGCAATCTGGTGGTAGAAACAGAGAAAATGATCAGAAAACTCTTTCCAGCTACATTTCCCAGAATAAGAGTTAGCAATGAAAATGGAAGGGCCAATCCTACTTTTATTTGGTTCCAAAGCCCTGGTCAGTACTGACTTCAGAGGCAAAAGAAACCTGAGACTTGACTGCCTCTGGGTTTTGCATTCCCCGGCTCAGAAAACCCCCTGGTGTAAGCATAACCGGGGCTCTTTGGATCCTCCTCCCTCCAGCTCTTTGGCGTGTGCTGGGGCGGCAAAGGTTGCTATTTACTGGGTTTTGTCGAGCCAACACAAAGTAAATATTTTCAGTTCCCGAATGCGGGTGAGGGCAAGGGAGAGATCAAATGGCAGTGCTTGGGGATCAGCTCTGCCCCTTGCAACGGTGGGCTGGGTGCATGTGCGCTGGTAGCCCTCGATTAGGAACACATGGGGAGGGGGAGGGCTGAGTTCCTCCGGCAGCAATGCAGCACGCGGGAAGCGTTTCTGCAGCTTGAAGAGAAAGCCACAGGGACAACAAATTAGGTGTTGGATGCTGTCAGGCCCACGCAGTCCCCAGGGCTTGTAAATACCCCCGTAGACTCAGAGAAGCTGGTGCATTACAGAAGTAAGAGCAGGGCGACGGGTGGGAAAGATACCCAGCAAATCAGGAAGAAGGGCAACTAACTCTTCGGGATGATCCTTAAAGAAAACAAAGCCTTGGTAGTCCTGAGCTCAAGTGCTGGAAAACCACGCTTACCTGTAAATAAAAATCATTGAAAACCCTGCCTGTCGTCTTCTCCTGTAAGAGAACAAGGTTCTGGCATCTGATGGACACTTGGAGAGCCATCTGAAATGAGGTGGCCCTGAGGCTCCCAGAATCATCTCACTGTTCTGGTGCGGGGTGGGTGGCAGCTGAGTGCTCCCAGGTGATCTGTTCCTCTTGGCCCACGGGAGAGAGTATTAGGGCCTGCCCAAACAGGCCCCAACAAGGCACTTTTATTTAGTTTCTAGCATGATTAATCTAATTTGTTTTAGGTTCTGGGAAACTGGCTGTACTACAAGGTAGCTTCCTGGAAACTTAATGAAAACTTACATCCAAAAATTCTTGGGCAAATTAGACATTAAGGGGCCAATTGTGTACGTTTCAAATCAACAAGCTGCTCCATAGGCAAAATTAATCCATCTAGAAAAGGTTTATAGTTTAGGGAAAATTAGGTTTTGAGAAAACAGCATATGTTCTTTTTAAGCGTGCTTTCTCAGGCTGACTTTTAAAGGCTCATTGCAATCCCCCATTAAGAAAGGTACTAAATCTATCATCAGAAAGATATCAGATAGCACTCCCATCTGCTACTGCTTTACCGTTGTAAAAGGATTCACTGAGAGTGGAGAAGCTTCTCTCTTGGAAGCTGGCAAAACGCTCTCTGTGCCAAGTGCAGGCCCCCGGGACCCTCCTAAGAGAAGGGCACAATCCTGAGGTGGATGGTCCTGTCCTGCCTGTGCCGAACCAAAGCGCAGAAGGGGAACAGGGCTCAGGCTCTCCCTTTTCCAAATGAGAAAACAGACTCATGGATCAGTTAAATAATTTTCTTAAGGGAACAAAGCCCATGAACTAATGAGAAAGCAAGTTCCAGAAGCTCTCCATCCTGCTCTCAAGCCCACAACCATTCAATTCCGTCGTGAGGCAGAGTCTGTTTAGATCAATTGCAAGGGGTGCAATTGTCCCCTTTCCATATGGACACTGGTCCAGCAGGATGGTTTTAGGACATGCACAGGTTTTCAGTCCAGGACTTCATGTTCCACCCATGCCTTCCCAAATCCAGAAACTGGTTTTTAAAAATATTTATTCCTATCTTCTACGAGTGGATTTTAAATCCAAACCAAACTTCCAAAAGAAGCCACAGGCCAAAGTCCTCTTTACTTGCACTAGACCTCTAGCAACATTAGCTCTACGTGGACATCATTTAGGCTTTTCAGATGCTTCAAAACTATTGCATTCTTGGGAGGAGATGGCCTAGGAGAAGATATTTTTCGCAGGTGCCCATTTGGTTCAATTTCATGGCTGTCCTCCTCAAATGATTCTCTTTTTAAGGAGTCAAATTTTGTATCATAGTCTTACTGAGGATACAGTAGATGCTGCTCCTCTTTTCTCAAAATAGCTTCTTTTATTTCATAAAGAACAAACATTTAACTGTTCTCTTTTTTTTGTCTATGAAACAAACAAAATAGAATTCTCTTGACAATGGAGCTTTGTTTTAAAATAAGAAAAACCTGGGGTGCGTGGGTGGCTCAGTCAGTTGAGCGTCCGACTTTGGATCAGATCATGATCTCATGGTTCGTGAGTTCGAGCCCTGCATCTACTCTGTGCTGACAGCCCTGAGCCCAGTCGGATCCTCTGTTCCCCTCTTTCTCTGCCCCTCGACCACTCTCTCTCGCTCTCTCTCAAAAGTGAATAAACATTAAAAACAATAAAATAAAATAAAAATCTTATCACCTACCCATGCTACAAATGGAAGAGGTTTAAACAAAAAATATTTGACATGTGGACGTGGAATATGGTGCTTATTCAAATTATCCCTATCTTTCTTCATATACATATTCCAAAAGACAGCATGTGTCACAAACGAAGCATTGTAGCAGCTTTTATTCAGACTCTCTAGTATTAGATACAGTCACTTATCCTCAAGATCCATTGGTTTATTCATATAAATTAATGTTTCCCACATGCTCCAGCTTCTGGTCGGTCTTTTGGAAAACTACCAGAACATATGGAAAAATTATCTGAATGGTAAATCGGATGTTACAGGTCAATTTGTGAAATCTTGTTTACAGGTATGGAGGCTTTCGAGAAGGACTCATTGACCATAAGTTGGTGTGCAGCACAACCATGGGAGTCAAGAGAATGAAAAGTAAAGAATACTTCTTCGTTGGGACTATTATGTCTGTTAAGAACTGTGAGTGTTCAAAACCATCCAGCCCTGTGACTCTTTGGTGGTATATGCGAAATCTAGCCACAGATTAGCTAGAACTCGTTTCCAAAAAGCAGTGCATCTCAACCACCGTCAAGACAAAGTGCAACGATCCCACCAGGGCCAAATGACCTGCAAAATCTGTTCCAGAATTCTACAGTGCATTTTAGTCGCGAAGTTTGTCAACTTGCTAACATCAGTTTATTTACCTAAGGAAATGGTGAGTTGTAACTTCTCCTATAATAAGCCCTACTGTAATCAGCTCCGTATGGGCTTACATGCATAATAACTCTAGACAATTTTTAATACATCAGTTCTTAACACCTACTTGCTAGTTTTATCCTCCTGTTATGCATATTGTAATTTTCTGGAAAACTAACATCTATCCAGAGTATTAGTCAAGAGACCATAATTGAGAATTTGAGGGGAAACTTATCTGTGAACTCATCTGAAGAAGTTGTTTGAAATGAGAAAGTTATAAGGAGAACCCTCTCGCACTGTTGGTGGGAATGCAAACTGGTGCAGCCACTCTGGAGAGTGGTATGGCGGTTCCTCAAGAAACTAAAAATGGAAATGCCCTATGATCCAGCAATTGCATGATTAAGTATTTACCCAAAGGATACAAATTCAAAGGGGTACATGCACCCCAATGTTTATAGCAGCACTATTGACAATAGCCAAACTATGGAGAGAGCCCAAATGTCCATTGACTGATGAATGGACAAAGGTGTAGTGTGCATCTATAATATTACTCCACCATCAAGAAGAATGAAATTCTGTCATTTGCAGCATGGGTGGAACCAGAATGTATTCTGCTAAGCAAAATAAGTCAGTCAGAGAAAGGCAAATACTATATGATTTTACTCATATGTGGAATTTACGAAACAAAACAGATGAACATAGGGGAAAGGAGGGGAAGAGAAGAGAGGAAAACAAACCACAAGAGACTCTTAATGATACAGAACAAACTATGGGTTGATGGAGGCAGTGGGAGATGGGCTAGATGGGTGATGCGTACTAAGGAGGGCACTTGTTGGGTATTGTATGTAAGTGAGGAATCACTGAATTCTACTCCTGAAACCAATATTCTGTATGTTAACTAACTAAAATACAATTAAAAAAATTTTTTTTAATGTTTTATTTATTTTTGAGACAGAGAGAGACAGAGCATGAATGGGGGAGGGTCAGAGAGAGAGAGACACAGAATCTGAAGCAGGCTCCAGGCCCTGAGCTGTCAGCACAGAGCCCGACACGGGGCTCGAACTCATGGACCGTGAGATCATGACCTGAGCCGAAGTCGGATGCTTAACCGACTGAGCCACCCAGGCGCCCCTAAAATACAATTTTTTTAAAAAAAGGAAAAAAAAAGAAACAAGGAAGTTAAAATAATCCTAAAGAGTTTATTTATGAGAAAATATTTGTGTGTGTGTGTTCATAGAGTTTTTGTTTATTTTCCCTCACTAGAATATAAGCTGCACAAGGGCAAGAATCTTTGTCTTGTTTTTTCCCCCCACTGCTCTTTTCTCAGTGCCTAGCTCAATGCCTAACATGCAGTGGGCACTCAATAAATACATGGTGAATGAATGAATGAATACACAAGTGTGGAGTTTCTACTCTGTGTGGTTGACCAAAGGATTCCATTCCAACTATTCCATTCCACTCGGAATACCGTGCTGGGGAATTCAGTGAGGCCAGGAGATTTTGTTCTTAAAACCTTAGCGAGTAGAGCACAATGGAAGATGTACATTCCTTTGGCTGCCATTTTAATTTTTGAGATATGTTTTTAGAAGTATTGCTGTTTCTTTTCCTTACTCATAAACAGAAGTCGACCAATTTTATGGCATTTGCTTTCAAGGACAGGGAGAGTATGTCATGTGTCTTTGAATTTCCCAGACCTACGTTAGACAGAGTAGCCAGACAACAAATACACCTTCGTTCATTTGACTAAGAAAAATATTCCCAGCAAATTTTCTCTCTGGCTAGAGAGTCCACAGATTTATTTTTCCTCTACTCAATCTCCGACTGGAAAGAAGAGAGTAAAATGCCACACAATCGGTTTTACTGGGTCTGTCATGATTTGGTCAGGATAGATGAACTTTGCATTCTCCATTTTCCAGGTTCCAAGAGGAATACCATGTGAATGAGCCTCTCTGGTCAATGTCTACTGGTGTAGACAGAAGAAATCGGGAGGCCATTGGCAGATACTCACTTCAATCCAACCCAGATAGTAGCCTGGGACAGAAAGCGGTCCCACCTATATATTTACTTGAGAGTGTCTTGGCTCACAACTCCCCATAAATGAAGGTACACATTTTATCATATTTTATAGTATGAGCACACTGAGGTAGACAGCTGAAGTTGGGTCACAGCATTTTTGTACTAATTTACTGAGGGAGATGGGAACAGACCAAGGACAATTTGACTTTGGATCCCATCGCCTTCATATAGAGCCTGGCATATTAACAGAGGCCGGCCAGTGTTTTTGAACGCTAGAGTAACCACCTAGTCCTGGTTAACCCAAAATGACCTCGATTCTAGCGATGAAATTCCAACGTCTCAGGAAAAAACCTTGTCCAGGGCGTATGGGGATGGTTGGTCTTCTCTGTTCACAAAGTTGCCACGAAGTTGCTCACCGACGTGCAGAATTCCGAAAGAAGGTCAGTTTACCTCTTGCAAATCTGATAGTACCTGTCTCCTCAACCTGGGGGCACAGGGTTTGCAAAAAGCAAACAGAGTTTTCTATTAAAAATATCAATGTATTTTTGGACCATTTGAAAAATTCTCTTTCTTTTCTCAAATACCTGTCAGAATAATTAGTCAGCATGAAAAACTAAAAGGCCTGGAGGAGAAAAGAACAAAACCAAATAAGAAGCATGACAAATTATTTCTGTTACACAGCTCACCTCTCACTTTCTTTCCCCCAAATTATTTGCCAAGTGACTTTACTGCAGATATACTGGTCAGCACAGAGGGATTTAGGGTTATAATTTGGGTATTTTGGTATGAAAAGATAATTTAAAAAGAAACAAATGCCAGGGAAGAGGGATCAACAATGGTTTTCTCATACTTCCTTTCAAAAACAAGAATTAAAGAGAGATTTGTCCTGAGAAATAGCCTGCCTTCTGTAATTTTGTCTTGAGTCCAGTTTGCATTTTCAGAATTTCCCCAAGTGGAATGCCGCAGAGAAGAATGCACATTTTACTGTCCTGAACATATTTAATATACTGTTTTTACAACAGCTGTTGATTTCACAGAACTTTAACCCGCTGTGTAAATGCATCACCAGGAAAAATCCTCAGGTTGTCATGGAGACAACCTTAGCGCAAGGCCCTTTGCTCCGTTGAACTGGTGTCAGCTTTCAGCCTCCCTGCATTCCAGTCTGGCATCAACCGGGCTACCACTCAGACTTCATTAAAGGCCCTGATGAAGGACAGCGCAGGAATCCAAGGCGATCGCTAGAACTGTATGACCGCTTTCCATCAACACACCTGATGGCAGAACTGAAAATTAATTCCAGAGGGAACGGTGGTATTCATCAAGATTTTCTGGCATCTTCCCTGAAGAACCTCTGATAGCCCAGCTGTCTTTTTCTAGCTAATTTTAGGCCCATCCATTGTCTTAGCAGGGAGAGATAACATTACAGCTGACATTTGGGAGATTATTTAAAGTATCGTGTGACAAGTGCTGCAAGTGTAAGGTCAAATTTTCAGTGTTGCTAAAAGAGTTGGTGAAATTTCTGCCACCCCTTGAAGAAAATACAGAGCCGTAGTGGCTTTGAATCCTGAATGCTGATCATTCATTATGGCGTTTTGGGAAAAATGTTGAATACTTGATTCTCTGAACAAAATTGAGCTCAAATGGGTCGCACAAAAAATATTGAATAAAAAAGGAAGCCTGATGGGCATGTGGTTCTTCTGTAAAGCACTGCAAAATAGAAAAAAAAAAAAAAAAAAAAAGTGAAGTTCTAGCCTGGCTCACCCCTTCAGAGAGCAAATTAAAAAAAAAATTTTTTTTTTTCAGGCCACCTGGATGGCTCAGTTGGTTAAGCGTGTGACTTCGGCTCAGGTCATGATCTTACAGTTCGTGGGTTCAAGCCCTGTGTTGGGCTCTGGGCTGACGGCACTGATCCTGCTTTGGATTCTCTGTCGCCCTCTTTGTCTGACCGTCCCCTTCACCTCTAAAATAAATGAAAACGCATTAAAACTTTTTTTTCTCTAAAACAGCAAAGCTTTATAATCTTGCCGACGTCCACGCACCTGGGTGTGCACACACACCTACGCTCACAACACATGCACACATATACATACGTTATGTCTCTGTTATTTCCGAAAAGCTCTTGAATTTCATAACAAGAAGATTTCCAAGTGGGTTTCTTTTTATACACTTTTCACGTGTATGTGATTTAGCCATGTAAACACCTCTTTGACCACAAAGGAAACTTAAAAAATTGTTCTCAGTGGACCGACCCCAAATTAAAGACACAGAATGAACTCAGTAGTTGAATCAGGTCCCCATCAAACGGCCTTATTTGGTGGTGATTCTAGCAGAGTCTGGGACAGACAGGGGGCATGCGCCGCGCTAAGTTCGTAAGTAGTCATCCTTGGAAATTTGACGGAATGGGGCTTATGTTTGGGCCCCCTGTGAATGACGACAGTTGCCATGTTTAATAAGTTGATCGAAATGTGAGGAAAAGGTGGAGTCGACTTTAATTTGTTTTCTCCTCATTTCCTTGAAAGACCATCTGGAATCCAGGCTCTCGTAGGAAGTCTTCAGTCAAGGGTCCAGCTGGAAGTGTTCTCTCGCTTCTGTTCACTCACTGAAGTCCTCATTTATTTACCCACTCAACAGCAGTTTACTGAGCACGTACCACGTGCTGGTCACTGTGCGTGGTGTATGATGGTGAGCTGTAAGTATGATCCTGCTTCATGGAGCTCACACTTTTCTGAGCTGCTCGTTTGGCATGGTGATATTTGCTCAGATTGTGAAATGTTTGCTTCTGTGTTTCCGTATTTACAATGCCTCAAGGGCAAGAGGTATGCAACTAAAATAAGTTGTTCTTTAATAACGTTGGGTTTTTTTTTTAATGTTTATTTGTTTCGGGACAGAGAGAACGTGAGCTGGGGAGGGGCAGAAAGAGAGAGGGAAAGTGAGCATCCCAAGCAGAATTCAGCGTGGATCCCCACTCGGGGCTCAACCTCACGAATCGTGAGATCATGGCCTGAGCTGAGATCAGGAGGCTGACGCTTACCCTACTGAGCCACCCCGGGCACCCCAAGCTGGGTTTCCTTTTAATGAAATTGTTGTAAGAGTCCGCAGAGCATTTGAGAAATAGGGCTTATCCCATTTTTGATCCATCGTTTAATGAGTAGATATATGTTCCATCATGGTCACTCCCTTTGTTCAAAATTTGCAATCAAAATTGGCCTAGAAGTCAGGGTTAGAAGGACTTATTAACAAAACTCAATGTCCAAGAAGAAAGTTGTGTCATAATTAAGGTTATTTTAAATAACACACCATAGGTGTTATTCCAAATGAGAAGTGTCAAAAATCCATTGCAGTATAACAAATGTGAAGTATTAAGCAACGTTCTATTTGTCCTCTGCTCCAATACCTTAGCTATGGCTCAATACCTCCAGGGAGAGACGTGACAGGGATAAAGCAGAGAAAAAGTATTGCTTCCCTAGCATTTGCTTCCAGAAGCCTGATAGCTTAGGGAAATACAGGGGGCTCCAGCATAGAGACAATCTTTGGGGAAAACATGAGCAGAGCTTTCTATGTCACCTGGGGCTTCTAAGGTTTCCCAGGTTTAAGGAGGTAGAAGGCCCATGGAATGAGATGAAACGAAGGTTGTGAGAGCAGAGGGATGGGCAGGGCTAGGAAGGAACATGCTGGAGTCCACGGGGACTGAGTAGACAGGAACAAGGACCATCTCAACCAAAGGTGACCGTGGGAGGCTCGATTTAAGTGTCCGAAGCACTGGGTGGGACTCAGAGACCTAGTGCCCAGGTTATTACCCAGGGACCAATTCGTTGGGGTAGTGATCGTTTGAGCCTCCAAATGTTCTTTTTGTTGCCCAGCATACTAGTTGGAATAGGGTTGGTTATGCTGCAGTACAAGCAACCCCAAATTTCGTGGTCACTCTGGTTAGTTTTTAATCAGAATTGGCCTAGAAGGCCAGGGTTGGAAGGAGTTACTAACAAAAATTGGGGCAACTGGGTGGCTCGGTTGGTTAAGTGTCTGACTCTTGGTTTTGGCTCAGGTCATGGTCTCACGGATTGTGGGACCAAGCCCCATGTCAGGCTCTGCGCTGACAGGGTGGAGCCTGCTTGGGATCGTCTCTCCCTCTCTCTCTCTCTCTCTATCTCTCTGCCCCTCCCCCCTCTATCACTCTCTCTCTCTCTCTCTCAAAATAAATAAAAAATTAAAAATAGAAAAAAAAGGTCTTATTAACAAAAATCAATGTCAAAGAAGATAGGCATGTCACAATTGAGGTTACTTTAAATAACCTGCCAGAGGGGCGCCTGGGTGGCTCAGTCGGTTAAGCGGCCGACTTCGGCTGAGGTCATTATTTCGCGGTCCGTGAGTTCAAGCCCCACGTCGGGCTCTGTGCTGACAGCTCAGAGCCTGGAGCCCATTTCAGATTCTGTGTCTCCCTCTCTCTGCCCCTCCCCCATTCATGCTCTGTCTCTCTCTGTCTCAAAAATAAAGGTTAAAAAATAAATAAATAAATAAATAAATAAATAACCCGTCGGTGTTATTCAAACCTTTTGTTTGGAGCTTTATGTCTTATTCATGGTGCTTGTCTGTTGTTCACAGGCTGGGAGGAACTCTGCCCCATCATCTTGTCTTGTCTATGAGAATCCAGGGAGATTACACCAGTTCCCATCTGGCCCCAGGCCAAAGGGAAACGGGTTGTGACAAAGCCCCAATGCCTCCTAAAACTTCCCTCCAGATGTGCCGGATGTTACTTTTGTTCGATTTTCATTGGCCAACACAACTCGTGTGCTAAGCTTGGTTTCGATGGTGTCCCCCGGGAAGGGCGGTAGGTGTCAGGGACCGCTCATACAGTCTACCACGTGCACTCTGTGCAACAAGGAAGCTTGCTTGAGCAAGGAAGCAAGGGAGACACCTTGAGCCTTGGACACCTGGCAGGCATACCTGCGTGGGTGTTTGTACGAGGGGGCGGGACGGCGGTGGGTGCATCGGTGTGCGCAGGTGACCCGAACCGGCCTGGGATAAACCCCAGCCAGATAAGGGCTTCCTTTGTTCCTGATACCAACATGCGATAACAGCCTCATTAGGAACAAGCAGCTATGCTTCCTGTAGTGAAAATCAATTTTGCTTTTGTTTTTGTACTCCCATTCACTCAATGGAATCGGTTAAATAAACCAGAAAAAAAAAAAAAAAATGTACTTAGTGTTCTTACCCGAGAAGCGACAGAAGTCAAATTTGCTTGAAGTTACCAAAATGAACGTGTCACCTGGAACTAATCATTCATCCTCACAATGTCTTGTTCTTTATTCATTAATGAATGTACTAGAAACTAAAGCTTAAGAAATAAGTTTATTATGCTTAGTCATAAAGAACTTCCTTCCTATGCCAGTGTTTAATTTTTGTTTTTGTTTTTTGATTTATCGTGGCAAGATTGAGACATTTTAACTTAATCGCCATGGCTGTGGGGATCATGAATGACTCATGTTGCCAACTTTCCCTGATGATGCCGCTTTTACCATTTGTATTTTTAGGAGCGATAATAAAAGCTAGAAGATCATTATCCCCCACTCCATTAAACTTTGCGGTTTATCAGTTGAATCTAGGAGGTCACCTTCGGAAACTCACCTACTCTTATTTCGTTTCTATCACCCTGTCTTGTCGATTATTCTGTGAAACATCCATCACCCTGGCTTTTACATTTTTTTTTTCTCATTGATTTGTAGGAGCTCAAATTATATTAAAAATATCGATGTCATTCCTCAGGCATGTTATGAGAGTAGCATGATGGATTTCTGTTGCACACAGTGACTGTTACAACAATAAAGCATTATATTTAAACATTTTTGTAGTTCATTTACTTATTTTGAGAGAGAGCATGAGGGGAGGAGGGGCAGAAAGAGAGAGGGGGAGAGCGAATCCCAAGGAAGCTCTGTAGTGTCAGCACAGAGCCCGACTAGCTGCTCAATCCCACGAACCCTGAGATCACGACCTGAGCCAAAACCAAGAGTCAGATGCTTAAATGACCGAGCCACCCAGGTGCCCCAACGTTAGTATATTTAAATATTCAGATGGTTGTCCTAAGACAGCTGCTCCAGACTGTCCTGCTTTGGATCCTCCCCAGGTGTCTGCTTGAAACGCATTCTACCCTGCCCTGAAACCTCGCTCGGCAAACTGGTCGTTCTTTTCAGGAAAGCTGTCTCCCTTTTCTGGAAACCTTTCTACTCACCCTCTCTGCTTCTGTAGCACTGCCAGGCTGCACCTTCCATTGTGGCATTAGCCACAGACGCCCTTGCATGATTATTCCAGTGCTTTGTTAGTATCTCCACTCCAGGGACCAGGCCTCATGCTTCCTGCCTGTTCTCCTAAAGCCCAAGACATTCATGTGGCTACAGACTGTGTATTCCCAAAGAGACAGTAAATTCCTTGAGGTCCAAATCATAGATTTGCTTTCTTCCATATTTGCTGGGCCCAGCAACAGTACTCAGTACTGTTGTGGGAAGTTGTGGGAAATGGCAAAATGCAGACCAATGCACAATGCCTCGACTTGTCACTGAAGGAAAGGAATGAGAACATTCTACACCGTGCTCATGTTCTGCACGATAGACTAGTGTCCAGAGGCCTTCTTAGGGCCCCTTTGAAAAGTGAAATATCACAGTGGTGAAAGCAGACAGCAGGAGAGATCTTTACCGAGTTTCTGTTACTTGCAACAAAGCATCTTGAATAATACTGTGATGATTTGGGGGCCCTGCAGGGCTCAGTCGATTAAGCTTCTGACTCTTGATTTCGGCTCAGGTCGTAATCTCACAGTTCGTGAGATCAAGCCCCATGTCAGGCTCTGTGCTGACAGTGTGGAGCCTGCTTGGGATTCTCTCTCTCCCTCTCTTTCTGCCACTTCCCTGCTAAGGCATGTTCTCTCTCTCTCTCTCTCTCTCTCTCTCTCTCTCTCTTTCTCTCTCAAAATAAACAGACATTAAAAAAATACTGCAATGATTTTTTAGTAATTTCCTTATAAGGGCAGAGCAGAGGTGCCCTGTCATTTAAAGTCAGACCTCACCGTGCCGTACCTACTATTCCGTTCATTTGTTTTCCTCTCTTAATAAAATCTGATGAAAAGATTCTCATGCCGTCAAGCATTTTTCTGTGAGATTTTATTAGCTGTACCATTAATTAATTTTATTATGATGATGGAACATCCGAGTTGTTTCCGTGTTTCTTAATATCTTAAACGATATGATAACGAACACTGTTATCTTCACACTTTTGCGCGTCATTCCTGATCATTTGGTGGGTACAAGTCGTCAAAAGTGGAGTTGGGACCAAAAGGTAGTTTCATTGACACAAATTCATAAATACGTGGGTGGGCAAACCCCTCCCATCCCACAGTAGTGCTTGGGGGCTTACTTTTCCACACCCAAATGAGCACTAGTTTCTTATCAGGGTCTCTGGAACCAGACTGTAGCATTTCGGTCCTGGGTCCTCTACCTGCCAAGGACAGGACCCAGCCACATGACCTTGGGCACATCACCCAACCTGGCCAGCCCCCCATCCGCTCATCAGTGAAGTGGGAACGGAGTGTTTACGTCACCTCTTCCTCTCTACTCTTTACCCTGCCTTCCTGTGCTGTTCATAACCTCCCCACTTTTCCCTATCAGAAAATAATGGCTTTTGTCTTTCCTCCATTCCACACCCCACGCGGTGTTATTTGCGAGCGTTTGAAAAACAGCTGTCCAAAACCTCTCTTGCAAAACTTTCATGCAACTTACAAGTCAAAGGCTGTAAATGATGAAGAACACTCTACTTTGTTAAAACACACTGCGCAACATTCCAAGACGTAGAAAAAGCTCCGGAAGCAGAATTTTCACAGAGGGAGAGGAATATTTTAAAGCAGAACTGATTCAAAGTTTTATAATCAAATAGGTGAAGGGGATAAAGAGTATCATGATGAGCACTGAGTAATATATAGAATTGTTGAATCGCTGTATTGTACACCTGAAACTCATAGAACATTGTATGTTAATTACACTGGAATTAAAAGGTAAAACTTAATTAAAAAATATTGAGGATGGGATGATTGGGAAACATTAATTTTGTTATGGTAAACTGGGTAGATTCAATTCAGGTGAATAGATATTTTTCAAAAATCGTAAGTATCCTAGTTATCCTGAATTTCTAGGACCAGAGAGTGGTCCAAAATGCGAGAATCTTCTACCATTCTGAGTCTTAAATCCGGCAGGCTATGAACGTTTGGATGGAGGGACAGTCTGAGAAAAAGCATTTCTTAGGCAGACACGATTTTATCTGCCACAAAATAAGATAAATTTTTTAAAGTATACTTAAAGCTATTGGGGATAGAGACTTTGAAAATTTTCTGGCTTCATAGTTTTATTTTAGTGAGCAAAATAATGTTATAAAGTTTGCAAATGTTCATTCATAACCTCAGTACTCAACACTGTTTTTCCCATGACATCTTAAGACTTTGAATATAAAATGCCCCTATTCTAGATCTTTCAAAAAACATAATCTTTCTAGTTGGCAAGAAAACGCTATAATAAACTTTAGCATACGTTACAAACACTTGGTACTTCTAACACTAATTCATAAGTGTTAAATATTGTGATTTTTGAATAAGTTGTTGAACCTCTCTGTGCCTGAATTTTCCCATCTGTAAAATGGGCTTGTGCTCACAGATGCACTATCTTAGAGTGTTCCCATGAAAATAAAGCCAGTTTATACTGTATCCCACTTCACTGATTCTAAGGCATACCCCCTGCCACATAGTTACAGATCTGAAATCAGATACATCTCACAACTGATGGAATCTTACGTTCACTGTTGATAAGACAGCACTCTGTTATTCCTTTGTCCACTGGTGATTTCATTTTGGTGAAATATAGTCTGTGTGGAGGTTCAAATGGTAGCTGGCACATGACCATTGCAATATAATTCTTTTCTATTATTTGTTCCGGGTGATAGGATTAGAGATATTTAATGATTCCTCCCCCCTCCCCCCGGATCTTTTCTCGTTTTGTAAATTGTCTACCTTTAATACATTTTTTTTATTAAAAAAATGGTTTTTAGAAATGCCGATGCACCGGAGAGGGGAACCCATGCAGCCACTGCCTCCTCCAAGTAGACGAGCCAGATAAGCGGAGCCCCGGAGAAAGCATGGAGAAGGGTGCGACGTGGCCCTCCCAGTCCTGACTTCTGGTAGACCAGCACGAGCAGCCCGAGTGCCCCGCCTGACCTGTCTCTTCACAGGCAAAAGGAGATCATCCGAGATGGTCTATATCATCATTCCCAGCTCTAACATCCAGCCTGCAGTTCCCCACAAATGCTAAAGCTGCTTCTCCACACCACACCCTATCTCTTTGAGGGAGCACAGCCCGGTAGAGACAGAGCGAGGGCCACAGAGGCAGTTACAAAAGTTCTACTAACCACAGTCAAGAAATACAAAGATGGATCCCTGGATAAAAGATACCGCATAGAGAGGCACCTGGGTAGCTCAGTCCGCTGCGTGTCCGACTCTTGATTTCAGCTCAGGTCATGATCTCACGATCGTGAGACTGAGCCCTGAGTTGGGCTCTGTGCCTGAGTACAGAGCCTGCTTGGGATTTTCTCTCTCCCTCTTCCTCTGCCCCTCCACACCCTCCCTCTCAAAATAAATAAATAAATAAATAAATAAATAAAGTATAGCACAGAGAATATCATCAATGATCTTGTAATAGCATTGAATGATGACACATGGTGGCCGTACTTGTGGTGAGCACATAGTTACAGAGTGGTCGAATCACCATATTGTACACCTGAAACTAACGTCACATCGTGTGTCAAACCTACTTCACTTAAAAAAAATAACCTATCTTATTAACGGAATATGTCCAAAACCCTATGATTTCAACATGGAATAACAACTATTTATGGCCTGCCTTGACTGAGCCCTGAGCCCTGAACTAGGCTATAGGATATGGAAGATAACCACAGCTCCTGTCCCCGCTGGGATCAGTTGTCAGAATCTGCAGTCAATGCTCATTTATTCTAAACTGATAGAGAGGAGATAGACTGACCATAGCACATTTCTTTGAGACCCACTTTAGAATACTCATGAAGTTACCTTGATTTCTTCCAGCCTCTGACTGATTTCCAGAGCTATCATAAGCCTGATACTCAGGCTCACATTTAAAACCCACTCAATTTAAAAAAAAAAAAAAAAAAAAAAGGTACATACAAGACGGTAAAGGAGCTTTCAGCTTTCACGTCTAGGACTTTTACCAGGATCAGTGTGTATGGTTCACTTCTAGAGCCAACCCTACAAAGTGTTAAAAAAAAAAAAAAAATCATCTCGGTGAAATAATTCAGAAGACACTTGCTCAAAAATGTGTCTTCCTCCACCCGCAGCCTGTCTAAAACTCCCTCCCTTAGAGCCTTTCTTTTGATTGAAAGTTATCTTTACAACTGTTTATCTTTCAAGCACCTACTGTGTGCTAAATGCTGTGGAATACAGCAAGAAAATGTCCTCTCCCTTCCCGCAACGGAATAAGTGGTCTGATAGATATTCGGCCCCTATTCCAGGGAACTTGGACCCCCATCCCAATAGCTTACTTTCCCATGCAGAGGACAACTTAAGGTGGCAAGAGAATATATAACCCTGTCGCAAAGCTGGAGACACCCTAGAGAAGGAGCTGGTGAGAGGAGCCTCCCTAGATACAAGTAGGAAGCTTCATGCTGCCCAGCAAAAGAAGTAAGGGACCTAGAACAGAACCAAGGTGCCTAGTGGGGCAGCACAGAATATCATGTGGACAGCCATGGCATAAGAGTAAAGGGTACTAACGGTGGGGGCTCCAGCGGGTTGGTTTCAGGGGGCGGGAACAGGATGGAGGAGGAAACATGCAGGAGTACAAAATGGCGTATTTGGACGAAGTCTTGCTCTACGGCAGTGTCTACCCTGATGGGCTGACCCAGTGATGAGAGATTATGATCACGAGCCAGGCTGGATCACCTCGTTCATCAGGGATGTTCAGATGCTTGGTTTTCCATCCTCCTGGAAGGGTCCAGCTCTGAGACAAAGCAGTGAAGACAGTGGGTGTGAATCAGCAAGCAGGGAACTAATCAGCCCCAAGAGCTTCCTCTGAGCCTCCATGTTTATCTTCAAACTCCACTAGGAATCTGAGCAAAAGCAACTTTTAGTGTATTCATTACTTGGCCACCAATAGTAGGTAACAGATCCCCATCTGTGACTTGGTAGAGCTCAGGGCCCACAAGGAGCATGTCTTGTAGAACAGGGAAATCTTGGTGGCGAAAAGGACCTCAGAGGTGGTTTAAAGCATTTGGTCCTGGTGGTGCCTGGGTGGCTCAGTGGGTTAAGTGCCTGACCCTTGATTTCAGCTCAGGTCACGATCTTGTGGTTCGTGAGATGAAGCCCCGCCTCGGGCTCTGTGCTGACAGCGTGGAGCTTGCTTGGGTTGCTCTCTTCCCTCTCTCTCTCTCTCTGCCCCTCCCCCATGTTCTCTCTTTCCCAATAAGTAAATAAACTTTAAAAAAAAATAAAGTATTTGGTCCTGGGCAGACTATCCAAAAGTGGCCACGTTGGCAGACAAGCGAAGGCATGAATGTCTGGACGGTGTCTACCAGAACACGTGACTTTGAAGACCACAGGCCATCCTCCTCCTAAATACCTCAGCTTTATGTCGCTGTTGGGATGTAGCAGACCCTCTGAGGAATTTATGGGCTAACCTTAAGTTAACTAAGATAGCTGCCACCGCACTGGTGGAAAAAGGGCTTGAGATTGGCATTAATTTGAATTTTGGAGAAAAGTCATACTTCTACACCTGAAGTTATAGACTAAGCTTCTTTTATGTATGTTTAATCTGGTGAAAGGGAACTTGAATAAGGCATGGGCCAGGGCTTCGTAAATGGGAGGCACATTATAAGATTCTTCAAGCATCTCAAAAATCCTAGTCTGGAAGACAGCTTTGACACACTCTGTAGATGCTGCATCTTGAATGGCAGCTGAAACGCTGGCTTTTATACCCAGAACCTGTTCCTTGTGTGGGAATGTCCTAGAATTGAATCATTCTTACCTTATGATAGTGAGTGAACTTCCTGGCATCTGGGTGAATTCGATCATTTAAAAGGAGATCGGCAAATTATTTGCATTAGAAAACCAGCTATCTAGGATGCTGTGGGAGAAAATGTATTACAGAGGATGGAGGTTTGTATTCCAGGGACGAAAAGGGGAGCACTAGCGTGGGTCGAACACCTACTATATGACTGTTGTGGACATTATTCGTCTTTTTGGCCACCCATCACCTGAATCTCTTTTCTGAGCTTTGAGAATTTGCTGTCTTGTTGTCTGAATGCCAGAGGCTCTTCCCAGTATACAATTCGGAAATATCAGATAACCGTTACTGGAAGTGTAAGCTTTAACATCCAGGGCTTGGTGACAATGACAGTAGTGTCCCCATCAAACCCACTCTCCTGTGTCATGAGATGTGTCTGAGCCCTGTTCTCCAGCTCTCATAGAGAATCTGATTTCTGTTTTAACATTTTATTATAAAGAATTTCAAGTGCACACACATATATCCACAGTCACACACACACACACACACAATCATACACACTCACACAACAGCAAAATAGATCCCTCATGTGTTCATAGCAATGATCAACATTTCATCAATCCTGCATCTTCCATATTCTCTGCTTCCCCGAAGTTTTTTTTTTCATGCAGGTATAGATAACAAACAGAGTATTATATTAGTTCCGGGTGCACAATATAGCGATTCAAGAATTCTATACATTACTCAGTGCTCGTCATTCCCTGAAGTTGTTTAATGCAAACCTCAGACATTGTGTTATTTCACCTGTAAATAAATTAGTGTATTTGCCTCTGTTAAGGCCTTATGACAGTATTACACCAAACAAAATTCACACTAATTCCTGAGTGTTGTCTAATACTCAAGCATATTACAAATTTCCAATTGTCCTTTTGCAGTTTGGATCCTTGAATCAGGACCCAGCTGAAACCCACCAGTTGCCTTCGGTCATCTTGTCTCTCATTTCTCTTTCATTCAGCTTTCCTCCCCGTACCATTGATCTGTTGGCAAAACAGTTCATTTTTCCTGTAGGACCCAATATCCTTATAATAAATTCCTTTCCTGTTTCAATCAGCCAGACTAGACTTCAGCTGATTGCAGTTAAGAATCGTGACTGAAACACGAGCCTCGCAGAGGCCCCAGTTTTGCAGAGGAGGAAACTGAGTTTCACCGGGGTTAAGTAACTTGCTACGTTTGCAAAGCTGGCAGGTGTCACAGCTGGGATTGGAAGTCAAAGCTCTCTCGCTTGGACTCAGCGCCTGGATGCCATCACCATGCTTTACCCCCCCTCCACCCCCATGCTAGCCTTTTGTCTTAATGTTTTATGTCCCTTTCCTCTGTGCCAAGCTCATTCCAGCCACCAGCACAGCCCGGGAATCCAGAACACCTGGGTCCTCGCTGCCAGCAGACATCTCTGCTCAGCTCAACAAGTGTTGGTTTTATTATAGCCCATTAAACTTCCTGCCAGGAAACAGGTGCAGATGGGGGTAAATGTAAATGTATTTTACACATGTATCTTCCTCCTAAATGTGCTAGGAGAGTGGTTCTCAAAATGCATTCCCTGGAACAGCAGCAGCAGCAGCAGCACCTGGGAATTTGCTAGAAGCCCCATCCCGGACCTACTGAATCAGAACTCTGGCGTTGGGGCCCAGCCATCTGTGTTTTAATAAGCCTTCTAGGTGATTCCGATGTCTGCTCGACTTTGAGAACCACTGTACTGGCACTCACCACCTGCGTGTCCCCATAACACCACGCTGGCATTTAAAAAATTTAAGTCCAAAATTGCCGCTCTTTAACTGCTCGTGTAACACCCCTAACATTGCGTATTGAAATGTCCTCTCTTCAGTGGCTAGATATTCTTTATCTACCATTCAGTTCAACGCCGGACTCTTCGGTATTTAGGGGAATGGCATTTTTTTTTCATTTGAGAGAGAGACAGGGCATGTGAACTGGGGAGACAGGCAAAGGGAGAGAGAGAGAGAGGGAGAGAGAATCCCAAGCAGACTCCATGCTCAGTGTGGAGCCCAACTCAAGCCTGGGATCATGACCTGAACCAACAAGTGTCAGATGCTCAACCGACCGAGCCACCCAGGAATCCAATGGCATTATTTCTTAAATGTCACAATTCACCCTCTTTTTCCTCATGGTAAAATCATAGCGGTGACTGAAATCCCACACTTTGGACACTAAACCCCTGTTCTTCCCCTGTGAGAGCAGTGTTTGTGAGAGCTATAACTAGAAAGTTTGCTTCCAGGCAGATGACTCAAGACTACCTTTAAACCTACAGAAAGTCCCAGAGGCCGAGGGGAGTCTGAAAACCCTGGCTGGGCTGGCAGACTGCCTGCCCCTGGCAGGGTCTCTGCTTCAGTTGGTCCCTGCAGCTGATAAGGGAAGGAAAAAGGAAAAGGTTCACAAAGCTGGATGAGCTGGTAAGAGTTTAAAACTTGGTAAAGTCTTTGAAAACCATTCATGACTAGTTCTGTGTTCTGTTTCTGGGTCTGCAATAAGCCCCGCCCTGTTTTGTCCTACCCTTGTTTCCTTACCATTTAACGACAGTTCCCATCGCTGGATTCCTGCCGTCTCACTCAGGATGGATAAGAGCAGACACCTGGCTCACCATCCCGACTGGCCTGTGATGCAGGGTCTCCGTGGGGCAGCATCTGATCCCCAGCCTTCCTTCCCACGGCCAGTGTTGAGCATCTGCCTCCAGCAATCTGACACGCCTGGGTCATCGGACATCACTAGTCTGTCCCCAGTGGTGTGCTCCCTCCCTGTCCAGACGGCACGTTCACATTTTAAGACTTATCAGGAGACAAAGATGAACTGCAGGGCCATTCTTTGTGAGGCATCATCTGTTTCTCCTCTCCTGTGATAAGCCATTTCTCTCACCTAATTTTCCTTCCTTTCTAGGGCAGAGTGATATTTTTTAACACTTTTCCTTTCCAACTTATTCATAGATTCTCCCCTTGCCCTCTGCAACTTTCTGGGTCATACCGAATTTCCCACTAGTGAGAAACAGGCTGATCTTACTAGCATATGTTATGTTACAGCTGTACTACACACACACACACACACACACACACACACACACAATGTCTTTACATTGGCCTCTCCATTCCACAGTGTTTTCTCTTCAGAAAGTGAATGAAGTAGCCCCACGGCAACTAAAACCACCAACACCAATTTTACATAGGAACAAATTGGAAATTTCCAGAAAGAGTTTGTCCTACAATGTTTGGACTTCATATGTATAGTTTGCGTCCGGTCATGTCTTATTCCAGACATCACTCCCCTTTATTAAGTGAAAAATAAATATGTCTCTAGTGTCACAAAAACAAGCTGCTGTTTATCCAGAGCCAGTTATCTGAACCCAAACCCTCTTTCTTGAGCCTGAAGAGAGAGGCCAGTGTGAGACCGCAGTCTTTATGAAGTGAACAGGTGGTGATTCACGTGCCAAGGTGCCTGGCCTAAGAGGACAATCAAAGAAAACTCTTTTATTCCCCACCTTTGCTGGGTTTCCCCATTTCTTTTAGAGCTGTCACCTAGGGCTCCTAATAAGACATAAAAAGGCATCTGAGGATCACTGGCTTCTCATGGCGTGAGAACGTATCAGGGGTTGATGTTGTCTCATCAGTCTCCTCTTCCCCTTGGCTCTTTCTCACTAGGCTCCTGGATGAAAAATGAGTACATTCCAATCTCTCATATTAAACCGTAACTAATTATTATTAGATCAGTGTTCACTTTTTCCCGGCCCAAATGTCAAAGGCAGAGGTCTTCATTTTCTAGCTCCAGGAGGCCTGAAGGAAAGGCAAAAAGCAGGACAAGAAGGTCCAGGGATGGACTAACTTCAATAGGCACAAAAGCTACGTAGGTTAAAAAAAAAAAAAAAAAAACTTTTTGGCCACTGAAAGTCGTGGACTCCAGTCTTCTCGCCAGAACTGCCCCAAATGCCATGAATGTTGTTGATGTTCCTTGAACCCAGGGAAAATGCCCTCGGGGAAGCAGAGTCACTCTGCATCCAGATGTGAGGCCACATAAAAGCCAGGCACTGAGGGTATAGAGCCGCCAAGTCTCACATCTGGAAGAGACTCTGGAAGGAACCCGCGAAGACCACAAACTCTTCAAATCACGGGTGAGGACACCAGATTCGCAAACACGCAGGGCCACGCACCTCCTCGCCTGGGCCTGCTCTTCCCTTGACCATCTGGGGATCATGTCCACCATTTTGTTGTCACAGGGGAGTTGGAGGGCCCAACGGAAGGTGCAAGAATGAAGTCCAGAGGTCCTGAGCTCTGCTTTTGTGTTTTGATGCTAAGGAAAAAAATTCAAGGTGACCCAGATCAAGTATATGACATTCTCCCAAGTGGCCTGTGAAGTCTCAAGAGTCAGAGACGATACACACATACTGGAAGGTTTAGTCCCTGGGGCCTGAGATGGGACATGCCAGGACTGAGTCTCCATTCTGCCATTCACCAATGTTGACCTTGGACCACCATATTACCTCTAAAGGGCTATTTCCTCATTGGTAAAATGAGGACTGTAGCACCTCATTCATTGAAATTCCATGACATTTTTTTTTAATGTGTATTTATTTCTGAGACAGGGAGAGACAGAGCATGAGTGGAGGAGGGGCAGAGAGAGAGGGAGACACAGAATCGGAAGCAGGCTCCAGGCTCTGAGCTGTCAGCACCGAGCCCGACGCGGGACTCGAACTCACGGACCGTGAGATCATGATCGGAGCCGAAGTCGGTTGCTCAACCGACTGAGCCACCCAGGCGCCCTGAAATTTTATGACAATTTAAATGCTTGATGTAGTTATTGGCACACATAAGCCGTCACAAATCTTAGACAACATCACTATTATTACGTTGCAGTCAGCGTTAGTGGTGGTAATATCAGAGAAATCCTTCAGGGCATATTAGACTCAAAATTTAAATTTCTAGAAAACTGTTCAGTACTTAAAAACATGAAATTAAAAGGAAATAGTTCTACATCATCATGGGATCCTCTCTTTTGAGACTCACCTCACCTAAAGGAAATGTCAAAACTATATTTACTGTTGCAAGTGACTTTGTCTATTCTCGCTATTGCTTCATGAAAGTTCTTTGCATGAAAAATGCGTCCCTAGTCCTTCTGGCCCCCTTTAGCCTGGTCTCCCTCGTGGCTCCAGGGTCTTGGTGCAGGCCACCAAGAGGGCTCCTGGACGCTGCATGTGAGGCAGTGGGGACCTAACGTACCATCCCTGTGCTTTCCTGTCATCCTGTAAATGGGATTCCCTGGATGTCCACTCCTCTATGCTTGTCATAGCCAGCGATTCTGTGACTGCCTGTGACCTGGCTCTAGAGCAGGAATGTACTACAGAGGCTGTGCAGGGATAAAGGGTGAAGGAACGGGTGCGGAGGAGAGGGAAATTGGTGGAGGTAGAGAAATTAGGGAGGAAAGGAAAGAGAAAGAAAGTAGAATTTCCCCTCCTTGTCGAAGCAGAAAGGGATTTGCTTGTGATCCTATGAGTTGTGAAGGGTTTTATTTGTCAATATTGTGGAGGCAAGGTGCAGACAAGACCGCTTGTGTCACATTTGGGAGTAGGCAGCTATTAGTATGTCAACTCTGGATTCTAGAAAGGCAAGGACAGATGCTCTTGGAGGTGGGAGCATCAGAAAAGGATGAGCAATGCCAAGAGTAAAAGTGCCTTCAGTGTTCAGTGATCCCATGTGAAGAAATAGCTCTCACAAGGCAAGAAACATGAAGTATGCAGAGGAGGAAGGGGGTTTACTAGTTTCGAAGGGAAGCCACCAAATCAATGCTACATTTTGCTTTTTTATTGATAAATTCTATAAGATTCTAAAAATGGGCTAAGAACAGAGCTCTGAGGGTACCTGGGTGGCTCAGTTGGTTAAGTGTCCGACTTTGGCCTAGGTCATGATCTCATGGTTTGTGAGTTTGAGCCCCACATCGGGCTCTGTGCTGACAGTGTGAAGCCTGCCTGGGATTCTCTCTCCTTCTCTCTCTTCCCCCTACCCCCCCCCCGATTCTCTCTCTCTCTCTCTGAAAAATAAATAAATACACTTAAGAAGAACAGAGCTCTGTTTTAAGAAGTCTCTATTTTCTAGGGCCATCAGATCTTAGAGAAGTTAGGATAGCAGACACAAAGCTTGCACATCCGCTCAGAGCAAATGTATAAAGGTATGTTATATAAGTGCTACGTGCACATGTCTTTAATCCTTGGAAGATCATCAAATTACAGTTTTAAAGAATGGAATCCTTTCGTTTATATAACTTCGCTGTCCTCATTCTTATCACAGAAGTGCGAGCGTGCGATATTCTTGAATAGAGAGCAAGTCCCATCTCTCACAAGTTTGGCAGGATTCATGTGAGAAGAGAGAAATTCAAGATCTCTGAAACTGGTATCCAAGGTCCTGACTGCTAGCTCTCAAATTCATGACTCCCATCAGAAGGTCAGGGTCAATACCGTTGGCACACAGAAGTGCCCAGGCCACCAGGCTATGCTGTAGTTCAAACAACCTACAATCTTAACCAACGAAAGTGTATTTCTTGCTCACACGGGTCCACTGCAGGTGTTACGAACCATCCTGGCAGCTGTCTTCCATGTGAGGCTTGGTGTTGCTCCCTTGTCTCCCTCAAGTCAGGGAAAGACAGACATAATGAAGTGCTTCACCCAGAAGTGGTCCTGCCACTTCCTCTCACACTTCATTGGCTTAAGCAAGTCATGTGACCATGCTGAACTGCAAGGGAGTGAGGAATTAAAATCTGCAGGAGAGAAGAACAGTAATCATCCTACCAAAATGTCACTCGGTCGTCCTGAAAATGAAAAAGCAAACAGTATCACAGTATCACTGTCCTTTCTTTGCGGATGTCCATCTTAGCTTCTGTAACTACCTGTCTTATTCTCTCACACATTATACATTAATTATCTTGACGATGGACGGCTTTTCCATAGACAGTCAAATAACACACCTCTATTAAACTCAAATTTTACCTACTGCTGCTAAATTTTTGACATAGCTTATTAGAAACTTCAAATCTTGTAAACCTAGAAATTAGCCAAATGGTCCCAGAATTGTGATGTCATGTCCACACATGCGGCCTCACTGCAGTCAGTACATGAGGGGGCCATTGCTCTGTTGAGTTAGGTTTACAAGAGTAATACTTCTGAGGTTATTCCTTTTCTCCTAAGAATTTTACCTACCATTTTATTAAGCTACAACTACTGGACAATGCTTTCTGAGCTATGACTTCAAAGAACGTACCTTTTTCCAGGTAATTAAATTAGTTTTTCAGCAACAGTATAATTACTTAAAACAGATACAAATAACTATTAACTAGAAAAATAAGAGCTTACTAATCTAGATATCATTTTCTTTCAAGCTCAACCATTTGAGAACCTTGGAAGAATTTGAAATAATAGCGTGAACAGTTTAAAGAAATGTCACAGAATAGATTTATGGTTACTTTTCCTATAGTCATAATAAACATCGTACGGTTATTCGAGCATACATTACACTGGCTCACAACATTACAACAATAGAGAAAACAATAGAGCATAAGACATGAACCCAAAGATTTGAAACGCAGAACTATCTAGAAGTGTGACCCCATCCACTTCCATGTCTTTGGAAAGCAATGCAACACAGTAAGAATATAGTTTACAATGAAGCTCTCAAATGGTTTGTTCCATAATTTTTTAAATAGTTATTTATTTTTGAGAGAGAGAGAGAGAAAGAGAGCAAGAAAGGGAGGTGCAGAGAAAGACAGAGACACAGAATCCAAAGCAGGCTCCAGGCTCCAAGCTATGATCTGTCAGAGCAGAGCCCGATGCAGGCTCAAAGTCAAGAGCCGTGAGATCAGGACCTGAGCGAAAGTTGGACACTTAACTGATTAAGCCACCGCATAATTTCCATGATTTTTTAAAATGCCACCCTGTATGACATCACCAAAACATTTTCAGGTACCTAGGAGAGAATTTGACCAAAGTTGTGCTAGACTTCAAAGGAAAATTACAAAACTACGCTGAATGATGTATCAAAGAACAGCTAAGTAAATTCAGTATTTTTAACGGAAAAATAACGCAAATACCCAATGAAAACTAGTGTGTCATTACCTGATAAATATCAAGACGCACACGATGCACCTGCCTGATGAGTCAGCACTTCCTCTTTCAGGGGCCTCACACCTGCACAAGGAAGCATGACTAAGAAGTTGACAGATTTATTCTTTTTAATAGCAGAATTATAAAAGTGCTTGTGGGGGGAATGAAAGAACAAATGAATGAATACATAAATGGATATCTATCTATTTATTGATAAAGAACAGAGACAATATGATCCCATTTATTTGAAATTCCAGAATAGACAAAACTGATGATTTTTTGTTTAGGGATAGAGTCACATATAATAAAACCTATGAAGTAAGGTAAGAGAACGATTCATTCACACCAAATTCAGAAGAGCGGTCTACTTTTCAGGGAGGGATGGGGATCCCAACCTGGGAGGGGCACACAGGAGGCTTCAGAGAAATTGCTATAATTCTATTTCTGAAGCCTATTGGTGAATATATGGGTTTTCATTTTATTATGTTATATATTTTATGTGTGTGTGTATATATATATATATATATGTAGATAGATAGATACAGATAAATGTATGCATGAAATATTTTGTAGAATCACTGCCAATTTCCAGGGATTGTTTTGTATAAGGATCATAGTGAATCAGTTGAATAATAGTAACTTTTAAAGCATATGATTAAGACATCCAATAAGATTTGTTGCTACCATCAGAGGAGTACCATAATAAATGGATTATTTACATAGAGAACTGGGTTAAGAGCATTACTTCTGAGATTACAAAAATATTCCTCATCTCTTTTAAGAAAATGTGTGTTTCTACTATTAATAAAAAATTGCATATTCCTTAGCATGGCACTTAGAAGTCACTCAATAAATATTTGTTGAACAAGTGAGCAAATGGGTTGAAATAAGTGAATCCTTCCATGTTTATATTATAGTTATTTCTGTACATGATGTCAGTTACCACCCACCGTGGCCCACCCATAGGTCTGCTGTAAAATCCTACTACCCGTGTGCTGAGTCTTGCCCTGGTCCTGAGTCCATGGAAGCCTAGACAGTTGGGTAAAATGGAAAATTCCCTCTCCACTGATGACTCAGAGTCTAGCCACTGTCTGCTGTCTTGACCTGGGTGTCCAGTGTGCCTGGGATGACCTTATCCTCAGGACACAGCACCAGACATGTCCGTTATTTCCACCTGCTGAGCACATTCTCTTTGTGGAGACCAAAGACTACCCAGAGACACAGAAGGGGTAGCCCTATGGACCAGAAGGTGCCATTTCTTACAGAGATCCTGAGGTTGGGGTGGGGGCCCCTGATACAACTGGGCACGGAGACTGGGTCTGCTGTCTGTGGTGTGCCGGCCTAGCAGAGGCTGTAGGCTGGGGGTTGGGCTTCCATTTGAAGGCAGCCATGAGGCTCCACGTGTGTCATGAGATGAAACAGGTCTCCACAGAAACAAGAGCGAACAGAAAGACAGCTGACAAAATACGGAGAGCAAAGTTTTGTAATGACCTCTTGGCTCTTATAAAGCCGGGTGACTCAATAGCCCTGAAATAATAGTAACAGGAGAGTAACATAAGCAAACCGTAATGATAAAAAAAAAAAATTAATGCTGGTAGCAATACTTACACGGCGTTTACCCTATGCCAGCCCTTTAAGCAAAATTCACTGAATTCTTGCCTGTGAGTTAGATTTTCCCGTTTTACGACCGAGAAGACTGAGGCATAGAGATTCTTGGCAACTTTTCTCAGGCCAGGCGTGTAATGACGCCCTGAATCCAGGCAGAATGGCTCCCGAAGCCATGCTCTTGGTGTTGATAGTCCTTCGTCTCTCAAAGGGTCTTCAGGCGTGTTTGGTTACTTGCAGACATTCCCTGACTAACTAACACAAAAAACAAATCTTTCTGAGAAAGCCATACGGTTGCCTCGCTCTGTAGGCTCCATCTATTGTCAGCAGCTGGACAGGCTGCGATCTGCCTGGGACCCGGGTCTGGGACCAGTTTCATCGGTCTGAGAGCTTGAACTTACATGACCAGTAAATAGCCCAGCCCCCAGAGACTGGACTCCTTTGCCTAGTCCCAGTTCTCCTTCATCTTTATTACTTCTGTGTTCACTTCTCTGAGGAGAGGACTCCAAAACTCAAAGCTCTGAAGTTTTCCCAGAGTCAGGTTCTTTAGAATACTAGTTCTGAAAGATGGTAAGTGTTCTGCAGCACAAGCCCATGAACAAACGAAACGCGCTTTTTTTTTTTTTAATGTTTATTTTAATTTTGAGAGAAAGAGCGAGCACGGCGGGGGAGTGGCGACAGAGAGCAGGACAGAGGATCCAAAGCAGGCTCTGTGCTGACAGCAGAGAGGCCGATGCGGGGCTCGAACTCACGAACCACGAGATGGTGACCTGAGCTGAAGTCGGGCTCTTAACCTACTGAGCCACCCAGACGCCCCCCAAAGATGCTTTTTAAAAACTGAACAGGATGTCACGCTGAGAGCCTTTTCTACCTACGTCCAAGATCTAGACCAGGGCTTGGCAAACTACAGCTCTAGGCCCAAATACAGCCTGCCACCTGTCGTTGTAAATAAATTTTTATTGGCACACAGCCATGCCCACTTGTTTACGTGTGGCCATTTTGTGCTATCACAGCAGGGTTGTGTCTTTGGAACAGAGCCTGTATGACCTGTAGAGTCTAAAATCCTTACTCTCTGTTTCTTTAAAGAAAACGTTTGCTGACTCCTGACCTAGATGCGTGCAAAACCAGTCATCCTCGTGGTGTGATTCAAAAAGAAGGCTTTCAGAGCTTACCAGCTCCAAAATCTCCCCTCTGCTGCTGGGGCAAGGAGGGCGTTTTCACCATTCAGTACTAACACATATGGTTTTCTCTCCTAACGACAGCGTGCGAATATGCAGTTTTGCTCCCAGCATGGTTTTTCATGGACGTACCCTACCCTAGATGCATTGTTTCCTTTATGAAAACCAATGCAATAAACCAAAAACGTGTGCTGTGCTCTGCTTTTAGCAGACATGTGTGAACTTATTTTATTATCGGAATGATATTTTTTTTCTTCCAGTCATCCAAATTCCCTCTGGCTGCTGGAATTAATTTCATTCAGTAGAAATTAAGAGAACCTGGCCGAAAACAGGAAGAGAAAGGAAAAGCTGTAATATTTATAATATTTCAAGAGGCAGATATTATTCTTCCTGCTTTTCAGAGGAGAAAACTGAAGTTCTGAGAAGTTAAATATAACGCCTTGAAACCATAGAGGTGAGAAAGGCGGCAAGTGCCTGAGCTTTTCAAACTCTGTGAGAAGTCCTGAAGAAATCTGAGTAAGTTTTTTTTTTTTAACCCATTGTTCCCCAAACAGATTTTTTTTTCCAGATTCCTTGTAAGGTCACAGGAATTGGTGTTCTAAGGAAATGCCTTTGGGACGATGCTTCTCTATGGTGGGGATGTCATGAGTGTCATGGGTCAGAGAGTGACACTTTATGGAGTTCCTGAAGTTTGGTGGGAAAAACCTGGACGTTGGCATTACAGAGATCAGGCACCAGGCCTCCACCAGGAAAGGATTTTAAATAACCCCGTTTTCAGTTCCCTCCTCTGTAAACCCTACGGGGTTATGGGGACAGTTACACGAGATCATCTATTTGGACCTAAATTAAATGACATATAATAGACGCTCGGAAAAGGGGAGCGAAAACCATATTTTCTCATGCAGGCAGAAAAAGTAGGGAGAAAAATGAATCAGAAGTCCTGTTGAAAGAAGAGCAAGACTTCTGGGTTTGGTTTCTCCATCCCACCTGCCCTTCCCCACTTGGCCTAAAGCCCTCGCTCCACCTGGAGCTGACAGGATGCCAGAGGTGGAAACGGGGTACAGGAATAGCAGGACACTATGTCAAATAACTCTGCATTAAAAATGAAACAAATGTGGGGCCCCTGGGTGGCTCAGTCAGTTAAGTCACTTTGGTTCCCATCACTGATCTCAAGCATTGTGGGTTTGAGCCCCATATCAGGCTCTGTGCCGACATTTCAGAGCCTGCTTGGGATCCTCTCTCTGTCTCTGTCTCTGTCTGTCTGTCTCTCTCTCAATACATAAACTTATTTCTCCTTGCCTCCTCAACCTCTAAGCTGAGAAAGTTCACCATTCCTAACTGTCAGGACAACCCAACTGTTCAACTATTCTTTCCTGGGGTGGAAGAGGTGGAGGAGGGCTAGGGGAAAATGGCACCCTTTCATTGTGGCAAAGGTCTTGGGAAGACACACTTGCGTTGACCCCCTGGAGGAGGAAGCTGCCTGCAAGGCTGGAGGCTAGAACCCCAGTCTCCAATTCACCAATCAGAAGGACTGAAACACTCCAGATTTAAAGGGCTAGCCTTTTGTCACAGGCCAATGTTTAAGTCTCTTCTACTGGGCTTACAAACTAGATCGCTGCGGGTTTTTGCCTTTGTCCACAGGTCTGCGAGGACTCTGGAGACATAGCTCTTGTGTGATGGAATAAGCCCTTGATCTGGGACAGGGGTTGGCAAACTTTTTCTGCAAAGGGCCAGGGAGTAAATAGTTGAGGCTTTGTGGGCCATATGGTTTTTGTCACAGCTACTCAGCTCTGCCTTGTAGCAAAACAGCAGCCATAGATAATATGTAAACGTGGTTGAGTTCCAAGAAAACTTCATTGTTGGATGCTGAAATTTGAATTTATGTAATTTTCCTGTATTACTTAATCTTCTTTTCCCTCCAATTATTTAAAACTATAAAACTCATTTTTAGCTCATGTGCCATACAAAAATACACAGTGGGTAGAATTTGGTCCATGACTGCCATTTGCTGAGCCCTGATCTAGATGATCCTGGAACGTTCTGGATGAGAGATTTTGGACAAGCCTTTTACCTTCTGAAAACATAAGTCAAAGAGCATACCAACCACCAGAGGGATAAAATGAGGTAAGGCCCATGAAATTGTTCTGATAACTATAAGGTGTTTCTTTACAAATTAACATTAATATCACCAAAGGAAGTCTTCAAGCAGAACTGTCGATTCCAACGTAGAAAGACGTGTAAATTGCCGAGGGATCATTTAAAGGAGGACAGTTTCAACCTCTGTGGGGAAAATACAGTCGAAATGATCTTTTGCAGTATTTTGTATTTTGTAGAGAATGAGAAACCACAACCAAAATGTGACTCGTGGTTGTGGATGTTGGCGGTTTTTGCCACCACTTATATTGTTTTAAAAGTCATAAAAATCAACCACAAAGTATCTCATTTCTCAAATTATTATTTATTGCCATTTAATTAATTACACTGTTGGTGGAAGCTATTCTTCCACTGTTTCCCCTTTTGCCGTGGCTTTTCCCTTCCTCTAACAACACTTGACACAGGGCAATAGCCCCGACGTTAATGAAAACAGAGGTAAACGCAATGCTGTCAGGCCAGGAATTATCTCCCAGCTTCAGACTGAAGATATCCTGGGCTCTTCCGGGGAGAAGAGAGTAATAGGAAAGGGTGTCTCAAGCTGGAATCTTCTAGGTGTCCCTGCCAGAGACTGGGGAGAGTCACACGTACACTGGATGCAGTGGGGGAAAGCCTGGGGAGTGGCCCAAAGAACAGGACTTTACCAGCGTCAACTGAGGACAGGCCTCTGGCCCAGATGTAGGACTCTCCTTTCCCAGGGCAGTTTCCCACGGAGCGCTCCGGAGCCATGCCTTCGCGGAGACATGAACAACATGGACAAAATGGAAGCAAAAAAGGTTGACAGCTGTTGCCAGGCACTGAGAAATGAGGAAGCCAGGGAGGAGAGAAGAGAAAGCTAATGAAATGTGGGTGTGCTTCGTTTTAGTTCAGGTTTCCTTTTTAATTTGTAAATTTTTCCTTTTTCATTTAATTTTAGTGTTTAATCCTTTTTATAGTTCACTTTTTATTTTAATTTTCTTATCTGTGATTTTATTTATTTTATTTTCTTAAAGATGAAACTCGTAGAAATCGACATCATGGATGACAGGGGAGAAGATCTAATCTAGAGGAATTACTCAAGGTTGCATCATTCAGTTAAAACTCAGAATCAATCATAGGCACAACACAAAGGGTGGAGGGGTGGGGGAAGGAGGAAAAGAGAAGAAAGAAGGCAAGGAGAAGAAGTGGAGAAAAAGAGGGAGAGAAAGACAGAAAATAATTGAAGCAAAGAGACCCTCATTCCACCCACCATTTCCCCCGTTGAGACAGCCCTGGCGTGGGATCTGGGTGAAAGAAATGTCTTCTGCACCCTCCAAGAGACCTGCTCCTTCCCTATGCATGGGCATCTCCGTCTAGAGTTTACAGATGCCCATTTTCCATTTCACAGATGTTAGTCAACTACTTAATTTAGCTCCATGTGGAAGGACTAACATGGATGAGACAGAGGATCCCCCTTTCCCACTTGCCCTCTGTACTCGTCCTATTTCTTTCCTTTTCTTCTTTTTCTTCGACATCCCCTTTCCATGGAGCTTGGCTCCCTGATACATCTCAAGGTTTACACAGACAGTGCTCACGGGTTACTGGAATTGCACCAATGACACCAAGCAAGAGGCACAAAAACAGAAACAAACGAATCACCAACTCCAAGGTTAGTGACAGATGAAAACTTCGACTTGAGCCACAAAGTGCAAGGACCACAAAGACAGTAAAAACTCCGAAGACCTTGGGTCTACTCAGATGGTGCTGGTCTACAGATTCTCCCTGGTTTGCATCAGCTGAAGACAGTCTTTAGCCTCTATTTGGGTCCCTTGAACCATTTCCTTTGGGAAGTACTCAATAAAAGGCCTCATCTGCTCTAATCCTGAACAAAGCCTGGGCTGTTAATTGATGACATGTTGCCTTCCTGAAGGGTTTAAAATAGCTTCTCTTTCGCACATGGATTTTCATACCTGTGGCTGTTGTGAGGCCTACCGCCCTGCATGGGACCTGGAAGGATCTCAGTGTGAACCCTTCACACCCTTCCCTTTACCCCCTCCAAACTTCCCACTATGTTCATAAATGTAATAAACTCAAAGTTCTTGACAAATATTGTAGTAGAGAACTAGGGGTGGTAGGCTTTGGACTAGAAAAGGGGCCAAAAGTTGGGGTTCTACACCCAGCCTTGTCTCAACCAGGGCTCCCCTGAATTTGCTTGTTGGATGTATGAGTGCATATAAATACATTTTAAGTAGTAAAACTTGGAAAACGACCTTAGAAGAACAGGGCTGAAGAGAACATCAAGAAGAGTGGAAGCAAGTTGCAGATCGCTTGGCAGCCAAGGGATGGGGGTGTTATAAAAGGGAGAAGATGACTCTCCTTCTTTATTGTCTTCTTTTTAAGTTTATTTATTTATTTTGAGAAAGAGAGAGAGCATGAGTGGGGGAGGAGTGGAAACAGAAGGAGAGATAGGCTCCATGGTGTCAGCACAGAGCCCAACGTAGGGCTTGATCTCACGAACAGTGAGATCATGATCTGATCTGAAACCAAGAGCCGGCTGCTTAACCGACTGAGCCACCCAAGCGCCCCTATTTATTTATTGTCCATTCCATTTCCTCATTTACAGGAGCCACTCCCAGAGTTGCTTGCCGCCTCCTTGGCTGGCATTGCCTGAAATAGAACGTAGAACCACGTGCTGTTTGTGAGAGTCCATTTTGTGGTCAGCACAGTACGTGGAAAGAGAAGGAACTTTGAAGAAACACACCTGGGACAAGATCCCTGGCTTTGCCATTTACGACACCTACAACTTAGAGATTTTTCATTTAATTTTGGAGAGCCTCAGTTTCCTTTGTGAAAAAGCGGGGATATAATGATTTTCTTGAAGTCAGCAATTGTTTTCCTTCCCCTTCCCCGATTTAACTACATCTACTTGTCTTCCATTAAATAAAATGAGTTTGCTTAACTTTTGCAGAGAAGATAAATCTAATAAAAACAAATGCAGGGCACCTAGGAACACCACAGAACTTCAAGTCTCCATTGCCAGCATTGGTTTTGTAACAGAAAAATGCATCCAGGAGAGGGAAACTTGGTAACAGGCATTATTGGGGCACCCTCATCAAAGATCATCTCAGGCAAAATTGTCTTTGCACTTTGTAGCCTTTATTTTTTTTTTTCTTTTTAATAGACTTTATTTTTTTAGAACAGTTTTAGATTTAGAGAAAAATTGAGACAACAGTGTTAGAGAGTTCCCATACACCTCACACCGAATTTACCTTATTATTGACATCTTGTAACCAATGCAACTGTTACAATTAATGAATCAATATCAAAACATTATTATTTTTTTAAGCTTGTTTATTTTGAAACGGAAAGAGAGACAGCACAAGCAGGGGGAGGGGCAGTGACAGGGAGAGAGAGAATCCCCAGCAGGCTCTGCACTATCAGCATATGGAATTCAATCCCACAAACTGTAAGATCACGACCTGAGCCGAAATCAAGAATCTGACACTTAACTGGCTGAGCCACCCAGGTGCCCCTCAGACCATTATTATCAGCTAAAGGCCAGACTTTATTCTCATTTCCCTAGTTATTCCCTAATGTTCATTTTCTGTTCCAGAACTCCAGGACATCACATTATGTTTGGTTCTCAAGGTCTACTTAGGTTCTTGGCAAACACAGTTTCTCAGATTCTCCTTGGTTTTGATGACCTTGACAGTATTGAGGAGTACTGGTCAAGTAGTTTGCAACATTCCTCATTAAAGGAATTTATCTGGGGATTTTCTCCTAGTAAATCTGGGATTATGGGATATTGGGAGGAAGATCACAAAGTTGGAGTGCACGTTCTTGTCATGTCATACCAAGGGCATACCATGAACATGACCTATCACTGTTAATGTTGACCTTGATCACCTGGCCGAAAGAATGTTTGTCAGGTTTCTCCACTGTAAGGCTCCTCCCTCTGCCTTCTGTATTGCACACTTTGGAAAGAAGTCTGAAGGACCCACCAAATGTGGTTCCACATAGGTTTCCCTGGGTTTTTTTCTCCCCAGCCTGGGCATCTGGCTTCCCTTCAGTGCATGAACTACATAAACGTTGGACTTCTGCTATTTCCTTTGCAATTCAAGAAAATTTCAAAGATTTCTAAATATTCTCAAAATATCTTTTCTTTCACCCGAGTTATCACAAGCTTTTATGCTTTCAGCATACCATGACCTTTATTTCTGACCCAACAAAGTGAAATGTGTGATTATTATATACCCACCACCACACTCTTGGTGGGACCAACCCTCCAGCCACTACAACAGCTGAATCCCAAATCTTACATGGATCAGCAGAAAAATCGACTGGAAATTCCCAGACCAATGTTCCTTTTGGGTAGTGATGCCACTAAGTAGCATGGGTAAGACTGTGTAGATATGCAACTATAAGAGATGATTGTATTAGTCAAGATAGGGAGGCCTATGTTGCTGTAAGAAACAATCCCCAAATGGCAGTGTCTTAATATCTAGTGTTTATTTCTCACTTATGTAAAGTCCACTGTAGGTGGGTGACTCATGAGGATAACTCGCCTTGATTGGAGACACAGTGACCCAGGCCTCTTTAATTCCATGTTTCCTGACTCATCATTTCCTGGTTCTGTGAACCCTTCAGAAAAGGGAAAGACAGTTGGGAAGTCACACGGGATCTTCATCACCTCTCCTCGGCACTTGTACTCAAAATCCATTAGCTACAACATGCCACATGGCCTCACCTATCTGTGAGTGGGCAGGGTCCTGAGAAATCTTTTCTCATAGGCCAGAGTCCACTCTTTTATACATAAATCAAATTCTTCCTTTTGATTCCAATCTGTGCCTGACACAAAGACCTCCGAGGCTCCTTCCCAGATTTTCCCCCAAAGTTAGCTAAATGTTGCTACATCTAAGTGACCTTGAATTTCACGTTACATGGCTTTTTTGTCTCTTGTGATAATGTAATCCATTGTTATAATAAGCAGAAGTGCCACAAGCCTAACCCTACTCGATTAAGTGCCCACTGGCTTACTTCTTGACTTACTTCACTTTTTAGTTGCAAAAAATACAAAACATTCCACAGTATTTTTGTTTCTTGTTTTGTTTGTCCTTTCACAAGGGCATATTGAGGTAGCCTTTCCCCTAAATTTGCAAACTTTACTCCTTTTACTTCTATTTACCAAATTTATTGGTTTTTTTCCTCTACCCTCCTCACCGCTTCCTGAAATTCCTCTCTGCTAACCCAACCCAAAATCACCTAGGTTGCCATCACTTCACCAGTCTGGACCTCAGTCTTCATCTGTAAAAGGCAAGGTTAGAATGAGTTGTGTCTTTCCAATCCTGATGGTTTCGGGTTGTGTGCAGTACTTTCTCTGTTGATGTCTCTTTTGGTATCCTGTTCTTCAAGATCTCACCTTTCAAATCATGGGATATGCTAATGAGGCAATTAAAACTGGACATGTTTTAAAACAGAAAAAAATGGAAAGAATATCCAATGGAGTGGGGCACCTGGGTGGCTCAGTCGGCTGAGCGTCCAACTTCGGCTCGGGTCATGATCTCGCGGTTCGGGAGTTCAAGCCCCGCGTCGGGCTCTGTGCTGACGGCTCAGAGCCTGGAGCCTGCTTGGGATTCTGTGTCTCCCTCTCTCTCTGTCCATCCCCTGTTCCCGCTCTGTGTCTCCGTCTCTCTCAAAAAATAAATAAATATAAAAAAAAAAATTTAAGAATATCCAATGGAGAAAGGACAGTCTCTTCAGCAAGTGGTGTTGTAAAAACTAGACAGCAACATGCAGAAGAATGAAACTGGGCCACTTTCTTACACCATACATAAAAATAAACTCAAAAGGGATCAAAGACCTAATGGGAGACAGTAAACTGTCCAAATCCTACGGGAGAAAGCAGGCAACAACCTCTTTGACCTTGGCCGCAGCAACTTCTAACTAGATATGTCTCCAGAGACAAGAGAAACAAAAACAAAAATGAACTACTGGAACCTCACCAAGATAAAAAGCTTCTGCACAGGGAAGGAAACAACAAAACTAAAAGGCAACTGACTGGGAGAAGATATTTGCAAATGACATATCACATAAAGGGTTGGTATCCAAAATCTATAAAGAACTTATCAATGTCAATGCCCAAGAGGTGTGCCTGGGTGGCTCAGTCAGTTAAGCATCTGACTTTGACTCAGGTCATGATCTTGCCGTCTGTGAGTTTGAGCCCCAAGTTGGGCTCTGTGCTGACAGCTCAGAGCCTGGAGCCCGCTTTGGATTCGGTGTCTCCCTCTCTCTCTGCCCCTCCCCAACTCACTCTCTGTCTTTCTCTGTCTCTCAAAAAATAAATAAATGTTTTAAAAAAATCAACACCCAAGAAACAAATAATCCAGTGAAGAAATGGGCAGAAGACATGAACAGACACTTTTCCAAAGAAGATATCCAGATGGCTAATAGACACATGAAAAGATGTTCAACACTCATCATCAGGAAATGCAAGTCAAAACCACAATGAGATACCATCTCACACCTGTCAGAATGGTTAAAATGAACAACTCAGGAAACAACAGATGTTGGCAAGGATGCAGAGAAAGGGGAACACTTTTGCCCTGTTGGTGGAAATGCAAACTGGTGCAGCCACTCTGGAAAACAGTATGGAAGTTCCTCAAAAACTGAAAAATAAAGCTACCCTATGACCCTGCAGTTGAATTACCAGATATTTATCCAAAGGATATAAAAATGTTGATTTGAAGGAGCACATGCACCCCAATGTTTATAGCAGTGTTATCAACAATAGCCAAACTATGGAAAGAGCCCAATGTGCATCAACTGAGGAATGAATAAAGAAGACGTGGTGTATATATATATACAATGCAGTATTACTGGGCCATCAAAAAGAATGAAATCTTGCCATTTGCAACAACATGGATGGAACTAAAATATATTATGCTAAGCGGAATAAGTCAATGAGAGAAAGACAAATATATGATTTCACTCATATATGGAATTTAAGAAACAAAACAGATGAACATAAAGGAAGGGAAGTAAAAATAAGATAAAAACAGAGAGGGATGCAAACCATAAAAGACTTTTAAACACGAAGAACAAACTGAGGATTACTGGAGGGGTTTGGGGTGGGAGAATGAGCTAAATTGGCGATGGGAATTAAGGAGAGCACTTGTTGGGATGAGCACTGGGTGCTACATGTAAGTGATGAATCACTAAATTCTACTACTGAAACATTACAGTATACGTTAACTAACTTGGATTTAAATAAAAAATAAAAAACAAAAAAATAAGCCCTATGAATTGGACTTGGTATGTGAAATTTCTTTCTTAATTTAGTAATTTCATCTTTGTTTTTATTTTCTCAAACAACCTTTCATGAATTGAACCATTTGGAATCGTTCTTTAATCTTCAAAATTCATTATACAGTTTACTCTTGATTTTAAGCAGCATTGTGAACCATAAATAGTGAAAATACAAAATTCTTGTAAAAAAATCACGGAGTTGATTCCTATGTATTTTCCTTCCATGGTGTTTTCAAAGACTTAGTTACTTGAAACCAGAACTAAATAGAATCATTGAGTTAATTTTGCAGTTGGCTACTTGCACTGATGAGATGCTTCCCTACTTATATGCTTATACATGTAATTATTCACTTGTAAGCAGTTTTCTTGTTTGTTTTAATTACGTAAAAAAATAACAATAAACAATGATATAAAGTAATTTTTTCATAAATTGGGATCAATCCTAACTCCATTCTTGTACCATAATGTTTTGTGTTAGTCATTTCTTTTCAAGATTAAATTGAAAAAGAGGAAAAAAAAAATGGATTCTTCCTCAATTCCTGTGGTTATGTATTAAGCAGTATCAACTTGTCAAACCAGTTAGGCAAAAGTCATGTTTAGGCCAATGGCAAAGAATGCAATGACTTTCTTCCCAAAGCTAAGGATGCATCCACGGACACTGGTTTGCAATGGTTGCTGGCCCAATTGTCTCCCTCACCCAGGAACACATAAGAATTCTCGGAGCTTTAGTTACAATAAAGACCATTGACAGTGAATTCCACACTGGTCTGGGCTTTTCAAAGTTGGACTAAGGAAAGAGAGTGGCAGATAGACATGAAACATATAGATACACGGAAAACCATGTGCCCGAAAAGTGTCCCTGTCTTATCTTTTTTGTTCTGGGTTCTGTTGTTAGTGCTGAAATCTAGGGGAAGTACCTCGGCTTCTGGAGAGTTTTCTGTCGGCCAGTGTACTGCATTCCATACTATCTGTATCATTGAACTGAAATTAGTGCACAATTTCCACTATGGTGTTGACTGAAGATATTCGCTACTGTTAAACAGAACTTCAGGCTTTCAGCTGCAGAAATTTACTCTAACCCTGTGGTTTCACTATACAATTCCCTTCTGGCTCTAAGACACAGTTCTGTTGGGGGCAAGAGCCCTAGACTTGGAGTCGTAACCCAGGAAATGGTTTCCGACCACCATTTCCTAGATGTGTGACCTGGAATGAATCATGTGTCACTGTATTATGAGGAAAAGAAGGAGCTAGACAACTTGTAAGTAATAAAATAATATGATTTATGATAACACTGTAGTAATCCAGACAGCCTAGTGTTGGCCTAAAGACAAACAGATCAGTAGGACAGAGAAAAGAGTCCAAAGATAGGCCCACACCAAGGTGCCTAAGCAATACAGTGTTGTGACATGATATCCTGTGCTTTTAACAAATGGCAATAGAACCACTGGACATCCATGTGCAAAATAATGAACCTCAACTATGCCTTCCATCAGATACAAAAATTAACTCAAAATGGATCATAGATCCAAATGCAAAACCGAAAGCTAGGAAATTTCTGGAAGGAAACATAAGGAAATAGCTTTACAACTTCAGACTAGGGAAGGGAACATATTTATAAATGGAGAAATACGATAAAGTGAACTTTATCAAAATTTAAAACCTCTGATTTCTGAAAGAAAACTAAAAGGCAAGCCATAAGGTGAAAAAATATATATTCACAGTACACATACCTGACAAAGAACTTGAATGTATGAACATATACAAAGCATGTATCAACTTTTCTTACTACTCGAAACTAGAAAGACAAGCCCATTTTTAAAAGGGTGGCAAATAATTAGAACAGACGTCATGAAAGAAGATCTATAAATGGTCAATAAACACATGAAAATGTGCTCAACGTCATTAGTTGTTAGGGAAGTGTGAATTTTAAAGCCACGACGAATTATTTGTAAAACCTCATCAAACATAAAATAAAATTGATGTTACAAATAGCTGACAACGCCATATGCACTGTCAGGAGAGAAGCCATAAAGCAAATATTTGCAATGCACAACATTTGAATTTAGAGGTTATGTTATTAAGAATGTAGATTCCGGAGTTCAGACCCTGGTTCTGCCTCTCATCATTCCTAGCCATAGGACTGTGGGCAAGCTATTCAATCTTTCAGAGCCTCAGTTTTCAAATCTGTCAAATGGGAGCCATCTTAACACCTACCTCCCAGAGCTTTTGGGAGCTAACAGATGTCAAGTGCTTAGAATAGCGGGTGGCACACAGTAAGTGCTTGTAAATATCACATATTATAATTACTAATAGACTTTAAATGAGTCTTTGTTTTGCTGCTTCTCTTAACCAGACTATACCCAGTCTCCCATGAGTAGGAACACAAGGGAAGAGCCTCATGCACGGAGACTCAACTGTCTTAAGCTCCTTTCTTAGCTTTAACCTACAAGTTTGCTCCTTCTCCAGGAACTTTAAGAACCAAAAGTAGAGTGAAGGCAGATCTTTTTGTCTAACATTCCGAACAAATCAGGACTCCTTCAGCAGTTTCCAAGTGCAGATGACGGTCTTTCTTGTTCTCTGTGACGCTATGCACTTAAAATGTGATGGTATTGGGGTGCCTGGATGGCTCAGTCCGTTAAGTGTCAGACTCTTGATCTCAGCTCAGATCATGATCTCACAGTCATGAGTTCGAGCCCCTTGTCAGGCTCTTCACTGGCAGCTCGGAGCCTGCTTAGGAGTCTCTCTTTCTCTCTCTCTGCCCTTCCCCCACTCGTTCTCTCTCTCTCTCTCTCTCTCTCTCTCTCTCTCTGTCTCTCTCCCTCTCTCCCCCCACTCTTCTCTCTCTCTGCCCCTCCCCCACTTGTTCTCTCTCTTTCCACACCTCCCCTACTTGTTCTTTCTCTCTCTGTCTCTCTCCCTCTCTCCCTCTCTCCCACCCTCCTCTCTCCTCTCTCTCTCTCTACCCCTCCCCCCACTTGTTCTCTCTTCTCTCTCGCTCTCAAAATAAATAAATAAACTTGAAGGAAAAACTGTGACAGTATTAATAACTGTTTGTCATATGGATTGTTCAGTTTCCTTAAACTACTGAATAAAAACCAGACACCTCCTCACACTCAGCACAGTCTGTCTTGTCACACCTGGTGACACTTCTCTCTGGCAAGGGACAATAGGAACGAAGGGCAAGCCTGAAAGTTGTTTTGCTCCTTCAAAACAATTTTCAACCACGTTCAGCGGAGATGGTCCCACCGTCCCATGCCACATAAGAAACCAAGAAAGTAAGTAGATGTCTCCACCACCAGCCCCTCTTCCCTGTCCTTCTGAGCTGGCCTTGAACTCCTATAAGGCCCTGTCAGCCAGGCCCAGGCCTGACCGCTCCTGGCCAGGACTCCATGCATCAGGGAAGTGAGCCTGGGGTTGGATGCCATGAGCCTGGACCGCAATCTGTCTCCTGCACCTGCCGTACTTGGCTCTCTGGTGTCCTGCCGGGGTAGAGTCCTGTCTTGTGCACCACCCAACCGGGTGCCACCCTGGTGCCTTGCAGCATCCTGTTCCTGAAGGCTGAGTTCTCTTTTCCATACCCCTGTCCATTGACAACAGGCATTAGGAACCTTGGCTCCACGGAATTCTGATCATGCCTCTTTTTAGCAGTGTGGTTTGGATGTGTTTTTTAGCATCCCTGAGCGGCAGTTTCCCCTCTTATAAAATGTTTAATGCTCCCCTCTGAGATTGTTATGGAGAGTGAATTCTATTACCTCTACCATTTTAAGGTCATGTCTGACCCACAATGGACATTCGGTTAGTGGTGGACATTAATGCCATATTTTGTCGATTTGAAATACACATTTCCTTTCGTATTTTAGTATCTCTGAAGACGGTGCGTGTTTCAGCTGGTGACAGCTCATAATCACTGCAGGCCAGGAGATTGGCACACACACGCATTGTTCTTCCTGGAAACTCGATGGGGATTCCTGATGGTGCTGCTGGATCACGAGGACCATTTGAGGAAAGAACACAAGAGTCCTGGCTGGACTCTGAAAACCTTCCACTCACACCCCTCAGGGGACATGAGGAAAGTCCTTGAAGGAAAGTCCTGATGACAATCCCCATGGAGCCCTACGGAGTACTGTGTCACCAATGCTCTCCTCTTGATGGCCCGAAGGACAATTCTGTGGGGGGAGAAAGCGTGGGCACTGACAGCTTTGAGGTGACAAAATTATTCAGATGAGCACAGACTGGTTGTGAAGAAGGTTTAAGGAGCCAGCTAATTGTTTCTGTTCTTCTTCTTACGTAAGCATGAGAGTGATATAAGATAATCATCTCTATCTAAATAAATTTAGAAAAACTCTTTCAATCAGTCTTCAATAAATCCATAATTTGGAAATATTGCATTATATTTGAATAGGGACCATAATTTTTTCTTTCGTAGCGATATATAAAATATGGTACAATATACCACTGATGAGATCAAATAGGCACAAACAGGATTACCCAGAACAGGATTCTTTTCTCCCTCTGGGCTTGGGAAATTCTCTTTGCCTGGGAATCCTGTTGTGACTGAGTCCCTGGGGAGGGCAACAAGCTTTCTCTTCCATTGCTGTGATGTGCTGGCCCTGGGGGACTCATACAGGAGCTGGAACTTCCTCAGCCCCCGGCTCTGCTCCCTCTTGGCATTTTCCTGTTTCCTCCAGGCATCCCGCTGAGATCCCAACATGGGCAAATCGTGCACGTGTATGTTTCATGTCTAGGACCGAACCTGTCCAAGTTACGATGTCTTCCGTATAAAAATTTGAAATGGTCATTTGTTTTACCTGATGAGAAAGACAGAACTTACTCTTTTCTGAAGATCCAGAAGAAAAGATAACCAACGGAGTTATCCAATAGATTTCCAATATTCCCAATATCCAATACCAATAGAGAGTATATGTCCACTCTAAACAGTGCTTCTTAACTCTGACTGCATGTTAGAATCACTCACAGAGCTTTTAAAAACTCTGACGCCTGGGGTCTCTCCCAGATCAATTAAATAAGATTCCCTAGGGATGGGGACTCAGGCATTTCTAAGTCCTCCAAGCTCCCCAGCTAATCTGTATCACAGTGAGAGTTCCAAAGCACTGACGTATGATGGATGAGAGCCATGCCTTCCTCCTGTGTCCAAAACTGAGGGCCAATTTCTGGACACCAGGAGAAGCATGCTGGGAAGTTTATATATGGCCTATAACAAAACACGTGACATTTAAATTATTTCCATTCCTGTTTAATTGTTTAATGGAGATATGAGAAGAGTATAAAGATAATTACTATCTACCAGGTTAATGGTAAAACTTGAACAGTTACCAGGAACTTCAAATCTCACAGTTAAGCTGTGAATACCTCCTTTTGCATTGAAACTAAATTGCATCTCCTGATTTTTTTTTTTTTTTTTGGTTCTCTTTTTACTGGGGTCAAATATATGCAATACAAAAATTTATCATTTAAACCATTTTTAAATGGACAGCGGCATTAAGTTCATTCACATTGTTGGGCGACCATTAATGCCATCCGTCTCCAGAACTTTTTCGTCTTCCCAAACTGAAATTCCATACGCATTAAACACTGATTCCCCCCCGCCCCCCGCCATTTCTGTCTCCCCTCAGCCTCTGGAAACCACCACTCTACTTTGGTCTCTATGATTTTTATTAATCTGAGAGAAGGGGGGGTATCAAGAAAAATATGAACCAAGAGAGAAAATCTAGATAGACTTTGTGGACTTTCCCTTGTTGACAATTAAAAGTTGGCTTGAGGTGATGGATCCACTCTTACGCTTCCCCCACCAGCTCGAAACAAAAATTTACTTACAGAATCTTTAACCAAACAAGGGCAAGACAGGTAGGGAGAAGAAGTGGTAGAAAGTAGAGTTGTAAAGAAAACAGGTTCAAAATGTTAGGTGTGATGTGAAACCAGTGTGTTGGATTAAACTATTTCCTGTGATACATCATTGAGAGTGTGGTTTTATGCGAGACAGTTGAGGGGGAAGAAAGAGAAAGAAGGAAACGGGAGATCCAATGCGCTATGACCTTAAACCACAGGAAACATCATCTGGTCTCCAACTCGCTCTGAAATGAAGAGGCGTTTTGAGAAAAATCTCAGACTTGGAGTGTTGTGTGGAAAGACACTCAAAGGAACTCCTCAAGTATTCCTACTGTGTGCAGCTTCCCGGCTTCCCTGTGGCAAACAGTGCAGCTACCCCTGTCTTCTCTCTCACGTGTCCCTTTACCAGAGCCCAGAGCGAGTGTCCTCCCCACCCCGACAGTGGGCTCCAGCACAGGGAGAGAGCGCGATGTGATTGGACCCGGTGCTGTTTCACATGGAAGCATGTGGCAGGAAACACAGGCCCATCGATATGGTGTCCTCCTCTTGGTTGTTAACCGCTTTTCTATTTTGTGCCTGAAACACTGTGTTTGGGTTACCGTCGAATAAATAACATTTATAGGACATGCGTTTGAAGTTTGAAGTGAAAAACAACCTGCCACCATAAGTGAATATGGTGGCCCTTTTAAAAACTGAGGAAGTAACGGTGCCTGGGTGGCTCAGACGGTTACGTGTCGACTTTGGCTCAGGACATGATCTTGCGGTGCCTGAGTTCAAGTCCTGCGTCAGGCTCTGTGCTGATGGCTCAGAGCCTGGTCTGCTTCAGATTCTGTGTCTCCCTCTCTCTCTGCCCCTCCCCCACTTGTGCTCTGTCTCTCAAAAGTAAATAAGCATTAAAAAAATTTTTTTTAACTGAGGAAATAAGTTTCCGTGATAGGTGTGTGTGTGTGTGTGTGTGTGTGTGTGTGTGTGTGTGTGTGTTGAGGAGAACCGATATTGAAATTGTGAAAGACTTCCTGTTGATGCAAGCCAGTCTCTAGGATGGTCCCCAATGGCTCCTAACTCTTGACAGTCATATCCTATAGAGGCCCTTCCACACCAGAGCTGGTCTGTGCAATCAACAGAATGAAGCAAAAGGGACAATATGTCCTTCTGAGATTTGATTATAAAAGACTGTGGCTTCTATCTTGGGCTCTCTCTCTTGGAATACTCACTACAGGGATACTGAGGCAGCCTCTGGAGAGGCCCATATGGTGAGGACCCGACATCTCCAGCCAACCAGCTTGTGAGGAGCTGAGACCCACCATGACCCCCTGAGTGGGTTTGGAAGCAATCCATCTCCTAGTTGACTTACCTCCAACCACATCAGAGACTCTGAGCCAGATCCATCCAGCTAAGCTGCCCTCAGGACCTGAGATTATACGGGTTTGCTGTTTTAAACTGCTAACTTTGGCACTGTTTTGTTACACAGCAGTAGATAAATAACACTGCATAATTATCTCTCACCTAATTCTAGAAATGAGGTGTTGGCTTTGCTGGAGAGATGTACATGATGCAAAGACAAGTGTTTGGAAAAACAACATGGAACCTGTGGGTGATCTGGCCATCACATCCTGCCACCCTCCCTGGACATTCTCTGTGCATCCTGGAGGAGGTGTCTTTGGACCAAAAAGGACCATTTTTCAAAAGAAGTTTATGAATGCCTTTCATTTCCAGCAGGTTTGTCTGAGGAAAAACAAAGAATAAAATAAAAATTAAAAAAAACTCTATCCAGAATTTTCAAGAAAGACCAAGTGGTAAAATGTTACATTTGAATCAGATCTGCAAATCTTCAGGCAAGTAACCTATATTTAAGATGGCAACCCCCGAGGATGCTGGAATTGTGAAGAAATTTAGTTAGATGAGAACCTAGGTGGTGCTTTACCTCAGAGAACTGTTTTCCTGTAGCCATTTAAAAAAACTTTTTTAGGGGTGCCTGGGTGTCTCAGTCGGTTGGGCAGCCAACATAGGCTCAGGTCATGATCTCATGGTCTGTGAGTTCGAGCCCCGCGTCGGGCTCTGGGCTGACAGCTTGGAGCCTGGAGCCTGCTTTGGATCCTGTGTCTCCCTCTCTCTCTACCCCCCTCCCAGTGGCACTCTGTCTCTCTCTGTCTCAAAGGTAAATAAACATTGAAAAAAATTTAAAAAGTTTTTAAACAAGCTGGGTTCGTAATTGCATGTCAAGGTTGTGCCAAAGGCTTGCCACATGTAATGCGGGTTCATAGAATGTGGCCCCTGCTCAGCGGTCAGTCCTCACTCTTTCCAACCCAGGTCTGGCCTCACCTGTTGCATGGTGGGGGGGGGGGGGGGCATCTCACTGCTCCATTTAGCATACAAGGACCCTTGGAGACTAACCAGGGCCCTGACACCCAAGCCCAGTAAGAATTCAGCGGAGCAGATCTGCAGGCCTCGCTGGGCATCTTTACCCATTGGAGAGTCAGTTGAGGCTGGTGGCAGGAAGTTGCCAAAAGTGGAAAATAGAACCAGCACTTGGCAAAAGTCCCTAGAGGAGGAGATGAATGGAGGTGTGGCCTGGTGGTGAGAACTCTTGTCATGGCCCTTCCTGTGATCCTTCCCTCAATGCCCTCACCAGGTCCTGTCCCTACTCCCGTGGACAACTCCCCAGGATGCCGTCCCAGGCGTCGGAACCCCTCAGTTGCTCTCCCCACTGTCCCACCCATCCTCCATACCCCGGGGACTCCCACCCCTGCACCGTCTTCATCCTCACTCCCAAGGCCGTATTCTCTTTTCTCACGTGATCATAGAACTTAAGACCGAATCCCAAGTCTATTGCTACAGAAAAACTTGCTCCATTTTTCTCCAGAGAAGGGAAGAGACAATGACCCACGTCTTCTGACCCACTTCTTCTGAAGTAGTAAGTAAAAGAAGGAAACAAGTCCTCCCCATACGTGACACTTTTGAACACTAGTAAACATTTAAGCCTTCTGCTCATACATTATCTCATTTAACCTTTCAAAACAGCCCTACAAGGCAGACACTATTTTTCTCAATTTTTTTTTTCAGGTGGTAAAACTGAGGACAAGAGAAGGTGAGGAACTTGCAGAAGATGACAGCCAGTTGGCGGATGGCTGGGATTGGAAGCCAAGTCTGTCTCTCTCCAAAGGCTGTGTGTGTTCTTGATTCCTGGTCTAGCCTGCCCCCATTTGATTCTCATTCAAGGTTCCACATGAAAAAGTAGTTTCAAATGCTGTTAGAGAGAACTATTCCAGGTACCAAGGTTTAGAAAAGCATCATTCATTTGCTGATCCATTTTTCCTGGCAGCTTCCCCGAGGGGGCCAGCCTTCTCTCAGTGGATGGCAGAGTGTTATTATTTCAAAGACAAGAGAGGCTCAAGCACAGCTGGGGAGCAGTTGCCTGCAATGTGTCTTTGTGTGGCCTCTTTATGACACAGAGTCCCTTCTGCTCCTTCCGATGCTGTGGGTGAGGCAGAAGCAGAGACTCAGGGCTCCTGGGTGACTCAGTTGGTTAAGCCTCCGACTCTCGGTCTGGGTTCAGGTTTTGTGAGTTCCAGCCCTGTGTCAGGCTCTGCGCTGTGTGGAGCCTGCTTGGGTTTCTCTCTCTTTCTCCCTCTCTCTCTACTTCTCCCCCATTCACACCGTCTCTGTCTCTCTCAAAATAAGTAACGAAAGCTAAGAAGAAGAAGAAGATGGAGGAGGAGGAGGAGGAGAAGAAGAAGGAGGAGGAGGAGGAGGAGGAGGAAGAGGAGGAGGAGGAGGAGGAGGAGGAGGAGGAGGAGGAGAAAAAGAGACTCAAGGTTTCCTTTTGCTGATGACACTTGCATGCTACATTTTGAGCAGTAATAGATCTCCATAAGCCATTCCCAAGCCTCCCTCCTATTTTGAATTCTGGGGCAATGTCCAGTTTCAGTTGGGGATGAAAGTCATGGGCGTTTGAGACTCTTGCACTCAAATCTCTTGGGTTCTGTAGGAGATGAGGTGCTATGAGGAAGGAAAAGATGATTTTCACAGAAAGAGCTTGGACAAGACACCAGAAAATGTCAATCACAAGTAGGAAAATGGCAGTAATGGCTATAAGAAGAGCTAACATTGACTCAACATTTGCTATATGCCAACTGCTATCCTAAGCTCTTTGTATGTATTCATTCATCTGCTCTCCAAACTATACTATGAGTTAGATCCTAATTATTATGATCCCATTTTTCAGATGAGGGAAATGAGAAGCAAGAAGGTTAAGTAACTTGCCCAAGGTCACAACAGTCTTAAGTATCAGATCCAAGATTTAATCTTGGGTAGGCTGGACCCACTAAACACTTATATGCTATCATATTTTGAAATGGTAAGGGCTTCAAATGATAATCTGCGGGGAAATTCAAGCTATTACTGGAGGAAATATCCAAATATAACTAACGTATTGGTTATTAAGATGACGACGCATAGCCAGGGAAGGAAGACTAATAGTTTAGAATCAGGCAGACTGTCACAGGGAAGAAAGGGCACCTGCACATCATAGTTGATGAACGTCACGACGAGAGATCAAGATAGTGCCCAAGGCAGCTAACCTCAGACCCTTCGGCTTGGGCAGAACCCACTCTGAGCAGTGAGTTCAGGGGGTCTCTGGACTGGCCTTCATGAACACTCATGGGAGGGGCAGGTACTCTCCAATAAACTGAAAATCTGGTGAAAAGTGTATGTGTGTCTGATTTAATTTGTGTTCCCATAAACTTCATCCCAGACTGAAATTCCTGCAAGGTCCATGCAGAAAGCGGCGTCTCTCGCTTCCCTCTGTGCCAGCCCAGAATGCCTAACAGAAGTCTGGGAAAAGACCAATCACAGTCCTTTGGGGAGGAGGGAAAAAAAAAAAAACACGACACCGAATTAGCAATTCAGGCAGGCAAAGGGGCTGGTGTGCCAGCTTTGCAAAATCATTCGGGTGCACGATTCTCTCCCCTCCCCCCACCGCCCCCTGTCCTGAGGGTCTAGTTTCAGAAGTGTCCTGCTAATGCTTGTGAGTCTTGCAATCGTTTTGAATGTCAAGGTTAAAAATATTTCGAAGCGTCCCTGTCCTGTGACTCTCTCTGGTAGAGATAATGCAAGCAACCCCGGGCCTACTGCTCGGCGCGGCCGAGCTGCTGCTCCATAAACTTGCCATGTGAATTCATGATGTCATCTGTTCCCTTCAGAGTTTGGGCTCCAGAGCCCCAGACCACCCACGCAGGCAGCCTATTCTCTTCCCCACGTTGTCAGGAGGGACCTGCCTTTATAAATGATTCAAGGTCTAAACGGAGGACGCAGCTTGAATTGTTATACAAAAGTGCCGCTGACCACAGTGATAAGCATTTGGACATGTTGATGTGGTGATTTTTTTTTCTAGTTTGAACGCTGAAATTCTCTTTAACACGCAGGGGAAGGGCTGAGAGACAGAGTGAGGCAAGGGGAGGTTTCAGAAACGGACCAGAAAATCTGTACTAGAACAGTAAGCAAGAGAGAAAATATATTTAAAAGATGGGAACCCTGGAAATATGGGGACAAGAAGTAATTGGATCGTCAACGATGTTAGATTCATGCAGAGTAACTTTTTCCTTCTGACTCTTCCTTCTAAGAAGGAAATTGTAGGGAGGGGAGAAGTGTCCACATTGCTGAGAAGTTAAGAAATGCTTTTCTCAAACCGATTTGAAGGAAACTGAGGCACTTGGGGCTTTTGAATATTTTCTTTTTTTACTAATGTTTAGTTTGGAAGGAGAAAGCACTCACTTGGTGCGTCCGTGAAGGCTCCTGTCTGCCAGCCCAACCTGCCTTGATAATGAGCCCCTGGCCACTGGGACGCTGGTAATGTGGCAAGTGATGGCCAATGAGGTGCCCTGTCTTCTCTTTCCCTCTGGGATAGCAAGAGGGTGAAGGGTAGGGGCGGCGAGGGAGGATAATCAGATCCTAACTGAATTTCCTGAAGACATTAAGATTGCTAGATGGAAAGAAAACTTAACATAGGAACTGAAGCACCAGTTTTGTGATGTCTACAGAGAAATAGTCATCTAAAGGCTGGGACTCTTTTCTGAGCCATGAGTTCCTTTAGCAGTCTGCAGAAACTTACAGATCCATTCTTGGAATAATGGTTTGAAATGACTTAAGCAAAGGGCATTGAATTACCAATCAATAATATCAAAATTCATGGATCAAAACATTTCTAAAACAACCAGCGGGGAGCCTGCGTGGCTCAGTGGATTAAGCGCCCGACCTTAGCTCAGGTCATGATCTCACGGCTCATGAGTTCGAGCCCCATGTCAGGCTCTGTGTTGACAACTCAGAACCTGGAGCCTACTTTAGATTCTGTGTCTCCCTGACACTGCCCCTCCCCCACTCATGCGCTCGCTCTCTCTCTCTCTCTCTCTCTCTCTCTCAAAAATAAACACTAAAAAAAATTTAAAAATAATAAAAATTAAAAAATAAAACAACCATTAACATATTAATACATGAGCTTCTTTTTTTTTAAGTTTGCTTATTTATTTTGAGAGAGACAGAGGCAATGCGAGTGGGGTAGGGACAGAGGGAGAGGGAGAGAGAGTGAGAATTCCAAGCATTCCAAGAATGCCAGCTGTGGAGCCCCAACATGGGGCTCAAACCCACGAACTTGGAGATCATAACCTGAGCCAAGACCAAGAGTTGGACGCTTAACCAACTGACCCACCCAAGTGCCCCTACATGTGCCTCTTTATTAGTTCTTAAAATTGCAAGATCCAATGGTAGGGTTCAGCAGCCACTATGATTCAGAAGTGCTGCGGAGTATTACTAGCTCCAGGAATCTACAGCAGTGGTAGACAATATGTGGGTATCTGAGATTTCCATTGGTGACAAGGTCAAAGCTAGTGCGGTTATAATTGTGGTTGGCTCCTTATATGCATAATTGAAGGAAATGCTGCATTGCAGCTAGGTGTTGAAAATCGACATGATTTTTTTCCCCACTCAAGTGCACGGATGCCTCTGTTAAGAGCCTCCCTCCTAAAGAAGACATTTCCAGGCAGCCAAGCAGGGCTCAGTAGCAAAGACTCGATAAGAGACTCGGTGCCGACTAATGAGATTCTTTTTTTTTTCTTTTTCTTTTTTATTTATTTATTTTTCTTTCATTTTTTAAATGTATATTCAAGTTAGTTAGCATATAGCGCAACATTGATTTCAGGAGTAGATTCCTTAGTGCCCCTTACCCATTTAGCCCGCCCACCCCCCCCAAACCCCTCCAGCAACCCTCTGTTTGTTCTCCATATTTAAGAGTCTCTTATGTTTTGTCCTCTTCCCTGTTTTAATATTATTTTTGCTTCCCTTCCCTTATATTCATCTGTTCTGTCTGACCAATGAGATTCTGACCTCAGACTTGTTCCTCGAATCTTCTCATGAAGAAAAAAATGGTAGGAACCATTTCCCTAAGAGCTGCTTGAGACACTGTGCACTTTGCATTGAACTATGCTTTGAGACCTCTCTGCAGACTATGAAACAAACACATACTCTCTTGCCCTCAGTAGCAGACACCCTGGTCGGGATGGCAGTGGTACCAGATGGAAGCTGATGGGCTAGAGACCCATGATCTAAGTGTTAGCAGTGCTTGGCCAAAGAAGACAGTACCCAGTGGGGGTAGAATAGGCAGAAGAAAAGAAGGAGATGGGGAAAGAAAAAAAAAAACCCTGCAGTGTCTTCACTGGGTTGATTGAACTGGCTTACAAATGTCTTTTTCTCGGCGGGCTTGGAAATCCATGTGGTGAAGGAGGCTTCCCTGGATTGGGTCCTGTATTAACAGTAGTATCAGGAAACACTGTGAATGGGCTTTGTCGGTTGCCCACCTGGCTTCCATCCCCACCCTTCATTTCCTAGCAGTACCCAGAGCCTCATAACACAACCACCCCACCTCCGCCCGGCCCACGTGGTCTCCGTCTGGGGAAAAGCTTCAGGAGCAGGGCATGACCAACTTAGGCTGACCGTTGTGTTCCCTTCCGGCCACAGTTGCTGGTTGAGGGGCAGGCATGTCACCCAAGCCGCTGCAAGCTAAGTGATTTTCAGGACTCTGGCTGGGAAGTCCGGGAAGGTGCATCCTCTTTACCCCTGAGCTGGCAGGATGGAGATATGAAGGTGAACTGGCAAATGGTAATTTTGCTACCAAAAAGGCGGCCAACCTGGTGATGAAGACAACACAGAGAGCAGGGCAGAATCGAAGGAGTCTCAGAGAAATGAGCCAGGGCCCCTGGTTGAAGCAAACCCCAAGGCTGAGCTTACGGCTGGATTTCCAGATAGATCAATGAGTTCTCCTCTCTTTTAAAGCAGTATGAGTTAGGCTTTCTGTTAGTTACAACCTGAACATCCTCAATGACAAGGCAGACTTCCTGGCATTATTATGCATTATTATGCACCACTGTGTTCTCCAGGGAATCCCCAGCGTTTCCCAAAGCTTTACCCAAACGTCTACGGCTCTGTCTATTCTTCCATATTGCATCTTGACGGGGCGGACATAGATGTGCCTCAGAGTGCTAACTCCCAGTGGGAATTCTTACTTCCATCACTAACTTACCTCTCTCAGCTCTGATGTCATCATTGTAAAATTAGGCCACGATGTGGGCAGCTGGACTAATGATCCTCAAAGCCTTTTCTATTTCACAGAGATCTAGGCATGTTACAGAGCGAAAGACTGGCTCTAGTAGTCAACCGGGTTTGAAAGATGGCTTGGAAAAGTGGTTACCTCCCTAAGATACATTTGCAGCTGCGTTGCTGTTATGGAACTGAGGATTTTATGTGACCATGAATGTTAGTAGCCCAGAGAAGATAAGATGTTTCATTTAGAGATTTTCGGTCATTCATTCAGCAAGTTCTATACACCAGGAATTGCAGCAGGCAGCAAGGACATAGAAATGAAAGAAAGACTCAAGTCTTTGTCTTGAAGCAGCTTGGGTGACATGCCTTGCTAATTGCAAGAAAGACGTCTGGATTGCTGTGTACAGTTATGCAGGTTGCACACTGAACAACTTTGGGGCTTGTTTTTCATGCCAATGTCTATGTGATAGCTCAGGGAGACAAACAAGTAAAAAATAATTATATAAAGAGCAAGATGTTAGACAGGATGTACTCTAGGACTCCACCTGTATAAGAAAAGGATGGGGAGACCTGTAGATCTATATCTATACTTTAGATAATCTCTATAAAGAGGTCCATGAGACTGTTAGCAGAGGTCAGCTCTGAGAAATGGGACTGGACGAAAGGTGGGATGGAGAAAATAGAAACTGTCACCATGTACTTTTTATCATTCTGTCCAATTTTTTTGTTTCCTATGAGAAAAATTTACCATATATCAAGATGTGACTTTCAAAAGTTAGTAATCACAACCTAGTTGAGTAAGTGTTCATTAGAGATATCCCTGAACCTCACGGAGGCACATCCAAGCTTGCCTGGAATGATGATTAATGTTATGTGTCAACTGGACTAAGTTAAGGGACGCCCAGATGGCTGATAAAACATTATTTCTGGATGTGTTCTGGAAGAGATGAGCATTTGAATCTGTAGACTGAGTAAAGAAGAGTGCCAGACCAATGCAGGTGCACATCATCCAATCTGTCAAGGACTTTAATAGAACCAAAAGGTAGAGGAAGGGAGAATTTACTCTCTCTCTGCCTGAGCTGGAATGCCCATTTTTCCTTAGGCCTTTGGACTTGGACAGAATTATACTACCAGCTTTCCTGGATCTCCAGCTTGCATAATCTTGGTCTCTATAATCAAGTGAGTCAATTCCTAGAATAAATGAATGGATGGATGGATGAATGGATGGATAAATGGATGGATGAATGGATGGATGGATGGATGGTTGGATAAATGAATAAATGAATTTGGTTTTGTCTCTCTCCCTGACCAATAGACCCAGAATAATAACCAAAGGATTCTCAGAGAGGTGATGTTTTGGTTGAGCCTTAAAGAATGAATAGAAGCCATTCAAGTGAAGGAGGGAGGGAAAAGTGTTTTTGACAGAGGAAACTGCATGTACAAAGCACAGAAGCAAGGGAGGTGGTTACTTGTCCAAACACTGAGAATTTGGCATAGCTGAAGCATGGAGGGTATGTCAAGATAGCAAAGATGATACAGAGCTCAATATTTGATCACATTAAGGCAGGTGGTCTGGATCCACAGCAGCGTTTCAAATAGGGAGTGACAAGTTAATATTTGGGTCCTAGATCATTCTCACAATAATAAAGAGGCTGAAATGGAAAACAAGCATACACACATACGTGTGCACATATAAAACCTGCATCAGGAATGTCACGGAAACTTGTAACTTTCCCTCGCTGTTTTGTCTTCCTTTGCTTTACTTTCTTTTTAATAGTCAAATCTTCAACCTACTTAGATTTTGCGCACATTTATAGTGTTAAGTGGCTTTGCTTTGCTTCCAAATGTTTAATTACTGGTCGCAGTACCATTAATTGAATAGTTTATTCTTGTTTTCACCCACCTGAAACACCATCCTTGTCACATATTAAATTTCCATAGTCACCAGGGATAGCTTCTGAACCCGTTCTTTTCCAGTACGTGGTCTATTTTGTGCCTGCTTTTTCAAACCCCAAAGCTTTATAGTATTTGTTGATATCTGATTACTCAAACTTTCCCTTATTATCTTCTTTCCCAAAACTGTCTTAACTAGTTTCATAAATGTATGAAACAGATTAACTTTACAATCAATTTGCCAAGTGAGAAAGAAAGAAATCTCTGGATTTGTTGGGGAGGGTGGGGATTGCATTTAATATGTACATTACTTCGGGCAGAATTTAACACTTTTACTATTATAAATTCTTAATTTCATTTTAATTTGAGATAGTGAGTCCATCCTTCACTTTTTAAAAAGGAAATAATAACTTTCCAAAGTGTCTTTTTTTTTTTTTAATTTTTTTTTAACGTTTATTTATTTTTGAGACAGAGAGAGACAGAGCATGAACAGGGGAGGGGCAGAGAGAGAGGGAGACACAGAATCTGAAATGGGCTCCAGGCTCTGAGCTGTCAGCACAGAGCCTGACGTGGGGCTCGAACTCACGGACCGTGAGATCATGACCTGAGCCGAAGTCGGACGCTTAACCAACTGAGCCACCCAGGTGCCCCCCAAAGTGTCTTTTAAAAAGAGAACAGAAGTAATGGAAGTATCTGGTACCCCCTCCCCCACCAATGTTTAACATGATCCTTCACTATGGAGGTTTGGTACCGAAACCCCAGCACTCTGTGAAATCACCAGCACAGAGCAATGATAAGCCCATTACCGCCACGACGCATTTCTTCATAAAGCTTTCCAGAAGTCAGCAAATCATCTGAACGGTTGTAGTCACTTTTGAAGTGAAAGTCTCTCTGGCAAAACAAAGCCACTAAACTTTCAGGTGAAACTTTTTTCTTCTTGTTTTCCTTCCCATGGGCCGGTCCTCCCCCAAACTCCAAAATAGTGTCTTCTGTGAATAGGGAGGTCTTAGCAGCTTGGGGACAGTCACCTATGTTCTAAGGGCGACGATTATGGTTTTAATTCCAACACTTCTCTCTGCCAGATACTAAGACAATTTCACTCCCCGTGCCGCAAGTGATGGGGAGAGAAACGCTTTTCTTTAGGACTGTAGAACCGTTGCCAAATGTAATGACATCTGCCAAGCGAGTGTTGGGAAAGACACACAGAAGGTCCGCGGCCACATTCCACGTTAACAGCTGGTGGATCCCAGGTGCTGTCAGGAAAGCCTCCAGCCCCCGCTTACATGTTCCAGAAAGTTCTTTATTATCTTAAACACCACGTTTGGAGAGTGCTTAATTTGCTCGAATTCAAAACATTCCTCACGGGCAAAGTGCAATGTAAACAACGTTCCAGGAGAAAGTCACGTCAACCTAATTTTTTATTTGCAAACAGGATGGTTAAAAACAAAGTACTGAAGTGTTTTCTGACAGTGAGGTTACCACGTAGGCATTTAGGAAGGTTATGAAGGAAAAACACTCTCTTAGTTAAGCCGACTGTAATGTGCGCTCTTCGACATTAGCTGGGGAAGATAGAGGTTTCTGGACCAATCTGTCTTTGCGGGGCCAGCGTGAGGAGGGACAAGATTCACAGCAGGAGACTGCTGACTATCCAAGAGTCAGGAAGGTTGCAGCTTTCAGGGTCCACCAGCATTTGGAAGGGACTCTGGGATCTCCCGTCCCACTTCTGCATGTTGCCCGTGACTTAGCAAGTGGAAACAATCACTCAGAGGCATGGAGCCCAAGTGTTCTAAATGTCACTTTGCATCAGAACATATCTGAGACCATGTGCGTTGTCATTGTACCTGAGCAGGGCTTCCCTGTTCAGACACCTGATTTAATCTGGCCTCTACTATGACATACAGGTTCGTTCATTCTTTCTTTTAATTTTCAAATATGGGTTGAACAACTACCGAATTCCAGGCCCTGTGCTAGAGTAGAGACACACGATGGAGACCAGACACTGTCCTTATCCGTGAGGGGCCGTGGCTGAGTGAGGGACAGACAAGAAACAATAGTTACAGCACAGAGGAATCAACACTCCCAGACACAAAACTGGGAGGGATGGTCCAGGTCAGAGCCTCCCCCCTTAGCCATGTCTGTGCCCCCCACCACACTTCCAGAAACGGCTCCAGCCCCAGGGCCTCAGGGGACAATTGATGTCACCTCTCTGACCAGAGTGATTGTTCTGGGAATACCTGGTGACCAGCCTGTCACCCCAGCTGGGAAAACCGAAGGTGGTTTTCTTCTGACTGTTCCTTCTCTCAGCTCACCCTCTAGGCTGTCAAAGTCACTAACACTTAAGCTTATTTGAATTGGGACTCTGTCCCTTGTCATCAAGAGAGTGCTGTTCACTCCATGTACCAAAATATGGGTAAGTATGGGCAGGGTCATGGAGTGAGTGTTCAGGAACAGAAGTAAAGCAGGAGGATGCTTCGGAGCTCGGGATGATGTGGATTTTACATTGTTGAGATGCCTTTGGCATCTCTGTGAATGGCCAAGGTGCTGCCATATCAAACAGACCAGGAGGTGACCCCACCAGTCCTGCGATGGTCGCAGGCCCAGCCAAGCCCGTTCCTTCCAAGCACCACGCTGCCTGTGTTTGCCTCCCCAACCCCCGGCCCACCATGACCCACCTCCATTGCTCCCCGGGGAAGAGGGGGAGACCCATCCTGAATGTGACAGGGGTCCAGTGGCAGGACAAGGCAGGGAAGGGCATTTCACCAGTGGGAACCAGACGTGCCAAGTCATGGGAGCACAAAACAGCATGCCGTGTCCAGAGAAGCCAAGTGGTGCTACTGTTGGGAATCGCAGGTTGCCCAAAATGCATGTGCACATGACCTTGAAAGGATGCATCGGGGAACGTGTTTTTACAGTTGTAAAGTGCTCCACAGACACCATTTTCTGTTTTGGTGCACACTGCAGGGTGGTTGTGAGACCCCAGTGAGATCACATAAAGTGGCTTGGGAGGCTGGAACAGTATCGTGCGAATGCTCATTAACAGAGCTTGGGGCGTGGCCGGATTACATCTCAGACCACAAAGTAATAGTCCGAATTGAACTGACAGCAAATTTCTCTCGAATCCATAGTATTAAATGTGTTCGTACACTGGTCACTTCAATTACAATACTTCCCATCCCCTCTTTATAGATACATGATCAATTTCAGTGTCTCTTAAAAATAATTTCCTGTTAACAATTAAGTAGACCACCAAGCTTCAGGTTGCGGCGCAGAGAGTCATTTTTGTCGACCTACCACATCACCAAAATCACTCAGTCTGGCATTTTAAAATGCATACGTGTGTGCGTGTGCATGTGCGCATATTTTTTTGTTTTCAGATCTGTAGCCACGATCATGGTTTAGGATGCCATTCCTTCCCCCTTGAGAGGCTGCAATGGTGTGTTAGCTGCTCTGTCTCCTGCCTCTGCCTGTGTTCTCACGTCTTTGTTCCCACACCTTCTCAGAAACACTGCAGCCTTTTCATCATTACACCCAGATTAGCTGTAATATGCCTTCTTTCACTGTGATCACCCGTAAACTAGACATGCAAAGCATAGCTATAAGAAGAGGAAAATTATCACTTCTTCCAGGTGGTAGGATCATTTGCTTAGATGCCCAAGAAAATTAGCTCCAACATCACTGGCACTAATGGGGAAAATTTGGTAACATTACCTGCTATCCAATAAATACCAAAAGGACCATTGTTCCCCTCCCGACATGCAAATAAGTCAGAACTTATTATGGCAAATAAAAGTCATCCGTGTTTGGGGAATCAGAGAGGTGCTGAGTGTTGACCCTTTGGGCTCCAAAGAATTCTGATTTTGCTCACAGCCTCACAAAGCCTCCCATGAAAACAGTTTCTTTGGTTTCTAGTCTCTTCTCTGACCCAGAGGCCCTGACTCAGCTCCAAGATCAAGACAGGACACAGATGGCTTACTCATCCGGATACCTCTCCAAAAGCAATCTAAAAATAAAAGAAGTGTACAAAGACGCATCCCTACCTCCTTGAGAGAAATACCTTTGTCTTTCTCGCAGAGCGATGTTAGCACCTCAGAACAGCTTCTCTGTAGCATGTGCAGACTGCAGACTCTGTTTCTACACACATCTACCCAGTGCTTCCTCGGGGTGGTTTGCTCAGAACAGAAGGACAGGCTGCCCTCAAGAAGCATCTAAGTCCCCTCCTCCTGCCAAATATCAATGCTTGAGGCTTTCAATAACAGATTGTTTTCCATTTCTACCCACCAGGTTGGCAAAATTGTAAAGCACCTGCCTGCCATGATATGGCTACAGGGGCTCCCTCCCAGTTCAAGTCCCCAGTTGCATTTAACCTTGTTTAAGAGGAGACTTGAAGGACAGAAGTGCATCCAGAGGAGGATAGGAGGGGAGGGAGAGTGGCCTTGACGGAGAACAGTCTGGTGGGAAGAAGCACACGGTGGGAGAGAAACCCCTCCGGCAGGTCAGGCTAGCTGCAACAGGCAGACTAGGTCGAGATGGAGAAGCAGGAGGGTGGCTGCTGACTGAAAGTGACCAGGGAACAGACTGAAGATACAAGTAGTAGGTCCAGACCCTAAAGGTTAAGAAAACACTACATTGTCACTTCCCTCCGTCAGACTATTTCCTGTACTGTCAGCTCTGGCTGTGCAGGAAGAGGCCAATGGGAAAATACTCTTTTACTGTCCTTGGGCTAACTCACGCAAGACGCTTCTTGGCTCTGTCGTTCTCCCAAAAGGGAATAGAGGTAATGATGACAATAGCTATTGAGAGATCAAGAAAAATCCCATGCACCATAATCCCTGTTCTTCAAATCGTAGGATTCACTGTTCCTGCCATGACAGCAAATCCGGAAGTAGCAACCACAGTCAGAAAAGCTGGCATAGATTAGTGACGTCTCAACCCTTCTAGGGGAATTTGGTGGGGTTTTGTGGCTTCCCCCCTACAAAACGCAAACTTTTTGTTCCTAATGCTTGTTCTCATTGAGGCCGATCTCAACTATGGTCATTGACAGAGTCAGTATGCCCAGGACCCAAGTTGGCAATATGCACCAAGATCTTTGATACATGAATCAACTATGTCAAATAGAAAATTTTACTTAAAGGAATTCGTTGTGGCAATATATAAGCTTTTTTAAAAAAGAAACAATCTCAAAGTCAGACAGCAGATAGGTTTTTTTTATCTTACTTTATTTTAATGTTTATTTTTGAGAGAGAGAACGAGTGGGGGAGGGGGAGGGGAGCTAGAGGGAACAGAAGATCTGAAGCAGGCTCCGTGCTAACAGCAGAGAGCCTGATGCGGGGCTCGAAAAACCATGAGATCATGACCTGAGCTGAAGTTGGACACTTAACCAAGTGAGCCAACCAGGTGCCCCCAGCAGATAGTTTTTAAAAATCTATCCTTCTAGTGTAGCCCCCAAATGAAAACCTGAAAATCTTGCGTTTGAGTAATATTTAACAATAGGGACCAATTCTCAAAATCGATCATGTGAAAACGTGATTATCAACAATATACTGATTATAATTTCCATCTTCCCATACCCGTACTATAGAGGTATAAAACTTAGAAGGCAATACTGTAAAATATTAACATTCATTTTCCCTGAAAACTGCAGCTTTGGGTGGTTTGCGTTACTGGCCATCCTTTTTCTGGTTCTTTCCAAGTGTTTAAAAAAAATTTTTTTTTAACTGCTACAGTCAGAAAAAAGGAGGAAAAATACGCATGCAAGCCCGTGTTTTACATGGCAAAGTGTAACCCTGACTGGGTGTTCATCTGAATCACACGGCGGTCTTCGCACAAATAAACAAAGGTCTGGTTTTCCTAAGTGCTCCAGAAAAATTAGATGTTGCTGTGAGATTATCTGTCCATGTCTTTCCATGATCAAGAAAACACAGACACAAATACACATGTTGTTTCTGTGGCACCGCCTAGAGTATTTGGGAGTTTGGATCCAAGTCCAGAATTCCAGTTACCTCCTCCAAATCTGGGAACCTTTTGCGTCTGTGAAACGTAAGCGACAGTCCCCCCGGGAGAAGACACTCCTCGGCTTCCTGCCTCATCGCAAAGAAAACTGCCCTGTGTGCACAGGCCTTACCACGAGGGCAGAAAATGAGAACCGCTTGGAAAAACAGCAAGATGCTTGCCATCGTTTGTTTGGTGTCTCCGAAAATAAAATCCATCTTTCTTCACCAGATGAGAGTCATTGCTTGCAGATGATTTGGAGGGGGAATCATTCCCTTTGCTGAAACCGGAAAGCTGGCTGGGTTTCCAGGACTATGTTTTCATAGACACGATGGAGCATTTTCGGAGAAAATGGGAAATGTGATCATCGGAGACATGATTTGTATAGGATTTTTACCTCCTGTAGATTCGCCCGGATGTTGGGGATATCCGTGTAATCAGAAGCTCCAGCGAGGGGGCTCTGCCATCTATATTTTAGTAAGATCTACAGGTGATTCAGATATAGGGCCAAATTTGGGAACATCTGTAGAGAGACACCGGGGGGGGGGGGTTTGCTCACGCAGGAAATCCGCGTCAGTTACAGCACGCCTCAGCATTTCAAGTAGAGGTGTTTAAAATACAGCCTTAGAAATTATTTCGTTTTAAAGACCGTCTCCTTTGCTGGAAGGGGTTCCATGCCTTTATTTCACCTCATTCACAGATTCCTCTCACAGCCTGAATAGAAACAATAAAACAACCCAGGGGCACACTCAGCCCCAGCCATAGGATGCCACATAAATCAGCTGAGGGCAAACCGACCCAAGCGAGGGTGAACACTGCCGGGGCAGAACAGCCCGTCTGGTGACCAAACGCTTTTGGCCTCTTAGCTGCACGTGTTGACTTTGTGCGGGGACCTGGAGAGTCCAGTCACCACAAACCCAAGGGTCAACAGCCACTCGGCAACCTCTTTCACGGAGCAAATGCTGAATTAAATAAGACCAGCGTTGAAACAGCCCAGCGTGCTGCCAGAAGTTCCTCTTCGTCATTGGGTGAGCACACGTCCTGATGGGTGCCGAGAGCTTAAACCCATTCTCCATGTGTAATTATTAATAGGGCCCTTTCACTCAGACGTACCCAGGTGTGTGGACAAAGCACGTGGGCACCTAACATCAAGGTCAACGGCACGTTGGCTAAGGGACCCGTGGGAAGAATAAGGTTTCATGACTCCCCCAAACAGTCCTGAAGCAGTAACTAGAGCTTCCACAGCCAGCGCCCCTCGCTTAGTAAGCAGTAAAAATAACTGCTTGGGAAGCTTCCCCCAACCCTTGCTCAGCACCCCCCCCCCCCCCCCCACACACACACACACTGCCCTCCACTATATATATTGTTAACTCTTGGAGTTTCTTTACTATCCATCATCGTCTGTGCAGCGCAGGGCAGTGACTATATGTCAATTTTCACTTTGCAGCGTGCACGCTTTCTTCCCAAATTACCCCAGTAACCCAAATAAGAAAGGAGAAAACGCACAAAGAATTACTGTGGCCATCTGGAATGCATAATGTGGAAAGATCTGCAATACATTACATGGTCTGGAAAGTGGCTGGTCGAATTCCAGAGGGTAAGACAGACTTCAAAGTCTGGCTGTACATCAGTGAGACTGCTGATCGGCTCCGATATTTAAAGTGGGTGTAGATGAATGAATTTATTACAGTTTTTATCTTCTGGGCTCAGATGGGGAAATGGGATCATAGTCAGGTTCTCTTTCAATTTCATGCCGTATTTCTTTTCTCAGATTTTATTTTCCTCCTTTTTAGTGCTGTGCTATATCTCATTTTTTTCTAACTGAAACATCCCTTCTTTATCTCCACTATGATCCTAAAAACTGACTCATTTGTATGAATAACTTAACTCTGCAGAAACTGATGACCTGATCCTGAGATGTTTGTACAAAATGTCTCAATTCAAACAGCAGATATAACTTCATAGTCTTTTTTTTCTTTTGATTTTACTCTCTAGTAGAGAAAGTCATTAGCTGGGATGTGACCTCAGGGAATGTATTTCTAAAACTGAATTGGGGTGATGTCTAGCTGTATTTCCTGATTAGAAATATTTTATGAGTAAAACCTGGGCTCAGTAAATATTTGCAAACACTTAATTTGAGGATTGTTGTCAGAAACTCCCTTTAGGAAGGGATGAAACACAGTTCTTTGGTCAACAGCCTCGAAATCCCTTTGAGAAACAAGCATCTTCTCCTCTCTGCCAACTGGATTGCTTTTATCTTCATACAAATTTATCTTGACCCTCAAAAGAATCTCAACAAATAGAATTCGAAGCCAGAGAAAATGTCTGCACTCCTCCACCTTCAAGAGCTCTTAAGGTTCATTTCTAAGCGCTAAACACAAGCTCATTAGCAATGAAGAAGGATTGCATTGGGTCTCTTTTGGGACTGGGAAAGAAAGAATTACTTTTCGCACACACAGGAAGGAAAAAAGCAAGGTTAATAGTCTCACGATAGCCGACAGTGACTGCTTACTTTCTCTACTGTGCCAAATATGCATTTGAAATTTCTTGGATCTCTACAGCAATTAGATTTCTAAAACATAGCTGAAGTTCCGACGAAAATATTCAAGACCAGCCCAGAACAAGATGATAGAATCATTTAGGCCTTCGCATCCAGGTTCCTTCTTGAGTTCCTGGCCTCTTTTTTATTTTCAGGGGCTCTTTCTCTATCTCTTTCCCCAGTAATCAAAGACCAAGATATGAATTCTTCAATGGATTGCTCTTGTCTTTCATGAATCTTTTGCCTTTTAAAGGGGAGTTAAGGGCTTAGACTATGTTTTGCCCAAAGGGATGAATCTCTCATGATAAGACATGGAAAAAGAAAATTGTGGGGGCATAAGGGCCCTCTGACATTCTTCAAATCATGTCCTGATAGTGTTTTTCTATATTCAAAGATTGGTGTTAGCTAGAGCAATGTTTAGAGCTCAATTTTGCTATTTGGATGCCCTTAGAAGGAAAACGTAGTTCAATATATGTGTGCTCTATTTCCACTTATGTGTTACATTTCCAACTCATTATAGACTTTTTCAAAAAATAGCTAACAGTGGTGTCCTAAGATGCCATAAAAACGTGCCACAAAATGGATGGCTTAAAGCAACAGAAATTAATTATCTCACAGACACCTGGAGGCCAGGGGTCTGAACTCAGAGTGTGAGGGGGGCCATGTTCCCTCCAAAGCCTCCAGAAGAGCGTCCTTCTTTGCTTCTTCCGGCCCTGGCTTTGCGTGGCTCATGGCAGCATGACTCCAATGTCTGTCTCACATGGCCACCTTCAGGCCACATGCCTCTTCATTATCTGCCCTCTGTGTGTATCTGCCTCTGTGTCCACATCTTCCTTTCTTGTGTGGATGCCAACCGTGGTGGACTAGGGCACACTCTTATGACCTCATCTGTCTTAAGTGTATCTACAAAGATTCTATTTCTAAATGAGGTCATCTTCACAGGTATTAGGGGTTAGGAATTCAACATATCTTTTGACAGGGAAATGATTCAATCCGTAACACGCTCCTAGACCAGAACAATTAACAAATGAAGATGGCAATCATCTCCTACGGGACAGCCCTTCGTTCCACCTTGTTGGAAAGATGTAATTCAAACTTGAAAAGCCAAAGACAAGTCCCATGATAATTCTAGAGACTCTCGACAGCTCTGGACCAGTTAGGAGACAGGTGATTTCATGTCGGCCACATCTTGGAGCCTCAGTCTTCACGTGTGTAAAGCAGGGACCCCAAAGTTTATTTGTCCTGTTTCCGCAGAGCTACATAAATGTGACTCGTCACAACTGTGACTCACCTCTGGGACATCCTGAGACAAGCTGGAGGGGTTGATCCTGGTTTGTACTTTGGATGATTCTGGCCAAACCTGGTTTCGGTTAAAAATTAGAGATAAAATTCTGCTTCGTGGAAAAAAAAAAATTCTGCTTAATGTCACCAATAAAAAGGTGCATTTTTTTAAACTTAGTTTTATTATTTTTCTTTTTTATTTGAGAGAGAAAGAGAGAGAGCATGAACAGGGGAGATGGGCAGAGGAAGAGAAAAAGCAGATCTGAAGCAGATTCCATGCTCAGCATGGAGGCTAACGTGGGGCTCAATCCCACTACCCTGGAATCATGACCTGAGCTGATATCAGGGGTCGGACACTAAACTGACTGAGCCATCCAGGTGCCCTGAAAGGTGTACTTTTTTTAAACACTACAGTCGGAACTGTCCATTTGGGTTCCAAGGTACAGGTACACGCTTCTTGAGGGCCGGAGTCATGTTAAACTCATCTTCGTAGTCCCATTGCCCACCAGGAACTCAGGAAAAGCTGGATTAATACGTCCAGGCCTTCTTTTGCAGATAAACTGGAGTTTAAGTCACTTGCCCTGGAGGCACAACTGGGAATTTGAATTCAGGACTTCTGCATCCAAACTGGGAAATCTTTTCACCATACCAGGGGTCCTCCAGGAGAATCCCCTGAAGGGCTCGTGAAAAAACAGATGGCTGCCCCCCCCCCCCCCACCGCCCAGATCTTCTGATTCACTAGGACTAGAGAGGGGCTCATCATTTCCATTTTTAATGTTTCCGGGTGACACCAGTGCCGTTGCTCAAGGAATATACCACTGCACACTGGTTGCACATTAGAGTTACTTGAGAAGCTTTCAGATGTCACTGCTCCGGGGTGTGGCTTGGCTTCTGGCGGTTCCAAAAGCTCAGTGGGTGGTTCAGCGGGCAGCCAGATTTGGAGACTGCATTTGCCACTCAGCTACCTGACAGCTGGCCTCTGGTGAACATTGACCCGAAGCTCCACTTGGGAAGAAGGAAGGACTGTTCAATGCCCTGGGGTAGTCAGTGCATCCCAGGTGCAACCATTCGGCTTCTCCCCACCCCCTACTTCCCCAGTCACTTCCACCTTGACTTCAACCGTTCTCTTAAGAGAAGAGAAACAGACCCCTAGGAATATGTATTTGGACTCTGTGGGGAGTGGGGAGGGATCCAGAAAGTAAGAAAGAGTATCTATTTCTCCCACATTGACATGTTGATCCCTCACCTAACTAAATACCTTCTTCTGTCTAAATTCACAAAATACCCTACCTAGTGCTCTGCAACTGACAAATCTCTCTCCATCACATCCCGATATATATTCCACCATTTGTATATCCCAGAACATATTTAGCAGAGCATATAGCTAATATAACATTTTCAGCTTCAAAAAGTCCTCCCTGATTTGTTGACTCTGAGGCCTAAAATTTTTCTGGAAGAGAACCCATCCTTCCCAGGTCAAATACTCATTGTGACTCCCTGGGGCTCACAGAACAAAACTTTAGCTTGATATTCACAGCCCTCAATAGCATGATTCCCACCTACTTCCCTTGGGCCACTGTCTGTTTGCATTGTCTCATTTCCCCTCTGTGCTGGTAATTTGGATCACTCCTCTTCTCCATTCCACACATACTAGCCCTCTTCTTTACTAAATGTTTTTCAAGTTATTCCCTTTGCCTGGGATTACTTGAACTCCAGTATACGTGTTTACATTCTGCCTATTTAAACCCCAAGTTTCTTTTAGGGTGTGCTCACGTTACCCTTCCCAGCCTCCCAATTAGAATCATTTGGTCCCACCAATCATTCATAGCAGTTGGTTCTGACCTAACATGTCCTATCTTGCTGGAGTTATTTATACTTTTCTACCATCACCACCCTTTGCTACTCTGTCAAAACATAAGGGCTCAATTTACCCATTTTAGCATCCTCTCCCTAAACTAAGCTCAGAGTTTGCATATAATAAATACTCATAAAAACTCTAGTTCAGTACTGAATAAAATTCAGCTCAGGCTTTGATCTCTGTTCCTAATATAAACTATACCAAGGTATTGGCATTTTGTTAGCCATTTACACTTTAGTATAAATGTGTTTCCAGCCTTCTATGAGACTGTGTTGTAAATATTACAAAACATGAGTATATGATGACAAAGGTGGGAAGGAAGAATTGAGATGAAATGGATTCTATTGATCAACTTTCCCCTGTACTCTTAGGAGACAGGGCCCTTGTTGAGGTGGATAGCTCATTCTGCTGCCTATGAACTAACTTGTGACCAAGGTGGGTTCACAGCTAAAGGCTTGCATAAGAAATGATTTTCTTTCAGTAATTACATTTTGGTGTTTCTCATTAGCCCCCGGAATCATTCTCTTTCTCTTTGGCAAATTTGTACCAAAGATCCCTCATCCAGCAAGTGGTTCCTTCCCATTTGCAAGTTCTCCATTTTACTCTCACATGATTCTTGGTTTCTGCACATTTTCTGTCCTGTGGCTGAAGCCTTGCTGATAGAAAGGGAAGGGAGCCTTCCAGTAGATTTGCATTCAGCCTTTAGGACAAGTTTCACATGATATCATGCTCTATAGGAACTTTAAAAATAAAGATTCAAAGTTTTCCCCCTGGTCTTAATTATGTGGTGGTGTAATTTACATTCTTTCAAAGCTGCCATGTTCTGGGACCAAGGGAGAGTCACATTACCCTCACTGATTTGTTCAGGTGAAAACACCACAGACTTCGAGAACGACAAGACCATGTGATGATCTTTGAGAGAAGTGCTATAAAAGGAACTTGCCAGCTGATGACCCTTCCAATGGCCTGCATTTCATCTCATTCCAAGTGAATTCCGTTCTAACTGAGCATGTTCAGGTATATCTGTGGAAGGGAATTACAGTGACCATCTGGTCCAGAGCCATGTCAGGAGATGATCTCCAAAACATCTAGAATTAATAGTTCAGTGGGGCAGGCCATAGTGCTTGAAGCCAGTCACAGCTGTGGGGCCTGCAAGCCTCAGTGGTCTTGTGGGGATAGACCATGACCCCACAGAGCTGTGGGGATAGACCATGACCAGGTAAGTAGCATGCCTATCACAAGGCCTAGCCCACATTAAGTGCTCAAAATATAGTCTTGCTCTTTGTCCTACCATTTCTCTTCCACTGGCCATCCCTGCAGGTTGAGATTCCATGGCTTCCTTCTGTTGTCCATCCCAGGATTTTACTTTCCCAATTAGAGGAAAACTTTCCTCGTGTCCAATCCAAATCTCCCTACTTTATTTATGTTCATGGAGACCAGCAGAATAGTTCATCTTTTCCTTTTCTTCTATTCTTAAAACAAACCAACACCTCAGCATCTCTGGTTGGCCTGTGAAAATTAGGAAAAATCATTTCTATCCTGTCCCACAGCTCTGTGGTGAGATTAAATTATGTAAAGTACATGCAAATGCTTTGGAATTTGGAAGAGTTTAGGCCAACATATTATTCCCCGGCCTCACTTCCTTAGTTGAAATCTTTGTGGCTCCTGTCTGGATATAACAAGCACTCCTTATCTGGTCCCTCACACCCACTGCTGGTTCCCTCTGCCCCATATGCTCACCACACAAATACCAAACCCCACTGTCATTAATTTTCTCCCTCATTCTTCAGGCTTCTTACCACGGCTTAGAGTGGGGGGGGGGTGGGGGAAGAAACCTAAAGAAAATATCTCCAGTGTAGAAAACTGGCAAGGGATTTTTTTAATAACAACCAGTGCTGTTCAATAGAACTCAATAGAACTCTCTACAATGAGGGTGATGTTCTACATCTGTACTGTCCAATGCAGTAGCCACTAGCCATACGTGGCTAGAGTGGCCGAAGAACTACATTTTAAGTTAATTTTTAATTTATCATTATTTTAAATTTTATTCTAATTAATATAAATTTATACAGGCTAGTAGCTACCATGTGGGGCAGCAAAGATATAGACCAATGCTTCTCAAGCTTTATGATTCACAGGGATCTTGTCAAAATGCAGGTTCTGATTTGGTAGATCTGGGTTACAGCCTGAGATTCTGCCTTTCTAACACATGATTAGATGCTGCTGGACCAGAGACACTTCTTTACAAAGAACTTTTTTTTTTTTTCCGGAGAAAGAAAAACAGCAACCTGAAAAAGTGTAGAGAAAGGATATGAACAGGTAATTCACAAAAGAGGAGCCCCAAAAGGCTTTTAAGCATATGAAGATGTTCAAACTTACTGATCAGGCTAGTGATCAGTATAGACCAAATAAACAGCAACGTTATATTGCTTGACAACTGAGACTGGCGGTAATCAGAAGGCTAGGTGCCCCAAGTGTTCAGTAGGGATCACGTCCCGCTGATGGATGCGTAGGCTGGTGCAGCCATTCTGGAAAGAAATCTGGCGCTACTGATTTAAATTCAGTAGCTGCCTACCTATGACCTAGTCCCTAATGTCTTGTGTATATACTGCAAAGGAGTTCTCACACAGGTCAGGTAAGAAGGTTGTGATGGGGGAAGTGGAGCCAAGACAGGCCTCCAACACTGGGAGAGCAGATGGTAAAGTGCGGTGAATGCCCGGCACAGGATAATACGCAGCGTTTGCAAGCAATGTCTCTGATGTGCATGTACCGGTGTGGAGGGATCTTAAAGATGATAGTGCTGAATGAAAAAATATATATATATGAGTCAGAATGAGACATACCATACGATACCATGCTCAGAAATTAAAATACTCTCTACACAATCACAAGTCCTGTTTGGTAGACACACGTAAGTTTTCAAAACTACATCGTTGTTACTCTAGATCGATTGTATACAGTGGGAGCGAGGTGGCAGAATGGAAGCATGGAACAAAATCAAGAAAGACAGGGCCTTGCAAGGACTGTGAAGATGTGGCATGCGGCGAAGGAGAAGTCTGGAACTCAGCAGCCCGGACAAACTGGCCCCAGTGGCCTGACCGGCCTCATTTCCTGCTGTGTCCTCCATGTTAACACTCCCGGGACTGCTGACAAATTGGTCCTACTGCTCTCCTCCAGACGTGCACGGGCCATTCCTTCACAGACTCCTTTTTGCAGTGTGGAATCTCCCTCAGCCCCAGAACTAAGCTTCATCCAGGTGAACCCTGGCCTCTTTCATTCATGAAGTCTCCCTGATCATCAAAACCAGAATAAACACCTCTTTCTCTGATATCTGCCACAACGGTATTCCGCACCTCTCCCTCGGCCCTGATCACATACTGATTTACATCATTGGCCGCCATTTTGTAAAGACATAAAATAAAGGAACAGCCAGAAATCAACATCAACAAGACTGGTACTCCGAGCTTGTAAGCTCCTGGAACACAGGGTCAGTGTCTCCATTCTTTTCAGGATCCTCATCAGCATCTATTAGCATATATTTCAAAGACCTGCTTAATAGGAGCTGACTAATTTGGTTAACCATGCCTTTATGAAGAGAACGCGCAGCATTTGCTTCTCAACTAGAAGGCAGTGTAGTTGAACAGAGCATTCAGAGTTGAAGCAGTCAGGAGTGTGTGGAAAAATAGGGTTTGCAGACCAATGTCATTAGCCATCCTTATAAATATTTTTTTATATCCACTAAATTAAAGCAATAAAGATAACACATTCAGTAAAGATAACGTCAACAGCGCTTTATACATCCTAAACTAATCACAGTGAACACTGTTCAGTTAATTACAATTTACCATTGCCTGTTGTTCAGAATCTCTTCAGGATATCTTTCTTCTGCAGTTTTAGTGGGAGGCTTGTAAAGTTGGTATCCTCTGTTTACAAACACTGAGCATAATAACTACCATTTGTTGAGTATCTAGTCTATTTCCAGCTGTCCAGCCTTCAGCCCGTTTTTCCCCCACAATCCCTTTTTTAAGACTGAGGAGATAGAGGGTCAAAAGCAGCAAAACAACTTCTTCAAGGTTATCAGCGAGTAGGCGACAAAGCAAGCGTGGTTTCAAACCAGGTTCATCTGACACCCAAACTGAAACCCTGTCCACTCTCCACTTGTGCCAAAGAGCTGTCTAGTATCCGATTCTCCAAGCGAATATCTGTTCGATAGCATGCCCCTGAACGTCTAACTCATAGAAAAAAAGTGCTTCTGATTTGTATAAACAATGGTTCTCAAATATGCATGCACTTTGGAACCATCGGTGAATGCTACTGAATCGGTCCGGAGGCGGAGCTTAAGCATCACATCATTTTGAAAGCTTCCAGATGACTCTAATGCGCAGCCAGGGTTGAGACCCCCTGGCACAGACTCAGGATAGGTGGCCAGATGCAAGTCCACACATGCCAGGATGGGAAAATGATTTGCATAATAAAAACTGCCCTCATCCCTTTTTTTCAAAATTGAATTTCTGTAGGGACAAGATTTCCATCTTTTTTACGAGATGTTTACTAACTTTCTCTCATCCCTCTCCAGCTTCTTCTTGCCTCTTTGGAACACAAACAGCAATACAGGAAGTAAATATCCTACTAAGAGTCTGATAAGTGCAGACCTTCACAGCAGGGCTATTTTCTGAGCTGCCTTGGTCAGGGACGTCCACCTGCTATATGACGAACCACCCAAACTCTCGGTGACTTTACACGACTGAAGTTTGTCTCTGGCTCTCATTACTGTTCAGCAGGCAGCCTTCCACATGGTGACTCCGGGACCCAGATTCTCCACACCTTGTGGCTTCACCCCTGTAGCCACTGACTCTTTTGCCGGATCCTTGCTGTCTGGCGGGCAGATGAGGAAAAGAAACATCGCAGAGAATCTCCCCTTAGGGAGGAGGATTTTACGGGCCAGGCTTGGAAAGCTGCATGTCCTTTCTTCCTATGTTACTGTTTAATTCACCTCGAGGTCACTTAGGACCTTTGGAAGTTTTCCCAAGACTTACATTCAAGTCCTCTTACCTACTCTAGATGGAAATTAATTTAATAGTTTCTGAGTGCCCACTAAGTTGCAGACGAGTTATGTTATATACATTCTCTCACTGCATCATCACAATAATCCCATAAAGGATGTGCTGTTTTTACAGAGGACAGTGAAACTAATGGAATTTAAGTGACCTGACCATACTGAGATATTAGATACCAGAGCTCAGACCGGAACCTTGGTCTTCTATGACTTTCCATTGGTGTGTTCAATTTTGATCTTTAAGACCATTATACTGAAACTTTGATCTTAACATAATCTGATCAGATTACAAGAGAGTAGTTTTCAGAAGTGGACTCTCTCTCCCACTCTGCTTCCCAAGACCATGCAGAGTCCTCTGGCTCTCTCTGCCCCTGCACATGGTCACCTTTATTAGATGGCATCAAAACGTCTGGGGCTCCTGGGTGGCTCAGTCTGTTAAATGTCTGACTCTTGGTTTTGACTCAGGTCATAATCTCACAACTCGTGGGTTCGAGCCCCGTGGCCAGGATCCTACCTCCCTATCTGCCCCTGCCCTGCTCGCGTGCATACGCTCTCTCAAAATAAATAATTTTAAATAGACCAAAATAAATGAATAATTTAAAATAGGCCAAAATGTCTTACTCTTTGTTATTCTTTAATCTTTGTTTGAAAAGAAAAACAAAAGGCTTTCAATATCAAAATCTAGTTTGTTGTTAGGTATTAATTTCCATTTTATCAAACACGGACTAGCCTAGGATTAAGATGGGTTACCTCAGAGGCTTTCAACCTCCAATAAATCTGAGTGAATGTTTTGGCCCCATTGGATGAGAAGTTGCTTCATTCAGAATGCAGAATTCCTGTATGTAATCTGCCAGAAGAAAAGCTCCAGCCTGGGAACATTCCCCCACATGTCCAACCAAATTTCTCGTTTCAAATCTCTTCCTTCTTAATTCTTAAATATGCAAACCTGCTTTTGTACTTCTTTTAAAAAGATACTGCTAAAAAAAAATTTAAAAAAATTAAAACAAAAAGACACTGCTAGACTTTTCATTCACTCATTCAACAAATTTTAATCAAGTGCCCACTTGGAGTCAGCACAGAACTAGATTTCTGGGAGGGATGCAGTGATGGAGAAGGCCCCAGAAATCACCTTTGGTGAGCTCACGATTTATTATAAGGAAGGAATACACAACCCCCCATGATATGCCGCTATATTCACTCAAAGATAGAGGTGTGCTGGGAGGTGCAGGGCCCTAAGGGAGGGAGAAACCAATTCTGCTGGAGAGGAAAGTAATGAAGTGACATTAGACGCAGTATTTATAGGGGTGCCTGGGTGGCTCAGTCAGTTAAGTGTCTGACTTCGGCTCAGGTCATAATCTCGCAGCTTGTGGGTTCGAGCCCTGCATCACTCTGTGCTGACGGCTCAGAGCCTGGAGCCCACTTCAGATTCTGTGTCTCCCCCTCGCTGTCCCTCCCCCGCTCATGCTCTGTCTCTCTCTCTCTCTCTCAGAAAAATAAAGACCTATTTAAAAAAAAAATTTTTTTTTAATAAAAGGTGGAGCATTTGCTGTGGGCATTAAAGGGAAATGGGAGATTTTAAATCACAGGATGAGAAGAATGGCATTCTAGGCAGAAGGAATGGCAGAACCAAAGGCTCAGAAGCACATGGCCTGGAATGGCCCAAAACTCAGACTTGACACTCAAGGAGGAGGGTGGGAGAGATTTTGCTAGGGGAAACAGTGAGAAGTCATTACAGTTTTCTGCTGCTACTATTATTTTCTTATTATTGTTTTTGATGTTCTGTTATAAAACGCAGATAGGAGGGGTGCTTGGGTGGCTCAGTCGGTTAACCACCCGGTTTCAGCTCAGGTCATGATCTCACAGTCCACGAGTTCGAGCCCCACATTGGGCTCTGCACGGGCAGTGTGGACTCTGCTTGGGTTCTCTCTCTCTCTCTCTCTCTCTGCCCCTCCCCTGCTCCCTCTCTCTTCTCTCTCTCACTCTCTGTCAAAATAAATAAATAAACTTAAAAAAAATAGATAAGAAAAAAACATGGGGAGCTAAGATGACCAATGAGTAAACGACTGTGGCAGTCAGTTCTGGAAAGGAAATGATGAGGGACTGAGTGAGCTTTGGGGGGCCAAGGAAGAGTAACAAGAGGGGATCCTGGGTGGCTCAGTCAGTTGAACGTCCAACTTCAGTTCAGGTCATGATCTCACGGTTCATGGGTTCGAACCCTGCATCAGGCTCTCTTCTGCCAGCAGAGAGCCCACTTCAGATCCTCTGTCCCCGCCTCTCTCCGCGCCCCGCCCCCCACACTTCTGCGTGCTCTCTTTTAAAAATAAAATAAACATTAGAATAATAAGATATAAGAGATATTTCAAAGATACGATTGAGAAAACGTAAGGTCCCCGAGGGATCGGGGACAGGAAGCAGCAAGCTCCCATGTCCTGGGACTGGACATTGGAAATGTGGCGGCACCCTTCACCCGCGGAGCCAAAGTCAGAGGAGGTCAGGAGAGGAAGAGGGGTGACACGAGTGCAGACAGGATGGGGGCTGTAACACGGGAGGATACACGAAACAGCTACCTGCGTAGCACCACCAGGATGGTGACCCATGGTCTGGAGCCCCATTGCAACCAAACGCTGACTGTGCCCTTTGCCGACAAGACAGGCTGTCGCACTTGGTTGTAAGACTAGGAACTGAGGACAGGCTCTAGCTCTGATCTGCTATTAGCTCCATGGCCATAAGAAACTCGCCACTTAACTTCTGTGTTTCAGAACATTCCTCTTGAAACTCAAGCTTGTAATAGGTCACCTCCAAGTCATGGTTCTAAAATCCTCCTCTGGGGACTCACACTGGTTCATAATGAAAGATCTACGGAAAAAAAAAAAAAATGAGGAAAATTAGTGAGTGTTCTACAGAGAATTATTTAGGTAGACTTTCCACAATTACTAGATAACTAGATAGACAGGGTAGGTGAATGGGTGAGGAGAGAGAGAGAGAGAGAGAGGGAGGGAACTGTTATGTGGAAACTCCAATTTGCATTTTCTGAAAAGAACTTTCCTTTTATCCAAGAACATATCCTTCCTTCACTTTTGGTGTTGAAAAGCCCCTTCTTTCGTTCAAGACTGGTGATAGTGATAGTGATTGCTTGAAACCGTAATAGCAATCTTGGAATTTTCCAGCCTTCCATCGTTCTCACCTGTTTTGTTTGCCTTCTTAAAATTTTCTTAATCCATAACAGTGAAGAGTCCGAGAACCAATGTCCTAGCACGTCTCCCATCTGAGAGGCACGGGCCGGGCTACAACAGCAGAGTGATTGTTTTCTTTTCACAGACCCTGACCCTGTACTTCATACTCACCTTTCCGGTATGAGCGGCGGTTGTCTCCCGAGCACCACGGCCCACTGATTGTAATGTGACCCTGCCAACCCAGAAATTGGGGGATTTGCTTCTGGGGACCTTCAAAGAACACCATGTTTCCTTTCCTGACTTTTTTCTTTTCTTCCTCTTATTTTCTCCCATTAAAAAAAAAAAAAAAAAAAGAAGAAGAAGAAGAAAGAAAAGAAAAAGAAAGGCAAGAAAATCAGTGAGAGGACAGAAAATTCGTTCTCCAGATGATACTCTTGTTCATCCTGGGATTCTTTACACCCCCACATCCCAAGCCACCCGCCCCCGGCCTCCCACTGGAGCTGAATTGAGGTTTCTGGTTGTACAACTGTTGGCCGGAACACTATCCTCTCTTCCAAAAAAGACGGTTTTCAGGTGGAGGATATAGAGATTGGTTATGCTAAATCTTCACTACATGATCAGATAACAGAGATTAAGTTGGGGTATGCCCGGATCTCAGTCTGTGGGGCAATTATGGGATATCTCCACTGAAACCGGTAAAGAAACAGCTATTTGCTCCCTACAGGGAAACTCAGGACTGTAGCACAGGTTATACATTGGCCCTAACCCTACTGTGTACCTCCTAGTCATGATGGGCTTAATGGTTAATAATAGCTGTTATTTTTCAGGCATTTACTATGGACGAAACACACTTATACCAACCTCTAAAGTAAGAATCATTCCTCAATTTACAGAGAGAGCTGAGGGGGAGGGGAATTATTTCCTTGCCCCTATTACACAATTAGTAATGGAGGTGGGGTCTGAATCCAGATCTGTCCGATTACAAGCTCTAATTATTGGGCATTTTGGAGTAAATCCCCACCATCAGAAGGTCTAGACCCATTGCCAAAGCACAAAGAGACGATGGAATGAAAAAAGGGTCCCTCTCATGATCTGACAGGGGAGCTAGACTTTTCAACAATTAATTAGACTATCCAGCACGTTCAGAGGTGGGCTGGAATGCTGGGGCAAAGCAAGACGCAATTGTCACCTCAGAGAAGCCTTCCATCAGGGTTTCTATCTGAGGGTCGGTTGGTATGAACTTAGATGAGAAATCAATGTTCCTAAGAACAATAATGCCATGATTATTATTTCATAAGGAGGGTTGTCAACATCATGTTTGAAGGCAGAATTCAGGCTTTTTTTTTTTTTTAAGTTTATTTTTGAGAGAGACAGAAACAACGCGGGTGGGAGAGGGGCAGAGAGAGAGGAAGAGAGAGAGAATCCCAAGCAGGGTCCCCATGCTGTCAGCACAGAGCCCAACCCGGGGCTCAAACTCATGAAACCGTGAGATCATGACCGGAGCTGAAACCAAGCATGAGATACTTACCTAGTGGAGCCACCCAGAAGCCCCGAGGCTTCCTTTTCTTTTTAATTGAAGTATAGTGGACACAGAATGTCACATTAGTTTGTCTCCTCCACTTTCTTCCTGTGCTCTGGTTGGTTTCTCCCTGGCTTGGTTCACAGTCTCTTCAGCCTTGCCCTACACCCTGGAATCGCCAGAGAGACTGTTGCATTGGCCTTCACGTAAAGGTCTTGGGAGTGAGAAATACAGGTTTCCTTGATCTGGAAAGAATTGGCTTTGAGTGAAATTCCTGGGACTCTCCAGAGAGATTGAGGTCCCTGCGCCATGGAATATGTGTACGTTGCTATTGTGCTTGTTGTTTTCATTGAAAGAGCAAGGGTTTCTGTTCTAACTTTTAAATTCTGCATGCATGAATATATGCTTCCTGTGTTTTACAAAATAAGACAAGTCTATGGAAGGGGGAAAAGGGTGAAAGTACCCCTTTGCCCACACTGCTCACAGTAGGTAAGTACAAATAATAATGACTTGGTGATTCATCAAACAGACCTTTTCCTTTGTGTTTACAGCTTTGTATATATCTGGATATGAATGTGCATTTCTGTATTCATATTTTTTAATAAATTGTAACAGATATTACATATTTCTGTGCGATCAATTTTTCTCTTGACCAGATGTCTTGGAGAAACTTCAATACAAGGGAATATAAATTTCTTTAATTCTTTACACATTTTATTATAGACTATATTTAAAACAGAGAAAATGGAGACTCTGATGTAACAATAGTCTATGTATTTGCCACCTCGATTTATAGAATTATTGATTCTCAATGTCACCAAAATTTTTGAGAAATGGAACTTTGTTCATAGAGTTCAATTGCCTTTTTTAAAGCCCATTCCAATGTCATTCCCTTCCCCAGTTTCCCAGAAGATTCCACAATCCTGGGAGACTGTTGGATATACTTTTGATAGAAGCTGTTGGTTTTTTTTTTTTAATTACATGTATATGTTTCCATAAACTAATTATGACATTGTTCTGGGAGTTTTCGATACTCAGAAATAGTCTCATACCATGCATGCCTTTCTATGACTTACTTTTCTTGCTCAGTATTAATTTTCTATAAGTATCTAAATATAACCATATTGATACATGAGAGCTGACTAATTATTTTCATTATTAGGTTTTATTGTCTGAATTTATGATGATTACTTTATCCATGGGGGGGTGGATATTTAAGTCATTTTAAAACTTCTGCAGTGAACATAGTGCATGCTGCCTTGATCAGATGTATATCTCTTGGTGTCCTTTGGACACATGCCCATCATTTGTAGGACTCATCAGAACTTGTATTAACATGAAATATTAGTTAATTGCTACTTTATTAAAGAAGTGATACGCAGATATATGCAGTCAATGAGTGCAAGGTATCCCTCTAAGTTGGTCATGTTGATTTCTTCGGAAGTGTTAAGGACTTTAATGAACTTCCATTTCCAAGAAATTGGAAATGACCATATAGTATCACCCCCTGGGATTAAACCTTTTATATCCAAACACAACAGATCACAGCAGGGATGTCCACAGTCCCTTAAGAAAATTACTCCCAAGCCAGGCGGGATCTGACTACAACCCAAATGAAACATTACTGTTCTGAAGATAGAATATAGCCATCAAAATGGGTACTGTCTCCTAGGAAGCCCAGGGGGAAACTCAACAATGCTAGTACAGTCATCGCATCAAAGAAGGGAAGCCAGAACTACAGATTTCTAAACCACGGCTGTAGAGCTGATCCTTACACGCTTCTATGCCTTACTCACCACTAAGATTCCTTTTTCGTTCCTTGATTATCAATCAAATATCATACTGACCCTTAGGACTTTGAGTGCTTCCCTTTACGTGCCATATTTTTTAATGTAAATGAATACAATGGCATTCTGATAATACAAGTCCGTCCCACGCACATGTCTTCAGAGTTCACCACAATGAGATGGTCCCTTCTCAAAATGCTGAAAGCGTCAGGTTTGAAACTGAGACCCGGAGCTTCAGAACTGACAGAGGTAAATAGGGGTAATGAATGCCACCCGAGCAGGTCCTTGGTCACAGCACTGTGGCTCTCTTTTCTTGGGTCTGCCACACGATAATACCTGACTATGTGCACGCGGTTTCTGTAATTTGCACATTCTAAGTTCTATCAATGTCTTATATACCTTTCTCACCCCCCCCCCCCGCCGGCCCCCGCAAACAGAAGTCACAATAAATCTGAGTCCCAGTAATCCTAGAGGCAACATGTCAGCCAAGTGGGTGAGTCTAAGCCCAAATGCCTCAGCCCAAAAGTTAATGCACATAGGGAAAATCCAGGTGACTTAATCCTTCCACTGAAAGAAGAGAGCGTGGCCACCTGGAAAACTCTAAAACTTGGAGTATATTTTTTCATGGTACCTTAATGCAATTTTTCATGCGTCACACATTGATACTATCTTCATGATGAAAAATGATTATGAGAAATAGCATAAGCTTGACATTTAGGGTTGTGCGTATGTGGTTTGACTGGTATTCCACACATCAGGAAGAAAGGTTCAAGAGATGTTAAAAAAAAAAAGCCACATTGTTATTTTATGAAGTGAGAGTATTAAATGGCCCATCTTGCAAAATGATGGAATGGGGCGGTGATTAGAGCAAGAAAAGAGAGACTGTGACCATTTCCTACCCTCTGACCACTTTCCCAACAAATAATCAGAGCTGTGATAATTACTGGTTTGTTCAAGTAAGAATTTGCATCTTCAAATATATGAAAATCACTGGCAATCCCTGCTGTTGTTTCTGATGTCTTGGCATTGCATTAAAAACGTTCCTGATTTTTAATGAAGGTCAGATTCCTTCATAACAGGAAAACATCTGTCATAAACACTGTACAAATATTTATAGGACTAAACTGGCAGTATGCAGCCTCCTCTCTCCCCTTTTTAATCGGAACTGAATGTCCAAGGGCAAACACCATAAGAGCAGCAAACAAAGAGGGTCACGGAGTGCTGATATGAGGGACATTGACACATTGTCACCTCAGAACTTGTCTCCAAGTCAGGCAAAGAAAGCACAATGTGGGAAGTTTCCAGTTATTTCAGGATCTTTGCCAGACTCTTTGGTATATGCTATTTGACAACAGTCTCTTTTCTTCTGTGTTTTTTCATTGAAGACATTCTATTTTCTCCATGGGGGATACCTGAGCCACAGATTTGTTATTTTTATCCCGATAAGCTCCTCCATACCTGTATTCTATCTGATTTAATTCAATATAGCATTTTCATTTTACCCTATATTGAAACAACAGTTCTATGTGACCAAGAATATCTAAACCAGTAATGAGAAAACAAAGGGGGACTGGAAAGACTCAATCAACGTCTCAGTAAAAAGCAGAAATATCAGATCCTAAATAAAAGAAACTGTCTTCCAACCTCTGTTTTACAGTCTCACTATCACTATCATCACACAAAATGTATCTCAGACGTGGTTCACTCTTCTCTACTCGTTCTCTACAAGTCAGTGGGTGAGGGTGAGGGTTTTGTTTTTGATGCTTTATTTCACCACAGTGATTTTAAACAACTCTAAATTTGAGGCACTAGGGTGGCTCAGTCAGTTGAGTGTCCAACTCTTGATTTTGGCTCAGGTCATGATCCCAGAATTGTGGGATCAAGCCCCACATCAGATTCTGTGCTGAGCATAAAGCCTGCTTGGGAATCTCTGTCTCTGTCTCTCGGTCTCTCTCTCTCTCTCTCTCTCTGCCCCTCTCCCCCATTCATGCACCCTCTCAATAAAGAAAGAAAGAAAGAGAGAAAGAAAGAAAGAAAGAAAGAAAAATAAAAAATAAAAGAACTCTAAATTAATTACGATTTCTCTCTGCTTTGGCTTCATGCTTTGTGAATCCATAAAAATGGCAGACTGTCACAATGTTTTACTTAGAAATCAATACCAAAGTTCACTCTAGGGAAAATCAAGGTAAGAATGCTTTGATCTGCATGGTTCTCCCAACCTTCTGGTTTGGCACCTCTCGCACCAAATGTGGGAAGAAGATAAAATGTGTGGGTTTTGGAGCCTGGGAGATCTGATGTCAGATCTGGCACATGTTGTGACCTGAGCTCGCTAATAAATCTCTTCAGCACCAGCTTTTCACATCTCAGAAATGGGGTTTTTGTAGTGGTTGAATCAGTGTTGTAAAAGCACTTAGCAGTGTGTTTCAAGTTCAACAAGGACCCAATAATGTTTCTTTTCCTGCAATTCCATTCCCTCTCCTTCCATTTGACTTCACATTTTAATCCAAACTTGTAAATGATTCATGGGTCAAAAAAAAAAAAAAAAAAAGGAAAGTTAGAAAATATTTTGAACTAAGCACAAATGAAAATGCAGCATATCAAACGTGTGGGAATCCACTGAAGCAGTACATAGAAACATGTAGCACTAAAATAAATTTATTAGAAAAGAAGAAAGTTCTCAAATAAATAACCTGGGTTTCCATCTTATATCTCTAAACAGAGAAGAGCAAATCAAACCCAAAATAAGCAGAAGAAAATAAATAATGAAAGACAAGTAGAAATCAATGAAATAGGAAACAGAAAAATAATTGAGAAAATCAAAGAAAGCAAATCCTGGTTATTTGAGAATATCAATAAGTTGGTGAAGATTCACCTAGCCTGATCAGGATAAAAGTGAGAAAAGACACAAATTACCAATATCAAGAATGAAGGAGGCAACATCACAACAAATTCTGTAGATACTAAAATGATAATAATAAAATATTACACACACCTTTATGCTCATAAATTTAAGAACTATATGAAATGGACAAATTCATTGTAAGATACAATTACCAAAGTTCATTTAAGATGAAACAGATATTGTGAAGGTCATATAGTGTATCTTGTTATCACGTTTTGTTTTTTGTTTGTTGTTTTTTTTTTTTTTTGAGAAAGAGAGAAAGAGAGAGAGAATGGGAGGGGCAAAGAGAAAGGGAGAAAGAGAGAATCCCAAGCAGCCTCCACACTGTCAGTGCAGAGCCTGACATGGGGCTCCATCCCACAAACCATGAGCTGAGCCGAAATCAAGAGTCAGACACTTAACTAGCTGAGCCACCCAGGCACCCCATATAGTGTATCTTTTAAGGAAACTGAATTTGTATTTAAAAACCTTCCTACAAGTGAAATTCCATGCCCAGATGATTTTATTAACAAATTCCAGTAAACACTTAAGAAAGAAATAACACCAAATCAAAACAAATTCTTCCAGCAGATTGAAGAGCAAAGCGTATTTTGCAACTCATTCTGTGAGGTGAGCATTGACACCAAAACCAAACAAATATGTTACAACAAAAGAAAACTATAGATCAGTAACCCTCATGAGTATAGATACAAATATTCTTAACAAGTTTTAGCAAATCAAATCCAACAAAATGTATTAAAAGAATAATATATCACGGCAGAAATGCAAGATTGGTTTAACATTAGAAAACCAATATAATCGGGATGCCTGAGTGGCTCAGTCAGCTAAGTGTCTGACTCTTGATTTCAGCTCAGGTCATGATCTTATGGTTCATGAGTTCGACCCCCACGAGGTCTGTGCAGAAAGGGTGAAGCCTGCTTGGGATTCTGTCTCCCTCTCTCTCTGCCCCGCCCCCACTTGCTCTCTATCTCTCTCCAAAATAAATAAAATTAAACTTTAAATGTTTATTTATTTTTGAGAGAGAGACAGAGAGAGAGACAGAGAGACAGAGTGTGAGTGGAGAAAGGGGGCAGAGAGAGAGGGAGACACAGAATCCAAGCAGGTTCCAGGCTCTGAGCTGTCAGCACGGAGCCTGACATGGAGCTCGAACTCATGAACTTGAACTCATGAATGCAAGATCATGACCTGAGCTGAAGTCTGATACTTAACCACTGAGTCATCCAGGCACCCTTAAAATTAAACTTTAAAAAAGTATATATAACCATATAATCATTTCAGTCAATGCAGAAAATGTATTTGACAAAATCCAACATCAAATTCTAATAAAAATTCTCCAAAAAAAACCCCTTAGAAATACAAAGGAACACCCTTAAGTATCCGTAAAAACCTGCAGCTAACATCAGATTTAATGGTGAAAGATTGCACGCTTTCCCCCTAAGTCCAGGAACAAGGCAAGGATACCCACTCTCATCACTTCTATTCGACATAATACTGGACTGTAGCCAATGCAGCAAGACCAGAAAATGAAAAAAGAAAAAAAGACACCCACATTTGAAAGACAGAAATAAAACTGTCTTTATGCACAGGTGACACAAACATCTATATGGATCATTTTATGGAATCTACTAAAAAATTATTAAAATTAATAAGTGAGCTTACCAAAATTATAAGCTATAAGGTCAATAGACAGAAATTGTTTTTTTTCTAAATACTAGCAATAAATAATCGGAAATTGAATTTTTTTAAAAATACCATCCATAATAACACAACAAACATGAAATATTTAGAAATAAATCTGACAACAAAAATGAAAGACTGTTAGACTAAAAACTACCAAATCATACTGAGAGACATTAAAGAAGATCTAAATAAATGGAGAGATCTACTTTGCTCCTGGGCTAGAAGACTCAAGACTTTTAAAATGTTAGTTCTCTCTAAATTGATCTAAATTCAGCGCAATCTCAATCAGTATCCCAGCAAGCTTGTTACAGAAAGGGGCGGGCTGAGTCGAAAAATTCATGTGGAGTTGCAAGAACCTCAGAGAACAAGAACCATTTTGAAAAATAAGAACAAAGTTGGAATAATCACATGCCAGTCTTCAAGGCTTATTAAAAATCCGTAGTAGTCAAGACAATTGGTATTGATGTCAAAATAGACAAATATATCAGAACGAAACAGAATCCAGAAATAGACCACACATCCATGATAACTGATTCTGATGCAGGTACAAAGGCAATTCGGTCGAGAAAGAATAGTCTTTTTAACAAATGATGCTGGAGAGTTAGATAGCCACATGAAAGCATAAATAAATTAAGTTAATCTTCATCCCAATTTCACACCATATACAAAAATTTACTCAAAACGGATCTTGGACCTAAATGTAAAACTGAAAACTGGAAAAATTCTAGAAGGAAACATGGAAGAAAATCTTTGTGACTTTGGATTAGGCAAAGATCACATACAACACCAAAAGTGAAATCAATTTTAAAAAAAAAAAAAAACCTGTTACATCAAGTTTCGTCAAAATGAAGAACTTTTGATCTTTGAAATACACTATTAAGAGAATAAAAAGACAAGCCATAGATTAGAAGGCAATATTTGCCAATCATACATCTGATAAAGGAATTGTACCCACAATATAAAAAGAACCCTGAAAAGTCAACAATAAAAAAACAAAAACCTGAGTTTTTTAAAATGAGGGAAGGTTTGAATACATACTTCTCCAAAGAAGACACAGGAATTGTAAGTAAGCACGCAAAAAGACAGCCAACACCATTAGTTGCTGGGGAAATGCAAATGAAAATCACAATGAGAAACAACAATATGCCTATTAAAATGTCTCAAATGAAAAAGACTGACTATACCAGGGGTGCGTGGGTGGCTGAGTCAGTTAAGCGTCTGCCTCTGGATTTTGGCTCAGGTCATGATCTCACAGTTTGTGGGATCGAGCCCTAACCCAGAGTCTGTGCTGCCAGTGAGGAGCCTGCTTGGGATTCTCTGTCTCCTTCTCTCTCTCTCTCTGTCCCTTCCCCCACTCGCATGCGTGCACGCTTTCTCTCTCTCTTAAAATAAATAAACAAACTAAAAAAAAAGAAAAAGAAAGAAAGAAAAAGACTGACGAACCCAAATGTTGGCAAGTTTGGGTAGCAACTAGAACACTAATATGCTGCACTTGGAAATGCAAAATGGTAGAACCACTTTAGAAAATAGTTTGGCAGTTTCCTAAAATGTTAAACACACACCTAACAACATACCCAACCATTCCACTCCTAGGTCCCTACCATGAAAAGCAAGCACAAAAGTTTATACAACTGTCCATCCAGCTCCGTTTGTATAATAGTGAAAACAAACCAAAAAGTGGAAAAAATCCCAATGGCCACCAACAGCAAATGGGTATCCCAACTGCAGTGTCTGTGTATAGTATTCAGCAATAAAAAATAGCAAGTATTTTATCATTCCATTCACATAAAACTCTAAAAAATGCAAACGTACCTACAGTGACAGGAAGCACTTCAGTAGTTGCCTGGGGCTGGATGTTGAAGGACCTCGTGCGGTGAATTACAAAGGGCACATGAAAACTTTGGGGAGGGATCAGTATGTTCATTGCGTTGATTTCGGTGGTAGTTCCACAGTTGTATATACCTTATCAATTCAAATACTTTAAATCCATGACATTTTCTCCAAGTCAATTACAACTCCAGAGAGCTGTTAAAAAATCGTTAATTAAAAAAGTAATCCAACTACCCTTAGGTGAAAATGAACCTCCTTACATTTAAAAGTGTGTCATCAGGAACAAGTGCCTTGGTAAGTTGGTCAGTGAAAACTGATTTTATTCTGACCTCTAGTTTGGGGCTCATTCTTGTTTCTTTGTGTTGAGCAACACTTGACACGGTTGCCCTATCCTCTCACCTGTTGTTTCTGTGGTTGGGGAAGTGATCACATGGATTTCTCCTACGCTAGAACCAATTTTCACCCTGAAATACCTTATTCGTGCTCCAATGACCACTTTTCAAGTGGATGATGATCATTTTCAAGCTTCCACTTATTAAGCATCTACTATGGGCCAGGCAGTTGACATGTACTAGCCCAGATGCTCACAACAATCTTACGAGATAAATTATTTTCTCATTCTCCAGATGCGTTCTCTTGCTTAAAATTAGCGTTGTTCCTAATCAGCAGGGATGCGTTCAGGACCTAGACTTGTCCACGAAAGCCTCACCTGCCAGACAGATTCTGTGGCGTGGCAGATACATCAGCGTGCCGGTGACAGCACCAATGTCATGTCTGATCAAGGAAAGACACAAACAAGGAAGTATTTAGCTGCCTGGATTTGTCCCACTTGGGGTGCTTTCCCCTTCAGGCTTCATAACGGTCTTTAAAAAACATTCAGCCAAGTCCTCAGTGTGTTTTACCAAACACTTTTCCCCTTGATTTTTAAACCCATGTGTTATTTCAGGAATAATGAAAACCATATGTCGCTGACATATTTACACTTAAATCATCAAGATGTTGTTTGGTCAGAACTTTTTGATGTCCTCTGAGATTTTTTTTTTTTTTAATGGGACCCTCCTAGAGGCAGTAAGTCCCCATCACAAATAAACAAATTAAAACAAGAAGAAGCCTGAATAGGGACCCAGTTTCAGGCTGGCCGCGTGGGATGGATTTGAGACTTGGCAAACTGCGATCATTTTGGAATTGTTTAATTCTGGTTCTAGCTCAGAAGAAACCATGAAAATTTGACTTCAGTGAGAAACTCTTCACTGATCCAGTGACATTTCAGAATGTGTTCTTGGACTCTTAGAAGGCCAAATGCAAAAGGTAGAAGGCAAACCAAAGTACCAGCTTCTGAGACTTGATGAAACTGACAATTTACCGTGAAAATCCCCTAACGAAACAACCCCTTTGGGAAAGATGCAGTCACAGTTGCTCAGACAATCTGCCCCCTGTTTTCTCCAACAGGCATCCCCACACTCCAACAAACTAGAGGCTTCCTTCTTGCTGGGGATACTATGCCGAGCTCACCTGTAGTTCATGTAAACCTGTCCTCCTAGAATTCCTCCAAAGACAAAGACAACTCCTTGATCATACTTTGGTGTTTCCAAAGCCCTTTTCACCATGCCAAGTACCTGGGAGAGAAGCCAAGCAAATCTGAGTCTAAAAGTGCCGTTTTCAGAACATCTCACTCAGGATGGCGCCAGTGATGAATGGACAGAAACACGTGCTGTTTTCCGATCCCAACACTGCTGTGTGGCCTTGGGCAAGGTCTTTCACCCCTCGCGGCTCAATTTCTTCATCAGTAGAAGGAATGTAAGAATGTTATTCCAACAGGTCGATGTGTGAATTAGTGATACTGCCACACAAGAGATTCATATAAAAACTCTTTTTCTTCTTTTATTTTTAGAAAGAGGGAGGGAGAGAGAGAATCCTTAAGCAGGAGCCACACCCGGCGCAGAGCCCAATGTGGGGCTCCATCCCACGATCCTGGTATCATGATCTGAGCCAAAATCAAGAGTTGGACACTCAATGTACTGAGCCACCCAGGCTCCCCAAGAGGGTCATATAAATTGAAGTGATTCTGGCAACTCGAAGAATGGAGAGAAAAATCCTTTAAAAAATGTTTGTTTATTTGTTCGTTTATTTTGAGAGAGAGAGCATGAGCAGGGCAAGGGCAAAAAGAGAAGGAGAAAGAGAAAATCCCAAACAGCCTCCACACTGTCAGTGCACAGCCAGACACGGGGCTCGATCCCACGAGCAGCAAGATCGCGACCTGAGCCAAAATCAAGTCAGACGCTAAGTCTACTGAGCCACCCAGGTGGCCAAGAGAAAAATCTTTAAATGTTAATTCATAGGAACAACAATTTTCTGCTTCAAGGTATTGCTACTACACTTCATAACACATTTATAAAAATACGCAATTATGAAACCTGAGAGATGACGTCATTGACCAGACTTGAGCCTTCCCCGTTCGGTTGCCTCATACATATTACTTGGTCTCCAGACTACTCACAAGTACCCGCTTATGGCAGAGGCACTGTTTTTCTTATACCAAAGTGTATGAGGGATTGCCATATGTGTGTATTTTTAAAATGCGTGCGTTCTTAACAATTTTAGAGCTGGAACGTGGTCCAGCTTTGTAGGTGAGGAGGAAACTGAAGTCAGCAGTGTTCAAGGACTTGTCCAAGGTCACAATACTATTGTCAGCACTTGGGGAAGAGTTCCCAGGCCAGTATTCTTGCCACCTCATCCCAGTTTCCAACGTGTAGTACCGTTTTTTGTTTGCTCTTCTCTTCCTTCTTTCTTATAACCACATAACAGAACTTAAAATATAATCCAGAATCAATTTGCTCTATTTTTAAAAAAGAATACCCTGTCATCGTGACAGCTGTACCTGGCCCTCCCAGCCTAGGACTGTAGACAAAGCCCCCCAGGGAGTACTCAAGCTTGTGGTGCTGGTGGAATGTTCCGGAACGCTGCAGTCAGCTGACACATGGGGAGGCCTGCTTGTGATTACCAGAAAACTCGGGGGAATGGATGGGTTTGGGAAACATTTTTGTAGGGTTTTGCTAACAGAAAAAAGAAAGGGAATCTGGTATATGTTAATCGACAGATTATTCCAGAAGAGTGTCCAAAAATATAAAATCGAAATTGGCAAATTCAAGAATGTCTGAAACATGGAACGTTGCCGAGATGCTCATGTGCCTTGAGCAAAGTGATGACATTTGCTTTCATGCCAAATTCCAGAGAGTCTCAGTTCACGGTTTCTACTTGCTGTCCGTCCTCACTCCATCCTGGGCTGCTTCCGTAACGTGGGCTTCCTAAATTGAGTTTGGGGACGAGCGTTCCAGGTTATCTTGATTCCTATTGCCTTGGTTAAATTTACCCCCAGTCGTGCCATGCCACTGCAACAGGCAGTGTGGACGACGCCTCTACCTCGGTGTGACAGGAGAACTCAGAGGAAGCTAAGAAAAGCTGACCTTGCCTGGAGCCAGGATTCACAGATGTTTCCAAGGAAGGAAATGGACATTGTCAGGGCGCCTGAAGGCTAGAAGTCTTTGAGGATGGGGAGAAACATGAAAGGGCACCCCCAGGGTAACACTGCTGCTTGGGGTAAGGGAGGGCTCACGTGAAATCACAACAGCTAGAAGATGATCCCCAGCCTGCCCACCCAGGGCACTCCTTGGCCATTGCCACACTTTTCCCTGATAGCTCAGCCCAGCTGTTCCCAGCTGTGAGGGCCCGGCACATCGCATGTGGGAGCATGAAGGCATCAACCACCTACTCCCAAGGTCAGCTGGCCATTCCCCCTGAGGATACGTCTTTAAACCTGTCCCTTTGTTTCAATGTTTCTTGGCCATTAGGTATGGGGGCCTAGATTTTAGGACCGGTGGCTACTTAACATTTGGTTTGCAACTGAAGGGTAGGAGATGCCTTGGTGCCCCACCCCCATTGTCGCTCATAGGTCAATGGCCTGCTTTCCTGGTGTTGGATCCTGTGGAGGGACTGCCCTGGCTACAGGAACATGCTCTATGTGTCAGAGGGTTAACCAGCCTAGGGACTGTCCACGCCCCGTGGCTTATGGACAAATAACCCATAGGGGACACTTCCCAGCTGTGTCCCACAAACGGTGGCAGCAGGTTGAGCCCCACTTTCCCTCAGGGGTCAACAGCGCACTCACCCACTGTGCTGCGGCCTCTCTTCCCCGCCTACCCCACCAGTGCTTTCGGGCTGGTTGCCAAAGCAACCGAGTTGTTCCTGAATCCTCGTTTTAGGTCCTGCTTCCGTGGGGACCTAACGTAAAATATTCAGTAAGTATTCACGGTTAAAGTCATTCACTAAGCACCAGGCGCCGTTCTGGATGCTGGGAGTGCAGAGAAGAGAGGAGCGAGGCCACCTGAGCAAGTCCTGAGTTACTGTGTGTTTTTAGAGGAGATAAAAGCAGATACCCCAACAGCATGTATCAAATGGCAGAGAGTGCAAAGTTCCATGAAAGAATAGAAAAGACAGTCTGGAAATTCAGAGAGGAAACACACACGTGGCCACAGACTTAGAAGGGAAGCTAGGAAGGCTTAGGAGTGAGGCAGATCGGAGCTCACCTGAAGGCAGGGGAGGTATGTAGGTAGGTAGATACCGGTAAAGAACATTCTCTCCGAGGAGAGCTGACCAGGTGCAAACATCACTCCTGTGACCCTGGCCCGCAGATCCTGCTGAGGTTCCGATCTCCAGCCTGGCCAGTCAGCTGTAGGGTTGGGGGGCTGCCCGGAAACTCTGCTCGGAAGCAAATAGGCCTCACTGGACAAGCCAGCCTCCCGTGGGAAGTGTCACGAATATAAGTTATGTTAGGGGCCTGACAGTTCTCGGGAGGGGAGACTGGAGGACCCAAGTCTCTTAGTTTCGGCATTCTGATGCTTTGACATCCAGGGCCTGGCTGACATGGGAGGGTCGGCCCCTCCCAGGTTAGCCAATCCTAGAGACAGGGAACAACTTGCCCCTAAGCACACATTCCAAATACAAACCCACATCCCAACATCTCCTTACTGGGCTCTCACACTCTGGGCCACTACCCACCTGCCCTATCACCCAGGACTGAGTTCCAGACAGCCCCAGCAGTCTGCCGAAATTCTTCAGACCAGCCAATCCTAGCTTACCGTTGCTTTCTCCTGGAAACCACAATAAAGGCTCTTGCCGAAGTCTCCCTCCTCCCTCTCCCTCCTGACAGCCTCTGGTGCCTCCTCCTTGCGGCCCCTTGTGACACAGCCTGCCCCTTCCCCGTGGGATCGGTGACAATTTTTTTGGCCTCACCATACCTCCATCTTTCTACTCATGCACTGTCTTCTAAAACAGAGACTCACAGAGGGACGGAGTCTGGAGGCAAAGAGAGAAAGAAGGTACTGAGAAGAGAGGGTTGTGTGAGCAGAAACAGAGAGAGAATGGCCGGGCAGCGTTCCAGGTCCCCTGACGCCAGGCTGCCTGATGCCTGGGTCTGTTTGCTGCTTTGTCTTCCATCCCCACGTGGCCCAGCACCTAACCTCCTAATGAAGGTGCAACCTGAATGTGTCTGTTTGCTCCCGCAGCAGGAGAGCAGAACCTGAAGGAAAAAATAAGGGATAGTCACTGAATCACGTAATTTTGGCATCGGGAGGGCCACTGATAATCGTCTAGCCTAAGGATGCAAAAAGTACTTTCTGTTAAGGAAAAGATGGGCAAACTGGTTTACTTTCAGTTAAGAACATGCCTTCATCAGAAGACACCGTGAAGCTACTAGGTAAAAGCTAAGCCGCAGGGAGGGAGAAGATGCTCACAACACATACGACAAGAAATGTGTATCTACAATGTATAACTCATTCCTACGAATCCACGGGAAAGACAGACTGGCCAGTTTTCAAAATGTGCTAAAGAATGGGATAGGTACATCAGAAAAGGGAATGTCAGAATGATAGAATAAGGCATATGAGGGGCAACTGGGTGGTTTAGGAGATTAAGCTTCCGACAATTGATGAGGGAGTTTAGGGCAAGCTGACTGGCTGCAAACACCCCCCACCTCCAGGCAGGGTGTGCGGGATATTCTTCAGGCACTCCTGGCTGCCCAAGAACAAAGGAAAGGGGTAAACAAAGGGTTAGCTGATAGATCGTAGTCCTGCAGGACCTAAGTCTCCAACTCCCCTCCATAGTGGTGTGGGCAACAAAGGCAGAAGGAAATGGCAGATAGAACTAAATTTCCTTGTAACCAGCAGCCCGTTGACAGATACTTGAGGCTGGCAGAGTAAAACATTTCTCCAGGAACTCCCTACTGTCTTAACGCTGATGCCTTGCTAGAGGGAAAACCACCTTCCCTTGACAATAGCTAGGCTTCCACTATCCTGAGAGTCTTCTTTAGCACATGAAAATCTCACTGGAAACTTCCTCTGGCCAGCCGGTACCTCCCCCAACTCCATAGCATAAAACCAATCTCTCCTCCTGGTCCCGGGGCAGCTCTTCGGGTGTCCCTGTGCTTCAATAAAACCACCTTTTTGCACCAAAGATGTCTTCAAGAATTCTTTCGTGGTCATCAGCTCCAGACCGCCTGAACCCCACTGTCACCCCAAAAACCTCATCAATGATCTCACAGCTTGTGGGTTCGAGCCCCACATTGGGCTCTGTGCTGACAACTCAGAGCCTGGAGTCTGCTTCGGATTCTGTGTCTCCCTCTCTCTCTCTGCCCCTCACCCACTCATGCTCTCTCTCTCTCAAAATAACTAAACATTAAGAAAAGTAGGCATATGAAAAAAGCCTGGATATATGGTAATACCTACAGTTGGCAAGGATATAGAGGAGCCAGAATTCTTCCGGTAGGAATGTAAATGGATACAACTCTAGGAAACCATTTTGGACAGCCACAAAAACTGAACCTATGCAAACGTTTGAAACCCCGCAAATCCACACCCCGGTATAGTCAGCAAGTTGATATGAAGTCAGATTAAAAAGTTTGTCAGTTAAAATTTTGCAGAAGTCTTCAAAATCTTGTAAACAAGCGTGCACCTACCCTCACCAAAACACATGTACTCGGATGTACGTCACAACACTCTTTGGAATAGCCCCAGACTGAACACAATCCAAACGCTCATCAACAATAGAATGGACAAATCGTGGAACGCTCCTGACGAACACCACACAACAGGCACTAAAGAGTCATACACATGTTGTGAAGAAATTTCGCAAACACTGTGCTGAGCCAAGGAAGTCCACACTAGAGCGTTCATAGATAGGCTTCTATTTACGTGAAGTACAAAACAGACATATAAAGACAGAGCTCATCTGCGGTGATAAGTCAGGACAGTGGTTAACCTGGGGAGCTAGCATAGTACCTGGGATGGGGAACAAGAAGGTGTTTTGGGGGGGCCAGTAATGTTTTATGCCCAGGTCTGGGTGTAAGTTACACTTTAATGGACACTCATGACTTGTGTACTTTCCTGTACATATGTTATGCTTCACTATGGATGTCTACTAGATAAAAACCCCTAGTCTGCCTTCCTATCTATTTACTACCGAGAACCTTCCATGTTTCTCTCAGCAAGTGGTCATTCATTCTGATCCTGCTTTAACTCTTCTCAATAATCAGAAAGGCAAGTGGAACATTCATTCATAGAAGAATAACGAGACAATGCGAAGTAAATTCTTCTAAGGCTCATGTCACCAAACGCCCAAGTTGCTGAATTTCCTAAATTTACCCATAATCTTATAAATGTATTCTTGAACATAGCAACAAATATGAACATACGCTTCTGGATGAATTCGTGAGTGAATCAGCCTTCACCTTCTACTGGGGTTTTAAACATATACTTTTCCAAGGAATACATATGTTCATAAGAAGTACAAATCCCGTTACATTCCTTAGCAATTCTTTAAATTGCTTCTCTGAAGAGAATTAAAAATCGGGCAAATATAATATGGCAGATTTCCCCAAAAGCTATTAAACCTATATCATCTCATATGAATTCCTGTACATTACATACATAATTGAAATTTGTAAAGAAATAAACATTAATGTACCATTGGAGAAATTAATCAAAGATTTCTACAATTGCTAGAGTTTTGGTAAATAATAAAATGGCTTTTAAAGAACTTCAGAACAACTCGCAAAAAACCTGAAAATTTCACAAATGAATAGCTAAAGTTCAAAAGAATTCAGAAAATGTGATAGAAAAGAATATAAATATATGTATAAAATATTTATATTATATTACATAAATATAGATACTGAGGGGGTGGAAAGAAGGAGGGAACACAGACGCATTATAAGCACTGCCATCTTGCCTCCCCGCCCATAGCAATCACATGGGAGTCGATCTTCACCATATTTTACGTTCTTCAACTTGTGCATGAAGATAGAAATGAATCCGTGTTTGTGGAGAGACGGGACAAAGAAAGAGAAGAGAGGGAGAGAAAAAATGTACTGAAGGGACATTTATTCTTTTTTTTTCTGGCTTTACTGAGATATCATTGACATGTGAACAATTTGATACATTTATAAATTGTTTTTTAAATTATAAATTGCCAGTCAATACCACCATAGCAGTCGCTCCCTCCCATCACATACTTACCATTTCTTCCGTGTGTGTGTGTTGAAAACATTGAAATTAACTAAGAGGGAAGGGACGTTTTTTGAACACCCGCCCCATGTAAAACACGACACAGGTATACAAAGATGGTTACGAAAGTGATTGAGATAAAAACAACAAACACTCATACGGTCCTGATGCTCTAAGCAGGGTCCTCAACACAACACACAGTAACTCACCTGACTCCCTCACAACACCCTTTGGAAGTAGGTACTAGTGTTACATTATTGCCCTCTTTATGGATATGTTACCTGAGGTACGGGGAGTTTACGTGCTTGTCCCAGGTCACAAAACTAATACTTGGCAAAGACTGGAGTTTGAACCTTTGTACTTTGTGCTGTAGAATCTGCGTGCGTTAGGACGACACTCTGGGTAGACAGTGATCAACCTCGGGACACGTGAGCACTTAGTAGCTCCATCCAAGGGTCAGATGAGAACTGAAAGGGGACCCAGAAAAATCTGTTTAGCTACTTGGCAAGAAAATTACCTAAAAGGAAGGCAGCAGCTTCGTGCCGGCATCTCGTCTTTCCAGGGTAAGCATACCCTTTCCTATCTTTCATTGGTGCCCTCATTACCGTGCCAATTTAAGAGTGGCCGTAGCATCTCCTCCTCTGCCACTTTGCTGCTTTGCCCCAAGCCCTGCCCTCATTCAGTGGGGTCAAACCGTCTTCCTTAATCACCAAGTGGGAGCTCAGTTTTGCACAAGGAGAGCTCGGATGATAAATTAAAACAAGGGACCTTTGTTTGGTGCGTGCAGTTGGACATCACCATCACCTTAATTATGCAATGACGTCACCCAAGCTGAGGGAAATTCTAAGGGCTTAATTACTGGGAGGCCTGGCAGGCCCGTGAGTAATGAGTAATGGGCATTGTGGCGTGCCTACAACGCACCTCCTCTCCTGGGAAGAGCCAGCTGCAAAGGGGATGTGGGGGCTGGGAGTCGGCGGAGCCTTCTTTCCTCTAAGGAAGCAGAGTAGAGTGCAGGGGGCCAGAGCATGGCCTTGGGATCAGATAGGTTTCCGCTTGACTCCAGGCTCAGGCATGACCTTGCTGCGTGCCCTTGGAGGAGTTTCCCCCACTCGCTCCAGACGGTGATTGTGAGGAACAAATGAGACGGTGTATTTCCGTGCACGTAGCGGTTCCCAGACGAACACTTGGTGTTTGTGTTATGAGAGAGGGGAAGCACCCTCTGCCATTAGGAATATCTGGGGACACCGGTGGGGAGGCGGGGTGGGGGGGCTCGGTTGGTCAAGCAACCTACTCGATTTCGGCTCAGGTCACGATCTCATGGTTTGTGAGATCGAGCCCCACGTCAGGCTCTGTGCTCATGGTGCAGAGCTGGCTTGGGATTCTCTCTCCCTCTCTCTGGCCTTCTCCTGTTTCCTCTCTCTCTTTCAAAATAAATAAATAAAACTTAAAAAAAAAAGAGTATCTGCAAGCCCCCAAGATAAAGCAAGACAAGGACCTTCTGTTACATCCCAGGCATGGGTTCATGATCCTACTCTGATCTTGAACAAGTGACTCTACCTTTCTGAGCCTCAGTCTTTCCCTTTGTAAAATGGAGCTAAGGTTTGTGAGCCTTGACCGAGACCATGGAATCAGTGACCCCACACAGAGCCACAGTGGGATGGGAAACAAATGTCTGGGGAGCACAGCACATGAGGCCCCTGGTTTCTTCGCACCCACGTGAAAGCGTTAGAATAACTGGCTTCCAGACAAAGCCCTTCAGACTGTTCTGTACCTCCAGCGTTCGGTCAGAGAGACGTGGTTTCTTCCTTCTTTCGTTTCCTCTCGCCAGTTTATTGGCTGCTGGGCTGGAGAATTTGGCCTCTTCCCTTCCCTTCCCCCACCCCCTTGCTCGCCCCCGCCTCTGTTTGGCCCACAAGGGCCCCAACAGGAGACAGACTGTGACTGATGAGCCTGACCCCCCGCTCCTTCCTCAGCGACTCCTCCCCCTGCTTCCCACACACCAGGTGCTCCACCAGCTCCTGGCACCACTTGCACCCCAGCCTGTAGTCTCCTCTGCTTCCCTCCTGCCCCCCGTCCCCTCCCCCATCCAAGCTTCCAGTCTTTCCCAAGAGCAGGGGAATCCGCCTCCCTCTGTTTGGGGGACGAGGGAGAACTCCCATGGTGCTCACTTGAGATGAAGCCGGGACCCAGGCTTTCAGAGCTCCCGTGGGTTGGGATGTGGGGCACACATGCATGTGCACACATGCACACAAAAACACACTCGTACTCACATGCAAACACGGATGCATACATGCACACGCACACAAACACACGCATACACTCACTCATACACAGGCGTGCACACGCTCATGCACAAACTCACATTCGTGCACACACACACGCACACCCCCTCCCCCAGCCACAGGGGAGACAGGATTTCACATGCACGGCGTACCGTCAATAGATGAGAGCCCCCAGCCTCTCATGGAAGTTTCTAGAGATGATTGCACACGTGTTTTGAACAATGAGGGAAAGGGCGTGGCACGAGGGCAGCTGTGAGGCATGTTGCGGCCATGACTTGGCAACGTCATTGGATCCAGAGCCAGCCCCATTGGTGCGTGCTTCTGGGAACTATCTCTGCCACGGAGACAAGGCCACCCATGCAAACTGCCGCCTTCCTGCTTATCCGCATCTATTTATAGCGCCAGTCCTGTGAAACAAATGTCTTCAGCCATACATCTGCGAGCGTTTCTGGCATGTAGGCCCATTCCTTTTTAGTCTCAGTATGCCCTACCAGAAGATTCCCTGATTGGGTATTTCTGAGGGCACCAAGGAGAATCACACCCACCTGCCAACAGAAATGGCGCTGAGCAGTGGTGGGAGGGGTGGGGGGGGGGGGAAGGCAGGGCCATGTATGGTACACGAAGAAAAGGCACGGCTACTGTCCCCTCCCAGGCCAACAGAAGACCCCCTGTGACACGGTGGCTGGTGGAGAGTCGTTTCCCCCCGTTGCTGGAGTGGAGGGGACAAGACAGAACACGCCCAGGGTTGTGCCAGTTCTCCTCACAAGCCACACGCTTTATCATGTCAAATGAGGAAAATATTTTGCTTTCTGCCTAGCTTGGGGGCTTCCCATTCTGGCGGGGATTACACGGACGCCAAAGCAAGCCGTCTGCTAGGAATGTGAGCGAACTGGCTGAGAACGGGGCCCGCAGGATCCAGCAAGCTGCCACGTTTTGAAGGCCAGGAGTCCCTTCTGAGATTCTCTTTTTCTGGGTATTTGGAGAGGCTGCAATCCCCCGTCCTCATGACTTCAGTGCTGAAGGCAGATTCACCAGAGTTCTGTCTCTGACATGAATTTGCCGCATCCTCTTAGAAAACATCCCCCAATTTTTTGTGAACTCATTCTCCACCTGAGGAGATCAGGAGACGACATGGTACTTCACCTTCCATCTCACCCTCCCCGGGAAATACACCTCACGTCCCAGCCACCCTCACCCAGCTCTGCCCCGTGAGGCCACCGGGCCTTTGCTCATGCTGTTCGCCTGCCTTGAGCAGACTCCCTCCCTTTTTCACTTTCCTTTGAAGTGCAAGGCGACAGCCACGTTTCTACGGAAGCTTCCTTCAACTGTCCCAGAAAGAATAAATCATCCTCCTAATACTGGTTTCCTGTGGCTGCGGCAACAGGTTACCACAGACCAGATAGCTTAAACAAGAGAAATTTATTCTCTCACAGCTCTGGGAGCCGGAAGTCTGAGGTCAAGGTGTGGGCCGGGCTATGCTCCCTGTAGAGAGTCCAGGGGAGAATCCACTTCTGCTTCTCCCAGCTTCTGGTGGCTGTGGCTTCCTCGGCTCGTGGCTCCGTCATACCAGCCTCTGCCTTCCTCCTCACTTGACCTCTGTGTGTCTCACGGCTCTCTTGGACTTTTTCTTAGGAGGACATCTGCCATTGGGTTTAGGGCCCACCTGGGTAATTGTGACGCCATCTCAATATCCTTAACTTAACTACAGTTGCATAGACCTTTTCTTCCAAATGAGGTAACATCTGTAGGTCTCGGGGACTTGGACACAGACAGTTATTTTTGGTGGCCACTGTTTGACCCACTATATACCCCTGCCCAACAAAAAACACACTAAACCACCCCATGGCACACTAGCCCCCCAAAAGGATAATCATCACTATGTTATATCGCTTAGCACACTGAGCCATAAACTGTCTTCCCCTCACTGGATAGTTAGACCTTTGAACTACATAAACTCTACTGGCTTTACCTTTTGGATTATAGAATCATTATGTGTTTGTCACAATGGACTAGTGATAAAAATAAGTCCAAAGCCTCCTACGGCCCATTCAAACCCATCTGCACAGTGAGGTCTCTGTGCCTTCAAGGTGACCAGGACTAGTGTTTAGTTTGTGTCTGCCCGACAATATTCTCAACTCTCCAACACACAAAATAATTGATATTTATATACACTCACCCATATGCATATATAAGGCTTTCTGTTCTCCTTTTGTTTTTTTTAAGTTTATTTACTTAATTTGAGAGAGAAAGAGAGAGAGTGAGCATGAGTGGAGGGGGGACGGATTGAGAGAATCCCAAGCAGGTTCCACACCCACATGGGGGCTTGAACCCACAAAGTGTGAGGTCATGATGTGAGCCAAAATCAAGAGTCAAATGTTCAACAGACTGAGCCATCCAGGAGCCCCCCCCCCCCCCACCATTCTCCCTGCTACAAAGAAAATTTGCAAACCTCTTTTGTTACTTAAGAATGTATCATGGGCTTCCCTCTCAGTGAGATATCACTGAACCTTTCTAGTAGCTGCATACTACTCCATTGTATGGAAGCACCACGGTTTAATCCATGAGTCCCGTGTGGGTAGATAGAGATTATTTAACTGTATTTTATCTCTAAACATGTAGTCATAGACATTCTCTTACAAATGTGGCCTGGGGTATTCCTGATGATGCTGATGAAAATTTTTCTTCCATTTAGATCTTGAGGACATCTAAACCAATGGTTCTCACCTGGGGGCAATTTCCTCCCTCAACTCGATGACAATGTCTGGACACATTTTCGTTTGTCCCACCTGCGGGGAGGAAGGTGCTGGCAACATCCTACGACAGAGAATTAGCCAACCCCCAATGTCAACAGTGCCAACATGGAGAAACTCTGTGGCTAACCTGCAATTTTATAGGCGGGGTAAAACAGAGATCTGTCTTTGTTTTCATTGATACGGATGGTTAGTTTTGTGTGTATCTGTTATTTATTCATCTTCCTCGTCCCACTAAAATAAAATGCTGTGTAATTCCATGCTTAGTCCACGTACATCTTTCTGATCTTTCCACTAATCCTTTGTTCTATTCTTACGCCGATGCTGCCTCTTTAACATAAGTTATTTTTCGTTACTTTAGGTAAACACATACTAGATATAAACTCCTTCTTGTTAGAGCTCTGCTACATCAGACTAAATCTGCTTTGCAAATCAAATACAAATACAATTGCAAAACCAGTAAATTTCAGACGAACACAATATGTTGCCATAACAAAGCTGTTGGTCAGCAGGGAAGACCGGTAACTCAGGGCTATGGGGGGCAGGCAGGTCCTCTCGAGTTGGGTATGCCGAGAATATTATTTGTCATGCGAAGACCTAAGGCTCCCTTGTTGTTCCCACCGATGTTAACTTTCATTGTCACTGAGCCACATTGGTATTTGTCACTCAACACAAGCACGTCATCAGTGTTTTAAATCTACGTCTGTTCTTACTTGCCCAGGATTATTAAATCAGGGCCACTTTACCACCAGTGCGATCATAAAGGCACTTAATTGTAAATGCAAGTGTGGCACAGACTTTGTGGCCGTCCTTAGCTGTGGGTGATCATCAGATGACCCAGAATAGGATTATGTTTACTTTCGGTCATTATTATTTTAAATGATAAAATTACATTTTACATAAAATTACATTTTAGGTTTGCAGAGAGAATTGTCAGATCCCACAAATAGCCACAGACACCGACTTGAAAATTTCTCACTGTGTCTTTCTCCTGTCATCGAGGTTTCTCTCCAGGGCCACTTCTTCCCGGCAGGCTGAGGGCTCACTTAGCGTGTCCCTGCCCTAATTTCAATGCCTTGTGATTTTACTTCCAGAAATTTTATAGTATGTGTTCACATCCGGCTAGGCAAAGTCTCTCTGCCACCCTTCAGTATTTTCCTTTTCCAAATTTTTATTATAAATTTTTACATATTTGTACTTTCACTTTTCACTTCTAATCAAGAAGTATGATTCCTGATGTCATACTTTCATGTATGAGTGACTTTCATGTAATCACTGATTTCATGACCGTTGAGACTTCAGTCTCAAGTTTAAGACTTTCCTCCGGAACATGGTATGTTTCTTTCTTTGTTACTACCTTAAGTCCTTCAATAAAGTTTATTCCTGGTTATTTTATAGTTTTCATATCTATTTCAAATGGGATTTCCCCTATTCCCTTATTGCTATATCTGAAAAAAGGACTATTGATTTTTACAAATATAAAAATATATAAATATATGAATTTTACATATTTATGTATTGTATATTTTATGTATATGTATTATTATATGTTTTATATATACTTATATGCACACCTACATATACATTCTCAAAATCTCTTTATGAATTCTAAATGGTTTTTTTAATAATCTTTCAAGTTTTCTAGGAATACGTTAACATCTTCTGAAAAAAAAGATTATTGTGAGGATTTTCAATTCTAACATATATTCTGCTGATTTTATTTTCTAGAAGCTTCAGCGTCAAATAGTAACAGCCATACTGCCATTGTCCCTTCTGTTTACAGAAGAAGAGAGTCTCAGTGTATTTACTCAGTTGACTTCTATTTAAACTGAAGTAGAATCTCTATGAATAACATCTTCCAAATTTTATAATGACTTCTTTAGAATCTACTGGTACTTTTAGTCTTTCTCCTTTAACTGAATTAATAATTTTGTTTTTAGATTTCCTGATGGTGAACCATTCTTTCAAATACAAACCCTCCTGGGTTATGCTATAATAGGCATTCTTTCAGTATACTGATGGATTTTACTTGCTAATTACTTAAAGTCCTTATTCATTTGTTTATTCTATAATTTTTGATATCAAGATAATAATATATTTGAAATGAACTGGGAAATTTCTATAATTTTCTCTATACCAGAACATTTCACTAACATAGAAAAGGTTTATTTTTTTTTCATATAAAATGCAAGTTAGCTGTGAAAATCAACAGAGCTGGATAAATTTTTGGTATGTTTATTTTTCTACCGTCATTGGGTCAATTATATTTTATTTTCAAAATTACTAATTTCTGGTATGTTTTATACATATTACTGTAGACAGCATAAAGTACCCCCCTATAGTTTTTTTTTCTTTTTCGTATTTATTTTTATACTTCATGCTTCATTTTTTTTAACGTTTATTTATTTTTGAGACAGAGAGAGACAGAGCATGAATGGGGGAGGGTCAGAGACAGAGGGAGACACAGAATCCGAAACAGGCTCCAGGCTCTGAGTGGTCAGCACAGAGCCTGACGCGGGGCTTGAACTCACGGACCGCGAGATCATGACCTGAGCTGAAGTCGGACGCTTAACCGACTGAGCCACCCAGGCGCCCCCATGCTTCATTCTTAATATTGTATCTTTTGTTTCTTGTCTATTTTCCATACCATTCTATGGTTTTGACTCTTTCATCTTTTAAAAAACTAGTTCTTTTTCTTTCTTTCTTTTTTTTATTTTAGACAGAGAGAGAGAGAGAGAGAGCGCACATACGCATGAGCAGGGGAGGGGCAGAGAATCTTAAGAGCAGGGGAGGGGAGAGAATCTTAAGCAGGCTCCATGCCCAATGCTGGCCTATGGGTTCGATCCCATGACCGTGAGATCATGACCTGAGCCCAAAACAAGAGTTTCAGCAAGATGCCTAACCGACTGAGCCACCCAGGTGCCCCAAAACTAGTTCTTTCTTTAGTTTGTTTTAATTTCATTTGTTTCAGGTTTTATTCTTATCAGCCTTCTTTTCCTAATCCTTTTGTTTGTTGTATTCTTCTTTATCTAATTTATTTACTTAAGTATAATGAAGACAATGTGTTATAAATTTTCCTCCCAGCATACCTTTGGCTGCATCCCCTACGTTTCCATTCTAATTTTTTTGTATGATTTGTAACTCAGACCTTGATTTACTCTTTCATATGAGAAGTTATTTAGATATAGATGTGTCCAAAATCTCAACTAATTAAACTTTTGAGTGACATCTTTCCATGAATGCTTTTCTAGGTTTTAGGACTTGGGGGTAAAGGATTATGGTCGAATAATATGATCTATAAAAGCTCCCTTATTTGAAATTTGTTAGAATTTTATTCTAACCAAAGACAAAATCAACCTTTGTCCTTATTCCATGAATTATAAAAGAAAGTGGTATATTTTCTGGGCTCAGACATAATAGGGTTTTGCTGTTGTTCTGCCAGATACATTATTGCTGGTTTTTCCTGGTCTCTAGATTTTCCTAATTTGTGTGTGTGTGTGTTTCAAGAAACTATTTAATCTTGAAATCACAGTTTCCAGTGACATCATCATCCTTTCTGTTGCACATCACCTAATACACATCAAGATTCATTATACACCAAAGTTTCTGGAACATATTATCTTTTCTGCATGTAAATCCTTGTTCTGCTCTTATTTATAGTTTACAAAGAACTTTTCTGAATACTTACATATCTAAAAATGTCAAATTTATTTCTCCTTATAAAGAATGTTATCTTAGGGGTGCCTGGCTTAGTTGGTTAAGCATCTGACTCTTAATTTCTGCTTAGGTCGTGATCCCAGGGTCATGGGATTGAGCCCCTTGTTGAATTCTGTGTTGAGCATGGAACCTGCTTAAGATTCTCTCTCTCTCTCTCTCTCTCTCTCTCTCTCTCTCCCTCCCTCCCTCCCTCTCTCCCTCTCTCCCTTACCACACCCATCTCTCATTTGCATTAGCTCTCTCTGTCTCAAAATAATAATAATAATAATAATTGTTTAAAAAATGTTATTGTGGCAGAATAGATGATTTTTTTAATTATGTATTTTTCTTTTAATAGTTTATACATGTGCTGCTTTTGCTTTTTAACTTCTAGTATTACAGATGAGAAGTCCAATCCAACTCCGACTCTCTAGACTTTGAAGGGAAGCTTTTGCATTTGTCTAGAATTTTATAAGCTTTTACACTGAGACTTGCATTTTGGAAATTCACCAGGAAATGTTTAGATCTGAGCTGTCCAAAGTGGAAGTGACTAACATATGACTGTTTAAGTGCAAATGTTAGTTAATTTTAATTAAGTCAGTTCCTGAGCCGTATTATTCACATACCACAAGCTCCAAAGCTCATGTGACTAATGGCCACTGAGGTGCAGAGCTCAGAGCATTTCCATCATTGCAGGAAGCGCTATTGGCCGGCTCTGATCTGGTTTGTATTACCAGTGCCATTAACATTAATACTACTATTAATCTTGCATGACATCTGCTGAACCCTTTCAATTGCAAAATTGAAGTTTTCTTTAACTCAAAATGTCTTATTTATTTATAACTTCTCCATCTATTCTTTTTTCCTATTGAAATTCCTCAACACTGCGTATAAGGTCTCACTTCTCTAAATCTCACAATTTCCCTCATTATTCTCACTTTCTCCCTGCCATGTTTCCTTAATGAAATCTTTAATTTGGTGATCAGCAAGCGATTATTCTCTGTTATCAATTCTTCCGTTACATTTCTTATCTTGCAAAATGTGTATTTTAGCTAAAAATTTCTTTTGGGGGGCTCTGTGAATCTGTCTCCTTGAAAGTTTCTTTCTTTCTTTCTTTCTTTCTTTCTTTCTTTCCTTCTTTCTTTCTTTCTTTCTCTTAAGTTACACTCTTCTTCATTTCTTCTACTCTGGAGCGTCAGCACTCTTGTTGATCCCTCAGGCTGGTCTTCCTCCCTCAGTGGATTCCCTTTCTGAATCCAATGTGCCTTTGTGCTTTTCCTTGCCTCCTGTGGCTGTGGCTCACCCAGCAGGACCACCAAGCTCTCAGGGGAAATGGGTGGCCCTCGCTCTGGCACCTGCTGCAGTGGCCTCTCAGGCAGCTGTAGAAACTGGCCATTTCTCCTGACCCCTGTTGGTACCCGCACATCACAGACTGAAGACCCACCCTAGTTTGTTCCCCTCCAGAGCCCCAGGTTTCCAGGGATTAATTGGCCCTCCCAAGTAGTTAGGAAGACTGACAATCAGAACAAAGCTTCCACATGCCATCATCTGAATTCTCGGCTCTTGAAGGCTCATGTTTTACCCTCTCTGTCATTGAAGGAGAGCCCAAGAACAGTTCTGGGCAGAACTGTGGTAGATGTTAACTCCAAGCATTGGCCCCAAAACCCAAAGGGATTTTTTTTCCCCAAAAAACATTAGCTTAGAGTGAGAAAGCTATTTCTCAAAAGAGAGTAAAACTTGGTATAAGCTTTCTGGAAGACAGTGAGGCCATAAGATTAAAAATTCACAAATACAGACTCCCTTTAAGCAAGCAATGATATTTAGGCATGTTTTCTGAGGGAACAGTTAAGGATATGTGCAAAAATCTAACTATAAGAATGTAGTTTAATACTGTTAAGACAGTAAAACATAAAAAGGTGATAGATATAGATAGGTAGGTAGGTAAATAGACAGATGAGGAAATACTCCAAATGCCCCGTAATAATTTGTAGCAAATTAGCTTCAAAACACTGTAATCTATGCACCGATATAAAATTAGTCACTGAAGATAGTATTGTAGATCATTTGTGTGTGTACTGATTCCATTTTCTATTGTCTTTAAATCTATAAACCTCTCTATGTGTTTATACCTCGATCCGCATAAAATGGGGAAAGATAGGATATACCCAAGTGTTTGAAAGTGGTAGATGGGCAAGCAACATTTGATCATCTAAAATTTTATTTTCTTATTTTTAAATATCAAGCAAATTTTGCTTATGCGACTTTTTTAAAGTAGCAAACTTATTTTATTTTATGCTTAAAGTTCATTTATTGATTTTGCGAGAGAGAGAAGGAGAGCAGTACCCAAGTCTCCATTTGGGCTCAGGTCGTGTTTCACGGTTTCTGGGAGGGAGCCTTGCCTCAGGCTCCACGCTGGCAGCACAGAGCTTGCTTGGGATTCTTTCCGTGCCCCTCCTCCACTTGCACTAAATAAATAAATAAATAAATAAATAAACCTTTCATGCCAGAACTCTAGTTGAACTTTTCAGAATCATGTTCAAGGTTTCCAGCAAACTGCATGGTTACCTGATCCCAGCTCCTTACTCTTGGCTTTTCCAGATTGTCTCACCCCGCCGAGCCTGCCTCCCTCACATCTCCTTCCGCCATCACACGGCATTAGACGATGACGAGCTGATGTATTACACGGTCATCGTGGGCTAAGGAAAGCTCACTGAGAGGGAGGAATGGTCCCCTCCCAGGTCTTCCTCCAGGTTTCTGTTTCATCAGCAAAAGGTCAAGGGAGCAGGAATGGGCCTTTCATGGGCTGGAGCTCAGGGCTGGGGACAAGCATCCTAGGCTGTGCAGACGCCTATGGTCCTGCCCCAGCATCCAGCCGAAGTGGGGAGGGCTGCAGGGCTGAGCCCATCACCAGGGCAGAGGCAATAACAGGATACCGTCAGACCAGGGCCAGCTAGAAGGCTCACTGGTGATGACTCACCTGCTAATCCGGTCTCCTTCATTGTCCCCTAATCAACAGTGACAATAGCCTCCGTGTCTAGGACGGAAGGAGAGAAATTTAAAACCTGCTATACCTATAGCTCAACCCTCTTTCTGGCACCATGTGGTGAAGCAAGGACATATCAATATCTTCTTGCTCCAGGCTCTTTGAAGAAAGTCCAGGGCTGAACGGACATGAGGGAGCAAAGGAGTCCTCAGCCTTGTCGGTAACTTGCCTCATGCTGCCATCTTGTTATACCCAAGTTTTACTTTCTGATGAAATAAATGAGAAAAAAAAAAAAAAAAGGGCAAACTCTTGCTGAGCAGAGGTGGCATTTATGTGCTTGGCAAGTTTTTTATAATTCATGACATTCTTTTTTTTTTTTTGACACCCAAAACTCTTTTATTGGGGGTGGTGGGGGAGCACCGGGGCCCCTCACTGCACGGCTTGTTCATTGATGCTGCTTCCTAAGTCCTGTGGCTTCATCATGTCAGTTGCCTCAGGTGAGCTAGACAAGGGCTGAAGGCACAAGACCTAGAAAGCTTCATCTTTCTGGAAGGCCAGCCTCACAGTGGCTGGAGCCTGCAGCCATGCTGTCTGACTCAAAGTGAAGCCACACTTTCCCAGTGTCTTACCATCACCCAGAAACTGGTCATACTTGTAGCTGCTGCCTGAGGATGCCCTTGACGATAATGCAGAACAGTCTTGAAAGTTGCCTCTTGGCACATGTCGGGATACTACATAATGGAGCCTCCTCCTTGAAGACAAGGGCTCCCTCCTTCCAGGTTGTATGACCTTTCCAACATTGGATCTAGTGACCAATGTATCTCACTTTGGGCCTGGGGGTCCCATGACTGTTCGCACGCATATTCTCCCTCCAGCTTTGGTCCATGACAGCGGGAGCCTCTTGAGGACAGGAATTCTCTCTCTCCCTGTGTCCAGAGACCCAGCAGTGCTGAAGGGGGTGGGTAAGAGGCCAAGGCACAGATGGGGGGAGGAACTGCCTCATAACCCAGAGCCTGTCAGAGGATCTCACTAAAGGATACAGGAAGGGACATATTTGAGTCTTTGGTAGAAAGTTTACAGGGGGTCAAAGTGGCATTTCCCCCCTCCCCCCCCACTGTAGAGGAAGGGCCAGGGGCTGGTTCTCTTCAATGGAAGTGACATTCTTGGGGGCTCCCAAGGGACCTTTGCCTTTTCAAGTAAAATCTTCACCATTTGCTACCTCTAGACCAGTGTGTTCCTCAAATTTTAATGTGTACACAAAATCACCTGGGGATGTTGTAAAAATGCAGATTCTCACAAGTCTGGGGTGAACCTGAGAGCTGCTGCTGGCCCATGGCTCACTCTCTGGATAGTGAGACGTTCAAGAGCGCACGTCACATGGAAGCCTGTTCTTGCTACAGCTGAGTGACCTTCGTCAGATGCAACCAGATTTCCTGCCCGCGGTGGGTGAGGCAGGTTAGGAAGATGCCAAGCGTACAGAGGTGAGAGGAAGGGCCTCTTTACCAGCAAATCTAGCAAACGCATCTCTCCTCTTTCAAGTTCACCAGGTTGTCACAAAGATACTCTTTATACCGTCCACGTCTACGAAGTTCATTCTGGGCATTGAAGGGGTTAAAAGGGCCAGAGACAGTGAGAGAAAGCACCCTTTTCAAGGGCATTTCTAACAAGCTGAGCCTGATCCAAACCTGGTTTAATGAGTGCTTATTTTATACAAATAAGCTCACAGGCGCGTACTCATCTCTAATTAAACCAGAAAGAAAGCATTTGTTCTAATTGGGCTGCATAGCTCAAGAATTAATTGTGAGATTGTTTAGAATTGCAATCTTGTGACCCGTTCACCAGAAGGGGGGTTGGGGGGGCAGGGTGGGGAACCTACTTTAGGAATCTCACTCTGTGTATTTTTTGCTAGGCTTTTTCTCCTCCTAATTCCTGGAAACCTTCCTGCAGTCTGAACTGATGATTTACAAACAAAAGCAAAAACTTCTAAGAGCAACTTACCGCCCTGTGTTACAGAGGCGTGGGCCAAGGTGAAGATAACGCAATTCAGTGTATATTCTAATGTGCCCCTGAGAAAGTGCCCTGATAATTAAGGGTTCGCACAATTTCTATGGGGGGGGTGGGGGGAGGGAATCATGAGTCACGTTATTTATCAATATCAAAAGAGTCACTTTTGTATTCGGCAGTCTGGCCTACCTGAAAACAACAGATATTCTCCCCAAACGCCAGTCCACAGCCACATTCAGCCAAAAATGCAAGAGGTTTCTATGGGCACATCCGATGCCCTTGGGTGGCGTTGATTGCCATCGAGTTTGCAAAGGATCACTCGACGGTGCTTGGCACTGTTTGCTCCTGAGCTGCCCTCCTCTGCTTGGGCTCTGTCTTCTGTATCTTGTCGGTGCAGCTCACTGACAAATGCCGGCTGTTTTCCTGCAGCCAGTTCAGCTCATCTAGCCATCTAGCTGCAGAGAGAACAAGCTGGGTCCTTTGCCCTACAGAAGCTAAAAAAAAAAAAAAAAAAAAAAAAAAAAGATACAGCTATGTCATCCTTGACGGCACACCCTGAACCCCTCCGAATCAGGGGCAGATGTCTTTAGAGAACTGGACAGGCTGGGACCGAGGTGGCCTTTAGCAGCTGGGACCCCAGTGCATTGGTGCAGCTCCATTCAGCTAGCTGTGCTTGGGTTGCTAATATTCTGCCAGGGGCAAAAGGGAACCTATTTCACTGCCAAGAACTAGCTTGAGCTTGTGAAGCTGACACTCGGAAAAGTCTTGCTTTGACTTGTATCTGGAAAGAGAACATTTCAAGTTGAATGTCAGTGATGGAGGAAAAGGGGGATGCTTCAGATGGTCTTCCCGTGCGATACCACGTTTCACAAGCGGGTCAGACTTCTGCTGGCGGGGTGGGGGGGGCGGTTCCCACCTCGCAGCCTTTGCCCCCTCCAAATGCACAAGTTTGCACAGTTGTTCACTCTTGAACACAAAACCTGGCTGCTCTTGAGTAAGTTTCAGGGATGGAAAATGCAGAGGACTTTGCCAGAATTGCATAGCGTGAAGCAACCCAAAGCAGACCATAGTAATCGCAGACAGGAAAATGGATCTGAACAAAAACAGAACCGTTTTGCTTCGGGGAATGGATTTTAATAAAGATCCAGTTGATTGCGCCCAGCAGAGACCAGGCATTAAATCAATCATCCATGCAACAGCCTCCACCCAGCCAGCATTACACCAGGGAGTGTGGGAGATAAATTGGGAAATGAAAGGCATATGGCCTTCTCGTGAGGAGGGAGCACACCCCTGTAGGGAACTTTTCACTGGACTGTGAGTCTTTAAGGGCCGGCTTAGGGCTCTGAGTTCCCATCTCCTGACATGAGATCCCATCCCAGGCTCCACAGATCTTTGCAGAATGAATGGATCTTTGCGGAATGAATGCAAAGATAATGGGAGACCGAATATAACTAACACTAGCACCGCAGTTCAAAAGGGGACCGACCCGTGTGGGACCAAGTAAGTGAGGAAGGGCCCTGGAGGGTGAATCGAGCCTCAGTGCAGAGAGTGATCCTGAATATCCGTGGCTTCTATATCTCCTCATTTCTATTCCCAACCTTTCCCCCAATCTCCCGAACTTCCTGAGACCACAGCCTGTATCAGGCTCTTTTCACTGCAGAGAGAATTTGACTTAGAGACTCCTAATCCTACTGCCTATACTATCCTAATGCTAAGTTACCATCTTAGCATTAAGTGCTTAATTCGTGCAAAACCAAAAAGACGAGAAAAACACACAGAGATGCTAATTCCTGGTTCATTTTGTTTATTGCACACGAAAAATGTATGAGCCAAAAGTTTATAATCGTACACTCTACACGTCCACAATAATACACGTACATAAGAGTATTTTAAATATATTAAAATCCAATGGCTTAAACAAAACCTACTTAACGTACAATGTTGTATTGGTCAAAATAGCTTAAGCCATACAACGATTAAAAAATGAGCTCCGAGATCTCCATGGCTTTACACACAAAGGTTTGTTTTTGCTCTGCTATGTGTTCAAGTACGTGGCAAGGACGACGTGTTAACTCTCAGGAACCAGGCTCTACCACTTGAAACATGACTGGGCCCTATAGGAAGGGAAAATACAGCCAAGAAGGGTCATGTACTGACTCTTCTACACTTGAGTCCAGAGATGACATAAACCACTTTCACCTACAGCCTATTGGTCAGAACTAGTCAAGGAAACTTACCGAGAAGTCATCAACCACTAATAATAAAGCCTCAATTACTCTCTGAGAGGTCTGTTTGATCTTCTAGGTCCCCAAGTTACCTCTCAGTTGGGTGATACCAAAGTGCCCAGCATTTCACCATAGGGTCTAAACCAAGGGCCACAGCCAAGAGGGGAGAGGCAGAGACTATGAATGCTGAGGACAGAGTAACTGGCCCAACTTTTTACTCATTGGGTCTCTGATTCTTTGTTGCCATATCTCACTAGGGATAGCATACGATTCTGCAAATACTCCAAGTAGATTGAATATTTAAAACGTAAGGTTTTTTTTAAGACCCATTTAGTATTTCCTTCCAGTTTCAAATACTGGGAACAATAAAAATTGGAAGTTCAAAACCTCAAACATCCTTGAGCCTCTAAGAGGCCTTACCAGGGATAGATAATCCAGTGAGCTCGTTGACAAAATTAGCTGAAAATACATGTGGGTGTTAGGCCCCTGGAGATGGGCTGCTCTAAGCCCAGATCAATCACCCCCTGGTCATGAGCAGACTCCACCCCACCAGGGTGATGACCACATGGAGAAAGATCCTGCGGTGGTGGTGACCTTCAAACTCAGCTTTTCAATCCAGCCCATCTGTACCTGGCCCCCAGCATCGCTGCGGGGAGGAGCTCTGGCTGCCAAAAACCTCCAAGTGTCATTGAGAGAAGTTGGTTAGATTCTTGCGGTTTGAGGATTAAGCCCGTGTGGAGACTCTAGTGTTTTTCGGTGCTGGAAGGGGGGGAGGGGGTTCCTGGGGTTGGGGGTGGGGGTCCTGGCCTGAAGCCCGCCAAACCCCGTCACCTGAACAAATAGCTCCCTGTCGCACCGATGTCACTGGAGAGAACAGCTGAGGTTCAGCGGAGCATCTGCTAATGAATCGTCTCCACGGTGTCAGCTCTCCCGCCGGGGGCCCGTCCTGCACTCTGACATTATTTTCCTTAAGTGAACAAAAGGAAAGCCGGGATGGCATTTATCCAGGCCAGCTGACTAAGTCAGCACAGCTGGCTCCACCAGCTTAAAGACACCTCACTGATCACCAGCTCCAAATAATCTCAAAACTGGCCCCTGCAAACTCTCCTCCTCTGGGAGGGCAGATACAAAGCAGGGGCCAAGTCCTCCGGGGCTCCGGACCACAGTCTGCCGTGGAGGGGAGAGGTGGGGACCTCCCATCCTCCCTCGGCTCCCGGCTGATGAGAAAGCAGAGGAAGAGGAAGGCCTGGCCTTGGGGCAGGGTGGGGGAAGCTTGCTGGGAAGCCGTGTGTGTTCGCTGTGCCTCCAGCCCAGGACTGCCTGGGAACCCAGGGAGGTGCAGGAGCCCAGGCTACAGGAGGCGTGTGGCATCAGTGTAGACGCTGAACCTGGGCCAATTTCAGCAAAGGCCAAGATGAGACTGGATGGTGAGGGCAATTGCCTCGCCCTCTCCCCACTGGGGGCAACTTGTGTCCAAAACTGCATTTTGCCTTAAAACAGGGACTGAGTTTCTTGGGCAAGGCAGCAGACGGGGCCGGTTTGAGGTTCTATTTTCTGAGCTAGGCAAACACTTATTTGGGCTTTCATAAAGATGTGTCCTACTTTTTAAAAGTGTGTCCAAGAGAAGTATTTAATGAATGCTTGGGGCACCTGGGTGGCTCCATTGGTTGAGCATCCGACTTTGGCTCAGATCATGATAGCGCGGCTCGTGGGTTCGAGCCCCACATCAGGCTCTGTGCTTCAGCTCGGAGCTTGAAGCCCACTTCGGATTCTCTCTCTCTCCTTCTCTCTCTCTCTCTCTCAAAAATAAATAAATAAACATTAAAAATATAAAATTTAAAAGTGCTTGGTAGTACCTGGCCATAGGCACACTATATAACAGAATGGCTTCACAGACACAGGCCTGTGAGATTTTATTATCTGCATAGATGAAACCGATATCTTTTGTATCCTGCAAACTTGAAAAAGTTCAAGAAAGTCTCAGATGGTGAATTCGGGACGAACAATGGAAGCAGGCCTTCATGGTGACATACCCCGTCACCTCCTGCATAGACATTGTGCTTCCTAACTCTTTCCTTCCCTTCACCTCAACAAATGGTCACACACCTAGGAAATTCTTCAAGGAACATTCAGGCTGTGCTCCTATATTCAGGAACGTACTGGAGAGCCCTGCTTTCTGAGACTTGGGACTGTCTGCTTTTTGAAAAGGATGTTCACTTGAGCAATGCATGTATTTGGGCCTCTCTGGCCCACATCATCTCTACAAGGACTCATTAGAAATGTGTAAAGAAAGCAACTCCAGGTTGGAATGTATCCAAGCAGAAGACCAGATCGGCACAGAATCAGACTCTCCTGTAAACCCCATAGCCTCCGTGGTATCACCCTCTGGGCTATGGACAGACCTTTGACCTAAATTACTTACTACCAACCAGCAAATGAATTTTTCCAGTGGATTCTCAAGCCCGTCTTTTTCTTGTGGCATTGTTCCATTCTGATAAGTTTATCTGGATTATTCCTATGAGAGTAAAGGGTTGGGGTCATTCACTATAGACCATGAGCCTCAGAGTATTGGGAAATAATGATTCTACTTTCCCTGCTTGAATTAGGATTCTCCTAAGCAATGGACGTAGGAGGTCAGAAAGAATGGACAGCTGTTTTTAAAAGACACGGATATGCATCTGGGGGTCTTTGCAGTTTATGAGGAATCTGTACCACAAAGAGTTCCACAGATACATCTTCATCATTTGGAATTGAGTTACTTAAGAAATGGGCCAATGCAAGAAGAACACTAAGACCGCCCTTTGTCTCCAGAAAGAAGGAAATAAATCTCTCATAGGAAAGAGACCGCCTGACGTACCGGGGGGAAGAGAGACATCCCTACTGCCAGAGATATGAAATTCAAAACAAAGAATTCTGTATAAACAAACCTTGTTACTTTTCTTAGTTGTCTACTCCAGACCTGATCATTTTTAGAATTCCTTGCTAATGATAGTTCTTCAACGTAAAAAGCATAATCATCCTGTGAAATATCAAAGATTTATGCTTCTTCGTCTAAAATGTGCAAAAGCTGCCTGCCACACTCATTTCTATGTCCCAATTTCATCACTGGACCTTTGTGAGCCTGTATGAAAACTCTGAGGTTTTCTCCTGTTTTAAAAAAAAAAAGTAAATAAGCCAACTTATAGCACTTAACAAATAAGCCCTCAAATTCCTGCATTTATATAAAAAGGAGGCATAATGCCAAGCAATGCAAAGTAACAATTTTGCCCTTGAAGATGTAGTCAGAGAAGACGCGGCTCTGGCTGAGAAGGTCGGAGATTAACTCTGCAATATAAGCCCATGCGCTGGATGCATGAAGATTCCAGATTTGCATTTAACAAATCTGCTACCGTAAGCCAGGTAGGCTTGGCTTTGCTCTGGGAGTACTTAGAGAGTTGTTGACAATAAGTGAGTTTGAGCAGGAGGACACATTCATGAAATAACTACAGGGGCACCTGGGTGGCTCAGTCGGTTGAGTGTCCGACTTCGGCTCAGGTCATGATATCACGGTCCGTGAGTTTGAGCCCCGCATCGGGCTCTGTGCTGACAGATCAGAGCCTGGAGCCTGTTTCAGATTCTGTGTCTCCCTCTCTCTCTGACCCTCCCCCGTTCACGCTCTGTCTCTCTCTGTCTCAAAAATAAATAAACATTTAAAAAAATTAAAAAAAAAAAAAAAGAAAGAACTACAAACTGTAATGAGTGCTGTGAAAAGAACATGGCATGTCATAAGGAAAGGCCTGGAAGGATGCTATCTATATTCACGCCGAGGCCTAGAGTGCCAGGAGGAAAGATAAGAGAGCTTCCAAGCAGAATAGCATAGCCGGAGACCCAGAGGCAGGGAAAATTTAACCCATGGAGAAACCAAAAGGCTGGTGTGGCTGAACCTGAAAGACCAGGGCTGAGAGATGAAGTGCGGTTGGAGGCAGGCAAGGGCCGGATGATGAAAACTTGCCAGCCTCAGTGAGGATTTTGGATTTTACTCCATGTGCCATTGGAAGGGGTCATAACTGGTAACCAGGAGATAATCTGGTTTTCATAATTAGAAGGCTATTCTGGATGCTGTGTGGAGAACGGGTTAGAGGAGAAATAGAGAAGTGGCAAGACATTCAGGAACTGTTTAGAATAGTCTACAGGAACTGGTGGGAGAGTCTGCAGAAGCAGTAGTAACAACCTGGCTGAGGTTAGTGATGTGGATATGGAATGGGTAGACCAGTTGGATGACTGATAGTCTTGTTTTAGACACATTAATTCCGATATATCTGCAAGACATCCAAGGACAGATCGTGAGTAGGCAGTTAGATACATGAGTCTGGAGTTCACAAATATAAATTTGGAAGTCATAGACATAATTTACACATCTGGGAATGAGTAAGTTCACCTGGTATGAGACACAGTGAGAAAGGGAGACAGAATGAGCATTAGGAACTGCCAACACGTCCGTTCTTAGTAGTTGATACGTAGCCAGTAGAGGAAATAGCTTTGAGTAATTTAGCCCTAGCTCTGTCACTAAGAAGTCGGCATCCTTGGGCTAAGAGACTGGATCGTACGGACCCAAAGTTCTCTGAATGTTTACCACCCCATGATTTTACCAAAAGACATTTTCCCAAACCTACAAGCTGACGAATGTTGGGTGGGCTCAGGACTGACGTGAAAGAGGTCAGCTAGAATGACACCCGCCTTCTCTCCATCGTGTTTCTTCAGACAAAATGGTGGGCTAAGTAAATGATGGGCCTGATATTGCTGTGGAGAGAGCCCTCAGATTTTAGCGAAGAAAACTTTAACTGATAAGAAGGTTCCATGTATTTGTGAACACAGAGGTTAAATTCAAGTGTGTCTTGGGGTGAGGAAACAACTGGGAAAAGATTTAGAAAGCCGGGAATTGTCCAACCAAGGAGACCTTTTCAATGAAGGAAAGGGATATTTCTTATTCTGCCTTTTGCCAAAATAGAAGCATGAGGGAGATTCCAATCCCTTGGATCACCTAAAGCAAATACTCTTCAAGTCAACAAGAGAGGACCAATCAGTGGCATTCTCTTAAGAGCTTTCAGGGCTTTGCAGTGACAGTGTGGAGCCTGCTTGGAATTTTCTTTCTCCTTCTCTCTCTGCCCCTCCCCCTCTCAACATAAATAAGCTTAATAAAAAAGAGCTTCCAGGAAATGAATGTCATAGAAAGTTTAGTGTAGAGTACATTGAATTACCTGTGAGTTCTTTTTAGGTCCTGAGTTACTCTCCTGCAGGTTATATAGTTTGGGAAGCTATAGGCGGGAAACAAATAATAGAATGAATAGGATCTTTTACATTTATTTTTTTAATGTTTATTTATTTATTTTGAGAGAGAGAGAAAGATAGGGAGAGACAGAGAATCCCAAACAGGCTCCATGCTGAGCCCCATGCAGGGCTCCATCCCAAGACCATGAGATCAGGATCTGAGCCGAATCGAGAGTTGGACGCTTAACTGACTGAGCCATCCAGGCACTCCTAGAATTAATAGGATTTTTAAAGGAGCTGAATGTATAGTTAGTGTATCGGTTTGCATGTGATGTGTAACAAGCTTCCTCAAAACTTAGTGGCTTAAAATATCAAACATTTTGCAGTGCAAGCACCTGAGAGTTGGCTTTTTGATTATAATGCAAGTGTCTGACATTAAGCTTTTGATTTCCAAGCAGCCTCTTCACACAGCTATCTCCAATAAACACACTGCCAGCCACAAGACTAGATAAAAAGCCAGGCCACTCCACCCCTGTTTTAGAGATCCCTGGTTGACTTCCATAACTGACCATTTGAAAAATAAGTGTATTTTTCCCTGCCCATGCTGTAATTATTGCTCTTATGTTTTAAATTCACCAACAAGGAGTGAACCCACAAAACCCTAGACAAGCCCCATCTTCAATCCCAATAAAAGCAGAACCTCAAGCCCATGCTTTCTCTCTCTCTCTCTCTCTCCACAACCTCATTGTATGACCCCAGACGTGCCATGCACTGTCCATGACCCTGCGTGCGATAAAACCTTGATTGTTGTTTCAAAATTCCCTGAGAGTTGCTGCTGAGGTGCCTCTTGCAATCATAATAAGAACCACAAGGACCAGTGCAGCTACAACACTGACTCTGAACGGGGACATTTCTGTGGGGGCTCGCCCCAGGCCCAGGTGAGTGCCCTCCAGCAATTCTAGCCAATAGCCTCACCATTAACAGACTGAGACCAGCACAGCACACATTTATACTTCCTCACCATTCCATGGGTGGGCTGAACAGTTCTGGTTTGGGCATAGATGACCTCTGCTGGCTCTAGAGGAGTTTCAGATCATCTTTTGTGTGGTAGCAGACTTCAGTGTGTGAGCTCTTTTCCTACCTCTGCCTGAATCATGTGTTGACCATGCTTGGATTGTCCTATTGGCTGAAGCAACTGCCAGAAGCAAGTTCTGACTAATGTGGATGGGACTAGCCAAGGGTATGTATGCAATGACACACGAATAAATCTGGGGCCATTACTTGGACAATCTACCACAGATATCCCCTATCTGATGCTATGGAAGAATCTGGAGTTAAAAAGGAACAATTTAGGAGCCTACCATGAGCACATGAGCGCCTGAAAACATTGTATAATTATTGAAAGAAACTTTTAAATTTCAATGTGGCCAAATACACTCTGAACAAAGTTAAAAGGTAAATACAAATTGAAGAAAAGGTATCTCCCATACAAAAGACATGCAAAGGATCAATATTCCAAATGTACAAAGCCTTGCTACAACACAATGAAGAGAAGACAAAAACCCCATAGTGGGCTCTTGCCTTTTCCTTGACTGGGCAGTTACAGAAGCCAATGACCAGTGCACTGGGAGAGAGCAGTGCTCGGAGGGGGGAGATGTGTCCACTGGTGACAGCTTAATCCACCTCTACCCTCCCGCATAACCTAGGCTGTGGTTTCTATATCCAGTCCTTCCTTTGTTCTTGCTTATTTTCTGAGCCTCATTTTTCAGCCTCCTTGTCAATGACATGAGCCACCTGATACCCCCCAAAAATCAATTCTCCATCTGCTTAGATTGGTTTCTATTGTTTGCAGCTCAGAACTTCAACAGGTACACACCCTACTAGAAAAATGTGCAAATATGAGTAGGCGAGTCGTAAAGGCAAAATACAAAATAAGCAATGAGGACAGCACCTGTCTTGTAGACCACAATGCTGATGGTGTTCATATGTAACACAACAGAAATTAGGAAATAATTGACAATATCCATCCTCACAGTGGGGAGGATGCAGAAAACAGGTACTTGCCGGCATTATTTCTGGGAATGTACGCTACATGATCTTTGCACAAGGCAATTTGACATTATGTATCAAAAGATAAGATTTCAAAAAAAAGACAAAATTTCATGCTTGCCAATTCCACTTCTTGGATTCCCACCTAAGGACATAGTCAGGACATTACGTGGAAAGACATATGTATCTGGAGGACCACTGCACCAATGTGTACCATAGCACAAAAAAAGAAAAACTGAATTTATGGTGTTCCATAAAATAAAACAATACACTGTCACTTAGTAGCTAATTCAAGGTGGCACTATTTGATCTGGCAGGATATCTGAAGACTCCTAGCACGCCGAAAAGCAGAGAACAGAGCCTCAGGACTGGTGGGATTCCATTTCTGTGCATGAGACTTTCTGGATATGTTGAATTCATTTATGACTTCCTTGAAAAACACTGATACAGTGCTTCACCCCAAGACAACCATGATTTTACATATCCTCCAAATACTAATTCATTTCTCATCATTATAGCTCTATGATAGAGGTCCTTGTATTATCTCCATTTTACAGATGAGGACACTGAGGCAAGTTAACTAGTCCAGGGTCCCAAGCTGACAAGCAGGATAAAGAGGGTTCGAATCCAGGAAACCTGGATCCATACCCTGAGCATTTACTAATGTGCCTTTCAAAACCGTACCCAAAAAATTTAGTAGGGCCTATATCTCTGTCTAGTTGGAAGTTGGATGTTTTCTCTTTTGTCTGTTGTATTTTCCTTTATTTATTATCTATTTTTAATCCATTATGTCTTTTTGTTCTGTTTCACAGTTTATGTGTATTAGCTACTTACAGAAAGACCTTCCAATAGGTCTGCTTTCACGCAGAACAATCCAACGGCCAGACGATCCCCTTACTACCATCTGAATGTCACTCTTCCACTCAGTGCCAAATGCAGCACCTGGAGTGGATGTCTACTAAGATGAAAATGGGGACAACTAAGTTGACTTGAAATCATTCCACCTTGAATGTGCCAGAGAACCTTCTTGGGAAGAAGAACAGGCATGCCAGGAACCTGAAGAGAAAATAAAATACAGAAGAAGAGGGGACTTTCTGCTAATCTGGGAGGAACATCATCCAGAGGAGAGAGTGAGTCATACACTCAAGGCTCTTACCACAGGGTCAACAAGAAGGAGCAGAACACAAGGGAGAGCAGCAGGAGTGTATATTCCTCTTAAAGAGCACAAATGCCTAGTCTTACTCTTTGCTTTTGTTGTTGTTAATGGGAACACTTATAATGGTAATGACAACAATGATGTGATGTTGATGAAGTAGGTAACTTCAAAAGGTAATTTGTAATGTAGAACATTAAGCTTTTAAAAATACCTCTGGGGTAATCAACAAACTCATACAGTTTCTTATAGGCATTTTATATAGCCTTTTTTTTCACTTCTCAGTCCCTTCTCTCTTCTCACTACCCTGTGCCTGAGGCCTTGTCATACTGGAAGGGCCTTGATGGGCACCTCGAGACAAGAGAGGAAACCAAATGATTTAGTACACCAGGCTGGACAGCTGCGAGGAGGAGATCAGCTGGGTGGTGTGGAAATTCCCAACTCTCTCTCGCTGATGCTCTTCCCAGAATGGGTCATGGGGAGGGCCACTTACCCCACCTCCTAGACCCCACAGGGAACACAATAGCTGACAACCAGCATCCAGAGAAGAGGAAAAGAAAAATAGGAACTTATCGAGAGAGTGAACAAGTAGTAATATTCCATATTGTTGTATTGTTGTATTATTATTATTCTTATTTCACTGGTAAAAAAAAAAAATTGAAGACTTAGAGAGGTTAAGTATCAAAGGGCCAAGGGGAGGGAAAAGCAAACCGAAGGTCAAAGGGTACAGGTTTCTATATTTGCATTTTTGAGGAATTTCCATACTGCTGTCCATGGTGGCTGAGAGAATTGGCATTCCCACCGACAGATTAAAAATGGAACTAGCATATGATCCAGCGATCCCACTTCTGGGTATATATCCAAAGGAGATGGAAACCAGATATCAAAAAGACAGCTGTACTCCCATGTTATTGCAGCATGATTTACAAGAGCCAACAGGTGGCAACAACCTAAGGGTCCGCCAATCGATGAATGAATAAAGAAGCTGTATAAATGTACAGTGGAATATTATTTAGCCACAGGACTGCCATTTGCAATGACCTGGCTGGGCTCTGAGAACATTGCACTGAGACAAGTCAGCTTGGAGAAAGGCCGAAACTGCACGATATCATTTATACTCACTCGTGGAGTCTGAACGAGCTGACTTCATAGACACAGACTGTAAAATAGTAGTGGCCAGGAGCTGGAGCTCGGGCAACTGAGGAGATGTTGTCTAATGATACAAACGTGCACGTAGCAGATGGATAAATTCTGGAGACTTAATGCAAAGCGGAGTGATTGCACTCAACAATACTGATTTTATACCTCAAAGTTGCTAGAAGGTTAGGTTGTAAATGTTCTCAAAAAAAGCAATGGCACAGGTGGTACCAGGTGGTAATCATACTGCACTATGTAAATGTGTCAAACCAACATCTTTATGCTCCTTAAACTTACACGACATTGTATGCCAATCATACCTCAATAAAAAAGGGAGCTCTGGTTTCCCTTCTCCTAAGGAAAGGGGGGGGCCCCTGTGATTCTGGAAGATGCCACCTCCGCCCTGTGGAGAAACCGTGGCCCAGTCCAAAAGACTGAGAGAGCGACTCCCTAATCCACATGCCCTTGTATAACCAAATCCTCCCAAGCTCAGTTTCCTTGCTGATGCCTGGAACTAAGAACCCACCCTGTGGTTTGGGGGCCTGAGTGAGATGGTGAGTTTGAGCTGCTGCACATGCTGACGGACAGAGACCCAGTGCTCAAGGAGGAAGATCTGTCATTGTTATGATTATTAGTAGTTATAGGATTGTTATTCCAATTATTTATCTAAAATGTTTTCATAGGTACAGAGTATAGCATTGGATGTATGTACTTGATTGATTTATCTAAACCCCTGTTATGGGGCATTAATCTTGTTCACAAACCCTCTACCGTTAATCCTGTTAATGACCTTGGGGAAAGCAAGCACAAATACAACGATGGGGAAGGAACATGGCTTACTGCACCACCAGGAGTTCCTGGTTCTCTCTTGGGGGCCCCTCTGTTTCAATGATGGAGGGAATGCTCCAAGGGCCTTCACTCAATCTTAAATCAATGCAAAGGGAGCCAGGACTCCACACAGCTCGGGAGGCCTGCCCAGAGCATTTGTAGGCTGGGGAGAGTCCAAACGGAGATGCCACATAAATACTTAGAAGTTACAAACCAAGCTCACGTATTGCTCAATATATAATCTCCTCCTCTCCTCTTTCCATCATGCTCCAGAGGCCGGGTTTCAATGCAGGCTTCTCAGATTCCTTGGTGTTCCATGCTAAAACTGGCAATGAGGAGAAGCAAGCCTCAGCTCTCCACCTGCCCCTCCTCTCTTACCACTTGAACTCCATTCCACAGCACGCATAGCTGAGTGGACTCCCCAGCCTGCACATCTAAGATCTGTTCACACCTAACATCACACATTTGCCCCTGTGCCACCACCAGGCATAGGGCCATGCACGCTGGTCTGCCCAAGGAGGACAGACATGGAGAAGAGTCCCATGTAGGCTTTGGAAGTAGGCTCAAGGTCACTGGATAGGGAATTCTGGGGTCTAAAAGAGGGACACTCTAGAAGGGAATTCTAGAAATGTTATACTCCCTTCTAGACTGCATTCTGGGAGGGCATATCCCCTGAACCTCCTGATGTCTTCATCTTATGAGAAAGAACAAGGCTAGAGGAAGGTCAGAGTAGAACCCTATAAAGCAAGGATCTTACAACAGAGGTCCCTTGCCCAGGTCTAAGCGAGGGCAGAATTTCTTAGGGGAAGTCCTCTCATCTGGCTGGTAAACTTACAGACTACTATTGGGAATCGAACTCAAGTAGATACTTTCATTCATTTATTCAGCGAGTATTTTTCCAACGATCAACTACATGTCAAGTGCACTTATAAAGGAGAAACAAGGCTAAAAAGACAGTCCTTGCTTTCACGGCACTTATATTCTTTCTCCATGCCATGGTAACTGGACAGGTGATGATAAGCACTGTGAAGCTATTAAAGCAGGGTTTGTGTGATAGAATGGGGATCAGCAGGCTCATTTATGTTGAGTGTTCAGGAAAGACCTCTTTGAGGAGGTGACATTTGAGCTAAGGCCTAAACATCAAGATGGATCCAGCCTTGTGAAGTCCTGGAGGCAGAGGGCATAACAGGTGCAAGAACCCAAGACAGGAGAAAGCTTATGGTATTGGATTAACAGAAGGAAAGCCAGTGGGCTTAGCCTAGTGAGCAAAAGGGCAGGAGGTGAGGACAGAGAGGTTGCCAACACTAAATTAAGGAGGGTACAGGTAAATACCCTATAGGTACCTATATTTTATGGTATTTAGATTATTGTTCAAAATGCCACGAAAAACCACTAGGTATCCTAAGCCAGAAGAGATGTGACCTGATTTATGTTTTTAAATAGCATGCTATATAAAGAATGAAGGGGGAAATAAGGCTGGGAACAGGCACACCAAACAAGAGGCACAGCCCAGGTAAAAGGATGTGGTTTCTGGGACTAGGTCGGTAGCTTTGAAGCTAGGAAGACGTGAGATAAGGAATAAGTCAGGATATGTATTTTGGAGCTACCCTTGAAAGAACTTGGTGATAGATTGCATATGGAAGGTAAGGGAGGGAGAGGAGCCCCAGACGACTCTCAGATTAGGGTCTGCTCAATTGTTCAGATAGTAGTCCCATTAATGGAGATGTGGCAAAGGGCAGAAAGTGAGAAAATCCAAGGGGGTCTGGGAAGTGCAGGGGCACATGTGGACTGTTCAGTGAACAGCCACCATCTCTGCCACTGTGGGCCATGTGCACAATTAAAGGGAGGGAATCAATCCTGGAACCCTTCCCACCCAGCCACCCATGTCCCTTTCCCATCCATCTTTCCTCTGCTAACTCAAGCTTCTCCTCTGTCTTCATTTCCTCAGGACTCGGCTCTCCATCACTCATCTCTCTCCCTCCCGCTGCTCCTCCCCCACTCGCACTTTTTCTCTCTCTCTCCCTCTCAAAATAAATAAATAAACTTAAAAAAAAAAAAAGAATTAATAGAGCCTGAAGGAGACACCGCTTCCTTGGGAATCTGCTTTCATCCACTAACGGACAAAGCAAGTCCATATAATGCTACCATTTCTGGCCCAGGAGCAGGAAGAGGGAGGTGATAACATGCAAATTGTACATTTCTCTTACTTGTGTGACAATAATGGCTTCCTTTTATTGGGTGCTTACTCCATATTGCCACTATTATATTTGTCATTATTACGATTACTTTGAAAAGTGGCATAGTCAAGTCAAATCCCAAATCTGAGGCTTAGTGACCTCAAGCAAAGTTACTTACCCTCTCAATCCTGTTTCCACGACCATTTAAAATAAGGCTAAAACCACGCCCCTCGTAGCCTTGAGACTCCAACAGTCTCAACAGTCTTGTAACAGAAGAAAGGCTAAGCATCGTGGTTCCAGGGTGGCAACCCCAGCTGGTACGCGGGCCATTCTTTCCTGAGAGGAAGAGAGAGAAGGTGGTGGAGGAACAAAAGGCCGTGAAGTCATTCTGACCAAAGACTTTGAAGCAGGGCCTGCCCTTATTCCGGGTCTGTGGTGCAGCTGCAAACTGAGCCTGAGCTGCTCGGACCCACACAGAGCAACCAAAGCCCCTCACCAAATAGCCTGTCGACACCAGGTTCCCTCCCAGGACCCCCCACCGCACCCAATTCCCTATGAATCTATGCTTGGAGACCCGGAATGTTTCCGTGCAAGGGTAAGAGACTGGCGGCATGCTAGGAATATTGACACAGCAGTGGTTTAATTAAATCTTTAGTGGAAAAACACAGCTAAGAGGTGGGGCCAGCTCACCAGGCATCTGAGTCCCTGCCATCCTCTGGTACCAACACTGGAGTTAATACCTTCACTCTTGCCATGATGTCACTCTCAAAGGGGCTGAACTGTCATTTGAAAACACTGCCCGGCTCTTGAAACCAGTCACCTTCTTCAGAGAAACTCCATGGGCAGAAATTCTGGATGTGACATAAGCCAAAGCAGAGGCCTGGATGAAGTGGCCCGCTGGGGGGGTGAGATGTGAGGCAGCAGGAATGGGATGATGGGGATAGATGAGTCCCAGGAGATGGGGAACTCACATTCCTGTCCTCTCAAGTCACCCACAGCCTGGCCTCCGATCTCTCCCAGGAGGGCCCATCTCTACCTTCACTTTGAGTTTAAGAATCTGGGACTGTAAATGAGATGGCCATGTGAGGCATGTCAAGGCACAGGGAGGACACCGGCAGACGGGACCGTCGGGCCTTTGACACAAGCCTCCAAAGCCTCCATCACCTCCCCCCTCCAAACCCAGGCAAAGCATGTTTCTCAATTCCCGCCCTTTGTAATAATAATATCTGACATTTATTCAGCATTTAAAATATATTAGACCTGCACTGTCCAACGGAGTAGCTACCAGCCCCCCAGGACTGTTCAGTACTTAAAATGTGACTAGTTGAATTGAGATAGTCTTGCTAGAAGTATAAAATATACATCAGATTCTGAAGACTGGGTTTAAAAAAATATAATATACTATATTAGTAAATTTTATAATGATTATATGGTAGAATTCAATATTTTAGGTATATAAAGTTAAATAGAATGTTATTAAAATTAATTTATTTTTTAAATGTGGCCCCGAGAAAATTTGATACTACATTTGTGGCTTGCATACTTCCCTTAGGAACAATTGTGATTAGATTCATGATTAGAAAACCACGTTATGATTGGGGATCTTCACTCTACTGGCTTCCAGCCTGCTCCACCCTAAAAGGCTGATCTGAATTGTCTACACGGGGGAACCTGGCTGACTCAGTCAGTTAAGCATCAGACTTCAGCTCAGGTCATGATCTCATGGTTTATGAGTTCAAGCCCCGCATCGGGCTCTGTGCTGACAGCTGGGGGCCTGTGTCTCCTTCTCTCTCTGCCCCTCCCCTGCTCACACTCTGTCTCTCTCTCCCTCAAAATAAATAAACATTAAAAAAAAAAAAAAGATTTTGAATTGTCTACACAGATTGGTTCCTGGTTCTTTGACTTCTGGTTGGGTTCACTCAATGGGGAATAAGAGATTGAGGAGAGGATATTGACTCCCCTGGCTCCCTGCCCAAGGAACACAAGCTAGTCATGTCTCTGTGCTGTAGGGGCCTGGCTGGTGGCCCTTCCCACTAAGCTGTCTGTTTCCATGTTTTGATACATATTCCTGCCATGGCACCTAAGCCTTCCCATTCCAAGTCTCCAGGCTGATACACTATTGTTGGTGATTTCTCTACACCATCGTTGATGATTTCTCTACACCCTGTCCACATCTTTGTAAACAATCTTTTTACTAAACCCTCCCAGATTCCCCATTTGAATGTGCCATGTGTTTCCTCCCTGACTCACACAAGATTCTTTTGTGGACTGCTCCAAGAAACCAGATACCATGTAACATATTGTCCTACAGGAAAACTCATTCCAAGGAGCAAGTCAGATTGCCAGGAACTTACCTACTCCCAATGTTGCCCCAGCTGGAGGAGAGGCTCTCACCCTCCTATGTTGAGTGGATTGGGGGGGTAGGGGGGGTGGGGATGAACTGCGTCAAACTCCCAAGGTTCCAACAGTGCCATGGGACCAGATGGGAAGGCTCCAAAGTATCCAGCATGAAAACCAGCAATCGTGCATGGTCAAGGGAAGCAGCTGGATCCCTTCAGTTATTATGTTCATGTACAAGGATTGAGCTCAACTGAGAGTTTAAAACTCAGGGTTGGCTTGAGTAATATGCATGTTTATGTGCATAAAAACAACAACGCAGCCATGATGTATTTATTGAGTGACTCTCATGCACTAGGCATTGTACTTATGGGACATTACGCCCATATCTCTTTAATCCTCAAGACGGTCAAGAAACATGTATACTTTTCTTGGTTGATGGATGTATATATATAATATCAAACAATAAGCAATTAAAATTTGATCTTAAAGGTACAATTGGGACCCAGCTCAACTCTCTCCACAAACTGAAATCCGGAGAAATTAAGTAGCTTACTTGTAAAGGTACATTGGAAAGCTATGGTGGAACTCAGTGGCTTTCATGCAGACCCTCATGATCTCCATCTGACTGATGGGCTATCCTTCTTCAAGGTGTGAGCCATTTGATATTTTCTAGCTGAGAATTAAACACATAGATAATATGCCTGTCCATGAAGAAATGCCCCCATGATAACATGCCCCATGAAGAATTAAACACATAGATAATATGCCTGTCCATGAAGAAATGCCCCCCACCCCCAGTTCAAGCAATGAATTCATCCCATTCACAGATAACACAAATATGTTATAAAAGGAGCAGAACCCAGGGGATTCTGTCATGCTCACTATGGGAACAGTCACACTGACAAACCTACAGTTGAGAGTCCCTGTAACAAAGAATGCCATTTCTGGCAGGCTGGAGAGAGCAGACCAAGATGGCCAGGGGACAGCAGACACGTTTATGAAGAAGAAAAATGAGCAAGGCAAATGTGCTGTCATATTCAGTTCAATTTCAGTTTCGTCTATGGGGAAACTAGTTTCACTGTCCTCAGATGGCTCAGAGGGATCTCACAGACCTTCATGAGGAGCCATGGAATGTGCATTTGTGATGGATGCTTCAGGATCTGGCCGTAGCCTCTTCCTTCAGACTCTATTATAGTCTATTTCACATGCCCTATCAACTCTTGGGAGACCTGGGGGGATTTCCCTTGCCCCCAAGCCTGATCCCGGATCCCTTTCAGGAATGGCTGGTAAGATCTCTGGAAGGGAGAAACTACCCTTTTGTCCTCTCTTCCCATCCCGCCTCATTCAACACTAAACACTGGTCAACACAGTGTGCTCCCAAGCTCTGATACTCTGAACATGCCAGAAAGAAAGAAGCCAGGAAATGTTATCCCTCTTGAGCTCTCTTGCCCTGGTCTCATGGTTTACGCAGCACTGAGATGGTGCCAGAACACTTGCGAATCCTATTAGTGTTCCCTGGAGGCTCCCCACATTTGAGCCAAAAACTGACTCATAGATGATCAGTTTCATGGTACTAAACCCCAATCCCATGACAGCATCATTCCTCATCGGCTTTGACGTTCTCCTTTGTAACTGAATCTTTAACAGAATTAGGTTTCTCTCACAACCACCCTCTCGAGCAATATTGGCTGCACTGGGTAATTCGCCTATGAAGGTCATAATTTATAATCTGGGTATTGTACTGAAACGGACAGACAATACAGCATTACAGATCATGACATGCTGTAGTTAGAAATCCTAGGAAAGTCTAGTTGCATATTCATTTATTTTTACCAGGTTAGATTTCTTTTATAAGCAGGAAATTTCCTGAATGCTTGCCGCCACCCCTTCATGGGTGTTATATATGCTTGTATTTATTTTAAATTTAGAAGAAAAATAAATTAGTATTTCAGGAGGAAATTTATGTTGAGCTTTGCAGCTCATTCTAAAATTTTTTTAGTTTCAAGTTCAATGCTAGCCCAGTAATACTGATATTAAGAAAAGACCAATTATGATGGGGAAACTGGGTGGCTCAGTCGGTTAAGAGTCCGACTTTCTGCTCATGATCTCATGGCTTGTGAATTCGAGCCCTGCATCAGGCTCACTGCTGTCCGTGCAGAGCCTGTTTCAGATCTTCTGTCTCCCTTTCACTCTGCCCCTCACTGCTCACAGGCACAGGTACACACACATGGGGGCATGTACTCTCTCTCTCTCTCTCAAAAACAAACAAAATTTTTTTTCAAAAAGACCAGTGATGATAATAGAATTATAATTGCTTAACATTTAGCACTTAGTGTTTAAAAGTCCCTGTTCTAAGTACTAAACACCCATTATCTTGATTAACCTTCACAATAATTTTGTAAAAGAGGACTATTATTAAGCCATTTTATTAATGAGGAAACTGGAACTTTAAGAGTTCAAGGTCACCTGGGTGAGTGTGGCAAAGTCAGGATTCAGGTCAGGCCTTGGGCATCAGAACCCTATTCTTAACCTGTACAGAAAAGTGGAGGAGAAGAAAATGAGATTAGATTGAAATGTCCCATGTTTTTGGCTTATGTTTCTTTCCCACTTCTCACCTTTCTGCAATATCTGGAAGTCAGAGATGTACAACTAAAGTCTCAAAGCAATTTTGAGTCAGATGCAGTGGACCTCAAAAGAACTGGCCGGGTTTTTATTTGAAGCTTTATTTGTTAAATCATAGTTCATCTCTGAAGAGAAAGATTACACTGCAAAAAAGAAAAAAAAAGATAACGCCTAACATTCAGCCCAACATAAGCAACGTGGAAATCTCTGGGATTACATAAGACCTTCCCACATGAGGGATTTATTTATGCTGCAGAAAGGTAGTGGTGGTGATGTGTGTGTGTGTGTATAAAAGAGAGCAGAGGGCGTTTAAGAGAAAGAAATGAAAAACAGAGAGTTTCATTGCTTGTATTTTTGAGAGTTGAACCTATAGAACCAGACTTCCTGTCCCAGGCCAAGTTCACAGTGAGATAAACAAGCACTACTATTTAAATGATGGGTGTGTGTGCATGTGTTGGTTGGCATGTTTTGGTGACAGAGTCAGGAGGAGGTGAACTATCATTCCATTACGAAGAGGTTAGTGTGAATCTCTCAGATTTCCTCTAGTTTAAAATTTGGGGAAGGGTTGTAAGCCCCCCCCCCCCCCGCCCACCAAGTGGAAAATGAACCTACTCATGCATTTGTTCATTAATGGAAAACTTCATTTATTCTTCCTTAAAATACTTACGTTAATCACATTTGAGAGAGTCTGAAACTACATACCACTTAAGTTCAATAGAGTATATACATATATTTTCATACTTTTGTAGAAAAAAATAGTAATATAATGCAATACATTTTATAAAATGTTGCATATCACATCATATTAAATACCTCACCAAATATACATATGTAGTATTTAATTTCATCTTACATGCAGATATTAATAGTGTAATTTAGGTGATTTTAATTGTGTCCTTGTATTTTTTTGGTTCTTCTAAATCTTCTACAATAAAAATATATGACTTACGTGCTTGGATAACAGAACAATGAGCAAATTGCCCTACTTCCTCATTTCCCAAATGGAAAGCCCATTTGCCAAGTCTGCTGAAGTTCAGCCTATGTGAGCTTGTTGAAAACCTCTTCCTCTTTAAAATTCTGTGTCTCCACTTATCAAATACTTTCAGACCAAGTGGAGGAATGGACTCTGAACTCCCCTACACACACGCGCGCACACACGCACACACACGCACACACTCACACTGGAGAATGGAAAAGGTATCATCCTGAGTGGCTCATTTTGACAGCCATGGCTTCCCGAAGCCCACTGTGGAAATTCGGTCTCTGAGGACTAGTGGAGCCTGTTCTATCCACGCCCACCCCTGCACCCACCACTCACTTCATATTAATGAAAACTGCAGGAGAGCCCAGGCTGCCTTTCTAACACACGGAGGACACAGCAGACTAACTCAACGTAATGTAATGCATTTTAACCCTTCCACTGAAAAAGACACTCTACAGAGAATCCTAAACTGCTAGGTCGGTGCTGTTTTCTAGAGGATTGGGGCCGTCAGCTACAGCTGGAATGAAAGAAAGGGTGAGGAGGTTGTTACTAATGGGACAGTGTATTTTCTAAAGACACACACCAAACAGAAATCTCTCTAGGCAATCAGGGATGCCGCAGACACTGGGCTGGCTCTTTGGGGTGAGTCAACTGGCTTGTGCTGACAATGTGCCAAGACACCTGCCATTCTAAATGCAGGGCAGTATTGAGAATCACGTGCCCACTGTTAGGACTAGCCGAGTGTCCCTCAGCTGCACTATTAGGTTGGTTCTTCTTGTTAAAATAGTTGGGAAATTTAAGAGTCTTTTAGTAATCTTTAATAAGCTTTCAATATGTTGCAAGCGTCAAAAGACACACATGTCCACTAAGGTCATAGCGTGAGCCTAGGTCCAAGAAATATGCCACAATAAGAAATGATCTTAGTCTCTCTAACAACTTGGCAGAAGTAAGACTAAAGAACACAAAATCATCAGAAAATGCCATAAGAGAGCATATTATATATATGTGTATATATATGTATATATGTATATTGTATATACATGTACATTGTATATATATGTATATATGTATATATGTATATTATATATATGTATATATACATATATATAATATACATATATATATATATATGCACACGCCTATCTGGCAGGTATATATGTAATGAGTGTTAATTTGCCCAACAATGCTTGAGTATAAGAAATGTACCACTTTCTTATTTCTCCAGAGCAAATAAATCTGGTTGCAGGCTCCTACTTATGTGACTAGCAGAACATCTGATGCCCGTATTTGTGGGTTTCCTTCTGTCCTCCATCACATTAGAGAAGAGTCCCTTGTTATCTTGGCCCCTAGTCTATGGGACACCGGGTTCTCTCCCTTCTTCTGCTTATAAGCCTGCTGCTGAGTAAGCCCACATTTATCACGAGTCAGTCATAAGCACACAATGGATAGGCAAAAATAATACAACGGTTTTCAAGATGTGGAGGAGTTCAGCCCCAGACTGGGCAATGGGAGACTCTCCCTTCCCTTTTCAAGGCTTGAGTATTGGACAGCGGTCCCCAGGCAACCACTAGACATTCCCTCAGTGGAATTGACCCCTCCTGGGAGATGTGGGGTGGGCTTGGGTCTTTGACATGCCCAGCCAATGTGAAACAAGGCAAAAAATACCTCGATAGGTAATCCCCGGGTATTTGTGAATATGTGGTAACAAGATGACAGTACCTTGCAAAACACAGGGTCTTATTTAAGACAAATGATTTCCCTGCATAATGCTAGACTGAACTGAATAGAATTAACAACAGCTTTTCCCAGGTCATGGCACATGCTTGGCTGGAAAGCCCAGGCTGGCCTACACTACACACCAGAAAGTGCTTTGAACTTCCCCTTGGCGAATGAGAAATGCCTCTGGGTCACCAAGCCTTTGTTGAAGCCAGAGTGCACATTTTCAGGGTGCAGCCCTTCCTTCTCTCTCTCTCTCTCTCTCTCTCTAACTCCACCTCCATCTCTATGTCTCTATCTCTATCTCTATCTCTATCATCTCTATCTCTATCTCTATCTCTATCTATCTCTTACTTCAATAATCTTTCTTCATTGGACCTTTCTTCTAAAGACAGGAATGGAGTAACATCATGCTTCCAGGCCATCCCCAAACTTCCTCCAACGCTTTCCTCTCTGGGATTCTACAAGTCCTTGGTTTCTTGTATTCCTTTATCCAAGGCATGATCTATCTGGCAGATCTTGTGTGTACATCCTCCTGGGAGAGAGGGCGGTGGTGGTGAGTCTCCCCTCAGACAGACCTGGAATTAAGCATGAATTCCACTTCCAGTTCTTACTAGCTGCGAGATAGTAGACGATTTCTTAGCCCCTCAGATGCCATTTCCTGAGCTGTGCAATGCCAATTCTTCCCTCTGAGCGTGGTTGTGAGTGTGGAATGTGGTGCTCGGTGAATTCCTCAAACATCTCCCCTCCCTGACCAGGCAAAAGGATGTTATAAGAAATGCTCCCTCGTGTTTGAGTGCAGGGAATCCACAGCATCTTACTCATCCTTATTACAAACTTTTGGGGCAGAGGAAAGACTGTATTGTGGGGAGGGGGGGGACTGTTTAACTTTCTACAGACGATAGAATCTCCCCTCTAAATTCCACTCAGGCAAGCTCAGCATTCTTTAAAGATAGTTTTATGATGATGCTTTGCCAGCTACTTCACATTCTTAGGCTTTAGGAAGTTACTACCACCTGCAAGAAATGGTTTGGCAACGTGGGCAGCCTCCGGCCATCACTTAGAGGTAAGTGGTTAATTTTCCAGAAATACGTGGTGGTCAGCCAACATAGTGTTCTTCCCCACAGATGAGACAGTTCCAATTCTCCTACTTCTGGGCAAAGAAAGAAATCTTCGAGGATATCATACCATTGGTTAATTCGGGTCAGTCCAGTGTAGCATTGTATTGGGAAATCATTTGTCTCCCATCTCTGGGCAGAGAGAAGGCTTTGAAGATAGCATATCTTTCCTCTGTCCCTTTGAGAGGAGAATAAGTAGAGGACTTCTGCATAGCGTGGGATGGTAGCCTCAGTCCCTCGGGTTTGGGTCACTGGAAATGTGACACAGCTGTCTGGTCGATTTCATAGGGCTACAAAGTCTTTGCAGCTCCTCCCGTTGAAAGTGGCATCTGTTTCCCCATCTTTCCACTATCGGCTGGCATGTGAGTTGACTTGATCAATAGCATGTTATGGAATTCCTGATGTGTGAAATCTGGAGCCTTGGAATAAAGAAACATTGTAGCTTCTGCCCTTGCCATTTTGGAATGCTACCTTGTGGCTGCCATGTCAGGAAGCTGGTCTAGCCTCCTGGAGGATGGGAGAGCACATAGAGGAGAACCCTGGTATTCAGGACAAGAGCCAGCATCACCCGCCATCTTGGACCCTCTGGCCCAGCTGACCCCCTACGTGAATGACCTCATACAAAACCAACAGAAGAACTGCTTTGCCAACCACAGAGGCTTAAAAAATAATATCTTATTACTATCTTAAGTCACTAAGTTTGGGGGTGCTTTGTATACAGGAAAGGCTAACAGAAAATGTCCAAGAGGAGTATTTTCCATAAGAATCCAACTCTTCAATCTTGATCCCCATGTATTAAGAATAAAGGCAGAGCAAGTCTCAGGCATAAGTAGATGAGGCCTCCACCCACAGAATGAGATTTGGAGTCCGAGATAAAACTTGCCCCTAATTAATATGACTAACCTGGCTTCGTACCTTAAATGGCCACCCTCAAATCTTGTAAGTTCAGCATTGTGTTTCTCCAGAAAGTTCCTGTTGAAATGCAAATATGTCAAAAGGATGACAGGGTAAGATATTAATTTATTTCAAATAATCTAGACCTCAGTTAAAATAGCTTTGTAGTTAAGTAATAATTTTTGACCACAGGGTTAACAAAGGGTACAAAGATTAAAATAACACAACAATGATTACACTCTCATGACAACAGCAGAGTGCAATCTTTTAGGGAAGAGACATGTAGGCTTTTTGTACCTTTGTCAAGGAACTGGGAGAGCAATGGAAATCAGCAGAAAAAGAAACTACTTGTGACTGGTAAAACTGGGAAGTATTCATAGCAAAAGTGACATTTGACCAGGGATATTCAAGTACAGTGAAGATTTAGAAGGACAGAAATAACCCATATAGGGTATCCATCCAAAAGGAATGAAATCCGGATCTCAAAGAGATATCTGCACCCCTGGATCCATTGCGGCATTATTCAAAATAGCCAACATATGGAAATAACCAAAGTGCCCATCAGTGGATGAATGGATTAAAAAAAAAAAAAACCTGGTATACATATACAGTGGAATATGATTCAGCCACGAGAAAGGAGGATATCCTGCCATTTGCAACATGGATGGACCCTGAGCCCATTATGCTAAGTGAAATAAGTCAGACAGAGAAAGACAAATACTATATGCTGGCACTTACACGTGGAATCTAAAAAAGCTGAACTCATGGAAACAGAGAGTAGAGTGGTGATTGCCAGGGGCTGGGGGGAAGAGGGAGGAGCGGGCCGAATGAGGAGATGTTGGTCAAAGCATGCAAACTTCCAGTTATAAGATGAATACATCCTGGGGTGCAGTGTATAGCATAGTGCCTATAGTTAATTAACAAAACTCCATTGTATACTTGAAAGTTGCATCCTGAGAAACTTAACAGAAACCCATGGGGGTGGGGAAGGAAAAAAAAAAAAAAAAGAGGTTAGAGTGGAAGAGAGCCAAAGCATAAGAGACTCTTCAAAAACTGAGAACAAACTGAGGGTTGATGGGGGGGTGGGAGGGAGGGGAGGGTGGGTGATGGGTATTGAGGAGGGTACCTGTTGGGATGAGCACAGGGTGTTGTATGGAAACCAATTTGACAATAAACTTCATATGTTGAAAAAAAAAGGGGGGGGGGGAAGAAAGTTGCTAAGAGAGGAGATGGTAAATATTCCCACCACAAAAAGAAATGGTAATTAACTGAGGTAATGGATGTGTTAGTTAACTCTACAGCGGTAATCATTTCACAATATATTAAGTGCATCAAATCAATATGTTGTACACTTTAAACTTACACAATGTTGTAGGTCAATTATATCTCAATAAAGCTAGAAAGAAGATAACCAATGTAGCTTATACAATTAAATATATAAATTAAATGTATATGTGATAGTGTAAGTGTAGGCAATTTTATATATAATTACATCATAATTTATATATAATTATATATTATATGTTGTATATATTAATAATGTATAATGGGATATATTCTATTCATGTATGTAATATATTATATACATATATTATATGTATATATGTATTATATGTATAATAATATATTTATGTAATTATATTTATATACTGTGTATAATACTTGTGTGTGCATATAATTAATAGTGCATAATAATAGTGTGTGTCTATAATTAATAGTGTATATAATTACATATATTATATACATTATTAATACATGCAATATATGTATGTATTGTGTGTATATATACTATATATTAATATATTATATATTAATACTATATAATGTAACATATACACATGCATAACATATTACATATACATATATTTCATGCATATAACATGTGTATAATTATTATATAATATATGCATAATATATAATTATATGCATATACTGTGTCAAATAATAGTGTGTATGTGCACAGCAAAGGCCAGAGATGAGGGGTCTTAGACAATTTTATTGACAGGGAGAGACCTGAGCAAGTGGTTTGTCTCTGAGGAGGCGGAGCCCAACTGCCGAGCCTGAAGGGTGGCCGGGGCCTCTGGGCAGCAACGTGAGCACCTTAAGGGAAGGAACGAGCTTGGGAGAAGCGACCTGCCCGTGAAGGAGGGTGACCTAGAAGCCTGGCATTTAGCACGAGCCTTAGTTCAGAGCAAGCGGTCAATACATACCTGTGTAATTGAGTTTAGTAGGGAGGATGCAGGAGCTCCTCCCCCCAGCGCGTGGAGCTACATCGCCCACGTCAGACCCTCGATTACCTGTGCCGCTGCTGCTTGTTGTCTCTGCTCCTCACGCTTCTGAGGTCTTCCGCTGTTTGTTCTTTCCGACCTTCCTATGACCTTGTCGTCTCATCCTCTGCACCAGCTCCTTATAGCACGAAGAATCAGCTTGTCTACTTTCCTCTAATTCAGCCAACAATGATGAGTAAGTACACGCACGCACACAAATACGTAGCTGGCAAAATTAGAGGGGCCGTTTTTTATTTGTGAGAAAGTTCTTTAACTTTCTATCTCATACCAGCCCTCCCACTCAATCAAGCCTTTCTTTAAGGCAAATGGTTCTCAACTGGGGACGATCTGCACCCCCTCCCCCGGCGGGGGGGGTGGGGATTTGCTAACACTTGTGACATTTGTATCGTCACAACTGGAAGGATGCTATAGGCATCTACTAGGTAGAGGCCAGGGAAGCTGCTGAAGGATGATGGGATTTTTAAAAATATTTTTAACGTTCATTTATTTTTGAGACAGAGAGAGGCAGGGCACGAGCAGGGGAGGGGCAGAAAGAGGGAGACACAGAATCTGAAACAGGCTCCAGGCTCGGAGTTGTCTTCACAGAGCCCGATGGGGGGCTTGAACTCATGAATCGGGAGATCATGACCTGAGCCAAAGTCGAATGCTTAACCAATGGAGCCACCCAGGGGCCCCTGAAGGATGATGTTTTAACCAATTCATCCCATAACAATAAGCTTCTCTTTTTGGAACAGCTTTAGATTTACATAAGAATCATAAAGATAGGATGGGGAGGTCCCATATGATCCACCCTCAATTTCCCTATGATTAACAGCTTTTACCAGCATGGTACATTTATTGTAATTAATGAATCAATATTAGTAGATTATCATTAACTACAGTCCAAACTTAATTCAGATTTCCTTAGTTTTCATCTAGTGCCCTTTTTCTATTTGATCATGGCATCCAGTATAGTACATTATATTTAGTTATATATATATATATATATATATATATATATATCCTTGTTCTTCCTCAGTTCCCCTTGGCCGTGATAGTTTCTCAGACTCGTCTTCGTTTTGATGACTTTGACAGTTGGAGGAGTACTGGGCAGGTGCTTTGTCCAGTGTTTCTCAATTGGGATTTGTCTGATGTTTCTCTCATGACTAGTCTGGGGTTATGCATTTTTAGAGGAAAGACCAATAGAAATAAAGCACCGTTTTCATCACATCATATCAAATACCATCAACCTGACTTAATGACTGTTGATGTTGACCTGATCACCTGGTGGAGGCAGAGATTTTCAAGTTTCTCCATTGGAAAGCTGCTTCCCCCTGCCTCCTTTTTCCATACTGTCCCCCTCGAAGGAAGTCACCACACGTGGCCCGCACTTAAGAAGCAAGGAATTATGCTCCACCTCCTGGATTATCTACATAAATTAATTGGAATGCTTCAGCACATGAAATTTGCCTCTTCCTCTTCACTTACTTACTTAATCATTTTTTTATATCAATCTGGACTCATGGATATTTATTTTATGTTCTGGATATAATGCCATATTATTTTGATGCTCCATTTTTTCCAATTTTGGCCATTGGGAGCTCTTTCAGTTGGCTCCTGTGTCCCTGTGGCATACCCCCATTATTAGGTTGTTTTGTTTTGTTTGAGTGTTTCCCTACTTTCTGGCACTACAAGATGCTCTTGGCTAATCTTCTGCATTTCAATACCCCCGTCCAAGAATCAACCATTAACCCAAGGAGTCCTGCTTCCTTTCATTGGAGAATGGTATTCGAAACCAAGATTCGGGCATTGGGTGTGCTTGTTACTACCAAGGCCATCTTTACTTTTCATTTTAAAAAAAAAACCCGGGGCGCCTGGGTGGCGCAGTCGGTTAAGCGTCCGACTTCAGCCAGGTCACGATCTTGCGGTCCGTGAGTTCGAGCCCCGCGTCAGGCTCTGGGCTGATGGCTCTGGGCTGATGGCTCGGAGCCTCTGATGGCTCGGAGCCTGGAGCCTGTTTCCGATTCTGTGTCTCCCTCTCTCTCTGCCCCTCCCCCATTCATGCTCTGTCTCTCTCTGTCCCAAAAATAAATTAAAAACGTTGAAAAAAAAAAATTTAAAAAAAAAAAAAAAAAAAAACCCTAAGAATATAGTGTGCCTTGAGATATTAGCCAGTAAAAGTATACATGTATATAATCTACAAATATATAAATAGAGTGGGAATACATGTCCCATTTTTTAACCCACCCGTAATGAAAACAATATTTGGCAACCACTGTTCCAAAAGGCTGTCATTCATGAGACTCGGCTCTAACAAACCCGAGTCTCTGTGATTCTCAGTATGATTTCATATTCCCGAGAGAGAGAATCTATTGCTCCAGAGCTGAGCTGTCTGCTTCTCAGCCCAGGGTGGTAAGAAATGGCTTCCACAGCCCCACCCGTCTGAGTCAGGGGCAGGTCCCCAGGAGCTGGTACTGTGAACTGGGCAGCCTCCCCCAGGGATGCCCACTAAAGAGGGACACAAGGGCAGTGTGGTCAGAGGGAGAGGCAAGAGGAAGGTGCTGGGTAGGTGGATCTGAGCCGACACTGACGCAGACTCACTCTGATTCCTTCCTGGCCACATGCCTGGTTCCATGCCATGGTTCCACCATCACCTTGGGCAGCCATCTCCTGGATATGTGCCCCCTTTCACAAGGAACATCGAGGGAGAGACTGGGGATTGACTACTGCCTCTCTGGCATGAGAACAAGAAAGAAACTCTACGCGCCCAAAGCACTCTCTAGGCTGAGAGAGTAATTTGTATCCGTGTAAACAAGAAACACAAAACATTACAGAAATGTGAGGACGACTGGCTGGGGATGGGTCTACTCCCCTCACCACCCTCACCTCTCACTTTCTCCAGGAACTTGGTGCATCATCTCATTTGTCTTTTAAGCAATCAGTAGGAGAAAGGTAAATGTTGGGCCTCTGTTTCTCCTTTTATAAAATACAGTGGGAGCACCTGGCTGGCTCAGTTGGTAGAGTATGTAACTCTTGATCTCAGGGTCCTGAGTTCAAATCCACCCCTGTGGATTAAGAAGACTGATAAAAGAGCTTGCTAAAAATAAATGACAGATGATGATAGATGATAGATAGATAGATAGATAGATAGATAAAAAAAAAAAAATACACTGAAAGGGGCGCCTGGGTGGCTCAGTCGGTTGAGCATCCGACTTCAGCTTAGGTAATGATCTCACTGTGAGTTCGAGCCCCGCGTTGGGCTCTGTGCTGACAGCTCACAGCCTGGAGCCTGCTTCGGATTCTGTGTCTCCCTCTCTCTCTCCCCCTCCCCCACTCATGCTCTGTCTCTCTCTCTCTCTCTGTCAAAAATAAACATTTAAAACAATTAAAAAAAAAAAATACACTGAAAAACAAAGTGCCTTCCTCTTGCAGGGAACCTACCTAGAAACCTTATTGCTACCGCTGGCTATAAATACGGCAAACCCGAGTTGCTGACTAGTCCAGGAGTTTGACCTTGATTTTTAAGGTCAAACTGGAAATTCACTGGGATCTTGGCAGTGATTTGGGTGGAGGCCATGCTAACCGGAGGGAGAGATCCAGAACATTTTGTTCCACGTAGGACAGGATTGAGTTACCCCAAAGAGCAGCCTTCTGCCTGAGAAGTGGCTAGACTTTCTCAACTTTCCTAAAAGGAGGAGGAAAAACAACATCTGGAAATTGTAAGGTGTCACGACCTGAGATGTCACCTCAGGTCTGTTGAAGAAGTATTCGTGAATACTTGACCATCTGCGCCCTGACCCGGAGTGGCCAGATCCATCTGGCTTCCAAGCTAGAACCTGCCTTCCACTCTTCCCTCTCGCCTCCACTGGCCTCACTGAGCAGCCCTCGCGTCCCCAAGGTTTGAAGCTGGCATTCCAGCTGAGAAGACTCCCCCGCCCCACTACTCCTGCCCTCAGCGGATGCTGTCCTCACAAAACTTACTCCCCACAGCCTGGCCAGGGAAACAAATGCGTGTCTGTCAGTGAATCCACAAGACTTCAGTTTGGGGTTAAAAGCATAGAAAATCATAGTATCGGTTATCAGTGTTGTAGCTCTAATGTTACCCTAGTCAAATCACTGCTGATTAAAACCAGCCCTGTTAATAAACCGCAGGCTTTATTTCCCCTCGAATGTCTATAACCACTTTCTTCAACCCCTATTAAAAGGCGAAACCCAAAGGAAAACACAGCTTTGGAGCCCAAGCGTTGCTTACTCCCCAGAGAAAAAAGAAAACAAGAGAGAATAGCTTTTTTTTTCCCCCCTCACCTTTCCCCCCACTTAATGGAGTCAAACTCTTTTCTGAAGTAGAGAGAAAAATCTGTAAAAGGCAGGCGGGCATGATCCGTGGCCTGCAACATTGGATCAGCTGGAACAGTCCCCCTCCACCTCCTAAAACGAAGTCATTTGCCGGCAATTCCGTGAATCTGACTCATATCCTTACCTCCTTCTCCTCTCGCTTTCCCCTTAAGGGACTGATTTTTCCTCCCATCTAAGCCAAAAAGAATTTCTCTGGATTAAGGAGACTGATGAAAGCATTTTTAATATTTGAGTTCAGGTTTGCAAGCTCCATAAAACCAACGTTTCCCGTCGCCTGCTTTGTCTTCCCACCCCCCGCCCGGTCAGTTGTTTTTCTCCTTCATTTGCTCCACAGAAACCAGCTCAGGACCTTCTCCAGATGGGGTCTCCAGCCCCCTGGCAGCTTCCCCTGCAGAGCTGCCTGCTCTCCACCACCTCAGCTCTGCAGGCCCCAGATGCAGGATGTAACATCTTTCGAAAATCTTGGGGGTGGGGGTGGGGGTAACTTACATGACATCTTCCATGCTGATGCCATATGTCTTTCAAGTCAAGACTGGTTTGACAATGTGCTGAGCTGCTCAGAGGGGAACCCGTTTCAAGCCTGGAGGGGAAAGTTGTGACAATTCATTCCAGGGAAAACTGGAACCTCCCCCCCCCCCACCCCCCCCACCCCCCCCACCCCCGCCACCGCCTCCCTGCCTTTGACTAGTAGGAGGTAGAAACGAGGGGAACAGTGTCTTCCCAGGGCAGGAAGATCATGGTCTTTGTTCTTTATTGTTCCCACATTTGCACCACGGATATACTGCTTTTCCCTCGCTTCCTGGATTAATGGTGGCTTTGCCAGTTTCACCTTCAATTCCAGAAACCTTGAACTTACCGCATGTAAACAGGCCTTTGCTGAGGTAACCTCACCAGTTGCTGAAATCCAATTGAATTTAATGGTTCTTGGGAAGCATGGGGCCTCGTTCTAAATAAATAAATAAATAAATAAATAAATAAATAAATAAATAAAAATAAAAGTGCCAATTGGGCCACCCTGCTACTGTTCCAAGGCTGGGGGATGAGGTCTAATCACTCCATTGAGCAACAACCTCATACCGGGCAACTGTTTGGCCTCATTGTCATACCCTGGCTTCCGGGGGAAGCATCGTTGTGAAACAGTAAAAACCATCTGCCATCAAATGCCTCATTCTGACATTTTCCATCTCTTTTTCATATCCGGTCCCATCACTGTCCACAGGATAATTGTTTTCAGATGATGGGAATGTATTAAATGGCACACTAACTGAAAGAGTGGGGTGTGTGTCCGTGTGTGTTTTATGATCAGCTCTTCAAAAGAGGGTGTGACAGATGTCATCTCCAGGTACAATGCCCTGAAGAGACTTACTGACACAGAACAACCAATCGGCGCAATGAATCATGGGACAAGATGGTGCCTCTAATGCAGGAGGACGAACCCTTTTGTCTAGATGAGTAGATGTTAAAATGTGAGTCCCCTGGGTGGCTCAGTTGGTTAAGTGTCTGACTCTTGATTTCAGCTCAGATTTCATGAGATCAAGCCCCACTTTGGACTCTGTGCTGACAGCACGGAGCCTGCTTGGGATTCCCTCTCTCCCTCTCTTTCTGCCCCTCCCCCACTTGCTCATGCGTGTGCTCTCTCTCTTTCTCTCTCTCTCTCTCTCTCTCTCTCAAAGTGAATACATAAACATTTTTCAAAAATAATTTTAAAAGTGGGATTCCCCTATTTTTTTCTCAGTGGGTGTGCTCTAACAATGTTAGAATTTATGACATTAATCATAGCTACAATTTTCATTGTAAATATGACCTGGTTTTTATTTGAAGTATTTTATAAGCATAATTTCTAATCGTGTCAATAACACTTCAAAGCAGGTTTATTGGATATCACTTCATAAATGAGAAGTTAAGTCCCAGAGATTCATCAACTTGCCCCCAGCAATGCAGTTATTAAGTGGCGGACTTGAGATTCACGTCAATATCAATGAGCTCTGAGGCTCGTAGTGTGTTAGTTTTAAAATATCTCTACAGGGGCGCCTGGGTGGCGCAGTCGGTTAAGCGTCCGACTTCAGCCAGGTCATGATCTTGCAGTCTGTGAGTTTGAGCCCCGCGTCAGGCTCTGGGCTGATGGCTCGGAGCCTGGAGCCTGTTTCCGATTCTGTGTCTCCCTCTCTCTCTGCCCCTCCCCCGTTCATGCTCTGTCTCTCTCTGTCCCAAAAATAAATAAAAAACGTTGAAAAAAAAATTTAAAATATCTCTACAAATGCTTCGATACTTCTCTCAGCAAAGGCGGACGCTAATTTTTGTCCCCTTAAAAGTACATTGTGCTTAGCAGCTCGTTTCTAATAAAGAGAATATGGCAGAAGGCGGGTGTGTGACTCCCAAAATTAGGTCAAGCCACTGTGGCTTCCCGCTTGCTCTCCATCTCTCCTCAGTTCACTCTGGGGGAAGCTGGCTGCCATATCATGAGGACACTCAAGCAGCGCCATGGAGAGGCCCATGTGACAAGGAGCAGAGAATTCCTGCGACAGCCCTGTGACAGAGCCACCTTGGAAGCAGATCTTCCAGCCCCAGCCAAGCCCTCAAGTGACCACAACCCCAGCTGACATTGTGACTGCAGCCTCGTGAGACACCATGAGCCAGAACCACCCAGCGTGGCCACCCTAAATTCTGATCCACAGAAACCATGCAATAATTCTTTGCTGTTTTAATCTGTTAAATGTATGTGAAATTAGATCACTGATGCGCATGTTTTTCTCCTAAATCATATTCCCTCAAAAGCAATTCCATTTGCCCTTGTGTGTCCAACGGCATACAAAATTAAGTGGGACAGGGACATAAAAGCCCCTTTCCATCCTTCTCTGGATTCGACACATTTGAAAACATTTATCAAGTGCCCTGTCTGATCACCACGCCTGTACAAAGAATCACAAAGAGCTGAAGTTGACTGTCTGTGTTTGAATCCATTTGCCCATAGTCCAGACCAAAGACACAAAGCAGTGTTGAGTTCTTGACTGGGAGTTTCAACCTTCCAAAATTTCCAAACAATAAAAGAGAAGGTCTCATCCCACTAGGCCTTGAATGTTATGGCAAGACCCTTTGTACTGGACTGGTACCACTTGACTAAGAGGCTTGGAGACTGACCACTTGTGATCAGTAGAACACTTCCCCCCGGATGGGATAAATGACCCCCGCGTGTCTCTCAAACTCCCACTGAAGGCCGAGGAAATTTGGGCCAGACATCCCCATGCTCAAGACTCTCTCAGTGCTACCTTTGCTCCTCTGGGGCTGGGCCCAGCCCTTGATAAAAACACCAAAATAGCCTGAGAAATGTACACGCTGCAAGTGAACTTGCTACCACAGACAGAATCCGATATGACACAGCCAAAAAGTTCAAAGAGCCTGGACAAGTTCCCAAACTTTATCAGGATTTCTGAGACATCCAAACTCATTCTTCCTGTGACTGCTTTTCCAGTGCTTAGAAGTTCTTGCACGGAAGATTAAAAATGTGGAGGTTTTGCCTCTTTATAGAACTGCAAATAAAATATCCCCAAGAGAAGGTCTCCTTAATGAATAAACACATGACTTTCATTTGCCTGGCTCTGCAAAAGTGCTTTTAAAGTAATCCAGGCGAAATCTCCGTAGACCACCACTCGCAGGCTGTTGGCTCCCCCCCAGTCTTAGCATGAGGATAACACACACCATGGTTTTTCCCTTTCTTTTTTTAATCAAATGCATTACACCATGCTATTTCTCCTGGGGCTGGGTTTCTCCAGATGGTTTTCCAGCACCACTGTGGACTCCATTCAGAAGGAAATGGAACAGAGTTTCCCAGTGTAGTGCCTTAAATCAGTTTGTTTTTCCCAGGTCTCTGTGCATGCTGACCTCACGTTTCACTGCGCTCTGAGAGAATTGAGTCTCTGTCACACCACACTGGATCACGCAGGTCTGGGACTATACATTAATGCCAAAATGAAAGTAGCTTCCTTTCCTCATGGTGGGGCAGGAAGAGGGAGGCGGCGAATAACCTAAGGCCAAAACAATGCCTTGAGCTTCTTTTGTGCTAGATTCAAAGTAGCCATTTAATAGTTAGCTCAAACCATAAAATATATCTAGGTAAGATTTTTTATGATTCTGTCCAGTTTGTAACCGTCTCGCCTTGAAAATCCTATGACAGCACAAGTAACACAGCAACCTGTTCATTCTGCACGCACCCCCCACCCTCCATACCAACAGCTCCAGACTAGTCCCAGGCAAAGCTCACGCCTCTCTTTCCTCCAGGATGACCGTGGGCCCTAAGTGAAAATCTCCCTTCAGCAGCTGAAAGTAACAGTGGACCCGTACCCTCTCCTCAAAATCCATTACGTCAAGCCCAAAGCACAGAAGAAACCCTTCCTTCTGGTGACATACATACACAGTCCCTGACATCTCCAGAAGACAATTCTTTTTTTTTTTTTAATTTTTTTTTTTTAACGTTTATTTATTTTTGAGACAGAGAGAGACAGAGCATGAATGGGGGAGGGTCAGAGAGAGGGAGACACAGAATCCGAAACAGGCTCCAGGCTCTGAGCTGTCAGCACAGAGCCCGACGCGGGGCTCGAACTCACGGACAGTGAGATCATGACCTGAGCCGAAGTCGGCCGCTCAACCGACTGAGCCACCCAGGCGCCCCTCCAGAAGACAATTCTTATCTGCATTGATATTAGGCTAATAGATAACATCAACAGACAGCGCCGTTTATTAGATAGTTACACTGTGCTGTAGGTATCGTGTTAACCCCTCATAACAATCTGTGAAGTGGGCCCCTGAAGCTGGCGGTGGGGGTGGGGGGGTGGGGAACGGGGGAGGTTATATAATGTCTCCAAAGCCACGGAGTTAACAGGAAGTTGAGTGTAAGGTGCAGGGAACATAAACCTGAACAAGACACGGGTGAAGAACAAAAGGGTAGACAGCGAAAATTCCAGCGCCCTATGATAGATCCCAGAGTAGAGTCAGGTGGAAACTGCTGTCCCAGAAAAGGGTGTGAATAACTGGGTCGGGTGCATGGATGGGAAAGGGAGAGAGGAGAAGTTCTCAGAAGCCGGGATGCTTGAGCTGGATCGTGAACACTGAGTAGATGTTGACAAGGCTGACATGGAGAAAGGGCATGGCAAGAGGCTGGAGGCGTATTCTAGACAATGACACATCATGCCTCGAGGCCCAAAGAACGTAATGGGGTTCAGAACTGCACATGGCTTGGTTCTATGGGAGCACAGTATATCTGAAAGTAGAGAACGGAGTGAAAACACCGTCAGGTGCCCTGAGATCAGATTTCAAAGGCTTTTTATGCCCTCCTAAGGGTTCTGCACGTACACCGTGGGTGACAAGCATGCTCTCCGAGGCAGTCACTATAAATCTGTGTCTCGAGAAGTTATCTCTGGAAACAGCATGAACTTGAGGCAGGGTGACCAGTTGTTTGTTTTAAGGAATCTGTAACTGAGACTGAGAGGAGGGAGAAATACATAATATATTTAGGAGGAGACAAGATAGCGCATGCGAGCGCGGAGGCAAGGCAATTAGTGGTGGAAAGCAAGTTGGATTCTAGGGTAGCGGCAATGCTGCGGGGTGGATGGTAGCAACCTAAAGAATGCAAGGGAAAACAGTGCCGTTTTTGTTGGGGGCGGGGGGGGCATGTAGAGTCAAGGTTGTATTACATTGCGTTTGCTGTGAAACACTGACACCTTCCATCGGAACACCATCAGGAGGTCCCTCTGAGAGAATCTGGAAGGTACTGGCCGAGACAGAGCAATCAGTCTGATTCTGAAACCCTTCAGGAGGAAAGCTGACACCCGAATCTTTCGCATCCCTTGAGAGCAGAGTAGAAAGGATCTGTGCGAAACCTGCATCACTCGATGGAGGACGGGGAGCGCTTGGAGCAGAAATCCCCTGCTTTCGCAGCCATCTTCACTGTCCTGCTCCTGTCTCAGCCCCTTAGCCAGACGCTGCGGTCAGGAATCCTCGGTGCACTGAAGAACGACACCCAGGTAGGACCCACAGCCCCTCTGCCCAGCCGAAGCCTATACTTGGAAGCAGAGACGCTGTAGAAAGGTCTATAGTTCAACTCAGTGTACATGAATTTGGCACCTGTCATGTACCAGTCGCTGCACAGAGCATTGCGACTCGGAGCCAAGGCCACGATCCCTGACCTAAAGGAGTTCCCAGACTGTGCAGAAGAGGCGAAGGGTGGGAATAAGTGAAAAAGAGGACATGGAGGGAAAGCAGGTCTGGAGGAGCACATTAGGGGATAGAGTCCTCCTTGTCCAAGCTCAACCTGACCTAATCCTGCTCACAGTCAAAGACACACCCAAGGCCTGGAACCCGAGACACAATCAGAAAAACTTTCATCGTCATACCAAGGTGGCCAAAACATTTATTGCCGCGTGTTTCTCCTTCATGACGTCCGTGGTATTTATCGCAGGCAAAATCACTTAACCACTTGGTGACCATTTACCTCATTTGTCTCCCCAAGCTGGCCTGGGTATATCTTGCTCGTCACCGTATCCCCTTTGCTTGGCCTAGTTCTGGGTACCGAATTGGTGCTTAGGAAAACACTTGTTAAAGGGAAAGCTTCTAGGGGAATTGAGGGAGGAAAGAGACCGCTTCTTAGGCAAATGGAAGAATATCGTGCCCCTTAAAGGCCAGCCAGCCCCCTCCCCCGGCAGACAGATGCCAAGGATGTAGCATTTCACAGGTCAGACTGGCTTCTCAAGTCCTTTCTTCTGGCCTGAAATTTCTCACAAAGATTACCACTCTAAGCAGTAAAACTTAGGAATCCGCCTTGAAACAAACATACTCTAGTAAATATTATTCCTCTCCCTGGGATGCATTCCCCATTTATTTCTCCTCTTGGATTTTCATTCCTGAGACTTTATCCTCTCAATGCTTTCTGCCTGTAAATCATCTGTGTCCATTTCAAAGGCTCCAGCTATCCATGACCGCTGGAGAATTACAATGGAACGCAGCTCTTGACTCTGGCCCCTCTGATTCTTGCATGCTGTCCTGGTAATGTGGCTCACTGAGAACAACATAGAGCCTCTGTGGATTAGGTTGGAGCCCAGCTTGCACGGGGGTGAGCTCGTGTGCAGGTGGACTTCTAGGACCTGAAGTATAGCACAGGGGAAGCGAGAAGGCAGAATTAGCTGACATGTGAAACTTTATTCTGGTTTCAGACATGCTCCATGAAGGCGAGGCATGCAAATTGCCCATCTTTGTTGAGACAGGGCCTCACCCAGCACTTGGCATAGAGTAGGCCGTCGGCAAATGTTTGGTGAACTGAACTGAGCATGTACCACTACCTCAAAGGTTCTAGACATCTGTCTATGGGACCAAGATAGCAAATATCTGAGATGAAATGAAAATTTTCATCCCTAAAAAGCTTATACGGTACTACAAGGCCATACTTCAACTGGTGGAGCCAAGAAAGTTAATAAGCTTTCCACCAAATGTCTTTTGGCTCCAAAGAATGTAGAGTGCCCCAACACACACACACACACACACACACACACACACACACACACACACTCTTAAGTAAGTACATGCACGCACCCTCAGGGAACATGAGAGTTCCAGATAAAGTATGTTCAAGCAAAGGTAAAAATCGGTAAGAAAAGTGAGTGCTGCCTATTACAGGTACTGAGAACGAGCTGACGGCAGCCAGACTCTAGCTCGTGGATTTCCTTTCTCCACTCCCCTTCTCTGCATGACCAGCACATGCTTAGCTTCCACCACAGAGACTCTCTTGACCATTCTCACACTTAGGTGTGCTGCTTTCTTAGAACCACGACAAACGTTAAGTCAGGCGAAGGGCCAAACAAGCGGGCTCTAGAAAGATGATGCTAGTTGGTGAACCCGTGAGACAGGCGCTTAATCTCATATGCCTTTCATCTTCAGAACCTACCAGATGCTAAGTGCTTCCTCTCACTTTGTCTAAAATCCAAATGACAGGCCACACAGAGCATTTCCTCCTCCCAGCTGACCTCACTCACCTTCTACCACTCGTCTGTGCTCACTGTGCTCCACATACACTGATCCTTCTTCAGTCCCTCGAACAAACCACACGTATCCCACCCCAGGGCCTTTGCAAGTGTTGTGCCTCGTGCCCAGCCTCCCTTGCCCACTTCATGTGACTGACTGCTCATCGTTCAGGTGGAAGGTCACTCGTCTCCTCCCCAGAGAGGTGCCTCCCGACCACTCCATCATCCCCTGGACACCGGTTACTCTCTATTATACTGTGCTGATAGCACATAGAGCTCATCATCATTTAGAATAATGGTATTTGTCGATTTACTTATTTATTCTCTGCTTATTTTCCCCCACTAAGTTGTGAATTCCATAGAAGCACCAGCCTTGCCTTTTTCTGTTAACCTCTGTAACTCCAAACTTTGGTAAAGTGTTGGGTACATAATCAACTCTCAGCGAAGGTCTGTTGAATGAATAACTTAAGAACAGATATTTATGTGATGATATTGACAAATGTGTTCTCTAGATGAGTTAATATATGTAAAATACTCAAAAGAGTGCCTGGAGTATAGAAACCACACAACATGCTATATTTTATTACTATGGCTGCACTTGGGGTGGGGTGGGGGGTTCTTATTAGTTTCCATTCCCCTCTCAGACACCTAGTTACAGCTTTTTTTCTACCCCCCTCTTATCAATCCTTTCTTCCTATCCCTCCCTCTATGCATGTGGTCGAAGAATTCCTCATATTCACTGATGGGCTAAGAAGTATATATGGGACCACTACTTTTTTTCTTAGTGTTCCACATATCACATTGGGATATTATCACACCTTACAGATCAGATATTTCCTTTAAAATCAGTGCTAAAGACCCAGCTTTGGCAAAAGTCTAATAATTACCTAACTCTCCTATATTCACTAAAACTATGCATCTACAAAAAGAGCAAAATAAGTAACATTTGTCTTGCTCCAGCCCAGTCCAAGCTTACTGTGTGTTATACCCTCTCTACTTTCCTGGGTAGCCTGTGCCCTCATTACATGATCTTTCCCAGCTATCCCATTGGAATTCACTTTTGAAAATGAATCTTGTATCAGTCATTTACTATTTAGTAAGAACTTTAGTCAAAGTGCTACATCTGTAGAAGTACTTGTCTCTCATATCTCATTTTTAAATGGTAAAATGAAAGGAAGTCACTGAAGAAGAAATTTCAAGAATCTGTGAGCATATAGGGCAGAAAATATTTGGGAGGAGTGAAGGGAAATTTTTGACTTCTAAATGAGTCATCACTGACCCATCCAACAGATATGAAAAGCCAACGTGGGTCCATGTTTCCTCAGGTGTCCTTAGGTTTTTTGATATTTCAGAGACAACACCTTTGGGTAGAATTCTTTCTAAGGGATTGCCGAATTTACTAATTAAAATCATGCTAAGTGTACTCATCAGATGGGATGGCATCCCATCATCTATAGCCCTTTTACAAATATGTGAGAAAAAAATGACTATAAACTCAAAAGGTCCTAAGATACTTTTAGCTTGTCCCAAACACTGCATTTTCTCCCTGCTTATATTCAGAGATAATAATAGTTAACAAGCTTATTTTGGAGCAGTCTTTCCCTTTCTTCTAGCTATGGGCCCATCTGTTCTGCATATAAATTTGGCCTCTACCTCCACATCATTACATTGTGAAACAGCGCTGTCTGTGACTTCGCTGCAGCACGCAAGAGATTTCATTGTGAAATTCTCTCGTGGGTGGAGTTGTCTGTTTCAACTCTAGCACATTCTCTGGCTATATAAGCTGAGATGGAATCTAGGATTTAGACAAAGTTTCTTATAAATTTGGTTTACTCAACAAACACACATAAACCCCCTCTCCTCTCCCCAGATGTTTCATCAGGATGGATGAAGCTCCTTGCTGAATAGGTCTTGGCCCTCCCCAAGGAGCATTCTAGAACAAATAAGGAGATGCACACCTACCCTATAGTGCTGACCCCTGGAGTAGGTAAACTGTAGAACAAAAATCATTTATATTCACTAGTCAGCCTCCCTCTCCTTTAAATTACAGGATAGAAAGGACCTTAACATAGATTCTTGGGTTCATTAAGAATGTCACACAATCTTGTAACAGGAGCTTGGAGACCATCTAAATCTTCTCAGTCATAGATGCCAGCCGCTCTGTCACTTCTCTGAGATCATCTGCTTTGTAAGTGGCAGGTCTGGACTCCAAACCAAGTTTCTGCATCCTTGCATTCAGGGTCCTTCAAAAGCCAAGTATTCTTGGGGTTTTTACTGCAGAGAATATATATATAGTTTGTCAATGCCACCTCTACAGAGCAGGAAGTGAAACAGAAAGTTAGATCACTCTCTAGAATGTTCAGGCAATTCAGGCAAGATGAGAGGATTATTTTCCCTCTAACTGATAAAGAAAAGTCAACTCATGCGAACTCCAACCAAGAAAATGTAAGGCTTTTATGTTATTTATCTATTTATAAGAAAGTTAATACACTTCGAGAAAGGTACTACAAAATGTGAAATCTCCTGAATATAACTGGTCTCATGGTCATCGTTCCAGGAAGAATATTTGCCTTTCTAGCCCTCAGCTCCTTTTTGCATTGCGTTAGTCCTAGCAAAAGGGAACATTTCCAGTTCCCGCTCACAGCGCAGAATGCCTTCCTTGGATGCTTGCACTTCCAGGTAAGATTTAAGGCCCAGAAGCAGACTCCAATGAATATAGAAACCACACACTCACTGGAAAGTTCTTACTTATGCAGGGACTACACCATCTACAGCCAAGGGAAGGTAAGCATGGTTGTCTTCTTCCACTGCCTGCAGGAGAGGTCTTAGGAGGTGCTACCTCAACACTGTGGACTGCAGAAAGTGATTTTCTTCTCTTTCCCATCCTTCTCACCCCTTCTCAGAAGTAGAGCCCCTTCTAAACTAGAGGTGGAAGTGGGGATCACCAGCAGGAACAGGCTGTATCTGACTTACAGGTGGTATTCACTTTGGGGTTTTGAAACAGAAATCCAGAACAAGGCAATTCCTGAGTTCAGCTTTTTCTTGTGAGCAGGTCCCTCCTCTAAAAATTCATATTCTCTACTTTCAACCAATTCTTCATTCCCTAAGTCTAAGTCACCCATCCTTAGGCCAATGGGTGGCATAGCTCTTTGCCTCATCTAGGGAGAACCATAATTTCTAGTGATCATTCACTCACTCACTCAACAACTATTGTTTAACAATCATACTCTTTGTCAAGCACAAAATAGACACAGTCCTTGACCCTACAGTGGCTTCTAGAGACAGACAATAAACAAGGACAAACACTAATATAGTATGTATTTTATATTGTAGACATATATATTATTAAATATTATATTTCATATATTCATATATTTCATATATTCATATTTCAATTATATATACACATGCATATTCACCCTCAAAGCCTGTATTATATATGTATGGCTCTCTCTATATAATATTAAATTATGATATGTGCTATAAGAATAATTTTTTAAGTTTTAGGAGAAAGAATAACTGAGGAAATCCACCTTATATTGAGCGGTGAGGAAAAGGAGGGGACTCTTCATCTAAGACTCACAGAGTGAAGCGGATGAGAAGAAGGATGACAAGACCAGGCAGTGGGAGCAAGATGCACACAGATCCTGAGGAAGGAGAAAGTGCTTGAACCACTTTCTGACCCTTATCGAGATCATTCCTCCTCCTTCTATGGTTCTCCATATTCTTCCCTTCTTTCCCCGTACCCCTCTCAGCATTTTCTCTGGGCTTTCCTTGGGTATTGATCTAGATCTCTTAGCTCCTTTGAGTCTAAGGACTCTTGAAGGTGTCTTCCAGCCATGAGCTCCTTATTCCAGCCTTTCCCTATGAAAAGTCCTCTCCAGCTCAAGGGTATTCAAGAAGACATTATTTTGCAGAGAAACTTTTCTTAGTAGTCTTCTGGATGTGAAACAGGTAAATGGCCTGGTCTTGGCTGAGGACAAAGCTTCTTTACACACATCGTTGTGTGCAAGGAGAACCCATTTCAAAGGGCCATGAAAAGACAGCTCTTTGGAACTGCCTACATATGGAGATATGGAGAAAACCCAAACACGTGAGTATAGACAGATGGTGGCTTTCTTTCTTCTTTTTTTTTTTTTTTTCCTTTCTTAAGTAAAAGAAAACTTCAACTAAGAAAGCTTTCCTCAAAGGTTCTTAATCTGGGAACCTATAGAATAAAGATCCAAAAAGATCATCAGAATCTATGAACACCCTAAAAATTACATGCGAAAATTTTCTCTATGTCTTGTATGTGAATTTTTCTGCAGAATAGGGGTCCGAAAGTTTCACTGTGTTTCAAAGAGGTCCAGTGGTTTGTGTGAAAACCTGACACTTAAAGAAAAAGATGTTGTTCTGCAGGAAGACATTCTAGCCCTTGTCACTTCCTTCATGCATACCTCTCCTGAAATCCCCAAAGGGATTCCATGAAGCCCCCAGGACTCTGCAGAGCACAGTTTTTAAGCTCTTGCTATAAGAACCAGCTAAATAAAATCCTAAAATCAAGAGTTTCGAACTGTTTTTTGTCCATAGACATTCCCTTCAACATCTTTGGATGGCATATTGCAGGCGTGCCAAAATAAGGAACTTATAAAGCACTTAGGGGAGACTAATGTTTGCTAGTAGCTTGGGGACTTTCGCTCAATCCTTTGTCTAGAAGCAGGCTAGTTCATTCATGAAAATAGGTTAAATATATACCCCAGACACATCTCTTAGTTAACTACAATAGCAGGAATTAATGCATCTTCTGAGTCAATAATACCTAAATATTTTAACTTCTCTTAGAGTTAATTTTTTTTAAAAAGCTGTTTTATAGTCAAATAAAAATTTTACTTCAGTCCTAAATATACAGAAGATAAAACATGAGGATGAGGGGGAAACATAGGATAGTGTTGATCAGGTTGATACTACCCAAATGATAAGAAAGACCATCATGATCACTTTGATCATTTTAAGCATTCAAAATATTTATCTAAAAAGATTTTGAGATGCGAGGCATATGCAAAATGTTGGTAGCAGTCTGGGTTCTTGATGGCAAACAATAGAAATAGGCATTGATTGACTCAAACAAAACAAGGGATTCATCAAATGGGTATTAGGTATCTCAAGGAACCTAGGAGAAGCCCAGAGAACAAGAGTTGGAGAGAACCTAGGAAGGCAAAGGACAGCCACCAGAACTATCTCCTTACTGCATGCCCAATGGCACCAGAGACAATGGACACTTGCTGTCATCACCGCTCCACCAAAAACCCCTCCAGTCCATGGTGCTGGACACTAGTCTCTGCAGCTGCACCCAGGACTAGTCTCCAACAACCCTGATCACAAAGACCCTCTGGAGATTCAATATCTGACTCAACTTCCACCCATCCGGGAATTCCTTCCAAAACAGGAAACTATTGGGATAGTGGGCAGTTAAATTTTTTTCTTCCAAAAGTCCTTAGCAATATTACACTAGAAGATGTGAGTGAGGGGGTGTTTGGGTGGCTCAGTTGGTTGAGCTTCTGGTTTAGGCTCAGGTCATGATCTCATGAGTTGAAGCCCCACATCAGGCTCACTACTGCCAGCCCACAGAGCCCACTTCAAATCCTCTGTCTCCCCCACTCATGTTCTTTCTCTCTCTCTCTCTCTCTCTCTCTCTCTCAAAAATAAGTAAACATAAAAAAAGAAAATGTGAGTGAGGATATAGATGTGGTAAGAAAAAGAACATTTTATGATCTTCACATGGCACTAGGATCTCTTCTAGGAAGCAGCCATAAGTTGAGTTCAATACCTTGTTAATTGCCAAGGTGGAAGGTAAGGCTTGTAAACCTCTCTGGGCCTGAGCCAGGCCTTACAGGAGAGGGGTCATCATGCTGCATAAAGAAAGGAGGCCAGCTGGAGCTGGGACCATCTTTTATTTATGATTTCTATTCCCAAAATACCTAGCTCAAAAGAGATATTTGTACATCTTTAATTGATTTTATTAGTAGTAGAATAAGCTACTTCTGGTCAAATATCAACTAATTTTCTTCTTTCTCCATCATCTCCTTACAGAAGATTATATCCATTTACATCATTTGTGGGATTTCTCTTTCTTGTAAGTATTGTAAATCAAACCTCAAACCACTAAGGTGGATAGGTCAGGGATCGAGAGCTCCATTTTCCAATAAATGCACCCAAGAATTAAGCAATGGAACCCGTGAAATTTAAAAATCATGGAATTCTATTCAGCTCTACAAGAGAAAAAAATTCTGCCACTTGCAACAACATGGATGAATCTGGAGGACATTTGGCTAAGTAAAAAAAAGCGAGACAAAGAAAAACAAATACTACGTCATTTTACTTATATATGGAATCTAAAAGAATCAAACTCATAGAAGCAGAGAGTAGAATGGTGATTGCCAGGGGTGTGGGGGGAGGTGGTAAGGGATATCTAATGTACAGCAATGTGACTATACTTAACAATACTGTATGGTATACTTGAGATTTACTAGGAGAGTAAATCTTAAGTGTTCTTACTACAAGAAAAAAAGAAAAAGAAAATCTATGTGATGTAATGGATTCATTAATTAGCTTGATTGTGACCATTATCTCCCACAACCCACAACCTATACGTATATCAAAACATCAGGTGGCACACTTCAAGGACATACAATTTTATTTGTCAATTATACATCAATAGGAATGGGAGAAAATCACACACACACACACACACACACATGCACACAATCACACCAAACATAAAACTGGGAAGGCAAAACTCATTGGGTAATTAGCAGAGAAACCTCACGGAGAGCATGACATTTTGTTGTTAGATGATTCACACGATGCACATTAAGGGCTTGAAGTGGAAAAATATTAAACCACCAGGTCAGTCAGTCCTTCCACACTTGCTGCCAATGTTTACTTCAGTTCCGGTAACACAGTAGACTTGGGTATTTTTCTTTTCAGTAGATTGAAGAATATGAATAACATCTGTGTGTGTGTGTTGAATACTTGTGGAACAAAAGCTCAGAAATGTCACACTAAAATGAACAAGACTTGGAGGAGCGTGGCTGTTGGACAATCTCAGTTTCCAACTCTTCTGAGATTCAGCACAGAGAAGAAGCAGAGGCCATGACCTGCCCCTCCTAATTTTCAGAGAATGGACAAGGCGTCTATTGTAACATCACACTCCTGGCTATCAAGGCACAGAAAAAAATAAGTATTTCATTTTTCTGGGGAGGAGAGAGAAACTCCTGAAAACAGTTAATGGAAGAAAGTATTTTGTGAAGGCTGGAGGTGGCTACAATTGCTTTCGTGCTTTTACTTCTGCATCATGGAGCCATGCTTGAGGAGAGGGGCTCAGATTCAAACGAGAGGAGTAGAGTTATTTCTGGCAGCAGCCATGAGGGGTTTTGCTGTCCTTGAGGACAGGACGGTAGAGGAGGAAATGATGCCCTCAGAAAGACTCTGCTGCCCAAGATGGGGAAATAGGTGATCAGGTAGCTAGGGAGAAGGAGGGAGGCAACAAGTTCTCTCTGAATATTCTCCAAAAGTGGCATCTTTAAAACAAGTTTGTTTGGGTACCACACTGCTATGGTTGTTGTTGGAGCCACGATAAAAAGATAGCTCTTTTATCACTGTGCGAAAGACAGTGATAGAAGATTCTGAGACCCACAGAGAAGGTAGAGATAAGGTCCCTTATCGCTGAACCTATTTCTACCAGCCCCAGATCTCCCTAGCTCTCCCCCTGCTCACAATATAGCAAAAGAGAAAAACCCAAAGTAGATCATTATATTACAAGGTGGCCACCCCGGTCATCAGGAGTGGAGCACCTGAGGTGGAGAAATGAGTAAGAATCGGGGATTAGGAGAAGACCTTTATTATCAGGGATAACATAAATAGGACTTCAATGATGGGTAAAATTTAGGACTTTCAGATTCTATTAATCAAGCAGATCCCTACAAGCAGACTGGAATTAGGCTGTGGGCCAAAGAGACTTGCATGTGTTGGACTGTTCTGTAGTTATTTCCCATCCTTGAGAAGGCCAGATGAAAATACATTCGTAGAAGCAGAAACCAATTCTTTCTTTCCTGGGACATCAGAACAAATGGACTCAGAATGCCACCATTATATTTCTGTTGATTTAAAGAATGGCTTTGTAGGGAACTGTCTCTGAGTTTTCTGCCTTCCTGGGAAATATCACAGATGTGAACCATCTTAAAGAAGGACAGGGATCAAAGTGTTTTTGGATATGCTGCAGAAAACATGAATTTACTGAGGCAACAGAGGGCGGAGGTGTTCGAAAAACTTGTAGCTTTAGCCATAGGCTGCAAGACTCAACACTGATAATGTGGTGTTGGCACGATCTTAACAGAATCCATGGGCAACATGGTTAAAAGACCAAATCATGAATGTCGAAGCTGAATCTGGTTTGTTCAGAAGGTCCCCAGGATGGTGGCCCTAAGTAAATTCTGGTTTCATCAAAGTGTTTCTGAGATTATTAACAAAAAATTCCAGAAACTGTTACCAATTTTTCCAGGACAATCTGATTTCAAATTTTTATTGGAGGGGCACCTGGGTGGCTCAGTTGGTTGAGCATCCGACTTCGGCTCAGGTCATGATCTCGCGGTCTGTGAGTTCGAGCCCCGCATTGGGCTCTGTGCTGGCAGCTCAGAGCCTGGAGCCTGCTTTCGATTCTGTCTCCCTCTCTCTCTGCCCCTCCCCTGCTCATGCTCTGTCTCTCTCTCTGTCAAAAATAAATAAACATTAAAAAAAATTAAAAAAAAAAATTTATTGTAGTCTGCCTTCAGCCAATCATTTCATGTCTCTGAGCCCCAATTTCCTTGCCATAAAATGAAAAGTATTAACTAAATTAACATTTTGCAAATACACCATCCCTCTTTTAATATGCCATACGGTCTATAACGCATCTTTCAGACACATTGCCTTTATTTTTCTACAGCAAAAAATATGAATTACATGGGTAATACATGAAGATATTTTCTTTGTAAAAGAAATAAAACATCATCAATTAAACTCGACTTCACCACTTACAATCCCAGTTTTCTTCTCATCTCTTTGAATTGCCAGTATTAGCTTGCCAACTTTATAAATATTTTTACTTACACATATTTGCTCCTGGGAAATAGATAGCCCTGTTCTGTTTGTGTATTTTCACAGGAGTTGTACTCTATGAAACATATCATTCTGTGATTTCCTTTTTATTTATTCCACAATATACGTGAAGCTCTTCAGTGCCTACAGATCTACCTCATTCCATACTGTGGATGTACCACCATGCTTTTGGGTCACACTCACATTAATGAACATGGACTTGTTCTACGGAACATCTTTGAAAATGCCTCCTTGGGCACACATGAAAACTTATGCTGGAGTAGACAGTGCAAATGAATTTTCTGGGTCATGGACATGAATCCTTTAGATTTGGGGAAATACCAAATCATCCTCCAAAGTTGCTAGACCAGTGAATACCAGCCATTCATGAGAGTTCCCTTTTTCATGGAGAATATTCTTGCTGATACTAAACCTTAAAACCTTCTGCCACCCAGGTGGATGGAAAGTAGCATCTTATTGTGTCACCCTGATTACCAGTGACATGGGACACCTTTTCACACACACCTCTTTGATTTCCGTTTACATGTAGTGCCTGCTCACAGCTCACTGGGTACAGTCTCAGAAACGTCTGAGTTCAAATGTCATCTCTGGTATTTTCTGCTGTGCCAAGTCACTGAATCTCTACGCTCACAGTTCCTTCAGCTGTTCAAAAAAGAAAAGAAAGATGCCTAAACTGTCTTCCTCAGCAAAGAAAACTGAATTATTCTTGAACACTCTCATAGGGTTTAGCTTGTCAACAGCTATGCAACTGTACCAAGTAGAGTATGATCAGAGGAGCAGAATCACTAACACCAAGAGTGATATAAAATAAGGGATTTATTATGGGGATTTGATCTTACACAATTCTGGGTGATGATTAAACAGTCCATGTAAGGCTGTGCTGTGTGGCGATGACCCTATAGTCAGCAGCGCGGGCAGCTGGGAAAGAAAGATGGAGGAGAAGGGGGGTGTGGCAAGGACAAACTGGAACCCCTGATACTGAGCTGGAACCCATGAAGGCAAACCGAAATCCACACCGGTCTCTCCAAAATGTCGAATTAAATTATGTGACTCCGGTGCCTTTCATCAGAGGGCGAAATGTACTTGGCCCAGAAGTTGAAGAAGCTGAAGGATAACCCAGTGGATCTGGAGAAGCTACTGACAAGGAAGATGAGCGGCCACGTGTGTGAGAGCAACAGCAGCACCAGAGCTCTGCCCCCAGCTTCCAGGGTTAAAAAGAACACCGCCAAACATCGCTTCGTCTTCCCACGCCTTGCAGCCCCGCCAGCCTGGAACTATGCAGGTGGAGAAATCTGGGAAGCACCTGAGCGGAGCACACATGCTACCAACCCGGGACAAATGACAAGCGTGAAATTTGTCGGTTGCGGACCCATTGTCGAAATGTTTGATCTGCGCACATCCTGGTCATTCCGTTTGCCAGACTGTGTCCTTCTACGCTTGTCCATGAGGAGTAAGATCAAGGGAGCCAGGTGGTCAAGTTTCTACGTCTTAGCAGGTCAACGAAAAAACTAAGATTAAATCTGGGCATCTGCGTGCCATTTTGCAGAGTCCGAAGAAGACAGAATTCCCTTCCCTGTGGATCCCAGCCACACATGACCACCTGAAGAATCCCAACCGCATGGATTTCCCCTACTGCCGAGTGAAGTGCACCTTTGTCTTTTGGAACAGACCTGTTTTACAGGAAAAGAATTAAAAGTAAGGGCCATGGAAGTACTACACTAATTATGAGCCGGAATGTGTCAGCCAGAAATGAGTTACAAGCTGGCCAGGGCCTGCAAACTATAGTTAGATATTTAATAACGTTCAGGCATGCAGCTGCGAGGACTTCTGGAAGCTTGCCACCTTTTATTATGGTGGCGCCTGGCAACACCCTTGTAGTTTAGAGTCTGTCAGTCTTTCCAGTAGAAACTCCATTTTTTTTTTCAGAACTCTCTAAATCTCCTTTTTCAGTTACATAAATTAGAAACTTGCATGTAGCACGGCCAAAAGGAGGATGTTTTGTGCTGGTTCTCACTGTTATTGTTTTGCTCTTCAGATTGGAATAACCTCAATCCAGATCTACCATTTACTGTACCAAGAAAGAAAGAAAGAGGAAGGAAGGAAGGAAGGAAGGAAGGAAGGAAGGAAGGAAAGAAGGAAGGAAAGAAGGAAGGAAGGAAGGAAGGAAGGAAGGAAGGAAGGAAGGGAGGGAGGAAGGAAGGAAGGAAAGGAGGAAGGAGGGAAGGAAGGAAAGAAGGAAGGAAGGAAGGGAGGGAGGAAGGGAGGAAGGAAGGAAGGAAGGAAGGAAGGAAGGAAGGAAGGATGAAGGAAGGGAGGGAGGGAGGAAGGAAGGAAGGAAGGGAGGAAGGAAGGAAGGAAAGGAGGAAGGGAGGAAGGAAGGAAGGAAGGAAGGAAGGAAGGAAAGAAGGAAGGGAGGAAGGGAGGAAGGAAGGAAGGAAGGGAGGAAGGGAGGAAGGGAGGAAGGAAGGAAGGAAAGGAGGAAGGGAGGAAGGAAGAGAGGAAGGGAGGAAGGAAGGGAGGAAGGAAAGGAGGAAGGGAGGAAGGGAGGGAGGAAGGGAGGAAGGGAGGGAGGGAGGAAGGGAGGGAGGGAGGGAGGAAGGAAGGAAGGAACGGAGGCAGGGAAGCAGGGAGGCAGGAAGGAAGGAAGGAAGGAAGGAAGGAAGGAAGGAAGGAAGGAAAGAAAGAAGGAAGGGAGGGAGGAAGGAAGGAAGGGAGGAAGGAAGGAAGGAAAGAAGGAAGGAAGGAAGGAAAGAAGGGAGAGAGGGAGGGAGGGAGAAAAGGCAGAGTTAATAGATAGACTCTCAGCTTGGTTCCAATTTTTCCTACAGAAATGACCTGTTCTTTCCTTTCCCTATCTGGGGCCATATTGAAAAAGGAAAATACACTATAGGCAACGTGTTTTGCCTAAAAAATGATACCTGTCTTTAGATAAGATAAAAGAAAGCTAAAGATGGGGAAATGTGCCTTCTCATTTCTTAGTTTGGTATAAAATTATTGACCTGGCAACAAAAAAGAAATCAAGGAAGAGCTTTATGCTTCAATATACATGCTTAAGAAGCAATTTGTCATTAGGAAAATTGCATACATAGTTCAGGAATCCTGGATGAAACAGAAAAACCTGCAGTAATGTCTCAGTTCTGATTATAAGATACATTATAGATTTAATAGCAGCTATTCAGAAGAAAGGTGGGGGGGGGGGGGAGAAAGATACCACCTCCATAAATGTACACTGGGGTTAAGATGCATCCCAATTTCAGAAGAATAAATAAATAAATAAATAAATAAATAAATAAGTGTGTGTGTGTGTGTGTGTATACACATATATGTGTATATATACATATTTTATATATGTATAATGTATATATAATATGAAGAAAGAAATGTCTTAGAATAAGGGAATAGGGCATATAACTCATTATCATTTACAAAATGCTTTCAATCACATTTTGCTATATCATTCTTCTCTGCTCTAGATGAAATACCAGGCAGATTCGATAACTTTTCTAGTGATTTTTCAGGTATCAAAAAGCCAGTTAAGGAATATCTAGGTGACTCAGTTGGTTAAGCAACTGACTCTTGATTTCAGCTCAGGTCATGATTTCATGGTTTGTGAGTTTGAGTCCCACATCAGGCTCCACACTGACAGTGCACAGCCTGCTTGGGATTCTCTCTGTCCCTGTCTTTCTCTCTCTCCCTCCCCCTCTCTCTCTCAAAAATAAACTTTTTTTAAAAAGTCAGTTAAACGTAAAGTCAAACTGCCACAATCTTACGCCATTTAAAATCGCATACCTCTGCTTGTGTCTGAACCAGCTTGGATGTCGACAAAGGTGGAAGGGATAGGATGCGTTTTTCTGTGATTTTTTTTTTTTTAACCTTGCTCTTTCTCTTCTCCTCCTCCCATCCTTCTACTTCCTCTGGCTTCTCCAAGTTTGGAGTGAGGTAAGGATTAGGAGAGAGAGAAAGGTGTTATCAGGCTGATCTTACAGCCAGTTCATTCAAGACAGTCCCAGCTTACTTTGGGAGCTCCCAGTCATAGCTGTTGTCTACGATATTTCTATGAGGTGTTTGTTATGAACAGTTACACGAAATTCATGAGAAGGGGTCTGGTGGACCTCTGACCTCTACTTCCAGCTCCTGCCATGGTTTTATCTGATAGCATGAGAGAAATACATAGCTAAATCTGAATGGGGACCTGACCTTTTTCGGACACAAAGTGACACTCCCTCTATGGGGACAGCATGCAGTGCATAGTTAGGGATGACCCTACCGGCATCTTGGTATACCAGGTAGCTATGCTGTGGCCCATGACATAAATTATACTAACAGCCTTCAACACACTGAAAGCCATTAGGCTACCAAATGGAAGGATCGGTGGAAACGCTGAAAATTATGGGCTGCGTGCATGTGAACTATGCATGAGAAACAGGGGCTAAGAAATCTTGATGTGTAGAGAGTAGTGTGAAAGCTAAGGTTTCCTGTATATTATATAGTACAAATCAGCCACTATTTATTTTAATCCTCTATTGTAAATAACAAGAGCCAGATTTCTCACTGTTGTGGACAGAAGTAAAAGTTAAGGAAAAGGGAGAAACTAGAATGAACTTATTTGTTGGATTGGAATCAAGTTATGAACGCGTGTACTCAGTATGAACTCATATATATACAAATAGATAGATATAGAAATGTATATCTGTTTGCTTATATATACGTTTCCTAGTTCTGTCTACAGAGAGAGCCTAGAAACACTATCTTCCAGCAGTCTGAGCATACCCAGTGCCAGATCTTGGTTTCTATATTCCATTCTCCAATAAAAGGAATCAGAGCTCCCTGGGAGAAAGAATTGACTCTAGAGATGGGCCAGGAAAAACACAAGAGCCTGGACGATCTTGTGGTGCCAGAAAATAAGGAAGTGTTTGAGAAAGGAGAGGGGCACATCAAAAGGCAAGGACACATTCCAGTGTGTGCGTGTGTGTGTGTGTGTGTGTGTGTGTGTGTGTGTGAGACATCTTCCTTACCCATTTGTCTATCTATAGACACTTAGGTTGCTTCCATATCTTGGTTATTGTAAATACCATACAATGTAACTCATATTTGGAATCTAACAAACAAAACAAATGAATAAAGAAAGAAACAAAAATTAGAATCAGAGAATAAATACAGAGAACAAATTGATGCTTGCCAGAGGAGAGGGAAGTAGGGGGGTGGGCAAAATGGCGGACCAGTGTGGGAGATGCAGGTTTCCAGTTATGAAATGAGTAAGTCACAAGAATAAAAAGCACAGCATAGAGAATATAGTCAATGATATTGTAGTCACCTTGTACGATGACAGATGGTGGCTACATTTATGGTGAACATAGCATAACGTATAGAGAAATTGAATCACTGTGTTGCACACCTGAATGTAAAATTACATGGTGTGCCAACTATACTCAAAAAAAAAAAAAAAATTAAGGGCAAGGACACAACCTAGGGGACTCCCCATGGTCAGAGCTGCAACAATTTGATTTAAAAAAATAACTATAGTACTGGGTTATAACCCATAGAATAAAATAATTATAAATGCACAATAATATTAAGGAATTATTGAATCAATAAAGGGGGGGTGGGGAGTTCTTCTTTACAGAAGAATCCCAATTTATAAATGTAGAAGGAACCAGGGAAATAAAAAAAATCACCGCTAAGGGGGCACCCGGATGGCTCTGTTCTTTAAGCGTCCATCTCTCGGTTTTGGCTCAGGTCATGATCTCACAGTTTATGAGTTTGAGCCCTTCATCAGGCTTTGAGTTGACAGCTGCTTAGGACCTGACCTGCTTGGGAATCTCTCTCTCTCTCTCTCTCTCTCTCTCAAAATAAATAAACTCTTCAAAAAATCACCATTAGGCAAATGCCGCAGTAATAATTGTCGCAGGCAAGAGGTATCAATGTATGATGCAAAAACCATTGAGCAAAATTTGAGGAGATTCAAGATACCAACATTGTTTCAAAGTATCTCACCCAAGATATTTATCAGTTATATACGGGAAAATAGTAACTTTACAATAGACAAACCCAACAGACACCCTAACCAACTAATTGAGGTTAATATCTGGAGTAACAAAAAAAAATGTTAATATCATGCATGCCCTGACAGGATGCCCTAAGAAGGACACACAACACTTCTGAGATATTCCTGCCCAAAATGCACGTCTTCAATATGATCACGAGAAAACATCAGACGAACTCAAACTGAGAGTCGTTCTACCAAACAAGCGACCTGTACTCGTCAAGAGTGGGAAGATCATGAAAGACCAAGAGTGTACAGCTGTCACGATTGGGGGAGGCCAAGGTGACACAGCAAATGAAGGTCATGGGGTTTCATCCTGGAACAGGAAAGGGGGTGAAAGGGCTCTCTCCTGAAATTTGCATGGCGTCTGCAGTTTAGTTCACAACATTGTACAAATGTTCATATCTTGGTTTGGACCACAGTACTGTGGTTACCAAAGGTGTTAACATTAGGGGAAGCGAACTCTGAACAATTTTTTCAACTTGCAGTTTTGCAATTTGAAAATTATTTCAAAATAAAAACTTTCTTTAAAAATCCCACCGATCAGAAGGATATTTTGTCTCGGTTGTAGGGCACGCACAATTTAATTGCATCCAACATGTTACCATCAATATAGAAGCTAGAGTTACAAAAATTTACAAAGATATATTCCCAGCTAGACAAACTGAATCTTAAAATTTTTGTGACAAAGTCGATGCTGAATTAAAAAAAAAAAAAAAAAACAAAAATGCAGCATGATAGTGCACACTTTTTTTCTTTGCTGCTCAGTTTTATAAATGTTTGAAATTTTGAAGGGTTATTTTGCAAATTGACATGAATGTCCAACATTTGTATTGAGCTTCTATGTAAATAAGTTCTTTAAGTTTTGGTTGGATTTATTTAAGGTCAGGTGGGGAGGGATGCTTGGGTGGCTGCGTCGGTTGAGCATCCAACCTTTGATTTCGGCTCGGGTCATGATCCCAGGCTGGTGGGATAGAGCCCTGAATCGGGTTCCGCCCTGAGCATGGAGCCTGGTTGAGATTTTCTCTCTCTCGCCCTTTGCCCCCCTCCCCAGCTAGCGAATTCTCTCTCTCTCTCTCAAATAAAAAATAAATAAATGAAAAAACAGGTGAGGATCTTCTTCAAACTATTCAAGTATAAGGCCAAAAGCTTCAGCATTTAAAGTTTTTAAGAAATTATAATCATTGAAAAAAAAATTGCAAACAGGCAGTCAGTAACATTTATCACTGTAAAGGCAAAAAAGCAACTAAACAGGGACACCTGGGTGGCTCCACCAGTTAAGTGTCCAACTTCAGCTCAGGTCATGATCTCATTGTTCTTGACTTCGGGCCCCGCGTCGGGCTCTGTGCTGACAGCTGGGAGCCTGGAACCTGCTTCAGATTCTGTGTCTCCCTCTCTCTCTGCCCCTCCCCTGCTTGTGCTCTGTCTCTCTCTATCTCAAAAATAAATAAACATTAAACATTAAAAAAAAATTTAAATGAAAATAAAAAAGCAACTCAACATATTAAAAGAGCTCAGGTAGCATACAAATTGAGCGATTTCTATAATTGTATTTTGGACTTCTCAACATGTAAGAAGTGTATTTTGAGGAAGCTTCTATTTTTAAATAGATGAATTTCTATTCTTTATCAGAATAAAAAGAAATTGAGAATGCCCCAAATTTTCACATCTCTAAGTTGGTGAAACATTTACATGAATCATAAGTAGAAGCCATTCATTTTATGAGTTTTGTCCTATAAAATATTAATTGAAGAAATGTATTACTCTGAAAATAGTTTGAGAATTTGCAAATATTCTCAAATTTAAATATTTTAAAAGCTAGAATTCAGACTATCTTCCATTTAACTGAATTTTTTGTGCACTTACCACTTCCTGCCTGATGTAGTCAGAGCATTTTCTCAATCAAAAAGATCATGGTGTCATAAAAGTATCACTTGAAAGTGTTTCAACACTTCCAATTTTTAACTTCAGCCTTGAGAAAGATTGCAGGCAGTACTATTTTAAAAAATGTAAATAATGAGACTATTTCGAAAACTTCATTCTTCAGAAAAATACAAATGATACAGTATTAGAAACAGAGACAGTTCAAAAGCTGATAAAATTAGGTACACATGTATCCAGATAAATTATCCTGCTTTTGTTTTCTTTAATGTGCAGAGAATTGATATAAACATGGCTATGTTACATTTACTTTTCTGTGAAAAGAAGTTTTATATTTAAAATAGTTTTTTAATAGAACTTGAGGTCTACCAAGATGATAAAACTAATTTGTACTGTTGATCAATAAGGAAAATGTCTCCAAAAATTATGCAATTTCACTTATTGTAAAAATAATTTTACCACTTTCACTCTGAAAAGCACCCTGGTTTGGGTGATGTGGTGGTCAGTTTCATGTGTCAGCTTGGCTAGACTACAGTCCTCAGTTAGTCAATCACACGTTAATCGAAGTGTTGCTGTGCAGATATTTTGTAGATGTGACTAAAAGGCCATAATTGGTTGACTTTAACTAAGAGAGATTATCCTAGACAGTCTGGGTGGGCCTGGCTCAATCAGTTGAAAGCTTGACGAGCAGCACTGAGGCTTTTCAGCAAAGAAATTGCACCTGTCATCTGCAGTTTTAGCCCCTACCTACCCTTCCTGATGGCCTGCCTTTCAGGGACTCCAACTTGCCCAGCCAGTCCCCATAATCAGTAAACCAATTCCTTGCAATAAGTCTCTTACTCTCTGTCTCCTGCTGGTACTGTTTTTCTGGTGAAACCTTGATTGATTCAGATGTTAGATTCTATGGTCACCTTCATCTTTCCCTCACAGGGACATCTGGTATCTGGCACGAGGTCCTCTAGGGAGCCCGATGTCCAAATACTGACTCTTACCCACCGAGATCACCCAGTGGGAACCCCCAATTTGTAATTCTCTGATCTCTGAAATGCCTTTCCTAACTTGCAAGGTACACCTAGAGTAGCTGTTACATAAATTATCTTGACTGGGGACATTCATCTTTGAGAGTGAAAGAGGTGCTATTCACTGGCTGGGGGCCAGAACATGAGCATAACCCAAGCAAGTTGCATCTCCTATATGCCTCTCTTAGCCTGTGGCATCCAGCCAGCCATGCTGGCTTCCTCGGGGCAAGTACGTTCAACAGGCTCCTCCACTGGCCCAGGGAAAGCATATACCTTTGCACTTTCAGCGGGAGTGCAGATCCCTCCCACTGCAGCCCTGTCTCCTTTCTCTGCCATTATGGCAGCTTCAGCCACAGCCCGTCCATTTTTTTCCAGGGATAAATCAAGTAATAGTCCCAAACTTTCAAACTACAAAGAGCAGGAGGCAAGCTTTCTAGTCGGTGCTCTTGAGTAAATCATGTGATAGTCCCAAACCCCCAAACTCTAAAGAGTAGAAGTCAAGCTTTCTAGATGGTTCTCTTGAGTAAATCAAATAATAGTACCAAACCCCACACTCCAAAAGGTAGAAATCAAGTTCTCTAGAGGTTCTCTTGAGTAAATCAATTAATAGTCTCAAGCCTCCAAACTCTAGAGGGTAGACGTCAAGCTTTCTAGATGGTTCTCTTGAGTGCCTCCTCACTTGGAGGACTTCCTGCCTTCACCATGGTGGGTATTCAACAACTCTCACCAAAGAACTCCTCCCTGTCGAGTTTTTCCTTCAGTCCTCTAGCCTTCCCTTTTACATTCTGAAGCTGCCTGCCCAATCTGCTAGCATGCTCCATAAAGCTGGTTTAGTCCTAATTGCTTTTGGTTTGGGGGGGCCTTTGAAGACATTGAATCAGCAAGATAAGTTTCCCTTAACACCACCACCTCTATCAGTTAACCCCTACCACAATCACATCAGGCAGGTAGGTAAAGTCCTAGAGTCTTGTTTAAAAGTGAGAAAATGTGTGTCTTATAAAAAAATCATACAAAAAAAAAAAAAAAATCATACAGCTGGTAAGAGACAAAGCCAAAATGAGGAATCAAATCTTCTGACACATAGTCTAACAAACTTCTTATACAGCACATTTCTTCTCACTGACAAAACAATTGAAATACCCAATCTCATAAATATGAAAGATGGGGTCAATCAGCTGTTGACCAAATGCACAAGAAAGAAACAACCTGCATTCAAGTATAATTAAGTCTACATTCAAAATGTGCAGACTGATGATGTAATTTCTCCCACACTAACAATTGCCCTATCATTCAGAACATTTCCAGTCTAACTATCCAACAACCAAACCAATATACCTACCAGGGCGGCAACTTCAACTATGAATCAAAGAAAAACAAATAGAAAACAATCTGCTGTCCCTCTCTCTCAATCCAAATAATTAAGCCCCACATACTAATGCTGTCCATTCCAACACCCTATTTTTATTAGTGTGGGTCACCTTCAATGTTCTAAGAGAATTCTAGACCAAAGGTAAGATGGCAATGGTGTCATTTCATCATCCACACCTCAACACAGGCAGGACCCCTGAGAAGTTGCTATAATGTCCCCTCCCACGGCATGAGGATGGGCACCCATTCCTAGGATAGAACTGAACTAGTTCAGAGTGAACTTCCATCTGGGCTTGGGAAAAAACCGAACTCTGACCAGTTGTCTCAGGGAGTCTTCCCATGGGCCATTGATCTAGACCATGACACAAAATGGGGCAGGATCCGTGAGGTATGGGTGTGAGAGACAGGGACAGCCATTCCTCTCTACAAAATCAGAACAGTGGAGTGCTGAAGATTCTCTGGGGAATTACCTTCTCAGCCTTCAAGCTGAGGTGAGGACCAAATACAGCATTCTAAGAAGGAAGGCTGACACATTGAAGGAAAGCATAGAGAGAGCAAACCTGACCCTGTCTGTGTAACAGTGTCTTCTTCTCAGAAGGATGGTCCAGGATCCTCTACCTTCTCTCCACATCTTCCCTTTTGCAAGAGTTGTCACCTGTATTTCCTCAAAACCTTCCCCTTTCTGCCACCTTTCCATGCTCCGAGGTATCACCTAACTAATTCAGATTCTCCTCACCTCTACTATACTATACCTTCTCAACAGGCCCACCTTGAGGGGGGTGACAATTGGGTTTGGGGGCGATGGGAGCATCTTTTTTTTAAGTCTCTTTTTATGTTTAAAGTACAAATATAGATACACTATATAAACTTACATACAGTATATCTGAATTTAAAATGTCATGGAGTTGGCAATTAGAAGGAAGGATGTCTAAAAGACTTCTTAGGGAAGTGATAATGAAAAAAAGGACGAGACGGGGCGCCTGGGTGGCTCAGTCGGTTAAGCGGCCGACTTCAGCTCAGGTCACGATCTCGCGGTCCATGAGTTCGAGCCCCACGTCGGGCTCTGGGCTAATGGCTCAGAGCCTGGAGCCTGCTTCTGATTCTGTGTCTCCCTCTCTCTCTGCCCCTCCCCTGTTCATGCTCTGTCTCTCTCTGTCTCAAAAATAAATAAAACGTTAAAAAAAATTTTTTTTTTAAAAGAAAAAACGGATGAGAGACACTGAAGTAGAAGTATCCTGACTGGCCTCCACTTCATTCTCCCCCTCAGCTGCTCAACCCTCCCTCCCTCCACCATTCCAGTGCATCCTACACTTCCTGACCAGGGGTGCTTCTGGAAGCACCAGTCAAGCCTCGAATAACAAGGCTTACATCTTCCTCAGTCTTACATCTTCCTACTTCAGAACTTGACGCTCATGTCCAGTCAACCTGGAGGACTTCTGATTCCTCCCATACTTTGGATCATGTTGCTTCCTTTTTAAAATTTTTTTAAATGTTTATTTATTTTGGAGAGAGAAAGGGAGACAGAGCATGAGCAGGGGAGAGGCAGAGAGAGGGGAGGAGGACACAGAATCGGACACCTCTGCCCTTGAAAGAACTATAATGCTATCAGTGCTCATTTCAAGTACTAACTCCCTTATGAAATCTCTCCAGGACCACACCAATAAAATTGGTCTTTCCTCTGTCAGACACTCCAGAGCACTTCGTACATTTCTACCATAATCGTTGATGGCATTATATGGGTCTATTACCTATTTGTTTTAGCCACACACCCCCGAAGCCACTCCATGTAAAGCTAGGCTTCCTGAGGACAGAAATGATGAATTGAAACTGGTACTGCAGCAAGAATGACCACCTATCCATTTTACTTACTCAACACTTAGGAATAGAAGTAATGAAATCAAAACCACACGCTAACATTTAAGCAATAGTCATAGGTTCGAAAATACAAAATGATCAGGCGGAAGAACTAGACTATTGTGGTGACTTTAAAACAACAGCATAAATAATCATAGAGATTTAATAACTGTGCTCAAGAAAGTATGAATTGTGACCATCAGCCAAGTTGGTGATCATGTTGAAGATGGTACACATCATCTGCAATTCATACAACAATCTGATTGGGGTGAGGGGTGGTTGAGGGGGCGTCATTTGAATTTTAAGGAAGAAGAAACTCAACCTCAAACTAATGAAAAGCAGAAAACTGAGTAGAACTGACTCTAAAAGGCCAGGTTCTTCCGTCCATGATATAAGTCCTCTGTAGAGAAGCTAGTTCTGTACAGCAGTTCAGAGGAACAATATATCTTTGGTAGATGTCACTTTAATGAAGAGCCTCAACGCGCAGGCTCTAGAATCAAGTGGGTTGAGCTTAACTCCTGGCTCTGTCACATCTCAGCTGCAGGACTTTGGAAACTGAACCTTGTTTTTCTCATCCACAAAATAGGGAAAATGGATAAAGTGGCTCTGGAAGATTTAGGGGAGAATCCATTTCCTTGCCTTTCCCAGTTTCTAGAGACTGCCTGTATTTCTTGGCTTATGGCCCCTTCTTCATCCTTCAAAGCCAGCAAAAATTGGGAATCCTGGCTCATATGAGATCACTCTAACCTCTTCATTGTCACATGTCCTTCTCTGACTCTCTTCTGCTTCTCTTTTCCACATTTAAGCATCCTGGTTGTTACATTGGGTTTGCCCAAATAATCCAGGATAATCTCCCTATTTTAAGGTCAGCTGACTAACAATAACCTCCACATAACCTAACATAATCACAGGTTCTAGGGATTAAGATATGGGTATCTTCATGGGCCATTATTCTGCCTACCAGACTGTTCCACTAATTAAAAAGAAGAGTAGTTAGTAGTAAGGAGTTGTAGGCCGAGTTGAAGGAGCTAAAGGGAAGGAAATTCTTTCCCTGACAATTACGTATGGAGAAAGGCTAGTGCTCTGGCTAACATAGAGTATATATAATGCAATTATCTCAAGTCAATGGGTCTTTTGAATGGAAAATAGTCAACCAGAGTTCTGAGTTATGGGTTACCGTGCTAATCGTGTTAACTTCAGCATAGCATATGCCCTTTCTGGGGCTTGGTTTTCTCATTTGTCAAATGGAGATGGGACACTCACAGGGAGATTGTGTGGAACAAATAGTACAACATGTATCACTTTTTAAGGCAGCGACAGCAATTAATAATAAAATAAAATAATAAATAAATAATAAAAACAAGGATACATGGTGTACTTAACACCAAGTGCTATAGTGAGAGCTTTAACATTAGTCCTGAATCTTCACAACAACCCAATGAGATAGTACTTATTAATTTATCTACTTTACAGGAAAGGAAACTGAGGCTCAGAAAGGCTAAGTAATTGGCCCAGTTTATGTATAGGAGAGCCAGGACTGGAACACCGTTCCATGTTACCCCAAAAATCTCTACTTTAAAAACAGTTATGATATAGAATAAAATAGAAATCTAAGCTATAAAAATTAGCTCAGGAGTACTTCATTCTCTCACTAAAAAAAAAGAAAAAAGAAAAAGAAGAGAAGAGAAGAGAAGAGAAGAGAAGAGAAGAGAAGAGAAACTGAAGTCTTGCACCTGTCCCCCTGTGACATAATTACTGGAAACCCATAATTCCAACCAACCCCCCAGCCAGGGAGAGATTCATTTGTTAACCACCTTTAGGGTTCTGCACAGAATGAGGTAACGTGAGGCCTGAGTGTTGTTTGCTTCTGAAAGGGCCGTGAACTGAGGCTCCACGTTTCCATCTCAGGGAGCTCTTGCCTCAGTCACATTGCCCTCTCGCATGTAGTTTTCTACCCAGAACAGACGTGTGTGTTATGCCCAGAATTTGTGATCCCCAAAGACCACTAGGGAGCCGAGTCCGATGCAAAAGCAAAGAGCCTTTATTCGAGCTAGCTCAAGCTCAATCCCCTACCTGCACCGACGCAGCGGTGAGATACCAGGGAGAGAGAGCGAGTTTCAAAAGGACAAAGGTTTTATTGGGGCCTAGGGGCAGTTGGTGAGGTAATGGCTATGGCCTCAGCCGATTGGCTGGGGAAGGGTCCTGGGGAAGGGTCCGAGTCCTGTTAGGCAGGTGAGGGGGGGTTACTCAAGGGGAGGAGGTGTGGTCAAGGTGAAGGACACAGAACAAGATGGAGTCAGCAGGCATAGGCCCGCCCTTTCAGTGTGATTTCCTTTCTAGCCTGAGTCTGTCTTGCCTACTCCCAGGAAAGCCCGCCATATTGTTTTCCAGGACATTCTTTTCGAGCAACAAACAAGCCAAAAATTGTTTCTGTTCTTCACTTCAGTAGAAATTATAAAGCTTCCCCTGCATGCACAATGTCTTTTTTCATGTCTCTGGTAAATTATTTGCACGTGTTGCCACCAGACCAACTGACTCTGCTGAAAGCCCACCCTTCCTCATGCCTGGGATGACCTCTCACCAAGAGGTCAGTGCCCAAAAGGCAGCATGTGCCAACTCTGCTGTGTGCTCCATTACCCATGAGATTCTGAATAATTGTGGGTAATTACTGAAGCAAATGAGTTATAGCTAATTACTAATGTGGTCTTAATCCCAGCAACAAGCGAATGCAAAAATGCTCACTGACATTTCACTCTCTACTATAATGAATACAGCTTGCAGTTTTAGTTGATTCCAAAATATTCACTGTTATGAACGGAGTCTGAAATCCCAAGGGAATTATATAGCTGAGTGTTTAAACACGCAGGATTTTGCTTTCCCCACTTCTAATTTGCTATCAGATATTTTTAAGGGCAACTTCCTTTTTGTGGTACACAACTGCGTGGGCTTTCTGCTGTAGTTTGCAAATGTTATTAAGAGTTACCTGACTCTAGAACCTGCTGAAAATGCCATATTATAAGAATTTAAGGCATCACTCGGAAGGATAAAATGAACTAATAGATTTTAAAGTCCTTTGGTAGGATAAAAGCACAATACAATTATAAGGTATCATTATTATCCCCCCATAACTATGATCTATAATGCCCCATAAAAAATAGAATTTGCTAATTGTTGCATCTAATGTCAGTGATAATCAGTACATGCCTGGATAACTGTAAAATGTAGCCTTTTTTGAACAAGTAATCCAAGAGTATTTCCTCTCATTCCCTAAATCCATATTTTAATTGCTCTGATTTGGGGATGCTTCCAACTTCTTAGGAGAGAGTTAACTTTGAGACTGAACACAGTGGAGATAAGAGCATGGAACATGATATATAGCAAAGCCAAGACTAAAACCCAGGTCTTCCGATAAGTAGCTAAATGCCCCTGGGCAAAGCATGTATTCATTCTGAGTTATAGTTTTCATATCTTCTAAAAATGGGACTGATAACTGACACCTAAGAATACTGCAGGGATGAAATGAAATATAAAGGAAAAAGCACTTTGGAATGTTAAATGTACATGAAATCAAGACTTCTATGAACAGCAGAATATGGTACTCCTAACAACACTAAAAGCTTCATCATGAAATGAGGACAATTAGCTTTCTTTCCTGTCAAAACTGCTTTAACACCACGTTTCTGCATGTCAGGGTTTGGGCAAGAGTGAAAGTTTTGTTTGAGCTGCAAAACCAAACGGAAGAAATGACATTGTCAGCAAATCTCTCTGATTTGAGACCAAAGGAAGAATGCCTGTTTAGGGACTTGCACATCTCCAAAGTTTGTTGAATTTGGTTTGCAGCCTATGCCACCTTTTACATCCAGAAGTTTCTCTGCATTGTGAAATAAGCGCTATTCTGTAGAGACGATGGCTTCCATCAAACGAGAGACTTCCAAAAAGAATCTCTCCATCTTAATCTTTTTCAAGGCCCATATAAATTTACAGGAGGAAAAATGGGGAATATAAATGCAATTGCTAACGTGTCCTTACTTGTGTTTCCTATCTTGCCAGAATTCAGATGTTAGTGAACTCTCTTTTTCCTAATGTACATAAATAAAAACAAAGCTGGGCTCAGGCAAATTTGCAAAGTATACACTCACTCAGACAATGAATATTAATGGAGTACCTGTGTGTGCAGGGCACAGTCTAGGTTCTGGAGACTCAGCAGTGGACGAGACAGACATTTGTCTTTTATTCCAGCAAAGCATGCTCAATAGGAAATAAATCAATAAACAAGAAAATGTCAGATTGTAACAAACCATTTTCAAATCATTGGAATAAGGCCATGTGATGGGAGTAACTGGCTGACCAGGCAAGTCCGTTCTGAGATGACGTTTTAAACTGAAATCTCAATGACAGGAGGGCTCAGGAAGATGAACACCCCATCTTGGTGAGCCTTCCCCACCTATACACGGCTCCTTTCCTTCTCTGCTTCCTCTGTTACAGATCAAGGTTCCCATGTTAAAGCAGCCTGCCCACACCAGGCCTTCTATCAAGCTGGCCAGCTTCGTGGCTTCTTAATTCATTCATTTAACAGACTCTAAAAGGGTTCTATGCTTAGGTCATGACCTCGATCCTAAGTGTTGAACAACCTCAGACCTGTGCCGCAATGTCAGTTTTATGAAATCTGTTTTGCTAATAGGGCTCATAAATAACGACCACAACAACAACCAACATTTACTAGATGCTTACTACGTGTCAAAATCCAACAGACCAAAGCAAAGGAACAATGGCCACAGCAGCACCAGAGACCTAGGACCAGGGGCCTTTGTCATTTTTCTGGGCTACAGAATCTGCAGGGATTCTGTGCACCCAAGGGAAAGTGACAAAGTGCCACAATCAACTGATAGCTGCCTTATGTCAACTGTGGCAGTGAGGGATTGATCCAGATTCATTAAAATATATATATACACACACATACATATAATCATTTATATGTATATATTTTATATAAAGTTATATAATATATAATTTATGTAAATATATATTATAATATACTTACATGTATGAAATAATATACATAAAATATTACTGGATCTGGAGTGCTTTGAATCAGACCAGTGTGATCAAATCATTCTCCAGTTCAATAAACTTTCAGTGACTTCCCACTTCCCCTGGGAAGAGCAAACAGGTGACCAACAGGCCTGCCAGTGTTTCAGTGGGCGGTCGGGGAGAAACCACACAGTGCTGTAAAGACCAGAAAGCCCTCATTAAAAATACCAGGTTCCCGGGATCCTCTGAAAAGACTCAGAAGTTCTGGCATCTTTGGGACCCCATTTCTATATGGCATCACCAGCTGGCATTGAATATCAACTGTCCACAAATTTCCAGGAACAGCAATTTCCTTAACTGTCAGTTTCACATAATTTCTAATTTCCATTTTGGTTGCTTCTTTGATTCATGAGAGGTTTCCAAGTGCATTTTTAAATTCTCAGCCTTTGCTGTGTCTTCCAGTTGTCTTTTGTGTTACAATTTCTGTTTGCATTCTGTTTACACAATGTGGTCTCAAATGACACTCATTTTAATTTTTGTTGAGGATTGCCTTATGTCTAAAAACTAGGTTAATGTTTATAGATCCTCGGTATGCTCTCCAATTGCTGGGGGAAGTGTTCCATATATGTCTGTTAGATGCTGTTAATACTCTAGATACCTAATGAATGTTTATCTGGCTTATCTATAAATATCTGATGGAGTAGTCTGAAAGTCTCCCACTAGAATGGTTGTTGTTTTGTCTACTTTGTAATTTCATCAACTTGTGAATCTTTTCTCAGTAGGCATTATATAATGATCTCCCAAATGCCTTTTGTCTTAAAACCAGCTTTTATCTAATATTAACCTGGCTATTCCAGTTATCTGGAGTTTGTACATGTCTGATATAATTTTTTCCATTCTTTTATATTCAACCTTCAGTATCTTTTTATGAGGACTTATAAATAGTCCATATCTGAATCATCTGCTGCACTGATATGTATTTGTTATCAACAGTCCATATCTGGGGCACCTCAGTGGCTGAGTTGGTTAAGCGTCTGACTTCAGCCTAGGTCATGATCTCAGGGCTCGTGAGTTCTAGTCCCTCGGAGGGCTCTGTGCTGACAGCTCAGGGCCTGGAGCCTGCTTCCAATTCTGTGTCTGCCTCTCTCTTTCTGCCCCTCCCCTGCTCATGTTCTGACTCTCTGACTCTCAAAAATAAATAAACATTTTAAAAAAAAAGTTCATATCTGAATCTACTGCATTGATGCTTATTGTTGGCTTGTTCATCCAGTGTGAGAGTATTTGTCTTTTTTTTAAATTTTTTTTTAATGTTTTTATTTATTTTTGAGACAGAGAGAGACAGAGCATGAGCAGGGGAGGGGCAGAGAGAGAGGGAGACACAGAATCCAAAGCAGGCTCCAGGCTCTGAGCTGTCAGCACAGAGCCTGACGAGGGACTCGAACTCAAGAACTGTGAGATCATGACCTGAACTGAAGTTGGATGCTTAACCAACTGAGCCACCCAGGCACCCCGGTATTTGCCTTTTAACTACATATTATAGTCTGCTAATATTCGTTTTGATTAATGATATATTTGGATTGATTTTTACCACCTTGTTTCATATTTTCTCCTTGTCCAGAGCTTTTTAGTTTTTGCCCCTCTGTCTTGCCTCTTTTTAGCTTTGCTGTTTTTTTCTCTCTCTCTCATTTCATTCTTTGCCTCTTCTGATTTGAAAATTACATTTTGGTTGTCTATTCTGTTAGTGGTGTCCTATAAATGACCAACATGCATCTGTAACTTTAAAAACTAGAAGTTAATCAATATTTTTACCTTCATTTTGAGCACCATATGAACCTTAGGACACTTCAACATTGACCACATGCTTTTGACATACATGTTATGTATTTGAAGGTTTTATTTCTACACTGATGTTATACACTGTAAATTAGATTTTAATTGCTTATGCAGTCAGTGTTTGTTTACATTTACCAAGACGTACACCATATTATTTATTCCTGTTCCCTCTTGCATCTCAGGTGCTCCCTCTGGGGTCATTTTTTTTTCCTGAAATATATTTTTTAGCCTTTCATGAGTGAAGACCTATTGGTAGGAGTCTCCTGCAGGGTCTTGGGGTTTTATTTTATTTGCTTGTCTTTGTCTAAAAATGTCTTTATTTTGGCCTCATTCTTGAAAAAATAGTTTCACTGGACGTTCGATTTTATCTTTAATTGTCACTCTTGATGTTTTTTAGAGCCAACATCCCTGGGAATGAATATGGAGAAGAAACCTAGAGATGTCTCTGCTGGCATATGTTTACCACTTAACTTGTTATCTAAAGTGACTCATCAGCTGTTAAAAACTGAGAACAAACTGAGGGTTGTTGGGGGGTGGGAGGGAGGGGAGGGTGGGGGATGGGTATTGAGGAGGGTACCTGTTGGGATGAGCACAGGGTGTTGTATGGAAACCAATTTGACAATAAATTTCATATATTGGGAAAAAATAAATAAATAAATAAATAAAGTGACTCATCGGATGGGGGCTGATGTCAAGACTCGTGGACCTGAGAAATCTTTGTATTGTAAAACGCATAGATAGACAACTAATTGGGCATCCTTTTTTTTTTTTTTCCACTCACAATTTTGGCTACAGGAGTAAAACACACTTAAGCCCCTTTATGTCAACAAACACAGCACAATAGCATCTTGTCAACGACATTGTATTCAAATAGAACCACGGGACACTACAGTAATCTTGAACCGTCTCTACAGCCCAGTAACGCCCCCCAGTAACACTCCCCAGAGTCAGTTGCCTTCCAGCTGCTTTAGATTAACACCCTTCCTCCCACATTGAAATTGTTCTAGAATGAAGGTACAATGTCCTCGCTCTTACTAACACAGAATTCCCTTTGTACACCTTCTTGCCCACCCCACGGTAAGCTTTACCTTTGGTAGATGCTCAGTGAGTATTTGCTGAGCTTAAAAAAAAAAAAAGAGGCGGTTCCGGAAGATGGCGGCGTAGGAGGACGCGGGGCTCACAGCGCGTCCTGCCGATCACTTAGATTCCACCTACACCTGCCTAAAGAACCCAGAAAACCGCCAGAGGATTAGCAGAAGGGAGTCTCCGGAGTCAAGCGCAGACTAGAGGCCCACGGAAGAGGGTAGGAAGGGCGGCGAGGCGGTGCGCGCTCCACGGACTGGCGGGAGGGAGCCGGGGCGGAGGGGCGGCTCGCCGGCCAAGCAGAGCCCCCGAGTCTGGCTGGCAAAAGCGGAGGGGCCGGACGGACTGTGTTCCGACAGCAAGCGCGACTTAGCGTCTGGGAGGTCATTAGTTAACAGCTTTGCTCGGAAAGCGGGAAGGCTGGAGGACAAAGGGAGGGAGAGCTGCTGAGCCCCCGGACGGCAGAGCTCAGCTTGGCGGGGAACAAAGGCGCCAGCGCCATCTCCCCCGCCCATCCCCCAGCCAAAATCCCAAAGGGAACCAGTTCCTGCCAGGGAACTTGCTCGCTCCGCGCAAACACCCAACTCTGTGCTTCTGCGGAGCCAAACCTCCGGCAGCGGATCTGACTCCCTCCCGCTGCCACAGGGCCCCTCCTGAAGTGGATCACCTAAGGAGAAGCGAGCTAAGCCTGCCCCTCCAGCCCCCGTGCACCTTGCCTACCCACCCCAGCTAATACGCCAGATCCCCAGCAACACAAGCCTGGCAGTGTGCAAGTAGCCCAGACGGGACACGCCACCCCACAGTGAATCCCGCCCCTAGGAGAGGGGAAGAGAAGGCACACACCAGTCTGACTGTGGCCCCAGCAGTGGGCTGGGGGCAGACATCGAGTCGGACTGCGGCCCCGCCCACTAACTCCAGTTATACACCACAGCACAGGGGAAGTGCACTGCAGGTCCTCACCACGCCAGGGACTCTCCAAAATGACCAAACGGAAGAATTCCCCTCAGAAGAATCTCCAGGAAATAACAACAGCTAATGAACTGATCAAAAAGGATTTAAATAATATAACAGAAAGTGAATTTAGAATAATAGTCATAAAATTAATCGCTGGGCTTGAAAACAGTATACAGGACAGCAGAGAATCTCTTGCCACAAAGATCGAGGGACTAAGGAACAGTCACGAGGAGTTGAAAAACGCTTTAAACGAATTGCAAAACAAAATGGAATCCACGATGGCTCGGCTTGAAGAGGCAGAGGAGAGAATAGGTGAACTAGAAGATAAAGTTATGGAGAAAGAGGAAGCTGAAAGAAAGAGAGATAAAAAAATCCAGGAGTATGAGGGGAAAATTAGAGAACTAAGTGATACACTAAAAAAAAATAATATACGCATAATTGGTATCCCAGAGGAGGAAGAGAGAGGGAAGGGTGCTGAAGGGGTACTTGAACAAATTATAGCTGAGAACTTCCCTGAACTGGGGAAGGAAAAAGGCATTGAAATCCAAGAGGCACAGAGAACTCCCTTCAGACGTAACTTGAATCGATCTTCTGCACGACATATCATAGTGAAACTGGCAAAATACAAGGATAAAGAGAAAATTCTGAAAGCAGCAAGGGATAAACGTGCCCTCACATATAAAGGGAGACCTATAAGACTCGTGACTGATCTCTCCTTTGAAACTTGGCAGGCCAGAAAGGCGTGGCACGATATCTACAGTGTGCTAAACAGAAAAAATATGCAGCCGAGAATCCTTTATCCAGCAAGTCTGTCATTTAGAATAGAAGGAGAGATAAAGGTCTTCCCAAACAAACAAAAACTGAAGGAATTTGTCACCACGAAACCAGCCCTACAAGAGATCCTAAGGGGGATCCTGTGAGACAAAGTACCAGAGACATCACTACAAGCATAAAACATACAGACATCACAATGACTCTAAACCCATATCTTTCTATAATAACACTGAATGTAAATGGATTAAATGCGCCAACTAAAAGACATAGGGTATCAGAATGGATAAAAAAACAAGACCCATCTATTTGCTGTCTACAAGAGACTCATTTTAGATCTGAGGACACCTTTAGATTGAGAGTGAGGGGATGGAGAACTATCTATCATGCTCCTGGAAGCCAAAAGAAAGCTGGAGTAGCCATACTTATATCAGACAAACTAGACTTTAAATTAAAGGCTGTAACAAGAGATGAAGAAGGGCATTATATAATAATCACAGGGTCTATCCACCAGGAAGAGCTAACTATTATAAATGTCTATGCGCCAAATACCCGAGCCCCCAGATATATAAAACAATTACTCATAAACATAAGCAACCTTATTGATAAGAATGTGGTCATTGCAGGGGACTTTAACACCCCACTTACAGAAATGGATAGATCATCTAGACACACAGTCAATAAAGAAACAAGGGCCCTGAATGATACATTGGATCAGATGGACTTGACAGATATATTTAGAACTCTGCATCCCAAAGCAACAGAATATACTTTCTTCTCGAGTGCACATGGAACATTCTCCAAGATAGATCATATACTGGGTCACAAAACAGCCCTTCATAAGTTTACAAGAATTGAAATTATACCATGCATACTTTCAGACCACAATGCTATGAAGCTTGAAATCAACCACAGGAAAAAGTCTGGAAAACCTCCAAAAGCATGGAGGTTAAAGAACACCCTACTAACGAATGAGTGGGTCAACCAGGCAATTAGAGAAGAAATTAAAACATATATGGAAACAAACGAAAATGAAAATACAACAATCCAAACGCTTTGGGATGCAGCGAAGGCAGTCCTGAGAGGAAAATACATTGCACTCCAGGTCTATCTCAAGAAACAAGAAAAATCCCAAATACAAAATCTAACAGCACACCTAAAGGAAATAGAAGCAGAACAGCAAAGGCAGCCTAAATCCAGCAGAAGAAGAGAAATAATAAAGATCAGAGCAGAAATAAACAATATAGAATCTAAAAAAACTGTAGAGCAGATCAACGAAACCAAGAGTTGGTTTTTTGAAAAAATAAACAAAATTGACAAACCTCTAGCCAGGCTTCTCAAAAAGAAAAGGGAGATGACCCAAATAGATAAAATCATGAATGAAAATGGAATGATTACAACCAATCCCTCAGAGATACAAACAATTATCAGGGAATATTATGAAAAATTATATGCCAGCAAAGTGGACAACCTGGAAGAAATGGACAAATTTCTAAACACCCACACTCTTCCAAAACTCAGTCAGGAGGAAATAGAAAGCTTGAACAGACCCATAACCAGCGAAGAAATTGAATCGGTTATCAAAAATCTCCCAACAAATAAGAGTCCAGGACCAGATGGCTTCCCAGGGGAGTTCTACCAGACATTTAAAGCAGAGATAATACCTATCCTTCTCAAGCTATTCCAAGAAATAGAAAGGGAAGGAAAACTTCCAGACTCATTCTATGAAGCCAGTATTACTTTGATTCCTAAACCAGACAGAGACCCAGTAAAAAAAGAGAACTACAGGCCAATATCCCTGATGAATATGGATGCAAAAATTCTTAATAAGATACTAGAAAATCGAATTCAACAGCATATAAAAAGAATTATTCACCATGATCAAGTGGGATTCATTCCTGGGATGCAGGGCTGGTTCAACATTCGCAAATCGATCAATGTGATACATCACATTAACAAAAAAAAAGAGAAGAACCATATGATCCTGTCAATCGATGCAGAAAAGGCCTTTGACAAAATCCAGCACCCTTTCTTAATAAAAACCCTTGAGAAAGTCGGGATAGAAGGAACATACTTAAAGATCATAAAGGCCATTTATGAAAAGCCCACAGCTAACATCATCCTCAACGGGGAAAAACTGAGAGCTTTTTCCCTGAGATCAGGAACACGACAGGGATGCCCACTGTCACCGCTGCTGTTTAATATAGTGCTGGAAGTTCTAGCATCAGCAATCAGACAACAAAAGGAAATCAAAGGCATCAAAATTGGCAAAGATGAAGTCAAGCTTTCGCTTTTTGCAGATGACATGATATTATACATGGAAAATCCGATAGACTCCACCAAAAGTCTGCTAGAACTGATACATGAATTCAGCAAAGTTGCAGGATACAAAATCAACGTGCAGAAATCAGTTGCATTCTTATACACTAACAATGAAGCAACAGAAAGACAAATGAAGAAACTGATCCCATTCACAATTGCACCAAGAAGCATAAAATACCTAGGAATAAATCTAACCAAAGATGTAAAAGATCTGTATGCTGAAAACTATAGAAAGCTTATGCAGGTAATTGAAGAAGATATAAAGAAATGGAAAGACATTCCCTGCTCATGGATTGGAAGAATAAATATTGTCAAAATGTCAATACTACCCAAAGCTATCTACACATTCAATGCAATCCCAATCAAAATTGCACCAGGATTCTTCTCGAAACTAGAACAAGCAATCCTAAAATTCATATGGAACCACAAAAGGCCCCGAATAGCCAAAGTAATTTTGAAGAAGAAGACCAAAGCAGGAGGCATCACAATCCCAGACTTTAGCCTCTACTACAAAGCTGTCATCATCAAGACAGCATGGTATTGGCATAAAAACAGACACATAGACCAATGGAATAGAACAGAAACCCCAGAACTAGACCCACAAACGTATGGCCAACTCATCTTTGACAAAGCAGGAAAGAACATCCAATGGAAAAAAGACAGTCTCTTTAACAAATGGTGCTGGGAGAACTGGACAGCAACATGCAGAAGGTTGAAACTAGACCACTTTCTCACACCATTCACAAAAATAAACTCAAAATGGATAAAGGACCTGAATGTGAGACAGGAAACCATCAAATCCTTAGAGGAGAAAGCAGGAAAAGACCTCTCTGACCTCAGCCGTAGCAATCTCTTACTCGGCACATCCCCAAAGGCAAGGGAATTAAAAGCAAAAGTGAATTACTGGGACCTTATGAAGATAAAAAGCTTCTGCACAGCAAAGGAAACAACCAACAAAACTAAAAGGCAACCAACGGAATGGGAAAAGATATTTGCAAATGACACATCGGACAAAGGGCTAGTATCCAAAATCTATAAAGAGCTCATCAAACTCCACACCCGAAAAACAAATAACCCAGTGAAGAAATGGGCAGAAAACATGAATAGACACTTCTCTAAAGAAGACATCCGGATGGCCAACAGGCACATGAAAAGATGTTCAACGTCGCTCCTTATCAGGGAAATACAAATCAAAACCACACTCAGATACCACCTCACGCCAGTCAGAGTGGCCAAAATGAAGAAATCAGGAGACTATAGATGCTGGAGAGGATGTGGAGAAACAGGAACCCTCTTGCACTGTTGGTGGGAATGCAAATTGGTGCAGCCGCTCTGGAAAGCAGTGTGGAGGTTCCTCAGAAAATTAAAAATAGACCTACCCTATGACCCAGCAATAGCACTGCTAGGAATTTATCCAAGGGATACAGGAGTACTGATGCATAGGGGCACCTGTACCCCAATGTTTATAGCGGCACTCTCAACAATAGCCAAATTATGGAAAGAGCCTAAATGTCCATCAACTGATGAATGGATAAAGAAATTGTGGTTTATATACACAATGGAATACTACGTGGCAATGAGAAAAAATGAAATATGGCCTTTTGTAGCAACATGGATGGAACTGGAGAGTGTGATGCTAAGTGAAATAAGCCATACAGAGAAAGACAGATACCATATGGTTTCACTCTTATGTGGATCCTGAGAAACATAACAGAAACCCATGGGGGAGGGGAAGGAAAAAAAAAAAAAAAAAGAGGTTAGAGTGGGAGAGAGCCAAAGCATTAGAGACTGTTAAAAACTGAGAACAAACTGAGGGTTGATGGGGGGTGGGAGGGAGGGCAGGGTGGGTGATGGGTATTGAGGAGGGCACCTTTTGGGATGAGCACTGGGTGTTGTATGGAAACCAATTTGACAGTAAATTTCATATATTAAAAAATAAAAAAAAATAAAAAAAAAATAAAAAAAAAAAAAGAAGACTCAGCCTTGTCCTGAGAGAGATTTCAATCTAACATAGAAATAGGTCAAGAAATAGTTACCTACCTGTACCTGCAATACGGACAGCTTTGATAGGGACCTAAATAATGTGTTTACAGAGAAATGAACTATTGCATCGATCGATTCCCTTTATCTGTGAGTGCTTATGGCTAGAAACTGAAATGGAGTTCTAGATTATGAGCCCTAGGTGCTGAGAGCACAATATTTTGATGGAAAAATGTTGTATATGGGAATTGATGCAGAGAACAATAATCGGGAAATAACTGCACGTTGACTATGTGTCAAGCATGGTGTAGACCGCTTTCTCTATATTATTACACTTACTCTTTACAACAACGCAAAATAAATACTATTATCTGGATTCTATAGTTTGGGGAACTGAAATTTAGAGACAATCTAACTAATAGCTACCTTCCCCACCACCACTATTCTCCACCACCACCAAAAAAAAAAAAAAAATTAAAGGCTGGAGTGAGGTTGACACCCCTTATTTGAGACCACTGGGCATTCTGCCACTCAATATGATTCTGGAGGATTTCAGTGACAAGACCCGCCCTCCTGACCCCAGGGGTGGCCCATCAGATTTGCTCTCCGAGACCCTCCAATGTCTTGCGAAGTCAAAGAAGCAACAGTGCTGGGGGTGAGTCATGAAAGCAACATCTTGAAATGAGCTCTGTGCTCTGCAATTCACACAACTTCCCTGGCTCCTTCTTAAGGCCTGGTAGGCAGCTCTTTATTTTTTCCCTTTAGTTTGGTTTGCCACGCAGCATCCTTCCAACAAGTGTTCTTTTACCAGACTGAATTTCTGTTGTGTTCAAACAAATAACCGTAAGGGATAACTTAATACTGAATAACACTGGGAAAGAAGCATGATTATCATCCTGAAATGGACACAGGAAGTGAGATTCCCATCTGTGATGCTGGAAGGTCGACAAGCACTGATGAACCTGATCAAACCAGTGCCTGTGGCCCTGGACACAGCACTCCTACGGTGGGTGGGCTCTCAGGAACTGGGTAGTTCACTGCTCAGGGGGAAGAATGCCAAGACCACAGGCCCAGAGGGTTGCTTCTGAATGCACAAGCTGAATTAAAACTACAGAATACATGCTCAAACCTTGGAATTCCCACCTCCAGGCAACAAAGAAAAAAACATGGTTTTTCTGTGAGTGCTAAAAGTATTCCTTTATCAGATTAGAGTTGACCTGATAGAAAACCAAACCCAAATGATTGACAGGCTGTTATTCGACGAATCCGAATACCAGTTAAGTCCACAACATAGTGAAGTCTCTTAGTGAACATTTGGGACTTGATCAGGAAGGAGTGGAATTCTCCCAACTGGAACAGTGACATCTAGAGGGAATGAGGAAACCAGAGAAGCCCATTTAGTTCTTTTCCCACAAGAAAACAATGAAGAAGACCATCTTTTACAGACCAGAAAATACTTTATAGACAAGAAAAACGTACAGGTTTCACACGGTAAGAGGCAGAGCCAGAATTCAAGCCAAGAAAGTCTGATCCAAACCCCAAGCTCTAAACCAAGGTTCAGCAAGCTCTTTCTGTGAAGTACTTTCCAGGCCTTTGCCGAAGGTCTAAGCTCCACCAGGGTAAGCAAAAGCAACTTCAGGTAACACATCAGCAAATGAGGGTGGCTCTGAGCCAACAAAATTTTATTTGTGGACACTGAAATTTGAATTTGATGCAATTTCCACAGATCACTAAATATTCTTCTTTTGGTTTTTGGAAAGAATTTTCAAATATTGAAATCTTTCTTAACTCATGAGCCATACAAAAGCAAACATTGCTGTCATTTGCCAACACTCACTCTTAACCATACTATGGCAACAGAGGTGACACAGATTCAAGCTGGTCTACAAAGCTGTAATCATCAAGACAGTATGGTACTGGGACAAGAACAGACACTCAGATCAATGGAACAGAATAGAGAACCCACAAATGGACCCGCAAACGTATGGCCATCTAATCTTGGACAAAGCAGGAAAGAATATCCAATGGAATAAAGACAGTCTCTTCGGCAAATGATGCTGGGAAAACTGGACAACGACATGTAGAAGAATGACCCTGGACCACTTTCCTACACCATACACAAAAATAAATGGATGAAAGACCTAAATGTAAGACAGGAAGCCATCAAAATCCTCGAGGAGAAAGCAGGGAAAAACCTCTTTGACTTTGGCCACAGCAACTTTTTACTCAACACGTCTCCGGAGGCAAGGGAAACAAAGGCAAAAATGAACTATTGGGACCTCATCAAAATAAAAAGCTTCTGCACAGCGAAGAAAACAATCAGCAAAACTAAAAGGCAACCGACGGAATGGGAGAAGATATTTGCGAATGACATGTCGGATAAAGGGTTAGTATACAAAATCTGTAAAGAACTTATGAAACTCAACACCCACAAAAACAAATAATCCAGTGAAGAAATGGGCAAAAGACATAAATAGACACTTCTCCAAGGAAGACATCCAGATGGCAAACAAACACATGAAAAAATGCTCCACATCACTCATCATCAGGGAAATACAAATCAAAACCACAATGAGATACCACCTCACATCTGTCAGAATGGCTAACATGAACAACTCAGGCAACAACAGATGTTGGCAAGGATACGGAGAAAGAGGATCTCTTTTGCACTGTTGGTGGGAATGCACACTGGTGCAGCCCCTCTGGAAAACAGTATGGAGGTTCCTCAAAAAATTAAAAATAGTTGGGGCGCCTAGGTGGCTTAGTCGGTTAAGTGTCTGACTTTGGCTCGAGTCATGATCTCGCAGTCTATAAGTTCAAGCTCTGCATCGGGCTCTGTGCTGACAGCTCAGAGCCTGGAGCCTGCTTCAGATTCTATGTCCCTCTCTCGCTCTGCCGCTCACCTGCTCCTGCTCTGTCTCTCTCTCTCTCTTAAGAGTAAATAAGACATTTTTAAAAAATTAAGTTTAAAAAAATTAAAAATAGAACTACCCTACAGCCCAGCAATTTCACTACTAGGTATTTACAAGGGATACAGGTATGCTGTTTCAAAGGGGCACATGCACCCCCATGTTTATAGCAGCCCTATCAACAATAGCCAAAGTATGGAAAGAGCTCAAATGTCCATCGATGGATGAATGGATAAAGAAGATGTGGTATACACATGCAATGGAGTATTACTCAGCAATCAAAAGAATGAAATCTTGCCATTTGCAACTACGTGGATGGAACTGGAGGGTATTATGCTAAGCGAAATTAGTCAGAGAAAGACAAATATCATATGACTTTACTCATATGAGAACTTTAAGATACAAAACAGATGAAAATAAAAGAAAGGAAGCAAAAATAATATAAAAATGGGGTGGGGGGGGGACAAAACATAAGAGACTCTTAAATATGGAGAACAAACAGAGGGTTGCTGGAGGGGTTGTGGGAGGGGGGATGGGCTAAATGGGTAAGGGGCATTAAGGAATCTACTCCTGAAATCACTGTTGCACTAGGTGCTAACTAATTTGTATGTAAGTTAAAAAAATAAATTAAACTAAATGAAAAAAAAAAGAAGGAGAAGAAGAAGTGCCACAGGCTTCCATGATTTCTTGCAACTGTGTCCAGGAAAGGCCCAGTGTAGATAAATATAGCACTTGCTTACTCTTTGGCTTACGAGCAGTAGGACATCACACTGTCAGGAATGGCAGCCTGCATTTTGGAACTGCCCGTATGGGCCACATGGTTGGCTATTTAGAGGACGGAAAGTCAAGTATTCATTTCAAAAAAATAAAATAAAATAAAATAAAATAAAATAAAATAAAATAAAATAAAATAAAATAAAATATCACATTAGAAGGAGGAGTTTGAATGTTTGAGGAAAATACTCATGCTGACGTGAGGCCAGCTGAAATGTGTGTTATGCCAAGGAAGTAAAATACAAAGAGCCAGGCATGTTTACTTTGCATCTCATAAATGATTTATGAGAACTTTAATACGGCTACTGAGTATACTTTAGGCTTGTTAGACGTTTTATTTTTTGACCAGGGAAAACTTTGTAAATGAAGACCCTGATATGTTAGCTTGGATTCCAGAGCCAAAGATATGTTTAAGTACGTCGGGGCACCTTTCTCTCTGACCAGTCCACTCCCTGCTGCCATTCTGATCTATGTACATTTCTCCGTGGTCACTACAACTCTGACATTAATCACATAAAGAAAGACTCCTTGTCTACTACGAATTCCACATCTGCTTTCAAGAAAGGCTGGGAAAGCAGATCTAGGGTGGAGGTGGGGGATCAGAGCAACGTTAGACTCAGTCACAGATGTAAGATACATTCAACCAAAGCACGAGCACAATCTTATTGTCATCTTCATATAAGTGGCTGTGAGTGTTGAACACTTTAGAAAGCCCACACAAATCCACCATGTTGAGGTTCATCCCAGGACAGCAGGTGAACACATTTGTGCCCTGCGTTCCCAGGGAGAGCAGCCTTGGGATTTGGGGAAAGAAATGAAACTATGTCTAGAGAGGTAGATATATCTTCCATCCATCATATCCCACTTTTTCTTGGTTTCCAAGAAAGTCTATGTAAAAGAATTTTGAAGACGTGTTCTGGTTGCTTTCTATTTGCTAATTTATAGATAGAATAGTAGAAAGGAGTAGAAATGGATAGAATGTGGATAAAGAGTGTTGGTTGAGAAATAAAGGGTTGATAGGAATTCTTACGATCAGTTCCTTTCAAAAGATTTGAGGACTGAATTTGTACCAGACATTTGGATGGATGATGCAGAGACACTAGGGTTTTAAAAGCCCTTATTTTCAGGAAACTAATTATATGGAGTCAAGTAGAATAAAATATGTACAATAAACAATGATGCTTTAAATCAAGACTGGAAGGAAATACTCCTTTAATGTTGTAAGAAAAACACAGAAGAGCAGAAAGATCAGAAGTTCTAATCTTGCTTTTTGTTTGTTGCATCTGAGATACTTACCTGAAGGCCAGAACATTGTGAGAGCCCTTCTGCTTTCCCTCTTCAGACCCCAGAATCTGAAGATCCATGCCCCAGCTCCACCCATTATAAGGCAAATAGAAAATTGCTGGCAACTTCATCAGGAGCCAGATACAAAAGGATGTGAAGTTGGGGGGAGGGCAGGGGTTGGTACCTATGTTCCTTAGGCCAAACTGGACCACTGCCTAATTTTGTATGGCCCACAGGCTAAGAACAGTTTTCACATTTTCGAATGGGGAAAAAGATAAAAGGAATCAAATTCAAGTTTCAGTGTAAGTAAGGCTTATTGGAAGACAGACACCCCCATTCATTTACACATTGCCTCCGCTGCTTTTGGGGTGAACAGTTCAACAGAGACTCCATGGCCCACAAAGCCTAACACGTTTACATGCTGGCCCTTCACAGACAAGGTTTTCCAAGCCCTAGGTGAAGAATAAAAAGCCAAAGAACTGAGGAGGGAGAGAAAGATGGTGAGGAACTGGTCCCGGCAGCACTGTCATCACCAATTGTAAGAATATGCGGCGGGGGGGGGGGGGGGGGGGGGGGGGGGGAGGTGGCACCAGGAGAGCCCACAGAGAAAGCCTTGTGCCCTCAAAAAGGTCGAAGCGAGGTGGAGAGACTAGGAAACCCATTCACAAATTTATCTATGTGTTGCCCTGTTGTTTAAATCCAAATTAAAGGACAGACTGAACATTCTTTGAAATTCTACACGTGCTGGAGCAGCTGAAAGCAAGCCTACTTTGTTCTGGATCGAAACTCCCCCCAAAAGCACAATAAGTCTGTGTGTGTTTAGGAGGAAGGGGTGGATATGTGGAGACATACATATTGCAAATACCTTTTGAAAGGTCTATAGTGGGGAGTGAAACTGACATGAAGGACTGAGGTTTCACTTCTGACCATATCTATTTCAGTAGCGCTTAAGTATTGTCATAAGCATTCTAAGTAAGTGAATAAAGCAATAAAAATGGAAGAAAGCAAGAAAAAAGAAAAGAGAAGGAAAGAAAAGAGAAGGCAAGGCAAGGCAAAGCAAAGCAAAGCAAAGCAAAGGAAAGAAAAAAGAAAAGATGCTCCATTAAAGAATTGTAACCACGAGTTTTGTGGGTTCAAAGGTAATGGCAGTCAGAGTTGACTATTCAGGAAAAGGGATATGGAAGAGGCAAATCAGGAAATGCTTTAGGAGGACATGACATTTGTAATAAGCCTTTAAGGATCAATAAGATTTGACAGGGTGACAAGGGCATGGTCAGCCAAAGAAACATTCAAAACCAACAAGAGTAGGAGTTCTCTGGCCCCAGTGAAGAAAGGGTCTTCCCAAATGGTCTCCAAGCTTACTGATATGGGAAATATAGTTTCAAGGCTGATTTGGTTGTATGCACAGGGACACATTCCACAAAATAATCAGCTGTGAAGAAAGGCTTGGCTACTTATTAGCACAGCTTGCAGCTTATAAGAAAATAACGAAAGAAGAGAAGGAGGAATATTTCTATCACAGTAAGATAAATGCTGAACATACCGGGCCATCCTGAATTCCAGCCACACTTGCTCAATGCTTCACAGTAAAGTGACCAAAAGTGGATCAATCCGGTTTCAGAAGTAATTAGCAGCCATGCCTTTCTCGGATGCAAATGAACTTAAAACAGAGCCAGCTTGCAGGTTTAATGGTGGTCACTTTGACCTTCCTATCAGTACAGTCTACCAGCAATTCTCACCTGATAATAAATGTCCTAAATTAGTGTCTCTGCAGGTGGAGACTGAAAGTCTCTAGTTCTGTCACACTTCCAGGTGAGATTTACGGATGAAAATGTGAGAGCCTCAATTCTAGAATGTGCACAGCATTGCTCCATGGCGTCTGTTGTTGATGACCCTACTAAAGACAAGTTGAAACGTTTAAAGACGTAGCTTCCAATTTGACCTTTCCAATCTAGCAGCTTCGAATTGAGGAATTTGAAACCATGTTCTTTCTGGCTCATCTGTGCTCCGTTGAGGACTTCTTAGACTTAACGTCCACATTTCTTCCGCTCCTTTCCCCAAACTTCTTCCTCCAGTTGCTGAGGGAGGTAAGAGGAATAACCCTCATAAAGCATTTAGCACGAGGCCTGATACCTAGAAAAGGTCAAAAAATGTTGATTGCTTCCCACGGTTGGATTCATCTCTTAAATCTCTTGGGTGGTTTGTCATAAGACTTCTCAGAATAAACGGGAGAATGATCACAGGTCCTTAAAGTGCAGCTGTAGTGAACCTCGTGGGCACTTGTGCTCCAGGCCATTGGCTGAAGACAGGGCACTCAATGGTGCTGACTTTCAGTGGCTCTTTGCCCATTTCCAGGCAGTCAGCCTGGAGCTGCTCTCTGGAGCAGTGGTTCTCAGCCTTTGCTCAACTGTGGAACCCCGGACTCTGACAGAATCTGACCCCAAGGGTAGCTCCGGAGCCGTGCCAAGTCCCTGTGGTCGAAGCAGGGGTGTGAGCGCCCGGAGTCCGCCCTCACCCCCCCCCCCAGGACCAGCTTCCCCACTAGGGGTCCATTTGGAAGCCAACCTTAAGTCTCAGAGTCTCTCAGAGTCTCTCAGAGTCTGCGATGGAATAAATTCGGTGTGAATGTTATAAAAGTGTCAAGAAAAGACCCTTGATCACTGGAAAGAGCAGAGTCCTGCAGTGAAGGCAAAAACCACTCTGAAACACTGCTTCCGTTATAAAATGAATGTTTAAAATAAAGCTAACCTGCCCAGATACGTGACAGCTTTGCGAAGAGTTCCTGCTAATTCCACGGCCCTAACACAGTGCCATTACCTACTTGGTACTTTTGGAAAGTTGGTAAGTGGAGAGAGAACAGGGGTGGAATCATACAATGTTCAATAAGGCCCTGGGCATAGTGACACAGCAGAGTTACACTACGGGGCCGACTCGGAGCTGCTTTGCCATACAAAGTGAAGAACTGGACCTTTCTCCCAAACCACGGGACCTGAGGTTCTGGCTCTTCCACTCCAGGTGGAGCCAGGGCCCTGGGGGGAGAACAGAGGGGTAAGAAAAGCTGAGGGATGGAGAGAAGAAGAAGAGGGAGAACACAGAAAGCCCACACAGAGAAGGAAACTTCAAGAGGCCCATCAGAGGGGGGACTCAGCCGGGGATCAGGGCATATTTGTTATCAGCTCATTGCAAGGCCTGCTTTCCAGCGAAGAAGCGTGCTTTCATACTTGTTCATACTCCCAGCACATGACTGAGAGGCTACATGACCACACTGCCGTTAGCAGCCCCTGAGGACGTTTGGGATGAAGCCCGAATTGCTGAACGTGACTGACGAGGCTCCTGTTGACTTCTCCAGACATGTCCCTCACCCCCCACCCCTTCCCCGCCCTCACCACCCTCCTAGTCACTCCCCACAGCCACACTGTCTTCTCCAGTCACACTTCGTTCCCTTCTTCATTGATTTACCCAAGTGTCCATTGAGCACCTGCTACGTGTCATGTACGTAGACTCTGTGCTAAATACCAAGGAGTCCCCAAATGTCCACCTGGAATCATCCGTTCTCTGTCCCTTCACTCCTGCTGTCGCACTCCCCCCCTGCCTGGACACTCCTTTCCCCTCTGCTGACCACCTCCTGCACCTCCTTCAGATGGAAGCATCCAGAGGCTTTCCTTCACCCTCCTACCCTCCCTGAGCAAGCTGGCTCTTCATCCGTGCGCTCCCACAGCACGCACCCCCTCTCCTCATCTTTGTCACACCCCCATGACACATCATTGCCAGACCCCATGGTCTTTGTCACCTTTACATGACACATCATTGCCGGGCCAGCTGCCAGTCCCTCTGGGCTATGGCAGGGCGGGTGGGGGAACAGCATTGTGCCTGTGGTCCGGCCTTCACCGGGGATGTTACCTGAGAAATTAAGCCCTACAGAAAAAGAGTCCACATGTTCTCAATCCTCCCAGGGAGGGCACGTTGCATAGGAAACGAGCTCATTCCTGAGCCACTGCGGACACCGCGGACATCCACGCTCAGTTCTCTCAGGGAACCCCCAGGGAGGGCCTACTGTCCATCCAAGCACAGAGCCCAGCACCCAGCATCTCTCAACAAATGTTCGTTCAACTGTAAGTGAGCGAGGTGTCCAGGTGTGGGGACAAGGGGAAGAATTCACTGTGTTCTCAGTCGCCTCTAAGTAAGGTCAATATCAACAATATCCCTTGCCCGCCTATTGGACTAAAACTCGCAGGGAAGATCAGAGCTAGTTAGAAGAAGCCGGAGAAACCGTAAGATCTGCGACTCTTTCAGCACCAGAGGAGCATTGTTCCCGTGGGTTCCAAGGCGGAGAACGACTTCTCACCTTGCCTTCCTTCACTGTCAGCCTCTACTCCTTTACTCCCTGGCTGCTTTTATTACATTCCCTTGCAGGTGCCTCTGTTTCTAATTAGAGCCCGGGGCCTGACCCCCTGAGAGCTGATAACAATTTTGCCCCGAGACATACCTGACCGGCTAACTGGAAAAGGCAGGTTAATGGTGTCTGCGCGGAAGGTATATTATTAGCAGTGAGTCTGTGAAGCAAATTCCCCGTGACTCTAATCTTCGGAATGCTGACTCCTGAGGTCAGTAATTGGGCCCCGCAGAATTCACCAGAGCAGCAGGCCTCAGCCTGTCTTCAGACCTCTTTGAAATTCAGTTCCTGAGGTCAGGGAAATAATTGCTTCATTTGAAGGGGGTGAAAAGAGACGAAGGGAGAAGAAACAGCCTTCGTTAATTCTTCAGTTTATCAATGCACCATGTTCTCAATATCCCGGTCTAATTAAAATAACACAGGCTGCTTGAGAAACTCAATCATCTCCACGGTGATGCTTGTCAGTTTGATCCTCCTGCCCGCTCAGAGATGCCTAATGGCAGATAAGCCTGGCGTCTGGGACTCCCTCGCTTAGTCATTAATTCAGCAACCAGGGTGCCACAATGCTCATTAACGTCCTTTGCCCCTGCTCTATTAAAACCTTTCATTAGCGGGGAGGATATTTTAATGTCACTGCTTTGCAACTTTCCAAAGAAAAATGCCAATGTAATCAACTTGAACTCTTGACCACCACGCCTAACGCAAATCTGCCTTCTTCTCAACCAGCCTGACTCTGGGCTCGGTTCACATTCCAGATACACTGACCATGATAATCTGGGCACCTGGTACCGCCTCGCCCGGAAGTGCTTGAACGTGGAATCATTCAGAGGATCTCTCTGAAGTTTGGCCCCTGGTGTTGCGACCCTGGCCACCTGAGAAAAAAGTTCCAGGCAAGATCCAGGGATCCACTTTTTCAGTTCATGATAAAAGAAAGAGGGGTGAAGAGGAATGGGGTTGGGGGGGGGGGGTTGTTGTTCTTTTGACTAAATCCCCATAACTCCCATGGGTCAGACTTAACTCCAGCTCACAATCAAGAGAAAACTGGGCACAAAAGAGATGTGAAAGGAATAGACCAAAATTTACACTTCAGGCAAGAAAGGAGTCGGGGGAATCAGTAGCAAGTTCCTTGGCCAAGTGAGGCACCCACGCTGACAGAGATCCTGACACGTATCCAGTCCGGCCCGGCATCTGTATCGAGGACCCACTGCAGACATGAGGAGGCAACCATTGCCCTGCTTACTGTGGAGACCTGAGGCATGGATCTCTAATCCCCATGGCCTTGGGGCTTTGGGTCTGGTCCTTCCATACCCACACGAGCCTCCGCATCTGATTTGGCACCTGGGCTCAGGACTCTTCCTCTCCCCACACCATTACTGTGAGAGCCAGGGCCAAACTGGCCCCTGGGCCTCAGTTTCCTTCCAGTATCCGACCCAGAATCTGCCAGCTTGGCCACTGAAATGGCCCCTTTGATCTGTCTTGTTGACAACCTGTTAGCCTTGGCGAGGGCATACAATCTCGACAGCTTTCAGAGGCAGTAAGCATGCCTAAGTGGTGGGGGTGACATGACATGATGACAAGACAGGGTAGTGGGTATAAACCAACTCCACTTGAAACAAGAAAATGTTTTAAAAACCAGATTACCGTTTCCCTCCCTGTGCCCTAAAAGGCCAACATTTTACATGGGATTATAATAATTGTAAAGACCCTTTAAAAGTTTCCCCTTCTGGTAATTGCAACGCAGATGCAAATATTCCTTTCGCTTCTCAGGCCACAGCAGAAAAGCACTAGAAAGGAAATATATCAAAGCTCAGAGGCTGGAATTTTAAAAACGAGATTCCGATGTGTCTATAAATCTGACAGAAAGATGCAAAGAGACCCTTCAAGCCGGCGTGGGCAAAACATGCCTGGAATCTGGTCTGTGACCTCACCTGGCCACTTGCTTCATTAAATCTGCTGCTTTGGGGCACGCACAGGTCTGGGGTCAGCTGGGATGTTTTCGTCCCACGTATACCACGCAATATTGTTTGCTCGCCTTGGGGCTGCCCAGCGTCCTGCCTCCTGCTTAAGTGTCGTGACTCGGCCAAACTCAAGAGGCAGGAAACTGAGCTGGACGGATCACTGGTTTGATCTCCAGTGACAAATCCCTTGTTGTGACGTCTTTCAGAGACAGGAGATTGCCCAGGGGTGGGGGAGGCAGGGAGGAGGCTGAAGTGGGAAAAGGGCAGGAGATGAGTCTTCACCAAGATGGCTCCTGCTCCCCCAAACCACCTGCACGTGGGCACATCTGTCCTGCTTTCAATGCTACCTCATGCATATCTATCCAGAGAGAAGGTGGAAAAAAGTGCCCAGGAGTGAAGCACAGGGAGAGACCCCGAAAGAAATTTGCAGGTGTTCAGGAGCCAAATAATTCTAGGCTCAATGCTCTCATTCCCAAAATCAGGCAAGAGACTTAGCCTTCTGTGTCTTTGTTTTCACATCAGTGAAATGGGGATACTAACACTCATGGGTCACGGTTGTCAAGAGGAATGAATTCAATAACATACGCAAAACGCCTCTCATAGACAACTGATCCTTTATTAATAAATGCCGGATCCTTTCACTTTCCTTTTCCAGATTATCTGCTACAGGTTTGCCAATTTAGTAGGGCAAGTAAAGGGAAGACCTGAGAAACATAATTCTGTTCTCTTAACAAGGGGGGAAACACAGACAAGATGAAATCAAGGCTCTTGAACCTGAGAATCATTCCCAGCGAGAAGAGATATGTATGATGAGAAGATTCATGAGGCACCAGCCCTTTTACTTTAAAAACCATTAGATACTTTTCCAACCCAGTCACCCAGATGAGTGACTGACATGATCACAATCTGTTGGATTCATTTTCCCAAAAGGCCAGCTAGTCATGGAAGTACCATATGGATGACCTTGTTCAATGGGTGTATTTGCTTAATAGTCTAGCCCACGTGCTTACCCTACTCGGGTCCTAGGAATTCCCTTTCCTGGCTCCTACTTTACCACCATGTCTCAAAGTCCAGCTCTCCTACTTTCTTTCTGGAGTGCAGACTTTTGCCAGGAGGACCTGAGAGAAGGCAGAGACAGAAAGAGAGAGAGAGAGAGCCCTCCTCCTGTGGCCCAGCGTACCATCCCATGACAAAGAGCAATTTCTCCCAAGGGGATAGACATTGAGAACCTCCATTCCCTTACTGCTTGCTCCTTTGCAAATCAATGACACCTAGTGATTGCTGATAATATTTGTTCAACTTCAATATGTAAAGGAACGGTCATATTTAGATATAGCTACATGTAGACCAGTTTGTTGTTATAGATCCTTCTACTGCACAAAGTGGAGGATGCACGCCTTAACTCCATAAGCTTCCAGAAGTCCTCACCATATCAGGTCTGAGTCTTTTGGAACACAATCACTGCACAAAAAACACCCACAATTTTATAAGAACAGACAACAGTTTGTAACACACACACACCCCACACACACACACACACACACACACACACACACACCCCAATTCTCCCAAAGATACCCAGCTAAAATATAAAATATGCAATAGATGTTGCCCAAAACAAAACAAATATGATTAAAACCTCATTCTGGTTATTCCCAAGTTTTTTCCAACAGTGGTTGGGTATTTGCTTATTGACTCATTGCTTATTTACTCATTCATTCAACAGATGCTATTTAGAGACAGGCACTGTTCTACAAAACAGGGACACGGCCTGTCCTCACAGGGTTTAAAATTAATACTTCATTGTGATCCTTTCCCAGAACTAAATGCATGTGTATATGTATGCATACATTTAAAGAAAACAAAAAAGCAAGCTTGTTTCAAAGACTTGAATCGAAGTCTTAGATTCTGTTCACGTAATTCTTTTTCCATGTATGCCCATTTAGGCTTAAAAAAACACATGAGGGACTGGGCACTGGATATATATTGCCTTATCCGGCACTTGCCCGTTCTTCTAACACTGCTTCCTCTTCTGTGTCCTCACAGACCACCCATTTAATGATCGATTGCATTCTCAGCCAGAATTTACCTTTTTTATTTTAAAATAAATATGTTCACCATTTCTAATCTAATGCACTTCCCAGCTTCACAGAATATGTCTGTATCTGTATTATTAAAATGTTCACAAGAGCAGGGCTCCTGGGTGGCTCAGTTGCTTAAGTGTCCGACTTCGGCTCAGGTCATAAACTCATGATTTGTGGGTTTGAGCCCCGCATCGGGCCCTGTGCTGACAGCTCAGAGCCTGGAGCCTGCTTCAGATGCTGTGTCTCCCTCCCTCTCTGCCCCACCCCCGCTCACGCTCTGTCTCTCTCTGTCTCTCAAAAATGAATAAACATTTAAAAAAATTAAAATGTTCCTAAAAGCGATTATAATTGCAAGTATAATGTTTTCTGGCATGCCAGGTCAGTCTCCCTCCACCAGTGAATGTGCCCAAGGATGTAGGTGCTAACATTCTGTTGAGTCTTTATTTAGTTTTGATTTAGTGACCATCACTGTGCTGACATCGCCATACTCACTTTCCTCTTTACTTCCCATAGTAGCCCCAAAAAGTAATTTATTGACAGATGGAGACGCTGGGGCTCCCTGAGTAGCCCTCCACCCAGCGAGTTGATCGCAGAGCCAAAAGTTAACCTCCAGATTGAATATTGAGAACTATTCCCCCAGGAGAGAGCCTGGGGGAGGAGAAAACATGGGCCTTTGAACTACAGTCATGTCTAGATTTTTAGAGGTCTTTCCAAGATATGTCAGGGGTTTTCCTGGGTTTTCTTTTCAGATAAATGCTCCAGTGTTGACTCCTCTGTGTCTAAGCTGGCTCAAATGAAAGTATATTTATTTCTGTGGGAATGGCAGAACATGGGATGGGGGAGATTCTTTCTCTGCACAGCTGTCTCTAATCTCAGAAGGTCAAATCTCCAAAGCTGATAGACCATCATTCAAGTTGGTGGGTCCACCAGAAAGACCTAAGCTCTCTCGTGATCGCTGGGATTTGGTACCAGCACAAAGAACCTTTTAGAACCTTTTGCATAACAGAACCTTTCAGTGGGTTAAAAAGAGAAACTGAGCTTATATCCTCTTCTTGCTGCCATGGTTCAAGAGCAGAACTTTGAAGATTCCTTGTCTGAAACAGACTTCATGGTGGTCCTTTAAGCAAAGTCATCCAGTTGGTGCTCAAAACAAACTCTGTAAATATCTTGCATCCTAGGTTGAGTATTAAAATATAAATTATTTGGAAACCACAACCAATTACAGATTCATAGCATCATGTTGTGTGACGGGCAGATGATATTTGGTAACAGAATATATCCCTATTTCTGGAAATAAAAATCCTGTCAGGAATACTAATTTTTTTTATATAAATGTTTATTCATTTTTGAGAGAGAGAGATGCATGAGCAGGGTAGGGGCAGAGGAAGAGAAGTATAGAGGATCCAAAATGGGCTCTGTGCTGACAACAGCAATCCTGATATGGGGCTTGAACTCACAAACCGTGAGATCATGACCTGAGCTGAAATTGGACACTCAACTGACTGAGCCATCCAGATGCCCCAGGAATACTAACTTTTTCACAAACTTTTTCTGTCCCAAAATACCTGAGGGATAAGACACACTCCCTCAGTCACAGCAGCCATCTCTAGGCATGATTTAGGAGTAAGGAATTTGGTGTCCCGTATAGGGGTTACAGGCTCTACAATATCACAATCTGTCAGGGAGAGAATGTACTTTACAAAGCCCCACAGGCAATTAGAACATGCCCATTCATCTTGCCCAACACTTCTCTGCTCCTACCTTTGTATAAAGATATAAAGTGAAAATACTCACTCTCCCCAAAACAACCAAACACCAAGAGGCTACTGAGGCATCTATAACTTATAACAGATACTTAAAATAATCATTTACTCAGCTAAGCTATGTTTACTGGGAAGGGCCACAAAAAAACCCTAACGTTAATCCATTAAAGAATATAATGTGATACATCCTAGTACCTTTGGACAGTAATTATTATGGTCCTACACATGCTACCAAACTTGAAAATAAATTTACTATTTGCTTTTTAGTGATTGCAGCTTATATTTACAAAGCCAGATTAGCAGACTTTACTAAGAATATATACATTCTCCAGGAAACCTGGGTGGCTCAGTCAGTTAAGCGTCTGACTTTGGCTCAGGTCATGATCTCAAGGGGCTTGAGCCCCGTGTTGGGCTCTGTGATGACAGCTCAGGGCCTGGAGCCTGCTTTGATTCTATGTCTCCCTCTCTCTCTGTGCCTTCCCCACTTGTGCTCTCTCTCAAAAATAAATAATAAACATTTAAAAATTTTTTGAAGAACATATACATTCTCCTTTTCACTAGTATTTTAAAGATTTTCCCTTACGTGAATTCTCTATCATTTAACCAAATTTTTATGTAAAACTATTAGAGAAAAATGAAATATTTTACTCACACTATTTTCTTAAATAATCCCTAAACATAATAAACATAAATGGCCTAGATTTTTTTTAGATGCTCTAGAATCTGAACATAAAATAAGCCATCTGTTGTTTAATGACTTTCATTTAAAGAACTTGCAAATAGGGCACCTAGGTGGCTCAGTTGGTTAAGCATCCAACTCTTGATCTTGACTCAGGTCATGATCTTACAGTTCGTGAGTTCCAGCACCACATCAGGCTCTGTACTGACAGCACAGATCCTGCTTGGAATATTCTCTTCTTGTCTGTTCCTAGCCCACTCATTCTCTCTCTCTCTCTCTCTCTCTCTCTCTCTAAATAAATAAATAAATAAACAAATAAATAAACTTTTTTAAAAAAAGAACTTATAAATAGATTTATTCTGTTCCTACCCTCCCGTCATTCCCATTTGGAAAAATAAAAGCAAGGAAGTTTTTTTGAAATAAAATACTAATCTTTGTTGCATTCATTGCTGCTAAGAATACAACACATAGTCAGCAAAACTTCCTGGGATGTGAACAGGTGAATTTAAGTCAAGTAAGTAATCAAAGAAGCAGAGTTTTCCCAAAGTGAAAGTATGACTTATACCTTTCATTTCTGAAGAGACTTACTTACTTGCTGTTTTCATCTTAAGTCTTCAGCCATTACTAGAAGAGAAGTTAAAGGAGTCTGCAGGAGAATTTCCATTCTAGGCCAAGCAGCATAGCTTTGGGCTCGCCTCATTGTCAGTGTGCTTGAAGTTGCACAACCAGGGGTTAAGCATGCGATCCACTCATGTGTTTGTCATTGTGAGGAAAACTGGTCCCATATGCCCACACGCACTCGCACACACCTCATTTCATGTCTGGACTTCAGACATGTGCAACAGCACATAGCGATGTCAAGGAAATGGCAACCTGTTCCTGCTTAAACCCACTTACAAGAGAAAACTGCATTCAGATGACCTATTCAAAAGGTGCTTTAACTTTATTCCAAGTGGCCGGCAGGAGAGCTTGCTTGAAATGAGCCAATTTTTACCTTTTTAAAGAATTTGAGTGATCAATATTTTTAATTATAAGATTCATTTTGATCAAGTGTCCAAATCAATCTCCAAGGAGTTTTCCTTGCTTTTTCCTAGGTTTACAAATATCATGTGTCCAGGGCGCCGGAGTGGCTCAGTCAGTTAAGCATCCGACTCTTGGTTTCAGCTCTGGTCATGTTCTCACAGCTCTTGGGTTCCAGCCCCACATCGGGCTCTGTAGCTGGCAGTACGGAGCCTGCTTGGGATTCTGTCTCTCCCTCTCTCTCTGCCCCTCCCCTGCTTGCGCTGTCTCTGTCTTCTCAAAATAAATAAGTAAACTTAAAAAAAAAAGTTACCTTAAAAAAAATCATGTGTCTAATAGGGCAAAAGCATCAAGTTGAAATCACAGTTGACCTTCAGGCATGAGAACTGGGAGGGTGTTGGGAGCTAAGAATGCCATTCAGTAGAAAGAGAAAGGGATTCTGATGTAAGTGGTGGAAGTCATATAACAATTTGGGATATGGGTTCTTACACACACACACACACACACACACACACACACACACCTGCTTCAGCAAAGCTGCCACAGGATTTCTCCTAGGGCATTTTCATTCCCATAGCCCTAACACTAGGCCAAATTATGTGAACTGATCCATTTCATCTACTTTGAGCCAGTGCATCTGATTCACACAGGTTCACAAGGTTTTGCCAACTTTCCATGGTATTAAAGAGTCTGAGCACTGGGGCACCTGGGTGGCTCAGTCGGTTAAGCAGCCGACTTCGGCTCAGGTCATGATCTCATGGTCCGTGAGTTTGAGCCCCGCGTCGGGCTCTGTGCTGACAGCTCAGAGCCTGGAGCCTGCTTCAGATTCTGTGTCTCCCTCTCTCTCTGCCCCTCCCCTGTTCATGCTCTGTCTCTCTCTGTCTCAAAAATAAATAAACGTTAAAAAAAAAATTTAAAAAAAAAAAAGAGTCTGTTGCCCTACAATGATTGAATATCTTAGTCCTCTGAACTCACCAGCATCTTGGAGGGCACTGAGAGCCTTTGCCTTCAGTCCACCCCAAACTACCCCAACCCTGCCATCAACAAACACGTGTTCTGTCAGTGTCCACAGTGAATTATTGGGGAGAACTGGGGATACTCCATTGTTCAATGTCACCGTACAGCAATCCTAACTTGAGGTCCCCAGGCTGTCACCTTTTCCACGTTTACTTACGGCTCTATGACCACAAGAAGTATATAGTGCTAAAAAAAAAAAAAAAAAAAAGCCAGGCTGCATTAACACTGAGACCGTTCTCACATCCCAAAAGGCCTGTGGCAGAGTCAGCAACAGACCAAAAGATACGTAAGGGTAAAGCCATTTTTCTTCCCCAGGTCCCCTTTCTGTTGATGAAATTGGAAGCACAGTTGCTGGTTCAGGGGGAAGAGGTGGCAATTATCCCATCCACCTGGGTCCTAAATCTGCTACCTCGGTGATGACCCCTTGATGACTCCATGGGCGCAATTTCCCATCTCTCAAATTTTGCCTCTTCCCGTAGACCCTGTGTGGATGAAGGCTGAACTCGGGAAGCAGTTTCTGATTCCAAGAACGCAATGTTCTCTCTCACACTGTTTCCAAGACAAGGGAGCAATGCCAGTTATGAATCCGAGCACACGGATCCAACAATCCTCTTGAAAAAAAGGCAAAAATACCAATTTTCAGTCCAGCAAAAAATGCATGCCTTCAGTTCAAGTGATTGATGAAAATGCATTCCTGTTCGACACGGAACAAAAAAAAACCACATTTTTAAAGATGAAGTACCCTGGAATCCCTGCTAGCAGCTTATCTTCAGCTACTCCTGTCACAAAACTGCCATTATAAAGCTAGTATTAATCAGTTAATTAATGTATTATTGTTAATCACGTTCAGCATGTCTAAGAGGCTCTTCAAAGACACAACTTAACTATTCACGCGCCATCTCACTACTTTTCTCCGCTAAAATTAAATACCAAGACGGCAATGGTAAAACTAAAGCATCCTAATTAGATGCCACAAAAGACCTGTGCCATTCGGCCAGAACTCATCTCAATTCTTTTCATACGTAAATACAATTTAATTTTGGGTGTCTGGTTTTAATTGTATTTTTCCCCTTAAAAATTTTTAACTAAGTAACAGGACATTGACAAATAAAACATGTTTTTCTCACCTCTAGACTGATCTGATAAAGGGGAGCAGAGGAGCATACACCTGGGTCTCAGGTGGGAGGAAGTGTGGCAAACGCACTATAGGACAGCTAGGGTGGAATATCGCTGGCAGTGAGACTTTAGACCAGTTACTAAATGTCTCTGTTATTTGGTTTCCTCGTCTAAAAGTGGAAAGAATAATAGCAGGATCTCTTTCATAGAATTTTTGTGAGGATTTAAGAAATTAATATGTGCCGGGAGCCTGGCTGGCTCATTTGGTTAAGCGTCGGACTCGTCTCAGGTCATGACCTCGCGGTCCGTGAGGTCGAGCCCCGCGTCGGGCTCTGTGCCCACAGCTCAGAGCCTGGAGCCTGCTTCGGATTCTCTGTCTCCCTCTCTCTGCCCTCCCTCGCTCACGCTCTGTCTCTCTCGGTCTCTCAGAAATGGATAAACATTTTAAAAAATGTTAATAAAAAAAGAAATTAATATGTGCAAAGTTCTTAGAACAGGAAACACATAGTGAGCACAGATTAAATATTAGTTGCTCTTATAATTTAACGGAATTTTCAGCTGAAAGGGCGGGCCTATGCCGGCTGACTCCATCTTGTTCTGTGTCCTTCACCTTGACCACACCTCCTCCCCTTGAGTAACCCCCCCCCCCTCACCTGCCTAACAGGACTCGGACCCTTCCCCAGCCAATCGGCTGAGGCCATAGCCATTACCTCACCAACTGCCCCTAGGCCCCAATAAAACCTTAGTCCTTTTGAAACTCGCTCTCTCCCGGGTATCTCACCGCTGCGTCAGTGCAGGTAGGGGATTGAGCTCGAGCTAGCTCGAATAAAGGCTCTTTTGCTTTTGCATCGGACTCGGCTCCCTGGTGGTCTTTGGGGATCACGAATTCTGGGCATAACACAGCCACTCGCTAGACTTTTTCTTTTGACTGCACCTCAAAATCAATTCATCTAGAGAGGTAGTGCTCTTCTCTTCAGAGCAGCTCCTCCTCCCAGCTTCCTTGGAAATAAAACCCCCAGGCAGTGGTGCCACTATCTGATAACTACAGAGGTGCCACCAACATATTTGATTCCTCCTGCCTCTGCTCTCTCCAGCCATCCACACTGTCACCTTGTCACTTCCCTCTCCATTCCAGCTGTGATATTGTGATCCAGGTCTTTGTCCCTGGTTCCCTGGTTCCTGGCACAAAGCTCTTAAAACCCTTAGAATTACCTGAGGAATGGGTCAAGAGGAGCATCTTTTGTTATTCATACTTAGCCTCTTTCAGTCATACCCGAGTTTATGCTAATGAGCTGATTCTTGGAAGATGGGGGGGGGGGGGGGGGGAGGGGAGTGTTGCCAGATAAGTAATGCTTGTGAAAAGTGGGCTAGAACTTTAGTCCCACCGGCCGGGGGGGGGGGGGGGGGGGGGGGGGGGGGGGGGGAAGAACCGGGGATTTCATTACTCATCAATGGTCAAGGACTTAATCAACCATGTTTATGCAACAGAACCTCCATAAAAACCCAGACGAAGGAATTTAGAGAGCTTCCGAGTTGGTGAATGGACCCATGTGCTAGGAGGGTCGTGCATCCCCGAGACAGAAATTCCCACATCTGGGATGCCCTCACCTCACGTCCACATACATCATCCTACTCGGAACGGGCTGCTCACTTGCCCCTGTGCCATGTGGCAAGAAGCAGAGCCTCACTCAACGTTGCCCCAGTTGATGGGGGCCTGCATCCAGGAACAGCGAGGCCAGGACATCATTCATCTCAGCCGTCAATGCTTCCCCTCCCTCCTGGGAAGGAGAAAATACAACACTGAGGACATACTTACACTAAAAAATCACTTGTGGCTTACCTGAAATTCAAATTAAACTGTGTGTCCTCTTTTATTTTGTCGTTCTTACCGTTTCATTTTTCCGTTTGCTAAATCTCGCAGTCCTACGTCACACACACCATGGAGGACATCAAGGGTCCTCCGTTTACAGTGGGAGCCAGCTTGTCCCAAAAGGGGATCACCATGTCCAATGCCTCTAGGGTTGGGGGCGGGGGGGTGGGTAGTAATGTGAACATGTGTAGCAGGGCCTCTGTAGGATGATATATGACAACTGGCCTCAAGTGTTGAGAGATCGCCCCAGCGAGCAGTGGAAACTGTTTGGTTTTTTTTTAATGTTTTTTTAAGTTTATTTTTATTTTTGAGACAGAGAGAGACAGAGCATGAACGGGGGAGGGTCAGAGAGAGCGGGAGACAAAGAATCGGAAGCAGACTCCAGGCTCTGAGCCATCAGCCCAGAGCCCGACGCTGGGCTCGAACTCACGGACCGGGAGATCATGACCTGAGCCGAAGTTGGACTCTTAACCGACTGAGCCACCCAGGCACCCCCAGTGGAAACTGTTTTAAACTGATGTGCACTGTGCATACTCCAACTAACCCAAGTAGCTGCTACTCACTTCCATCTACGATTGCCATAGATATGGTAGAAATGCTCAAAAAATTCCCAAATGTTTGAAAGGTTTCGATTTGAAAACTTTTGATATTTCAGTGTTAACAACGAATTTAATCATAAAGCATTGTACTGGCAACCCTGTGTAGATGGACAGAATAAAAAAAATTTTTTTAAAAAAGGTGTAATGTCCACACCAGCTGGCCTGCAGGCCACCTCTGCCCTATAGCAATTCTAGAGGTCAGTCTTCAATCAGGAAGAGGCATCCATTGCCCCAGCCAAGGTCCGCCATGACAGTGGTTCAGCTGCAAGTCTGCTCTTGGCCAGTGGACTCCTTTGGTACATCTGGTTCGAACTCCCTAAAAGAAGGGACTTGACTGGGTTGGTTAGTCACCCTGCAGCATATAGCACTCTACCTGGTCACTGGCCCGCCTAGAGAGGGGAACTCTCTAGTCTAATCAGCTATACTCTGGGAGGACAATTACAAGGTCCAGACCCTTCACATTCCTCTTGCCCTGTGCACACCAGTCACACTTGCCTTCTTTCGGTTTCTCTTTCTGCTCTTGTCCCACCACAGAGCTCCCTTACACACCTTCTCTGTGGTCATGCCTCCTCGCCCTTCTCCCCAAATCAACGCTTTCACACTCTTTCGATCTCTTCCTTGGGGAATCCTCCCCTGGCCTCTCTGATTAGGTCAAAGACCCCCCCTATACAACCCTATGCCACCCGGCCCTCGGTGAAGGTATTCAAAGCATTTATTTACTGGAAATGTGCAGACGTCAGCCCAAAGAACACAGAATGGATTCTGGAACAAGAAACTGGAAGCTTCCTGCTGTGCCGGGAATTGACTGCTGAGTGCTAAGTCATGGTGGGGAGCCGTCCTGGAGGTGCTGGAGACAGATCTGAGGGGTCTAGGCCACAGGGGAGGGGCCACTCAAGGGGCTCAAGGCAGCAGCTATACTGCTGTTTTAATGATCTATTGTTGTGTAACAAACCTCCCCAAAACTTAATAACGCACCATAACCATTTATTCTTCTTTTGCAATGTGCGCTGGTTTCCTCTGGGTGGTTTTCCTGCTCCACGTGGTGTCCACTGGGAGAAGAATGCCCCGAGAGGAGATGGCCTTCTTCTGTCACGTCTGACGTCTCAGCTGGGAAGGCTGAAGAGCTGGGACCCGGCTGAACATCCCTCTCTCCGTGTGGCCTCTCCCCGCTGCTGGCTTGGCTTCCTCACAGCACTGTGGTCTCGGGATATTGGGCTCTGTCTGCGGCAGATGACTTGGAAAGGGAAGGCGCGGAAGGCCATCAGTTCTCTTAAGGCGTTGGCCCCAAACTGTCTCACACAGATCCCTTCACAGCGTTCTCGGGCTCAAAGCAAGTTCCAAGGCCGGCCCCATTCAAGGCAGGGACAAGGCTTCACCTTCTGACGGGTGAGAAGGCCTTTGCGTCAGCAGAGGGAAGGACAGGATGGGGGCCATCTGAGGAGAATGTCACGTGGACGCCTTAAAATACCTTCACACTGACCCAGCAGCGTATTTGCTTAGTGGCTGAACATAGAGGTCAGGTCTGTGCCTTTTATTCAGGTGAGTGTGGCAAGTTTACGTTTGTTTGTGATTTATTCGATGCGAGTCTCCGAGATGGCCGCAAGGGTGACTGTGTTTGCTCTGCCTTCAGGCGCAACGTCTGTCACATTGCAGAATTTGCTACGTGTTTGTTGAATGAACGAACTAATGAATGAATGAATGAATGAACGAGTATCCCCTTTAAGAAACAGCCACCACGATCATCACTGAACCGCTTCGGTGACCGAAACACTTCAACCTTTGCGTGGTGGAAATTTGATGAAGGTTTTTTAAGGGGGCTGGAAACAGAAAGTTCAGTGTCAGAGTTCGCCCAGGCAGAAGAACTAGTTTTGCTTAAAGGCACTAAAATGTGTCTTTTGGAACTGATACCAGGTGTCTGTGGGAGGCAGGAGGGAAAAAAACTGAAAGGAGAAAGAAAGATTTAATACAATAGGTTTCTCCCTCCCCTGTCTTACTGATGTTTCTTTGCACCAGGCAAAGATCCCCTACCACTGATAAGGCCATCAATAAGGGGAGCCACCCACCACGAGGGTTTGATGAGCCACCTCCCAGGAAGGCTCTCCCTAGGCAAGAACGAATGCCTTCTTCCAGTTTCGAATGCGTAGCTTGAGGTAAAGGTTTTATTTGGGCAGCAGCCTGGAGTAAAGAAAAAAACAGGAGCCAGAAAAACTGGGTTCCCGGCCAGCTTGGCCACACTCTAAAGAAGAATCCTTCGCCGGCGGAGGGCTCAGCTACCCCAGATCTCAACCCCTCTTGACCAGTTTCATTAAGTCGCGCTGTGCCCCTGACAGGATGTGACAATCCCACCCTTCCAAACTCCTCGTCCCCATCAGTAATGTCCATCTGCCTGCTGGTCCAGCCGTGACCATCTGGAATGCATCAGTATTGGCCCCTGCACATCTGCTACATCTCCTTGCTCACCAGACATCGTAGTACTTCCTCCAGGACCTCGTGCCTCCTGTCTCCATTCTGCTCCCGAGTCCAGGTCCTCCTGGAAACCAGCTTTGGTTTGGTTCCTCCGATCCAAACCAACCCCTGGTTCTAGACCATCCTCAGTTCACCACTCCTAGTGATTTCTGACTCTCCTGACGTTATGCCAGCAGACCCTGGTGGTTGCCTACGTGGAAGGCAGAGGTAGACTTAACCATTTACCACGAAGCCGTTGAAGCTTAAGCTCCCAGGTCACTCACTTGGCTGGGCTCCTTTCCAAAGCCAGGAAAAAGGAAGCTCTCGCCTTAAAGTTACCTGTGTGAGTAAGATTGTTTACCACCGTGAAGTATAACCACCTCCGTTTTCTACCCCAGTTTTCTTCACTCACATCTCCTCTCATGCTAAATGGTAGCAGAGTGCCAGTAGACTGTTTAGGGTGTACTGGTGGGTTAGTTGGGTTGAGGATACACTTAGATTGTGTTTACTAGAACAGGTTGACGTGGCTCCCTTCAAGGTAAATGGGCACTGGTTAAAAGAAAATAGTGAGGTTTGGGAACCATTTGGATTACACCCAGCATATATTTTTTAAAGCAGCAATATATTAAGAAGAAAAGATAGACTGAGGATAAAAGTAATGAAGAGCCTCTGGGGATTATTTGCTAATGTGATTAGTAGTTCAAATCATGTGGACGCACTGGAAACAATTTTACTTTCTTAATAATTTGGCATGAAAGACTAACAACAAATTTAGCACAAAACTCATAACACGCATTACAATGAGGACATTGAAAATGAACTCTTTTACGAGTAGCATGAATGGAAAGAGTGTTTGAGATTAGCCAACACACAAGACAACTTGAAATACCTGGAGATCTTACAATTCATTTATAAAAGAAACCGGGGGGTGGTTTTGTCAAAGTTGGCAGTAACCCTACATCTTTACATAACATTACCAATAAGCAAGTTGTCAGGCTGAAAGAAACTTTTTTAAACTGCTGATTAAAAAAACGTCTTGATCCCCCATGTTGAGAAAAGACTGAATGGTCTTTCTATCGTTGCTAAAAAAAATTATACACAAATTCACTGTCAGGTGAGGAGGATTTCGAATAAAATGTTTCAGAGGGATGTGCCAGGTAGTTACTTAAAATGTTACCATTTTTTTTAGTTTTTTTATTTACAGACAGAGTGCAAGTGGGAGAGAGGGGAAGAGAGAAAGAGAGAGAGAGAATCCCAAGTAGGCAGGCAGTTACTTAAAATGTTACATTTTTTTTAGTTTTTTATTTTTTACAGACAGAGTGCAAGTGGAAGAGAGGGGAAGAGAGAGAGAGAGAGAGAGAGAGAGAGAGAGAATCCCAAGTAGGCTCCACACTTAGCACGGAGCCACACAGGACTCAACCCCACAACCCTGAGATCATGACCTGAGCCGAAATCAAGAGTCGAGATGTTCAACGAACTGAACCACCCAGGCACCCAAGAATGTTGTGAAGTTTATTTTTTATTCTTAATTTTGTTTTCAGAATTTTGTATGCCTTTTCTTAAAGAGAGATTTCAAAGTGTATAATCATCAAGCCACACAACATCTGATCTACCTTGCCAGTAGCCAATTCTCCTTCCTCTTTCCAAAGGGACCACAAATTTTGCTCAGGGACAGGCACTGGATCCTAACTCTGGTCCTTCCAGGCACTGATGGGTACAACTGCATTAACTACATAACACAAAGAAGGCAGTTACTGGCTTGTTTATTTAATAAAGATAGTCTTCCACAAGCCTAACTCCAGCCCCACTGGCCAAACTGGCCGTGTTTTTTATTTCACCAAACCAACAGTGCCTTTGAAAACACTAGAGCTGTGTTATTCCATCTGACAGCCACCAGCCACATGTAGGGCTTTAAATTTTAAATTTTGTTTACTTATAATTAAATACAATTTAAAAATCAGTTCCTTGGTTGCACTAGCCACATTTTAAGGGCTCAATAGCCACATGAACCAGTGGCTATAATTCTACAACACAAATATAGAATAGTCTCATCATCAGAAAGTTCTATTGAACAGTCTTATTCTAGAAAACCTAGAGTAGGACACCATCTAGGATGTGTTCTTCTTCTTCTTTTTTTTTAATGTTTATTTATTTATTTAGAGAGAGAGAGAGAGCACAAGAGGGGGACAGTGGGGATGGGGGAAGAGACAAAGGGAGAGAGAGAATCCCAAGCAGACTCCATACCCAACCCAGAGCCCCATGTGGGACTCAATCTCAGAACCACAGGATCACGAGCTGAGCCAATATCAAGAATCTGACGCTCAACCGACTGAGCCACCCAGGTGACCCTAGAATGTGCTCGTATCAAAAGAATAGAACTTGAATCTGATCAAGTCTCTACAATTCATAGGAAATGCAAAAAAGGGAAGAAATGCTCATCTACACCACAGAAACACAACCATAAATATGCAGGGTGGAAAATTTGATGGGATAAATGATACAGTTTCCTAAAAGGAAGATTTCAAGAAAAAACAAAAACAGGGAAACCTATAAATACTGGTCAGATACATCAAACAATGAAAATGTGTGGACTCTATTGGAATAAATTCAGATATAAACTATAAAAGTATGTATTCTAAGGATGAGATAATAACTGACATATAATAATTGATAATAGGATATATATAACAACTGACAACATTAAGGAGTGGCTTTTTAAATAATTTTAGGTATGATAATGGTATTTTGGGTACGGCATAGTAAAAAAGATCTTATCTTTTAGGAATGCATACTAAAATATTTACAGAAGAAATGATATAATGTCTGGGCTTTGCCTTGAAATAATTTAGGATGGGGGATGGATGGGCACATAGATGGAATAAAATTGGCCATGATGTGATGGCTGTTGGCTCTGGGGGACATACCCACAGGCATTAATTTTATTATTCTGGCTACTTTTACATTTTTTAAAAATTTTTCCATAGTGAAGACTTAAAAAAAAAAAAATGTACTAAGGCAGGACCACAAGAAGAGAGCTACAGGAAATAAAGATGGCTTCTTAATTCTCTTAGTACTTAGTAGGCATTGCCCTTGACCTTGGCCTTTTCAGTCAGTCGTTGTAGAAGACCTGCTTCACACATAGACCTGATGAAGACATCTGGAAGCCAGAACACAACACTCAGAATCTGGCAGAGCAAGATAGGGAGGTAGAACATGATTCTTAAAATAGGAAGCCTGGATTCATTTTAAGTAGGGATTCATCTACTTCTAGTATATGGATTAAATGAGGTAATACACATAATGCACTTAAAACAGTGGCCAGCGTAGAGAACACTATAGAAGTGTTCTTATCCGGATTCTGATGATTAACGATGGGTTGGAGAAGAACCAAGAACTGAAGCAAGTAAACAAGTTGGGAGGTTGCTCCCATAGTCCTTAGTGGTGGCTGGGAAATTGGAGAGCAGTGCAGTGTGAGTGAAAAATGGGAGTCAGATGTGCAATCATTAGGGCTTCCTGATGAGCAGGGACGGAAATGAAGAGCTGTCCCCAGGTTTCCATCATAAACTATCAGATGGATGATGTGGGATCACGCTGAAGAGGGCTGCCGAAGAAATCAATCTGGCAGGAAGAATCAAGAGCACCATTTCATTCCGTCGAATTGGAGATGCCAAGTGGAAATATCAGATACGTCATCATCCTCATTGCACATTGAGGACACTGAGGCTCCTTTAAATGAGGAAGCTGAGATCCAGAAGGACTAAGTCATCTCAAAGTTGAACAGCTGTTAGGAGAGTCAAACTTGGAACTCAAGCTAAGAGCCCTTCGCAGCCAGAGATCTCACCTCCCGGTGCTGAAACCCCCATGGGAACGGCGTCTGCTTCCCTGGTGTAACCCATCGGTATAAGCACCTCCAAGATACGCGCAGGGGGCTGGCATCCCAGAAATTCCAGGCAAGTGCCTGAGCCAACAACAGAGGCCAGGAAATGTGCCTCTGTTCTCGGAGTCTTAGCAGATAGATAATTTGCCCAGGAAAGAAGGAAAAGCCAGGGAAGAAAACTATACACAGTTAAAAGGAGGGACGTTAGCTTGCTAAGCCTGGCTTCCTGCTCTACTATATAGGGTGGGAAATCTAATACACACAATTTCAGGTCTATTATAAAGGATTATGTTCAAAAAGAGAAGCAAGGGAGAGCAAGCAAGATCATGTACCTTATAAGTCTCCCAGGTCTGCATGTTCATTTACCCAGGCCACAAATTAAAAATAAAACTGGACCAGGGGCTGGGGCACTGAGAGAAACGGGGACTTATTACCTCATGGGCACAGAGTCTCATCACAGGGCTGATGAAAAAGTTCTGGAGATGGCTGGTGGTGATGGCTGTACATCAGTGAGAATACACTAATGTCACTGAACTACGTATTTTTAAATGGTTAAAATGTTAAATTTTATGCTATGTATATTTTACCACAATAACAATAAATCAAGCTGGATTTTTGCTTATATTATTGAATAGAAGGTCACATCACACACCTCCATTGTGTTTCTCTAGGAGCCGGGTGATGAGCCAGTGTCTCTTGTCGTCCCCACACACTTTCGATGTGGAAGAGAACCCGTTTTGACTTGGACAGGAAAAGTGCTGGAAATGAGAAATTAGCTATAAATAAAATGGCAACAATTGTCTAAAAAAAAAAAAAACTTTAATAAGAGGCTAGATTTCAAATGGTATACTATTTTATCTGAACAGGATCACATTCTGTAAGCAAGCATCTGTCTGCATCAGTTTATGAGCCCCTCAGGCCCAAGACCTGCCTCTGCCTGTCGTGTCAGTGCTCTCACGGGGCCTCGTGTGAAAGTATTGTTACGTTATTGGGAAAGTTGAATGGAAAAATCTAGAGACAGTGGAACCAGAGAGAGAAAAACTACAGTGCCCACCACTAGAAATAAAAATGCGAGGGAAATAAGTCAACCAGAGATAGACAAATACCATAGGATTTCAGTCGTATGTGGAATTTAAGAAACCAAACAGATGAACTTATGGGAAGAGGCAGGGGAAGAGAGAGGGAAACAAACCATAAGAGATTCATAAGGGTAGAGAACAGAGGTTTGACCGAGGGAAGTGGGTGGGGGATGGGCTAGATGGGTGAGAGGTACTAAGGAGGGCACCTGTTGTGATGAGCACGGGGTGTTGTATATAAGTGATGAATCACTGAATTCTACTCCTGAAACCAATATTGCACTGGATGTCGACTAAAATTTAAATTAAAAAAAAAGAAATGTTAGGAGCTGCATTCAAAGGGAGGTCAGATTAAATTAAATGGAGCCTCCTGAACTTTTAAAGCTAGTAGACATTTTCCTGCTTCCAAGAGCTTGCTTTTTAATTTTTTTTAATTTTAATTTCTTTTTTTTTTAGTGTTTGAAAAGGTTTAATTGTGTTAAATATATGTAACATGAAATTTACCATTTCATCATTTTTAAGTGTGGGGTGAGGTTAAGTATACTTGCATTGTTGTACAACCCTGTAAAGCTGACACTCTATGCCCATTAAATAACTCCCCATTTTTTCCTTCCTCCAACCCCCGCTAGCCATCATTCTACCTTCTGTCTCTGAACTTGACAGCTCTGGGTAGTTCATGGAAGAGGCATCCTGCAGTAATTGTCTTTTTGTGTCTTGCTTATTTCACTTATCATAACATCCTCAAAGTTCAGCCAGGTTGTAGTATGCGTCAGAATTACTTTTCCTTTTAAGGCTGAATAGTATTTCATTGTATGGATATACTCTATTTTGTTTATCCAATACCTGTTGAGGGACACTTGAATTATTTCCACCTCTTGGTTATTGTGAATAATGCTGCCATGAACATGGGTGTGTAAATATCTATTTGACTGCTTAGTTTAAATTCTTTTGAAGATACACACAGAAGTAGAATTATTGAATCATATGGAACACAGAGTCCCCACACATGCACAACTTCCCACACTACACATTCTCAACCACAGTGGTGCATTTGTTTATAATTAATAACAATTGCATTGACACCATTATCATCCAAAGTCCGTAGCTTACACTGGGGTTCATTCGTGGTGGTGTACATTCTGTGAGTTTTGACAAATGTACAATGACATGTATCCACCATTATGGTATCATACAGAGTATTTTCACTCCCCTAAGATTCCTCTGCACTCTGACTACTCACCCCTCTCTGCCCCCTAACCCCTGGAAGCCACTGATCTTTTTATTGTCCCCACAGTTTTGCCTTTTCCAGGACACCGTATAGTTGGAATCATGTAGTATGTAGCCTTTTCAGAGTAGCTTCTTTCGCTTAGTGGTACACATTTATGTTTCCAGAGAGCTTTCATTTTTACATAGCCTATTCTTGGCTGGTTTGCTTCTCACTTGTCTACAGTCTCCAGTGAAGACATTCTAAAAGAAGGGAACCCTCTAGGCTGCACAAAAGCATGACTCTCAATGCCCCATCAGCCATTGCTGGGATCCTGGGCCAGAGACTTAGAAGTCAAGGCTCTCAGGCACCTCCCTGAAAAGAAAGGAAAGCCAATGCCAAATTTTGCTCTGATCAGGCAATGCGTTAGCCTAATCTCACAGTATAGCACCCATAGCTAAATTATCTGCCACTGTTGGTCACTTGTGACCATATTATATTAGCAATGTTAGATATCATGAAACTTTTTTTAATGGAAGAATTTAGAACCCAGTGTGAGCTCTTTCTAGTTTCTAAACATTTGGAAACTAAACAACACACTTATAAAAAATATCCAAGAATCGAAGAGAAAGCTCAAAGGAAGTAAAATAATAAATAGAACATAGGAATTTCAGTGATGCAAAAGTGGTTCTTCAAAAAGAAAAAATCAGCCAAATTGATTCAACTCTAGAAAGACTGAAAGAGAAAAAAGAAAGAAGACAGAAATCACCAATATCAGGAATGAAATAGAAAGTATAATTCCAAACCCTACTCATATCAAAAAACAATAAGGAAATACTACAAACAACTCTATGTACATAAACATGACAACTTAGAGGATATAGACCAATTTCTCAAGGTGCGCAAACTATCACAATTCACCCAATATGAAATAGATAGTTGGAAAATTTGGATAGCCTTACAACTATTAAGAAAATTAAATGTGTAATTTAAAAACTCTCAAACAGAGATCTCCAGGCCCAGATGGTTTCATTGAAGAGTTTTTTTCAAATGATTAAAGAATTAACAGTAGTTCTACACAGTTTTTTCAAGAAAATAGAGGAGAGTACACTCCCAAATTCATTTTATGATGCCACTATTACCCTAATACCAAAACCAGACACAGAAAATGACAGTAACAAAAAAAAAAAAAAAAAGAAAGAAAGAAAGAAAGAAAGAAAGAAAGAAAGAAAGAAGAAAGACAAAAGGAAGAAAAAAGAGACTATAGACCATTACCCCTCATGAATACAGATGCAAATCTCCTGAACAAAATATTAGAAAATAAAATTCATGATACATAAAAAGAATAATATGCCATGAGCAAGTGGGTTTTATTCCAGATATGCAAAACTGATTGACTATCTGGAAACCAATCATTATAATCTGAGAAGAAAAAAATCATGTGATCATATCAACAGATGCAGAAAAATCACTTGGCAATATCTAACAGGCATCATGATAAAAATTATCAGAAAAACAGAAATAAAGAGGAGTTACTCAACCTGATAAAGAACATCTACAAAAAAAAAAAAAAAAAAAAAAAAAAACCTACCTTAAAGTTAACATTATGTTTAATAGTAAAAAACTGAATGCTTTCCCTCCAAGATCAAAAACAGGCAAGGATATCTCAAAAGGACAACCATACAGTACTTATTCAATATTCAATATTCACTCATTCAACATAGTACTGAAAGTTCTAGCTAGATGGCAAGGCAAGAAAAAGTAAAGTGAAATAAGGTAAGAAAAGTAAATTTGGAAAGAAGGAATAAAACTGCCTCTGTGTACAGATTATGTGACTACCAACATAGAAATTCTCAAGAAATCTATAAGAAACAAACAAATTCTGTGAGTTCAGAAGGTCGTAGAATACAAGAACATACAAAAGTCAATTGTATACAGGTATATACCAGAAATATAGTAGTCATGACATCATGGCAACTGAAATTTAAAATAGCATACCATTCACAATAGCTCAGAAAAATGAAATAACTTACAGATAAATCTAGCAAAACACATACAGAACTCGTATGCCAAAAACTTCAAAATGCTGATGAAAGAAATCAAAAACATCGTATGTGTCATATGGATGTGCACTTGAACACTTCACATGATAAGAATGAAAATTTTTAGAAATATTTAAGCCAATGCTCATCCAAATATCAGCAAGAGTTTTTGTAGCTAGAGACAAGATCATTCAAAACTCTACACGGAAACTCAAAAGGAGCTAGAGTAGCTAAACAACTTTGTAAACGAAGAATAAAGTGGGAAGGATCAATCTATCCAGCTTCAACACTTATTTTGTAGCTTTGTGAATCAAAACTGGGTGGTATGGATGAAAAGCGATCAATGGAACAGAATAGAGAGAGAACCCAGAAGCAGACGCACAAATACACTCAACTTTCTGACCAAAGTGTAAAAGCAATTCAATGGAGGAAAGATCATTGGAACAAGTGGACATCCACAGACAAAAAACGTAACATCTAAATTTATACCTTATACAAAATTTAAGTCAACATGTAAATCATGAACTGAAATGTAAAATGCAAAGCTGTAAGTTTTGGAAGAAAACAAGAAATCTTCAGGATCTACAGCTAGGCAAAGAGTTCAGAGACTTGACTCCAAAAGCACAGTCCATAAAAGGACAAACCGATAAACTGGACTTGATTAAAATCAAAAACATTCACTCTGTGAAAGACTGTGTTAGGAGAATGGAAAGACAAGCTTGTAGACTGGGGAAAAAATATTTGCAAACGGCATATCTAACAAAGGGACTAGTTATCTAGATTATATAATGAATTCTAAAAACTCAATAGTAATAAACAATCCAATTAGAAAATGGGCAGAAAACATGAACAGACCTTTCACCAAAGAGGATGTGTATTGCCAAAGAAGCACGTGAAAAGAGAGTCAGCACCGTTAGCCACTAGAGAAATACAACTCAAACCAAAATAGGTTATCACTACACACCTAATGGGAAAGACTAAAATAAAACATAGTGACAGTAGCAAATGCTAGGGAGGATGCAGAGAAACTGAATTCCCATTACCTGATGGGAATGCAAAATGGTACAGCCACTCTGGAAAACAGTTTGGCGGTTTCACGAAACAATAAATAAATATAAACTATCTTAGAGCCCCGCAATTATACTCCTGATGCATTTGCTCCAGAAAATGGAAAATACATGATCACACAAAAACCTGTCCATGAATCGTCACAGCAGCTTTACTCCTAATAGCCAGAAACTGGAAACATTCCAAACGTCCTTCAACAGTTAAATGGTAAAAACAAACTTCCATTTCAGCACCATGGAATATTACTTGGCAAGAAAGGAGTAAATGCATGATATATCAACAACTTGGATGAATCTCTAGAGGACTGTGTTAAGTGGAAATAAAATCAATCTCAGTAGGCAATATGCTGTATGAGTCCACTTACCTAGCGTTCTTGAAATAACAAAATTATTGAAATGGAGAGCAGATTAGTGATTTCCATAGTGTTCTGGATGGGGAGGGAGATGCAAAAAGGAATGAGGCATGTCTGTAAAAGGGCAGCATGACGGATCCATGTGGTTGGTGGTGGAAATGCTCTTGACTACATCAATGTCAATATCCTAGTGGCGACATTGTACTATAGTTTAGCAAGATGTCACCATTAGGAGAAACTGGGTAAAGGTCATAAGAAATATCTCCGTATTATTTCTTCCAAATGCGTGAGAATCTATAATTAACTCCAAATAAAAAGTTCCATTTAAAAATGGTTTGTCCATTAATTTGTTCAAACATTTCTCGAGCATCTCATTATGCATTATAACCATTGATCTCCACAGAGTTTATAGTTGCTGTTGCAACAGCTGGGATTATAAAACAAGATCCGAGAGCTTGCCCAGGATCTGGAGGAAGAATTTTCTTGGTGGGTAAATCCAAATTGTGAGGCAGAAAAACATTCCAGTCAGCTGTCCGATAAATGAGGGAAAGGGTGTTGGTAAAATTCTCTCTAGATACTTCCAGGCGTTCAAAAAGAATGGGTTGGCCGAGTTGTAGGTTCTCAGAAGACCACCTTTGCCATCTGAGGCCAATCGGCCACCCCCTACATTTTCAGTTTTGCTGTCTCGGGAGAGAAGGGGCCATTCAGAGCTTTGTGTGAGGCTGGCAGTCTGGATTTCCAGGTTCCCAAAGGAACTATGCCCAAATTAGCCTCATCCCAGAGCATGCTGGGAGTGAGAGAAGGTGGCATGGGTGTTAAAAACACTGGCTTTGAAGCCACAAATATCTGGTAATTGTTCTTTCTCTGCTCTCTCTTGGTTGTGTAGTCTGGGCCAAGTTGCCTATCCTTCTGGAACCTTGTCTTTTCATCTATTTCATGTGGCTATTGTCGTTTGTTCCATACATTTTATTGGGGCATCCACAATGGGCCAGGCACTGTTGTAGGCACTAGAGAAACCACATGTGAATAACACAAATCAGGAAAGAAAGAGGAAGGGAGGGAGGGAGAGAAGGGTGATGCAAGGCAGTGCCTAAAAGCGTGGCCAACGATTCCGATTCCTCAGCAGCAGCATCACCAGGGGGCTCCTTAGGAATTCAGAGTCTCAGGCCCGCCCCGGACCTGCTCCTCAGACTCTCTGAGGGTGGGACTCAGAAGTGCGCATGCTCACCAGCTCTGCAGGGGATTCCGCTGGCTTCCAGATTTGGAGAACTGCGGGTCTGGAGGGAGCAAGAGCGTTTACCACGTGACCTTGCGCAAGACGGTGCTCACTCATACTAGCCCAATCCCGACCCCATGGGAAACATTCAATTTGTCAGAAGGGACGAACACTCCAAGAATTCAGGCGGACCTGGAACTCAAAACCCAAGCCCACTACCCTCCAACTGGCTGTTCCTTCTGTTGCCCTCACGGCCTTCACGTGCCACAAACGCAAACGCGCAGCAAAGAGGTCCTGACCATTTATCCGGGGCTCCCCAGACCCTGTGAATTGCGTTTCTGGGCCTCCACGGTGTCAGCGCCCTCCCGCATCCTCATGGAGACCTCGGATGCTTCACTCCCTCCTGGGAGGTTATGATACACAATTAAAACCGGAAAAGACAGCAGCTTGCGCGTCTAAAGGTCAACCGTTGGCTTGCGGTCATTTTTGTCTAAACCGCAGAGAATGAACACAGCTTGGAAACAAGATCATTCCTTTATCTGCGCCTTCCTAGGTCTGCGGATTCTTTGAGGACCGTGGAGTCTGCACGTCTCTCAGAGACGTTGGATGATGGCCCGGGCGCTTCCCGAATCCTCCCGCACCCGAAGCGGCCCGCGGTCCTGCCGGCCTATTCAGTTTGTGCAGTGGAGGGGACACGGTCCCCGGGGTTAAGAGCTGGCAGTGGGGCACGCAGGAGCCCCTCTACCCCCGCCGAGGACGATCATTCAGAGCTCCGTGTGGGTCTCTTTTGTGCGGTGGGTGAGGCTTCCCACCATGGGTTCCGGTGACTTGGAATGCCAAGGGCCCAAACTTAATTAACTTCTCCGGGCTGGGACTCTACCATGTCAACCCGCATCCTGCTTCGTGGGGCGGCCGGACGAAAGTGCTCCCTGCACAAACAGAAGGCCAGGGACCTTAGTGGGAGCGTTGGCAAATACAACAGGGCCAGTGGCATCCTCATTAAACTCTGATTAGCAAGTGGACTTGATCCAGGCTAAATCAGAGCTGAATGAGATTTCTTTCTTTCTTCTTCTTTCTCTGCTGCCAGTTGATCAGATGTAGGCAATTAAGAACCCCCACACCTCCAGCCCTTGTATTTTTTTGAAGCAGGGAGCCCATACCAGTCAGGCCATAAAGACACTATTGTCCTAAGAACAATATTCCCCACTAATCTCACTTCTGGTAATTTACTTTTTTTTTTTTTTCCCAAGCAGATTTAGAAACTTAAAAAAAAAAAAAAATCCTTGAAAGAGTTGGGGGGGGGGGGGTTGGGGAGGAATACTCCACGGTATCTAATCCCATCGCAAAGTGGGAGTTTTCTTGTTCCATTCAGCTTTTCTTTGAATGAGCCCTGGATAAATAAACTTGGGCTGCCTTGCCACATTGATGCGGAGACCGTGAGGGTCCAATTATGCATATGGGGGCGTGTGCATTCTGGTTTGCAAATCAAACACAAAGAAAGCAGCACAAGTGCCCCCTTGTAATCAGTTCTCACTACAAATTTACAAACCTGCGAGGTGAGATTGCCTTTTGTTAAGTGTTTAAAAGCAATTATTACCTTTCTTTCATTTTCTGGTGGTAATTAGGCTTCTGAATCTAGTCCAACCTGGTCTGCGCCTTGAAGGCTTCTCGCTCCTCCCTGTGGTCTGCACGGGTGAGCTTCCCCTCGGAGCCAGGCTTGCAAGGATTCCTGAGAACTCCAGAGCTTTTCCAGCCCGAGGGCCAAGAAGTCTGACAGGCGGACGTCAGACGCTGAGAAGCTGTGTCCTTTTTTGCCTTGAAAGAGAGAAGATAAAAGACAATGGTGAAGAGAAGGATGCAGGGAGGGCAAAAGGAAAGACAGAAACTGGGGTGGGGGGCGGGGAGCATGAGGCAACAGAAACTTGAGAGGGAAAAAAAAAGACGGGGAGGATTATCTACAAAAAGGAGAGTCACCTCAGCACTGTTACTGTGTTCACACTTTTGCATTCACTGGCAGGATTCCGGTTAATGAGCCCGGCTGCTCCCAGCACCCTTGCCTCAATGCATTTGCGTTCAAAGCCGAGTCTCTCTGCAAATAGAAGCCAAAGGGGAAAGAAAGCAAGAGAATCCAAAAGCCCTGCAAAATAGCTAACCAAAAAGCTCTACCTTTCACCATGTCCCAAGGTCACACCAACTTGGCAGGCAAGAGAGCCCCCAGAAAGACCTGCCTGGGGCTCCGCCTACCGAGACCCTAGCGGAGGCCAGGCCAGAAATTCCATTGCTCTTGGCACGTTCTGTGACGGTGCAGAACAGCAGCACCATTCCCAATGGCCAGATCCATCTCCAGGAAGGCCAGAGTTGACATCCCATGGGTCTCTTGGAAAGACAAACTATTTTGGATTGTTGAGTTTTTGAGATTTAGGACGGCTGAGCCCACCTGGGTGAGGATGGGGTTCATCGTAAAGGAGCTGGCGAGGAAACCAGGCTGGAGTCAGAGGGAATCCCCGTCACTAGAAAGGAGGCAAGCTGGGCCATCTTACTACTGTCCAGGGAAATCCTAGCTGGAGGGAAGTTCCAATATCAGGGGCAAACCAGAGGTGGAGTGGTCACCTGCTCTGTTTTCTTCTCGGGAGCAACATTTCCTCCCAAGGTGAAACAGCCCATCCCCTTTCACAGTGCGGGGTTCTGAGTCATCCAAATCTCATTTCAGGCCCCGGCCGGGTATTTACCAGCTGTGTGAGGCTGGTCAAACTCTGCAGTCTCGAAGAGCCTCAGTTGTTCTCACCTGTACAATGAAGAGATTCCTCCCCGGAGAGGATAAAATAAAATAAAATACGCAAATCACTCAACACGTGTCCGTGACAGACACTCCGTATATAATCGCATGAGAAAGTTAGTCTAGTAAATGATGAATGTCTGTTGGTCTTGTTTAAGAGACTGAGTTAAAAAGAGAAACAAGTACTGTTTCCACGAAAAACAGCTGTGTGATTGAGAAGATAGATAGATTCAAATAGAGAGAAATCTATATAAAAGCGTTGCTGTCAAGCATAGTAAATTTGTTGGCATACTGAGTGCCAGTAATGTGACTTCCACCCGGTCTCCACGGAGGGTCAAATATCGGATAGGAGCTGTAAATATGAACAAGCCTCTCATCCAAAAAACTCACCATCTGGGGTGATGTAAGCCATGTGACTATCCCACCAGGCAGAACGCGATATGAGCCAAAGGAGTTGTGTAAAGAAACGAAGGAGCGCACTGAGGAAGGAGAGATTAGTTCCAGATAGCAGGATTAGGAGAGGCTTTAGGTTGGAGCTGGCATTAAACCAAGACTTGAAGATAGGTGAAAACAAGGAGGGCGTTCTGGCAGGAGGGGACAGAGTGCATGCAAGAAGGCAGGTATGTCCGAACGATGGGGAGTGGAGGGACGGCACCTGCAGGGCTCGAGGCTGTGTGCTTGGGTCAGGGGACAGGAGTGCTCATTTGCCATGACGGGTTGGACCTTCACTGTCTGCAGCAGACAGAATGGAATGGTTTGACTCACGTCGCCCCAGAAGCTCGGGTGTGAATTGGAGGTGGGGAGAGAACAAAGGCCAGGTCTGGACCGGCAGAGGCCTTTGCAGCAAGAGACAATGATGGCGTAAGGAAGGGTGTGAATGCACAGAAGGGCATGGATGTGGACACATCAGGCAAGATGGGTGATGTGTTGAACGTGAGGGCCAGGTTGAAGGGAAGAGTGGCAGAGACCATTGGAATCTGAGCCCAGGGAATCAGAAGAACTTACAGACCCCTCATCCTCCCCCCCCACCCCCAATGCACGAGGGGTGGCTGCTAAGCCAGAAGAGGCATCTTCCGTGGAGGAAAGGACAGGTGTGATGGTGCCTTGGAGAAGAGACAGAAGAAGAGCAAGGTATTAGAGGAGGTGGTGTCCCAGGGCTGGGGAAACTGAGGAAAGGGCAGAGAGGAAGTGCCTATGAGTTCTTGACCTCCCTGTCCCATGTGGAGACAGGTCAGGGAGAGAAAAGGTGCCTGCAGTGCCCAGTGGCCTCCAGAGCACGGACGCTGGGTCCTGACCCTCACTCAACAGCTGTGAGAGGTCTGCACCGTCCTCGGGCCCTGACACAATACAGTAGCCTTGTCCTAATTTTGCCACTGGACTATTTATCGCTGAGGGAATCTGCCCCCATTATGTCACCGCTACCCCCTTCAATAAGATCATCAGTGAGCTAAGGTTCCACAATGATGGTGAAAAATTCGTGTATGGCCCTTCTCTCACACTTTTCTCTTTTACTTGTTTAAAAAAAATCTACTGATCATCAGTGTTCTTATTAAAGCTTTTCCAGAGATATCCATTGAAGGGGACTAAAGAGGCCCTGGAAAAAAGATATTAAAATGTCATACCCAGGCAGGACCGCAAAGATCATCTGTTCCAGGATTTTCCAAACATTTTGGGTCTTAAGCATCACCTGGGCCTTTATTAGAACTATAGAAGAAGACCAAGAAAGTGGACCTAAATCTTAAAAAAAATTATAGATTCCCAAGCCTCATCTCAGATCTACTGAAGCAGAACATCCAGGTGATCCTTAACATCATTCAAGTTTAGGGGCACCTGAGTGGTTCTGTCAGTTAAGCGTCTGACTTTAGCTCAGGTCATGATCTCACAGTTCATGGTTTCGAGCCCTCCATTGGGCTCTGTGCTGACAGCTCAGAGCCTGAAGGCTGCTTCGGATTCTGTCTCCCTCTCTCTCTGCCCCTCCCTAGCGAACGTTCTGTCTCTGTCTCTCGAAAATGAATGAAAACATAAAAAAAAAAAAAGATCATGCAAGTTTAGGGAACACTGATTTAATCCAATCTCTTAGAGACAAGGCCCAGAGAAGTCAGTTACCAAGAATTCACAATCTCAGGGGGACATGGGACTCATACTCTCAGGGGTCACCTTCTAACACAATCTCCTGGGAGAGGAAAATGTTCTGGGTAAATTGATATATTGACTGAGCAATATTTGAGCAATATTGGTATTTTTTCTCAAGCTTGATTTTAATTCACTACAAAAAAATTAGCAATTTTTCAAATAACTTTCTCTGTTCGCCTTAGAAAGCAGGTTTGGCATATATATGTATCTGTATATGTATGTGTATGTATATGTATGTGTGTATACATACATATGTATAAATATACATGTATATGTCCATGTGGATGAATATGTATCCATATATAAATATATATTTCTGTATGTGTGTGTATGTATGTATATGTGTGTGCATCATGTGTATATATACATATGCATGTGTGTACATGTGTGTGAATATGTATCCGTATATGAATATGTATGTGTATGTGTGTGAGTGCATGCATGTGTGTGTAAATACACGTGTATGTGTCCATATATGGAAATATATTTGTATATGTATATGGGTATGTATAGCTATATACCTACGGGTCTAGAACCATCAGGTGATGAGTAAATGTGTGATGAATGAGTTGAATGAGTGACATTATCCCAGGAACAGGCCGGGCAGCTGGCCCGGCAAGTTATGGCCACAGATATTTTCTGCCCAGAAGCAAGTATTTCTCTTTGAAGATCCTGAATCTGTAAGGCAGGGGTGTGGATTTGCTGTGCTTTCCAAACCTGCCATGTTAAGGGAAGGATTTCTTTTGTAAAAACCTGTGAATGGTTCTTTTACTGGCATGTTCTGAGTGTGGAAGTGTTAGCAAGAGATTCGCAGAGTTAATTAACCACCCCCACCTCCCTCCCTCCTGTTTGCCCAGCTCATTCAAACACATAAATGCCACTACAAACAACCACTAAATCTACAGAGGCTTGTTCTGGCTGTCAAACACCACCGTAAAAATAATATGCCCTCCAGCAGGGGAGGGGAAAGAGAAGAAGGCAAAGCACTCACTAATTTTCAACAATCCCTCTTTAGAGACATAATCTTCAAATAAATATTTAACTTGCTCTGTCTTCAGTCTTAGATTATTTACAAATCAGGCTTTAAAGGCGATTTTAAATGATCCTTCCCTGAGCTATTTGCACACCTAGAGTTGCCCCAGGGCGGGGGGGGGGGGGGGGGGGGGGAGGAATGAGCCTTCCCAGAGGCCGGGGCTGGCCTCCCATGAGACCATACAGGGCCTGTGAGCTCGCAAAGCAGGAGGCTCCAGAACCCAGGCAGTTGCACACCCCGTCAGTTTCCAGCGCCCCTGTGCTGTGAAGGGATGGCTTGCCCACCTCCGGAAAGTTATCACTCAGGACCCTTACTTACAGAGACAATAGAGACTGAGGGAAACTTCTGGGGCAGAACCAGAAATCTGTCCTAAGGAGGCCTGTGGCCCCTCTGAGACACCAGGGGAAAAAGGGTTCAGAGGGCAAGTCCAAATTCTCAAGATCACCAGGTGGAGGCTCACAGCCAACACTCGATTCTGATTGTCTCCCGAGTTCTTGTTCCCGAGGCTGCACAGAGTACAGTGGAAAGTGTGTTAATCGCATAGATTAACTGCTTCGACAAGCAAGACCAAACGCAGCAGAAGCTTATTCTCATTTGTATAAAGTTCTAACTCGTGTTCCCAGTAGGCGGGCAGGCCATTCCTTCGGCTGCATCTGACCAGCAGTCAGGAAAGAGAGAGAGGGCACGGCGAACGAAGCAGCGGCCTTTATGGACAAAGCAGCTCTACTGATGAGTTTTTTGGGGTGATGGTGGGGTTCGTGGGGTCCGGAGCTGACGGCCAAGAAAGAATTCCTGAAGACGTCTTTGGTGCAAAAAGGTGATTTTATCAAAGCACGGGGACAGGGCCTGTGGGCAGGAAAAGCTGCCCAGGGACCTTGAAGAGAGACTGGTTATATACCTGGGAGTTGGGGGAGGTAAAATCCAGGGGAAGTTTCCAGTGAGATTTTCATATGCTAAAGAAGACTCCCAGGACCCTGGAGGCCTAGCTAGCGTCAAGCTAAGGGTGTTTTTCCCTCTAGCAAAGCATTAACCTTGAGACAGTAGGCAGTTCCTGGAGAAACATTTTGCTCTGCCTGCCTCAAGTATTTGCCAATGGGCTGCAGGTCATAAGGAAATGTAATTTTACCTGCCATTTCCTTCTGCCTTTCTTCCCCACATCACTAAGGAGGGGAGGGTGATGTTGGGACTCCAAGAAACGGAATCTATAAGTTTCTGGGGATTAGGCTATTGATTAGACTGCCTTTTTCTTGTAATTTACTAAGATATTTGTAAATGGGTGGAGACCGGTGTCCCTCAGGACTGTGATCGCTATCAGTTAATCTTTTGTTTTTCCCCTTTCCTTTGTTCTTGGGCAGCCAGGAGTGCCCAGGAATATCACACACATCCCACCCCGGGGCTGGGGGGGGGGGGGGGGGTTGTGGTCTGTCAGCTTGCCTTACACTCCCTCATCATTCTGAACACCTTTGGGCCCTGCACAGGATACAGTACAATGGGAAACCCAAGGTGAAGGGCATGGCGCCTCCCTAGAGAACCAGAGACAACCCCACACCAAGCAAATGATCTCTGTATAAGTCTGCACACTGAGCCTTCACTTGACCTTCATTGTACTTCCCACGCACCACAAGGGGTCTTTCTATTTATTTGCTTTATTCTCTTTTAGTATCTCAGTAAGCTGCTCCATTTTATTTTTTGGCGTAGGAGGAAACCATTAAATGAAACTAATAAGTCATGGTTCAAGGGAGGGGAAAAATTGCCCAGTGAGGTAGGTATCATTAAAAACAAACAAACACAATAACAAAGCAGATTGGAGTTTACAGGAACTCCTGGGAGCTTTTTCCTTGCTTGAGACAACCCTCGGGCATGGATGGCTCTGTCCAGGTCGGACCGACCAGTGCCCCTCCAGCCTGGGAAACTCAGCATCAACTCTGCATCCATTCCAGAGACACCCGGAGAGGAGAATCCAGAACTCTGACCCGTCTTTCAATTGTCTTGCTGCTGGCCGTGTCCTTCCATGAGTCTGGCCGGATTCTGAACCCCAGCCAAGGATAGATAGACGGGGGCCATCTTAAGGTGGGCCAGACCCAGACCAGCTCCCACCCCAGCATGGGCGTCACCTTGTGGTGACAGCTCAGAGCCTGGAGCCTGCTTCGGATTCTGTGTCCCTATCTCCCTGCCCCTCCCCTGCTTGTACTCTGTTTCCCTCTGTCTCTCAAAAATAAATAAAACATTAAAAAAAAATTTTTTTTAATTAACTGCCATCTCCTTGAGGGGGGCGGAAAGCAGGGGAGGATGACAGGCCTCTTGAACCACATCGTAAGGACACACACTTACATGCTCTGTTTGATAGCCCCGACTGACAACAATCATTTCTTTCATCAGGGACACATTTCATCTTTATAAAGCTAGATGTCCAGGAATGTAATTTTTGGAAAACAAAGTGGAGACAATCCGTAAGCCACACATCCTTCACTCTTACCACAAATGAAGTCATATACCGACACCTTCTTCCCCTCCCAAACATAGGATCCTTTTGGAATTTGAATTCGAAACTCAAATTTGTCTCCCCTATCTTAGTCCTTCGTTATTGTCACATCGCACATAAAACAATCACTGGGAGATGGTAAGAGTAGTTCACACATTCACATATGCATTAACTACTTACACATACACACATACATAGAGATGTAACTGTGCATACATGCATGTATATTACACAGTTCCGGATTCCACGTATATTCTCATTGTATCTTCGTGACAACCCATGAAAGATGCCTGGCAGAAATTTCTCCCGTTTCACAGTTGAGGAGACTGGAATCAGTTGGGTGAATGAGGTCCTAGGGAACAGTCCCACATGGGGCTCTCTGCTGTCATCGTGGAACCTGCTTCAGGTCCTCTGTCCCCCACTCTCTCTCTCTGACCCTCCCCTGCTCACGCTCTCTCTCTCTCTCTCTCTCTCTCTCTCTCTCTCTCTCTCTCTCAAAAATAATAAATTAAGCATTAAAAAGAAAAGAAAAGAAGAGGAAAGGAAAGGAAAGAAAAGAAAAGAAAAGAAAAGAAAAGAAAACATTATACTCTCTGTACCTGGAGCACAGACAGTGACAGTTGAGACATAAAATCTAGGATCCAAGATTCCATTCCAGCTATAACCCTAAACTCCCCCCAAGGACAGGGCCTCAATGGCCTTTGTAACTGCTGTTTTTCTTTGCAGGTGTACAGATGGCAATGCAAATACAAAGGGAAATTATATAATGTTCGAGATGTCAAAGAAAAAACATTGTAAAAAATGTTACACGACTTAAAGTGTATTCCTGAGGGAAAGGAAAAAAGGACGTACAAAACAGAAGGAAATTAGGACTGGAAATTAGGATTTCTCTCCGGAGCATTCCAGGGAAGTTTAAAGACCACCATGCCTTATAGATTCTCACACTAGCTCTCCCCCAACCTTTCTGCAGCTATAGCCAACTATGGAGAGGGAACGTCAGCCCCCTTGTGGAATGTGGCTCACTTTCTAAAGGTCTATGACAGAGAAGGATCATTTCCGAGGCAAAACAAAGACAATGACATAAGGTTACGGCTACATAATGAGTGTTTTCACATTGAGCCAGTGACTGCACAGAAACAACACAAGCACAGACTAGGATCTCCCTTCCACGCTCTCGGTGGCTTTTGTCACACTTGGTTATGAGTCGAACTGTGTCCCCACAAAACTCATATGTTAAGGACTTACCCCCAGTGTCTCAGAATGTGACAGTATTTGGAGATAGAGCCTTTAAAACATGAGTTAGTTAATGTGAGGCCATTAGGCTGGGCCCTAATCCAATCTGGTGTCCTGATACAAAAGGGAAATGTGGGGCACCTGGGTGGCTCAGTAGGTTAAGGGTCTGACTTCGGCTCAGGTCATCATCTCAGGGTTCATGAGTTCGAGCCCCACATCATGCTCTGTGCTGACAGCTCAGAGCCTGGAGCCTGCTTCGGATTCTGTGTCTCCCTCTCTCTCCTCCCCTCCCCTGCTTGTGTTCTGTCTCGCTCTGTCTCTCAAAAATAAATAAACAAAAAAACAATTTTTTTTTTTTTTTAATTTAAAAGAGGAGGGGAAACTTAAGCATGGACATCAGAGTTGCTCACACAGGGAAGACCACACGAGGGCACAGCGTAAAAGCCTGAAAATCTACAAGCCAAGGAGCAAGGCCTCAGGAGAAACCACCCCTGCCAATATCTAGATCTTGGATTTCTGGCCTCCAGAACTGTGAGACATAAGTATCTGTTTTTTTTTTTAATTTTTAATGTATATTTATTTTTGAGAGAGAGAGGGAGAGGGAGAGGGCAAGTGGAGGAGGGGCAGAGAGAGAGAGACGAAGGCAGAGAATCCGAAGCAGGCCCCAGGTACTGAGCTACCAGCACAGAGCCCAATGTCAGGCTCAAACCCACAAACTGTGAGATCATGGCCTGAGCCAATGTCAGATGCTTAACCAACTGAGCCACCCAGGCACCCCAAGTTTCTGTTTTTTAAGCCCCAGTCTATGGTGCTTGTTATAGCAACCCAAACAGACTCACACACACCCATAAAGCCTCAGAGCAGAAGAGGGGAAAGCATTTGGCCTTGGAATGCGGAGGCTTGGCTTCAGGTGGGGCTTCGCCACTAAGTCATGTTCCCAGAAAAGTCAGGGTTTCTGAGCATCGCTCTCTTCCTGTGCAAGATGTAAGGGTTGGTGGGGACTGGCTGAGAGTTCTTTCTCCCCACATTCCATGACTTCCCCACCTGTCCATCACAAGGACGCCCCACCCAACCCTCAACCGCGGGGGTGGGGGAGAGTCCCGCCGCAGTGAGGCTCACTCAGTGACTCTGCAAGCTACAAGCACACTGTGGCCTTGGCCTTGAGACATGGGGGAAGGATCTGTATTCTCTAGTGGCAGGAATTAATGAGTTGGGAAGCCATGTCATTCTCCCTAATTGGCTCTTGTTGAGGCCAGGGCCGCCTTTGCCTGGAGACCTTTGCAATCCTGACTGCTCAGGTGTTCAGCCCGCCCCTCACCCTCACCGGGCTTCCCACACATGCCTCTCCCCCAGGGCTTGCTCTGACTTGGATTGCCGCCAGACTCCCGCCCAACTCCCAATTAAGTCTACCAGGCGCGGTCTGCCCCTTGGAGGAAGCCCTCACTTGCAAAGGGACTTAAATCACTTGACGCGTGCATGCCAATTTTTCCCTCCATATCACTCTTACTGATTAGCCTTTTCTTTTCCCCTTTTTAAGAAAATGACGACGACTCATTATTTTTAAAGAAAGCTTGATGGGCTTTGGCTCAGACACAAAACAAAATTTCAGCCAATGGCGATGAATGCAGACCGTTCCAAAGGATAAAAGGCAGAGGCACCTAAGACCACCTAAGTAAAGGTTAACTGAAAGTGCCTGACGTGCCCACTCTGACACCTTCACGTGTGTTCTCGCTCATTTCCACGCACCCACAGCAAGTGGGGCCCATGCATCTAAAGTACCCTGATTGTCCGAGAAGTTGCTCCTCCCACCTCCCCTTCCCCATCTTTTCTTCTCTCTTCTTATTCACTAATTAACATCAGCAACCTTACTGCATCCTGTCCTGTCCCTAGCAAAAAGGAAAGCCAACAGGGACGCTGCAAAGTGTTGTGACCTCCTTACATCATTTTAAACTGCATTTTTTTTTCAACCCAAAGGACCTTGAATAATAGGAGATTGAAAATGGCCAGAGAAAAAAAAGAGCCTTTGAATACCGAGAAAACTTCCAAGTAGCATGTAGTCTGTAAGTTTCAATTTGCAACTAGGTCACTGAATGTAAGCCTCTCCCACAGGCTTTTCTAAGGTCATATGTAAGCAGAAAGCATTCTCCTTTGAGAATTTTGAGCAGTCGCTCAAAATATGCGTGAACAGAATTGCATAGATCCATACAGTAACAAATAGGAAGAGAAATAACTGGACAGGGAGACAGTCACATAACAGTGAGTCCGAAAAGCAGGACATCTCTGTGTTTTAGAAAACTGAACTTCATGCAATTAGAGGCAGAGACTGAAGACTCCAATATTATTAAGAGTTTTGATGGCAATCGGATGTGGACCACACACCACATGGTGAAGGGCAAGGGAATGCATGGCAGTGGAATACAGAACCAGAACCCAGAGGACAGAGTTATGACCAGACAACGTTGCTGGCCACTCCTGGAGATGTCACCATCCCTGATATAGCACCCCCAGGAGTCACGCACGTATGCGATGAGCTGCTCTTCTCTAGGTTGGAACTTTAGTGCCCTTCAGTGGGTCCACCATGGAGCTTCCTGGGCGGCTCTGATGTGATCCACAATAGCTGAAAGTAAAATGTACAGGTGGCAGATTGCCATCTCCCTGGCGCTCTCGAAGCATGGGAATAAAGATTACTCGTAAGTATTTTATTCTTTCACATATTATTGTAAATGGGATTCTTTTCTTAATTTCCTTGTCAGATAGTTGGTTGTTAATGTATACAGTGCGGCTGATTTTATCTTAGAAGAAAAGTTTTCAGTTTTTCACCACTGAGTATGACATTACTTGGAAGCTTCTTATATATGGCTTTTATCACGTTGAGGAACATTCCTTCTGTACCTAATTCGTTGAACATTTTTAACATAAAAGGCTATGGAATTTTGCCAAAGGTGTTTTCCTCGCCTATTGAGATGATCGTACAATGTTTTTGATGTTTATTTATTTATTTTGAGCAAGAGGGAGAGAGAGAATCCCAAGCATGTTCCACTCTGTCAACACGGAGCCCAACACAGTTTTCTGTCTCACGAACAGTGAGATCATGACCTGAGCTGAAATCAAGAGTCAGATGCCTGGGGCGCCTCGGTGGCTCAGTCGGTTAAGCGTCCGACTTCGGCTCAGGTCACCATCTCGCGGTCTGTGAGTTCGAGCCCCGCGTCGGGCTCTGTGCTGACTGCTCAGAGCCTGGAGCCTGTTTCAGATTCTGTGTCTCCCTCTCTCTCTCTGACCTTCCCCTGTTCATGCTCTGTCTCTCTCTGCCTCAAAAATAAATAAACGTTAAAAATAATTTAAAAAAAAAAAAGTCAGATGCCTAACCAACTGAGCCACCCAGCCCCCTAGATTACCATATGATTGTTAATTTTTCATTTCATAATGTTAATGTGACTTATCACATTGATTGATTTGCATATGTTGAACCATCCCAAAAATAAATAAATCAGACTTGATGTATTGTTGAATTTGATTTGCTAGAATTTTGTTGGAGATTTTTGCACCTATGTTCATCAGGAGTATTAGCCTATGATTTTCTTTTCTTGCGGCCTTTTTGTGTTGTTTTGGTATCAGGGCAATGTTGGCTTTATAAAATGAGTTTGGAAGTATTCCCTCATCTTCAAATTTTTGGAAGAGTTTGAGAAGGATTGGTGTTAATCCTTCTATAAAGGTTTAATAAAATTCACTAGTGAAGCCAGCTGGTCCTGGGTTTTTCTTTGTTGGGAGTTTTTCACTACTGATTTCAATCTCCATATTCATTATTGGTCATGAACAATTTTCATTTCCTCATGATTCAGTCTTGGTAGGTTGTATGTTTTTAGAAATTTATCCCTTTCTTCTAGGTTATCCAACATGTTGGCATATCAATGTTCATAGTATTATCTTTTGATCCTTTGTATTTTTGTGGAATCAGTTTAATATCTCCTTTTTTGTTTCTAATTTTATTTATTTGAATTTTCTCTCTCTTCTTCTACTGAGGAATTAGTAAAGGAGGTGAAAGAGTTGTGCACTGAAAACTATAAAACACTGATGGAAGAAATTAAAGCAGATACAAGTAAGTAGAAAAACAAACTGCCTTCACCCATTTGGGCTCCTATAACAAAATACTACAGACCAGGTAGTTTATAAACAACACGAATTTATCTCTCATGGCTCTAGCGGCCAGAAGTCCAAGATCAACAGCATAGTCGAGTCCTGGTGAAGACCCTCTTTTGGGTTGTATACTGCTGACTTCTCTCTATGTCCTCGTAATGGAATGGGAGATCCAGCTCTCTGGAGCCTCTTTTATAAAGGCATTATTCCCATTCATGAGAGCTCTGTCTGCATGACCTAATCACATCCCAAGGCCCTACCTCCTAATGCTATCACCATGGGGGTTAGAATTTTAACATATAAATTTGGGGCAGACATAAACATTCAGATCATAGCACATTCCATGTTCATGGATTGGAAGAATTAATATTGTGGGGCACCTGGGTGGCTCAGTTGTTTAAGCATCCAACTTTGTCTCAGGTCATGATCTCACTGTTCGTGGGTTCGAAACCCACATTGGGCTCTGTGCTGACAGCTCAGAGCCTAGAGCCTGCTTCAGATTCTGTGTCTCCCTCTCTCTCTGTCCCACCCCTGCTCATGCTCTGTGTGTCTCTCTCTCAAAAATAAATAAACATTTTTTAAAAATTAATAAAAAAAGAATTACTATTGTTAAAATGTTCATACTACCTAAAGCCAACTATACATTCAATTCAATGCCTGTCAAAATCCCAATGGCATTTTTTACAGAAATAGAAAAAATAGTCCTAAAATTCATACAGAACCACAAGAGACCCTGAATAGCCCCAGGAATCTTGAGAAAGAACAAAGTTGGGGTTATCACACTTCCTGGCTTCAAAATAATTTACAAAGCTATAATAATTAAAACAGTAGGGTACTGGCATAAATACAGATACATAGACCAATGGAATAGAACAGAGAGCCCAGAAACAAATCCATGCATATATGGTCAATTGATCTTCAACAAGGATGTCAAAAGTACAACGCCGAAAAGATCATCTCTTTGACAAATGGTGCTGGGAAAACTGTCCACATGCAATGGAATGAAACCGGACTCCCATCTTACTTCATACACAAACTCACTTCTAAGTGGGTTAAAGACTTAAACACAAGACCTGAAACTGTAAAACTTGAAGAAAACATTCTTTGACATTGGTCTTGGCAATGATTTTTTGGATTGGACACAAAAAGTACCAGCCAAAATCAAACACAGACAAACGGGACTACATCAAGCTACAATGCTTCTGCACAACAAAGGAAACCATCAACAGGCTGAAAGGGCAACCTACGTATTGGGGGAAAATGTCTGCACACCATCTATCTGATAAGAGGTTAATACCCGAAACCTAGAGAACGCTACACTAAATGAAACAAGCAAGTCACGGAAGGTCGAATATTGCGTGGTTCCGCTTATTCAAGGTGTCTAAAATAGTCAAACTCATAGAAGCGGAGAATAGAATGGCAGTTGCCAGCTGTGGAGAGGAGGATTGAGGAGTTGATGGTCAATAGGTATAAAGTTCCAGTTATACAAGAGGAAAAAGTTCTAAATATCTCCCGTACAACACAGTACCTGTAGTTCATTTAACAATACCATATTATGCACTTTAAATATGTTAAGAGGATAGATCTCATGTTAAGTGTTTTTACCACACACACACACACACACACAAGAACACAAGGAAACTTTTGGAGGTGATAGATATGTTTAGTACCTTGATTGTAGTGATGGTATCATGGATGTATATCTACAGCCAAACTGATCAAAATGCATACAGTAAATATATGCAGATTTTTGTGATATCAATTATATCTCAATAAAACTTTTTTAAATAGACAGAGTTAAGGAACATAACACAGTCAAAGATCCTCCAAATATCTGTGACCTCCCAGGACCTCATTTGGGGTTGACTTTTCTAGAAAAAACCCAAGCTACATGGAAAGATCATTGAATGCTCCTTTAGACTAATTCAACCAGATTTTAAGGAAATTGGGATTCGATGTTCCCTGTTTATATGAGTTGATAGACTCAGGTTCATGTATGGTTCATAATGTGATGAAGTCAAGGGGCTGACTGATTTCTAGAACAGTTTCTAAGAGCTCTACACATGTCCATGAGCCACAAATAGCTACAGAATATGGTGAGCAGAGCAGTCTCCTCTACCCCCATGGACTACCTTTAAGTGGGAAATGCTACCAATCTTACCGGACCATTCTCTGGGTGCCACCACACAGACCTGCTTCTCAGGTCTGTTTCAGGATTGTACAAGGAAATGAAAGTCACAGTCTCCAGTGGGAAGCTATTATGCTTCCATCATCTCAGGGAATCCTAGACTTAAAATTCCTTAGAAGTTCAGGAACTTCCTATTTTTATTCTTTGCCAACCTAAATATCAAAATGTCTGAGAGGAAGGATTGATTAGGCAAATGAGCCACTATCGAGATGTTCCCTATTTATTGAGACGCTCCAGCATGCTTGGAACTCTTTGCAAAAGCTCTAAGGAGGGCACTCACATGTCTTCTCTTGGTAAATCGATGTGATTTAAAAACAAGGAAGAAAGAGAGTATTGTTGGTAGGGGCTGTGTTCTTTGCTTCATGTAACCCCCTCACGTCTCAAACTGTTTAGACCCTAGGTAATATTTTTATTGGTCTCTCTCAGATGCTTTAGCGTCACCTCCATGAGAATTTTCTTTTCTTTTCTTTTCTTTTTTTTTTTTTTAATTCTTAGTCTCTGAAGATGTCATTGGTGGAGGGGGTTGTCACTGGAGAGAAAGCCACCTGGATTCAGTTCCAGAACAATGTAGATTGGGTTACAAAACATCAAGGAGTCTAGGACAGTCCCATAAGTAGTGAGGATAACTATGGTTTATTATAATATTAAGTGAGTTCCCAGCTGAGAGGATTATCTACTCATTGAGAGTGAACATTGACTAGAAAAGATGAAAATGGAAATTTGGGGGTGGTGGGCTTATCCTAAAATTGACTGTGGGTGACATTGAACCCTACTGAATTGTGCACTTCCAATGGTTGATCTTATGTTACATAAATTATACCTCATATCTCAATAAAACTAGGTTGTTGTTTTTTTTTTTTAAGTTAGTGGCATAAAATAACACTGAATTGCATTAAAAAAAAAAAAAAAAAAACAAGAACCATTTCATTGCAGTGATGAATCTTATGGTGGAATTCAGTTAGGACTGTGAGTCTGGCTTGTCTCTGCTCCAGAATGACCATGGATTCTGATGGGAAGACTTGAATGGTTGGGGGCTAGAATCCTCTGGAGGCTTCTTGATTGGCATGTCAGGCACTGGGCTGGACAGTGGGCTGAGTTGGCGGTAAAGATGAGCTCAGTCAGTACCGTTGACGGGAGCGCAGGCATGTGGCCTGTCTACGTAGCTTGGGTTTATTACAGCAGAGCGGCAGGATTCTGAGGTAGAACATCCCAGGAAGGAGTTTCTAGAGAATGAGCTTTCCAGAAGCTCCAAGGCTTCTTAAGTGTCCAAATAAATCTCTAGGCCAGCCCAGATTCAAGGAAAGATAAATAAATCCCCTCCCTTTGATGAGGGTGTGGCAGGGCCACATTGAAGAAAGGCATGTGGCACGGGACATACCATCCAGAGCATCTTCAGAACATAGAACCTGCTGCAGGACCCTATTCTTCAGAACACCATGCTCCCTTGGTCTCACTGTCAGGCCCAGAGGCCTCCCTGCAGGGTAAGAGAGCTCGGTTACAGAAATTCTAAAGCTAAGGTCCTTGCCCTGCCACAGCACCACAAAGCCTTTTGCTCTCAGAGGTCTCCCTGAGATATGTCACCTGGTAGGTGCAGGTAGCGTCACTTGAGAAACTTGCTGGCCTCTGACCTTGTTTCAGATTTAGAAACTGCCCCTCACGATTGCTCTTGCTATGCTGCTCTCCAAGGTACTTCTCCCTCTTGCCCCCACCCCATGAGATGTCTCAGAAAACATCTTCAGGGGCGCCTGGGCAGCTCAGTCAAATGTCTGACCCTCGGTTTTGGCTCAGGTCACGATCTTGCGGTTCGTGAGTTCGAGTCCCGCATCAGGCTGTGTGCTGACGGTGCGGAACCTGCTGGGGATCCTCTCTCTCCCCCTCTCTCTGCCCTCCCCCTGCTTGTGATCTCTCTCTCTCTCTCTCTCTCCCTCTCTCTCTCTTCCCCTCCTCAAAAATAAATAAATAATTAAAAAAAAAAAAGAAAACAACTTCAATGAGCTTTATGTTTCAAAAGAGGTTGCTCACAAGCAGCAGCTTTTATATTTAGATTCTGTAAAATCTCTAAAGCTGAGAGAGAGAGAGACAGAGAGACAGAGAGAGAGAGCCCACCTTCTTTTTTTTTTTTTAATCCGGAAAGGCAAAAAAAAAAAAAAAAACCAGAACAACAACAACAAAAACACATTAGGGACGCCTGGGTGGCTCAGTCAGTTGGGCATCTGACTTCACCTCCGGTCACGATCTCACAGGTTGGTGAGTTCAAGCTCCACATGGGCCTTGCTGTTGTCCATGCAAAGCCCACTTCGGATCCTCTGTCCCCCTCTATCTCTGCCCCTCCCCCATTCTCTCTCTCTCTCAAAAGTATATAAATTAACATTTAAAAAAAGACACATCAATTTTTCAGGAAATCATCATGCCACAATGGTCAAATGTATAAATGCACATAAGGGTGTGTTCACACACATAAGAAAGGCAGAGAGAGGGAGGAAGGTATGGGGGGGGAGGGATTTGTTAAATCCTCTGAAATAACTTGCATGCATTTTTGAAATAGCAGAAACAGAGTCCCACTTAGGGGCAGAATGTAATAAATAAGGAAGAGAGGAGAAGCTAATTTCATATAAAGAAGAAAAATACAATTTTCTCTTTCTCTTTTTTTTTTTTTTGGATACTTAATGCCACATCTCATATTTGTGGGAGAAACCTAGTCTTTTTTTTTTTTTTTTTTAATCCACAAACACCTTTAACATAAGTCATTAGTGATAGCCTAGGGATCATTTTTTAGACAAAGTCAGCGGCTTATCTTTGTCTATAACAAAAAAAAAAAAAAAAAAAATTCATTAAATGACCAGAACTTGGCACTCTAGGAAAAACTCAAGGGGGAGATTGGAGAAAAAAATTTGGCTTCAAGTATTGTGCAAGGGGCGTTCCACTTGTTATGCTGTCGAATCTCCCCCATTATGTGAGGCAGCCGCTAATATCTCATTTAGTTTTGCAGTTTAGGAAACTGGCACTAAGAAGTTAAATAACAAGCGAGTCTGTCCGTCACTGGCACTGCAGACCCAGGTGTGGCTTCGCCGGGCCTGTGTCTGGCCTGGAGTCGCGTTCCTTGGCTCAGGAACACCTGGGTGTCTCCTAGTGGGATGATAAATTGAGACGTGCTGGTTGGAGGCATTCTGATAGGCCACCAGCATCTTTCCCTCCAGCTCCGTTTCCTCTCTCTGGGACAAGCTAAGAATGCAGCTCATTTAGGTCTTCTTCCAGATTGACTCTGTCCCTGGCCGCCCAGCAAGCACTTTGTTAAATGTCCTGCTAAGTCCTCCCGCAGCGCCCTCCGCCTGCTCTATGCTTATTCCTAACGTAGCACCGACCCTTCTAGTCTACAAACATTTTGAGTCTCTCACAAGAGACTTTAAGCTTCCTGAGGGGGCAGACTGTGTCGCATTCAGCATTTATCCCAGTGCTCAGCACCTAGAAAATGCTCCCATGCTTGTTGAATGCCTGGGTTAGTTATTAAAGATCACTCAGCCACAATTAGTGCCCAAGTCCCTTCCTTGCATCTCACTAAATGGCACTGAGTATACAAATCACAGCGCTTTCTTCATGGGAAAAGATGGATAGGAATGACTACATAAAGATATAAAGCTTCTATAAGGCAAGAAACACATGAACAAAATTTAAAAGGGAAGTAGCCAGCTGAAAGAATATATTTGCAAAGAAAAAAAAAAAGATAAAATCCTTGGTATATAAAGGATTCCTATAAATTAATGTTAAAGAATGCATGGCACAATAGGAGAGGGGAAATTATAAATGGACAATTCACAGGACCAATGCACATGGCTAAAATACAAAAAAGATGTTGAACATCACTAGTAACTACAGAAATGCAAACTTCAATGACTGTCAGCCTAGCAAAATGTCAAAGGTAGAGCGTACTCAGTTGGAACACTGGCAGGATGAATCAGTACGACCTTCTGAACAATCATTTGCCAACATTCCTGAAAATTTCAAATGGACGACTCCTTACATTCCATGATTCCACTTTGAGGAGCACTTACTAAGGAAATATGACCAACTAGCAGGTGGACCTAAAGCTATTCTTACAAATATACATTCTGCAACTTTGTTGATACTGGCAAAATTATAGTGAAGACCTAAATGTTAATCACAGTCAAAAGGTAAAATGCATTTCACAACACTCTAAACTATGAAGCGACTCTACTTCATGAGGTCCTTCTAGATGTGTTAATATAGCTATGCCACATAATGAAAAGAAAAGTAAATTGCCAAAGCAACACAATAGTCAACTGAATTTTGGGGGTGGGGTGGGGATATGCATTAGTTTGGAGAGATTTGCATAAGCACTCCAAAAACTTGTAGAATGACACCCCCAAGTTGTTAACAGTACTTATTTCTGGGACTGGAAATGGAGTGACCAAGAAAAAAAACGTTTCCTTTTAACTCTGTACTTGTCTGTACAATCAGTTAAATGTGTTACAAATTTGTTACAATCAGTTTCTATTGCTTTTCTAATATGAAAGAGAAGCAAAGACGTTCTTGGTTTTAAGTCTGTCCTATCTTTTCTTGGCTGCGTTGTTATTCTCTGTAGAGTTGGACAGAATGTAAAAGAGAGACAGAGGGAAACTTAGTTTGAGAATGATGCGTGTCCAGCAACCCCCACACCCTCTTTGCCCCATAATGTCCCAAGAATGCAAGGACGCATTCTTGGATCATTGCCATTTTCTTGAAAGTGTCGGTGTTTGCTTGCAAAATTCAATGAAGTGGTCTCTTCCCTTAAGGAGCTTACAAAGTCTAGTGAGGAGAAGAACAATCAACTTATACAAGCATATAACCTACAAGGAAGTATAGTTTATGAAATAATGGCTGGCCTAGGATGATGAGTAAATGAATCATCCAGGAAAAGTCAGGGAAGGCTTTGCCAAGGGGGAGGTTTGGGAACTGAAACTTAGCCATTGAGCAGAATTTTTTTTTCTTTTCAGGTAATTACACACGCAGTTTTCAATGAAATTTTATACAATGAAAAGTAAAATTGTTGTTTGCATAGCCCCATGAAAGAATTTGAGACAAAAGCAAATACACTAATTAAACAGGAAGTGAGAGAGTGACAGATGATTTCTAAGCTCTCTTCCAGCTCTCAAAACCTCTGTTGTGAGCACTCAGAGTATTGATGGAGCCCCTGAATGTGTTCAGCTCTGATCTGAGGATGGAAAGAGGAGGGAGGTTAAAACTACGTGCCGTGGTCTCAGTTCTTATGAAGTTTACGATCTTGGGGCCCCTGGGTGGCTCAGTCGGTTGAGCATCTGACTTCGACTCAGGTCAGGATCTCACATTCCTGAGTTCAAGCCCCACAATGGGCTCACTGCTGTCAATGCAGAGCCCGCTTCAGATCCTCTGTCCCTCTCTCTCTGCCCCTCCCCTGCTTGCACTCTTTCAAAAATAAATTTAAAAACATTAAAAAAAAAGAAATTTACAACCTTGCTAAGGATACCAAACTAATGCACAGAAATCTGTACTCAATAGGAACCACCCCAGCAGGCCGTTCGAAATGTTAATCTATTGACATTACATAACTAGGCACCAAACCGTGTGGTATAGACCCTGAAGATGATGTCCATAAATGATACAACCCAAAAACAAGACAGTCTTCAAATTTGTAAACCGACCTCCAAGGTGCAAGTATTTCACCATATTCGCTAATACACTTTCAATGGATGATTCTTTAAAGTAGCAAAGCTATGTGGAATCTAAATAATGGCAAAAATACACATAAATTAGCCAAATATATGAGTCCAGCTGACCCTGAACGACATGGGTTAGAACTGCATGGCTCCACTTATACTTGGGTTGTGGTTGTTATTGTTGTTGTTGTTTCAGTAAACACAGTACAGTGGTGTAAATGTTTCTTAACAACATATCTTTTCTCTAGCTTACTCTTTGGTAAGAATACAGTATATAAAAATATAGCATACCAGATATGTGTTAATTGGCTGTTTATGTTATGGGTCAGGCTTCCGGTCAACGGTAGGCTATTCGTAGTTAAGTTTCCGTGGATTCAAAAGTTATACACAGAATTTTGACTGTGCAAGGGGATCGAGGCCCCTTACCCCAAGTTGTTCAAAGGTCAACTGTATTGAATTATTATAGGCACTACAAATGTAGGTCAGAAAACAAAGCTCTCAGTGTCTACTCAGTGTCCACTGGAGAAATCAGAAAAAGTATGACCAATGGGGGCTTGAGTTGAGTCTAATAGAACACATTGGATTTAGATCATAGAAGAGATTAGGTAGAACATCAGAGACAGGAAGAAGGCTATGAAGAGTTGCAGGGTTCTCCTTCATTCTGAATGACTTAATAATGATCCACACTATTTCTTATTACAACTGCTACCTGTCTATAAAGCGCCCAGGCATAATCAAGTTCGCTCTTATTTTTTTTTTAATATTTATTTATTTGGGGGAGAGTGCAAGTGGGGGAGGGGCAGAGAGAGAAGGAGGTCAGAGGATCTGAAGCGGGTTCTGCACAGACAGGCTGACAGCAGCAAGCCTGATGTGGCGCTCGGACTCGTGAACCACGAGATCATGACCTGAGCCGAAGTTGGAGGCTCAACCGACTGAGCCACATGCCCCTCAAGTTCATTGTCAAGGCAGTAGGAGGAAAGGGACATTTGATGGTTTCCAAGGGCAGAAGTATGTGGGAAGCCTGTCGGGGACACCATCAAAGGTTCAGAACTTCTGCTTTCTCACCTCATGAGTCTGAGTGGTACACTATTGGTTTCTAGAAAGAAAAAAGTACCGGAAGAAGATAGTATTCCCAAAAGTCTGAGAGGCTATCAGAGGTGAGTTAAAACGCACTGGGGAGTGTTGTATTGGAGAGGAGAACTGGAGAACAGGCAGCGGGGAAGTGAGCTGGGGAGGTTGAGGGAAGGGAAGAGAACCAGCTCCTTCTGGGTTTACGGCCAATTCACATTTGCCATACTTCAGACTCGGACGTTTTGCAAGGGCTTCTCAGTATTAAAGGCAGCTCTTTGAAGAATACGGTCCTTTTTTGTTTCTTTTCTACAGTTCACAGCTGTCAGAGATCATTTAACTCCTTATACATTTCCAAAAAGCGACGCCTTTAATGGGCAGCATAAACAGTGGAGCGGGAGTAACCTGAAGCTTGACTTGGATGCAAGGTGTTAGGGCATCACTGGCATCTGTCAGGATCTGGAAGGGAGGCCTACATAAACAATTCCATGCATCTCAAAGAACAGAAGAAAACTAAAGAGAGAGGAGGTGGGATGCAGGGGAGAGGAACGATGAGGAATAGAGCTAGAGAGAAAGGAAAGGTAAGAAGAGAAGTAACAAGGACAAGAGAAACAGAAGCTGAGAATGCAAGGATTAAAGCTTCCATTTCCTTCTTAAAACAGTCCATTTCCATTCAAATGCGAACATAGTCACAAAGGAATGTGCTAAGTCTCACGTGTCAGCCCTAAACAAACTTCCTAGTTATTAGGAATTCGACCAGAACAGCACAGTTTGTATTTAATTTCCAATTTGTTTTCCCCTTTTACAATAGATCCAAATATCACATGTAACATGTACTGTTTGTTTGTTTGTTTGTTTGTTTGTTTTTTCCATTTCCTTGAGTATTTTCAATGGCCTTACTGTTTTCCAAGACCAGTAAAACTGCTGGTGTGATGTTCCTCCCTTTGGGCTGGGATTCTGCATTGGAAATAGAAGCCCGATCCGGTTATGAAAGAGAGACTACGGAACTTAAGGGAAAGGCTCACACCTCTGGGCAAGTTTCACCTGCAAGATTAAATGTGTGAGCTCATCACTATTTGGGAAAATACCAGAATCTTCCTTTCACATGAATAGCGGGTAGTAAAACAGTCTTCATGACATGATGGTAAGTGAAATCCCAAATGCATTCAGGAATTTTAAATGAAATCTTAAGATCTGAAACCTTTAAAAACTGAATTCATGGGAAAGTGTCATCTAAATTTACCCTAAGTGATACCTATATTTGTAATAATAGTGTAGAAAGGCTTAGCAAAGTAAAAAGTTCCAAGAAAGAAACGACCCAGTCTCAATTTTACCATCCAGAAATAAGTAATGTTAAAAGTCTACAAGTTTCAGGGGTGCCTGGGTGGCTAAGTCGGTTAAGTGTCTGACTCCGGCTCAGGTCATAATCTCATGGTTCGTGAGTTCAAGCCCCAAGTCAGGCTCTGTGCTGATAGGTTGGAGCCTGGAGCCTGCTTTGAATTCTGTGTCTTGCTCTCTTGGTGTCCTTCCCCCACTCGTGCTCTGTCTCTCTTTCTCTCTCCAAAATAATAAAAATAAACATTAAAAAACTTTTTTTGAAGTCTACAAATTTTATTATAACAGAATGAAAAATATACAGATAAAAGAATGACTAGTATATGTCAATTCTATCTCAATAAACCTGGAAAATATAAAAGAAAAAAATTAAAATTTGATACACATAGATAGATATAAAGACAAACAATGATTTCATTAGGATGAATTCATATAACATGTGTCATTTTAAATCACTTAATCTGGAAACTCCTGGGTGGCTCAGTAGATTCAGCATCTGACTCTTGATTTAGGCACAGGTCATGACCTCGCCATCGAGCCCCGTGATGGGCGGGCTCCGTGCTGAGAGTGGAGTCTGCTCAGGATTCTCTCACTTCCTCCCTCTGACCCTCTCCCCCACTTGCACTCTCTCTCTCTCTCTCTCAAAATAAATAAACATCAAAAAAATAAATAACAATAAAACATTTAACCTTATCTTGCACACATTTAACAAAGGAAAAAGAAACTGAAGAAAAGGAGATTTCAGAATTTTAGGTAAATATTTCTTTACCATCTAAGATTGAGAAGAAAGTGTGAAGTCATTAGCAGTCTGGAGTCATTGACTGCTGATGATTTAAAATACACATTTTATTTTTAAATAGTTTGGATCGATTTCCCTACTAGGAAAGAGAAATTTCTTTCACTTCCTCCTGCCGCCCCTACACCTACCTTCCACTGTTGGTTACTTTATATGATTTCTATATTGTCAGGATCTGAAACATTTACATAAACTGTAAATGTCCCAGAGTTTCTTCTTCAATCTGTATTCAAATGGATCCCATGCATACAACTAGTCTTTCTACCACCACCTCTCTATTCTTGAGTTCTTTGTTACGATTCACCCCTTGTCCTGCGTTATTTTTTTTAATGCAGAAAAACATTTTTTTGAAACATGCTAGAAATTTTTTTAACTTAATACAAATCATGGAAATTGGGTACATGAAATTGGGCGCTTAGTGAGTTAGGAAAAACGTAATCTGCTTAGGCACCTCAGACGGAAAACACAGCAGGTCACTGGGAATTCAATTTGTGGAGGACGTGATATGCCTCCAAAGGGAAACCATGCAGAAAGTTCTGGGGACTGACAGAAGGGGCCTAGGAAGATGGGATTAAGGTTCCAAATCAGGGGGAGGGGAATGTCAGCTACATCCAATCTCTTTGGAAGTGCCCAATTAGGCAGCAAATGCCTCTCCAAGCAAGAAGGATCTGAGAGTCTGCCTGGGACATTAATTATTTAGAGGCTAGCAGGAGACCTCCTTAATAGTGACTCGTCCCCTCTTCGGGCCATCTCTGCTTGGGCATGTCAATTTCACCTCAGGCTCAGCCTACCAAATATTGAACACATCACCTTTCTCTCTACATGGACTTCCTCGTGTCTCCCCTTATTGAATGGGGTTCCCCACTCCCAGGCCCACCCATTACACAGATCAGACACATTCCCTCCCTGACTTCTGTACCCTCCATGCAATTTACTCCAGCCTTCCCCACCGTCACCACGCCACCCAGCATCATTTCATAGGGTGGCAGGTTAAGGCTCTGCCTCATTCCATTCTACAAAATGTACCTATGAAACAGCACTTGCACAATATAACGGCCGAATGAAATTGTTTAATTGCTGTGAATATTCTATTCTGAAAAGGCAGATTGCTCAGCTTTCCATGAAAGTGAAATTTGGGGAGCAGGAAACAAGATTTAGGGTCTACGCTGGGGGTCGAAACTGCTTGTAAAGGGACAGGTAATAATTATTTTTTGCCTCGCAGGTCATATAATTTCTGTTGCAGTGCTGGATCTTGCCATTGATAGCAGTGCCCAAGAAGTCATCGATGGTATGTGTACAAATGGATGCAGCTGTGTTCCGATAAAACTTTATTTATAAGAACAAGTAGTAAGCATTTAAAGAAGAATTAACACCCATCCTCTTCAAACTCTCCCAGAAAAACAGGAAAGGAGGAAACACTTTCTAACTCCCTTTATGAGGCTAGTAAGGCTCCAAGATCCTGAATATATAAAGGACTCTTTCTAATGCCACTCCTAGGTGTCTATCCAAAAGAATTGGAAACAGTGACTCAAACGAGGACATGCACACACAGGTTTGTAGCACCGTTCATAAGAGCCCAAAAGTAGAAACAACTCAAATACCTGTTATGGGGGGAATGAATAAAGAAATTGCAGGCATATACACACGATGAAATATTATTCAGTCAATAAAAAAGGAATGAAGTACCGAGTCGTTCTACAACATGGATGAACCTCACACACCTCATGCTACATGAAATACATCCTGATGTATGTACATGAGAGCTCTTATATCGTACGATTCTGTCAATACGAAATACTGAGACTAGGCAAATTCAACGAGACAGAAAGCAGATTGGTGATTGCCAGGATCCGGGAAGAGAAGGAAATGGAAAGTCGCTGCTTAACAGGTAAGGGGTTTCCTTCTGTGGTGATGAAAATGTTCTGGAACCAAAGAGCAGTTCCACTGAGAACTGCACAACACCGAGAATGTATGAAATGCCACCGAGTTGTTACCTAGATGTTACGCCGATTTTTTTTTTTAACGTTTATTTATTTTTGAGACAGAGAGAGACAGAGCACGAACGGGGGAGGGGCAGAGAGAGAGGGAGACACAGAATCGGAAGCAGGCTCCAGGCTCTGAGCCGTCAGCCCAGAGCCCGACGCGGGGCTCGAACTCACGGAGTGCGAGATCGTGACCTGAGCCGAAGTCGGACGCTTAACCGACTGAGCCACCCAGGCGCCCCTGTTATGCCGATTTTTACCTCAATGAAAATAAAAATAAAATGTGTAGCTCAGATTTGGCTCATGCACCGCAGTTTACGGAGCCATCATCTGGACTATGGGTGAAGAGTTCATAGCTGGCTCTAAAAGTCTTTCTGGGTGACAAGGAGACTATCAGTTTTAACTTCATCCCTAATGAAAGCACTTTGTCCACATTCGGTGTAATTATAATTTCAAGTGACTGCAGAGCTGATAGAGCCCATGACTTCACACACACACACACACACACACACACACACACACACGCACCTGGAGAGTCCTGGAATTCTCCTCACTGAGATGAGACACAAAGAATGAGACAGTCAGAGAAATCAGTCCATGATCCAAGTCATGAGGAATCCAGAAAGTGACTGTTTAAATGAAAACAGAAGAAAATGCATATTTCAAGGATGCCATAAGCCTTTCTGGAAGGAAGACATAAATGACTGTAGAGCATCAATCAGCTGAGAATAGTTGTAGTTTGTCTTACATCAGCCCACAGGGATTCTTACAACCAGATAAGACAAGCTTCCTCAGAGGGTCTGCAGACAGCTTGGAGGCAGAGGTCAGCCCTGGGCTGGTTCCCTACCTTCCCACCAGGCAGCACTCCCACACACCAGGTGCCCAAGCCAGAAGCCTGGCAGACATTCTCCACTCCTCTCTCTCCTCCATTCCCAGACCCCCTGGATCATCAGGTTCTTGTACCTCCTTAATCTCCCCTGAAGTTATCCATTTCTGCCACGCCCCTTGCTGCTGTCCAAGTTAAGTGTGATTATTTCTCAACTGGACCGTAATGGCAGCCACCATTCTGGTCCTCCTTCCTCCAGCCTCGTCCCCTCCAATGCATGTTCCCTATTCCAGCTTCAGTGTGCTTTCTAAGACACATACTGGAGATTTGCAATGCAGTGGTTAAGAACTCAGGCTCTGGGTCAGAATGCCCAGGTTCAATTCCTCATGCTTCTACTTTCTAGCTCTATGACCTTGGACAAGTTACTTCTTATGGGCCTCCAAGCCCCCAATTCATATGTTGAACACCTAACCCTGAGTACTCCAGAACATAGTTGTGTTTGGAGACATGGCCTTTAAAGAAGTAATTATGTTAAAAATGATGTCACTAGGATGGACCCCAATCTCATATGACTGGTGTCTTTATAAGAAGAGGAAATGTAGGGGTATCTGGGTGGCTCAGTTGGTTGAGCATCCTACTTCAGCTCAGGTCACGAGCTCAGGTTTGTGAGTTTGAGCCCCACATCGGGCTCGCTGCTGTCAGCCTGATGTGGGGTTCAAACAGAGCCCACTTGACAGACCCTGCTTCAGATCCTCTGTCCCCCCCTCTCTGCCCCTCCCCTTCTTGCACTCTCCCCAAATAAATAAATAAATATTAAAAAAAGAGAAGAGGAAATGTGGACACAGGTACCAAGAGAAGACACAGAGAGAACTATCTAGAAGCCAAGGAGAAAGGCTTCAAAAAACCAAGCCTGCTGACACTATGACCTCGATTTCTAGCCTCCAGGACTGTGAGAAAATGCATCCCATTGTAGAAATCACCAGTCTGTGGTACTTGGTTAAGTCAGCCTAGCAAACTACACACTTCTCTAAAGCCATGCTTCTTTGTATCGACAGAAAGGAAATATAGTTATTGTAATTCAGTGTCATTCTCAAATTCTTGGCAGCCAAGGCAAAAATGGAAACATACCCTTCAGAGAGGGTGTATCAGGCCAGAATGCCTGAAACTGAACTCATGAAGTAACATCATACAAGTGTTTGGGGAGGGTTCCGAGAGCTTCGCTACCAGGTCAGCTTAGTCAGGGTTTTTACGGGGGAATGGCGGAGTGTCATGGCACTCCCTAGGGCTGGTATGTGTGGCCAGTGTAACACAAGAAGGTTGGTGAGTGTCCCCTGAGCTGGAGTGGGGGGGGGGACAGAGGGCATACCCGAGGGGGGACCCACCTCACCAGGAGCACAATGATAGCCTCCAAACAAAAGACGTTTGTTGCTCTCAGGCACATTCTTGGCATTTCATTTGAGAAAAATGCCTGATGGCCAAAACATCAGGAACGTGCCTGTAAATAACAAATTCCTTGGAGTTACCCAACGCACCTCATCTTTGTCAAAAAAGTTTGCAGTCACCTCTTCGAAACTTACGTGGACCTCTCTTTGCACACCAGCGTTTCTCCTATCACATACAATATGGTTTCCCCTCTCATGATGATTTTGAAACATGCAGCTATCCACTAGACAGCTAGTCTTGAATTCTAGCATGCACTGCCCCACTTTGCCAAGCTTCTATTGAGTGTGCAGTGGGCAAGAGCTGGTAAGGCTCCCACTAAAAGTACTGCTGAAGATACAGGGTCAGAATCATCCAGTCATTCATTCATTCACTGGCTCACCCATTCATTCATTCGTTATTCACTCAACAAATATTTAAAGAGTTAGTACAGGTCAGGATCTGCACTAGGGATCCAAAAACAAATCAGACACAGTCCCTCAAGGAGGATAGGGTTTATTGGAAAAGTCTGGTAAGACATGAACAATTATTATACATCCCGATGGGTGGTGTAATAAAATTAAACATGCAGTGCTATTTCAACAGAGGGACACAAACGGGCAGAGAAAGATTCCTCAAAGAGCTAATGCGTGAGCTGAACCATTGCTCTGTAGACGGAAATATGTGACATGTCAGATTTTACTCGCATATTCAGCACAGAGGTAGAGAGCAGAGGCCTGGACTCTGAAGCTAAGCCACCTGGATCTGGATCTTTGGCTCTGGCCCCCACTGGCCGTGTGACCTTGAGGTAGTTAATTAGCTCTCCTGTGCCTCAGTTTCCCTATTTGTAAAATGGGGACATTTAAATGAGTTAATACATATAAACACAATGCAGTCGCAGATACACTGTTATATAATCAAACCACATATAAAAATAAATAAATATATAGAGAACAATGCCACCACAAAGTAATCACTGCATCAGAATTTGTGATATTTGAAGCAACTCACATTAATAACCACATATCTTTGGGAAGCAGTCTGAGTATACATTGTACAAGTATGGTAGTATTAATGAAATATAGTTGCTCTAGTAATGAATATAATTTTTCTTTCTGAGAAAACACCGGTCTGGACAAGTTTGATCCAGGACTTCATAGCACATGCACACACACACACACACACACACACACAAGCTATATTTATTTTGGAAGGAAAATTGTAGTAATATTCCAATCCTAAGCATGAATTTCTTCTATTCTAAATTCTGTGATTTGCATTGCTACAAAATTCATATTCACCAAGCAGCTACTAATCCTCGAATTCCACTCCGTTTGAATAATTTGGGTCTCAGAAGGGAATTGTGGTTTAACAAGCCAAATAAAGAGAGTCATGCGTCCCAACCTTAACAACGTTGGAGGAGTAGCACCTTATGCTAAACGTGTGTACAGACATCAGGCTGTGTTGGCAAAAAGCCATGGGTCTTAACATCTGTCTCAAAACCCACTTCCCACAACTCTTTGCCCGGCAACAAAAATACCCAAACACCTTTTGGTGGGTCAAGCCTTCTCTGCTCCGGAAGCGTTTGCTTTGTGGTTCAAAATTCATTTCCCGGGTGTCTGTGTCTGGGCTGTGTCTGGCTCTGTGGGCCTCGTCTGGGCAACCAGTGGTAGAAGTGACAGGCCCAAGTTCTGCTCCCGGAAATGAGCAGCAGCTCCATGAGCAATCGCCATGTTGCCCAGAGTCTCCTCAGCCTGGACACAGAGAAGTCCTAAATGATGTGTGCGCTCAGGTGTGCCACTTAACCTCAAGCCACAACACGTATTTCCCATATTAGCCACGATGGGCAGGACCATTGCGTCCCCTGCCATATCTGCCAATCACAGAAACCTAGGCGAGAAACAAAAACAAACGTGTGAGCCACTTTTTAAATGTCTGAGTTCCTATTTTCAGTCAAAACACTGAGGGTTCTCAATGACCACTAAATCATCTCCTGCTCCACTCCCCCCCCCCTTTCAAAATATTTTTAGACTCTTTGGAGCTTACACTTTTGTTTACATTGTTTTCATTATGACTATTGCTCAAATAAGGGGTATTTTCTGAGCTCCAACTCTTTGTGGTGGAACCTGTAGCATATTCAGAAGCAAAGCCACATAAAACTTGGCTTTGGCAAGCCTTAAAGTACTAAAATCTGTACTTTTTTCAAGAAGTGTGGGATGGTATGAACTGATATACTCCATTCCACAATGCAGACTTACCCAGCATGCACTGGGGAAGAAAGAGATGGTCGGTGGAGGGGATGAGGTTTGAAACGGGCTTTGAAGGATGGCTAATAAATGTATACGTAAGGATGGATATTCTTGCCCCGTGATTTAGAGAGGGAGAAAAGGGTCAATAGAAATGTAAGAGCAAGGAGCAAAGATCTGAAGTTGAGAATGCACTTTTCCCTCACAGAAAGGAGAGAAACCAGGCAGAGCCCATATAAAGGAGGGAACAGATAAAGCAAAGCCCATCATTCTCTTTGATGTGCCTGTGCTTGAGCACATATTGAAATGTCTTCCCAACAACACCTCATACAACTCAACTAACTCAAGTCCTCAAATAATAGAAATCCTTCTTCTACATTCAATGCTTGGGATGTTATTTTCTTAATTATAAACCTGTATTCCTGATCCTGCACATGGAAATTTTAAAAATAGGCATTTGCACCCTGCTGTTTTCCAAAGTATATTTAAGATGGCTTGCAAAGATAATATAAAGTACAATGAAAGAGCATGAAACAGAATGAGATAAGAGAAATAATAAAGAGAAAATGAGGGTATGCATTAAATGGAGCCAGAAATAAGCTTAGTACTAATTATGTGTCACATGGGGCCATAAATTTGTCTTCTGCAGCATGAAGAGAGAAACCTGATGGTTACGGGAAAGTGGTCATTTAATCCATCATAGTCACACATATCGTTAAAGCCATTAGAAGCATTAGGAATCATTCATGTCCAACCCTGTCATTTCAAGATGTGGCAGGTGGGGCTCCAGAGCCTCTGAGTGCGATCACAGGGCTAGTTAGGGCAGAACAGAAGTCAATTTTCACAAGTGTGGAAATCACTCCCAGAGAGGAGATTAAGAAGCAGAAGTGAACCAATGAATAGAGGTCGCCTTCCAATGGATTTGGAACCTCCCTTCAAGAGCAGTCAGATTTCTTCTGTAAAAGCCGCCACGGAGACGTGAATCAAGAGTATTGTAAGTTCCTAATTAGATTACCTTAATTGTTGCTACGCTCAAGTACAAAACCCAAAAGAATGTCTGAAATCCCCACGGTATTTATGAGACGATGTGTTCCTTGCACGTCATCCAGCATCAGCAATAAACTCTATCTGCTGATTTCACCATCCCCGGTGAGCTCATGGGCAGATTTATTTTCTGGTACTTTGGCACAGGTATTTTCTGTGAGTTCTCATTCGTTTCTAGGGGAGGGTTGTAACCGCATATCCACACCCTGGGGGAGAAATGTGTTTTCACTAAAACTATAATTTACTCCCTCGGGTCTCCCCCGACTCATGGCAAAGTGGTGACCCTGCGGGAAAGACCTCATTATGCGACCTTGTTGTCATGAGAGACCAAAGGAATAAGATGTAAGCCTTGTGAGTTCAGTGCTAAGAACACTTGCCCCAGGCAGCAACACAACTGTAACGCAGACCTGAAAGAGGAACAAGAAAGAAATGTGGAATCACACCCTCTTGATGAAGACAAAGACTAAACAAATCAATCAAGTGGGCCACAAAAAGCATCCTGAGATTGAGAAAGTGTAAGTGAAGCAGCAATGATCACTGCCTTCACAATGGCAGCATAGAGATGTCAGGCTCCATGGAATATCACCTCATGACATGGGGTTGCAGCCAGACCTCGGTGGCCCCGCCTTCCCCAATTCGCTCCTTCACCTTCTTCAGCTCATGGCCCAGGTCCATGCTTTGCTCCAGATCATCCACCTCACTGAAGGCGGAAGTGGCAAGAGACTAAGGGTTCTAGTCCATTCTCATGGTTTCTAACTCCTGCTTATGGTCCCAGCTTGTCTCTCCACCCCTCCCCCACCTTCCATCCACCTTCCCTTCCATCTTCTCCAACATCAGCTCCAACACCAGACACAAAGACCATTTCGCCAGCTCCCACAATTGCACAGGGTCAAATCCCCTGAGAAATCCCTGGTTGGCGTCTGTGTGGGCTAGCACTAATCTTGGTGGAACCAGCAGCCCTGTTTTTCCAACACTCAGGGGTCTTGTTTTCAGAGTTTCTATAATTGTATGATTTTTTAATGGAGAAAAAGGCATTATAACATTTTTAAGGAATATTTGGCAGGGTGGCGATTTTTGAAGTTTATTTATTTATTTTGAAAGAGAGAGAGAGAGAGAGCACAAGCAGTGGAGGGGCAGAAGGAGAGAGAATCCCAAGCAGGCTGCCGCTGTCCGCACAGAGCCTGACACGGGGCTTGAACTCACAAACTAAGAGACCATGACCTGAGCCCAAATTCAGAGTCAGACACTTAACCGACTGAGCCACCGAGGCGCTCTATTAAGGAATATTTTGAAAATTGTTTTTAAAAAAGCCCTAAACCATAATTCTTTTTCTCCAACATGCCAAATATTTTCTTTTCCTTCCTGAAAGTGTCCCCTTCTGTCATACCAGGAAGGAAAGAACAACCTTTATCACCAGAGTTAGAGATGCTGGCAAAATGGACCTACACAGAAACTCTTACTAAAATAATCCTTATCTTCTGTTCACTTCTCTCAATATTTACCTTTCCACAATTTACTACCCTACGAGCTCAAGCCTTTTCCTTTGTCTTGTCACTTACCCACAAATTTATTGCTCTTTGTTAAAATGATATATAAGCCCATGGTCTAACTCCCTCTTTAAATCTTCTCTTCCTTTTCTTTGAGGCCTCTGTGTGCATACACATAAATCTTTTCTTCCATTAATCTGCCTTTTATCAGTTTGATCCACAGGCCCCAGTCACTCAACCTAAGAGGATTGAAGAAAAGGTTTGTTTGGGTTTTTTTTTTTTTTTTTCCTTCCCTACCACTGCAATGAATTGAAACAGATCAATTATGCTAAAAAACTCAGAAATCCTTGGAGCACCTGGGTGGCTCAGTCAGTTGAGTGTCTGACTCTTGATTTCAGTTCAGGTCATGATTCCGGGGTTGTCAGATTGGGCCCCGTGTCAGGATCCACGCAGAGCATGGAGCTCAGATTCTCTCTCTTCAGATTCTGCTTCAGATTCTCTCTCTCTCCCTCTCTGCCCCTCTCCCCCCCTTGCATGCTCTCGTTCTCTCTTTCTCTGTCCAAAAAAAAAAAAAAAAATTAATAAATTCTTCATGATGCTATAAATGGTAAACAGCAAACATTGGTCACCTCTGGAGGATGTTAGGGAACCAACTCCTTGTGAAAATTGGTAAATAAAGGGAAATTATCAAAATATTCATTCTAGCTTTTTCACTTAATCTGATTGTGAGGACAACCAAAGAGTTGACAAGGGAACCGTAACCAATAAGTGAATCAGAAAATCACCATTGGATAGCCCTTAGTGATCATCAGTGACTGCTTAAAACATCAGGGGAAAGGTGGGTAAGAAACAATATAATGCGTGAAATCAGGCTGACAGCACCCAAAGCCACTAATCAACATTAACATCACAAACATAAGAATGACCATCAAAGAGTATCCATCACCTTCTGAGCCGAGGCGCTAGGATGGACAGAATATGCTAGCCATGAAATTGAACCTGAATCTAATCAAGCTCCGTATGATACTGACGGCCTACAGGAAATACAGGGGCTAGGAGGACATGAAAAATAACACCAGAGGATACAATCATCAAAATCCAGAATGTGGGGGATGTAACAGAACCCTATCTTCCAGACTAGATACCTTGGGGTCATCTTGGATTCTTCTAATACCTCCATCTTTCCTCTCCATCTGCCTTCAAACCGTGTTAGTGTTCCTCTCCTATCTCTGTTAAAAACACTGTTTCTCTCCCTTTCCCTGAATTGTCACAGATTTATTCTTGTCCTCATGAGCAACGTTTTCATCTTTAGAGTGTTCATCACACTTTCTAACTAAAAAAAGGTCTGTTTGTTTAGTATGTGTCTTCTTCACTCAATTCTAAAAGCTCATGAAAGCCAAGAGCATGACTCTTGGTCAAACCTGTTAACCTCACATATAGTAAGCATACCATAATCAGTGGCCAGTGACCGAAAGCTTGATTGATTGAATAAGAGAACAAACGCACCAGCCTTCCAGGCCACAACATTAATTCTAGATTTTTTATCTCCTTTCAGTTCATCCTACATACCCTATGTTCCTTAAAAAAAAAAAAAAAAAAAAAAAAACTACAAAAAATCACAATTAACCTGTTACTCAAGTGACTTACTTTCATCTATAGCAGCAAGCTGAACTTCTCTGCTTTCCTTTGAGGACTCCAAAATCAGGAGTGCCATTCCTTGCCTGCCCGAAGACATTGCCCACCAAACCCCAACTTTTCTGCTTCACGGTTTCCCATCCCTGCATCAGCCTTTTGCTGGAGCTGTCTTCACCCCCAAGAGGAATCCCCACCTTCCTTCCATCTGAGTCCCACCCATTTTTAACATCTCTCCGGCACCTTCTCCAGCTTCCCCAGACCTTAGTCATTTTTCCAGAGAGCCAGGGTGAATGAAGTAAATTCAGCCCTTTTCGTGTTCATGTGACAAAGCAGAAGACCAAGGAAGTGAAACAGTAGCTCTGAGCTATTTGGAAAGACAGGGCCCAGCCCGTGTGTACCTGCTCCTAGTTCAATGCCCCTTCTGCTCCACACAGGGGTTAGTTTCCACAACACTCTCCATAGCTAGACCGTGAGTTATTCAAGGGTGATATATGTCACTGTGTTCTCCAGAGAAGCAGACCCCAAAGTAAGGTGAGCATGCCCCAGGGGTGTGCAACAGCATGTAGTAAGAAAATATGAGAACAGCTAGTCAGTTTTTTTCTCACTTCATCCTTTTCTTTATTTTTCTAATATTTATTAATTTCGAGAGAGAGAGAATGCAAACAGGGGAAGGGGAGAGAGTGGGAGAGAGAGAATCCCAAGCAGACTCTGCACTGTCAGTATAGAGCCCAACGTGGGGCTCGATCTCACGAACTGTGGACCTGAGCTGAAATCAAGAGTTGGACGCTTAACTGACTGAGCCACCCAGATACCCCTTTTACTTCATCCTTTTAAATATTCTATTTGTATACGTGTTTCAGTGTACTTCATGTATTGGTATAATAGAACATGAATATAATATACAAATACATGTAATGCATATACAGAGGTGTATGCTTTCATATATATAAAATGTTTTTAGCTGACAGATTGCTACCCCTCCCAACACACACACACACACACACACACACACACACACACACACACACACACATTAGTAGCATCTGCTGTAGGCTGTCAAACTAATTCCTGAGCATTACTAGCTTTGGAATACGTGTCTATTGCCTATTGTTAACCGAGAAAACTGGGGGGCCGTTCTGAAGGAGGGTCCCCTTCTCTGCTTTCTCCCCTGCTCTTTGAAATGTCTATTTTTTAAAGCCATCCAGTCAACTCCATGGCTTCAGGCAGTTTCAATCTGTTCAAATTCCTAAGGACACTTAAAGGCCATCGATTCATTTAGAGAGGCCTTTCTTGAGAATTGTAGAGAGGATAAGCAGGAGACAAGGCTAAAGATCACGACCCCTGCTAGCTACAGCACCTGGGCAATATTTTCCTAGGAGTTCACTAATAGTGAGTTTATTTTGGTAACTTTCTGGAGCTAAATCAAGTTCTAATTGAAAAGCAAGCATTTGTATATTGGGGGAGAGGAAAGACAAGAGCTGTTGGAATCAGCCACATGGCGGCATTATGACTGACAAGTGCTCTGTTACAACCCAAACTCACGTACTTGGACCTAGAATTCAAACCCAAGATTTATAATAATTCCTCACCAGGTCAAGAAATTACAACATCAAACCTTTGAAATGAAGGGTTCCAGTCAAGCACCACTCATTCAGGAAGCAGGGATGAATGAGAATGCTTTTTATTTCTGTTCCCTGTGGAAGTATATTGGACTTGAAACAACTTAGCAATTAGATCTTTCTAAAGAGAAAAAAGAAAAAGTTAAAGGCAAACACAGTTCATTGATCTGCCGGTCACTCCTGCCTTCCAGTTTAGATGCCTGATGATACAGACTATATATCATGTCCTACTTTTCATGGACAGGCTACTTGGGAAAAATACTGTGTTCTTGGGGTGCCTGGGTGGCTCAGTCGGTTAAGCATCTGACTTCGGCTCAGGTCATGATCTCACAGTCCATGAGTTCAAGCCCCGCGTCAGGCTCTGTGCTGACAGCTCGGAGCCTGGAGCCTGCTTCAGATTCTGTGTCTCCCTCTCTCTCTGCCCCTCCCGCGTTCATGCTCTGTCTCAAAAATAAAATAAAACATTAAAAAAATTACAAAAAATTACTGTGTTCTTCACTGTTTTGGTCACTAAGGAATAAAAAGAATAAACTTCGTCTCCTTAAACTCAAGCAAGAATTTTTAAAACTATACCTAATTTTTTCCATAAAAACTTAAGAAATTGACAAGGTAATGAAAATGAATGAGAAAATTATGAAAAGTGACAAAATAAAACTTGAACCAAAAAAATGATGCTTGGTAAATTGCTAAGTGTAGAGGTACTCCTTACAAAGCAAGATTTCCAGTTACAGAATTAACCAAGGGCAATGGGCTACATTCAGTACTTTGTGCCTCTAATCTAGTTCATTTCTGTCAATACAGTTGAATCAGTTGGAAGTGGAATTAATTATGCTTGTAAAGCCCTATTCCAGAAGGCACTGCTGGATAGCTCCAGATGTTCCCACACCTGTTGACTAGAATCCCACATCCAGCACCATCCCCTGAACAGGGAATGATTATTAGTTCTCTCTGGTTTCCTTCCTGCAGTCAGAAACATGTCGAATGATGGCATAATAGAGCGTGCAACTGCATTTGCGCCTCTAGAATTACAACCCATGGGGAGCGCATTCCCACAGGCTCAGCACTGCCTATGATCTCACAAACATCTGCGAGGTAAGCGAGGGACCAGGACAGCCACAATACCTTCCCCCAGGGAAGGTGAGTCACACTCCTCTTGGTGACACGCCTGCATTTTAAGGCCGAAAAGAAAGAAGTGAACACAACGTAACATCCAGTAGCCACAGCTCATAGAAAGTTACTGGAATGATCTCAATATGGAGACTTGTTTTGTCTCTAAATAAAAAAGAAACAATCTTCGAGTCTAGAAGTACATTTGAGACAAAAATCCATCCTGCATTTTATTGGTGAGTTGAGTCTCTAAGATTCTAAACACTTAAATAAAAACTTCAAAAAAAACACATTGATTATTGAGGCATTTATTTGCCATTGGGGCACCTGGGTGGCTCAGTCAGTTGAACATCCAACTCTTGATTTTGGCTCAGGTCATGATTCCTGGGTAGTGGGATCAAGTCCCAAGTCAGCACGGACCTTACATAAGATTCTCTCTCTCTCCCTCTGCCCCTCTCCCCTGCTTACACTCTCTCTCTCTCTGTCTCTAAAAAAAAAAAAAAAAAAAAAAAAAAAAAAAAAAAAAAGACATGTATTTGCCTCTATTAGAGAAGCATGCACCAGGGACAAATGCATAGAAACCAGCATTAGAACCACTGTCAATGCCAAGAAAGCAGAAAGGTGGTTAAAAACGGTCTCTGCCCAGAAGGAAGGGGGAGGGGTGAATTTGGAGAAGCTGTGTCAGTCAGGGAAAAATGTTATTTGCATTCTTGAGCCATGAAACAAGAAAGAGGATTTAGCTGATGAAAGCCATACTAGTTGGGGGTGAAGATACCTTGCTTTCCTTTTTGCAAATACGTGGCCCTTCACTGGCCAAAAAACTCAGTTGTTTGGAGCTTAATATTTAACAAGGCCCAAGGGTTCAAAACCCACAAGGCCCAGCTAGCAGTAAATATTACTATGAGAAAGCTTTCGTTCATGGCCAAAGATTGATCTACTCCTAAATAGACTGTTAGCAGTAGGATCCTTTTTGCCAAAAACTATGATGCACTGACACCAAAGTGCTGAGCCAAATGGGAAAAAGGAAGCATTCCATGTGACCTTGGGCAAGTTACTTAACCTCTCTGAGACTTCACATCCTCGTATTTAAATTGCAGTTTATAACTACCACACACGGTTTCACTGCCAAGGAGAAAGGCATTACCAAATGGAAAACTCTCAGAAGAATGTGAGGCATGTAGTCAGTGCTCAATAAATGTGAGTTGTAATGAATATGATTACAGCTGATCCTTGAACAATGTGGGAGTTAGGGACACTGAACCACCTCCCCTAACACTGCAGTCAAAAATCTGCATCTAACTTCTTTTTTAAAAAATGTTTCTGTAGTTTTGAGAGTTGGGGGAGGGGCAGAGAGTCTGCAGTGGGCTCTGTGCTGACCACAGAGAGCCCAGTGCAGGGCTCGAACCCACAAACCACGAGATCATGACCTGAGCTGAAGTCAGATGCTCAGCCAACTGAGCCAACCAGGAGCCCCTGCATATAATTTCTGAATCCTGAAAACCTTAACTACTGAGAGCCTACTGTTAACTGGAAGCCTTACCGACAACATAAATGGTCAATTAACACATATTTGGGGTATTATACGTATTAGACAGCGAATTCGTACAATAAAGTAAGCTAGAGAAAAGAAAATGTTATTAAGAAAATCCTAAGGAAGAGAAAAGACATTTACAGTACTGTACTGTATGTATTTAAAAAAAAAAAAAACCCACATATAGATAGGGGCGCCTGGGTGGCTCAGCCGGTTAAGTATCTGACATCTGCTCGGGTCATGAACTCCCCATTCAGGAGTTCGAGCCCCAGGTCCGGCTCTGTGCTGACAGCTCAGAGCCTGGAGCCTGCAGCCTGCTTCAGATTCTGTGTGTGCCTCTCCCTCTCTGCCCTTCCCCCACTCATGCGCATGCTCTCTCTCTCTCTCTCTCTCTCTCTCAAAAATAAATAAAAACATTTAAAAATCCACATATAAGTGGATCCACGCAGTTCAAACCCGTGTTGTTCAAGAGTCAACTGTATTTTCTTATAAACTATAAACGATGGGTCAGGAGAATTGTCCTGTTTTGTGAAAGCATGCTACTTGATAAGACTCAAGGGACATGACGTTGGAAATTGAGGGAGAAGTCCTCCAGAGCAAGAGTGAAAACAATAGTTAAGCAATAAGCTCAGTGAGTCTTACCGGATCAGAGTGAAAAATACTGTCCTTGAAGAAGCCTAAGGAAGCGCGCACTGTGAACAGGGAAGGGGTCCAGGAGAGGAGCCTTGCCAAAGACTCATTTGATCAACACTGAGAACTGGGTGTGATTTAGGATCTCCATTTCCCATGGGTGGGGCTTTTCTGGAGACGGAGGAGAAGTGGTGGCAAGAAAGCCAAGGGGCGGCCCTAGCTCTTTCTCTGGAGGACAGGCCTGGTCCCTGCCACAAGACGCATCTTGCTAGAACCCTAGCTGAAAACAGCTCCCACGTGGGTGACTCCGAGGTTCAGGTGGGAGGACAAAATCCAGGGGCCTGGGGAGAACAGGATCTGCCTGGAACCTAAACACGGCCCCGCGCCCGTCCCAGCCTCATCCCTCTGGGCAGTCAGTTGGGTCGGGTGCGAGGCTGGTGTCGCTGCAGAATCAGGCCAGTGAGATCAGAAGTTGAGTAAACTTCCTCCGCAGCCATAAAGATCTGCTCAACAAAGGATTTTCCCCGAGTGGGGGAAAAAAAGGATGTCTTTGCTGTCACTCATCGCTCCCTTCGGGAAGCAACCCCGTGAAAGCCAGCCTCAGATGCTTACAAATAGAGCAGTTTTCCCAAATCTGATTATGAGCCCTGTGGGCTTTGAAAATTATGGCAGCTTATGAAAAGTAACCACAGAGCCCTCTGCGGGCGTGGAGGAGGGCCCGGGGCAAGCGCCCTGGGAAGGGAATACGAGTCTAGCCCGGGCCCTCCGCGTCCAGTTGCCAAGTACAAATACAGAGCTTTCCATCAACGTGGGCCATTTGCAGCATCGGCTTAAAACCCAAGCTAACAGTAAATTCTTTCTGTTGTTTTGTTTTGCTTTGATTTTCCTCATGTAGACATTTGTGGTTAATACAAAATAAGATCTCTGCGAACGTTACAAAGGTTGCAAATACAATATTAAACAGTACAAACCAAGGACAACTTAAGCGTCTCCCTCTGCAATGTTGTCATAAAGAGAATGTGAAAGCGTGTCATTTTTTTTTTTCCAATCGTGCATTGCCCTCCCCCGCCCCCCAGAGCTAAGGAGGGCTGAAGCTGTTGACAGCACTGTCCTTCTCTTGCAATGACAGACCTTGCTAATCAATCATGGTACTATTTCTTCTAAGCAAAATAGTCCAGGCACCTACCCATCCATCAGAGATGGTGGAGAAGTAGAGACTGAGTTGGGAAGATAATCTAGGGGTCTCTGAATGCATTTGGAACAAAAATATTTGTAAGAGGATACTTTACACGGGCACCGCAGTGCAGAGGAAAGAACCCTGGCTGAGGACAATGGTGATCGAACTGCAGTACACGTCTGAATCCCTGGAGGGGCTTTTGCAAACACCAGTTGCTGAGCCCCACTCCTAGAGTTCCTGATTGAATAGGTCTGGGACTTCCAAGAATTTGCATTTGTCACCAGCTTCCTGAGGATACAGATCCTGCCGGTCCCGGAACCACATTTGAGAACCACTGGACTAGGGCTTAAGGACACTGTGGTAGGCTGATAATGGCTTCCAGAGATATGCTCATGTTCTAATCACTAGGACCAATGAGTGTGACCTTACGTGGTAAAGGTTTTCCAAACGTGATTAAGTTAAAGATCTTGAGATAATCCCTGGATTATCCAGCAGGCCCTGCTATGGGCTGAATATTTGCATCTCCCCAAAATTCTTTTTTTTTTTTTAGTTTATTTATTATTTATTTATTTTGAGAGACAGACAGAGAGAGAGAGAGAGAGAGAGAGAGTGTGTGTGTGTGTGTGTGTGTGTGTGTGCGCGCGAGTGGGGGAAAGGGGAAGAGGGAGAGGGAGAGAGAGAATCCCAAGCTGGCTTCATGCTCAGCATGGGAGAGTATGTGGGGCTTGATCCCATGAACCATGAGATCATGACCTGAGCTGAAATCAAAAGCTGGACACTAAGCTGACAGAGCCACCCAGGCGCCCTCCCCAAAATTCTTATGGTGAAACCTTACCTCCTAATGTATTAGGAGATGGGGCCTTTGGGGGTTTTGCAGTTTAGATGAGGCCATGAGGGTGGGACCTCATGGTGAGATTACTGTCTTTATTAGAAGAGAAAGAGAACAGGGGTCATTCTCTCTCAAGGGAGGCTATAGCAAGAAGGCAGCCATCTGCAAGCCACAAGTAGAGCCCTCACCAGGAACCCGACCATGCTGGCCACCCTGATCTTGGACCTCCCAGTCTCCAGAGCTATGAGAAATAAATATCTCTTGCTCATGCCCCCAGTCTGTGGCATTTTGTTACAGCAGCCTGAGCATACCAAGACAGGCCCTAAATGCCGTTACAAATGCCCTTATAAGAGAGAGACAAAGGGAGATTAGACGCAGGAGAGGAAGAGGCAATGTGACCACAGAGGCAGAGGTTGGAGTGATGGGACCACAAGCCAGGGAGTGCCTGCAGCCACCAGAAACTGGATGAGGCAAAGGACAGGTTCTCCTCTACAGCTTCCAGAGGGAGCATGGCTCCTCAGACACCTTGATTTCAACCTGGTGAAACTGACTTTGAGCTTCTGACCCACACAACTGTGAGAAGAAAAAAACAAAACAAAACTATTGCACTGTCTTAAACCTCAGGATATAAGTATACAAACAGACGATGGCTAGATCATATATAACAAAAGAACTCTGGCCCACAGCCTCCACGGCAATCGGCCCAGAATGGTCAGAACTTGGTCAATAACTGTTAGCTTCCTTAATTTGTGCCTCCGTTTCCAAATCAGGACCAAGCAGAGAAAGCCAAATATGTTCCCCAAACCAATCACATAGGATGCCCAGCTTCCAGTCAGCCTGCCTGTAGCTTCCCCATGCCAACAGCTTCCCATCAGAGCGTTCCTGAAGCTTTTTCCTTTCATCATCATAAAGCCTCCCCACTCACCTTCCTGCCTTTGAGTCTACAAATGCAAGTGATGGTGGCCAGCTCCCTTGCTAGAGTACGCTCTGAATAAGTGGCCTCAGTTTGTCCTCATTTGGATGGGTTTTATTTCCACAAATCCTTCCTCTCAACAGTAAGTTTATTCTCATTTTCTATTTTCTACCACACCAAGTAGTACTTTGCTCATAGAAGATACTCAGTAATTATTTTTAAGATCATAGTGAAATTAGTATAGCCTCCCATATTACAGATAAGAACATAATACACCTGGAGAGATTAATGTATTTGCTAAAAGTTGCATCAAAGGGCAAGAAAAAATCCCAATTTCTGGACTCCCAATCAAGTGCTTTTTTCACTGAAAGACTGACTTCCTGGTTCTAGTATCTCCCCAACCTGCTCCCTCCCCAGTTTGTGTTATGTCTTTGTCATGGCCCTGGGGTTGGAAGAGGGTACTTTTCTGTGCCTGGACTTTGGATTTGGCCAAGGGACTTGACTTTGGATGGTGAGATGTTAATGCTTCTGACTCAAGCAAGACTTGAGATGTGCTTTCATGGTTGGGCTTGCCCCCTTCCACCCCTAGCTGTCATTATGAGAAGAACAAGCCTCAGTTACCCACTGATCCAAGGAGGAGGAGAAATTCACGGAGCAGACTTGTAACCAACAGGGAGCTTGGGGCCCAGCCGAGATTAATCAGTCCTGGCTTCCTAGCTCATCTACAGATACATGAGCAAGAAAACAGTGAAGTTTGTGGTATCTTTCATACAGCAATAGCTGATTGGTTCAACTACTAACCATTTAAATAAAATGTGTGATTTAAAGAGGCAAGGTCAGGGGCACCTGGGTGGCTCAGTCAGTTAAGCATCTGACTTCAGTTCAGGTCATAACCTCACGGTCCATGGGTTCGAGCCCCGCGTCAGGCTCTGTGCTGACAGCTAAGAGCCTGGAGCCTCCTTCGGATTCTGTGTCTCCCACTCCCTCTCTGCCCCTCCCCAGCTCATGCTCGCTCTCTCTCTCTCTCTCTCTCTCTCTCTCTCAAAAAACTTAAATAAAAACGTTAAAAAAAATAAAGAGGCAAGATCAACAGTAGAAAGGTATTTATTAAAGGTACATATTTTTTTTTTAAAAGAAAATCTCAGTAGAACCATGTGTATTGGTTATCTATTCCTACAAATTACCACAAACTCAGTGGCTGAACAGAACAGACACTTATGGTCCCATATTTTCTGTGGGCCAGGAGTCCGAGCACTGCTTAGCCAGGTCTTCTGCCCAGAGTCTCCCAAGGCTGTGGCCAGTATGTTGGCCAGAGCTGGGTTCTCATCAGAGGCTAACCCAGAAAAGTATCTGCTTCCTCACGTACCTGGTTGCAGATAGTGTTTGATTCCTTTCAACTCTAGGATCCATTGGTTCCCTTGGCCAACGAGGGGAGAGAGACTACGGGTAAATCCGCTAGCAAGGTGGGAGTCTTGCTTAAATAATCACAGAGTGGCATCCCACCGTGTTTGCCATATTTTATTAGTTATGCCGAGGGGGGCGGGACTACACAAAGGCAGGGACACAGGGAAGGATGGCACGAGAAGAGGGGACAGCTATAGGGTCTGTCACCACAGTCTATCTTCTCTTCCCATGAAGCATGGCATCTGCCATCTCTGCATGTCTCCTGGTGGTCTCGGGACCGTGCAGCTAACCAGCTGGCCGGGAGAAGCTGAGGAAAGATGAAAGGAAAAGGTGACATTTTCTGGAAAATAAAAAGTTGAATGGAACCAAATCTGCCTTTCAATTTCCTTCTAGTCATTTTGTGGCATTAATGATAAAATTTGACCTAGGGGCACCAGGATGGCTAAGTCAGTTGAGCATCCAACTCCGACTCAGGTCATGATCTCACAGTTCATGAGTTCGAGCCCCACGTTGGGCTCGCTTGTCAGCCTGTCAGCACAGAGCCCGCTTCAGATCCTCTGTCCCCTTCTCTCTCTGCCCCTTCCCCACTTACACTCTCTTTCAAAAAATAAAAAAACTTGACCTAGTAATTCTACTTTTTGGTACTCATCTTTGGGAATGTCTAGCACATGTGCCTGAAGAGACATATACAGGGTTTGTCATCGGTCGTGTGAAACAACATGTGTGTTCAGCACTGGAGGAATGGCTGCGTGGATTGTGGCCCATCTCTACTTTGGAATAGTTTGTAACTAGTTTAAACAGAAAAGGTGGATTCAAAGTGTATTGTTAAGTGGAAAAGACAAGGTAGAGAATACCCAGGCTATATGACACAAAGCGCGGAATATTTTCTGCATAGAAAGTACAAGTGCATAGGGAAACATCTAGAAAGGGATACAGAGGCCTCAGAGTACTGTTTAGCTCAGAGTTTCTGAGCTGACTAGAATTATGTCAGGAGAGGGATCAAAGGGGAGTCTGGTCATCTATATTTTGATTTTCGCCCCTGGGAAATGTATTTACGTATTATTTTAGATTTACGTATGATATTATTATACATTAATATATAATTCTTTATATTATATAGGATACTGTATATTATATGTAATATGTTAATTTATATATTGTGTTAATATATGTGTTCACAAAATATTACATAAACATTATATGTATTACATAATTTACATATTACATTATAGCGAAGAAGTCAGAGGAGTAGAAGTCAGCAGTATAGCTGTATAAATCATGATGGTTTTAACCATGTACACAGATTCCTTGATACTTCTCCCTTGAAGAGAAGATCTGCCCTGGCCAGTAGTTTGACTACAACCTCACTAGGGACCTTGAACCAGAATGACTGGGACAAACTGCTCCCAGATCCATACCCCACAGAAAATGTGAGATGGTAAGTGTTGTTTTAAGCCTCCAAGTTCGGGGCTAACTTGTTACACAGCAACAGATAACTGATACACAGATTGGTGAGACTAACAGTGGCTTTTTACAACAAGGTAGCATTCATACACCACCTTGGAAGAGTACATGGAAGTGTTTTGAGCAAGAGGAATGTCTGTCTGTTAAGGGTGAAGTTAAAATAAAGTCCTTGTTTTTAATACGCTCAGTTGCCAACATGGAAAAATCCTGTCACACCAGGGAAAAAACACTGAAGACTTACCAAACCTTTGTTGCGTGATAGCGATCACCAAAAACCCAGCATCCATCTTGTCAACAAATGTTATTCCATTCCACCCATAGTAGAATTTTCCTTTTGCCTTCATAATGCATCCTTCCCAGAACTTCTCTCTGAATCACATCAACAGTTTGAAGGTTGCGCAATGACTGCCTATGAGAATAGCCCCCAAGTGGGTGGAGTTTGCACCCCGACCCATCAACATTGGTTACTATCATCGCTGGGCCTTTGGATTACTGGTGATTTCATCTTCTTCATGGTGGGTCCCATTTTCAAATTTTCTGCAATGAATGCATATTAATTTGGACAGCAAAAAAATATTAATGCTAATTCTCTTTTATTATTGATTTATTTTGAGAGAAAGAGAGCGAGGGAGAGAGAGCATGTGTGCTCACACAAGCACAAAAGGGGCAGAGAGAGAGACTGAGAGACAGAACCCCAAGCAGGCTCCACAGTGTCACTGCAGAGCCTGATGCAGTGCTTGAACTCATGAACCGCGAGATCGTGACATGAGCCAAAATGAAGAGTCAGCTGCTTACGCGACTGAGCCACCCAGGGGAGCCATGCGAAAGCTTTTTAAAAGTTACCACATATCAATTAACAACTACATGTTGTTTCTTTCAGCAGGCAGAATCCAAGCCCTCAGCTACCACCACTGTATATGTAGCTGTAACCCATGTGGCCCAAACATTTCTCCCAGGTGGCTGGATAAGCCCCGTGAAACCCTGTGACTAGTTCATATCCTAGAAGGAAAATAAGTAAAGGCTTCTTACCTAAAGGAAAAAAAAAATCTCCCTTTATTTATTTATTCATTTATTTTTAGAAAGAGAGCACACACACGAGAGAGAGAGAGAGAGAGAGAGAGAGAGAGAATGGGAGAGAGAGAGAGAAGCAGAGGGAGAGGGAGAGAGAATATTAAGCAGGTTCCACACTCAGTGCAGAGCCCAAGGCGGGGCTCAATCCCGCAACCCTGGAATCATGACCTGAGCCAATATCAAAAGTCGGAGGCTCAAGGAACTGAGCCACCCAGGCGCCACACCCCAAATCCCTTTATTTTAAAGGTCTTTCTGAGGCTGGTGTCTGGGTCACGTTTCTAAGGCTCAGACCTGAACATAAAAGGTGGGTTTGCCCCAAAGCCTCAGACCTCTAGCAGCTGGCCTGGTTCTGGCTCCTACCTGCCTCATAGAAGGAGGAGAACCTAGAGAACCAGTGGCCCTGAGCCTGGTCTTCAACTTTTATTTCCCGTCTTGCCTTGACTCGTGCATTCTAACATCCAGCTTGATCGAAAGCAAGGAACAGTTTGAGTCTTCTCTCGACCCTTATCGATTTTCTCTTTATCCCGTCCCCATCTCGAATCTTCTTGTCCCTTCCTACGGCCAACCTCATCACCTGAAGTCTACTCTTATTTGAGAAATCTCCTTACTGTCCTGGTGCCTCCTCTCCCCTCCTTCCAATCCACGCGGCTGGACTGAAATCCCCACGTTCCTCTCGTCACCTCCCATTCCAAGCTCTCCCGTGTGCTCCTGTTGCAACTACCTGAAGTGTGAGTCCTCATTACATTCAGCATCTCCAGACCCTACCCCTGTCCAACAGGTATCTCTTTCCAGACATATCTCCACAGCCACGCCAATCCCATCTAACCGGCATGTATGTAGTAAGTACTGCTATGCCCCAGGACCATACTTACGATTGGGAAATAGACAAAAAGAGCTTACAGCCTAGTAAAAGAGGCCATTAGTAATTACATAGAGGGGCTCAGAGTGTTTACAGAGGGTGGAGGAGAGGAGCCTCAAATAGCACCGTGGAGGGAAACCTCCCTCAGATTGAAAAAGGGGCAGGGGGATGGTCTTGGAAGGATTCCCAGAGGAGATGATGCTTGAGCTAAAACCAGGAGCCACGTGGAGGCTAAGTAGGTAAGAAGTGAACAGAGGGCTTTCCAGGCCTAGAGAACAGCACAGGCAAAGCCTCGGTGGCCTGAGCAAGTATCCAATGTAGGAGAAACCGACCAGATATGGTCCATGAGTGACGGAGCCAAAAGCAGAGCGGGGAGGATCTCACTCAGTGGGTACCAAATGGTACTAATTGACTGAGCCCAGGCTTTGAAGCAGGATAGCGCCCAGATCACAGACCAACCCATGTGGCATAAGACAATTCACTTCGCCTATCAGAGCCTCAGTTTCCCTAGGCCGAAAGTGAGATTTAAAATACCAACCATGTGGTGTTATTTTGAGGATCATAAAATAAAATGCATTTAAATCACCAGGCTGAGGGGCACCCGGGTGGCTCAGTCAGTTGAGCGTCCGACTTCGGCTCAGCTCATGATCTCACGGTCTGTGGGTTCGAGCCCCGTGTCGGGCTCTGGGATGACAGGCTCGGAGCCTGGAGCCTGCTTCAGATTCTGTGTCTCCCCCTCTCTCTGACCCTCCCCCGCTCATGTTCTGTCTCTCTCCCTCTCTGTCAAAAATAAATAGACATTTAAAAAAAAATTTTTTTAATAAAAAAAAATAATGAATCACCAAGCTGAGTGTCTGCCCCATTACGGAAGGTTGAAAAATCCATGCTTCCCTTCCCCTTTTATTACTTAATAAGAACCATAGCAAACAACTACGTAGCATTTACTCTGCACCAGGCACTTTACAATTCATGGAAAATAAATGCCTCAAGAGTATGCATGAAGCGCTTAGTGGGTCTACTGAGAGCTTCTCTCTACCACGATGGAGCGAACAGAGCTGAGAGGTACAACGGCCAGAAAGAAAGGGGTCACCTTTTATTCAGGTTAGCAGGAAACTAACTACACATCGGTGAAGAAGAAAGACGTTAGAGTCGCAGAGCACTAGATGCGACTTGGAACAAAGGCCTTCAGACGGTGTGGGGACCAGAGCTCTGTAGTCTCTGCCATCAGGATACCCGGGGTCCACTTCTAGCATCAGCCCTCCGCAGGCTGGTCCCTTATCACACTCCCTCCTTCACCACATCATCATCGAAGGCAAAGCCTTTCCCGAATGAGCGGCTGCCTTCCCTGCTCACATCGCTCTTCATTTGCAACGAATGGGCACAATTGTCTGGTCTTGTGGTGCATTCCGTCCTTCCTTCATTTGGTTGATATTTCCTGGAGGCTGAAAGCGTAACAGAAATCAAAACACATACAGCCCCTCCCCTCTGGGAGCTCACAATGCTGAGAAGCCAGTTGAGGGAGCAAGGCACTAGTCATCACAAAAGTAAGTGTTTACATGTATTTTTTTTTTTTTTTTAATGTGCCGTGCTAGAGAGTTAGGCTGCTTGGCGGTGTTCAGCAGGGTTTCTGACCCAGTGAACCAAAGGGTCTTGGAGGACCAGTATAATTGCCCCCAACTATTTTACAAGCAAGCTCCTGTAGGCCTGACCCCATCATATTTGTCCTCGCTTCCCCTGCCACCCCGGCCAGTGGCACATAGTAGCCGCTCAATAAATGTCAGCTGCAATAAAGGAGTTCCCGGACCAGTTCAGATCAAAGCCCGACTCCCACCAGAGTTAATAAAAAGCTCTGGTTACAGGTTTCTGAGGACACAACCTGGGATGTTTGCTTTCCTTCATTTCCAAGGAAGGCACTCTCGAGTTCCCAACATTTAAGAGAAGGCTCAGGAGAGAAAGTTTGTATAGTTAATGATCCAGCCCGGGATGGTTTATCTCAAAGCCGAGGGGGTGGGGGGTGGCTGGCTGCCTCGGGGCTGTCAGCAGGGAACTGGATGTGAAGAGGTGGGAGATTACAGGAGCTTTGGAGACAAAGGAACATAAATCAAAAAGAATTAAAAGAAAACAAGATCCTTGAGCCTCCGCCTGTTAATGTTCTTTTAAAAGTATTTTTGCTAGCGAGGGTGGGGGAGGGTAAACAAAGTTTAAATGAAGGAAAATAAGCCCGAAAGTGAATGGCTAAAGGCCACGTAGAGCCCAGGTCTGTCCCCTCCTCTGTCTTTTTACTTTTCTCAGTCTTAATGTTAATGGCCCGAAATGATTAACTAACAATTGGAAAAAAGATATCACAGACATGAACTGTTTCCTCCCTCTCTTCCTCACTCTTGTTTCAATTCCTGTTTGGTTCAGACACTCTGAGCTACAGATCTTCCTTCATGAAGAAATGGTTTGGGCTCTACTTAATAAGTCAACACCAGAATGCAAGGCGGGGTTGAGCAGGTGGAAGAGGATGGCTTTATTCTAAAAGCATAAACGTCGACCCGAATTAGATTTAAATAGTAACACTGCACCAAAGCCGTGCAAGTCCCACGCCCTCCATAAATAGGGCAGCCAGCCTGAACCACTTACCAGAGCTTCGAACAGAAACCATCCTACTCCAGGACGTCCTCAGGCTTCTGGTCTTTTCTAAGACGATACATTACCAGAACTTTAGACAAGAACATTAATTCCCACCCCTGATACCTCCACGGGTAGCCCACTCTCCTACAGAGGAAACCACTTCTTCGAGAATTAGGGTTGCCATAGAAAATTCAGGACGTCTAGTTAAATGTGAATGTCAAATAAGCAACAAATAATTTTTCAGTATGAGTGTGGCCAAAATATCACATGTTTGGATGTCCTACTTTTACTTGCTAAATCTGGCAAACCTTGCAATTCTCCAGCTCAACAGATCCTAAACATATAGGGTTGCCAGATAAGCTATAGGTTGGTCAGTTAATTTGAATTTTAGATAAATAACTAATCATTTTTTAGTGTAAGTGTATCTCATGCTGCAATATTTGGGATATATATATTGTTAGAAAGAAGGAAAGAAAGAGAGAAAGAAAGAGAGAAAGAAAGAAAGAAAGGGAGAAAGGGAGGAAGGAAGAGAGAAGAAGGGAAGGAGGAAGGAAGGAAGGAAGGGCGGAAGGGAGGAAGGAAGGGAGGGAGGAAGGAAGGAAAAGGGAAGGAGGAAGAAAGAAAGGGAGGAAGGGAGGGAGGGAGGGAGGAAGGGAGGGAGGGAGGGAGGGAGGGAGGGAGGGAAGAAGGAAGGAAGGGAGGGAGGGAGGAAGGAAGGAAGAGGGAAGGAAGGAAGAAGGGGAAGGAGGAAGGAAGGAAGGAAGGGAGGGAGGGAGGGAGGAAGGAAGAGGGAAGGAGGAAGGAAGGAAGGAAGGAAGGAAGGAAGGAAGGAAGGAAGGAGGGAGGGAAGGAAGGAAGGAAGAAGGAAGGAAAGAAGGAAGGAAGGGAGGGAGAGAGGAAGGGAGGGAGCGGGGAGGGAGGAACAGACTCCAAATAATGGAGTCTCTCATGCTCATTAATTTATTCTTTTAATATGTGTATACACTCTGAAGGCATCAGGGCTAAAGCCAGTACAGGGATCATGTGTAGCTTTTGTGAGAACACCATGATAAATATGAAGATTGCACCATACTACCACAGGGCCCCCGTGCACTTGCGCGCACACACACACACACACACACACACACACGTGTGTGTGTGTGTGTGTGTGTCTGTAGCAGACTGGAGAGACACAGCATTCTTATGATAAAGGCAACTACAATAACACCTGAGTCATTGTTGCTGTGTTTAGGCAGAAAAGTCCCAAGAACACATATAAATAAATATAAATCATAAATGAGAAAGGACATCTTTTCTGAGGAAATGGAGGAGCAAAGGGGGTGGTTAAAGCTCCCAAGTAAGCTGAGGGTAAAGGAAGAAGCACGTGAAGGGGTAGGAGACGAGCTTCCTGCATGTATCAACTGGACGCTGGTGGAAGAGACACTCAGTTCAAAGTCAGTAAGGAGCCGAGCATTCGTCCGGGTGCTTCTGTGACTGTTCGCTTGCCTGCCTTGGCAGTTTTACTCTTGATTACTGGGTTTCTACCATGCTTTGTTTCACATTCTGTGAGTGTGTATGGCTAACATGTATCTTTTCTCTTTAATCTACTCTACAGCATAAAATCCATAGGGAAACAGCAGCAAGGATTCAAATATTACTGTTTGAATTAAAGATTCAAAAATTATTATACTCTTAACTCTGTTAAAAACTGGGAGACATTATCGTGAAGAGCGATCAAATATTTCCAATCTTGCTTAAGAAGTCTTTCGGAAGGATAACAATGATCTTTCAATGATCATGTCAAAAAAAAGTAAAAAGAAGCAGGTGAAATTAATGTTAATAAAAGATCTTACTGAAGGGGCACCTGGGTGGCTCAGTCGGTTGAGCGTCTGACTTCGGCTCAGGGCATGATCTCACAGTTCGTGGTTCGAGCCCTGCGTCGGGCTCTGTGGTGACAGCTCAGAGCCTGGAACCTGCTTTGGATTCTGTGTCTCCCTCTCTCTCTGCCCCTTCCCCGCTCATGCTCTGTCTCTCTCTCTCTCTCAGTAATAAATAAACATTAAAAAAAAAGATTTTACTGAAGCCCAGTATCTCCAAAATACTATCATTTCAACATGCAATTAAAATTATGAATGCAATACTTTATATCTTTTCTTAAACCGACGCTTCAAAATCTGGCACATCTCAACTTAGATGCTAACTTTTACCAGAAATACTTTATCTATATTTAGATTTTATAAAATTTGCATTTGAAAATGGAGATTCACGTACCCAACTGGTTCTGAACATACTTAAGAGCTTCCCAATAACTGAGTTAACTCTTTAAGTTTAAACTTACATAGAATTAAAAAGCCAGCCTTCCGTTGCCCCAACCACATTTCAAGTGATCAATACCTACAAATGCAGATCGAAGATAAAGACACAAATTTCCAGCCCCCGGTTTTCAGCCTCTAAGTAACATCATCGATTTCTACTGCTAGTGCCCTATTTCTTGCTCTTTTAATATCCTGATTGTCACTCAACCTGCAGTCCCATCTTCTGGAAGATAAAGCCTAGAAAGAAAAGGGGTTGACCTCCAACTTATTCCAAAGAACAAAGCAAATTCATCCCCTGAGCTCTACTGATATTTTCTTTTGTTTTCACTTTTTTTTAATGTTTATTTATTTTTGAGAGAGAGAGAGAGAGAGAGAGAGAGGTGGGGAGGGGCAGAGAGAGAGGGAGATGCAGAATCCGAAGCACGCTCCAGGCCCTGAGCTGTCAGCACAGTGCTCGAGGAGGGGATCTAACCCAGGAGCCATGAGATCATGAACTGGGCCGAAGTCAGATGCTCAACCAACTGAGCCACTCAGTTGCCCCTTTACTGATATTTTCTTAATGGTTACATTCAGTTCTGTAACCGCTATAGAAGTAATTTCATCGGCACGGAACTTGGAGTGGTTTCTGCCTATTCCTTCTTGGTATGCAGAGAGCATTGTGCATGGTAAGTATTCAACAAAAGCATGCTGAATGCGCAAATAAGTGACCATTCAGAAGACATGCTCCAGTTAATTGTGTTCATGGAAAAACCGAAGGAGATCATTTAAGAAAAGAATCCTCTGCCCTATTCTTTGGGTAATGTCTTTAACCAAGACCCTTTCATCCAGTGATACCTGAAGATAGCAACAGAAAGAGGGAGGAGGAGTGCCAAGAGGAAGCTGTCATCAGATATCTCTGCTCAGACGAATGGCCAGAATTCTCCTGCCCTGGCCCACCCCTCATTTGATGGTGGCACAGACTGGTACAGCAGGGACACAGACCAAAGTGCTATTACCGGACTTCAGGTCTTGGGGGGAGGAGGGATGAAATAAAGTCGAGTATCGATCCCAGCAGAGACAGTTCAGACATGGAAGGGCCAGCCCACGCCAGAAACCCCAGCACAGCCCTTTGGGATTTGCTGAGAGAGTCCCTCAACAAGGTTCGGAAGCACTTACAAATAAATACATAGGAAAAAGAGTGGATTGTGCACACTCACTTCAACAAGAAAGAGATGAGGAAAACTCCCTTTTGAAAAAAACATGCAAACCACTTAAGAATTGGATGAAGAACTCTCAGATGAGATCTGCTTTGAGAAGGTCACGTGCCAAGAGAAAAGAAGATGTATGAGTAGAGCTCACCTCCAGGAGTGAGGTCAGCGGAGCAGAAGCCCAAAACAAGGTTAGGACTGAGGGAAACAAGTGCTCACAATTTTTAAAAGGGGTATTTGTTAGTTTCCTATTGACAGTATAACCAATTGCCATAAACCTCATGGCTTAAAATAGCACAAATTTATTATCTGAAAGTTCTGAGGGTCAGAACTCCAAAACCAGTCTGATTGGGCTAAAAGCAAGGTGTCGGCAGACCTGAATTCCTTCTGGAGGTTCTAGGGGATATTCCATTTTCTTGTCTTTTCTGGTTTCTAGAAGCATCCTGCATTCCTTGGATTCTGGCCCAACATGGCCCCACCTTCAGCTTGCATGGTTGTATCTCTTTCTCTCTTTCTGATCATCTTGTCTCCCTCTTATAAGAACACTTGTGATGGATGGCATTGGGCCCACCCAGATAAGCCAAAATAATCTCCCCATCTCAGGATCCTTGATTTAATCACATCTGCAAAGTCCTCTTTATCAAGGTTTCAAGGATTTGTGCATGGACGTCTTTGGGGACCGTTACTCAGCCTAGCACAGATATACTTGACTGTCCTACAGGAAAATGAATATTTCTTGGAGGCAATGATGTGATGCTCAGCAGTGACAAAGGGGAAGTGAGCCTTCTTGATTCCTTCATGACTTCCAACTTCTCTGACAAGAAGACTGATCCCTTCCCCAACCCCTATAAGCTAATACACCCAGTTTCCCCCAAGTCTCCGTGGTTCATTGTGCTGTCCTCTGTTAGAGCATTCAATCACTCAACGAATAGTTATTGAACATCTACTATGTTGGAGCAATATTCTAATCATCCAGGATAGCAAATCTAATCACCCAGTGAGCAAAACAAATGAAAGTTCTTATCCTCAAAAAATGATCACACTAGTAGGGGAAGACACACAATTAAAAAAAATAAAAAAGAAAGAAGGAAGGAAATTATACGGTGTATTTGAAAATGATTAAGTGCTATTTAAAAAGTGAGGCAGGAGAGAGTGCCTGGGTGGCTCAGTCCGTTAAACATGTTAAGCACCTGACTTCCGCTCAGGTCATGATCTCATGGTTTGTTCCAGTTTCAAATCAGGTGAGCAGGAACCCCTCTTGGGTGAGCTCCACTTCTCTCTCTCTCTCTCCCTCTATCACTTGTGACCCCTCTGGCGCTCAAAAAAAAAAAAAAAAAAAATGGTGCGGGGCGAGGGGGTGGGGGGGAGAGGAGTGGGGAGTGCAGGTAGTTAACCTGCTAGGTGCTAACTCAGTGTTTAGGAAAGGCTTCGCTGAGAATAGGGCATCTGCCCAATCTGCTTGAAGGGTGAAGGAGGGAGCCACACCCTTTCTTAGATCCCCGAAGAACAGAAACCGCAAATAAGGCAAAAGCCCCGCAGGGGGAACAGCTTGAGGGGCTGAAGCAGATGGGGACTAGCCTGACTGCAGGAGAATCAGCAAGGGGACAGGTGCAGGAGCTGAGAACAGATGCTCATGGGAGGGCCAGCCGAGGAAGGCCTTGTCACATCGGATTGTCCAGGACCATGAGCTCCAGAGAGCAGGGATACTGTCTCATTCTCTTTGGTGTCCCTGGCACCTCGCACAGTGTGAGCATGCGTAGTTAACGCTTGCGACACGGGGCATGCTTCTCTCCTTGCAACTTCACTGCAGGCTTCTTCCCTCCTGCACGAAGGACAGGGGCCTGGCATGTCTGTCACTAGATGGCACGGACCCGACGCCTGTGGCCAAGAAGTAGGAGTTGCAGGTGCAAGGCCAGAATCCTGTGCGCTCTGCCTCTGCGCTCTGCCTATCTGCTCCGCGGCTACCTCGCTGCCCTTCGCTCCCTGCCCCGTCAATGCCATCCCACCTGTGCCAAAGCCCCCGGCGGCGGCGAGGCCTTTTTCCTTTCATCGCCTGCTGGGAGCACCAGCTCCGCGGAAAGCTGGAGAGACCGGAAGAATTGGGGTGGGGAAGGAGGTGCGAGACCCGCCCCGCCGGCGCGGTCTGGGGTGGGGATGGGGGGGGGGGGGGAGAGGGGACGGGAGTCGGGAGCGCAGTGCCCAGCGCGGGGGCGGGGGACAAAGGGTTAAGCGATCGGCATTACTGTCTGCGTGCGGCTGGGCTCCGAGGGCCTCGCGTTGCGCCTGGGTGGTCCGGTACAGTCGCGGGCAGCAACCTATTAGTGGTATCTCGCCGTGATTTATGCAGCTGTCAAGCTGCCTTCACCGCGACAAGTGAACTGCGGCCCCGCGCCGCGCTCCTTCCGAGACCATCAGTAAATGGGGCCAAAGAGAAAGGAAAACAGACCAAGGTGCCACCCCTCAGCCTCCGAGTCCTCTAATGACGAGTCCCCTCTATAGAAAAACATCCAGCTGCCCCCAGGAGAGCGACTCACAGAGCCCCACTGTCTGGGGCGCCAGGGCGGCAGGGGGCCGGGGGGGGGGGCGGGGCGGGGCGCAGGCGGGCTTGGCAGGGAGCCACCCGCCACCAGCGGAGCGGGGGCAAGCCAGCCCGCCAGGCATGGCGCGGACACGGCCAGGGGGCGACGGTGACAGTGCCAGGGGTGGACGTCGTCCTGCGGCCAGGGGAGCGTGGTCAAGCCAACATGCCACCCACGAGGTCTGGCACCCGCTCCACCCCGCCACCCCTCCTTTTACCCTCCAGCACAGGCGACGCTGGCCTGAGAGGGCTACACAGGGGACACGCGTCCCCTCGGCCTCAGCAATCCCCACACCTTCCACCTGCGCAGGTGACCCTGGGTCCGTCCATGGCCATCAGACACCAGCGCCTACCCCCCCCCCCCACTTGCCCACACCCACACCCGTGCACACACCCCTGCCACACACACCCGTACCCTACACACCTGCTATCCAAGAGGGCCACGGCCCCCCAGGAGAGGGCTATCTGTTTTATTCAGTACTTGATTGACAGTGAAGTAGCCAAGGGCCTGTACAAAGCTTTAGAGGCCTGGGGAAGTGTGCGTCTGTGTGTCTGCGCGTGCGTGTGCGTGCGCGTGTGCGTGAGAGAGCGCGCGCGCGCGCCAACAACCACGGGACTGCCCTTGTTAATAACGTCAGGGACATTAATAGGCCTCTTTTCTCCCTGCTGCCAAGTGGCGTGCGGTGCATTGTGTTTGTGGTACCGCAGTGGAGGGCAGGTGTTCCACACTGGATCTGATTCCCAGCCAGAACGTTTCAGAGGCTGGAGGTGACGCACAGCGACGAGTTCCTGATTGCTGCTGACACTGGGAGAAGCGGAAGGAGGTGCATGCTGGCCCCCGGGGTCCCCCCCCCCCCCCGCCCCGGAACGGCCCCTCCCTCCCTCTCTCCTCCTTCAATACCTTGGCCTTGCCTTGAGGCCACAGGACCCGGCACTCCACAACGTGGGTGCCCTGAAAAGGAAACTCTTAGCTGGACTCAGAAGGACACAGGTGGCACCGACAGCTGCACGCTCCCTGGGTCTCTGGACTTGGCAGAGCTCCCTGGACTTGGTCATTTAACAGTCCTGTCAACACAGGCGGGAAGGGACAATGGCATTTTTAATAAGCTTCCTGTTTGTTCAGAGAGGAAGCTGCTAATGCCTCACTCCAGAATGGTGTCTGGAGGTGACCGTGCCAGCTCTCCCTCCGGGCACCTGATCTGCCTCCCTTCTGCCTGTTCAGCCACAAGTTTCAAAGGTTGACAGTTTAGCTCAGGGCATGGCAGCTCTTGCATTTCCCACTGCCAGGGGCTTCTCAAGGACCCTTGTGCCCTTCTGTTTTCCAGGGCACCATTCTTCTGCTCTGGTCTGGGTATAAAAGGGAACAGCTGCACTGGAAGTCGGGACTGGAGCCCGCTTGGCCCACATTCCTTGTCGAATTCCCGTCTTGGCCCTCTCCCCTGCACCCCCACGTCCGGTTAGTACAGGCGGCCCCCCGGGCCCTGCTTCTACTTTCAAATCCCTCACAGCAACGCCTCACACCACGCCACACGGCAGGAGGGGCCTTTCTGGGATTTGTTTTCTCATTGGCTCCCCAGAGACCCTGGACAGATAAAGTCACAAGGAGGTGGAAGGCATCCATTTTCTTTCCGGTCGCTCCTTGAGAAAGAAGGAGGCTGGTGACAGAAGAATAAACCGTTATAATTCCTTGGGTGCTTTTCTGGCATATTCTGTGGGGAAGCTATGCCTGGAAATGACGATGGATGGGCCCAGATTGATTTTTTTTCTGCTAATGTTTCCCACATAGGGTCTTTTCAAACTCATTTGTGCAAGACTTTTTTTTTTTTCTTTTCTTTTCTGAAAAGCTGGGAGAAGGTAAAATTTCACAGGAGAGTCCCATGCTTTCTTCTGTGGGAACTATGAGGCCAGCTCACCAACTCCACTGTTCCCACGTGGCTTCAACCCCCGCCTTGTCCCATCCAGGCCTTTGCAATGACTTTCTCAGAACTCCAATCTTTCTTCTTCCACCCTAATCACCTTCTTTAAATACAAGCAAGATCTCACTTTTCCCTCCTCTAAAATCTTCACTGGCAAACCGTCTGCCAAAGTCCCAAACCTGAGAGTGTCATCAAAAGCCCTTGACAAGATGGATCCATCCAATCTCTTTTTATGTACCCTCCCTTCAGAAGATACACGTGGTAGGGGCGCCTGGGTGGCTCAGTCGGTTAAGCGTCCAACTTCGGCTCAGGTCAGGATCTCGTGGTTCGTGGGTTCGAGCCCTGCGTGGGGCTCTGTGCTAACAGCTCAGAGCCTGGAACCTGCTTTGGATTCTGTGTCTCCCTCTCTCTCTGCTCCTCCCCCACTCATGCTCTGTCTCTATCTCAAAAATAAACATTTAAAAAAATTAAAGAAAGAAAAGGAAGATACACGTGTTAATCTGGGTTGGCCAAGAAGTAGACATCATGATGAGATTCAAAATGCATAGATTCACTTGCCATTTGCAACTACGTGGATGGAACTGGAGGGTATTATGCTAAGCGAAATTAGTCAGAGAAAGACAAACATCATATGACTTCACTCATATGAGGACTTTAAGACACAGAACAGATGAACACAAGGGAAGGGAAGCAAAAATAATATAAAAACAGGGAGGGGGACAAAACATAAGAGACTCTTAAATACAGAGAACAAACAGAGGGTTACTGGAGGGGAGTCGTGGGAGGGGGGATGGGCTAAATGGGTAAGGGGAATTAAGGAATCTACTCCTGAAATCATTGTTGCACTATATGCTAACTAACTTGGATGTAAATTTAAAAAATAAATTTAAATTTTTTTTAAAAAAATGCGTAGATTCAAGAGAAAAATGGGGCAGTAGCTGGAGAAAGCAGGAAGAACTGTCAGAGTTTAATGAAGGTTTGACATACACACACATACACACACACACACACACACACACAGTGAAGGGGAGAGGAAGGAAATGTCAAGTAGAAGCATCCAAGACGGATATAGAATTAAGAAAGTTGCATCAAGGCCATCAGGGAGCGATGTCAGCCCACATCAAGGGAAATTTAGCTAACAAAGGACTTCCATGGCTTCCAGGAATGGACCCATCTTTGTATCCCTGCCTCACTCAGCCACTGGCTGAGAACAGCCGATGGGAAATGCATTTGGCCTTGATGAAACCCAGTGTGGATTGGTTTATGGACTTCTCAGAGGGCAGCAGCTGGGATCCTTGGTCAACCCCTGGATCTGGAGGTCTTCAAGGGGCATTTCCATGGGCATTCCCATAGCTGCCACAAGGTGCAGGTCAGCCAAAGAAAGTAACCTATAGTCTTCAGAGCAAGCCATTCACCCATGCATTTTCTCCTGCCTTCTTCCTTGCCTGCCATGCTCTTTCTTCCATTCTACCACCAAATGAAATTCTACTCATCCTTCAAGGGTCCACACAAGTGCCACCTTCTCCAAGAAGCCTTTTATCTACACTGATGATACTTTGCCTGCCCCTGCATGATAGCATCCTTTTGGATTTACACTAGTTGTCCAAGTCTCATCCCTGGCCTTGAGGATGAGAACTGTTTCATTCCTCTTTATACAAGTAGTTTGTTACGGCAGCTCACATAGATTCACTCACGTACTTATTCAAAAGGATTGCTTTTTTATTTTTATGTACCAGGCACTACACTGGGCCCCACTGGTCTAGAATTGTGCAAGATGGTGAAGGAGCTTACTTTCCAGCCTGGGTGAGGGAACTAGGAGAATGAAAATATTAAGAGTCAAGCAATGTCCCACAGGAGAAAGGGGACAAGAAGGCAGAGTCCTGAGCCAAGGTATCCTGGACTGGTACTATGTTTTTAAAAAATGTACAGCAATAGCATATGAGGTCTTGGGATGCTAAATTTGGGGAGTTGACGTTAAAAACCATCCAGAAGTCAGATTAATGAATTTCAATGACCCCATTGGTTCAGCAAAATTACCAGAAAGCCTCCGTCTACAATGGCTCTGGATGGGCAAAAAAAAAAAAAAAATCTCTGTGCCTGTGTCTTACACTGCCATAAATTTTTATTGGAGCTATGTACAGGCTTTCAGAAACCCCAGGCCAAAGTCAAGAAATTAACAAGTAAATACAAAGCAAAAGCTCTTCTTAAAGTAATTCCCCATTAATAATTATAAAATGCTTAAGAAAACAATCCACTGTGAGTAAAAGTCAGCGAGTACAACAGATGATTAATTCATCAAGAACTTGAGATACTAGAAAAACAATGTAAGAGAAACTATAAAGCAAGTATGCTTAAAGTATAAAAGCATTTCTTTAAGTATTAGAAATATAAGGGAAAAAATTGGACTCTATGAAAAAATGAACCAGCAGATTTGAAAAAGAATGAATCAAAACTTCTACAAATGGAAAATGTTTTCATTAAAATTAAAAAGTGAATGGGCAATGAAACAGCAAATCACCTAAGTTAGATTTGAAAAAAGTGATCAAATATAGCACAGGAAAGTAATAAGGTAGAAAATATGAAACATTAAGAAACCATGGATGATATAATGAGAGGGTCAAACATATGTCTAGTTGGAGTAGAAGCAATATTCCAAGAAGAAATGTCTCAGAATTTGCTCAAATAGATGAAAGACATGAATGTTCAGATTTAATGAGTACGAATCCCGTGCAGAATGAATAAAAATAAACCCACAACAAGAATAGCATATTGAAACTGCAAAACATGAATGCTAAAGAGAAATTCCTTTTTAAAAAAAGAGAGAGAGACACAAAATTTAACATAACTCAGTAGCTATAGTGGAGACCAGAAGACAGTGGAATGTTGTGAAAATCCCAAGGGATGAAAATGTTCAACCTAAAATTCTATACTCACATAAACTTCTATACTTTATTCTGTAATCAACAGTACACAAATTAAAGATATTTTAGGCAAATAAATGCCAACATGATTTATAATTCACAGATCCCCACTCGAAAAGATTCAAAAGGATGTACTTCAGTGAGAAGGAAAGTTGAGGGGCACCTGGGTGGCTCAGTTGGATAAGTGACCAACATCAGCTCAGGTCATGGTCTCGTGATTCTTGAGTTCAAGCTCCCCATTGGGCTCTGTGTTGACAGCCCAGAGCCTGGAGCCTGCTTCAGATTCTGTGTCTCCCTCTGTCTCTGCCCTTCCCCTGCACTCTCTCTCTCTCTCTCTCTCTCAAAAATAAACAAATATCTAATTTTTTTTTAAAAAGAAAGAAAGTTAAACCAAAGGAAGAGTGCAAATACAAGGGGTGAAGATCAGCTAAACAGTTGTTTAAAATTTAGGTAAGTATAAACAAATGTTGGCTGTGAAATTAATAGTAATAATAATAATGACTAATTTAGGATAGTTTAAACCCAAATGGGTTGAAAATGCTTGACAAAAATCACACGTGAACCAGGGTAAATGTGTTCATAGATTTGTTCAAAAAGATGATGAGCACAATAGATCTTGTCAAGATCTTGTTAAATCTTGTTAGGTCAAAGATGCATATTAAAAATCTAAGGGTGCTTAATGCAATGTGTTACTCTGGATTGGATCTCGAAACAAACAAACAAAAAGTACGTAAGTGGAAAAACTGGTAAAATCCAATTAAAATCTAGAGTTTAGTTAATAGTAGTGCATCCCTGTTGCTTTGGGTTTTTTTTTTTTAATTTTAACTAATGTGCCATGGCTTATAAGATGTTAACAAGGAAAACTGAGTGAGGGGTATAAAAAAATTCTCTATTTTATACTTGTAACTTTTATGTCAATCTAAAATTATTCCAGAAAAAAAAATTTATTAAAAAATAGAGAAAAAATTTTAAATGCAAAGGTAACCACTAAAGACTAGAGCAAGAAAGAATAACCTCCAATTAGAAGGCAGAAATATAAAGAAAACTTGGTAAATCAAAATAGGAGGCAGGCAAGAAGAAACATAAATAAGTATTTAAAAAGCATTATGGATAACAAAAAAAATGAATTGGTAGAAATAAATTTAAATATCGGATCGGGAAACAGATGAACAAAAGGGAAGGGAAGGAAAAGTCAGATAAGAACAGAGAGGGAGGCAAACCATAAGAGACTCTTAAATACAGAAAACGAACTGAAGGTTGCTGGAGGGGAGGTGGGTGGGGTGATGGGCTAAATGGGGGATGGGTTTTCCCAAGTAGGAGAGCATTTGTTGGGATGAGCACTGGGTGTTATATGTAAGTGATGAATCACTGAATCCTACTTCTGAAATCATTATTACACTATATGTTAACTAACTTGGATTTAAATAACATTTTAAAACTTAAAAAAATAAATAAATAAAATACATACATACATATATACATATCAGACTGGGGACTAAATAAGGTAAAAGCAAACATCAGTAAATTACCAAACAGAAAAGATGAGCTAATTAATAACATGAAGATCTAGTTCTTTAATCAAGAAAAAATGAAAAGGAAGAAAGGGAGGGAGGAAGGAAGGGAGGAAGGAAATCATTAGGTAAACAAGTATTTTTTTAAAGAGGAGAAAACAAATACACAAAATTAGAAAATCACCACAAATATAGAAGAAACTTGGAAAGCTATGAAGGCATCTACTCAGCTCTATATAATCAACTTTCTTTAAGCACCCAGGTGATAGAATTCTTCCTTTGTCTTCCACATCCTCTCTCTGCCCCCTCCTCCCTGACTTTAATGGACCACATCAAGCCCTCTGGCCTCCCGTCAGTTTTAGGTCCAGCCAAGGAAAGGCATGAGAACAGATTCTTCCCCCAGTTCCCTTCCTCCACCAAAGGACACAGCACATTGGTTTTACTTTTGGATTTAGCAAAGGCAAATTGAAAAGCCAAGAGGCTGATCCCTATATGGGATCACCAAGAGTCCCTATAGGATAACAGGACATCCTCAGGTATTGGACAGACTTGGGGACCAGTTAAATCCACTTCTGTATGTCCTGGTTGTGTGACCTTGGTCGAGTGAGTCCCTTATATCTACCAAATCAGGTGGCTATAAGAGGAAGAAACACACAAAAGAATAGTGGTAATGTATGTAACCCATAGAGATATTTATAAAGGCTCAGAAGAGAAGTCAAGATGGTGGAGAAGTAGGGGGACTGGAATTTCCCTCCTCCCTCAAACACAGCAGTATTGAGGTCAGAACACTTGGAATACCAGGAATACAGGCTGCAGAGTGACAAAAAAATCTCCAGAGATGGAAAGAGACAGCTTGGCAGGACAGAGGTGCATGTATGCGAATTGGGAGGGATAAAAGGGGTGGTGTAAGCATGGAGTAGGGAACCTCTTCAGTGGAAAAACAAAAGGAAGAGAAAGAGAAGCTGTGAAAGTGTGGGATTGTATTTGGACAAGAGAAAGACCTCTCCAGACCATGGACTGGGGAACGAGAAATATGGAAAGAGCCAGTTTCAACTTTGCAAACAGCCTTAGGAACTAAAGACTGGAGTTATCTGGGGTGCAAGACATTCTCTGGACTGAAGCTGGCCGTGTGCTCACGCCTGGAAGGCAGCCACCCCAGGGCGCGGTAGCGATCTCGGGGTGCACTGGGATAGAACAGTCACCTCCCTTGAGTACTATGGAAAGAAGGTATATTGCCCCCCAACCAAGGAAAAAAGACCCTGCAGGTGCCAGCCAGAGACCTTTTGTCAGCGGGGCTAGCCAAGAACCAGGTCCATGGGGTGCGGGATCCTTCAAGAAATCAGGTTTTGAATCCCAGTCCAGTGCCTGGGAGACATGGGAGACTGTGGAGCAGGACAAGCCCATTCTACTCTGTGAGGGCAGCCTGAACAGCCTGGTTTGAGACGCCCTGTCTGGGGAGGAGAGATTGGGGTGTGGCCATTTTTTGCCCCATCACCAACACAGTGGGGCTTCAGGGAGCAGCACACTGGCCCCCAGTGGAGGCAGGACCCACTTACACCATCCCCGCCCCTGGGTGCCTGGTAACGGCTTATCTCCTGGAGCCAAACTGACACTAACCAAACCAGATGGCCCCCCCTCCAGACCAGCATAACCATGGATCCCAGACACCAACAGACAACTGCCCCGTGGTTTTGTACATTAATCTATTTTTCTTCTCTTTCCTCGTCTTTTCCCTTCTTTTTCTTTCTATTATCTTCTTTTTTTTTTTCTTCCTCCTTTGAAATCAGCATCCTAGTGTCTGATTCAAGTTTTGGTCAATCCTTATATATTTTCTTTCTTTCTTTCTTTCTTTCTTTCTTTCTTTCTTTCTTTCTTTCTTCTTTCTTTCTTTCCTTCTTTCTTTTCTTTTCTCTTTATTTCTTTCTTTCTCTGTTCTGGTTGTTTGTTTAATCAAACATTTTTACTCTCTTCTTTTTATACATTTTCTGTATCCTCTTTATTTTCCCATCTCTCTCTCTCTCTCTCTCTCTCTCTCTCTCTCTCTCTGGATTAAGCCTTATAGATTCTTTGATTCTCTGCCTGGCCTTTTTTTTTTTTTTCTGCCCTTGTCATTTCTCTCTTTCTATGGGATAAAGTGTCTTCCTCATTCCTTTTTCCTTTTTTCCAGGGTTACTCCAACAAACAAATCGAAGCACACTTGGTGGAAGGTCCAATCCACCACTACAAGCAGTGAGATAAAGCGGCCAAAGATGCAACAAGACAGTGCACACAACATACTCCAAAGACGCTTCCTGAAGTGTCAGGCCCTGGAAAGTGCATGACACCTTTTTAATATAGTAGTACTCACAGGTCCAGGACACATAACAAGCTACTAAAACACAGAAAAAGGCAGAAAACTAGCCGACGTGATGAAACAGAAGAATTCTCCCAAAAGAAATTCCAGGAAGAGATGACAGTCAGAAAATTGCTCAAAACAGGTATAAACAATGGATCTGAACAAGAATTTAGAATAATAGTCAAAGACTCATAGCTGGGCTTGAAAAAGGCATAGAAGACAGCAGAGAATCTATTCTTGCAGATGAAGGGCCTAAGAAATAGTCACAGTGAATTAAGAAATGCTGTAAGCGAAATGCAAAATAAACTAGATGCAAAATAAACAGCAAGGATAGGAGAAGCAGTGGAGAGAATAGGTAAAATGGAAGATAAAATTATGGAAGATGATGAAGTTGAGAAAAAGAGGGAAAGGAAATTAATAGAACATGAGGGGAGAATTAGAGACCTAAGCGATTCAGTGAAACAAAATAATATCCATATGATAAGAGTTACAGAAGAAGAAGAGAGAGATAAAAGGGCAGAACGTTTATTTGAACAAATTATAGCTGAGAAATTTCCTAATCTGGAGAAGGAAGCAGACATCCAAGTCCAGGAGGCACAGAGAACTCCCTTCAAAATCAACAAAAACAGGTCAATACCACAAAAGTATCATAGTGAAACTGGCAAAATACAAAGATAAAGAGAGAATTCTGAAAGCAGCTAGGGACACATAAGGGTAGTAGCAACCTGTCCACTGAAACTTGGCAGGCCAGAAGGGAGTGGCAGGAAATATTCAATCTGCTGAATAGGAAAAATATGCAACCAAGAATCCTTTATTCAGCAAGGCTGTCATTCAGAATAGAAGGAGAGATAAAGTTTTTCCCAGACAAACAAAAACTCAAGAAGTTCATGACTATTAAATGAGCCCTGCAGGAGATCCTAAGGGGGACTCTGAGTGGAAAGCAACAAAGACTGCAAAGTACCAGAGACATCACCACAAGCATGAAACCTACAGATAACACAATAACGCTAAATCCAGAAACCTACGGATAACACAATGACGCTAAACCCGTATCTTTCAATAATCACTCTGAATGTAAATGGACTAAATACCCAAATCAAAAGACATAGGGCATCAGAATGCATTAAAAAACAAGATCCATGTATATTCTGCCGACAAGAGATTCATTTTAGATCTGAGGACACCTGCAGATTGAAAGTGAGGGGATAGAAAATCATCTATCATGCTACTGATGTCAAAAGAAAGCTGGAATAGCCACACTTCTACCAGACAAACTCGATTTTAAAACAGAGACTGTAACAAGCGATGAAGAAAGGCATTATATTATAATTAAGGGGTCTGTCCATCAAGAAGAGCTAACAATTGTAAATGTTTATGCCCCCAATATGAACACCCAAATATATAAATCAACTAACCACAAACATAAATAAATGTATAGATAACAACGCTGTGATTGTAGGGGACTTTAATACTCCACTTACAATAGTGGACAGATCATCTAGGCAGAAAATCAATAAGGAAACAATAGTTCTGAATGACATTGGGATAGATGGACTTAACAGATATATTCAGAACTTTTCCTCCAAAAGCAGCAGAATACACATTCTTCTCGAGTGCGCATGGAACATTCTCTAAAATAGATCACATACTGGGTCACAAAACAGCCCTTGACAAATATAAAAAGATTGAGATCATGCCATGCATATTTTCAGATCACAATGCTATGAAACTTGAAATCAACCACAAGAAAAAATTTGGAAAGCCTCCAAATACATGGAGGGTAAAAACATCCTCCTAAAGAAGCGATGAGTCAACCAGATTAAAGAAGAAATTAAAAAATACATGGAAGCAAATGAAAATGAAAACGCAACAGTCCAAACCCTTTGGGATGCAGCAAAGGCAGTCCTAAGAGGAAAATACGTTGCAATGCAGGCCTATCTCAAGAAGCAAAAAAGGTCCCAAATATAGAACCTAACTCACAACTGAAGGGACTAGAAACACAACAGCAACGAAAGCCCAAATCCAGCAGAGAAGAGAAATAATAAAGATTAGAGCAGAAATAAACAATATAGAATCAAAAAACCCCAGCAGAACAGATCGATGATCTAAGAGCTGACTTTTTGAAAGAATAAACAAAATTGAGAAAACCCTAGCCAGACTTCTCAAAAAGAAAAGAGAGAGGACCCAAATAGATAAAATCACAAATGAAAGAGGAGAGATCACAACCAACACCACAGAAATACAAACAATTATTAGAGAATACTATGAAAAATTATATGCCAACAAACTGGGCAGTCTGGAAGAAATGGACAAATTCCTATACACCCACACATTACCAAAACTCAAAAGGGAAGAAAGAGAAAATTTGAACAAACACATGACCAGCAAAGAAATTGAATTGGTTATCAAAAATCTCCCAACAAATAAGAACCCTGGGCCAGATGGCTTCCCAGGGGAATTCTACCAGACATTTAAAGCAGAGTTAATACCTATTCTTCTTAAGCTGTCCCAAAAAGTAGAAACAGAAGGGAAGCTTCCAGACTTTTTCTATGAAGCTAGCATTACCTTGATTCCCAAACCAAAGACCCCATCAGAAAAGAGAATTACAGGTCAATATCCCTGATGAACATGGATACAAAAATTCTCAACAAGATACTAGCAAATAGAATTCAACAGTATATGATCCATGATCCAGTGGGATTCATTCCTGGCTGCAAGGCTGATTCAATATTCGCAAGTTAATCAATTTGATACATCACATTAACAATAGAAAGGATAAGAACCATATGATCCTGTCAATAGATGCAGAAAAAGCATTTGACAAAATGCAGCATCCTTTCTTGATAAAAACATCAAGATAGGGATAGAAAGAACATATCGTAACATCATAAAAGCCATATATGAAAGATCCAGAGCTAATATCATCCTCAATGGGGAAAAGCTGAGAGCTTTCCCCCTGAGATCAAGAACACAGCTGGGATGTCCTTTCTCACCACTGTTGTTTAACATGGTGTTACAAGTCTTAGCATCAGCAGTCAGACAACAAAATGAAATAAGAGGCATCCAAATTGGCAAAGTAGAAGTCAACCTTTCACTTTTCACAGATGCCATGATACTCTACATGGGAAATTCAAAAGACTACACCAAAAAACTGCTAGAACCGATACATGAATTCAGTGAAGTCTAGGATATAAAATCAACGCACAGAAATCAGGTGCATTTCTATACCCCAATAATGAAGCAACAGAAAGAAAAATCAAGAAATTCTTCCCATTTACAATGCACTGAAAACCATAAAATAGCTAGGAATAAGCCTAACCAAAGACGTGAAAGATCTGTATGCTGAAAACTATAGAAAACTTATGAAAGAAATTGAAGGAGACACAAAGAAATGGGAAAACATTCCATGCTCATGGATTGGAAGAACAAATATCGTTAAAGTGTCAATATTACCTACACAATCTACACATTCAGTGTAATCCCAATCAAAAGTGCACCAGCATTCTTCTCAAAGCTAGAACAAATAATCCTAAAATTTGTATGGAACCACAAAAGACCCCAAATAGCCAAAGTAATGTTGAAAAAGAAAACCAAAGCTGGAGGCATCACAATCCCGGACTTCAGTTTCTACTACAAAGCTGTAATCATCAAGATAGTATGGTATTGGCACAAAAACAGACACATAGACCAATGGAATAGAATAGAGAACCCAGAACTGGACCCACAAATGTATGGCCAACTAACTATCTTTGACAAAGCAGAAAAGAATATCCAATGGAAAAAAAGACAGTCTCTCTAGCAAATGGTGCTGGGAGAACTGGACAGCAACATGCAGAAGAATGAAACTGGACTCCTTTCTTACACCCTACCCAAAAGTAAGTTCAAAATGGATGAAAGACCTAAGTGTGAGACAGGAAACCATCAAAATCCTAGAGGAGAAAACAGGCAGCAACCTCTTTGACTTTGACCACAGCAACTTCTTACTTGATATGTATCTAAAGGCAAGGGAAATAAAAGCAAAAATGAACTATTGGGACCTCATCAAGATAAAAAGCTTCTACACCACAAAGGAAGCAATCAATAAAACTAAAAGACAACCGATGGAATGGGAGAAGATATTTGCAAATGGCATATCAGATAAAGGGTGAGTATCAAAAACTCTATAAAGAACTTCATAAACTGAACACCAAAAAACAAATAATCCAGTGAAGAAACGGACAGAATACATGAATAAATACTTTTCCAAAGAAGACATCCAGATGGCTAACAGATATATGGAAAGATGCTCAACATCGCTCATCATCAGGGAAATACAAATCAAAACAACATTGAGATACCACTTCACACCAGAGTGGCTTAAATAAACAACTCAGGAAACAAACAACAGATGTTGGTGAGGATGTGGAGAAAGAGGAACCCTCTTGCACTGTGGGTGGGAATGCAAACTGGTGCAGCCACTCTGGAAAACAGTGTGGAGCTTCCTCAAAAAATTAGAACTAGAATTACCCTATGACCCAGCAATTGCACCACTAAGAGTTTATCCAAAGGATACAGGAGTGCTCATTCATAGGGGCACATGTACCCCAAGGTTTAAAGCAGCGTTATTGACAATAGCCGAATTATGGAGAGAACCCAAATGTCCATCAATTGATGAACGGATAAAGAAGATGTTGCATATACATACAATGGAATACAACTTGGCAATGAAAACGAATGAAATCTTGCCATTTACAACAACGTGGATGGAATTGGATGGTAGTCAGTCAGAGAAAAACAGATATCATATGTTTTTGTTCATATGTGGAATTTGAGAAACTTAAAGGAAGACCATAGGGGAAGGGAAGGAAAAATAAGTTACAGAGAGGGAGGCAAACCATAAGAGACTCTTTTTTTGTGTGTATTTTTTTTTCCTAATGTTTATTTATTTTTTGAGAGAGCACAAGCAGGGGAGAACAGAGACAGAGAGAGATACAGAATCCGAAGCAGGTTCCAGGCTCCCAGCTGTCAGCACAGAGCCCCACGCAGGGCTTGAACCCATGAACTGTGAGATCATGACCTGAGCCAAAACTGGACACTTAATGGACTGAGCCACCCAGGCGCCCCAAACCATAAGAGACTCTTAAATAAAGAGAACAAACCAAGGGTTGATGAGTGTGGGGGGTTGGGTAGGGGGCGGGGAAAATGGGTGATGGGCATTGAGGAGGGCACATGCTGGGTTGAGCCCTGGGTGTTGTATGTAAGTGATGAATCACAGGAATCTTCTCCTGAAGCCAAGACCACACTATATACACTGTATGTTAGCTAACTTGACAATAAATTATGAAAAAAATTTTAAATTAAATTAAGTTTTACAAAAAGGCTCAGGAGATAACATAAGTAGTCAGTACATATGATAATATGGTGCTTTCATAGTAATTCTTTTTTACCACCTCAGTCATTTTGTTCTTATTCCCTATCCATTCCCTTTCCTAAGGGATTAAACTATGGATAATGATGAAGGCATAGAAAATTGACAAGACCATAAAGAAGAAAAAAACAGGAGCCAGATTCTCTGGAAATGTCATTGTTCCCATGATCATCATGTGCGTATAGAAAGGCTATGAGCCATTGATTCATTAGAATCCAGCAAGGAGAGCCTACCTAAGGTCTTGGTCCTCAGTGTATGCATGGTTACACTCAAAAGCTAAACGAAAACATGTGAACATTTGGGGGATCAGGTTTGTTGCAAATTGATCTTTTTGTCATTCTGACACAGAGAATGAATGTGCGAATGAACGAACAGGTGAATGAATGAACACACGGGGGAATGAATGAATGAATGAATGAGCCAGTAAACAGTTGATACAGGACATTGATAAAAGGCCGGCAGAGAACAAACACCCCACGTGCTCTGACAGTTCTTTCTAAACTAGGAAAGACAGCCATCTGCACGCAACTGATTATTTCACTGTGCTTTTGGCACAGGACAGGAATGAAGGAGTTCTGATAATCATTCCTCTTCATCCTCATTATTTTTTACTTTTTCCCCACCGTTTTCATCATTTCTGGCAATGTCCAATATTTCCAGCGTGCCCAGCTCTGATTGGTGAATTACTCACAAACAGAAGGTACAGAGGCACCTCTCTGTAGAGTGAGAGTTTGATTCTCCGTTTTATTTTTTCTGTTTAGGCTTTTAGGTGATTTTAGGCCTTCACCAAGAGGAGGCGAAGCACAGAGCAGCAGCTCTGGGGAAGGAACTGGAGTGACCCTGTTCATCTCTCCGGGCGCCACATCAGGAGGTGGCCTCATTCACATCACCCAACACTGCAGGCTGCACCCCGCACGTCTGCTCCTGCCTCGCACCACCGTGGAGCGCTGTGGACTCTTTTTCTTGTCCAGATCACAGACCTTAAAGATCTCAGAACCCCAGGACCATCCAGCTCCAAGGATGAAGCTCAAAACCCACTTTTTCCTCCGAGGTGAACTTTCCTCGTAAAACTAAATGAAGCCTCATAAAATAATTTCCTTCCATGACTCAAAAGTATCATCGCCATAACACACACAGAAATCTGGCAAGCTCCCCTTTTTAATCACGTCTCATGATATAAAAGGGAATTATTTCTTTAAACCACCTCATGTCTCCCCAATGTATTTACAGTGTGAGTCACTTCATCCAGGGGTATTTGCAGTAATAAAATATTTGAGAAGAAAAAATAGAAGTCTCCTCCCATCTCCTGGGGGTTTCCCTCTGAAAAACTTGTTTCTATCAGTGTCTAGAAGGCTGCCCTTCCACGTTCCTGTGTACCACGTTTGAGTCTGATGGGGACACAGAGTCTTGACTCAGAGGGCATTTAACAGTTTAAACTATATTTGAAATGTTTTCCTGTTTGCCAGACCCTAGTTTTGATCCTTTTTCTTTTAATTATGCCAGTCTACAGGTTAGCGAGAGAAATGATGCCAGGGATCCTGTCATCTTTTAGGTACAACACAAAAGAGTTTTGCTTTTTTGTTTATTTCCACTTATTTTTCTTCTCTCCCATGTTTTCCCCCAACATTTGGATCTGCCCAGGAAGAGCTTTGTATCTCACTAAGCAAAATTCTTTCCTATTTTACTATAGTCCAATATATATACATATTGCATTTTAAAAGATGAATTTTGCAAAAAGTGAGCTAAAAGAATTTACGCATCTTGAGCTCGGTGCTTTTTTAACAATGAAATTTAAACCACAGGGTAATGCAATGTATACAATCCAGAAGAAGCAAGACCTGTCATGACTGGGTCCATCCTTCTCCAATCTCGCCTCCCTTTGTGCTCAGCAAGAGCTATTTGAGTCTGTGTTGGCTTTATGAACCGTAAGCTCCCAAAAGGAAGACTTGCCCAAGTTCTGGAGCCTGAATTCTGTGTCACACACCTTCCTACCACTCATGCAGTGATCTTTTCTTCCCTCCGTACATTGCTTTGGGCCAGTCCCCCCTTCAATCGCCCAGCTCTGTAGCTCCCAAGAGCTTTAAAAAAAAAAAAGACTCCCACTAACCCCATTATTAGTATTAACATTAATCACATTGGCACTGTGGAATCTTCTGCAGGGTGGAAGGTTCTGAAGGGTAGGTTTCTATGTGGGAGCTGTGACCAGGAGTGCTGAGTGCAGGAGGAAAAATCAGAGAGGTGTCCCCAGGGGGATTAATATCCTCCTAAATTTATTTATTTATTTTTCCTCTTAAACTTAAGTGAGGAGAATTTCCCCAGTGGGGAAAGGCATAGGCCTTCGAGTTAGCCAGACCTGGATAAGAATCCTGGTTCTGACACTTATTAGCTATAATCCTATGCAAGTTACAAGCTTCTCTGAACATCAGTTTCCTCCTCTGTGAAATGGAAATAAAATTAATCCCCATAGGGGATTGTATGAAACAATTCATGTCTCACCTTTACTTCTGCAGGTCATACTCTCTAATACATATCAGGTGTTCAATAACAAATATTAATTTCCTTCCTCTTTTCTGGAACTTGCACCCCTTTTCCATTGGCTACTTGATGAGCCAACTTTTTTTTATTGTACAATTTTTTTAAGTTTGTTTATTTTGAGACAGAGAGAGCAGGAGCCAGGGAGGGACAGAGAGAGAGAGAGAGAGAGAGAGAGAATCCCAAGCGGGCTCTGCAAAGTCAGCACACAGCCCAACATGGGGTGGGAACCCACAAAACCACGAGATCATGACCTGAAGCGAAATCAAGAGTCGGATGCTCAACCGACTGAGCCACCCACGTGCCCCTTGATGAGCTAACTTCTTTTTTTTTTTATGTTCATTTATTTTTGAGAGAGAGACAGACAGACAGACTGTGAGTGGGGGGAGGGGCAGAGAGAGAGGGAGACGCAGAAACTGAAGCAGGCTCCTGGCTCCCAGCTGTCAGCACAGAGCCCCGAAGCAGGGCTTGAACTCACGAACCGTGAGTCATGACCTGAGTTGAAGTCGGGTCGGACGCTCAACCGACTGAGCCACCCAGGTGCCCCTTGGTGAGCTAACTTCTAACACGGACACTGCACTTTCTCTCACATTATCATCTCTGAACAAAACATATTTCCAACCTACTTTTAGAATGTGTTTAAGGATTGGCCTCACTAACCCAATGCCCCTTCCCAGGTGTTGGTTACAACAAAAGCCAGCATCATTTTTCTAGCCAAATAAAGAAAAAAACCTTCTTGGATGTCAGTTCAATCCATTGGTCATTTAGGGAGCCTGTAATCGTGCCAGGCATTGGGCTAAGTACTTGGGAAGCAGAAATGTCTTGAAGACGTTATAATGAGAGAAACTCATATTCCAAAATAACATCAAGCATCCCCATTCCTTTCCTCACTGAATGAATCACATCCAGTATCCTCAGTTAGAGCCTTTGGAGAAACGTAAGATATGAAAAGAAATGAAAAGATAATCTTGTATGGGGCTGTTGGTTGGCAAGTGATGGGAGCAGGTGGGGAGATGCTACAATGGATCCAACTCGCCTTTTATTCCCATTGATGCAGTGAGCATCTTGACGTGTTTAGGAAGGTAAAATATATCACGTGCAGCCGAAAAAATGTATGAGCATAGAAGTTTCCACCCTCTTTCCTCCCTTCCCCTTGCAGAACCAAAGAAGAGAGAGAAGTGGAGCCTATAACATGGCATCATATTTAAGGGAGAAAAACCCAATGACAGAAGAGAAGGAAGGAAGAGGCATTACGTGGATTGTTTGTAAAGGGTCCCATTCTGTGTGTTAATCTCTAAGGAGAATATGTCCAAATTTAATATCTTTCCAAAGAATTCTATATCGAGGGGCTTTAAGAAATCTAACCTAACAGTGAGGTTTGCCAGTTTATGATAAGTTGGCAAAAGTATGGAGAACTCAGGCAAACACCAATATTAAGGTTAAAAAGGAGCATCGTACTTTCTGTGGTGATATCATCCATGGTATGGAGCAAGGAGGAAACACGTTATTTGTATTTGTTTGAGGTGGAGCTGCTACAAACCAGTCTTTGGAGCAAGCAAGAAGGAAGAAAAATGAGATAGTAGATGCTTTCCATCATATGATGGCTGGACCCCAGATGGTGTCGGCCCACATCAGACCCTGCCCTTGAATGTGACTTTTCGATACCAAGGCCCGGAGGTCCTGCTTGCTTTGTATTATGGTGGAACAGTGTCTTGTCTTGATCAAAGGCCTTCTCTGTCTTGCACTTCTGCCTTAGATTTAGATTCGAGAAGATTCTGGGGAGCACAAACAATTTTCTGATATTCTTCCAGGGCCTCAACAGGCCCTTTTCTTTCTCCTGCCCTTCGGCAGAAGTCTTCTGAGATTATTACTGAAGCTGGAGCTCTCCAAAAGGGATTTTGACCAAAATGAACTGGCTGCTTCGGACACACGATGACCAAGAGGCTGGCATCCTATGGAAGTGCTACAGTTGGATGCCGGGCCCTTCCTAACCACCAAGGCATTTCATTGCACAACTTGGCTATTTTCAAACTTTTTAACTGTTAACTCTTTCTTGCAGTGTCTTGACTACATCAAGCTTTGTCTTTCCCTGCTTCTTTTTGGAAAAAAAAAAAAAAAAAGACTGAAGACGATAGACTATAACAAGACCATAGGCTGTAACCCCAAACAAAAGGGCTTGGTTTTTTGGCCTCTGTAGATGGGGCAGACAGTCATGTGTTGTCACCATGAGGTAAGCTGGGCTATGGGAGGTTCATGGTTCTGCACTTATACCGATGGTCAGCCCAACACACTTTTCTTCTCCCTGTTTTTGATATATTTTGCAATTGATACAGTCTGTAGGTCTGGTATTACTTCAACTATTCCTGCCTTTTAGGTGCCTTATTCTCCCATACACGGACCTGGTCATCTATTCACACTGCTATGGACTGAATGTTTGTGTCCCTGCAAAATTCATATGCTGAAATCTAACCCCAATGTGATGATCTTAGGAGGTGTGGCCTTTGGGAGGTGATTAAGTCATGAGGGTAGAGCCCTCAAAAATAAAAGAGGCCCCAGAGAGCTTTCTAGTCTTTTCCACTACATGAGGACACAGTAAGAAGACACCATCTATGAACCACAAAGTGGTCCTCACCAGACACGGAATCTGCTGGTGGCTTGATTGTGTACTTCCAGCCTCGGGAGCCATGAGAAATAAATTTCTGTCATTTTTATAAATCACCCAGCCTGTGGCATTCTGTTAAAACAGCCCAAATGGACTAAGATATACACATGCATTATTATCACATGGGTGACGGCGATGTGACTCAGAAAACTTACACAGCATGGGACAGCCCAGGACTATGGAGCAGGGGCAGAGCAGCAGCTTCCCCATCAGTAGGAAAAGCTCCCAAATTTCACCCTAAGACACTGTGCTGTTGCCAAAAACATCATTGGATAGGGGTACAGATGCCACAGGATCACTGAAGAGTCTTGCCTTTGTCATTCCCAAGGGAAGGATTATATTCTCCTGGCTGATACTGTATTTACGTTGTTTTATTGGCTGTTTGCAACATCTGACAATCAACGGAATTGACTTTACTGTCAAGACAGAAGGGTGTTTGAGGGATGACTAATGCTTTAAGTGGCCAATTCATCAGTGAATGGTTTTTAATCTTAATCTTCTCCATATAACTTCATGTCTGTAGAGACTTAAATAGAAAGGACATTAGATTGAGGATGCCTTTAATCTAGAAAAGTGATTGATTGATTGATAGCCATTAATAGGCCATAAAGTGCCTTAATGCCCTTGGTCTGTAGCAGCCACTGTCAACATTAAAAAGTACTCCCTTCCGTGAGAAGTGTCTCTCATACTCCAACTGGAATTTTGTACCAGTGCTGTTTGTCATTGTGGTGGCTTATAATGAATGGAAACATGTTTCTAAGTAAGTCTTCCTCTTGCACAATTTTTAAAAATTAATTTTAAGGCTTCTGTGCCAGGTAAACAACTTGTCTCAAACATGTTTTTCATCCTTCAAAACTATTTCATAATTCTACATTTTTGTAATGTTCACTGGGAGAGGCAGAGAGGGGGAAAGTCTTTCATAGGAGAAAAATAACCATTTTTCCCATTTGCCTTTCCTGGACTTTCACGTCTCTCTTCCAAGGTAGTGGCCCTACTGCTTTCTCCCTCCCCTTGTCCCCATTCTGTCTCCTCTCCTCATCATGATCAGCTTCTCAAAAATGAACGTTGGGACCTCATCAAGATAAAAACTTCTGCACCGCAAAGGAAACAATCAACAAAACTAAAAGGCAACCGACAGAATGGGAGAAGATATTTGCAAATGACATATCAGATAAAGGGTTCATATCCAAAATCTATAAAGAACTTAGCAAACGCAACACCCAAAAAACAAACAATCCAGTGAAGAAATGGGCAGAAGACATGAATAGACACCTTTCCAAAGAAGACATCCAGAAGGCAAATAGACACATGAAAAGATGCTCAACGTCACTCATCATCAGGGAAATACAAATCAAAACCACAGTGAGATACTACCTCACACTGGTCAGAGTGGCTAAAATGAACAACTCAAGAAACAACAGTTGCTGACAAGGATGTGGAGAAAGGGGAACGAACCCTCTTGCACTATGGATGGGAACGCAAACTGGCGCAACCACTCTGGAAAATGGTGTGGAGGTTCCTCAAAAAATTAAATATAGAATTACCCTCTGACCCAGCAATTGCACTACTAGGAACTTACCCCAAAGGATACAGGAGTGCTGATTAGAAGGGGCACATGCACCCCAATGTTTAATGCAGCCCTATCAACAATAGCCAAATTATGGAGAGTCTAAATGGCCATCAACTGATGAATGGATAATATATAGATATAGGTATAGGTATAGGTACAGATACAGATATAATGGAATATACTTGGCAATGAAAAAGAAAGAAATCTTGCCATTTGCAACAACACGGATAAAACTGGAAGGTATTATGCTAAGCAAAATAAGTCAGTCAGAGAAAGACAGAGATCACATGATTTCACTTATATGTAGAATTTGAGAAACTTACCAGATGATCATAAAGGAAGGGAATGAAAAATAAGAAAAACACAGAGGGAGGCAAACCCTAAGTGACTCTTACATACAGAGAACAAACTGAGGGTTGATGGGGTGGGGAAAATAGGTGACGGGCATTGAGGAGGGCACTTGTTGGGATGAGCACTGGGTGTCTTATGTAAGAGATGAATCACTGGATTCTACCCCCAAAGCCAAGACTACACTGTATGTTAACTAACTTGAGAATAAATTAAAAAATAAAATAAATAAAATAAAATAAAATAAAATAAAATAAATAAAACAAAATAAAATAAAACAAAATAAAACAAAACAAAACAAAATAAAACAAAACAAAATAAAACAAAACAAAATAAAACAAAACAAAATAAATAAAAAAATAAATAAAATAAAATAAAACAAAATAAAATAAAATAAAATAAAATAAAATAAAATAAAATAAAATAAAATATTATTTACATATTTAAAAATATATATATCAGCTTCTGGCCTTAACATGCTGGCCTTTTCTCCCAAACAGCAGAAGACCGTCAGCACTTTCTGCTCAGGCTGTGGTATTTGGGCTCCTGCTACTCAACAGACCACTGTTACAGGGCAATGGTGGCCGTGATGACACCTTGGAAGACAATCCTGTCTTTGTCACACCTTCCATGTCAGTTCACCTTTGCATAGTCTAGGTGACTTACGTGCCGCTCATCTGTTCTGGAAAGTTCGTAAAGTCCTTATTCCTCCTCAGGTAGAAAAGTATGTCTTGTACAAAAAAAAAAAAAAAAGCAAATCCAAAGAAGTTCAAGATCCATTTCTGGTAGAAACAGACACCCCATGACACTGAAGTGATTTAAGTAGAGGCTTAACTTGGGTCAATCAGTGCTTCTACCTGAACTTCCTACACTGTGAACAATTGAAACCGTGAATCCTCTGAGCCAGAGCGGCTGGCAGGTGAGCTGGAGACTCAAATCTACACCGGGGCTCCGTGCTTCCTCAGCAGTGGGCCTTGGCACAAACTCACGTGCACACGTGTGACACGCACGTGCATGCACGCACACACAACGCACGGTGAAGGTTGAAGGTTTCCAAATGTTTTCATTTATCCTCCTTTAGGTTCATTCCAGGATAAGAATTCTAGTAAAGCTGTAGTGAACGTTAATATGATTGTACACATACACACACATCTAGATAATATTTAGAGCAAAATCAAATATTTACATAATAAATAACTACCTGCCTGGTGGCAAACAACATATTTTGCCATGACTGGAAATAAGAGAGCAAATTTGCCTTTCTGACCTCTGCTGACCCAATACACAAAGGATTTCTTTCTCCTGAACAAAGACCTCATCCATGACCTTGCTCTTGAAGATATAGCCGGTTGCCGACAACTGAAGAGAGGAGTGGCCCCTTGTTTCCTGTGTGCCTGCGTGAACACCTCCTCCCAGGTCACCAGGATCTTCCTTGCCTGCCTCTCTCTTCTTTGGCAGAGTCACCTGTCAGTGGCCACGTGGCCCGGCTTCATGGAGAAGATGCCGCAAAGGCTGATGAATTGCATCGTTATCACTGTGGTGCCCCCCGCGCCTGGGGAACTGGACAAGTCTGTACATTGCAAAATAAATCAACCTAATGAGCAGCCCTTTGAGTCAGCCACAGTGGACTCGGCCCAGGCCAGGCTGAGGGCGCCTCACAGGGTGCGGATCCTAACGTCCCAGGGCTTGCCAACTCTCAGTTACAGCAGCCGTCAGTCCCACTGAGGCCGAGCCACGTCCTTCTTTTCCTCCCACCACTGCCTGATCCTTTGCTTAACTCGCACAGTGTGGTCCCGCCTCCCCAGAAACGTGAAAAGGCCAGCAGAGGACCTAAACCCTTCTGGTCTCTCCGCTGGTACCTCCACAGCTCTCGGCTTCCTCCCGCATTCCTTCCTTTCCACAGTATCTGTGCATTTGTCCCACAGGCGTGACTGCAACTGCCAACAAATGAGAACGATAGATTCATGGGTACGTAGCGTGTGCGAAAATAGTGAGCACAGATAGGGAAGCATCTGGCCGTGTTATCTCCATTTGTCTGCCAATTGTTAGCTAAAAGCCCGCCCGAGGCAGGTTGGAACTGCATGTTCCAGAGTGAGATTGCATGACTTCTCCAGATTCACGTAAAGAGAAACTGGCAGAGCCAAGGCGCAAACCCAAGTCTGATTCCAAATCCAGCGTCCCTTTCACCATACGATGCTCTACGTTTTTTCTTTAGTTTCTAGTTAAGGTGAAATTCACCATCTTAACGCGTGAAATCCAGTGGCTTTTGGCATAGGCCCGATGTTACGCAACCACCGTGTTTCTCAAGTTCCAAAACATTTTCATCACCCCAAACCGCTGGTGGCGACCATTAGCCTGTTTTCTTTCTCTCCGGATTACTTTTGCTGGGTATTTCATATAAAAAGCGTCAGACAATAAGTAACTTTTTGTGTATGTCTTGGTTCACTTAGCATCATTTTTTGAGGGTCACCTGTGCTGTAGAATGTATCAGCACTCCATCCCTTCGTATGATTGAAGCATTCCCTTGCGTGTCTATGCCACAACTTGTCTATCCATCCTTCCACTGATGGACACCCGGATTGTTTCCACCTTTTGGCTATTGTGACTCATGCTGCTGTGGGTGTGCATGTACACATAGGTTTGAGCCCCTGTTTTCAGTTCTTTGGGTGTATGCCTAGAAGGGGAATCGCTGGGCGGTATGGTAATTCTATGTTTAACTTTCCAGGGAACCACCAAACCGTTTTCCACAGTGGCTGAAAAATTTTATATTCCCACCGGCAGTGAATGGGGGGGGGGGGGGATCCAGTTTCTCCACATCCTCTCCAACAACTATCATCTTCCTTTCTTTAACTTCTTTTGTTGTTATAGTTACCCTAGTGGGTGTGAAGCGGTATCTCGTCTGGTTTTGATGTGCATTTCCCTAGTGACTACTGATGTTGAACATCTTCTCGTGGGCTTGTTGGCTATATAGTTCTTTGAAGAACTGTCTATTCAAGCCCTTGCCTCTTTTAATTGGATTATTTGTCTTTTTTTTTTTTTTAATGTTTATTTTTGAGAGACAGGGAGAGACAGTGTGAGCAGGGGAGGGGCAGAGAGAGAGCGGGGGAGACACAGAATCTGAGTCAAGTTCCAGGCTCTGAGCTGTCAGCACAGAGCCTGATGCAGGGCTCGAACTCATGAGCCGTGAGATCATGACCCGAGCCGAAGTCGGACACTTAACCGACTGAGCCACCCAGGCTCCCCTATTTGTCTTTTTCTCACTGAGTTGTAGGACTTCTTCATATTCTGAATGCTAGGCCCTTATCAAATATGCCACTTGAAAATATTTTCTCCTATTCTCTATTCTGTCTTTTCCCTTTCTTGATAATGTCCACACTTTTAGTTTTGAAGAAGTCCAATTATCCAATTTTTTTTTCTTGTTGCTCATGCACTAAGAGCATCATTGTACTTCTTTTTTACCCGAAGTACCTAGATTAACACCATACACTTAGCAGGAAGTAAATAATATGTGTTTGCCAAATGGTTTCCTGCATCTATTGGCTGAAGAGAATGATAACTGACTTTCCATCCAACTCAAACATTCTAGAACTCTAAGGCTGTTTGCAGTCACATTTCAGAAATACTATAATTTCCCAAAACCAACAGATGGTTTCTCATTGTGCTCTTAGAAAAAAAAATCATAAAAATATACATTAGTTTTGATATATGTCTTTTTTACATGTCTACATGGTATACATGTTTACATTGTACACATAAGGCTTTTTGTGTACGTGGTACACGTTTTACGTGTTTACATGATATGTGTTTTTTAGTGGTATATATGTTTTTACATGTTTTACATGGTATACATGTTTTCCATTGTAGGAAAGAAATGGCAAGTTGTTGGTCTCTTTAGCTTAGGAATCTTCGATGTCTTTTTTGTTGTTCTTGGCTACTCAACAGCTCTGACCTCTCAGTACACTTTTCTCAGGCATAAATCATGAGAGGGAGGGAGGAACCTGAACATTTAATTGTGTTATAATTGCTCTTGGGCCGCCATGCCACCTCCAGCTTATTATTCCCAAGGAAATGATACCATTTCACTCTTTCTGTGGTGATTTATGGCTGTGCTGTGCAGGAAAGTAATTTATGTGGCTAATAAATCCAAGATGAGTTTCCCAGGTACACGGAGAAGACTGTTAGCATTTGCATTGTCCTTTGTTATTCTCCAGCCTCAAGTGGATTCTCCATCCTCAAGCCCATTATCATGGACAATGATTACTGCCAAGAACCAGCTCTACCCTCCGTGGTGACACTACAACTCCAGTCAAAGCTTCACTTGACTTTCTAGCACAATTCTTATGCTGATCATGGTTAAAGATCCCATGGCTTCTAATCGAATGCCCAGACTGGAACGCTCATGTCCACATCTGCTAGTTCTTTAAAAAGTGGTTTCTCAATTATTTGTGCAAACTAATTCAAATAATATACTGCTTCATCTTCAGGGCAGGGAAACATACACATTGTATAACTATCAGTCCTTTTGCAAATAATGAGGAAAAAAATCTAGTCAGTGGGATCTAGGGAAGATGTAAGAAACAGTTGTAAGGTAAAGCATTATACTTGAGATATGCAAAGCCAGATATAGAGAAATATTTCACAAAATCCTTATCATTCATTCTTCAGGAGATAGAGTCCCTCATATAACACTGAATGTATTCTTAGACCTGTACTAATCACATTTGAATGTCAGCAGAGGGATTTCTAATCTAAAACAACACAGGAAAACATAAAACATACCAGCAAAAAAAGAAAGAAAGAAAAAGAAAAAACTCTTTGCACCTAAGTTTCCTCGTCTTTAAATGGGGTTAACAATAGCATCTATTGCACAGAGTTGTTGAGTGAATGTATGTAACACATTTTTAAAAAATGACTAGCAGGGGTGCCTGGGTGGATCAGTTGGTTAAGCGTCCGACTTTGGCTTGGGTCATGCTCTCGTGGTCTGTGAGTTCGAGCCCCGCGTCAGGCTCTGTGCTGACAGCTTAGAGCCTGAAGCCTGCTTCAGATTCTATGTCTCCCTCTCTCTCTGTTTCTCACTGCTCATGCTCTGTCTCTCTGTCTCTCTCTCTCAAAAATAAACATTAAAAAAAATGACTAGAACAGAATAAGTACTTCATAAATTTTGGCTACTATTTTTAATCCCTTACCTTAGTAGTATAATAGAGTAGAAAAAATAAAGATGGAAGGGGACCCATTTTTTAATGTCTATGTATTTATTTTGAGAGAGAGAGATAGTGAGAGTGAGCACGAGAAGGGAGAGGTGGAGAGAAAGGGAGAGAGAGAATCCCAACTAGAATCTGCACAGTCAGCACAGAGCCCAACACGGGGCTTGGTGCCACCAACCATGAGATTGCGACCTGAGCCAAGATCAAGAGTCCATCGCTCGACCGACTGAGCCACTGAGGTGCCCCAGGAGGTGGCCCTTTTGAACCGCAGTTCGTCCGTCTTTCTTCTGCACCCATGTTTTCGTTGGGTGTTTTTTGTTCCGTCTCTAGAAAGGCTTCCCTCTTGTGTACGTGTGTGTGTGTGTGTGTGTGTGTGTGTGTGTGTGTGTGCACCAGCTAAAGTATACATGCACACCATAATAACAGGAATGAGTAAGTGATTCTGACAAGTACATCTGACCAGAGCGGCCAAATACTGGAGATACTAGAATTTATAGCCAGTTCAATCAGCAACAACTAGGAAAACAATTTCCTTAAAATCAATCACATGTGTTGTATTTCGTAATACTTCACCACTGTCTCCAGTCTAGCACTTACCATGTGGTGCTGACTCCTCTAGTGTCTCTCTCGATACCCAGCTTTGCTCCACCCCAGAGGGAGACAGAAAACCTGTCTTATACTTCCCGGTATCTCAAACCCACACAAGCACACAAAATGGCTGGATGAACAAGTGAAATGAGCAAGTAGGAACTGTTTCTGAAATCGGTCACTGCTGCTGACGTGGTAGAACTTCTAGCCATATTCATTGGAGAAATCCCTTTATGCCTGAAAAGTACTTTTCCCCAGCTTCCTACAGAATCAGACTCCCAAGTTGCCGAATTAGAAATGGGAGAACACTGGAGTGTTGGGAAAATGACTAATTTTTAGTAGAATAAGGAGTCAGAATGAGCTTTAGGAGTCATCTAACCTAGCCAGCTGACTTTATAAAAGGAGGAAATAAGGCCGAGAGAAGTGAAGTGCTTCGCTTAAGGTCACACAGCTAGTTAGCCTCAGAGCTGGAAACAGAACCTGTAATATCACACACATGTAACTGAACATCCTCGATCCATTATGGGCTAAGAAACTTCCTTTCCTTTTATAACTGGCTTTCCCATGACACAATCCTAATGTTTTTCCCCACCTGTAAAAATCCTCAAAGAATCAACTTGGCAAATTATATTTACCAACTTGGCATTTATGTTGTGCATTCAAATAAGCAAAATTGAATGGGAACTCACAAGTGGGAGAGCATGCTGGCCAATTACCTTTAAAAAAAAAAAAAAGCAGAAATAATAAAACCTGCTTCCATTTCAATGAAGGAATTGGAGCTGTAAAAAGTCCAAGCATCCTTGTGAACGTAACGAAGTCAAAAACAGAAACGATTAACACAACAAAAAGCTGAGACTTCAGGAAATGTCTGGCCGACCACCGGAGGGAAGAGTCGCCCCTTGGAGGCAGGGGTGTCTGATTTAACAAATAAAAATACAGACACCCAGATAACCTTGACCTTCAGATAAAAGATGGATAATTTTTAGTCCCAAATATTGCCTAGGACATACCTGTACAAAAAAATTATTTATTATTTATCCGGAATTCAAACTTAAGTAGGCATCATGCATTTTTATCTGGCGATGTCATTCGAAGGGAAAGTGGCACTTCACACAGGGGGGCTGCGGTCCTGTCTTGATTCCCTATGCCTAGGGACACGTTACTCTCCTGAGAGAGTTCCGTGGAACAAACACGTGGTCTCAGAAGGGAAAACCCCCACGTGATTAGGGAATAATAGACTACCATCTTGTCCACCCAGGCAGCCAATGGGGCGAGAGACAAATCCTCCCATCACTCCTCCTTTCCATGGCATTGCTGAATGCCACAGATGAGTACCTGAAAGGACTACAAAATGAAATCTCATTTTAACTGGAATAGAACGTCTTTATTTAAATCAACCCCATGGGGCGCCTGGGTGGCTCAGTCGGTTAAGCGGCCGACTTCAGCTCAGGTCATGATCTCGCGGTTCGTGAGGGCTGTGAGTTCGAGCCCCGCGTCGGGCTCTGTGCTGACAGCTCAGAGCCTGGAGCCTGTTTCAGATTCTGTGTCTTCCTCTCTCTGACCCTCCCCTGTTCATGCTCTGTCTCTCTCTGTCTCAAAAATATATAAATGTTTAAAAAAAATAAAAAAAATAAAAATTAAAAAAAAAATCAACCCCAGAAATAAACACACACACCCAAATACACAAACACAAAGGCCCACAAATAGAATCCCATGCTCCCTTCCCTAAAAAGACCACTCTTACATAAAAACTGTATTGCTTTTCCATCGCAGTTGTTTGAAATTGGGATTTACATATGTGATTAAGGTCCATATATGTATATACATCTTAATCACAGCCTGGCGCAGAAGACCACAAGTATTTTTAACTGTTTTCAATGACAAAAATCTTCATTCCCTCCTCACAGCTCACTTCCATGGAGCATTCCAACACCACCTGCTTCCATTTAAGCAAAGTTGCCCAAATATCCCCCCAACACACACACACACACACACACAGAGTTCAATTTAATTATAGCTTTTGTCTTAACCCTCACTACTTGGTAATTAAGGTGACAACAAACCAAAAGGACCCAAAAAAGCTGGCATAAAGTTGTTTTCCACATAACTTGAGACGTATCTTCATCGAGGCTTTGTCCCGGTTATATTTCCAACTATAACATTAAGGAGTCTCCGGGGAGAAGATCCCTGTTATGACCACTTACAAATAAGTTAATATTGTGCCTTCCCTTTGGAAACTTGAAAGGACCTTCAAAGGTCCCTAGATACTTTGTCAGAGTCTGGCTCTTCCGCATTATTTATGAATTGCATAAGAACCATCTAAAATTCCATGGCAGAGCAGTGGAAATGCCCTTATGTGTGCAGCTGGTTAGTGCTCATGGATTATTCATGAAGCACCACCATTCCAAATTGGTCCAAAGGAAACAACAGGACAAAGGACTCAGCAACCAGCTTGACTTGGCTGGAAATTGGATCAAATGAAGTTAGTGTAGTCATCAGAACTAAGGCCCTCGGCAGATCTGATTTCTGATGCGCTTCAGCTGAATCTGAGCAGCAAATAAGAAGCAGCTGTTACTGCTGATTCTATGACGCTAGTAACTAAGGGAGATTCATTTCTTCCAGGTCTTACTGGTCTTGGGTAGTAAAGAACACTCAGTGGCATGCCCTTAAAAGTTCATGGGTACAAGCTTTCACCACAGGGCCCCTAATGGGTAGCCAGCTCATTTTTTAGAAGAGACAAAGACTGAGAACAATGCAATAGATGCACATCTGAGAATAGATCCCAACATAATCTTATGATGTCTTCCTCAAGGGAAAGGGCAAAGTTAACTGTCAAATACAGTACACGGTCTCTGGGTCATTGCCTTATTTCAAATCCAAGCTGAATTTTAGTGTTCTCTTTCTGTAAAAGGGGGCTGAGATCCACAGCAAGGGCGATGGCCTTTGTCAGAGGAAGGTGTGGGTGTGGCACACAAGGAATGCAGGGATTTGGATTAGTGGTCAAAAACCAACTCGCAAAGCAGGGTCCAGTGTGGATGGCACGACTGAATGCTAGCACGGATGTTAATGGTTCTGCCTTCTCCTAGCTAGAAGCTGGATAGAGAGTTATCCTGAAAGGCAGGAGAGAGAATAAGACAATGAAGATAAGAACAGGAGAGAGAGAAAGAGGGAGATCCCCAGTGCAAAGTGGGAAGTGGTACAAAAATCACAACAGTATGTTTCTCACGGTGGGGTTATTGGTACGTGGATGGAGCGCCATCTATGACGGACATAAAGATGTGCTCAGGGAGGAGCTCCAAGATGGTGGCAAAGCTGCCTAGTCCAAAGTCATGCCTCTCCCTGGGGCAGCCCATATCCAATCTCTGATCCATCTCAGCCCTACTTGGGGCAACTCTGAAGGAGCATTCTAAACCCAGAGCTCCCAAGTCACCTGAGACTGTCATGTGCCTACATCCCATCCAGTCCTGATTGCTTTCCCTCCCTTTTGGCATTCTCCTTCCCAGGGAACTCCTTAATAAAAACACCACAGACCAAATTCCCTCATCAGAATCTGCCTCCTGACCCACAACAACATCTATATCTTGACAACTTTCTACAGTAAACTTGCTACATCTCCAGGTACACCACTGGATTATGCTTGAACAATTCATTTCTCATGCCTGAAAAATAATCCATAGGAAATTTGGATCATCAGTTTGTTGAGGCATTTGACTCAAGAATGTGTGTTTCTCGGATACAAGAATTATTAACATTAGGACAAACTGTTTATCAAATAAAAAGTAGCATAGTATGCCAGTGTGGATACATTTGGTAACTGGGGGAAGGGGAGGGGAGGGAAGGGATCTCTGTTGGTTGTTCTCTGGTTTTTGTTTGTTCAGTTCTATGACTCATTGTGGCCGTGGAGACCTGACTAATTGTGATTTTTCTCAGATTTTTTAAATCAAAAGCCAGGATGAGGAACACTGTTCAAATATCGGTTGCAACAAATCACCCTTTATCTCTACTCAGAAAGGGCAGAGAAGGAGGAACCCATGTCCTAAGAAAAGAGCAGAACCTTTTTCCCCTTTACTCCCCTTGTGCTTTTTTGGAAGTACAAACCTGAGTACCACTGTCAGGACCACTCTGAGTGCTGAGAAGCTCAGCCTCTCATGTGCTTGGCTCTCTCAAAACGAGTTCGAGGCAGGTCTTCCTCAATGGCTGACCAATGGCATAGTCATGAAAGAGACAAAACTCCATCTCTGAGTTTGAACCTGCCCTCACCCATTAGCTATTGACCAGCACCTGGGCACAGGAGCCTGATTTTGAAGCAATGGGGACTCCTGGAGACTGTTGGCAGACAAGACAAGCCCTTCTGAAATTAGAACAAATCTAGAAACTGAGGTGCTCCCTGTGTTCAGACACTGAAGTTGGCGTCACTGGAGAACTGGGAGGCTAGGAGGAACCAGCATTTGGCACTGGTTCTTGGAATATTTGGGCATCTTTGAGTTGAGCCCAGTCACCACCTGTCACTTTTGCAAAGCAGCCCTCGGGACATGCTGTACTTGAGCATTTTGTTTTAGGGATCATGTTGCTTAGATGGCTTTTCAACAAAGGTGGTCTTCTCGGCCAGCACTCCCAGAAGGACCACTGTCAACCTGAGATGATGCAACCGAACAGTTGTGCACAACTTACAGCCCTCACTGCCAGGAGAGAGGGGGTGGAGGAGGACCATGAAGAAGGTTACGGAAACCAGGAGGCATGGCAGGAAATGCTAGATCAAATTTCTTTTCCAATCCAGCTGGAACGATGGTGTCCCCTAAACATCCAAGAGCCAGGCACAGTTAAGCAAGGGCAGGGGGCCAGAGTGACAAAGAACACTGTCACCAGGAGGGATGCTGAGGAATAAGATGGGCTATAGCACAGACACTAACATGTCAGATGCCAATTCTGGGGTCTCCCTGGAAGGAGGTCCTTCTGATTGATAAAAGCCCTTTCTCTCTGCTTCTCGATTTTAGAAATATAAGTAAGGATTACTAAGAGTACTTGTTTCAAAAGCTGATCATGGATCCTGCTCCTAGAGTTTCTGATCTGATGGAATGAGAGCCAGGAATCTAGTTTATTGGTATAATTATTTTTTAAGCAAGCCATCAGTGACTCAGAAGCATGGACCACACTTTGAGAAACAAAGCTCAGATCTACAGGGAGATGTTTCCTTTAGTAGTTTTGCCATATGCTTCCCCGCCAGCAAGCCAGTCTGGATTATTTGCATAAAGGACTATCATAAACTCTGGAAAAGTCCGTGGGATTTGAACAAACATAACTGTACTAAAGGGAGTAGAATGGAAAGTAACAATTTTTAAGCTCCAACTACATGTTAGAAACTGCTGCCAGTTCAATCTCCTATTAGTTTATTTAATTTTAGAAGACCCCTAAGAAGCACCTCCATTTTATAAATGGGGAGACTGAGGCTTGGAGAAGTTAAGTAAGGAATTTGCCCAAAACCACCAAGCTAAGAGAGCAAGAATTTAAACCCAAGCATATCTGGCTCCAAAAGCAACCTTGCCTGAGCACGAGAACCTTCCGTGGCATTTGTTTAAAATCTGATTCTCAGTCCACTCCCCTGGAGATTCTGATTTCACATCGTTTCGGTAGAGCCCCAGAATCTGTATCTTTGGCGGTTTATCTCTAGATGGTTCTTAACTGTGAGGATTTAGGGAAAGACTATTACTGCCCCCTCCCCAAGGGCACGTGTTTGTGGGTCCCTTTCAGTGGAATTAGGTGGCTCAAAAGATCCGTGTCCTCGTCCTTTGCCTTCAGGGAAAAAGTGTTGCTTTTGAAAACACCTAACAATTTCCTTCAAAACTTGCCTTGAAAAATAAATGTGCATTGCTCTTCAGATGTTTTCCTTCGCTACATTGTTTCTTTTCTTAGAGAAAAACTCTGGATTGGGATGAAGGGATTTCCAAAGCTATGTAATAACATTTGAGGGTGGGCAACATTTTTTGCATGACTCCCAGTAATAAAAAACAGCAAGTGGTTGAAGAAATAGGCACAGAATTAGAACAGCCGCTGTGCTCCATACAGAGATTAATTAACTTTCTTGAAGGATCAGATTTCAACACTCCAAAGTCCCAACGTTCTCTGGTTGTTCACACACTTTAGAGTACATCAGAATCATGTGGTGGAAGGGCCTGTTATGCAGATGCCCAGGCTCCACCCGCTAGAGATCCCAGGTCTAATGGGTTCCTGGTGGGGCTCAAGAATCCACATTTTCAAGGAGCACCTGGAATTATTCTAATGTAAATGCCTACAAACCACAATTTTAAAAACTGTGACAATTTATCAAGACCATCTTGAGTTATTTTCCAAAGTAGAGGATGGATGGATGGATGGACAGATGGATAATAGGTGAATATCAACCAACACAAACAGACCACAAGATTTAGTGGTAACATTGCTGTTTTATCATTACTCATTAGTAATCCTGCAGATTAACGTAAATAACTTGTTTATTCAGGAACAGTGTTGAATATATAAGAGCTATGACTTGTCCATCCCAAATTTTTACCAAGCGTGCTACACCATGAAGGTCACGGTGTCTCTCCCAACTGTTCCTTACCCAGTAGTACTCCAAGAAACTTCAGTAAACTGAAGCAAATCCTATTTTACTATCAAAGTCCATGATACAATTGGACTGTGCTCTGAGATGAATAACAGTATCTTTGGAATATAATAAAATAAAAGGAGATAATACAATAAACTTTTATACTTGGAAAGCTCTGGCATTTGGATGGCACCATAATGTTTATCAATTTAACGGCAACCCTGCTTTGTGTTATTACATATTAAAAGTGAAAGTAGGACTCTTTCCTCAATAAAATGTATGACGAAGTAAGCATCACAAATCAGATAGGGAATGAAGGGAGCATTTAATCAATTTTATCACAATTGCTTAGCAATTTGAGGCTTGCTTTCTCACACCATATACCAAAATAAATTCCAGATAGATAAGTTTTTTACACTAGAGAAATGCAAATTAAAAAGGATTTGAGGTTTATCAAAGTAGATATTCTAGTTATTCCATTAAAAGACAAGCTTATTTTAAGTGGGCAATTTTTGTGGACGGTGAATAATTTTGGTCACTGTTTATCTATCCTCAGTGCCTACAACCCCTCTAAGGCTGGTATCCAATAAATAAATACCTGAATGAATCAACAAATCACTAGATTCAATTTCTAGAGGGGAGGACTTTTAAGTTTTTAAAACAATAGAAAAATAAATACAATAGAAACCAATAGAAAAAAAATTTTGATCAACAGAGTTGACAGAATGGGAACCCGTAAAATCAGAAAACAAATCAGTGGTGTATTTGTAGTAGATGTATAGGAAAGATAAGTGTTTAATAACTTTTACTCTACTAAAAAATTCACCCGCAAAAAAGTATACATGTATCAGTAAAATATTGTCCCACACTCTCCTTCACTGATGGTGGGAGTGTAACTAACTGGTTGACATTTCTGAAAGACAACCTGATAATATGTATAAAATGAATAATACATGGGAATACTGTTCTTTTCCAGCCATTCATCCTCTGGGGATTCATCTGAGAGTAAGTAGGTCTATAAACACATACAAGTACTGACATAAGAATGTACATCACAATATGGTTTTTAACAGCTAAGAACATTGGAGGTATCCAAGTGTTTATCAGTGGGGACACCAGGGCCAGACCCACCATGGAACGCTAGGGAACCTTGAAAGAATCATCCCTGTATTTTTTACATGAGAAGTTATCAATGTAAGTCAAATGATTCGGAGTAAACATAGCTTGCTTGCACTAGATGTGAATATAGCTGATGCCCCTGAATTGTATACTTCAACATGGCTAAAATGATAAATATTTTATGTTACGTGTATTTTACCACAATAAAAAAGCGACATGCTTGATTAAATCTAATTTTCATAAATGTGAAGAGAAATACTGATGTACAGGCGATCTGGGTGGCTCAGTCGGTTAAGTACTCAGGTCAGGTCAGGTCTTGATCTCAGGGTTGTGAGTTCAAGCTTCGCATTGGGCTCTGCGCTGGGTGTAAAGCCTGCTTAAAACATAGATATACAGACAGATGTAAAACAATAATAATAGAATTATTATTATTAAAGAAAATATTCTCTGAGTGGTAGAATTATGAGTGGTTTTCACTTCTCTATCCCTTGATGAAAGTCTGAATTTTTACAGGGTGCAGGTATAATTTTTAATTGCATTATCTATTAGTGGCCAGGATGATAAAGCAACTTCCATTTTGAGAATAGATATGTCCAGTCTGCTGGGCACACTTCCACTGAAAATAAGCAGAGAAAAATTACAGATAATTCATAAAAGGAAAGGCAAATTCTAAGGAAGTGCATGTGGAAATGTTCAACCATAATCAGATTTATGCATATAAAGTTAAGGTCATTTTCAACTGCCAGTGAGGCACATTTTTTAAAGACATACCCAATGTTAGAAACTTATGCCTTGAATCACTGGTGCCTCTATTATCACGCATTTGAAAAATAATTATCATTTAATATCTATCTGGTCCTACCCATTCCTTCTATGGCTTCAAGCCCTAGGCTGTGCCCTAGTGTCAAAGCCATACAAGTGCCTTCTCTTTCTTCTCCTTCAACCCTGCATCCTTCTGGTACATTTCTTCCAGATCCATCTAGAAGCGCTTTCCCCACCTGCCTGACTCTACCTCCCACTCCTGTCCTGGTTTTCCTCACTTTTGCCTCATGCTTCCTTTTTCTGTTTTCATCTTCCCCTCATTCCTCAACTTGAAGGAACCATCGCCCCATGACCACTTTTGCTACCCATGAAGCAAGGCCTAATTAGCACATCCCAATAGAAAGATCACTGTCATTCTGCATTTTCTCTTAGCATACTATTTTCTCCTATATCAGAGTTTGCAACTCACATGATTTCAGAACTAAGTTTGATATAAAAGCTAGAAATTTCAGAATGTCTCAAGACTATTATTCCCTATGACATAGGTCATTCTTCACTGACAGACTGGCTTTATGTGATATTTCTTATCTTTAAGCTACTGTTTCATTTTGATTTCCGAATTAACCTTATTCACATGAGCCCTTATGCATCTCAAGCCCTCATTGTCCCTTCATCGGCAGAGACACACGCAGATAGCTCATCACTATCCCCAGATAGGTCACGTGGGGACAGAATTAAAGGAAATAAATTAATTTCCATGTCCTGTCTGAGGTCTGGCAAAGCCCCATAGGGTCCCAAGGCAGACACAGACCCTTGACTCTACCCCAACATGTACAATCTTTTCTTGGACCCAAAGGGAAATACAAGGACAACTAGTAATTTAAGCAAGAATTTGCATTATTAATGTATTCGAATTTTTAGCGCACTTGATTAAAAAAAAATAGAAAATATATCTGGCTTACTCCTTGAGTGCAAAAACTTCAGTGAATACTTTTTTCTCAGTCTGCTTTCTATCCTGGAAGCAAAAACATTTTAAGTGGAAAGAAACACCAGGGAAAATTCAGAGATCTGGCAGGCTTATTTGTACTCCCCAAGATTTCTGAAAAGAAGGCTGCACCAGCTTGAGCTCTGACTCTAACAACCCTCATAATCTCTAAAATGTTTTCCACAGAAATGTATTTTTGAGGATTGAAAACATTTCGATATGTGGTCTTATATGTTTGGCAGAGGTTGAGAGCTGCAGAGCTAGATAAAAGAGCTGTATCTACAAGCAGCCCGTCCTGCCAATAGGTTAAGCCCAACTCTCTAACAAACCCAAATTCCATGGGGCAGGCATGAGCTCAAAGGAAAACTAGTCAGACCAGTTTGGCTTTCTCAGGGGTATTAGAATCATTTGCTTTTAGTAAATTAATTTCATTCATTGATTCATCCACAAATACTTAACCAAGTCACTGGCTTGGGCCAATCCTTGGCGTAAAATAAATGGGCTGTGCCTTTGGGCCATGTTGGCAACCAACAACTCCAATTTTTCTTTCCATATTGAAAAATTTGGAAGCTGGTTTATAGTCAAAGTCTTACAAATTATGAAAAAAAAATAAAGTCGAATGCCTTTTAAGCCTATAATCTTTAAATTTTATTCTCAGCAGCATTCAATACAAGCACTCTTGCTCTTGAAATATTTTTGTTTCCTGCCCTTTATCCTACCTCACTGATAGCTCCACCACGACATCCTTGGCAGGTTCATCTTCCTGAACCAGATCTCTAAACATTGGAGTTCCCTTGGGCAGCTCAGTCCCTTAGTCCTCTCTTTCTTCTTCATTCTTTCCCACAGTGACCACCCCTATCCTTATGGCTTTAAATACCATCTATGTGGTGACAACTCCCCATGTTTATCGTCAGCTCAAAACTCTCCTCTCATCTCCAGACTCATATACCCAGCAGCCTCTTATATGCCACATGGAGATCTCATGAGCATCTAAAATGACATGTCCCTCTAGAATTCCTGATTCCTCCCCCTCCCCACCAAGCCTGTTCTTTCCCGGTGTTCTCCAGCTCACAAAATGGCAGCACCATTTGCCAAGTTGTCCAAGCCAAACCTGAAAGTCATTGCTGATCTCTTCCCTTGACTCACTTCCTACATTCAAGCAATAACTTGTTGCTCCTACCTCAAAAATAGGCCCTAACACCAGGTGTGATGTTCAAAATATTTAACAACTGGTACTAATGAGCATTTGCTGCTGACACTGCTGTGGGTGCTGTCTTTCCACTAGGCCCCCTGAGGGTGTCAGGTGGCCTTGATGAGATGCTGGAGGGACCAGTGGATACTAAAGGGGCCCCCATCAGAGTCCACCCAAGCCTCACTGAGTCAACTGGCCGGGACCTAAGAGAAGCACAGACAAGACTCAGTGTGGATCAGGAGGCCCGCTGATGAGCCCAGCTTTACCACTCACTTGCTGGATCACGGGCAGGCGGGTGAGTCTCAGGACGAGGCAGGCTGGAGTTATGGGAGTAGGGGGCACTCCAGGAGCTGGGAACAGCAACTAATTATCAACTATATGAGTCAGAGTTCTCCAGAACAACAAAACCAGTAGGATGTGTGTATAGTTAGAAAGAGATTGATTACAAGGAATCGGCTCACAGAGCTTGGAGATTGGCAGGTCTCAAAATCTGCAGGATGAGTCAGCAAGCCAAAGACCCAGAAAAACTCATGGTGTAGTTCCAGTCTGAGGGCTAGCAGACTCAAGATGGAAGAAGAGCGGATATTTCAGTTTGAGTCTGAACACAGGAAAAACAAATAATGTCCTAGTCCCAAGGCCATCAGGAAGGAAGAATTCTTTCTGAGGGAAGGTCAAACTTTTTGTTCTATTCAGGTCTTCGACTGATTAGCTGAGACCCGCCCAGACTAGGGAGGGGAATCTGCTTTAGCTAGTCAAGAAATTTAAATGTTTATCTCATTCTAGGGCAGCTGGGTGGCTCAGTCAGTTAAACGGCCAACTCTTGATTTGGGCTCAGGTCGTGATCTAGTGGTTTTCTGAGTTCAAGACCCTCGTTGGACTCTGTGCTAACAGCGTGGAGCCTGCTTAGAATTCTCTCTCTGTCTCATTGCCTTTCCCCCGCTTGTGCTTTCCCTCTCTCTCTCAAAATAAATAAATAGACTTTAAATAAATAAAAAAATAAATAATAAATCTTCATCTCATTCAAAAACATCCTCACAGACACGCCCAGAATAATGTTCAACCAAATACCTAGGCACCATGTGACTCAAATTGACACATAAAGTTATCCATCACACCAATTGAAATGAAAATTGCTCGATACTTTAATAACTGATCTGGAATCCACCAACTTCTCTTGACCATGGACATCAACATAGCCCAAGCCAACTCACCTCTGGCCTGAATCACTACAATGCCCTCCCAATTCATCCCCCAATTGCGTTCTAATACCCTCTGATCCAGATCTGGGCTTCCAAACTGGTTAAGAAGACGGGGTCTGGAGTCACTCTCTTTGAGCAGTGTCTGGTTCCACCACTCCCTACCAGAATGCCCACCTCCAGTGTTAACCTCAGATCCCGCCCTCACTCTTCCCCTACTCTGCTCTGTACCATGGGTTCTGACCCCAGGATTACATCTAGGGTGAGGAGAGGGAAGCACTCGCTTTGAATGCAGAATTTATGGAACACCAAGAAGCTCAGTGATCAAAACATAATAGTTTAATGCAATGTTTTAAAATTTTTAAAGTAATTCAAAAGTACATAACGAGCTAAAGATCACGTTTTAAATACAGACAGGATTCAACAGAGTCAGAATTAGGATGAGGTGATTGAAATAAGTCATGCAAAGTGCAGGGTCAGATCCCGTCCTAACATTTTGGCATTTTGTTCATCATGGACTTTTGCTCTAATTTTGATCTTGTAAAACATTGCATTAAAATATTACTCCTCTTTAGGGTGCCTGGGTGGCTCAGTCAGTTAAGCCTCTGAATTTGGCTCAGGTCGTGATCTCAGAGTTCGTGGGTTTGAGCCCTCCGTCGGGCTCTGCAATGACAGCACAGAGCCTGCTTGGGCTTCTTCTCTCTCTCTTCCTCTTTCTCTGACTTTCCCTGACTCATGCTTTCTTTCTCTGTCAAAGTAAATAAAGAAACTTAAAAAAAAAAAAAAAAACTTTAGAACATTATTTCTCTTGATTACTAAGCTTTTGAGTGTTAAATGTTATGCCCTGGGCAAGCACCTCGCTTGCCTCACCCTGTCAGTGCCTTGCAGGTACTTGGTAGAATCAAACTCACAATGGCTAGTCTCAACTTACTTCTCTCCCCTGCAGTGGGCAGCCAGCCCCTGTGCACAGAGCTCCACATGGTTAATTGTGGCCTCCTCCCTTGTGGTGGTAACACCTTCTTGCTATTCTAATCTCTGGATTGTCTCCTTATTGGTCTTCCTCACTCTGGCCTTCCTGACTTCACTAAAAGTTGCTTTTCTAGCCTCACAATGCAGGAGCTAGGTGGGGTAAGAGTCTGGGGGAGCCAGAATGAGCCACACGGCCCTGAACTCTCCACCTTTCTAGGAATGAAGACCACTGGTAATAACTTAGGTGGCTTCAGTGGCTTTTTTCTCTACCCCATTCATGGTGTTCCACATGCCACCTTTGTCTTTTCCAATAACTTCTTGCAGCTCTCCAGCCAACTTGACCCTACAATAACTTGATCCCAGACAGCATGGTTGTATATGAGAATGAGGAACCACTGGGGGCTTTGGGCTATATTGAGTTCAATGGTCTGACTAGGAAAACAAGGTGATCCCTGGGGTCACCAAACCCTCAGCACAAGAAGGAAGGCCCGTCTGTTGTCCATTGTCTGTGGGTGTTTCTGGAGAAAATCTAGGGCACAAAGATCACAAGAAGGGCGAACTCTTCACACCAAGAACGAGACCTGTCACATTGTGAACCAACATGGCTAACAGAAGCCATCAAGAGCACCTTCCCCAGATAGGAAGATGCCTTGTCTGACAGTATCCAGGGAGATACCATCTTTGTGCTCAAAGATCAATCCATTCCCACTCCTGTCAAGGTGGCACCAATGTGCTCCACACTGACTCCATTGGATGCAAAGCCATGGGACTAAGACTGGCTGTGTGGGACAGGAAGGGGAAGGCGGGAGAGCCGTGATTAAATATGATGAGCACAGTCCTATTCTTTCCCACATATTGGTTCTTTCTTGTCATCCATACCTCTTCCTCCTTTCTCTGCCATCCACCTCACTCTGTCCTCGATCTTGCTCTCCTTTTCCTCCAGGCAGATGGATGCCCCAGACACAACACGAAGAGGAAAATCCTCTTCCTAGACTTTGTCCAGCCTTCCTAGCAACCACCAAAGCAATACCCTCACCCAAGACACACCCAGCTCTGTGTCCACCAGACAATGGCTATCTTTTCTAGAATAGGAAGAGGCAACTATTTTCAGAATGTTCTTATTCCAGAGCCCTTCAATAGCTGGGTTGCATCATGGTGGGTAGGATATGGAGCAAGCTAGCCCAGGAGGGAATTTTCATATCCCTGTCTTAAAACCAGTTCTCACTAAGATCCTGAAGACTGACCTGAGATTGACTTGCCCAAGTTTGAAAATATAATGTCCTCTTAGTCTCCCATCTCAAGAAAAACATTTCCCCTTCCCTCCTGATATTCTACATGCTCCTTTTGGGGGCAACAACAGGAGAGAGGAAAAAAAAAAAACTGCTTTACACACACACACACACACACACACACACACACCAGCCTCTACCTTCCTAGGTCTATGGTACCCAGCAGGAAATAGCCAAGGTTACAGTTACTGCACACACGTTCACCCAACTGTGCCATTCATTCAGAGGCTTGCAGGCTCTGTGCTTGAGATAGAAAGAAAGGCAGATCACTGATGACCATCTTCATTTGGGGACAGAGGGCACATAAAACCCAAGCAGCCTCCCTGACAGCTCCCCCTCACTTCACACCCATGGAGCTAAAAGTTCTCAAAATAACTTAGAGTCACTTGCAGACAAGCAGGACCCTCCTACTGCCTAATCCTTCAGCAGCAAAGAAAGCAAACAAGAGCAGGTGCACAGGCCACACAGCCTTGCATCCCACTCCTGAGAGCACGAGATGCAGCAGACATGGGGCCATCTCTTCCTTGGTCTGCACAGTGAATCCTGGGAGACAAGTGTCTGCCTCTCTAGGAGCTCCTCTTTGCTAGACTCTCCCTCTGTCTTATTCAGTTTCGTTCATTCCCTAAAAACGCTGTAACTTCTCCCGTTTGTTTTGTTTTTTTTTATTCTAACCAAGCTGGGAGGACTCTTTGGCTCGTAAATCAACTATGTAGTCTTTTAAAAATTTTTTAACTTTATATTTTATAGCAGTTTAAGGTTCACAACGGAATTGAGAAGATACAGAGATTTCCAATAAGCCACCAGCTCCCACACATGCAGAGCCTCCACCATTATCAACATCCCCCCACCAGAGTAGTACATTTGGTTTCCTTTAGAGCTGCTGTCTAAGCCTTATTATGTGCCTTCTCCCTACCAATACTACCTATCCACTCACTGGTGTGTGCCAGATCCCGTGTCAGGTCCTATTAATTCTTTGCAGAATCGCAGTGAACAGTCCTTTGAGGTAAATATTATTTTATCCCCATTTTATATATGGAAAAGTGAGGTTTACAGAAGTTTAAATAACATCCCCAAGTTCACACTACTAATAAGTCACAGGGTCAAGAACCAAAATTAAGTCTGATTCCAAATCTTTCCCTTACTCTTTCCACTGGAACCTGACGAAGCAGCTTTTCCTATCTATTCATTTCCCATCCATCCTACATATTCTACCCACTATTCTTTAAATATTAGTTTGATCATGACACTCCCTTGCTCAGAACGCTTCAGTGACTTCCTAGTATTTACCCAATACGGTAAAAGTTCCTCCATCTAGCTCCTGGTATGATGCCAACTTAAATTCTCAGTTTTATTTCCGTGCCCCTGTGTTTCCCCATTCCTTCAGTCCAGCTTGATCATCGTGCCCAAACTCCCAGCAGATGGCAGAAGGCTCTCCACAGCCATGTTTTCCCTCATGCCATCCCCCACCAACTATACTCTCCCTTCCCACTTCTCATCACTTACCCACCCTCTGCCCTCTCACAGGCTCAGTCCAACTGTACGTCCCTCAGGAAGCCCTCAGGCCATGGACTTTTTCCTTCCAAGTGGTTGTCCTCTTAACAGGGCTATGGCCCTTTGTTTGCACCTCTGTCTCTGGCAAACTTGGGGGGCAAGTGTAGAAGGGATTCGTGCCCCTAAAGGGTCCTCTTCTTCAAAGTCCCTCATCTGGTTTAGATATGCCCTGCCATTTGGGCACCTGTCCCCCACTAGGACCTTCTAGAAATCATGAGTACTTAATGTCTCTAGGAACTGGCTTTTGTTTGTTTAACAGTCTATTCTTTGTCTCAAGGGCACAATTCCACTTTAGCTAGAATTTTAATTGAATAGACTTTCCGATTGTTCGTCACACAAGCCCAGTCTTGTAAAATGGAGAACCGAATTAGCCAACTCTGAAACCCCCTCCTTGGACCCTATCTTAATTCAGGTCTTCAACTCTCTTGCCAACTCCAAGACTCACATGTGTCATTCTGCCTACACTTCTAAGGTATCTCATATTTGACGCACTATTTGCAAATATATTATCACATTTAATCTCTATAAAAACGCTGTGGGGCAAATGGTGTATCCTCATTTTGCAGATGAATAAAAGGAGGCTCCAGAGAGCCGAAGAACTTTCTCCAGGGTCCCAGTGTGTCCTCACAGAACTGGAGAATTGCCCCAGTACCCCTCAGGATAATAAGCAGAGGCTCCAGATTCCCAGCCTTTCAGGTCCAGAGGAGTTGTATTCTGGCACATTTATGCAATTGTTAGAGCCAGAATCTCAGGGAGGAGTAGGGAGAGGCAGGGAGAAATGAGGTCAAAAAATATATGAAGGCGTTTCTCCCAGGAACTCCTGGCCAGTTTCTATAAGCCTCAGCCCTTCCGTGGTATGAAGGAAATTTTCCCTTACCCTGATGTTTTTAACACCACTGTACCCCCATCTCCTGGGGGGACTTGTAACACAAAAGTTTCACTTCTGAATCTGCTATGTCAGATGCCCTTAGGGTAAAAAAAAAATGTGTGTGTGTGTGTGTGTGTGTGCGCACATAAACACACACACATTTTTAATAGCTCATGGGAAAACCACGTAAAGTTACACTGCAAAGTGCATGCAATTGTCACATGGTATTGATTACACATCTCAAGTATAAAACTGAAAAAGATGTGGCTTTGAAAAAAAAAAGTTTAAATAAAAAAGAAAAAGGCGAACAAGAATGGTAGAAACTGAAAATGCTTAAACGCTCATTCAGACAGGAGATTAGGTCAACCTCCAGACCCACTGACAAGAAGTGAGACATGTCTGGGGTGAGCAGGATTGCTGTGCATTGCTCGGCTGCCATAGTTACCAGCTACAAATTTTCTTACAGGCAAATCATAAAGGGGCCTGAAATCTCTGATAGACTTGTTCTCAATCAAATTGCCAAGTGGGTCAATTTTGTCTTGGGAAATTTTTCTCAAATCATTTCTGATGTCGATTGATTCATTCATTCTTTCGTCCATGCATTCATTCAAGAAATATGAAGTCGATTCCACTATGAGCCAGGCAGTGTGTTAGGTGCTATAAAAGAAATGCTGAGAAAGAGATCATCCAGTAGAGAGATGAGACCTCGCCGTGTGTAACAGAGGCAACAGCGACCATTCATGAAGTGCACCCAACACGCCATTAATTACTCCATTAATAGGCACAAATATCCCACTAATCCACTTCTTATTATCTCTAGTATGGACATCAGGGGTTCACCCAGAATCACGCTCACTTCTATCTGCCCTCAGGGCCCAGCCTTCATCTGTCATACTCTACCCCGGAGCTGTTTTGTACACATACAGTGCAAGCCACCCACGAGTATGATTCTACATTTTCTAGTAGCCACATTTGGAAAGAGATAAGAAAAAACAGATGAAACTAATTTTAATTATTCATTTTTATTTAACCTAATATATTTGTAAACGCTATCCTATCAACACGTAATAAGGACAAAAACTACTCATGAGACGTTTTACCATTTTTTTTCATCTTCCAAGTCCAAGGAATATTTAACAATTACAGAACATCACTTTTCTAGCGCTCAGTGGCCAGCTGAGGCTGATGGTGGCCATATTGGATGGTGCCCCTTTTTCAGGTAAGCAGGGCACCCGTACCTGACAGGACAAGGCAAATGGCAGTGTCTCTGAACACATAAAGGAGAGCTTGGTACTTCAGCATGGGAGGGGATATCAGGAAGCAGTCTTCTTGGAGAAAGCGACTTTTAGGCCAGACCTTGAAGACAAGGAGGGAGTAGACGAGAACCGGAGAGAGGTCACGCCAAGCTGGGTGAGCAACAAGAGTTAAAGCAGAGAGACTGGAAGGGACAGGTGTAAACTGGAAGGGCAATATCACTTCACATCGCCTGGCACACAGGATCCTAGGAAGCAGCATTTTTACACCTTCTTACCATGCCCCATGGGGAGAGATGTTTTATACTCATTTATCCACATATTTGCATGCACACATACATAGATGTACACGTATATCACACATATGTGTACACACTCAGATATCTTCTATTCTATTAAATTCCCTTCTATTATAATTTTGTGATGCTGGCCGTGATCCACCAAGTCGATTTCATAGCCACCCTGAGTTGGAACTCGCAAAGACCGCCGAGGAGGACGTGGGCCATCTACATCTCCAGCACCCATTTCTCCTCTCTACTCACTTCCGTGTTATCTCAGTGCAAGCGAATTGATTGAACTGACCCATCTGTGACTCCAGGAGGAAGCACAAAACTCCAGCATGGCCCACCAGAGCATTGCATCTGGTGGCCACCATGATTGATTCAGAGAGAAGTGTATGGCTAATCAGAGCCAATTAAAGGCAATTTACCATAATTTTTTTCCGCAGTGATCAGGCCAAGAGAGAGCCTGTTATGTTCCACTTCAGAAATCACAGGAGCCCCCACTAGGAGAGGGTCTGCTGAGAGGGAATCCAAAAGAGAGAAAAAGTAGGTGTGAGAGCAGAAAAAAGTTTCGAAAGTATTGTTTGAGCACCTTGACCACACCATACCTGAAACCTCACCCCCAATCTACTACTATTGGACTTTTAAATTATATAAGCCAATAAATTTTCATTTTTTCCTTAATTCCAGTTATGTTGAATTTTCTGCCACTTAAAACCTAAAGCACCTAATTTATAAAACCCCCATACATGTCACTGCAGACACTGGGTGCCTTTTTATTGCCTCTTTGGCCAAGCTCCAGGCATTTTTCTTCTGAGCCATTCCCTGTCCTTTACAATGTTCCTCCCCCGCTCCAGTTCAGAATCCCTTTATGTGTTCTTTTCACCACAGCATGAGTGTCTTCACCTGGCTACTTCTTCCAGGCATATTTGCATTTTAATCGAGCCCACTGAGTGATCTAAAAGATTTGGAATTTCAGCAGTGCAGGGCAGACAGGTGGGGGAGAAATCTGAGAGCAAAGATTCACTCAGTATCTGCTCTGAAAAACTGTAAGCCCAATTCTATACAAGGGAGCTGAGTTGTGTGTTCTTTGTTTGTTTTTCTTTAATTATTTTAAAAAGTCCCACTTTCAGGGTGCCTGGCTGGCTCAGTCAGAAGAGCATGAAACTCTTGTGGGTTATGGGTTCAAGCCCCACACTGGGTGTAGAGATTACTAAAATAAATAAACTTTAAACCTTTTTTTTAATAAAAATAAATAAATATAGGTCCCACTTTTGTTGTGGTTATTGGCGTTGCTAAGCGATAAATTATTGCCCAAAACTCCGAGCTTCCTTCGGGGTCTGTGACTTTCCATAACACTCTACCTTCATTTGAAATTAAGCACCCAAAGAGGTATCTGGTGAATACTTGGCTGCTTATAGGAAAATATGAACACTTCAAAACTAAGTGCCCTGCCAACATTTCAGAGCTGTAAAAGGTGGTGCCCAGAACTGTCAAATGTCAAAACTAATTACCAGGCAGAATGTTACTCACACATCCAGCAGTCATGATCAAAACTGATCCTTCCTGCCTTCATCTGTCTGGACAAAGTTAGGTAGGAGAGCTGCCCAGGCTGGTGCCTTGAGGCCTCATAGATTTGGAAAGGGAGAGTCCCCGACCTGATTCTGGAATATTCTCCTTAGCAGTCAGGGGTAATTTTAGGAACCCGCTGCTCAGCCGCTGTTTTCATTTGCTTACTTGTTTTCCTGCAGACACACACAATTTTTCGTAAGTGCACAGACTGATTGTGTCATACCTACCAGGATTTCTAAATTTTCCCTTATAAAGTAAAATTCAATATGGGTGCAGAAAAGTACTCAAAACGAACGTAAACAGTCATGAATTATTACAATCACCCCCCAGGTCAAGAAATAGAACCTTCAAAATCCCTGTCATAGGCTCCACCCTAGCCATTGCCCATTTCTGAAAGGTGATCGCCGTCGGAGCTTTCGTGCCGATACTTTTCTTGTGTTTCTTGATCGTCTCATCACCCGAGTATGAAATCCTGGACGTCGAGTTTGGTCTTGCCCATATGTTTAAAAATCTGAAAAGTCTTCATTTCTTCTCCTCAAAGGCTGCCCATCCATCCTTCTCGTTGCCTTACAGATTATCTATCGAGGAGCCCGGGATGCTGTGTTTAAGGGGGAGTGGGGGCACCGGTATATAGTATGCCCGTCACCCCCAAGCTTTCTTCCATCCGCCTCACCCATATTCCTCAGCATCACCTGCCTGCTCTACACCAACTAACTCAAGCTAACAACCACTGTCTGCCCTTCAGTGTTTTCCTCTGTGCCAATAAATCATATGCAGGTGGCATATTTGAAAGGGGAGCCCAGGAAGCAGGATCGAGGGAGCAGAGAGTGAGGCAGGAAAAGAGGGGAGATGGTGCCATGGAGTTGGTTACCTCTGTGGGCACCGCAGAGGCACAAAGGTCACAGGAAGGGCACGGGGACATGACTCAAGGCACAAGGAGGCTCCCAAAACCTCTCCCTCTCCTCCCCAAAGATGTTTCCAATCTTCCTGCTTTTTCCTCCCACAACCCGCCCCCCCCCCCGCCCTGAATTTAATCTGAGCCTAAAATAATCCTATCCTTCAAAGCCCCACTTTGCATACCCTCTTTCGGAGGCAGCACAGTGGAGAGAAAGCATGGACTTGGAGTACTGTCAAGACCCGGCTCAGCTCTTCCTCTTGCATCAGACACTTGGGCGGCTCCTTCAGGGTCTCCTAGAGGTGAAACCCCTCCCAGAGCACAGACACTGGCAATCTGGCTTGGCCAGAGCCTCCGCTAAAGACAAACAGCACTCCTGCCCCCCCTCCCCCCCGCCGCCCTACCCACCCCTGCACCAAAGGGCTTGATGAAGCAAATGCCCAGGATGTTCCAGCCAGATGAACTCTGCCTCCGTGCAGACAGGAAAACACCTGCATAGGAGAAAGCAGCAGCAGGTCAGAAGTTGCAAAACAGACTTTGCTAACTAGATAAAACTGGTCTTCTGCACAATCCTTTAGCCAGGTCTTCTGCCCCTCAAGGTCCCCCCAGTCAGTCTTCCCCAACCCCCCTCCGCAGTCCCCGTGGCCTGGGTCAGAGAGAGAGATCGAATCACCCAATAAGAGCAAGCGTGGCATCTGCACAAACGTCAGTTGCTTCCAGAATCCACTGGAAGATGAGACGTTTTTCCCTCCACATTAAAACCAAGCAGGGAGAAGGAGGGAAGTATTCCCCCTCATTCGTGAAAGGGGAAGCTTCTGGATTTGACAACCTGGAGACAATTCAGGTATGTGCCACGTTGGTCAGTGTCATGTATAAATGTCATTTCCCATCTGCCTCGGAGGCGAAAATATCAAACCTGACACTACCTCATGGCTTGAGAGCTATTCCCTGCAAAACGACCACAAATAATTTTATCATAAACAAGTTAGCGCAGAAGCCTCTCCTTCTTACTTTAATTTCAGGAGAAAGGATGCTTAATCCTTTAATTACGCGGCACATTTGTCTGTCAAGCTGACTCTGTCTGCTCAAAAGTATTTTGCCATCACGGAGGCTGCTGATACCTATCTGCTCAAAGAATTTATAGCGTTACAGAAAAATTCCCTTCTTTAAAAAAAATGTTAAAAAGCAAAGAGTGGAAAACTTAATCCTTTTAAGAAAGAAAGCACTATATAAGCCTGGTCATCCACTGCCAGCACCCCCCCTCCCACCCCCCCGCCCAGCTGAAGGAACTGCAAAGGCCAAGGGCACAGGGCCTTGATGCTGGTCAGCCGGCAGGGTATTTCCAAAAGGTATATATACTTTCCAAAAGGGTGTCTGGGGACTTAACTGAATGGGAGCCACAAATAAAACCTCAGATCCAGCTCAAAGGCCTGAAGAAGGAGCACCGCACGGTGAGGATAATGTTGAGCGGAGAGGATCCAGCATCAGCCCTGGGAATGAGCAGCTGTGGTCCGGGAGAAGTGCCCCAGGAACCTGGAGCAGGAGTCCTGGCTGTGCCGAGGGGGAGCTGTATGATGCTGACCAAAGTTCGGACAGAACCTGTGTGAAAGTCGGTGTCCAAAAATAGGAATAGCAACCTCTACCTTACAAGACTGTGGTGAGGATTAATGAGATAGTACCTAGGAAAGCACTTCAGCAAGTCTAAAGTAAATATGTGATCATAGTGGCATATTAGCTGGTGGCTCCAATGGATTTCATGTAGAGGCTCACAGAGCCCAGCTGACCGTTCAGTTCACTTATCCCAGCCTGTTTCCTACACACCCCCAGGCTGCCCTAAGTCCCATGGGAAATCCAAGCACAGGTTAATTAGACTCAAACAATCTGCATATAGTCAAATACATTCTAAACCTAAAAAAATTTTAAACTTCCTGGTCACTTGATTTATGCCAAAGGAGTCAAGAATATACAATAGGGAAAGGACAGTCTCTTCGATAAGCGGTGCTGGGAAAACTGGACGGCCACACGCAACAGAATGAAACTGAACCACTATCTTCTGCTATACACAAAAACTTACTCAAAATGGACTAAATCTTGTGTGAAAGGCCTAAAACCACAGAACTCCTAGAAGAAAACGTAGGCTCCTCGACATCAGCCTAGGCATTGGCTCTTTGGATTTGACCCCAAAAGCAAAGAAAGCAAAAACAAAAATAAACAAGTGGGACTCCATCAACCTAAAAAAGTTTCCGCACAGCAAAGGCAAACTTCAGCTGGATGAAGAAGCAGCCTCCTGAGTGAGAGATAATATCTGCAGACCATATATCTGATAAGGGGTTAATATCCAAAATACAGAAGGAACTCATACAACTGCATAGAAAAAAACAAACAATCTGACTTAAAAATGGGCAGAGGACCTGAACAGACATTTTTCCAAAGAAGACACACAGATGGCCAGCAGACACATGAAAAGATGCTCACCAACCCTCGTCATCATGGAAAGGTACATCAAAACCACAACGAAATATCACCTCATACCTGTCAAAGTGCAACAAATAACAAGTGTTCGCGAGGATTTCTCCAGAAAAGGAAACCCTCATGCACTGTTGGTGGGAATGCAAACCGATGCAGCCACTGTGATAAACAACATGGAGGTTCCTCAAAAATTTAAAAATGGAAGATCCAGCAATTCCACTTCTGGGTATTTATCCCCCCCTCCAAATGAAAACACTAATTTGAAAAACATATATGCAGTCCCACATTCATTGCAACATTATTTATTTATTTGTGTATTTATTTATTTATTTATTTATACTTAATTTTTTTTTTAACATTTATTCATTTTTTCTGAAAGGCAGAGAGAGACAGAGCACGAATGGGGGAGGGGCAGAGAGAGAGGAAGACACAGAAACAGAAGCAGGCTCCAGGCTCTGAGCTGTCAGCACAGAGCCCAACGCGGGGCTCGAACTCGTAGACCGTGAGATCATGACCTGAGCCAAAGTCGGCCGCTTAACCAACTGAGCCACCCAGGCGCCCCACAACATTATTTAAAATAGCCAAAATATGGAAACAACCTAAATGTTCATCAATGGATGAATGAGTAAAGAAAACATGGTGTTTATACACATATATATTATATTAGATATTAGATATAATTAAGCCATAAAAAGAAGAAAATCCTGCCATATGTCACAACATAGGTATACCTCGAAGGCATTATGCTAAGTGAAATAAGTTAGACAAAGAAAGATAAATACTGTATGTGGAATCTAAAAAATAAATCACTTATATGTGGAATTTAAAAACAAAAAGAAAACACAAAAACAAAAACAAGGTCATAGATTGTTGAGGACAACAATGGGTTGTTGCCAGAGGTGGAGGTGGGAGGTTGGCAAAATGTGTGAAGGGGGTCAAAAGGTACAAACTTCCAGTTATAAAATGAACAAGTCCTGAGGACATAATGTACAGCATGGCAACGATACTTAATAATACTGGATTGTGTTTTTGAAAGTTGCTAAGAGAGTAGATCTTAAAAGTTCTCTGTACAGACAAGAAAAAAGTCTGTAACGGTCTATAAAGAGAGAGGTTAACTGGACATTGTATTGATCGTTTTGCAATACATACACCTACCTATCAAGTCATTGACTTGTGCACCTGAAACGAATAGAATGTATGTGAATTATATCTCAATTTTTTTTTAATTTGACAAATAAATAGAGCCAACCCCTCTCCCCTCAAAATTAAACATTTCCAATACTAGAAATACTGAAAACAGACTTAAAATGCCATTTTTTGCGTTCCTTATAAGAAAAGGAAGTTTAGGGGTGCCTGGGTGGCTCAGTCAGTTAAGCGTCCGACTTCGGCTCAGGTCACAATCTCACTGTCCATGAGTTCGAGCCCCGCGTCGAGCTCTGTGCTGACAGCTCAGAGCCTGGAGCCTGTTTCAGATTCTGTGTCTCCCTCTCTCTCTGACCCTCCCCTGTTCATGCTCTGTCTCTGTCTCAAAAATAAATAAACGTTAAAAAAAAAAAAAAGAAAAGAAAAGAAAAGAAAAGGTAGTTTAATTATACCGGACTTTGTAAGGGGGGGATGAGGGAAAAAGGATAAACTTCACCGGAGAACCCCATTTTGAAGGGCCATTTGGTGGTATCTATCAAAAATTTCAACATGCTGACCCAATAATTATCTTTCCAGAAAAGTATCTTTCCTTCAGGAGTATAAAAATTATAAGAACAAGGACAGTGGTTATAGCAATGTTTGCTTGAGTAAAAGGAGCGTCCTATGGGTCCATCATTAGAAGACCAGTCAAATAAAGCAAGAAGTAGTCACACGATGGAATAATAACCTGCCATAAAAAGAATAAAAGAGAGCTAATTATACAGCTCTGTAAAAAAAAAGTCCATATTTTGTCAATTTACAAAAGCCTACTTCACAGAGGGATATGATTCCTTCAAGTATCACCAAAGTACCACATACATGCATATTCCTATAGGTACAGAGAAAAGTCTACAATGTTATACATGGGGGATGAAATTTAGATATTGTGGAGGGAAAAGACTTGTAGCACTTAATTTCATTTTTTTTTCAATATATGAAATTTATTGTCAAATTGGTTTCCATACAACACCCAGTGCTCATCCCAAAAGGTGCCCTCCTCAATACCCATCACCCACCCTCCCCTCCCTCCCGCCCCCCATCAACCCTCAGTTTGTTCTCAGTTTTTAAGGGTCTCTTACGCTTTGTCTTTCTCCCAGTCTAACCTCATTTTTTTTTCCCTTCACCTCCCCATGGGTTTCTGTTAAGTTTCTCAAGATCCACATAAGAGTGAAAACATATGGTATCTGTCTTTCTCTGTATGGCTTATTTCACTTAGCATCACACTCCCCAGTTCCATCCACGTTGCTACAAAGGACCATATTTCATTCTTTCTCATTGCCACGTAGTACTCCATTGTGTATATAAACCACAATTTCTTTATCCATTCATCAGCTGATGGACATTTAGGCTCTTTCCATAATTTGGCTATTGTTGAGAGTGCTGCTATAAACATTGGGGTACAAGTGCCCCTACGCATCAGTACTCCTGTATCCCTTGGGTAAATTCCTAGCAGTTTGTAGCACTTAATTTCAATTTATATGCTGTGTGAAATGTTTGACATGAGTTTGTATTATTTTTATACCATGAAATTGGAAAAAATATACTGTCTTATTCTGTATGCACAAACCCCAACAAGAATAAATGAATAATATTCTCTAAAACAAACTAGATATCCTGTGATCCACCTTGACTGTAACACTCTCTTTAGGGCGACCTAGATGGCTCAGTCAGTTAAGCGTCGGACACTTGATCTCAGCTCAGGTCTTGATCTCAGAGTCATGAGTTCAAGCCTCACGTTGGGCTCTGCGCTGGGTGTGAAGCCTACTTTAAAAAGAAAAAAGAAAAAACTCTCTTGAAGTACAGTTTACCCTTGAACAACATAGGTTTGAACTGCACAGACACACTTATACGGGTTTTTTTTTTTCCCCAATAAATACAGTATAATACTATAAATGCATTTTCTCTTTTTGATAGCTTTCTTATGTTGTCTTTTTTTCTAGCTCACTTTATTGAAGAATAGAGTATATAAGACATATCACACACTAAATATGGGTTAATAGACTCTGTGTTATTGGTAAGGCTTCCAGTTAACAACAAGCTATTATAGTAAGTTTTTGGTGGAGTCAAAAGCTTGGTGGGGCGCCCTTTGGTGGGGGCGCCTGGGTGGCTCAGTCAGTTGAATGTCCGCCTTCGGCTCAGGTCATGATCTCGCAGTCTGTGAGTTCGAGCCCCGCGTCGGGCTCTGTGCTGACAGCTCAGAGCCTGGAGCCTGCTTTGGATTCTGTGTCTCCCTCTCTCTCTCTCTGCCTCTTCCCCACTCATGCGCACACACACACACACACACTCTCTCTCTCTCTCTCTCTCTCTCCGTCAAAAATAAATAAACATTAAAATTTTTTTTTTAAATAAAAGAGTTATAGGTGGATTTTCAATTGCTCAAGGGGCCACCTATATATGAATTTTTTACTCGGGGACCTGAAGAACATGAAAAACATCTAGATACAATTCTTAAAACCTCCAGAAATTTTTAAGCATAAAATATCTGGCATAGAGTTTTTCTTAAGTGTAACAAGCAGAATTCGATATTTATTAAAATGTGGGTAAGTAGGGGCACCTGGGTGGCTCAATCAGTTAAGCGACCAACTCTTGGTTTCCCCTCAAGGCATGATCTCACAGTTTGTCAGATCGAGCCCCACGTCCAGCTCTGTGCTGATGGTGCAGAGCCTGCTTGGAATTCTCTCTCTCCCTCTCTCTCTGCCCTTCCCTTGCTTGCTCTCTCTTTGAAAATAAATAAACATTTTTTAAATGTGTGTCAATAATCCTGTAAGATTAAAATAAGTGAGAAAACCAAAACAGAAGGAAAATCAGGGTAAGAAAACCAAATGAAGTTACAAATAACATTTGGGGAGGGGAGGGAATGCACGTTATAGCTTGCATCCTGGGATCTCACTAGCGTGAGTATCCTAACATCTCCACAAAGAGAAAAACACAAGTTTCTGACTTCACAGCATCCACAGGATCAAAGCAAACCATTTACTTGTGAGGATTCCAGATATTCAAGCAGGTGAGTCCTGAAGTTCCTTTCATGCGTCTTTCACGAGTCTTGATTTTAAAAAAATAATAATAACAAAAAAAATAACAACAACAAAAAACAATAACACCACCACCAGAAAAAAAAAAACAAAAACAAAAACAAAAACACTGCTACATCAAGAAAATCCTACAGAAATTAGTTTTCATAGAGCAGTATCTATTTTGGTTATGGAAAACAACACGGGAGAAAAGAAGATGTTATTGGTCTTTACTTTCCAGTATGGGACCTTCTTCAAAACAACAAAAAAACAAAACACTGACAGTAACGCACCTACTTCATAATCATGATGTGCAATTTAGAGCACGAAAGTCACAAAGAACACTAATGACAAAACACTGTTTGCAAACCTGCTATCCCCAGCCCGGAGCTGAGTGCCCAGTAAATAATAAGCCTTCAATAGACTTTTTTTAAAAAGATGAACTTGGCCTTTACGCAGACAATCTAAAACAGCCTGCATTTCTGCTATTTTCCACGATGCTTTCATCAACAATAAACTGGACTGCAAAATGGGGAAAACGCACAATAGAAGCCTGGAATTTCTTTCAAAGCATATTCCTTCCTTTCTCTGCTTACCCGAGGAGTTGGGAGGTGGGTGCAAAACCATTAAAAGATAAGTTTTCTGGCATGAGACCAGGAACAGTTCAAAAGGTATTATTGTACAGCTGTCAGCTCAAGGAACCGAGCTACAGAACTCCTAAGAATGATATGGGAAACCTGTGATTTAATCAGCTGCAGACTCGTTACCCACAGGACCTCCACAGAGAAGCCTCCATCCATTAGCGTGTCAGGTGCATATTTAAAAGGGGGTGGGGGGAACACTTAGGAGTTAGGGCAAATTTGACGGCAGGAGCTGTGGTTTACCAGGGCACTTCTCGCTGGTCGGGAACTTTGTGCTGGTGACAGCTACATGGCCTCTCACCTTTAAAAATAAAAAAGTAGGGGCGCCTGGGTGGCTCAGTCGGTTAAGCGTCCGACTTCGGCTCAGGTCATGATCTCACGGTCCGTGGGTTCAAGCCCCGCGTCGGGCTCTGTGCTGACAGCTCAGAGCCTGGAGCCTGTTTCAGATTCTGTATCTCCCTCTCTCTGTGACCCTGCCCCGTTCATGCTCTGTCTCTCTCTGTCTCAAAAATAAATAAATGTTAAAAAAAAAAATTTAAAAATAAAAAAGTAGAAAGACGCCTTGTGGCGGGGTGGGGGGGGGTGGGGAGTTGCTCAGTCGGTTGAGCCAACTTTGGCTCAGGTCATGATTTCAGGGTTCATGAGTTCAATCCCCTCATCGGGCTCACAGCTGTCAGCTCAGAGCCTGCTTGGGATCCTCCGCACCCCCCTCTGCCCCTCTCCTGCTCACGCTTTCTCTAAAAGAAATAAAACCTTTAAAATAAAATAAAAATTAAAAAGTAGATCCACCAGCCCTCTGGCGGATCCCCCCCCCCCCCCCCACAGAGGACTGAAGGAAACTGACTTGCTGCCGTCTCTTCACTCTCTGACCACAAAGCTCCTCCTATGACAGTCGGATGTTTGTTCTGAAGAACAAGTTCTGCATTCACATGTCAACCTAGCTGCCCTTCCAAAATGGAGGGGGTGCACCCGAGCGCGAGGGGTAGCCGAGGGGGAGAGAAAACTGGAAAAGCACCACGGATCAGCCAGTACCCACGACCAACCAGACCCTCCCACCATCTCTGGGAATGCTGAAGTACTTAACCCAGCTCCTGTCTTGACAAAGCCGTCAGCCAAAGTAGCTGGTTGCCCGGTTGGTGAGGCCAGGCGGTGCGTCCCCACAACCCCTCCGCCTGGAAGATACACAGCACGTTGTGAGGGGCACAGCCAGCCCCTCCAGGCTGCCTCGGTTGAAAGGGGGTGGACCGCACATCACTCTAGCCACAGGCTCGCTTATGCTCATTCCCTTGCCTCTTTCCTTCCCAGTCAGACCGCAAGGCCATGCCTTCTCTTTCCTTCGGATCTCCATCCTAACCCAAGAGTCCTGAGTAAGCAGCTCACTCATAAACGCTTACCCATCAATACGGCCCTGTCTGAGCGACCGGTTGAACACATCAGACCACATAGCACAGCCCAACAGAAATAGGAACCTCCCCTATTTTTTAAAGACACCCAGAGAACAAAATTGCACGTTTCATTACATGCTCCAACCGAACACGCTGGACTGAAAGGTCAAGGTTCCAAAATTCTGTCACCAAAGTAGGAGAGCATGCACATGGGGGGGACCAAAGAGGGCTGGAGAATGTAATACAAATGAACACCCTTTCCCCAGAGAGGCCGCCAGCAGAGATGCACTGTGAAAATAATCGCACAAAGGATGAGGTATCGGGGGAGGGGTTGAGACTGGGAAAGTGGATCAGGCAGCCCCAGGGCTCTTGCTACCAAATGGCACCCTCCTCCCTTTACCTGAGAGCAGCGAGACAGTCTCCTGCCAGGCCATGGAGGTGTCCCTGCCACCAAATTACAGACGCCCCCAAGAAAGTCCCTTCTGCAAACAGTATCTCTTGCTAGACATAAACACCTCTTTTCAAAGCTTTGAATTTATTAGCACCCAAATGATGTTTATGACCCTGCGGCTTGTGATCCTGTCATGGATTCTATCAACCAGGGAGACTGGATTAGCTCATGGACCCAGGCATTTATGGCTCTGAAGTGAGCCACTGTTCAAAGAACGCAGATGGAATTGATCTACCCACAGGTGGATGAGCACCACTGGGGCAGGAAGGGCCCCGTGCTGGCTGAAAGAACACCCAGGACCAAGAGGAGAAGGTAAAATAATAAAGCGGGAACTCGCACGGCAGCTAGCAACCACCCAGAAGCCATAACTAACTACAAGAAGTGAGCTAACCAGGGAGAGAAAGCAACCAAACGCTGAAGAGGTATCACAGGCAGCAAGAAACAACAGCAAGATTTCTGCATCGACGGAAAAATGCAAAGATGAGGGGCACCTGGGTGGCTCCGTCAGTTAAGTGGCCGACTCTTGATTTCTGCTCAGGTCATGATCTACGCTTCTCGAGCTGGAGCCCCACATGGGGCTCTGCGCTGACAAAGCGGAGTCTCCTTGGGATTCTCTCTTTCCCTTTCTCTCTGCCTCTGTCTCTCTCAAAATAAATAAATAAAGATTTTTTTTTTTAAGTTCCAAAAACAATTGCAAAGATGAGTAAATGGCAGTGGAATTCATTCCTCAAGGAACGTTCCGAGTTATCTATATACAAACATAAGAGGGACGAATTTTTTACATCGTGGTTTGGTTTCGCTTTGATTTTTTTCATTTTGAAAAACCTAGAGATGCGTGCATTTTTAACATGCAGTTTTGACATCTGTGGACTTTACCAGAACACTTCAAGAGAAGAATGAAGAGTTGGAAAAACACTGAAGGTTACTCACTCGGTTAGGAGTTCAGGGAAAGGGAAAAAAGCAGAGAACACACTGAAACCCACTGAAACTTACCCAAGTTCTAAACTCCTGAGATGTAGGTGGGGGAGAGAAATACTAATCACCTTAGTGACTCTCCTGCAGCACTTCCTAGTTTTTGTTAACTCTTGTTCCTTGTTACAGAAAAATACAAGGTGACAGTGGCCGAGAAGACATTTAAATTATAAATTTTGGCCTTTATCTTTGGACCCAATCTCTAAACTTAGAGTAATTACACTGGGGTTATTAGCCCCTTCTTTTTTTTTATATGGAGATTTTATTTTAAGTAATCTCTACATCCAACGTGGGGCTCAAACTTTCAATCCTGAGATCAAGAAGTCACACACTCTAACGACTGAGCCAGCCAGGTGCCCCTGGAAAGCCCTTTCTAAGAAAGACTTCTAGATTGATTTCCCCTGTAGCAAAGCCCTGAAACATCAAGCAATCCTGGCTAGTATTTCAGAGTGTTAAGTCTCTTGAGAACGTAGACTATGCCTTTATTTACACATATTTGGTTATTTTTCTTTTCTTTTTTTTTAATGTTTATCTTTGAGACAGAGAGAGAGAGAGCATGAGTGGGGGAGAGGCAGAGAGAGAGGGAGACACAGAACCTGAAGCAGGCTCCAGGCTCTGAGCTGTCAGCACAGAACCTGACGCGGAGCTCAAACTCGTCAACTGCAAGATCATGACCTGAGCTGAAGTCGGACGCTCAACCGACTGAGCCACCCAGACATATTTGGAAATTTTTCAACAAATTATAAGCGAAAAACTGTGCTTAAGTCTCAGGTAAGGTGAAAAACACAAAAGTAGTATGGTCTGTCCAATTTCAGGGAGATTACCGCTTTATAAGGAGGCGAGACACTTACACAAATAACTAAAACACACACATGTACAAAAGGTACAATGGAGTAAATGTACTATTTATTTATGTATTCATTTATTTATGTTTGTATTTATGTATGTAGTTATTTCCTCATACACACTTATTGATGAGAAATGTTTACCCTGTTTGTGTGTGCGTGTGTATGTATATGTGCACGTACATTGTCCAAGATGTGTTGTCTAAGATTCTGTGGAGGTCTTTTCTGTAAGTGGCATGTGTCCTGAAGTTAGCTTGCCCACTGGCTGTCCCCACTGTTGTAGATTACAGGAAGCCGGTTAGAGATTGTTCATCAATTCTTGAGCTATAATGAAGCACCATTTCTAAAAAATTTACCCACTCTCTGATTCTTACCTTTCCCCAAGCTTACCCTATACCCAACAAATAGGAAATGAATGAATGAATGAATGAATGAAATTTACTAAAAGCTTTCTCTTTACACTTTCCTTTACATACGTTTTCACCTTCAGAATTCCAACAATATTAACAAGTACTACATCTAAATGTTACAGGATTAGGACAAGTACTAAGATAGGCCCAATTCCTCATTTCTAGGTTGCCAATCTATAGATCATTTTATATCAGCCACACAGTTTTCTCAACTCTGCCTTACATTTTAAAGAAGCATTCTGGGGGCACTCGGGTGGCTGAGTCAATCAAGCGTTCAACTCTTGATTTTGGCTCAGGTCACGATCTCATGGTTTGTGGGATCCAACACCACATCCTTGCTGAGTGGCCACTGGGTGCATATCCATATGGAAGGACATTCCCTGTCTTGCCCTTAGACAGCAAAGGAGCATATCTATGCAGATTTACTGAATTACCTCACTGAGGCTCCAGTCCTCTACCTCTCTGCCCTGGTAGAGACCTGATCTTGGTTTTCTCAGGACAGTGCTGTCTCTGCAGGGCAGGGGTCTCCCCCTGGAAGGATAGGAGGGCCACCCAGGGTAGGACTGTGAGCACACCTCATGATGCCAAGCTCCTCTGCGGAGTCAGTTTAACTCCTGGAGGAACCTCAGTGTGCCTGCGGCAAAGCACTGACCCTAATTGTGTCTCCATTTCCCCTTTGTAAAACAGGGTAATTATAACCTCCCTGCCATATACAGCTTTTGGGGAAGCTTCATTAAGGTTTGTAAATCACTTCACAGATGAGGGTGACTGCTCATTGCCGTGGCAGGTGGAAGATGTTTGGCCCAAGCCCTCCATCCATCCCAGTGACCTGGCAGCTTGCTTCATCTTAGATGAGGGAGGAAAAATAATGCCCTTCCCTCTCCCTCTTCCTATTAACATGGGTTATCTGAAGAGAAACCCAGTGGCCCTTTTGCCTAAATTTCTGTGTTCTCAGTTTTACATGTTTTCATCACAACACAGAAAGCATTAATATTTTTAGATGCAAGAACTTAAAATTAACATCTTTGTAAACTTCTGCAACGGCTATGGAATTATCATCAAGAATTATTTCTATGCAACAATTTCTTCCCATGTGATGTCTGAGGGTGTATTTCTAAGAGTTCAAAAGTGGATGCATCTTGAATGCTCTTTGCTAATGCAGCTAACACTTAAAATCAGTTAACCTTCTTTTAAAAGAAAGAAAAGAAATTTAAAAGAAAAAAAAACCACATTTTTAAAGTGCAGATAAAGCACAATCATACACATGTAAAATGAACTTTTAGATATATTCTTACACATTTAAAAAATGAAACAGAGGGGGTCCCTGGCTGGATCAGTTGGTAGATCACGTAACTCTTGATCTCAGCGTCGGGAGTTCGAGCCCCATGTTGGATATAGTGCTTACTTTTTAAAAAATGCAAAAGAGGACACTTGAAAAAAAAAACCCATTTGGATATTAAAAGCCCCACTTTGGACATAAAGCTTATTCCAAAAAAATCCAAATAAAATGCAAAAGAGTACACTTAAAAGAGTACCCTTAGAAAACTCATTTGGGTATTAAAAATGTCTCACAAGAACCACATTTTAAGGACATGCATTAATTAACTTTTATTGTTTTTTTTTAATTCAAAAACATGAAATATTTTAAAATAAACTTTAAAAGTCATTGTGACTTAAATAATCAATAAGGTATAAGCTACATAAATTATAGTATATTCATTATGGGGGGGATGAAATTTTATGTATGTTTCTAATTTTAAAAAAAACACAAGTACAGAATAGTCACAGGTTATCATTTGTGTTTAAAAACAGATGATAGATGATAAATAGATAGAGTGAGAGAGAGAGAGATAATGGATGGATGGATGGATGGATGGATAATAGATAAGTAGGTAGATGGAAAGATGGATGGATAGATACATATATATGGGATATACGTGTGTTTGCATGTACATATGTATATAAAATAGACTATCTCTAGAAGAACACAGGAAAAATGGTAAGAGCAATTACTTCTGGGAAAAGAAAGATGAGAGGACTTAGATCATAGGCTGTAGGATTATATTTCAAAATTACCCACTTAGGGAGTATATGGGAAATCTCCATGCCTTCTGCTAAATTTTAGTGTGAACCTCAAATTGCTCTAAAAAATAAAGTCGAGTAAAAAAGAATTGCCTACCTACTATAAGATGAATATGCTATAAAATAGTCCCTCAAATAAGCTCAGGTGAGTCACAAAACTGTTTTCTTTGGCGTAAAAAGGTATCAACGAATAGGTAAACATTTTCCCTCTACTGTAATGTGAGCACTCACATGAAATTGCTTTATACTCCTCCCTTGGAATTGATTTCCTTGTGGGCACAGACAAGGCCTTCTGCATCTAATTTCTCCCCAAATGTCTAGCTCAACCCCTGCCAAAAATAATAGGTGTTCAAAAAACGTTTATCAAATAAAATAAATAAATTGACTTCACTGTCTGATATCTTGCCTATTCTAATTAAACAGGCTTCTTTAATGTGACGCTTTTTTAAATGTTTATTTATTTATTTTTGAGAGACAGAGGGAGACAGAGAATCCCAAGCAGGCGCCGTGCCATCAGCACAGAGCCCATGAGATCATGACCTGAGCTGAACGATGAGATCATGACCTGAGCTGAAATCAAGAGTCAGAGACTTAATCAACTGAGCCACCCAGGTACCCTTAATGTGACACTTTTAAAAACCCTTAATAATTAATTGCACATTATAAATTCAACGAAGTAAATATAGTAGTCAGCGTTTCCCAAACATGAAAAAATATTTTTTGCCACTAAGTGATTTGTAGTACTAGGGGTAGTAATAAAGTATAGACAACTAAAAACGTAAAATATTGCCTTGGCTTTTAATTTATACCCCCCTGTTTCCTAAAACTCAAGATTGGCAGAGACCATTAATGGTCACTGAGTATTCATGGGCTCCCTGCATCTCTCATGCTGCCCTGTTGTTGGGTCGGGGCTATATGATTGCATCCAACATGGAGGAATATGAGGAAGTTATGTGCCATCTCCATTCCAAGGCACTCAAGAGTCAGTAGGTCACCTTCATCTTTTTCTTCTTTTGCTGGGACAACTCTGGAAATCAGGTGTTGAGAGAATGACCTCACGAACTGAAGGGAATCCCCAACTCGCCAGATGTGGAACATCCACGTCAACTCACATCAGAGTTTGTGATGAGCAAGAAATATACTTTTGTTGTGCTAAGCCACTGAGATTTTAAGTCACAAAGTGATTTGTTACAACTGCATAACCTAGCCCATCCTGACTAAATGCATTCATCATCATGGCATTCCTTGACATAAAAATATGGAATGAATGCCTAAGTGTCGAGCATCATATTTGAGGCATCTTACAATAAGTGTGTTGCAACAGAGCCAAGAGAGAAATTAAACACGCAAAATATGTGGACTGAGGGATAAACAGCGTCCGTTATTTGAAGGAAAAGTGTTGAGGTTAGATGTTTTTCATCTTTGCAAACCTAGTAGTTACTTCAGAAGTTATCAAAGTGAGCTTAAGGGCAAAGAATACAAATTTGCCCAAAGTAACTAGCATTTTACTGTGTCTGGATTACTCCATTCTTTCCCAAAGACCAGGTATTTTCTGAGTAAGACTGAGAAGCAGTATGTCCAGAAATGTTTCTGTTCTCCTCTTATACCTATATAGAATTCTTGGCTTAAAAAAAAAAACAAAACTACAAATTCAAAGGGGACATTGCAAGTGGTCTAACATATATCAGAAATTGTCACTAGACCTCTTCAGTCGGTGCTCTTGTGCCTTTGTCATAATTAGGCAATATGTCTATGAATTTTCTGGATTAGGGTTACATAATAGATCAGCGCTCTTAAAAGATTTGTAACATTCAGTCGTAATATCCATCCAAAGAAACAGTCACATGAGATAAAATTCCATTGCAATGATGTACTTCGATTTGACATCTGTAACTGCCTTGTGACATTATGGCGATTTGGGGGAGAAGAAAAATGTTGGGGGACATTGAGGCAGAATGTAGAGGAGGAGTGTTAGTTCACTGTTCATCGTGTTCAGTGGCGAAAAGTCAGGACAAGGAGAGCTACTCAGTGTCCCACCTCTCTAAACCCCAAGGATCTCTTTAAAGCTCAACAGAATGTCAACGATCACAGTGATCCAAAAGAGTCTGGAATTCCAACAGCAGCTGTCGGACAAACCTCAAGTCATGGGAAAACAAAATCTTTCATTAATTTTCTGCCCAGTGCTCTAAGCAGCTTCGCAACTTTGCTTGGAGGAATATCCACTAGCACATAATGCCGGGTTCCTCCCTCCCTCCTCTTGATCCTCGCCCCATCGGGGCCAGGAGGTGTTTTAAAGGATTGTTTTGGAAAAGCAGTTCCCAGGTTTGCTGTGTACTGGCCAGTGTTTAACCTCAAGTTCATAGAACTCTGGGACGTTTCATGGAAGCTAGAGAGACAGTCCAGTTGGAAATCTGGAGTGCTGGGCAAAAAAACCACAAACTCTGTCTAGGCACTTGATCAGCCAGGCCCTGCCTTTGAAAGATGACCCCTCGGAGACAGAGGTCAGGGTTGGAATGCCTTATTGATTGCAGCTTAGCTCTCCTGGCTGAAGCTGTCAGGAGCTAGGACTGTTCTGGCCCACAAAAGAGCTCTGGATACATACATTCCCTCTTACTATTTTCATTTTCAACTCACCAATAACTTCTTCCACCTTGAGTTAATGCCACCTCAGACAGCCAACCGGATTCTTTTCCGGTTCATAAACGCCCCTCAGCCCTTGATAATCATTAGCTTGCCTCTGCGTTTTTTACTTTTGGCATTTTCTTTTTTTCGCTATATAGCAATTGTATCCACGAGTCAGTAGAGCAAGTTCTAACTCCTCATTCTTATTTCTTTATACGTATACGCATACACACATTAATTTTTGCGTAAATAGAATCATGTCACATTTGAAGGGGATCTGCTTAGTGCAGTCTTTTTATTTCTTTTTCACTTGCCCCCATGTCCCCATCTTTACAATTACTCAGGATCTCCAAAGCTATCGTCCTTATTTTCGTCTGTACTCGTATCATCATAAACGTATGCACACACGTGGAATTTTGTTAGCCCGTGTTTATTGAACAAGTTGGATCATTTTATACGGATTTCTCTGCATCCCTTATTTCCTCGTTCTATAATACCTTGTCAACTGTGGTAGTTCTAGCACATTATTTTTAATACCTAAAAATACACCTTGGTCAGATGATACCAATTACTTTACCGGCTTTTCTTCCTCTTTATTTCTAGCTTGTATTTGTTTGTTTGTGGTTGTACTTTTTCCTTCACTAACCATGCCTCAATAGATATCCTTGTAAATATAACTTCCTATATTGATGCTCTCATTTCTAGTCACAGGAGTGGACCACTACCTTGAAAACCGTGTATTTTAAAGTTTTAATAGATTGTTTTTATGGCTACATTCATTAGCAGCTGCGTGGTTGTTTCCATAAACACGATGTAATTTGCCTTGCAACTAGCCGTGCGTAGATATTACAATCTTCTAAATTTTGCCAGTCTTATTACATTGCTTACTTTATCTGCATTTTCCCCATCACCAGTGGACTTGAACATCTTTTCATAACTCTTTAATCTTGTTACCTCCCTCATCTATAAATTGCCATTGATTTCACTGGAGTGGTTGTCTTTTCCTATGTTGCCTCTTAAATGACACGTCTATGAGGCGAATAGAAGATGAGTGGAATTCACAGCCGAGGTCAAGCATAACTGGGTGGTGACTATCATTAATAGCACTATATTGTACATTTCAGAGTTGCTAAGAGAGTAAAATCTTAAAAGTTCTCATCACAAGCAAAAAATTTTAACTATGTGTTGTGATAGATGTTAACTAGTCTTATTATGGTGGCCATTTCACAGTACACACACACACACACACACACACACACACACACACACACGTCAAATAGTTACATTGTATACCTGAACCGAAGACAATTGTTACATGTCAATTCTATCTCAATTTAACAACAACAACCACCAAAATAACTGGGAGGAACTTGTATAAGGAAAAGAGTTAGGGATTGGGAACTGCAGTCAATTTTGTCAAAAGGTCAGTGATAAGTAGAAATAAGTTCTACTTTACACATAGGTCTGAGGGTGGGCGTTAGGACACCATCTGTTTTCTTGGTCGTGGATCAAGCCGACTCTCCCAAGAGCTCAAGTGCTTAGTTGGCCTAAATTGTGGAGGGCAATTTGGTGGGAGGAAAGAGGGCAGAAAACAAAGAGGGAACAGGAGGGAAAGTAGCAGGTGGTTAGTGCCTGCCTTGTGCCAGTTACTGGAAGAGGCATTTTATAAATATGTTCTCATTTATTCCTGGCAATGAACTTATGAGTTAAGCCATCATCTCTATAGATACTCAGAGATATCAAGTAACTTGTCCTACATCATTAAGTTAGTGAGGGATGGACCTAGGAGTCTGGCACAGGTCTGTCTCACTCCCCCATCCATGTTCTTTCCCAGCCAAAAGGAAAATTCCAGTGGGAACCTGAGCCAGGCGCTGTGTCCTGCACAGAAGACTCAGGTAGGTGCAAGGTTCCATCACCACCACCCTGGGAAGCCTCGTGTATAGCTTTGAATTCTACAAAGGTGTTCTTATAGTCAACACCACCCTCAAGTGGCCAGCGAACTCTAATTTGGCAATTCAGTTACATGTAGAGTTTTGGATCTTCAGTAGTTAGTAAGACTCTTTTGTAAACATTATGCTGAGATAAATCAAACAAAGAAAGATAAATACTCTATGATACCACTTATATTTGGAATCTAAAAAAAACCCAAACTTGTAAAAACAGAGGATGGTGGTTACTAGGGGCTGGGAGTAGGGTACTTGGCAAGGAGATGTTGTTTAAGAGTACAAACTTGCAAACTAGTAGATCAATAAGTTCTGGAGATCTAATGTACACAAGAGTGATTACAACAATACTGTATTATAAACCTCAAAGTTGCTAAGAGACTAGATCCTAACTATTCTCACCACAGAAAAAATGGTAATTATGTGATTTCAGTTAACATTAAGGGGGTAATCATATTGCAGTACATAAATTTTCAGATCAACTTGTCATACACCTTAAACTTGCCTTGAACAATCTTATATGTCAATTATATATCAATTTTTTAAAAAATCCTCTCTTGTGAGGATCAGTGTTCTTTAGGGTGGGTGGCTTTAAAATCACCCAGCTCAATAAATTAAAAGAAAAATATTCATGTTGCCACAAATTCAGTTTCTGAGAAGCCAATGAGTACAACCAGACTTGTCATATACTAATAAGCAACACACAATATGTTTTTGTAAGGGGAGACAGCTATGTTAAAAAATAAACGTCAGGCATCTATCCAAAGGTCTGTCCTTCAAGTAAGAGCTTCAGATACCAATTTAGATATACTATGTCTATTAAGAGAAATTCAAGGGAATGCTGGGTAGTGATTGTTAATTTCTCCATTTTCAACTTAACAATTACTCCACCAATCATGTTCCATTGGTCTTGTCTCCTTGCTAACGAATTCAGACTTCTCCCCATCACAGAAATCCACAAAAATATCATTCTGCAATGAAATCAAATTATGCAACATTAATTCTCCATTTAGAGCTCCAGAAAATAACCTTACTGTATAAATCATCTTGGATGTTTCCATAAAGTGATTGCACAAAACAGAAATTATTAGTCGTAACATGGAAGTTATCAGCAGTGTGGTAATGAAGGCACAAACAGCTCGTCCAGCTGTCTCAAAGTTTCTAAGGGGTGGACATCCAGTTGAAACATTCACATTGATCTCTCATTTTATTGTCAAGCCTTATCACATAAGGGTGATTTGTGTTCCACACAAATTAGCTAAGAGGTTTGGACATTAATCCACTGCCCAAGAAGCAGCCCTCAGCAATGAGGTAGTTTTTGAAAAAGACCAGCTCTGGCTTTATTGCCATGGGATCCATCACAGTAAGGAGATGTGCATAGCATGCTCTCAAATGTCAGCTGGAAACATCCATACTTCACACTTGTACACAGGGCTCTTTCCTCCTGGTTCCCCGTGTGCCTCATGGGCACATCACTTAAAAGCAAGCAGTGTCAGTTGAAGAAAGTGGGAAATACCATGTGTAGAATTTCAGCGAAAAGGAAGCTGTATAGATCTGATAAGGGTCTAGTATCCAGCATATATAAAGAACCCCTAAACTCAAGAAGAAGAAGAAGAAGACAACTCACCCAATTACAAAGTCTATGAGATTTCTTTTTGACATGATGAAAATGTTTTAAAATCGACTGTGATGATGGTTGTACATATCTGTGAATATGCTAAAAACCCACTGAAGCATTCATTTTAACTGGGGGAATTGCAGGGGTGCCTAGGTGGCTCAGTTGATCAAGCATCTGACTCGATTTTGGCTCAGGTCATGATCTCATGGTTGTGAAGATCAAGCCCCAAATCAGCCTCTGCACTGGGCATGGAGCCTGGTTGGGATTCTTTCTCTCCCTTCTGTCCCTTCCCTGCTTGTGCATGCTCGTGTGTGCATGCACACGCATGCTCTCTCAATAAATAAATAAATAAACAAATAAATAAATAAAGCAATTGTATAGTATGTGAGTTACGGTTCAACAAAGCTGAGGCTTCTCTGTCTCTCCTTCTCTCTGCCCCTCCCCAACTCACACTGTCTCTATCTCTCTCAAAAAAAATAAATAAACTTTAAAACATAAATAAATAAATAAATAAATAAAATCATTATAAAAATCTATATCGCTGGATCTGCTATTATGTTGAACCATCTGAAATTGCCAATTTTTGTAGGTCAAAATAGTCAAATACTGGCAACTTCATATGTTATTATATTAAAAAACACATTGCAATCAGGTTGATCAATTATAACAAGTGGACCACTATGCTGGGGAACGTTAATAAGGGAGGGGAGGCTGTGCAGGTGTGGGAGTGGGGGTATATGGGTAATCTCTACCATCTACTCAATTATGTTGTGAACCTAAAACTGCTCTAAAAAAATAAAGTCTAATAAGTTATGAAAAAAATTCTCATTAATGTACGTAATAATATGTGTATCTGTATTTGCATAATTTTTTACTAGATAGTATAGAAGGACAAATACCTAGATGTTACAATCACTTACTCTAGGATGGAGAGGAATGTATGTGTGCGTACATGTGTGTGTGTGCACATACGTGCGTGTGTGTGTGTTGGGAAAGTGCTTATTAACTCTCTCTTTATACATCTTTATATTGTTTCATTTGTGACTACACTTACATGTTACTTTCATAATTAGTAAGCATAACTGAAAATTATAAATAAGAAAGAGAACACAAAGGGAGAGCCTATGCAACTGAACCCATCATCCAGACTCATGAGCTTCTCCCTTCAAGTTTAATTTCATGTACAACATGCGGGACGGACTGTCTAGACGTGAACGCCCACCATATGCTACGGAAGTTTCGTGGAAATGGGAATTAGCTGTGGATCTGGACTTGTCTTCCTAGCTGCTCACAAGGAAACACAATAAAAATAGTTTCATAACACTTGTGATAAGACTGCTGTACAAAGATTGATCACTTGACGTCATTAAATCAAGTGCCCTTTGTGTGGGTTTCTGAGGACAAAGAAGTCCAGCAGTATTTTATGTGCAACATGAAATATGAGATAAGAAATTAGCAGAGATAAGATTTCAGTACATTGGTGTGTTAGCTGGATTCCACTCATCCTCCCTAACTCCTAAACCAAATCCCAAACATTTGTCTCAAGTCTGGAATAGACTTGAAGAAAAGAGGCTATCTTTTTTTTTTTTTTTTTTTTAATGAATTTATCTTATGTATACTCCTTCCCGGGGGGGGCCCAAGAATGTGGGCAGTATCAAAATGTGAAAGGCGGTGTGGGATCATGGTTAAGGGCATAGTCTTTGGCCACAGAAGGCCTGAGTTCAAACCTCAGCTCTGCCACTTACTGAGTTGGGCACCTCGCATGCACGTAGTTTGTCTGTACACTGGGGTCAGCAATGAAAAGCACCTCTCTGGGGACTGTTAGGAGGATTGAATGGGCCGATATAGGCGAAGTGTTTACAACTGTGCCTGGCACTAAGCCATACACATTTTTGTGCATTAAAAACTGCTCGTGGCTTTGACATGTTGTCCAAAAACTGGGTGTAATGTCCTGTCTTTCTCACTCGCACACATGACCTGACTGCCTCCCGCCTGCCGGGCAATATCCTGGGCATTCAGAATAATAAATAAGTGAGCGGATGAATCTCACCACCTCTGTGCCGAATGGCTCGCCACACATTTCAAAACGTGCGTGCCTTTTAATCGCTATCTCTTTTCACAACAGACGTCAAACGGAAGCTGTTACAATTATCGAATTAGTCGTGACAGAATACGCAAACTGGGAATAGGACAGCACAGGATGGGTCCTTGAGGCAGAATGCCACTAGCGTGGAACCCCAGGGCTCGACACCCCATCTCAGCATTTATGGTGTGACTTATCAATTATTGAGGCTAGATCCCTAACTTGATCCCGTTACCTTATGAGTTTTGGTGAGTTACATCAATCCGTGGTCAAATTTAGAGCACGGTGTCTGCAGGTGACCCCACAAATTCACCCTGGCCCACAAGCCCGGGCCGGAGAGAAAGCAAAGCTGACCCAGCAAGAACCAGAAAATGGATGTCACACAAAATACCAAACTATGTGCCCCTCCTGCTCCATCTTTTCCCCTGGATTTCATGAGTCAAGAGGAGAATTCTTGGGGGGCCTGGGTGGCTCAGTCACTTAAGCGTCTGACTTCGGCTCAGGTCATGATCTCGCCGTCCATGGGTTTGAGCCCCGTGTGGGGCTCTGTGCTGACAGCTCAGAGCCTGGAGCCTGTTTCAGATTCTGTGTCTCTCTCTCTCTCTGACCCTCCCCCGTTCATGTTCTGTCTCTCTCAGTCTCAAAAATAAACAAACGTTTAAAAAAAAAAAAAAATTTTTTTTTTTTTAAAAAGAGGAGAATTCTTCAGTGCATATGGTTTGTGATCTCTAAGGCTTTCGATAAGTAAACAAAGGAAGAGATGACCGTGGAAATGCCCACTGACCACTGGAAACTTACATCATCAGAAGCATTTTTGTGGCTCGATGATTTCCCCAGATCAGTGAGGCCAAACATGTTAGCTTTTGAAGCTGTCTATGGTTTTGATGAGCCTTGGCAACAAGGCAGAGAGCCCCACGCAGTAAGACACTTAACTGTACCCGAAAGCTCTCGTGGTCATTCTATTCATCCATTACAGCTATTTCTGTGTCCCTGACACTATGCTAAAAGCTGGGATCACACAGATTCCTTTTTAATTCAGAGCTAAAAAAAAAACTGGTAAGAACCTCAAAAGTTGATGAACTTTCAGTCAGAAAAGAAAGTTTCTAGGAAAACAAATACACAATGTGGTATTGCTTTTATGTGGAGAACCTTCAGCCTAATACATTATTATGTCAACTGACCACGGTTCAAGGGCTAATTTCTCAGGAGCTGGTGCAAAGCAGAGGCTTGGGAAGCTAGTAATTAGTTAAGTGATCTTGCCCATCGTTGCTCCTGAAGGAACACCAGTCAAATTTATGCTTGGAAACGTTATTTCAAAATGAAACAGGAAACAGAAAAGAAATGATACTCCAACTGATAAAGAAATAATTCCTACCTGGAAACATTGCCATGGCAATGTACATCTGCCTGTAGTTCTCAAGGCAAAATACAGTTTTAAGAAATGTTTCCCAGGGCCCCTGGGTGGCTCAGTCGGCTAAGCGTCACTCCATCTCAAGTCGTGATCTCGCAGTTTGTGGGTTCAAGCCCCGCATTGGGCTCTGTGCTGACAGCTCGGAGCCTGAAGCCTGCTTCGGATTCTGTGTCTCCCTCTCTCTCTCTGCCCCTCCCCTGCTCATACTCTGTCTCTCTCTCAAAAATAAACATTAAAAAAAAGAAAAGAGAAGCAATGTTTCCCAGCAGATAGCCCTGCCTTCTGGTCTTTATCTGCTCCCTTGGCAGCTGCCCCCTGTGAATAAATCTCCTCATCTAAAGACACTCTTGTATGCCTCGGGGCCTCAGCATCATATTGTCACAGGACAACTATCAAATCTTTCCAACAGCAGGAATCTATTGACCAATGTTTACATCGTCTGTGCGGTAAAGATTCTGTGTGTCTGAATTCAGAAATCACAGCGGAGGGGTTCATGCTTGCTACTCGGCTGCTGGCCTAGAGTTTCTCCAATGAGAGAATCCTCTGATTCCCACTTGCTCACTCACCTCCCCCCCAGAAAAGATTAACACATCAGCAGCCAAGAAATTAAATAATGGCAGCCGAGTTCTAAAAATTCGTCCAAATGTTAACTATACCGGAATTCTTTTTTTTTTTTAATTTCATTCAAAATGTAAAAATGAAAACGACAGAAAAATCGTGTTTGTTTCAGGACTTAAACAGTCCAGATCTAATCCTTGAGTTGCCCAAGAAAGATGAAGTTGAGGGGTTTGGGACACGAGAGGAAAAAGGAGTTCATGATGGTTACTGATGCTGTTCGGGGACCCAAGTGGGGGGGGGGGGGGGTGTCTCTTTTTCAACACAGGATAATTTCATTTTTACAGTTACTTTGTGAAAACAACTGACAATAGATACAATGGGCTAAATCTGTCACTCACAAAGAGAAGTTCTTTGTGGCTTATCTCGTACCCCACCCACCCCGGGCTCACACCCTTCCTAGACCCAACCCGGCATTATCAGCAGCTCTAGGTATTAATCAAGAGCCTACTCTGACCTGCCCAGATTAACAGGCTCCGTGTGACCAAAGACACAGGAGCAGAAAAGACTCTGTTGCTCCTCAGAATTTTCCACTGATAGAACTAAAATAGGAAAGCCCTCAGTCTTGCTTCTCTCCACTCCATCTTAGAGTGCTGACAGGGTGCTTGAACACAAAAATCCATTTTCTCTAACTCCTTCCTGAGCAATCTCTGTGACCCTGATGGAAAGGAAGAGGCATTCCCCCGCCTGCCCCCAGGGCTTCCCATCCGATGGCTGTTTGTCAATCTCAGTCCGTCTGATAGAACCCGCAGATGGCCTTGGTCACACCCTCTCACCCCAGACTCCAAGGGGGCGTGGAAGGAGGACAGCTGTTGGTTTCCTCTTCCCAGCCCTGCATGTAGGGTGCCCACCTATTTATAGGTGGGTGGTCAATCCCAAAGAAATAACCAGTGGTGTTAGTGGTTTTATTCCTCTTACTCATAAAAGTTGGGAGCAAGTACTTTCAAAGGAATTTAACACTCAGGAAGAAGAGGCACACAGCTGAGAACTGTGCCTAGCCTCAGTCTCTACTTCTGCTCCAAACATGCGTTTTTAGGGAGGTCCGTGGCCACGGGGGCAATGGTGCAGGGTGACCACATGATGGGATGCTTGCCCTAATCCATTCTTTGAACAAACACTTATTATACATCTGCCATATGACATATCTGCCATTCTGGCTTTTCCAAGGCTCAGTCTTCTCGCCAAGTCACTTGAGAGTCTGATTCCCAAGGAAAAAGTGATAACCCGGACAGGGAGGACACAAAGTTGTGTACTACACAATGGCACCCAACCAAGGAGCTAAGTAGGAACTGAAATGCAGCCCATGATCCTTTTGCCCAAGGGGTGTCCCTTTCCCTGATGCCCGAGAAAAGCACTTTCTAGTCAAACGGGGGCCCTGTGCATGAGATACAACATATAATCAGATGTCAACAGGCTGCCGTACCCTACAACTAGCTCTATCGATGACAGATGACATGAGAATGGATGAGAATGGATGCATTTCTTAATTTGTCATTGCCTCAGTCTCCCCATCTATCAAGTGGGGACAATAATGCTTCTCCATGTTTTATGCCTTGTTTTAGGAACAGACTGAGCTCACTAGAAAGTAAGTCCTCAATATAATGTTTATATTAAAACTTTATTTCCTCCCTTTGTCCCAAGAGAATGCTGCTTAGTAGCTATGGATCGTCTTCTGACCAGGGAGGAAAATAAACCTATTTTGTAGCCCCTGCCAAGGCAAAGTAATGGAAGCTCTAACTTCACTAGCCACACAATGGTCATGAGAAAGACCCAGAGGGGCGCCAGTTCCACAACTAAATGCCCATTCGGGGGCCCAACAGAAACTTCAGATCAATTCTTCCTCAAATGTCCTCCCAAGTTTAGATGGAAAAAAGGTCATAAACAAGGCTACTAACCAATTTTTGCAGAGAGGGAGAAGAAAAGACTTTCCACCCTTCCTTGAGGGCAGACTTTGTGCCTTTCTTCGTCCGTGAGTTTCAGGGCCAGAATTCAACAGTGATTGCTCAACCAACATTTGTTGGCTTTGTGCAAGTGGTCCAACACTTCCAAGGGCTTGATCCTCCCCTTCAGGGGAGAGATGTGGATTCATATTAGGATTAGCAGGGCCTTGAATAATTCATATGAAATCATCCAATTCAGCTAGACCTGCAGAAGAAGGTTTTCAATTCCCATGTTTAGAAACTTACCGTATCTAGCCTAGATCTGGCACGTTCTTTTTCCAGTGCTAATGGAAATGAAAAACACAGAAGAAGTTGTAATTTAACGATTGGAATATGCTGCTTCTGAGTTACAGGTGGATTTATCTTTCCAGGTTAAAAAAAAAAAAATCCAAACAAGCTAATGTTAGTGTCAGTGGGTCATTCCATGACATCTTGCTCAAAGCATGATGCTTTTGGTCTGAACTTCTTTTTGTCTGATTCACCATTCAGTCTTAGATTGGCCTTGAAAGCCAATAGATGCCTTGCTATTATCTCACTTCAAGAAAAGCTTAAGATTGCAGTGGAGAGAAGGCAAGTGCTGGTCTCCAGCTTGAGGTTCCAATTCCGGGAGACAGAAATTCTTGGTATGAAGTCAAACTGCACTTGTATTCTTTTCTTTTCACTCCCGAGAGCTAAGGAAGGGGGCTGCAGAGGGAGCCTCTCACGAACAACACTCAACCAGGCTTTAAACGTGTTTGCTCTGGTTTCAATAGCATCTATTCCTACAGCACACTCTTGAAATAATACTTTGCCACTTAGGGACTTCATCCTTCTCACCAGCAGATGGCTACTTAGGAATGTAATTACCGCCACCTTGTGGAATGGAGACAAACTTACAGTTATCCCCCCACCCCTTATCCATGGAGGGGGGCGGGGTGGGGGGAATACTTTCCAAGACCCCCAGGAGATGCCTGAAACAGCAAATATTACTGAACCTTATACACACACTGTTCTTTTTTTCCTATACATACATACTTATGATAAAGTTTAATGTCTAACTTAGGCACAATAAGAAATTAACAATAACCAATAATAAAATGGAGCAATTATAACAATATTCTGTAATAAAAGTTATGTCAATGTGGTCTCTCTCTCTCTCTCTCTCCCCAAGTATCTTACTGTACGCTACTCACCCTTCTTCTTGTGATGACGTGAGATGATGATAAAATGCCTACACCATGGGATGAGGTGAGGTGAATGAGGTAGGCACTGTGATGCAGCATAAGGCTATTACTGACCTTTAGATTATCCCTGAGGAGGGGGATCATCTGCTTCCGGATCCCCCCTGACCGTGGGTAACTGAAATCGTGGAAGTCGGAACTCAGACAAGGGGTGGACTACCGTATTTGGAAAAACCTGATGGGTTCGATTTTTTTGTCACACTTGAATATTTTTTTCTCAGTTTCGATCGCTTTGTCTTTTCTGGGAAGGAGCCTCTGCTGCTCTTGCCACAGGAGCATCCGGCACCTGGTGGGGGAGAAAACAGAACAACCCTGCTTGCTTCCCGTCCCATTATTCTCAGTCAAATGGAGCTATGACATACAGAGAGTAAAAACTTCCATTCCCTGGAAAGCTTTTAAGCTTCACAGACAGTGCCAGGAATTGAACCATAATCCTAAATAATTATATTTACAAAAAAAGGGCCTGCCCATAATCTCCCCCAAAAATAATATTATTCACATATGTTTTGTGTAGAAATCCACATACATTGGCCTAGCCATGTTTGCATTCTGGTCTTAGACTAGAAAATTAGCCTGACCTAACAGAAGTGTTTAAAATTGACTGCCCTATAATATATCACATCATTTGGTTTCAATGCAAAGCATGGTCTGGTTTATTTTCCGCTGCATTTTCCTGTTGCAAAGACACTTCTCTAGCTGTGTATATCTCTGTAGATGGCTCTAAGGGAAGGGGTTAGACGTAAGGCTACACCCATGTTTAGATAAACACATCTATCTGTTTTACCTTAGAGTGAACTATCTCGTCATGGGAAAGTTGAAGTCTGCTGAATAGACACCAACATTTATAAAGAGTTTGATTATAAGCAATGTCTCTGTTTTAAAAAAATATATATGTCATTTTTTCACTTGGAAGAAACTGGTTTTGTGTAATTCCATTTAGCAGCTACTATTTGCAATACCTGAGTAGATAAATCACAATACTACAGCTTTGACCTGAACCACCAAAATGGTTACTAAACCCTGCAACATGCACGTTATATCTGAACAGACAAAATATAGGAAGCAACCAGAACCATCTTGCAACAAAGCTCCTTCTTTCGTGAAACCTACTTTCTTGTACTAGAAGAGATACTCGATTGTAGCCAGTGTTGTGATATTCACAGCACAATACCCTTTATGTAGTCCAAGAGATTTTGAGTTGGAAGTTCGGGAGAGGAGGGGAGGTAAGGATATGAGGCTCTCTCAGGAATGTGCAGGAATTTGGTGACACTGATACATGAATAGTTGGGAGGGGGAAAAAAGTGTGACACAAGGCAGGACCCAAAAAGGGAGCCAAGCTGAATACTTTTTCCCAGTGTTTCCAGTCTTGAGTTTTCAGAGTAATGTCAAAGCTAGAAGAGGACATTACACATCAAAAGTCCCAGGAATGGAGGAAATAACACAAGGAAAATAAAATTAAAGAGGAGACCAGGTTGAAAACTAAAATGCATTCTTGATACTATATGATAGGCCTTATTTTTTGTCTCTAAGTCCTCAAGAAGAGAAGTGAAAGAGAATCCAAGTAGAAGTAAAAAAAAATCATGAGCTCTTTCTGGGAAAAGAAGTGAGATCAGTCACCAAATATTTACCCAGAATATTGTTAGGAATATTGGTGTTGCTCACCAAAACAGTCAGCTCTCCCAGAATCAGGGGAGAATTGCATTTCCAGGCTCCCAGCTGTTAGGGAGGAGCTGTGTGACTTATTTTGGTCAATGAGTAGAGAGCTGAAATGGCACGTGCCCCTTCTGGGACAGATCATTGAGCTATTGATGCAAGACGCAGAGTTCTCTATTCCCCGTGGCACAATGGAATGCAATTCAAGATGGCGGCTGCTTAGCCATCTTGGGTCTCGGGGAGAATCCCAAGATCATAGCCTTTGGCCTGAACATGTAATGTAGGTGAGCAACAGATCTTCATGGTTTGGGCCACTAGCATTTTAGAGATGTTTGTTACCGCAGCATGCCAAAGGCAAACCTGACTGATATGCACCTGCAATAAGGAGGCAGTATGGACAGCAATGTGTGAGACGATCCTTATGTGCAGGCAGTGAGTGCCTGAAGCTTGCAGTGAAAAGATAGGGAGAGTGAGAAAGAGAAAACCTTACATTTCAAAGCAGTTTTCTATCTCCGTAAAGAAGATTGAATTCACCTTCCCAGCTACTATTACCTTATTTTAGAAAAAAAACACCAAAATATGCCCTTTGGTTACATTAATACAAGTCAAGAACACTCTCAATGGTTCTCAGGGGAGGAAACAAACAACAACAACAACAACGAAAATCTAATTTAATACAGCACTTTTATGAGAGGAAGTTAAGCCTTCATTTGGAAATGTCAATTGTTACATAGAATTGAGTCAGAATTGTGACTCAGAGGCTTTCTTGCTTTCCTGAGTGAGAGAAAGAAATTTAATTCTCTCTTTTTGTCTCTCTCAAACATGTCCCGAGGGTGGAGGTGAAATGGGGCAGCTGAGAAAGACTCTAAGGAGACTCTGGGTCCCTGGGATGACAGCAGAACCACTCCTGGGAGCTACATGAGTCACGTTCCAGTGGGTCCTCATGTCAGTTATTCCTGGGCCTAAAAAAGGACCTGGTGAAACTTGCGGCCTGGCCTCTGTTTCGAGCAGGGTATAAGGAAAAGAAAACTCCCCACTAGAGATACAGTGGTTAGGAGAGCAGCAGCATCTCCCTTAAGGATAGAGAAGTGGTAAAAACATCAGCCAGAGGAAGGAGGAAGGCCCACTGCCCATTAGCCAAAGATGGCCACCAAGAAAGACACAGGGTGCCATGCCAAGAAGCCTGGAGAAAAAGAGAAAGGAATATGATCCCAACACATGTTAATATTGGCGATGGCGATGATGATAGCTAACATCACATAGTGCCTACTATGTGCCAGTTACTGTGCTAAGCAAACACACACACACACACACACACACACACACACACACACACCATATCACATGATGACAGCAGCATGACAGACTCTCCAAAAGAAGTTCCGGGGCTGGGGGGTTGCACCTGGGCAGCTCAGTCGGTTTAGCACCAGACTCTTGATTTCAGCTCAGGCCATGATCCCATGGTTGTGGGACCAAGCCCACATTGAGCTCTGCTCTGAGCATGGAGCCTGCTTAAGGTTCTCTCTCCTTCTGTCCTTCTCCCCTGCTCTCTCTTTCTCTTTCTGTCTCTCTCTCTCTCAAAAGGAAGAAGAAGAGGAGAAGAAGAAGAAGAAGAAGAAGAAGAAGAAGAAGAAGAAGAAAGAAGAAGAAGAAAGAAGAAGGAGAAGGAAGAGAAGTGGGATGCAGTTAGATTTCTATATTTCTACAGCAAAGAATAAGCAGGGTAAATGCAGTAAATGATCACATGTTTTAAACAAAAGCTGGTTGTTTGGTAGGATACCTCTTCCATAAAACAATCAGTTGACACTTATGAAGCACCTACTGTGTGCCAGACGTGTTGACTCAACACATACACTTTAATCCCCTACTCAGTGCCAGGCCCTGTGAGCACAGTGGACAGCAGTGAACACGGCAGGCCAAGACCTTGTCCCGATGGAGACAGAAAATAAACAGGAAAGGTAGTTAGTTCCTTAATTTTTATTATGATATATGCTATAACAGAAACCAATGCCAACAGAGGACAGGAGTGCTCAGGAAAGCGTGCTCCAGACACAGCCTCTCTGAGGAGTTGCCTCTTCAGCCGACCCAAGAGAGAGAAGCAAAGGCTGAAGAAGCTGGGGGTGTTCCTAGGCACCCGCAGGAAAGCAGGGGGGCCCCAGAGGAATGAAGCCTGAGGGGGCGGGATTAACGAGGAAGGCCAGAGATGACTTTGAATTTCACTCTAGCAACAATGGGAAGCCTTTGAAGAGATTTAAGTAGGAAAGTAACATGATCTCATTTACAGTTTTAAAAGACAATTATGGCCGCTAGAGGGAACTAACTTTTACTGAGCTGACATTTTGTGCCTGACTATTCTAGGAGCTTTTGAGTTGTCTAATTTAATCCTCACAACAATCCCAGGGAGTAAGCTACTAGTCCCATTGTGCAAATGGTGACTTGGTTTGCCTGAGATGCCAGAGCCAGAGGGGCCCCTGCACAGTGTAGATTTCATTCAGTGAAATACCTCATGCATGATGACTGGCCACCAGGCTTGCTTCCCAGAGAGAATTTAGGGCTGTGCTCCCAACAAGGGAGACTACTGAGGGTGGATAAGCTTGTAACTGCAAATCAGAGCACCCATCTCATCAGGCTACAAAACTACCAACACCCAAATCACTGTTGTCTTCCAAAGTGAAGATACACTTGAATGCATGAGCTCTAGGCTGTTTATTTCTAAAACTAACCACTTTTGGAGCACCTGGGTGACTCTGTCAGTTGAGTGTCAGACTTTTGATTTTGGCTCAGGTCATGATCTCACAGTGAGTTCGAGCCCTACATTGGGCTCTGTGATAACCTCAAAGATCCTGTTTGGGATTCTCTCTCTCCTCCCTCTGCCCCTTCTCTTCTCTTGTGTGTGTGCACCTTTTCTCTCTCTCTCTCTCTCTCTCTCTTTCTCTCTCTCTCTCCTTTCTCTCAAAATAAATAAACTTTAAAAAACATAAAATAAAATGAAACACTTTACTATATCACACCTCACATATATACGCATTGTAATTGGTAAATCCAAACATCAATTAAGGACAACCCTACATTATTAATTGTATTGCTACCAGGATAAAATATTCTTCATCTGAAAATGTTTCCCCACATTCAGCTTATCTATTTTTTCAATGATTAGAGCAAGAAGTCTTTCAATGTGGACCTATGTATGTTCACATATTTATTTTATGGATATTTTATTTGGTAGGGTTTTTTTGGACTTTTACTGGGCAAGTCAATTTTTAAAATCACCAGTCAGTTCTCTGCATTTATCTTAAAGGCTGTTAGACAGCCACCACCCACTAGTAGATATTTACATGATAAGGTGCTCAGTGCTTGATTGCTCACGGAGACATTCAATAATATTTGTACCCCACAGCACTGCTTTAACTTCTCATCAGGGAAAAGTCATTATTTGGTAGATTTTCAGTTTTACATAAATCCAGATATTTTTCTCCCTTTTTTAAATAGTTATTTGTCTGTTACTGAACAGTTAATCCATTTACACTATTCTTACCAAAGCAATTTTTAAAAATAGAATCCACTAGGGGCAGCTGGGTGGCTCCACCGGTTGAGCATCTGACTCTTGATCTCAGCTCAGGTCATGATATCACAGTTCATGAGATCGAGCCCAGAGTCAGACTCTGTGCTAACAGTGCAGAATCTGCTTGGGATTCTCTCTCTCCCTCTCTCCCTCTCTCTCAAATAAATAAACTTAAAAAAATAGATCCATTAAATATTTCTGATCAAATCAGGTAATCATTGTTCCATGCAGTTCCCAATGAAAAGTAAAAAAAAAAAATCACTCAGTTTATGAGCAAAGAGTTAAGGCCAAATTGTTAGTTTTTATGTAGCCCAAGTATTTTTTAGGAACAAATAATGATATGAAAAGTCACCTTAAGGGACGCCTGGGTGGCTCAGTTGGTTAAGCTACCGACTTCGGCTCGGGTCATGATCTCGCAGTTTGTGAGTTCAAACCCCCGGTTGGGCTCTGTGCTGAAGCTCAGAGCCTGGAGCCTACTTCAGATTCTGTGTTTCCCCTTCTCTCTACCCCTCCCCTGCTCACACTCTGTGTCTCTCTGTCTCCCAATAATAAATAAACGTTAAAAAAAAATTAAAGAAAAAAAGTCACCTTAAGCTTAAGCTTAAATAGCTATCTTAATTTCATGGAATAAATAGGTATGTAAAGTAGTTAATGAACAATTATATGAACATTTGTCATTTTCACTTTCTCAAATGTCTCCCTTGAAACTTTTTGAAGTTAAGAAATTTGTTCAAGTATGTTAAAGCATGTTTCTCTCTTCTTATAAATTGTGTTCAGCTATAATACACATGAAGAAAATTGCATGCATCATAACACCTCAATGAATTTTCATAAAACAAAGCATCCAGATCATGAAACAGGACGCGACCAGCACCCCCAGGGCCCCTTCCTGCCCCGCCCAGGCACAGCTTTCCAAGAGGAACTACCAGGCTGACCCAGCCGCGTAGTTTAGTTTTGTCTCTCTTTAAATTCCATATAAATGGGATGATACAGCGTGCACTCCGGGACTCCTGCCTTCTCTCAATATTATGTTTTCTGAAGTTCATCCCCGCTGCTGCCAATAGCTGCAGTTTGTTTATTCCCCCTGCTGCCTATTCTTATTTCTCTGTTGTAGGAGCACACCACAACTCATTTCACCACCCCACCGCTGCATGGGACACGCCTACACTAAAACATGCCTTGTTTATCCAAAATTCAAATTGCACTGTGTTTTTTTCTGGCAGCCCTAATCCTGCCACTGCGTAACGTTGTCAGGAGAAGTGCCTACTTCATTTCAAAGAACAAAAATAAACCAACCGAAACCACTTGCTATCCCGGTAGAAGCTGCATCTACTAAATAAAAGCTTTGAGGGTCTTTCAGTTCGTCTGTATAATGAGAACAGGGAACTGGTCTATTCAAGACTACCTCCTCCTCCAGAAAAAAAAAAAAAAAGAAAAGTCCACTTTATGAAATGAAGTGTGTTTTTCAGCTGTCTGCATTTATTAAATCAACTGAGTCATCGCCAAGTGTTCACTTTATTTTTGACACATAAATGGCTTCAGTTAAGTTACTAGTTTGCTGACGAACACCGGAAGTTGGCGTAATAACAATGTTTCTTATTTCTACGAAGTTTTTTCTTTATTCTCCAAAGCATATGACAAATTACAAATTAATGAAGCTCCACAACAGCCCTCCAGCCCCACCCAAGGGAAGAAGGAAATTACTATATTCATTTGATTGTTTTTTAAGTCTGTATTTAAATTCTAGTTAGTTAACATAGGGTGTCATATGAGTTTCAGGAGTAGAATTTCGTGATTCATCACTTACATACAACACCCAGTGCTCATCCCAACAAGTGCCCTCCTTAGCATCCGTCACCTGTAAGCGCATCCCTACCCACCTCCCTCCATGAACCCTCAGTTTGTTCTCTATCATTAAGAGTCTCTTAACGGTTTGCTTCCCTTCCTGTCTTTTTTTTTTTTCCCCTTCCCCTATGTTCATCTGTTTTGTTTCTTAAATTCCACATATGAGTGAAAGCATATGATATTTGTCTTTCTCTGGCTGACCTTGTTTCACTTAGCATAATATACTCTACTTCCATCCATGTCATTGCAAATGACAAGATTTCATTATTTTGATGGCTGGGTAATATTCCTGTGTGTGTGTGTGTGTGTGTGTGTGTGTGTGTGTGTAGCACATCTTCTTTATCCATTCATCAGCCTATGGACATTTGGGATTTTTCCCTAATTTCGTTATTGTTGATAATGTTGCTATAAACATCAGAATGGATGTGTCCCCTTTGAATCAGTATTCATTTTAAACCTCAAAATCCCAAAGTCAAGATATGAATCACTGATCACAGAATAAATTTCAATCCCAAAAGGAAAGATCTTGGTTACATGTTCCAAACACCGAGCTTATGTCAAAACGAAACATTAATAATCCACCCAGCAAAAACTACTGCATTCTGCTTTTCCAACTAAAAATGGGAAATAAATCTGGGGGGCCAGGAAAGGCTAAACATTCAACCAAGTGCTTATCTTAATTCTTAAATATAAGCCTCACCAGCAAAGTTTCAACCTCAGGAAAGTTCTGATTTGTTTTTTGATTCTAAACATGGGTACTTCTCAAGAATACAAGGCTCAGACAAGCGATATCCACAGAAAACCAGAAAAATATAAATTCATGAAAATTTAGTGGCATCCAGAGGAAATTCTATGATTAAATTCCAAATGGTTATTTGCCAACGATATTCTGAAGTAGAATTCTTCTGCTGTTATCTTCCAAAGTGATTACCGAACAAGTACTGAAAATTACTGACCAAGTACGATAAAGCTGGTCTAAATTTCTCTCTTGACTTTTCCAGCCACAAAAATCTTGGCATTGGGGAAGAGTTGTCCTAAAATGACTATTGTTCAATCCAGATCCTGATTGGAAGTGAGACTCTGAGGTTCTGTTGGGAACAGCTGGGATATTTTGGGGGAAAACATTTTGATCTAATTCCATATTTGTCTTCAGACATTAACCAATGATTTATGAAACTTTCCTTGACAACTAATATTTAAAGAATAGAAAGTGGGTATTTTCCGGAGCAATTTTCCTCCTGAATTATTCCTTTAGCTCTTGCCAGAAAGACTTCTATCAACGTGCTTACACTAAAGATCTTTGTCCCCTATTTCTGCACTATTTTTCTGTTGAACAAAGGAAAATGCCCATTTAAAATGTAAAAAAAAAAAAAAAAAAAAATAGTTATAACTATGATCACTGGCTATGTACTGAAAAATAAAACTGTGAGATGTAGAAGACATATTGTTGGTGGTGATAAAAGGCCAAGTTTAGTTCACAAGTACAAAAAGTTAAACAAAATATGTTGGGTTTTGTTTTTTTTTTCTTTTTTGGATGTTTATCTTAAGAGAGAGAGAGAGTCCAAAGGCTGAGCAGGGGCAGAAAAGAGGGATAGAGAGAATCCCAAGCAGCCTTCACACTGTCAGTGCAGAGCCCAACACAGGACTTGATCCCACCAATTGTGAGATCACAACCCAAGTGGAAAGGAAAAGTCCGACGCTTAACTGACTAAGCCACCCAGGCACCTCAAAATATGTTGTTTAAATTGAATGAACCGAAGGTATACAATGAGAGCAGAACTCTTTTTTTGTTGTTTAGTTTGGTTATTTGTTTTGAGAGAGAGAGAGAGAGTTCCAGCCCACGTGAGCCAAGGAGGGGCAGAGAAAGAGGGAGAGAGAATTCCAAGCAGACTCCATGCTGTCAGTGACGTGGGTGGGGCTCAAACTCACAAACCATGAGATCATGACCTGAGCTGAAATCAAGAGTTGGTTGATTAACAAACTGAGCCACCAAGGTACCCCAAGAGCAGAACTCCTTAATGGGTAAGGAAGAAACATTGGAAAAAAGTCACAAAATTCAAGAGAAAGAGATTTTTTTTTAAATGGCTATCTTTACACAATAATCAACCATGAGCCAATGTGGGCGTGTTAAAATAAATTTATCTTGTTAACTACAGTTGTTTAGCTGAAAAAGGGATTTTTAAGAAGTAAATTCGTGACATGCCTCCAAGTCCATGAAAAGTTTGAAAGGTTCTCATTTACCCCACAAGAATGGTCATCCTCCCGTGACCCCACCCCCAGCCATCTTCCTCAGCTCAGTAAATAATTGCCCATGTCTATCTGTCACAAACCTAGGAGTCATTGTTAATGCTCTCTTCCTCGATCCTCACCTGATTCAATCCAGTGCCAAACAATATCCTTTCTGTTTCTAAATAGTATTATAAATCCGTCCACCCCTCCCCATCCTGACCAACACCACACCCTGCTCCAGCCCCCATGGATGGCATCAGGGCAGCCCCTAGGCATTCTTCCTGCTTCCATGTCTGCCAGCAGCCATCCCTTACAGCAGAAAGGCTCCTTTTAAGCTCTTTTTACTAGATCATATCACTCCCTATTTTTTTTTTTAATTAAAAAACAAAACGAGGGGCACCTGGGTGGCTCAGTCATTTAAGCGTCCGACTCTTAATCTTGGCTCAGGTTATAATCTCACGGCTTGTGAATTCGAGCCCCACATCAGGCTTTGCGCTGACAGCACAGAGCCTGCTTCCGATTCCGTGTCTCTCTCTCTCTCTCTCTCTGCCCCTCCCCGACTTGCTCTCTCTCTGTCTCTCTCTCGCTTTATAAACTTTAAAACAATGAAAACTCTTTCATCAAACTTCTTAGTACAGCCCACAAGAAACTGCAGCTAGCATCATCTTGGCACTAAGGAAGGGTTCAAGATATATTCGTCGAATAAATAATAAACACAACAAAGAGAGATTTTTAAGGGAGCCTCCCAAGGAAAGAAAGCAACCTGCCAATCAGCAAAGTCATCGCCAAGGAGGGGTGAGGAGGTAGAAAGATGATCTATAAAGATGTTCTAAGCAGGGCAAGGCTCCACAACAAGCCATTTGTTGCTGGGTCTTTGTGATCGACCTCCAGAGAGACTCCTGAGACCCTTCTATGTTTGGCCGATGCATTGGCTTGCTCTCCCCCTGCCACTTCCCAACCTCCACATTCTGGTTCTGTCACCTGAAGGCAGTCCCTGAGGAATCCTGAGTCTCCTGCGGGTGTCATCAATCAGTTCTCTGGAGACAGGGATCTCCCCCTGCTTCGTGTCATGCATGGGGACTCCTCGGCAGGTGGGGGTGGTGACTGCTGAGCAAGTCAGGCCCCCAACACTGGTTGACAGCATGAACCTTCAGAGGGTTGCAAATGGCTGAGGGAGGACCAAATAGTTCTCAAGAATAACAGAAGCTGGGGGCGCCTGGGTGGCCCCGTCCGTTAAGCATCGACTCTTGGTTTCGGCTCCAGTCATGATCTCACGGTGAGTTCGAGCCCCGCATGAGGCTCCACGCTGAGAGTACAGAGCCTGCTTGGGATTTTCCATCTCGCTCTCACTCTCTCTGCCCCTCCCCCACTCCCACTGTTTCTGTCTCTCTCAAAATAAATACACCTAAAAAAAAGAAGAAGAACAGAAACTGGATCCAGAACAATGATAAAGAGGGGTCATGGGAGAATGGGTTGATAGGGAAGAAAATCCAGAAACTATCCAAAAAAAAAACTTTTTCCTTTGCCACACCTTCACTAAGTCACACTGAGGCAGAGATTGGCCAATAACCCAGAACCATGTCACCTACTATTTGTTATCTGAGCTTTAATGACACATTTCCCATTTCCAACTGTGTGTTCAGTCCTCTAAATAACCTGTTGCACCAATTTCTTTGAAACATCCACTACCAAGCCTGCTCTCCGGGCCAGCCTGCTGCTCCACATGCCCGGGAGGAAACACGTTGCAATGACGTACTAGAACTTGATTCCACAGGCCATCGGGACATCAGTGCACATCTACTTGAGGCAAAAGGAGAAACGAGATTAACTTCTTAGACCACTCCCAACTCTGAAATGCTATAATCATAACCCAGTGATTCAGTAAAACACTGTTGGGAGAGCCTGTGGGCCTTTCTGTAACTCAGCCCCAGGTACATCCCAGACCACCACCAGTTCCCTTCGTCTCCCCCAACGCTGGCAATGTCCCCAGTATCTTATCCACCCACCTCTTCACAATCTCTAAAATCAGGCTGCAAAACACTTTGGGCAAACAGAAGGATAACATCATAACAACCCCCAAAACTGGGGTGTGACAGTCCCCAGCTGTACATCCTGGCACCTTCCTGGGTGGCTCAGTCAGTTAAGCAGCTGACTTCAGCTCAGGTGATGATCTCACCGTTCAAAAGTTGGAGCCCCACGTCCGGCTCTGTGCTGACAGTTCAGAGCCTGGAGCCTGCTTCAGGTTCTATGTCTCCCTCTCTCTCTGCCCATCCCCCATTCATACCTTGTCTCTCTCTCTCTCTCTCTCTCTCTCTTAAAAATAAATAAACATTTAAAAAATTAAAAAAAAAAAACATCTTTCTTGGGTTTCTAAATATCTCCCATGGTTTAGAATTAAAATAGTAGGAAGCAGATAGAGACCTTTTCGGTGTTTCTAAGTTATCTTACAGACCCCCAAAAACATCTAAATATTCAATATTTGTGTGCATGCTGCTCATATGGAAACCCTCTACAATTAAACAGTTTTCATAAGTCATTGCCAAACCCAAGACAAAAACTCATGTCTGAGAATTTCAATATGAATACCCTCATTTGATGTTTACACAAAACCACATGATTACAGGATTCCTGCACCTTTGGAAAATACTAACTCTTCCTAATTGATCTTTTTCTCTTAAGGTAGAAAATTAGCACTGCTTAAAGTCTTCCACTTTGGCAGTCACAATCCTTATTAAAGGATTTAAGCCTAAACTACTGGGGCAACTGCGTGGCTGGGTCAGTTAAGCGTCAAGTCTTGGATTTCAGCTCAGGTCATGTTCTCACAGCTTGTGGGATCGAACCCTGTGTCGGGCTCTACACTAACAGCACTGACCCTGCTTAGGAATCTTTCTCTCCCTTTCTATCTGCTCCTCCCACCCCTCCCTGGCTCATGCGTGCGCGCGCTCTCTCTCTCTCTCTCAAAATAAATAAATAAACATTTTTTTCAAAAAAGGCTAAACTATTAACTCTGGCTTCCAAACATCAGTCTGAAAGATGGGAAGCAGAAATAAGCTTTATTTATTAATACACCTCAACTAAATAAGAAGAAAACATGTCAAGTTTAATACCCATCCTGGGTTAGCCCATTTATTTACGAGGCCTTGCTGCACCTTAAACTATGATCACATCAAAAACAAATGCTAGTGCTGTATTGCTCTGTGTTCTTTCCTCAAAATAAGTATTAGATGGATTATCTATTCCAGATGTCCTGTAACATCAAGTTACTTTTCCTTTATGCAATGTGGGAATATTATCCAAATTTCAAATTACCTTATTAATCATATTAAATTGGAGGGTTTTGATGGAGGGGCTTGCATAGGAAATGTTTTGTCCTTTGAAAAAGACAATATCAAGCCTGGCTTGATATTAATAAACTCACTTTCCAAACTATTAACAAAGGATGGTGTGAATATTTCATTTTTACACAGCTCTTTTTTTTTAAGTGTTAAAGTTTTTTTTTTTTTTTAGTGTTTTAAATTTTTAAAAAATTTTTTTTAATGTTTACTTATATTTGAGAAAGAGCAGAGAGATGGAGACAGAATCCGAAGCAGGCTCCAGGCTCTAAGCTGTCAGTACAGAGCCCAACACTGGGCTTGAACTCATGAACCGTGAGATCATGACCTGAGCCAAAGTTGGCTGCTTAACCAACTGAGCCACCCAGGTGCCTCCACAGCTCATTTTTTTTATAGAAGAAAAATTTTGTTTTCTTTTTTTTTAATGTTTATTTATCTTGAGAGAGAGAGAGAGAGCACCTGCATGTATACGGGAGAGCAAGGGCAAGGGCAGAGAGAGAGAGGGACAGAGAGAATCCCAAATAGGCTCCGTGCTGTCAGCGTAGAGCCCAATGTGGGGATCGATCTCAAGATCGCAAGTTCGGGACCTGAGCTGATATCAAGAGTTGGGCACTTAACCGACTGAGCCACCCAGGTGTCCCTACACACAGCTCATTAAACAGATTGATGAAACAGAGCCACCTAATCCCCAGTCCGCATTAAAGCAGAAAAAAATTGCCCAAAAGGTAAAAATTCATTTCATCACTTATTTTTCTCTTCCTCATCCTTTCCCTTTAAATTCTGCACACATCTTCTGTCACAATGTTCTCTAGTCGTTCTCTAAGAAAGTTCCACTTCTCCCTCACACAGAGAGGAAAGAGTAACGTTTCACTTTATTTTAACTAAAATTCACATGTACTTTACAACTTATACAACATTGCTTGTACGAGTTTGTCCTCAAGATGGCTGTTGGCAAAGGTCAAAAACAATCAAATGTTAGCAATTTCCTATGGCTCAGGGTGGTGTATTTCATTGGGTCCTTACAACCACTTTGTGAAGAAGATATTTATTATCAGTCCTGTTTGACTAATTAAGCTGAGGTTCAGAAAAGTTAAGAAACTGGCACAAAACACTCAGCAAATACATGTCCAATACTTATGGGCCCAAATCGTCTGATTCCAAATTATTTCTCCCCCATTAAAATGTGTTAAATGCAATACATAGCTCAGGGCTTTTAAGGTGTCTTGTGCAGAATGTCCAGGTTCTAAACAATCTCTTTTCCCTTCACCCCCTGAGGAGAAGATTCAAGCTCAAGAGCCCCTAAGATTCCCTTTATTTACATTTTGGGAAGCCATTACAAGCACCAAGGAAAGACAAGCAGAAGGAATATAAAGGTTCCTATTGTGCTCTTGATTGGTTGGGGCTATCAATCCCGTCTTTACGGGTAGAATCAATACATGAAACTCCATGCTTTCCCTGACCATCTGCTTTCCCTCCAAAGTGTTTCCCTTTTCAAAAAATGGAGGATTTTCTAACGGATATAAAAAGAGGATGAATTCTTCAAAGAAAAAAAAAAACCCGCATCGTCTAATTCATAGCCTGGATCAAGCCACTGTGGGTTTCACACAAAAGAAAATTCTCATTGCTCTTGATCCACTCTTGCCTCTGGTCCCAGAAGCACACCAGTAGCTTCAGAGCCAGCGTTTGTGGGCGGCCTCCCAAGAATTAAGAATCACAGGGAGCAACAAGCACATAAAACCTGAGCATTCAGGAATTAGAAAAAAAGTAGATTTGAATCAATCTGACACCCTCCTCAAACCACCTCCAAATTCTCAGCCTCTTTTCTATCATCCTGCCGCCAGGACTGGAAATCACCAGAGAAAGGAAAAGCTCAGATACATCTTGTTTATCCTAACGAAGGCATCCTTTACCAACCTGGCATTGCATGCATAACAATGTACTCCATTAAGAGATCCCTGTTCTGAAGAAATTTACAAAGTAACTTAACCTTTCACATCTGGAGCGCACATCTTGGAAATGCAATGTGAGAAAATGTTCCCCAGGAGATGGAAACATATTTATGATCCCCCACGTTATAGGTGAATAAAGCACAACAGGGAAGACCTAAATCTCTTTGTAAACTAAATTGGTAAAATATGTTCTATGGGGGGAGAGAGGAGGGGGTTGGAGAATAGTAGATACACATGTACTCGCAAAACCTTGAACTTTCCAGGTTGTTAAAATGATAGACTCAAGATACAGAGAGAGCTGATAGGTCTGAAGAGGAACAGTGTGAGCACAATGAGTTTTATTTCCAATTTTCATTTTTAAAGGCATGCTTGGGTTGATTTTTTTCAGACCTGTCTAAACTTCTCTTTGCGCCTGGAGCCTGAGGGTAAGTACCAAAGGTTCATGGTTGGCTAACGTGACTCTCTCTCCGTGGAGGACATTGTCCTGTTTCTTATTTAAGGCCCTAGTAATTAATCTGAACTGTCTTCTTTCAGACATAGAAGAACCAGATTCTAAAATTCTCCCCTTTCCTTCCTGTCCCCTCCCCACCCCTTCAGGAGAAATGGGAAACATTTTTCCTGTCATCATAATCTTTTAGATTTTTGCATTGTATTTTCTGATGAATCTGTTGTTAAGCTTCAGGCATTTTGAGCTCTGAAGTATCTGAATGGCAGGAAGTGATTTACTAAGATTCATCCCCAGAGAACAAAGATTGGAACACAATAGTGATTTTGTTCATAATATGAAAAGAGATTTTCTACATATAAATCACATCAGCATATGTTTCTAGGTTCAATGTCCATAAGGTTCCAATTTAGACTAAAAAGAAAAAAAAATCACACTCAACAATCTCATATTGTAGCTTTGTTATGAACTAGTGAATTTTGGTCAACAAAACCATTCACCTCTAAGGAAAAAACCCAGGGCATTAAGTGGACTAAACCCAGACTATTCTCGGGGCAAATTGTTAAAATATTTTCGAAGAAAACTCTTGAAAAAAATAACATAAGAATTCTCCCATAAAATACCAATCTTAGATTCGTGCTAATTTGTAGTGAGTCTGACATTTAATAGTACATTTCTAGTTAGTTGCTTTCCTGAAATCTCCCTCAGGCCAAACACCCACAGATAATGCATTCCTTGCTTTTCAGTCAATGAAGGGAGAAAAAAAAGAAAAAAAAAAAAAAAAAAACCATCGAGCATCTAGACTTCTTCAAATAATCTCTGAAAAAAAATTTAAGCCACTCTGAAGTTCAGAGATCTCAACATGCGTCAGGAGCCTAGTAAGTGTCAGCGACCAATAAGGTCCTATCTGCCCTTAAGGAATCCATAGCCTAAGGGGAGGAGTGGAATATGACCAGTGCTTAGCTCCGGGACCAAACACTCCACCAACAACTCCATTCATACTGTTCTCACTTTCAGAACATATGGATACGTTCATATCTCATACACAGAAGGAGAAATCATAATAGCTGCTGTGTCCACAGAAAGCATAGGAAGCTATCATAAGCACTTGGTGAGCATTATGTTAAGCCTAGCCTCAACGATTCCAATGGATATTCTTCGTTCCATTTCACAGATAAGAAATCCTCAGTTTCACCTTATACGCTGTTGGTAGGAATGCAAACTGCCGCCAACTGCTAGAGAGAAGAGTATGGAGTTTCCTCCAAACGTGAAAAATTGAACCACCATAGGCTCCGGAAATCCCACTTCTGGGTGTTCATCCAAAAGACATGAAATCACTATCTTGAAACAAGATCTGCACCCCATGTTCATTGCAGTATTATACGTGCTAGCCGAGACTTGGAGACAACCTGTGACCATCCACGGATGAGTGGATAAAAAAGAAAGATGTGGCATATCCCACATGGAACCTTCCTCAGTCATTAAAAGGAAGGAAATCCTGCCTTTTGCCACAACACGGATGGGCCTTGAGGGCATTGTGCTAAGTGGAGTAAGTCAGAGAAAGACAAATAACGTTAGATCCCAATTCTATGTGGAATCTAAAACAGTCAAACTCACAGAAGCAGAGAGTAGAATGAGGGTTGCCAGGGGCTTGGAGGTGAGGGAAATGTTAAAAGTTATAGGGTGAATAAGTTGCAGGGATCTAATGTGCAGCCCAGTGGCTACAGTTAACAATACTGTATAATATACTTGAAAATTCCTAAGAAAGTAGGTTCTCCTCATTGAAAAATGATAATTGTGTGAGGTGATAGAGATAGACAGATAACTAACCTTATTGTGGCAGTGATTTTTGCAATATATATGTGTGTGTGTGTGTGTGTGTGTGTGTGTGTGTATCAAATCATCACGTTGTACACCTAAACTTGTTATATGTCCATTATATCTCACTAAACCTGGGAGAAAAGTCTGTGTTGCAATACAAAAGCAGCCATAGATAATACGTGAATTAATGGGTGTTGCTATGTTCCAATAAAACTTTATGGATACTGAAAAAAGAACTGGGCTTTAGACTGTGTAGATCTTTGCTGTCCAATGGGTATAAAGCTTCAGTTGCAAGATGAATAAGGTCTGCTGTATGACATTGTTCCTATAATTAACAATACTGGATTGTGCACTTTAAAATTTATTAAGAAGATACCTATCATGTTTACTATTTTTGCCACAATGAAAAAATTTTTAAGAAAAAAGAGAGATCAGCAGTACCATGGGGGAAAAAAGATGGACATGGAACGCAGCATCCCAGTCTTAATGATGGTGGATGGAGAGAACAAAAAGCAAAAGACAACATCAATATACGAACGTCAATGGATTTCCTCTATGCCAGCCACGAGCAACCAGAATTGAAATTTTTAAAAATACCACTTACAATAGCACCCAAAATTGGAATAGTTATAAATCCAGCAAAGTACGTACAAATCTATGTCCAGAAAACTATGACACAGTGTAGAAAGAAAGCAAATAAAATATAAATAAATGGGTAGGAGGGTATTCTTTTCAAAAAAGTGGGGAAGGCATTTTAAATAAGCTGTCTAAAATCACACAGCCATTAGGCAGGAAAGCCAATACCTGAGGCTCCTCTGTCTCCATGTTCCTGCTGACCTAAATTTTGTGCTAATGTCTCATTGTAGATTAAACCAAACTTTACCAGTCTTTTCGTTATACTTCTGCAAATTAATATTGTTGCAGCAAGGGAACCCCTTACTGCATCCTCACGACGGTTTGCTTTTGGAACATCATAATTCTAATTCAACCGTAGCACGAGTTATATAATACATTGTACAGCTTCAAGACTCAAGACTCCATTTTCATGTGAGCACTAGATGTAGAGAACTTCTATACACTTTCAAGTGCCTTGTTACCTCCTTCTAGAGCACCTCCTTCATGAATCCCAAGAGAGCTGAAACCTCATAAAGCCACCTGTGCTCACATAAAACTACCCCTGCAGAGAACTATTGGCATTGGCAGTAAACGTTTAGACGTAGTCTGGTTACATGTCCAATGAGTTGAATTCAGCGTTCAGTTAGTTAAACTATTAATTCGCAGGTTGTGATGAAGCCAGGCTTCCCTCAGTGGAGGAAATGCTCAGTTCCACCCAAAGCCAAATGTTCTGACAAGATGATGCACATCATGTCAGCCTTTACCTCCAGTCACGGATAATGTGGGATTCCGTGATTAGGAGGCCTCGTCTCCACTGCCAGGACCCCAGGTACTCATGATGTCTTGAAGACTTCCCTCCAACCAATCTCAACAGCTGCCAGCACATAGATTCACCTCCTATCTTGACTGGTTTCTTCAGGAGCATTCACAGATGGGTCATCCGTTGCTTTTAAACGTTCTGAGTTTAAATGCAGAGAATAGCATGTTTTTTAAAAAATTACACATGCTGATTTTTTTTTACCTTGCCCTAAAGGAGATAACATACATACCTGCAGCAGATTGCCCAAATATGTGCTCCCCACCTGCGCTTATGTTCCTTTATCATGTCTTGAATACGGCCAAGTTATTTTGACTACTGGAGATATTAGTAAATGACAGAAAAAGAATTTTGATGGGTTTCATCCCATAAAAGTTGTAAGTGAAACCTTTTCCTCCTATTAGGACAAAGAGTATTAATTCAACGTTTCAAGTATTAGATATTGTTTTCCAGTATATTTTTTCTAAAGAAAAATATAGGTCTCATAACCCACTCTCTCCTGTCCCTTTCTGCTAATATTAGAACTGTCAAAGGTTTTGTGTTTAATTTTATAATTGAGGTTTTGGTTGTGTGGGGGTGGGAGGATATAAGTTGAGTCTAGCTTAGAAGCTGGTTGGTCCATTGATGGAAACAGGGATCACAGGAGGAGATTCTGTGGAAAAGGAGAATCAGAAGCACGGGAGAAAGATCTAGACTGGAGTCATAGATTTGGGAGTTAATGTACAAAAGAGGTACTGAAGTGGGCTCTGAAATTTTTACCTCCTATGCACACACACACACACACACATACCCCAAAGATCTATCCTTGCCTACATAGATGAAGCAAAGACCATATTCTGATCACTTGGTGTGAGCTTTGCCAAGCCTCACCCCATCAGCAGGCAACCTGATTGACAGTGATGTCTTGACAGGTGAGGACGACATCAAGACCCCAGAGCCCCAATACAGGGTCTGGGGCACCTGGGTGACTCAGGCGATTAAACACCCAACTTGGGCTCAGGCCATGATCTTGCAGTTTGTGAGTTCAGGCTCTCTGCTGTCAGTGCAGGGCCTGCTTTGGATCTTCTGTCCCTCCCCACCTCTGCCCTTCTCCCACTTGTGTACTCACTCTCTCATGTGCACTGGCTCTCTCTCTCTCTCTCTCAAAAAGAAATAAACATTAAAAAAAAAAAATACCAGGTATCAGGGTCATCAGAGAAAACAAACAATATGGTGGTCCTATGTGGACCAAACCTGGAAAAGCAGGAAACGGTGCCACATAGGGCCCAAGAAGCCTGTGGAGTGTCTCCATATGGACCCCCAGCACCACGTAGGAAGAATTTGAGAATCTGGAGTTTCCAAAGTTTGTAGAGGCAGAGCCTCTATTGTGACTTATTTTCACCTTAATTTTCCCCCTAGTCCAGTATGACTTCAGAAGTACAAGCTATACTGAAAAACAGGGTTACACAAAGAAAGAAGGAAAAGATAAACACATATTAGAATTCCCACCATCTCCCCATGGATGAACAAGTGTCTCTACTCAATCACCCCTCATAACGCAGAAGTTTCTGATTTTTTTCCCCCTAGGAAAATATAAAAAGTTACATCATGGCTCCCTTTTCGTCCCCTGGCACTGGTCTTCTCGTAACATCTCTGTCCTCACGTGGGCCTCTTGTGAAACGAGAAGAAGCTGGTTGGACCATGCTGTTATTCACACTGAGGAGAGAAGCAAATTTTCCTGGAATTTTCCAAGACACAATAGAAGGCACTGTTCTTTCAGCTAATTGGGGGAACCTGGATGGTGCCCAGGTTTGAATCACACAGACGTAATTATTCCTTTCCCTTCGCAGATAACTTTAGAAAAGCATTCCCTTACATTCGTGAACTTTTCCCTCTGCAGCATGAGAAATGCAGGAATGCAGCCCAGCCTGCCTTGCCTAGAGAGAGAGATCTGTTCTCCAAAATTGTTGAGTGCATTTATTTAAGCCCCTTTCAAAAAAAAAAAAAAAAAAAAAGTTGAAAGTTTAGCTCAAGGTTGGCTTTTGGGGAATGCAGGGATGGGATTTTATCAGATTGCTGGGAAAGTAATGTGAATGTCTGCCAGAGAATCATACTGCTCTCCTTCTCTTTTAACAACAACAAAAAAAGCTTAAACTCATGCTGATTTGGCAGCAGGAGGCCTGCCCGTGTGACAAATTAGTCAAGATGAAATGCAGTGGTTTGGCATTCCTGGAAATTTAATTCTCAGGTTTTGCAAAATGTGGGGAAAACAAGAAATCTTATTGTTAAAAGAGAGTCAGCACGGTGGCACTAACCCACTTGTAAGAAAAGCTCGTTTGCAAACAGGAAGGAACGTTTTGAAATGTCTTGGAATGGAAAGGTTGCATATAAAACAGCTATTGAAAATAGCTATGTAGAGATCATGTAAAAAACACTGAGAGAAAGAAACACAGAGGTAAAGGCCTAACAGGCAAGAAAGTGGAATCTATGTCCAAGGAGCTTAAAGTCCTATATGGTTTTTAGCCTTTGCTTCCTTCGTTTCACCCAAATGTCAGGAGGAGGGGCCCCAGGTGCCTCTGGCTGAGATTTCAAACAGAATCCAGATGCCAAACCAGAGTTAAAAACCTAAAGATAAAAACCTGAGGCAAGAAAGAGTCAGAAAAGAGAGAGCCAGGTCGAGAACACAACAGGTAAGATCCAGGTTACCGAGTCAAGATCAGGTGTGCTCAGAGTCAGAGGGAAGGGACCGAAAATTGCCAAGTTCAAGCTCACTTACTAAAGGAGGGCAAGGCCAAAGAGGCCAAGGAGTGCCTTAGCACTGGGCTTTTCAGATTCTTCCAAGGAAACTAGTGCCAGAGTAAATTCATATTCTTAGAGATACTGGAGGCATGACTGGAAACAGACGGGCACGGCGACAGCATTTGTAAATATCATGTATCTTAAAAATCAATGAAAAATGTGCAGTTGTCTCATACAGTAGCTTTATTCTTTTCAGTATAAGCTGATATAAGATGAACGGCTCACCATGGAGTAAAATAGACTGCTCAGAAGGACACATCATGTGCAAAAGCACAGGAGAAACCACACCCTTGTGCAGCTGGGAGAACAGAAGCTGTGTTTGAGAAGCAGAGGGCTCAACCATTGTCCTTGGCTGCACTTTCACATAATGTTGGGCCCTTACCCTCCCTAGGATTCAGGAGTAAGCCCTGCTTCACCCCACGGCCATCAAGATAGCCAGGGACCACACACTCAAGTGGCAAAGGGGGTCAAGTAACAAACACAATTGCCTGAGCTACTTGTCTCAAGGCCAAGGAGAACTTCTGTCAATTACAAAAGCTTTTCAAAATGTCATGGAAGCCAAATGAAAAGGTCAAACAAAGGAAGATGTGGACCCATATGCAGCCCGAGGGCCACAGTGTACCAACCTCTAGCGGTCCACTCCTCTGCCCCAGAATAAGACCTTAACTAATATTTGAGTGAAGAAGGACATCGAATCTAAGAGCTGCATGGCAGATCTCTTACAAGAAAAGAAACCATGTCCAAGAAAGAGGAAAACTAAACAAATAAAAATTATGACTCACATGTTAGCATATCAAGACTATGTTTTTCAGACCCTTCATTTAAAAAAAATTTCTAATGTTTATTTATTTTTGAAGGAGAAAGAGACAGAGCATGAGCGGGGAGGGGCAGAGAGAGAGGGAGACAATGAATCTGAAGCAGGCTCCAGGCTCTGACCTACCAACACAGAGCCTGACACAGGGCTTGAACTCATGAACCGTGAGATCATGACCTGAACCGAAGTTGGATGCTTAACCAACTGAGCCACCCAGGCGCTCTGGGAGACTTTTCATTTCAACAAAGGACAAAAGTAGACTGGATGTGGAATGGACTTTTTGTGTGAGTTACCCAGAGGCAGTAAACTAGACAAAGGTCAATGAACAAAAACTTTATTGGGGTGGAAGGGGGGGTGCGGAGAGGGAATGGAGAGTTATTGTTCAATGGGTATAGGGTTTCAGTTAAACAAAATGAAGCATTCTGGAGACAGATGATGGTGATGGTTGCATAATATGAATGCACTTAATACCACTAGACTATACATTTAAAAATGTTTTAACCACAATGAGATACCACCTCACACCAGTCAGAATGGCTAACATTAACAACTCAGGCAACAAAAGATGCTGGCAAGGATGCGGAGAAAGAGGATCTCTTTTGCATTGCTGGTGGGAATGCAAACTGGTGCAGCCACTCTGGAAAACAGTATGGAGTTTCCTCAAAAAACTGAAAATAGAACCACCCTAGGACCCAGCAATGACACTACTAGGTATCTATCCAAGGGATACAGGTATGCTGTTTCGAAGGGACGCATGCACCCCCATGTTTATAGCAGCACTATCAACAATAGCCAAAGTATGGAAAGAGCCCAAATGTCCATCGATGGATGAATGGATGAAGAAGATGTGGTATATATATACAATGGAGTATTACTCTGCAATCAAAAAGAATGAAATCTTGCCATTTGCAACTACGTGGATGGAACTGGAGGGTATTATGCTAAGTGAAATTAGTCAGAGAAAGACAAATATATAACTTCACTCACATGAGGACTTTAAGATACAAAACAGTTGAACATAAGGGAAGGGAAGCAAAAACAATATAAAAACAGGGAGGGGAACAAAACATAAAAGACTCTTAAATATGGAGAACAGAGGGTTGCTGAAGGGATTGTGGGAGGGGGGATGGGCTAAATGGGTAAGGGGCATTAAGGAATCTACTCCTGAAATCATTGTTGCACTATATGCTAACTAACTTGGATGCAAATTAAAAAATAATAAATTAGGGGCACCTGGGTGGCTCAGTCGGTTAAGCGTCCCACTTCAGCTCAGGTCATGATCTTGCAATTCGTGAGTTTGAGCCCTGTGTCAGGCTCTGTGCTGACAGCTCAGAGCCTGGAGCCTGCTTTGGATTCTGTGTCTTCCTCTGTCTCTGCCCGTTCCCCCACTCACACTCTGTCTCTCTTTCCTTCAAAAGTAAATAAACATTAAAACAAAACTTAAAAAATTAATTAATTTTAAAAATAAATAATAAAAAATAAAAATAAATGTTTTAAAATGTGATAGATACATGCGCACAATGGAATATTATTTAGCCCTAGAAAAGGATATCCTGCCATTTGTGACAATATGGATAGATATTGAAGGCATCTGCTAAGTGAAATAAGTCAGACAGAAAAAGACAAGGGGCAACTGGGTGGTTCAATCAGTTAAGCGTCCAACTCTTGATTCCAACTCAGGTCATGATCTCATGGTTATGGGATCAAGCCTGACATCAGGCTCCACACTCAGTGTGAAGCTGCCTTGAGATTCTCTCTCTCTCCCTCTGCCCCTCTCCCCCGCTTTTTTTCTCTCTCTCTCTCTTAAAAAAAAAGGAGGGGAAAAAAATTCCATATGATCTCACCTATATGTGGAATCTAAAAAAAAAAAAAACTCAGAGACACAGAGAAAAGATACAAACTTCCAGTTATAAAATAAGTAAGTCTTGGAGATATAATGTATAGCATGATGCCTACAGTTAATAATACTGCATTACATATTTGAGAGTTGCTAAGACAAGGAATCTTAAGAGTTCTCATCACACACAAAAAATTGTAACCATGTGTGGTGATGGATATTGACTAGACTCACTGTGGTGATCATTTCACAATATCCACAAATGTTAAACTTTAGGTAGTACACCTGAAACTGATAGACTGTTATATGTCCATTATATCTCAATTAAAAAATGGCCAGGATGGTAAATTTTATGTTACATGTATTTTGCCACAATTAAAAAAAAAACACCTTATTAGGGAGCGCAATCCTAGGGAACAGGAGTGAGGGAAAGGGGGGAGCAAAATCAGAGGGGAGAGAGAGCCAGAACAAAGAGGCCTTGAGGAGTTGGCCACCGATGGCAGGGGACTGGCTGCTGGATCCTGCAGGATTGTCCCGTGAATTTTATGGAATGTGACTCCAGACCGTCCATTAGGGAGAAAGGGAAAGGCAATTCTCTCCAGGCTCCACCCTGCATTAGACACAGGTTTGCCCGCACAGGTATCTGTCCAGCACGTCTGGGGTCTGCACCAGGGGAGCCCAGAGGTTTCATTGCCAGAGGTGAGGCACACGCGTGTAAGTGTTCAGAGCCCTGCAGAATCAATTACAATGGTGGCTTGAGTAAGAGACAGAGGAGGCCTTGGGAACCTGAAAGGGTGTCTGATACACAAATAAACTATAAAACCAAAGGGAGGCAAAAATATTCTAAGTAACGTTCTAATGCACTACTAAGTAACAGTCCAATTTTGAGCTGTCCCACTTCTGACCGTTTGCCGGCCGTCTTTTATCATAGCTATATACCACCTCCATAATTATGTGGTAATTGCTTTGAATTAACTCCTTCTCTTTATTTAATTTTTTGGCAGCTTATTAAGGTATAATCTACATATAGCAAAATTCACTCTTTTAAGGTGTGCGATTCAGAAAAGTTTTGATAAACAGACTTGTGTAAACGCCACCACAATCAAGAAAAACATTTCTATCATCCAAAAAATTTTTCCTCGTGCCCCTTTGTAGTCCGTGTCCTCCGGCCCGCCCCCCCGCCCCTCGCCCCAGCAGTCACAGATATGATTTCCAGCCCTATAAATCTGCCTCTTCCAGACTGTCTTTAAAAAACAACAACAAAAAAAATCATATAGTATGTGATCTCTTTACTTTGTTTTTTTAAAAAGGAACCTTGGGGCGCCTGGGTGGCTCAGTTGGTCAAGTGTCCAATGGCTCAGGTCATGATCTCACAGTGCATGAGTTCGAGCCCCACGAGGGGCTCTACGCAGACAGCCTCGGAGCCTGCTCTGAATTCTGTGCCTCCCTTTCTCTCTGCCCCTCCCCTACTTGCATTCTGTCTCTATCAATAATATTTTTTTTTTAATTTTTTTAATAAAATAAAAAGAAACCTTAAGGGGGCCTGGGTGGCTCAGTGGGCTAGGCATCCAGCCTCAGCTCAGGTCATGATCTCACACTTCCTGAGTTCGAGCCCTGCATCGGGCTCCATGCTGACAGCACAGAGCTTGCTTCAGATCCTCTGTCCCCCTCTCTCTGTCCCTACCCCAATCCCATGCACTCTCTATCTCTCTCTTAAAAATAAATAAACATTAAAAAAAAAAATGAACCTTACTCTCACTATTTTAAAGCATGCATGTGATATGCTAGTCATATTGTAACACCTATTAAAGAACATATAAAAATATAAAAATTAAAATATGCCGCCTAAACCATAAACACCACGTGGATGTGGCTGGGCTGGGCTGGGAGTGAACATAAACTAACACGGGATGGGCAGGGGGTGGAGGAAGCATAGGCCATCCCCCAGCTGCTGGTGACCGAGGTGGAACGCAGCCTGCCATGCAGACAAAGCATATTTGAGCAGGTGAGTGGACACCGGGAAAAAACAACTCATGAAGAATTGACCCCTGGAATTCCTCACAAGTGTTCCTTGATTCAGACCGGGGGTTTATGGGTCATTTATGGTCTCTGTGTGGACACTGGCCAGAATAAGGGAGGACTCTGAAAGCAGAGCTTCTGGAACTCTAGGCTGATGTCCAGGAGAAGGACTCAAACTCAGAGAATACAAACTAAACTTCTTTACATTGATGGTTTTTCACTTTGTTTCTCCCTAGTCCCACCACTTGGTTCTCCTTATCCTTCATCCATGGATAATTGCAAAAGATAGAAAACCTAATTGCCGAAACAACATAATCAAGGGCCATGATGAAGGGTGATTTCTTCCTTGTGCTCCAAAGACCGAAATATCCACTCTTGCAACTGTGTTCATCTGATTGTCTTCTGGACCCTCAGGTTCCATCCATCTTCCTCAGGGAGGTCGAGAAAATGAGCAGAAACCTGAGCAGGAGGTAGGTAGAGGGGACTTCTGATTGGACCACTTCCAAATATCACTTCCAAATTCCCATTTCAAGAGCAAATTAAGGGCCACCTGGGTGGCTCAGTAGGTTAAGCATCCGACTCTTGACTTTAGCTCGGGTCGTGATCTCAGGGTCATGGGATTGAGCCCCACGTCAGGCTTTGTGCTGAGCACAGAGCCCACTGGGGATTCTCACTCTCCTGTCTCTCTCTGCCCCCAGCTCATGCACTCTCGCTCTCTCTCATGCTCTCAAAATAAATAAAGATTCAAAAAGAGAGAGAGAGAGAGCAAATTTAGACCAGGCGGGAACAACTTGAAGGCAGCCGTAAGATGCCAGTTTGAAGCTAGCACGCCCCCTAATCTCCCTTTCTAGAGCAGCAGTATAACACCTTGAGCACTCTGAATTGCCATAACTCACCAGAAAAATGACCTGCCACTCTTTCTTGAAAAGCGAAACGCGCTCTACCCTCTAACTCGCACCCCTACGCGGAATAAGTGGTTGTCCATGAAGAGATATGTGCTGGCATTTTGACCACAGGTTATCTGGAATGGTTCAAGTACTCGGGAAGGAAAAGCTAAGCAAAGACAGGACGCGTTGTGTTTGTGTCTATAGACATAAATTGCTTTTTCTTTTCAAACTACTACAATAAATAAATACCTAAATTCATTCTTCAGCTAACATCCTCAAGGCAAAATGAGCATCAGTAGATTTTTTTTGGTACAATGGACCTTTGTGAAAGGTTTAATAAGCTTCCTGATGAGTCACTTACATCAGCTATTACATTTTTAAATCATTATCAATTTCACAGCAACAACTGTTTTGTAACTTATGTAATTATCCAGTGTTCCTAACACATTTGAAATAACTAAGTCCTATAGTCTATATGTGTGTAGGAAAGTAAGGTTTATCAGCACTAGGAAAACTTTTTGCCTTTTCCCTCTTATGTGTCATGAGCGTGAGGACAAAGCTGAAATGTACCTGTTTTTCAGATTCTCCTCAGCCTTGGAAATCCAGTTGGCAAGAACTTTGCTATTGAGTGGTCAACTTTCAATCTTAAAGGAAAATCCATATTTCTGATCTCATTTTTGCCCTCAGACAAAAAGCAAGTATGCATTTCTTATATGATGCTTACCAATTGGTTGGAAAAAGTGTGATATCTAAATAATATAAAATATTAAACAGCTTTATTTTCTGAAATAAATTTGGATCTACATCTAGCATCCCTGAAGGATACATACATTGTATAAAGTGAAAAAGAAATTGCATTCACTCTGTTAGCAATTTTCAAATACACCATTTGCCAACTTTAACTGTAGATACCATGCTGCACATTACATCCTAAGTATTTATTTATCTTACACCTGGAAGTGTGTACCTTTTGATCACCTTTGTCCAATTCCCCACTCCCAACCCCCCACCTCTGGTAATAATTGATGTATTTTTCTGTAAGTTTGATTTGGGTTTGTTTTTTTCCCCCCAAGATTCCACATGTAAGTAAGATCATATTATATTTGTCTTTCTCTGCCTGACTTATCTCATTTATTTCACTTCATAATTTCCTCAAGGTCCTTTTACTTTGTTGCACAGAATTTTTTTTTCTTTTTAAGGCTAAATAATATTCCATTATACATATCCCATCTTCCTTACCCATTCATCTGTCAATAGACACTTAGGTTGTTTCCATGTGTTGGCTATTGTAAATAAAGCTGCAATAAACACCTATGGTTAATTCTTTCTACCTTGAACTCTTCTTCCAGGAATATTTTTGATAACTTAAATTAACCTAATGTAACTAGCAGCTCCAGTTTTATAAAAAGCATCTATATGTATTCAGGAATAAGCTAGCATTAAACAACGCTATGTAAGACAGGAGATCTAAATAGTATGCAATCAGAGTTTACATATTTCTAGTGTGAAATAGAGGACTTGAAAAATCAATACAGGACCATAGGCCTCTGACTTTAGTAAGCCCATCCACAACTTGCCAATGCCTTTAGACAAATCCTTATGGCCAGGTACTAAGCTGGTGAGATTCATCAAGTAAAATCACTCCCCCAAGTTCAGGTAAATATGTATGAAGATATATAAATGTGCCCACTAATGAAGGCATCAACATTTTGATAGGACTGTAGAGTAAGGTGACTACTACCTTAAGTACTCTAGCTCAAAATGCTCTTTGGAAGACTGAACTTGAAAACTGGAATAAGATAACAGAAGAACAAGAGAGAATAAGACATCTCACAACTTTCAGCACCCTACAGTTTATACACCCCCTTTGCATTTAGGCAGGTTCCAGGTTCAAGCATAGTCCCAACAGCATGTTGGGCCAGCCCAAATTGTCCCACTGGTCCAAGGCCTTCCTACTTTGTGATGCTTCCATCACCCCCTCACAGAATTGCCTGGATTTGTCATTCGGGAGCGCCACATGTCAACACCCGGTCGCAGTAAGGCAACTTCTCATACCCCCTAAAAGAGCTCACATTCAATCAGACATCCCCAATCATTGGGTTTCATCTTGCCCTAATTCTACCTTAAGACCAGGCCCCGTAAATCATCCAATCCCTAACAACTCAGGGCCTGCCTCAGGGGATCCAGGGAACATCCCACAGCCCTGTCAACCTCTGTTCTGTGTAGACTGACATTAGTTCCCTAAAATATGCACGTTGAGGAGCACCCTGAGCCCCCAGAGCTGGGTTCTAGAAACCAGAGGAAGAGCTAACACATCACCCAACACATAAACGTTAGAAAAGGTGGCTTGGGATAAACACAGCGGCCTGTCTTAGGCTCCATGTGTTCATTCAAATGAGCTCTTCCATCAGATAAGCAAGTCCTACATTTTTGTTGTTGTTGTCTTTAAAGCCTGCATTCTTATCTTACTTTACCACCCTAGGACCACAAGCTGGAAAGTGGTTGCTCATCTAGTAAGGAGACACTGACTTGGATGTTTGCTTCAACTTTCCACGGACAGCAAATGGGTTGAGCTGTTTCTACACTAGGAAGGGTGTAATGTTGGCTTTGGTTGCCTGCCCCATACTTTGTGCCCTTCCCCAAGAAAATGGGTGATTATTCACCACTGACAAACAAATTCGGGCATAGATAAAATCCTTGCCCACGTGTGGCTCATACTTTCCTCTCCTCTGCCAATGGGAGCTGTCAAAAACAAATTAAGTAATTACACGGCGTTCCTGCAGCTGTGTGTATCCTTCATTACATTATGTGGCTGCGGTTAAGGGATGGCTCTCTCCTGCCTCGTTTTAAAAATAGTTGTAATGGAAGGTAGATTGTCAGGGCATGTCCCACTATTGCCAGAAAAAACAAAAAGTAAATGAAAATGACGTTGATGGTATGGCACAGCCCTGTGTGTGTGTGTGTGTGTGTGTGTGTGTGTGTGTATACAGTACCCCGCTCTGCTATGAATTATACACTTTACCTGTTTTTTTAATTAATAAAAAGGAAGCTATAAAAAATGGAAACAGATTGTCAATTTTCAAATGACTCAATAAATAAAATATCCTTAGTACAAACAGTAGGATTCACTGATCACAGTCTATCATTTCTTTTAAAAATTAGAAATCCCCATCCATTGAAAAACATTATACAAATAGATATCAAGTATTTATCCAAGAACATAACATCTTTAAGACCTAATGATCCTGCAAGGTGAGTGTTGGGTTACTTATGGTTTGATATATGTATGGAAGAAAAGAATAAAAAGTTTTCCTTTAAACTTATTTTAAAAATGGTTGATCATTCTAGAATGCTTGCTTAAAAATTCTACATTAGCATTTGGACACTGATAGTCTCAAAAACCTTAATTTCAGAGACACCGGGGTGGCTCAGTCGGTTAAGCATCCGACACTTGATTTAGGCTCAGGTCATGATCCCACGGTTTGTGAATTTGAGCCCCATATTGGGCTCTGCGTTGACAGTGCAGATTCTCGCTCTCCCTCTCTCTCTCTGCCCCTCCCCTACTTGTGCACTCTCCCTGTCTCTCTCTCTCTTTCTTAAAATAAATAAATAAACTTAAAAAAAAGAACCTTCATTTCAGCATTCTTAGTAAGGATGAGGGAAGAAAAGTTATTATTTCAAAGTTTGTGCCTGTTTTCTTAGGGAATGTCCTCCAACTTGAGAAGGCTAATTTTCAACAAACTGAATTTTCATAACTGTAAGAATACATATGTTTAACGGAAATACCAGGCAAAAGGCATCTGGATAAAAGAGAAGTTGTTACATACATATACACATATATATATGTGTGTATATATATACACATATACACATACATACATATACACATATACACATATACACATACATATATATATATGTATGAATTATATTGACATCATATTAAATTTTTAAGATAATACAGCTTATTTAGAAACATATACTCAGAATGTCAGAGCTTCAACTGAAAGCAACAAAAAAGGCCAAAGACTTAAGGACAGCAAAGAAATACAAAGACAACCCAAGAAATGGGCCAGAACCAAATGAGTGCCCAGAAAAATCTCCAAGGCAAATAGGACTTTCAAGAACATGAATTTCTATGTTGTCCTGGAAGAATTACCTGCTCATTATAAACATTTAGAATTATGAGAAAATGTGGCAAAAACAACAATAAAATTAACACACAACCATGCTAGAAAAAAAAAAAAAAAATAGAAGATCCCTATATGCAAGGTAAACAGGGAAATCAAAGCCAGAGCAGAAAGGTGACCCAACAGCAGTTCCGAGCTCAATCACAGACCCTAGAGATTCAGAGCTAAGTTCAAATGACTCTTTTTAGTTTTGTTTTGTTTTAAGATCTTTTAATTCTAAGTAACCTCTACACCCAACATAGGGCCTGAACTTACAACCCTGAGATCAAGAGTCGCACACTCCACTGACTGAGCCAAAGAGGCATCTAATGCCTCTTTAAGGACAGGAGAGAGAATATTTTCAGGGTGGGAGTGGGGTGGGGGGAGAGATGTGGTTGGCTACCACCCTGTGAATCACGGAGCCTTGAAGTATTACTTCCCCCATGAAAACACTGAAATAACTCCTCGGAAGGACTATTGGCCTCTCCAGGGCCATGGGTTAAAAATAAATCACCTATGAGAAATCACAATTCCAGGTATCCGTTATACACAAGGGTAGGGTTTAAATGTATAACACCCACACCATTAAGGCACCACAAACCCTGAAGTTGATATCAAAATGGTTCTAAAAGACTCTTAGCATCCTAGAAAATGTGAATCCACTCCCTGGGGATACTTTAAAAACAGGTGCTTAAGAAATTCTCATGGTGGAAGAGGAGTGCCTGGGTGGTTCAGTTGGTTAAGCATCAGACTCTTGATATCCGCTCAGGTCTTGATATCCCAGTTGCAATGTCGTAGATGTGATCTCACAATAGTGGGATGGAGCCACATTGCTCTGCAAAGAGCATGGGGCCTGCTTAGGATTCTCTCTCTCTGTCTCTGCCTCTTTCCCCAACTCACATGCAAGTGCATGCTCTCTCCCTCTCTCTCTCAAAATAAATAAATAAATAAACATTAAAAAAGAAGAAAAAGAAAAGAAACTCTCAAGGGAGAAGAGTCACCATAGCTGACAATCATTTGTTTTAATTCCCTCCTTTTTTAATTTATTTTTTATTCTTATTATGGAGAGAGAGACTGTGAACAAGCAGGGGAGAGAGGGGCAGAGGGAGAGAGAATCTTAAGCAGACTCCACACTCAGTGTGAGCCCTTCTCGGGGTTCAATCCCACAACCCTGGGATCATAACCTGAGCTAAAATCAGGAGTCAGATGCTCAACTGACTGAGCCACCCAGATCCCCCTGAAAATCATTTTCAATGCAATGAGAAATCAAGACAGCATGAGGGAGATTCAGAAAATGCAATCAACAGGAAAATTAGCACCCCCAAAATAAGGATTAGATACAGTGTGAAAGAGACTACAAACAAGTTTATTTAAAATTCATAAAGAGATAACTAAGGAACAAAAACCATAAGGTAAAGACAAGAGATAATGAAAAAGAACAAGCCAATTTGGAAAGAAGCCAGTGAGAACTCCAAGAAAAGGACAAAGTCATTGAAGTTAAAAGCAAATGAAAATACCCTCATTCAGACCTGTTATAGAAAAACTTGAAAACTTCAATGACAAAGGAATGAGAAACTAAAGGCAAATTATCCATAAATAAATGGCGATTAGACTGACAGCTGACTTCTCATCATCTCATCAAATGATTCCAGAAGGCAGTGAAATATCTTTAAGCAACGGGGGGAAATACCCATTGGTGTAGAGTGTATATACAGCTAAGTTATACAACAGTGATGGAAAAATGAAAACATTTTTAGATAAACTGATTGAAAACATTTACTACCCACAATCCTTCCCTGAAATGACTCTTAGGGTGAACCATGTGAACTATTTCCTATCCGGCCATTTTTGACCCACAAAAAAAAAAAAAAATTCGTATGATTCAAAGTAAAACTAAAAGATGTATGTGCTTCAGGAAGAAGAAAAGTGATATAAGTTATAAGATGTAAGGAGCAATGATAAGCAATTACTTATAAATCTCAATAAACCTTGACTAGTAAATAAGAATACTATTTTTTTTAATTTATTTAATTTCTTTTTACATTTTATTTATTTTTGATAGACAGAGAGAGACAGAGCACAAGTGGGGGAGGGGCAGAGAGAGACGGAGACACGGAATCGGAAGCAGGCTCCAGGCTCCCAGCTGTCAGCACAGAGCCCATTGCGGGGCTCAAACTCACAAACCGAGAGATCATGACCTGAGCCGAAGTCGGATGCTTAACTGACTGAGCCACCCAGGTGCCCCAAGAATACTATTTTAAGAACAATAAAATAACCAGTGGATTTTTGGAATAGGAGAAAAGAGCTAATATATATCTGGGGGTATGTGGATAGAGATATTAATTAATATGAAATCACAGTAAGTCATGAGTCAATGTTAAAATTTTAAGGTTGACAACTAAAAGACCAGAAATAAAATACAAAACTTCCAAATCGGTGGTTGGACTAGGGGGTGGGAATAAAGAAAACTCAGTCTTTCCAAGAGAAGTTAGGAAAGAAGAAAGCAAAAGGCATGATAAATAGAAACGTGCAGTAAGATGATAAAGTAAGCCCAGTGATGGAGCATCTGGGTGGCTTAGCCAGTTAAGCATCAGACTTTTAATTTTTGCTCACGTGATGATCTCACTGTCGTGGGGCATGAAATCGAGCCCTGAGTCAGGCTCCCTCCACACTGAGCGTGGAGACTGCTTAGGATTCTCTCTCTCTCTGTGTGTTCTCCCCCCAACCCGCATTCTCTTTCCCACACACAAAATAAATAAACATTAAAAAACAACAACAACAGGGGCGCCTAGGTGGCTCAGTTGGTTAAGCGTCTGACTGCGGCTCAGGTCATGATCTCACGGTCTGTGAGTTCGAGCCCCGCGTCGGGCTCTGTGCTGACAGCTCAGAGCCCGGAGCCTGTTTCAGATTCTGTGTCTCCCTCTCTCTCTGCCCCTCCCCTATTCACGCTCTGTCTCTCTCTGTCTCAAAAAGAAATAAACGTTAAAAAACAACAATAACAACAACAACAAACTGATCATCAAAGTGGCTAAAAAAGGCAACAAGCATGCCTGTTTAAGGGCAGATTCTCAGAATTTCAAAGGACAGATACAAAAAATCCAACTATATGCTGTTTTCTATAAAATGAATCCATAGTGGTTCAAACCGGTCAAAAGTAAACTAATGACAAGAATGAAAGAGTATGTACCAGACAAATACTAAGAAGGAGGGGAGGGGAGGGGGAAAAGAGATGGAAGGGGAGAATTGGAGGGGAAGGAAGGGGAAGAGGGGAAGGGGGTGGGAAGAGAAGGAAAGAGGAAGAAGATGAAAGGGAAAGATGAGGGTTAGGGAAGCCCAGGGAGAAGCCAGTATAGCAATATCAGACAAAGAGACTTTAAGACCAAAACAATTTTTTTTAATCTTTATTAACAGTTTAAGAGGGTCATTAATTACTGATAAAAGGAACAATACACCAGGAAAGTATACTTGCTTTAAATCTGTATGCACTTAAGCCTGGAGCCACAAAGTACATTAAATAAATAGTTTTGAGGACATGTTAACTGAAATACAGACCACATTTGATTTCTTTGGTGTTTACTAGAATATTTTCCACCATTAGTTAGTTTCTATTAACTTGACCATCGAAAAAAAATTTTGGTAACTATTGTGTCCCAGACTAGAAATTATTGTTGGAGGAAAAAAGTCTCTATCTCCTTGGAGCTTAAATTGTACTCCTGTGGGTAGAATACATCGATTTCAAAATAAATCTTGAAAGCACATGGCTTGTATGTAAGAAATTACACTAGAATCCAAAATAATATGCAGTATTCGAATTACGTATTCAGTCATATTGCCCAATGCCCTAAATGGTTCTCTGATAATAAATTAGATGGTTAAGAGATTTGCTCATGTTTTGAGGGCTCCCCTTTGTTCAGTGGGCTCCGTGCATTTTTTTTCACATGTTTGTTTCTCATTTTTATTGAACATAATTATCGAGCTGACGCTCCACGGGATGAAATAACAAATGACAGTAAGGATTATTTCATTTTAAATGTACGAAGTCTTAGTGAGATGTTACTGCCAAAGTGCACATGTGGCCAATTAATAATGGTTATGAAAATAATGATTTCATAATTATTGGCTGGTTCCATGAAAAATGTAACTGAAAATTCAGCACAGTTCCATGATTTAGGAAGTATAAATAGCAGCCCAGCAATTTACTCACATTTTTCATCATTTGCTTTATTCTCCGAATGTAAACAGCATAGATTCACTGACAGTTCTCAGCGTCTCCATTGAGTCATATATTAAAATGACATAAGGGTACAAATGCTTCAATCTTCATGAGGCATCTCTCTTTTCATTAACTGCCAAAGTATACACACAATATTCCAGAAGAACAAATTATGACAAAACTTTTTAGATAGGGTCAAAACATAGTTGGAACCAGCTAGCCAAAGAAATGTAGTCAAGTGGCAAGTGATATTTAATTCACATCCTGACATATTTACATAAACCATTAAGTATTGATGATGATAAGACCGCACTTACAATTTTTGATATCAATTTCTGCTATAAATGCCGAGCATGGGTTAAGCCAATATAAACACAATTCTAACAATTAGAATGAAAAAAGTCCTGAGAATGCATCTGGTCCCTCCAAAAAGTCAACGTGATACAAAAAGGTTTCCATATGTTTAAACAGCTTACCTCTCACAGAAACTAAAGTTTCAAATTAACCTGATATTTTGGAACACCATTTTGGGGTATGGATGACGATATGTCATGTCCGGACTAGGATAGCTGAACTAATGGTCATTTCTAAAAGTTTATGGCTTTCTCATCATTGGAGAGAGTCAAGTAACTATGAGGTATACCCACGAATCCTATGTCCCCAGAAAGTTCAGCATTTGATTGGAAAAGGCTGTCCTGGGGTTTAATTTTCTGATGATCATGGCCTTGAAATGGTTCCCGTTGTTTTGCTCATTTTATCCAGCCAAATTCACCCAGAATCTCCATGCGTGTGTTATTTAACTTGCCAACCACTCGGGGGGGGTGGGGGGGAACGGCCAAACCTGACATTACCTGGTGTTTGCTGTGCATTCTTAGAGTTGAGCTGCCAGTGTCTTGTGGGAGAGACAGGCAGGAGAGCCCAGGGCCTGCCAGTGGGGAGAATGTGCCAGAAGATCCCTGCGTAAAGCTTAGGCCCCACAGGACAGCCCCGAGAGAGTGTAAGAGAGCCAGATTCTACATAGTTCGAGGACCTCAGATAAACCTGCCTACCCCACCCCATCCTCCATGCTCAGGAGAAGAGAGAGAAGAAATCTCCCCTGAGGGTTCCTACCCACTCGGTGGCCCTCTCCAGGGTTTGCAGGACCAATTCCTTGTGCTTATAGTCCAAAGGCTCATAACAGTGGAGAAGTTAGTTTAAAGTAGTTGTCAGAAGGAATCATTACAGAAAACAAAGAAGACATATTTAAAGAGGTAATGGGTGAGATTTTTCAGAATTGCTGGATGATACCAGCCCTCAGATCATGACATTTAATGAAACCCCAACAAAAATATACCAGATACATCACAGCGAACATCAGAGATGAAAAGAATTTTTAAAAACGGCCAGAGAGAGAAGATGGCAATGACTGACAGCTGACATCCTGACATCCATCCACTGGAGGCCCAAAAACGATGTACTGAGAGACAGAAAATAACCAGCAACCTGGAATTATTTTCAAGCAATGGTAGAATGTAGGTGGTGAGCATATGGGTGTTGACCAGAAAATTCTTTCAGCTTTGGGAGAAGTGTGCTTGACTCTACTCAACACCACCTTCCATATTCTTTTCCTCTGGCATACAAACCCAAGGATGAATACTGAAGGCACTCCTGGGACCCGAGGTCGGAGCCGGGCTGCATAGGACCCTGACCTTCTCTCCTGCCTGGGGACAGCAAGTAGAGCAGGGACATCTGTCCAGCAAGAGGCACCACCAAGAGAAGCAGTAGTGAAGGGGGCAGGTGCTGACTCTGCGGCCACCTTGGCAGAGCAGCTAGGGCCTCCTGGGCCCAGCCAGTTGCCACCGGGAAGCCCCCAGGGAAACCCTCCCCCCTCCCCCAACCAGACCCCCCAGCAGGCACTGCCCAGATCAGATCAGGTTGTTTGGAAAAATTTCCTGCAATTGTGTGGTTTAAAGAAACTCCCACGGTCATGTGACTGCAGATGTTCCCGGGGCTGGGTGAATGCAGTGTTTAATAAAGTGGATGGGGGCGCCTGGGTGGCGGGGTGGGTTAAGCGTCTGACTTCAGCTCAGGTCGTGATCGCACAGTTCATGGGTTCAAGCCCTGCGTCGGGCTCTGTGCTGACAGCTCAGCGTGTGGAGCCTGCTTCGGATTCTGCGTCTCCCTCTCTCTCTCTGCCCCTTCTCGGCTCACACTCTGTCTGTCTCTCAAAAAAATGAATAAATGTTAAAAGAAATTTTAAAAAATAATAATAATAAAGTGGATGGTGAGGGCGCCTGGGTGGCTCAGTCGGTTGAGCCTCCAAGTCTTGATTTTGGCTCAGGTCGCCCTCTCGCCCATGATGGGATGGAGCCCTGCCTCCAGCTTAGCTCTGAGGTGGAGCCTGCTTAAGATTCTCTCTCTCTCTCTCTCTCTCTCTCTCTCTCTCTCTCTCTCTCTCTCTCCCCCGCTCTGCCCTTCCTCCACTGGTGTTCTAAATAAATAAACAACCTCCCATTCCTCCAGGCCCTCTGGACAAATACAGGCATTTGTCTAGAACTGGACATTTGTCCATAAGATTCAGGCATTGACACAACCAGCTCTTGTATCACAAGCATGGGATTTGATCACATGAGGGCTTACAGCATGTTGGAAAAATGAGACTATGTGAGCATCATTATATGAAGGCCAACTTCTTGGAGAGACTTAGTAAACTTGAAAATTTACAAAAAAAAAAAAAAAGCATGTTGGAAATGGAAACAATTTCATGTGGGAATATCACAGGCAAAGGCATCATTGCTTTACATCGCTTAAGAAACCTCAAGTATTTATTGTTAAGTGATCTTCCTGGAATAAGAGAAAAAGAAAACCTTATCCAAGCCTTTAAGACAACACTGCCTTCTCTGGAACCAAAATTAGACTTGAAATAAAATAATAATATTTAATAAGTGTCTTATTTCAATATGAAGTGTCACTTGAAAAAAAATTCTTTCGACTTGGCAATACATTTGCAAATCTTCATAATAAAATATTGGAAGGTCATTTTCCAAGAAAGAAGGGTGGTGAGATTTTTAGATTAACTAAAATATTACAAGGGTCGTACCTCAGATGAGGTACCTTTCATCTAAGGTACCTCAGATGAAAGGTCGTACCTTTCATCTAAGATGGAAAGGATTTGATCTGAGTAAAAATGGTGAGCAAAGATCCTGGAGTGGTAAATAGGTAAGTAAATCTAAACAAATTCACTGTGTAAAACAACAGTAACCTAATTTATGGCAAAGAACATTCTAAAGATAAAATGCAACTGCTGTAGTATACCAGAGGAAGAAAGGGAATAGAATTTAAGTTTCCCAAGTTCCTTCTATTTTATGAGAGAATACAGATGTCGATTGACTTAAACTTTGATTGGCAAATATGTTAAATTAGCTTCAGCAAGTGACTTAAAGATGGAACACCACCTCCAAACAAAAATAGAATTAGCAAAAATTTTAAAGACAAGCAAACCAAAACTAAATCCAAAGGATGTCAAGAAAGAAGAATTTTTTTACAAGGAAAACTCAATTAAAAAAAAAAAAGGCAAAAGCCAAGATATGTGGTTTGTAAGTGAGGAACCCAAAACCAAAACAAAAAAACTATAGGGGCGCCTGGGTGGCTCAGCTGGTTAACTGTCCAACTCTTGATTTCCGCTCAGGTCATGATCTCACCGTTCCTGAGATAGGGCCCCACGTTCCACTCCATGCTGATATCACAGAGCCTACTTGGGATTCTCTCTCCCTCTCCCTCTGTGCCTGCCCCCCACCCGTGTGTGCGCTCGCTCACTCTCTCTTTCTCTCCCTCTCTCTCAAAATAAATAGATACACTTAAATTTTTTTAAATGACAAAAGATGGGAAAATATATGCTAAGTATATACCAACAAAACAAAAGCTAAAGTAGCTATAGAAGCATCAGACAAAATGGTCACTAAAGCAGTAAGATTTCTCTTGCTGAGAGTAAGTTATGAGTTGCATTTATTTCACTGAAATTCCCAGGTCAACAGTAATGACTGTTACATGGTAACCGTGCTTTTGAGCCTCACCGTCCATAACCCCTTCGATTTTTGTGTCCATTTCCAGTTGACATAAGCCATACCTGGAATCCTCACCAACTCCGGTCGTGCATTCTGAGTTCTCTCAGTTTTTCCATCCCTAACCACAATAGTCTTACCCTCTGGCTTCCTCCCTTTCTCCAAAAACAACCAAACACCAAACCTACTCTATTGCTCCAAACCCTCAAAACTCAACCTTTCTCATCTCATCTTGGCATCAGGGATTTCAGAGACACCGGCTCCCTTCTTGACCTCTGAACCAGTTGCCAAACAAGCGTAAAGCAGATGGAAGTGCTTCACCTTTTTAATTTATTTTTTAAAGTTTATTTTGAGAGAGAGAAAGCATGAATGGGGGAGGGGAAGAGAGCGTGGGAGAGAGAGAGAATCCCAAGCAGGCTCTGCACTGTCAGTGCAGAGCCCGAGGCAAGGCGTGATCTTGAACCCAGAGATCATGACTTGAGCCAAAATCAAGAGTCAGCCGCTTAACCGACTGAGCCACCCAGGCACCCTGCTTTGTCCTTTTTAAAGATAAAGCTGCCTTTTCCAAATTCGTATATTTAAGATCTTTTCTGAATACAGTGGTCAAAGACATTTGAAATGTAACTCTCTTTTAAGAATAGCCAACAGTTGGGGCGCCTGGGTGGCTCAGTTGGTTAAGCGGCTGACTCCTGACTTGGGCTCACGTTGTGATCTCGCGGTTTGTGAGTTTGAACCCCGCTTCAGGCTCTGTGCTGACAGCTTGCTCAGAGCCTGGAGCCTGCTCTGGATTCTGTCTCCCTTTCTCTCTGCCCCTGCCCTGCTCACACTCTGTCTCTATCTCTCTCAAAAATAAATAAACATTAAAAAAAAATTTTTTTTAAAGAATGGCCAACAGTTTGTCTATCTCACAAAGTGGGTCACATGATTAGTGATTACCTGAGCACTGGACCAGAATTCTCCCTCCAAGCATTTCTGACCTGTAACAAACATAGGGCAGATTCTGACCTATTAGAAAAAAAAGCAGCAGCAGCAGCCTAAAAGAGACAGTAAGAAAGAGTCAAAGAGAACAAGAACAAAACAGAACTTACTTACTATTTAACCCAGATTGACCCTGAAAGTGTTAACATATTATTGGAATTGGACATTGACCAAAACTTGTCAGAGGAAAGGGGGAAATAAATTGAATCCCAAATAACACAAAGCTCTTTCTGTTTGTTTTAAAAGGTGGAGGGCAGAATTACTGATTTATACTGAATTTCTATAATTTTTTTCCTCTACAACACTTTAGCCAAACAAAAAAGTCCTTAACTCTTACATAGAAGAGCATGATCCTAGGTCAAAAGAGCTTCTTTTCACCCAGGGGTGTTAATTCACATTCTAGATGGGAAGAGAAGGCATAAACGAGAAAAAGTCTAAAAGAAAAGGAGAGATTTAAACACCTGCTCAAGAAATACAAGAGATATCACTAGACCGAAAGCGGTTGTCAAAAGAATTGTATCCAAAAGAAATGCTAAACAAAATGCGCTGATAATATTGCTGAAGCATTCACTTCAATGCCAAAAAATAAGCGAAGGCAAAGAAACCCACCCCCCCTCAAGCGTATTTGAACGGTTAACTGCAAACACAAGGAAAACCCAATGAAGAAAGGATGAGCAAAATGTTGCACAAAACCAACAGCAACAGAAGAGCGTGGCGGGGGGGGGGGGGGGGGGCGGGGGCAGGAGGCGTGCTGCCCACTGCCCCATTGCTAAGGAAGAATCACACTGTAGGAGTGAGTCTGGTAAGGTAAGAGAGAACAGGCAAGGTCCTATCTCTGCTAAGTCAGCTGTGGAGATACTGAGGGACAGACACTGGAGACTCCTGGAATGCGAGCTGATGAGTCAGGGAGGGAGAATGCATCCCAGCTCCCCCTCTGCAGCCGCATCAAAGGTTCCAAGGATTAGAAAAATTGCCCGACCCATTGCGCAAACCATCCTGGATACCCAGAATCTAATCCAGTTGATGAGTTTATTCAAGCCAGTTTTTTGTGGAGTTGGTACCAGAAAAATCTCAAATGACTTTTTGCCTGGGAAACAAAACAGAAGATCAGTCTTCATGCAGCACCCTCATCAACATTTGCCAATGGTAATAAAGCAATTCTATAACTCTAATTCCTTAACATAAAGTTATGATTGCCAAAAACCAAAATTATAGTCCCCGACTCCTTTTGCTCTAGATAAAATGAAGTCTTGGTAATCTGGACTATTTAAGCAGTATCCTGTCTATGCACTTACTTTCCAGCCCAGACATGGAAAGGTAGGTATGCTGCTCCCTCTACTGGCTATGCCCCTGCAGTTAAAGATGAGGTTAACTTCACAATTCAGCCTTTTAGCTGGATTCCTCTCTCCGAAGACCCGAGAAATGGACAGTGCAAGTTTCTTAAACCTTAACCAAAGATTTACAGAGCCCTTCCCAAACGTCCCATTAAAGAGTTAACATAAACATGTTGAAACCCTTAAAAATAAATTCTACTCATTTATTTTGCGGATAGTGGCTGAAACTGTTGAAATTTTCTGATGATTGTCTTGACTCTGCCCTGGAGAGTTCTTAAGGACTAGAGAGGGAATTTAAGAAAGGAAAATAATAATGAAGCTATTTCAGACGTGTCGAAGCAATGTTTCCAAGCATTTCCTATTCTCTCTCCTCTCACTGCAGGCAGAGCCTTTGTCACCCCGTTCTTCCATCACCGAAATGTGCAAACACACTTGGTGGCCTTATATCTGTTTTCTCTGACCTTCCAGAAAAGAGTATAGCTGTATACATGTAAGTGTAGGTGAAAACCCTGGGGTATTCTTTCTTTCCTGAAAACTAATAGGAATAATGGAACAACTGGACACACCCCTTACACCAGCCAATTGTTTGTTAGTCAGGTGGCTTCATGGGGCCATTTCCTCCTCACTGATTATCACGCATACAGTCTGAAGTTGACATACCACAATGTATCCTCTCTCTTCCAAGGTCCCAATCTTACCCTTAACCTATCTAGTCAACCAAAGTCGCTCATTAGGTCATCTGATAAATATTTACTGAGCACCTACAATCGGTCAGGCAATGTCCTAGGGGCCATGGGTATAGTAGTGAACAATTTCACCCCATTTCACTGAAAAGACAAGGCAGTTTAGTGAGCTCCCATTCATTGTCCCTGCATCTCAATGAGTTTATATGTGTCCACATATACTAGGTCAAACTCCAACTCCATGAAATCTTCTCTGACCAGTTTGGGCCATGGGTCTCACACCAACTCTGATTTTCTGAAACATTCTGTCATTAAGCCACTACATGTTTCCTATCTATACACGTATTTTCTTTTTTTTTTTAATTTTCTAATGTTTATTTATTTTTGAGGAGAGAGAGAGAGAGTGGGGGAGGGGCAGAGAGAGAGGGAGACACAGAATCCAAAGCAGGTTCCAGGCTCTGAGCTGTCAGCACAGAGCCCGACGCGGGGCTCGAACTCACGAGCTGTGAGATCATGACCTGAGCTGAAGCAGGACGCTTGACTGACTGAGCCACCCAGGCGCCCCTCTATACATGTATTTCTTATGTCTGCTATTGCTTTGAATTAGTATTTAAAAAAAATTTTTTACATTTATTTATTTTTGATAGACAGAGAGATACAGAGTGTGAGCAGGGGAGGGGCAGAGAGAGAGGGAGACACAGAATCACAAGCAGGCTCCAGGCTCCGAGCTGTCAGCACAGAGCCTGATGCAGCACTCGAACCCACGGACTATGAGATCATGACCTGAGCTGAAGTTGGACACCTAACCGACTGAGCCACCCAGGTGCCCCGTGAATTAGTATTTAAATACTTCACTGCCATCTGACTGTTCACATATGTCTGCATTTTCTCCTCAACTAAATTAAAAGTTCTTTGAAGCAAGAAACACATGACCTGATATAGAATTATATAAGAAGTCCTGAAAAGGTATAAAAGTAAATCATATTTAACAACTCACCTTTCTTGAAAAGAATATTACTAAATACAGTCTGTCAGAAAAGTTTTATGTACTATAGAAACTGAATTGGTTACAAACAGTTACTAGATTGTTTTATATTAAGATGTTAATTGTAATCCCCAGGGCAACTTCTAAGAAAATAACAAAAAATATATAGTAAAAAAAAAACAAGATTAAGAGAATTTAAATGGTATCTAACACAAAAGAAGGCAGTAAGGGAGAAATAGAAGAACAAAAAGAACATAAGACATATAGGAAACAAATACTAAAATGATAGGCATAAATCCTACCATATCAGTAATTGTATTAAATGTAAATGGATTAAATGTTCCCAATCAAAAGGCAGATATTGGCAAGAATAGATTTTTTTTTTAATTTTTTTTTTTAACATTTTATTTATTTTTGAGACAGGGAGAGACAGAGCATGAACAGGGGAGGGTCAGAGAGAGGGAGACACAGAATCCAAAACAGGCTCCAGGCTCTGAGCTGTCAGCACAGAGCCCGACGCGGGGCTCAAACTCACAGACCACGAGATCATGACCTGAGCCAAAGTCGGCTGCTCAACTGACTGAGCCACCCAGGCGCCCCAAGAATAGATTTTTTTAACATTTACTTTTGAGGGGGGGGGGGGAGAGGGGCAGAAAGAGAGGGAGGCAGAGGATCCTAAGGGGGCTCTACACTGATAGTAGAGAGCCCGAGCTTGAACTCACGAACCCTGAGATCATGATCTGAGCCAAAGTCAGATGCTTAACTAATTAAGCCACCCAGGCACCCCAGGCAGAATAGGTTTTTTAAGTCATCCAATTCTATGTCTGCTGGAAGCCGAGCTATCCCAGCCTGAGTGGCAGGGCCCGGGCCGTGGATGGATTGGTGACTGCAGGGCGGCCCACAGACAGTGAAGCTTCTTGTCCTCCTGCTTTTAGGTAATTTGGCCTTAAAACTACCTGGGGTTTTGTCTGTTGGGGAACTGCTCTCGACAGGCCCTCTATTAAAGAGGAACCGTTAGGAAAGAAAATAAGGTGTCGCAAGAAATTGTGCAGCCTTACGTTTAGCCCTTGCCATCCCCTGTGGAGACTCCTCTACTTGCAGGAAGGATAGCCCCATACATTTGCCAGCAAAGGCAGCCAACTAAGGAGAGACATATGGATTTGAAAGCCCCACTCTGGCAACTAAGGATTGTATCTCTGGGCACAGGTGACTTCAACCCCTAGGCCCACCTGGGCCCCCGGAGGCATTCCAGATGATGACTGAAGCTAGTCGGTTAAGGTACAGAATGGTTCCTTGGTTCCTAGGTGAATTGTCTCTCTGAGAATGTATGAGGCATGGGTTTCTAAGTCTCTTTCAACCCCTTTCTGGCACCCCGGACCGAGGCAAACACATTGTTCTTCTGGCCTCATGTGGTTAGGAGGTCATGTCCCTGTAACTGTTCCATTTGAGGTGTTGAGAAACGGAGGGCCTTTCACGAGAACAGGAAAGCGAATGTTTTGTAGATTATAGATAAACGCAGATGCATGATGGAATAATGTAAGAAATTAATCAAAAATCAAAGGGTATGCGGGAAACTTAGGGGAAAATCACCATGTTATTTCTTAAAGGTTGTTTACACATAGGAACATTTTCAAAATTAGGTAATGTTAGAAAAACACAGATGACGTATGTTACAAGGAAATCACTAGCATATATCATGCCACGTTTACCACAACAAATCGGCCAGTTCAACACACTGCTGTTATCTGTGTCCATGTTTATTTTTTGTTTTTGTTTTAGTTTTGTTTTATTTTCACCTTTTCGCCGACGCCGTTCATCCTTCGGGAACCCCTGGACCTGCTGGAGCCGGACTCTGGCATATGTCTATGTGACATATACTTTAAATTCAGAAACATGACTAGATTAAAAGTTAAAAAAGATGTAAAATAATATACCATGCAAACAGTAACCAAAAGAGTTGGAGTCCTATATTAATATCAGATAAATTGACTTCAAGACAAGGATTTTATGATGATAAAAGGGTCAATCCGTCAGAAAGACAGAACAATTATAAACATATATGTATCACATAAGAGAGTCCCAAAATACATGAAGTAAAATTTACAGAATTGAGGAAATACATAATTCGGCAACAATAATTTCAATAACCCATTTTCAATAATGGATAGAACAATTAAGCAGAAGATCAAAAAAGAAATAAAAGACCTGAAAAACAACATAAACCAACTGCACCTAACAAACATTGATAGAACACTCCATCCAACAACAGCACAAAAAAACTAGGAATAAAAGGGAACGTCCTCATCAACCTGATGAAGGCTATCTTCTAAAATCCCACAGCTAACATCATACTTAATGAAGAAAGACTAAATATTTTCCCCTGTGATCAAGAACAAGACAAGAATGTCTATTCTAATCACATCTGGTCATTGTACTGGAGGTTCCAGCCAGAGAGATTAGTCAAGAAAAAGAAACAAAGGCATCCAGATTGGAAAAGAAGTGAAACTGTCTCTATTCACAGGTGGCATCATCTTGTATGTAGAAATTCCCAAATAATCCTTTAAAAATTATATTGAAATAATAAATGAGTCAGCAAGTTTGCAGAATAGAAGATCAATATGAAAAAAATTAAATGTATCTCTATACACTATGAACAATACAAAAATGAAATTTAAAAAATTCCATTTATAATAGCATCAAAAAGAATAAAATACTTAGGAATTAATTTAATAAAAGAAGTGTAAGAATTATACAATGAAAACTACAAGGCATCATTTAAAAAACTTAAAGAGGGATCTTAAAGTTATGTTAAGTTATGCTTCCACTTGTAGTGCTTTAGATCATATATATATATATTTTTTTTTAAATGAGGGGCACCTGGGTGGCTCAGTCAGTTAAGCGTCCCACTTCGGCTCAGGTCATGATCTCACTGCTCATGAGTTTGGTCATGATCTCACGGCTCATGAGCTCAAGCCCCATATCAGGCTCTCTGCTGTCAGCACAAAGCCCACTTCAAATTCTCTGTCCTGCTCTCTCTCTGCCCCTCCCCTGCCTCTCTTCTTTTTGTCTCAAAAATAAATAAACATATTTTTACATTTTTTTTCACATTTATTTTTGAAAGAGAGAGTGAGCAAGGGAGAGGCAGAGAGAGAGGGAGACACAGAATCCGAAGCAGCTCCAGACTCTGAGCTGTCAGCACAGAGCCTGACATGGGGCTCGAACCCACAAGCTATGAGATCATGGCCTGAGCCAAGTCAGACTCTTAACCGACTGAGCCATCCAGGTGCCCCAATAAACATTTAAAAAAAAAAAAAATAAACCTATATCTCTATGGTCAATTGATTTTTGACAAGAGTGTCAAGACCATCCATTGGGGAAAGAATAGACTCTTCAGCATCCTGGACACCTGGATATCCATGTGCAGAAGAATAAAGCTGGACCCCCTACCACACAATATACAAAAATCAACTAAAAATGGATCAATTACCTAGAGAGCTAAAATCATAAAACTCCTAGAAGAAAACCTAAGGGTAATCTTTAAGACCTCAGATTTAGCAACAGATTCCTAGAGATGACACCAAAAACATGAATAACAAAAGAAAAAATGTATAAATTGGACTTCATCAAAATTAAAATCTTTTGTGCATGAAAGATATTATCAAGAAAGTGAAAAGACAACGTACATAATGGGATAAAATAGGATAAAATATGTGCAAATCGTATATCATATAAAAGTCTAGAATGTGGAACAAATGAGCTCTTACAAATCAACAATAAAAAGATAAACAACCCAAGTTAAAAATGGGCAAAGGACTTGAACAGACATTGCCCCAAGGAGACATATGAATGGCCAACAAGCACCCAAAAAGATGTCGATATCATTAAGCAATGGGGAAATACAAATTGAAACCACAAAGAGATACCACTTCCCCCCCACTAGGATTACTATCATCAGAAAGATAGATAACAAGTGTTGGCAAGGATGTGGAGAAATTGGGACATTCATGCATTGTTGGTGAGTAAGTAACATGGTGTGATTTAGTTTGCCAAAGCAGTTCTTTAAAAGTTAAACATGGTGTTGCCATGTGACCCGGCAATTCTACTCGTAGGGATGTACTTCAGGGAAATCAAAACAATTGTCTGCACAAAAACTTGCACATGAATGTTTTATGGCAGCATTACTTGTAATAGCCAAAGAATAGAAACGATACAAAAGTCCATCAACAGACAAACGGATCAACAACATGTGGTTGGTATACCAATACAATGGAATGTTTGGGGCCATAAAAAGGAACGAAATAATGCTATATGCTACAACATGGATGAACCCTGAAAACACTATGCTAAGTGAAAGAAGCCAGACATGATAGGTCACATATTGTATGATGACATTTCCATGAAATCTTTTCTATTTGCAGGAACTGACAAAGTTCCAACTTTGTCCTTTTTCAAGATTATTTTGGCTGTTTGGAGTCCTTTGCATTTCCATCTGAGTTTTAGGATCATCGGCTTGTCCATTCTGCAAATGGAATAAGATTGCACAGAAATGAAATCCATAGGTTGCCTGGGTGGTTCAGCCAGTTAAACTTCTGATTCTTGACTTCAGCTCAGGTCATGATCTTGCAATTCATGAGTTCAAGCCCCACTTCGGGCTCTGTGCTGACAGCGGAGCCTGCTTGGGATTCTCCTTCTCAGCCCCTCTCCTGCTAATGCTCACTCTCTGTCTCTCTCTCAAAATAAATACATAAATAAAAACTTTAAAAATAAATAAATAAAATCAATTTTGCTAACAGGTAAATCTATAGAGCCAGAAAGTAGATTAGTCATTATCAGGGGCTCAGAGACTTCTCAGAGTGGAATAGAAAATGGCTGCTAATGGGTACAGGGTTTCCTGTTGGGATAATGAAAATGTTCTAAAATTATATAATGGTAATGGTGCACAACTCCATGAATGTGCTTAAAAACCACTAAATTGTAGACTTTAAAAGGGTGAATTTTATAGTATATGAACTATATTTCAATAAAGTTGTCATTTTTAACATCCCATCCTGGGAAATGAGGATGACATAGTTGTATTCCCACACAATCTATAGTAATATGCCTTGTACATAGAGGCGCCAAAAATATGTATGTAGATGAGTGCACATGACACTGCCTGTTCACAAACTGCTCCAAATATTAGTTGAAGTTTTTCAAATGGGTCAAACTCCTTGAGGCATAGCCCATGCCTTACACATCGTGAATACTCATGACAGGTAGACGTTGCATTGTGATTTCATTGAGCCTGGAGATAATCACATCCATGGTGGGTAGTAATGCTTAGTACCTTGTATGACCTACGACTCCTGATTATTCAGGAGGCAGTTCTGTGCAGTGGACTCTGGAACCAGACTAGCTAGGTGTAAATCCGACCTCTGTGGGGCGCCTGGGTGGCTCAGTTGGTTAGGTGTCTGACTTCAGCCAGGTCATGAACTTATGGTTCCTGAGTTGGAGCCCCCTGTCAGGCTCTGTGCTGACAGCTCAGAGCCTGGAGCCTGCTTCAGATTCTGTGTCTTCCTCTCTCTCTGCCCCTCCCCCGCTCATGCTCTGTCTCTCTCAAAAAAATGAATAAACATTAAAAAAAATTGTTTTAAATCCAACGTCTATGACTTAATATGATCTTGAGTGAACGACTTAACCTCTGTGAGCCTTGGTTTCCTCATCTGTTAGGACAGGATTGATAATAGTAACCACCTTTGAGGGCTGCGTGAGGCTTAGATGACGTAAAACGTGTAGAGCACCTACGTGACCTGTAAAAAGCGCTTATCATTCATTCATTGAGCTGCTCAGCATTCATCGAACACTGGTTTTAATTCTCTGCCCACCAAGGATAGAAGTAGAAGAAAACTGTGTAAACAAATCAATACCATAAAGTGCTCTGGGGCTCTGAAAGGCACAAGAGGGAATCCCAAGGGACACGGTGTATATGTGAGATGGGGCAGGAATACAGGATATCAGGAAAAGTTTTATGGGAGAAGTACCACCAGAATAGAGTGTTTATTTAACTTTTTTTTTTTTTAAGAGTTATTCCCTGGATTGAGGGAAATAGGGAAATAGGACATTCTAAGGAGAGAATGATAAGGGGAAAGCATTATTTGTTCAGGGAGCTGTGATGAGCTCAGCACAATGGGACCCAAGGGGAGGTACAGAAAAGTCCAGAGAAGCAGGAGCCAGATCACAGAAAGCCTTGTTTTTCCTCCTTCATCAGGGCAGACTGAATCACCTGGCACCTGGGAATCCTCCTCCCCACTCCAGAAAAGGCATTTTCTTTGGGTGGTTTTGCTTCTAAAGGCCATAGAGCAAAATAGAGGAAGGACAGAAACTTTGAGACCGCTTGAATATTTCCAAAGTATTCTAGTAATTTTAATGCTGACAAGGCCAATCATTTATTGATCAGCCATCACCGAACACCCAGAGGCTTCAGGACAGCTATTAGGAGTGACCAGTGTCCTTAATAAATGCAATTGCACTTTGCATGAGCCCAGTTTCCCTGGCATGCTCCCAGCATGCACTATTCCTGCACTGGGCACCAGAAGGGCTAAAACAAGATGGCAGCTCCCAGAGGAGTGCCCTCAATTACCCACAAGCATCTGGGCATAAGTTCTCATCATAGGTGATTATGGCCACGGGTTAATCTAGTGGTTCCTCCAAATTAATAGCCTGGAGTATTGAAGAAGCCAGAAGTGACCACAACACTCTGAGTTTTTGGAAAAGCCCAGCTGGCTGAGTGTCAGTCTTCCTTTAGACCAAACCTTGGTGTGTTGTTTAACCACATCACCCTTTCCTGGAATCCAGCCCTTTGGCTGACACTCTTCTGTGGAGACACAGTGTCCCTCTTGCGGCTCAGAAATACCATTTAGGCTTTTCTTCTGCCTCAGCATTCCCATTTCTCATTCTTTCAGCTTCTTCCAATCCATTCTTCTCTTCTCTTGGGCATATGCTTGGTCTTTCCGCACTCATTTCTTCAGATTATTTTCCCTTGAGTTGTTTTGTTTTTTTCTTTTCCTTCAAAAGACCTGATGTCTGTTTCTTTCCCTGCTCCTTGATTTTTCAGTTTCTCTCTCTTCCCCTGTGCCCTCCTCCCTCTTCTCCCACTTCCTGTCTTTTACTTTTTAAGTGGCCTCAAATGAAAGCAAAAAAAAATCACTGTTTCATGACACGCTCAGCAGGTTCTTTTGTTTGGTTCATGTTTTTTCTAATTACTTGTTTTTATGTCATAAGCACCAATGAATCTACTAATCATTGAAACAAAAAAAAAAAAAATGGATCACAACAATAATCCTACAGCAAACCATTTTGTAGCCCACTATCCCATCCCCCCGGCCCCTCACCAGGGTAGCTACCATGCTGAATCTTGGGCATCATCCCTCCTTTTCTTTTAATACGGATGAATTGTATCAATGTGTAGTGTTCAATTCTTTTTACTCTAGAGGAGCCTGGGTGGCTCAGTCGGTTGAGTGTCCAACTCTTAATTTTGCCTCAGGTCATGATCCTAGGGTCATAGGATCAAGCCCCAAGTCTGGCGCCTGCTTAAGATTCTCTCTTGGTGCCTCTGTCCCTCTCTCCCACATGTGCTCGCTCTCTCTCAAATAAAAAAAAATTTTTTTATTATTCTAGTTTTTTTTGCTTTATGAAAAGATTCATGCTTTTTCTTTGTTTTAGCTTTATTTTATAAACTTTTTAATCTTGAAATAAGTTCAAACTTAGAGAAATGTCAAGGATAGTACACAGAACTTTCATATAGTTTATATATACATACACACACACACACACACACACACACACACACAGAGACAGAGACAGAGAGACAGAGACAGAGAGTTGGGACTCCTGGATGGCTCAGCCCTTAAGCATCAGACTTTGGCTCAGATCATGATCTCCCAGTTTGTGAGTTTGAGCTCCACATCAGGTGAGCTTCTGCCCCACTTTGGGTGAACACGAGCCCCACTTTGAGTAAAACATGAGCACCCCTTCAGTGAGCCCTACTTCTCTCTCTTTCTCTCTCTCTTTCTCTCTCTCTCTTTCTCTCTCTCTCTCTCTCTCTCTCTCTCTGCCCCTTGCTCATTTGTGCCTTCTCTCTCTCAAAAAAAAAAAAAAAATATATATATATAAAGAAAAATCATTTGAAAAGCGGTTTCATATGTCTTGCCTCTTTATACCATTAATACATCAGTGTGTATTTCCTAAGAACAAGGAAATTCTCTCATATAACCACAAATGAGGAAAGTAAACATTAATATCATACTTATACACTTACATCTTATCCATAGTCCATTTTTTGAATGAAGAGTCCATTTTGAAGTTCTGTCCATTGCCCCAATAATAGCACTTACAGCAATTTTTTTCCAAGTACGGAATCTGGTCCAGAATTGCATCGTGTGCTCGGTTATTGTGTCTCTTCCGTCCTCTTGAGTCTGAAATTTTCTTCTGCTTTTCTTTGCTCTTCATGACATTACCGTTCATCTGGAGTTTTATTAAGATCCTTCAATTTGGGTTTTCCTAATGTTTCTTTTCAATTGCATTCAGCTTATTCATTTCTGCCAGTGACACCACAGAAGTGATGCTGTGTTTCGTGCCCTTTCTCCATGAACCTCAGCCAGAGGCCCCTTGTCGGCAATATTTGCTTTGATCCCTCGGTTATATTGCTGCCTGGTGTCTCCAGACTGTATGTTTACATATGTTTTGGGAGAATTATCATTTCACCTAACGTTACATTGTTAAGATATATCCATATCGTTTTGTGTCACGCTCTTCTCTCTCTTTTTCCCACACCCACCCACAGACACATACACACCCACCTACACTCACACACACATGCCTGCATTTTCTTCTTTTTTCCTTCCTGTCTCTCATTTTCTGGACACATTCTTACTCAATCAATTTGGAAGTATTCAACTCCCAGCTGAAGGACGTACCTTCTTTTCTTCAGTTACTGTAGACTAAACCTCCAGAGATTGGCATAAAGTTGCCAAAATTATGTGTTGTGATGAAAACAGATGGCTTAGCAAAGAAGCAGACATCAAAGAGATCAAAAGGGAATGCCTCGCCTTTCACTCACTCAACCAAAGAACCAACCTGACATTTATTAACTGAGTGACTATTATGTCCCCAGTACCATACTTGACTAGATGGGGACATATAAAGTGCAAAACCGCCAAGGGCTTAGAAGCCCGACACTCCCCTCTCTCAGGAGTGCACCTGTCGACCCCTCTCTCGTGCTTCAAGGCACAGCTCAAATGTCACCTCCTTAAGCTGACACTTCCGGCACCTACCTTAAGTACCTTAATGGAGTACCTACTACTTTTTCAAGTACAGTGTTATATACTTTCCTCGTAGTAGTTATGGAAGGTAGGTGCTACAATTTTTATTTGTCCAATGAGTAGACTGAGACTCAAAGTTTTCAAGGCCTTATAAGCAGTCACACAGCTGTTTCCGGACCAGGCCAGAACCGGTGCTCAAGCCTGACTTCAGGGTTGATCCATATCTTCTCACTATTCCACAGTGAGTCCTAACAGAGTCAGTGCTTTGTCCTTAAAACTGGTAACATCTTGCTTATAGTTCAAACACCATGGTTATGACCCCATGTCATAACCATATCACAGTTCTCTTCACATCCCTCCCATGTGATGGATTTTGAGTTACTTAAGCATAAGAATAAAGTCCATGCTCAATTTTGAGTCCCCAGAATTTGGCAGAGTAACTACAAAGGACAGTCAATCTTCATTATTCATGGATTCCATATCTGAGAACTTGTTAAAGTTTATTTGTCATCCAACAATCAACATCAGGGGCACTTTTGTGAACATGCCCGTGGTCACAGGATGAAAACTTGGAACGGCCCCACTCATACACTCCAAGTCGACAGCCAATGAGGTATTTCTCTGCCTTCCTGTTTCAGCTCTCAGACTGCAAACACGTGTCCTCGTGGCCACCTTTTTGCCACTTTTTTTTCTTTTATAATTTTGTACTTTTTGCTGGTGTTTTCACTGTTCAAAATGGCCCGCAAGCCTTGTGCTGAGGTGCTGACCAGTATTCCCAGGCACAAGAAGGCTGGGATGTGCCTTCCAGAGAAAATACGTGTGTTAGATACGCTTCCTTCAGGCATGAGTTATTAGTGCTGTTGGCTGTGATTTCAATGTTAATAAGTCAACAATATATATTAAATAAGGTGTCCTAAAATAAAAGCATATATAAACAAGTTATGTATTGATTGGTTTACAAAAACATTGTGACCAGAGACTGGTAGGAACCTAACCCTGTATTTTCCCCTAGGAGCAATGGTTTGTTACTGTTAATTCAGTGTTTGTGGGGACTTTGTAGAACATAATTACTGTGACTAGTAAGAATTGACTATAGTAGGTGGTAAATAAATGCATGGGGGTAAATGAAGGAAAGAAGACATCTGTTGGAGAAATGACATTAACTGATGAAAAGCTTCTCCAGGAACCCACATGAAAAACCAAAATGATCAAGAAAATTTTATATAGATATAGTAAAGAAGTGTCAGATTATGTAGTATAGGCAGAAAATCAATTATTATATAATAATAACACACAGAAGGAAGGGGTAATAAATGTACATTTCTCAATGGGAAGAAAATGTTCTGTGACAATTTGTTTCCAAAAGAATGAATATGTATTATACAAATTCAAGCATTTCCGACTGCCCTGAATTTAACACTCCATAGTTTTTAGCATTTTTCCCTTGCATCTCACTGAGCACATTAAAAAAGCTATATATTTTATGTCTGGAAAAATATAATAGTACAACTTTTTTTTGAGGGGGTGGGTGAAGAGAACGAGCAAGGGAGGAGCAGAGGAAGAAGGATAAAGAGAGACTCTTAAGCTGGGTGTGGAGCCCGCATGGGACTAGATTTCATGACCCTGAGATCACGACCTGAGCTGAAATCAAGAGTTGGATGTTCAACGGACTTAGCCACCCAGGCGCCCGGTACCACATTTTTTAACCACAAAAGTTTTCAAGAACTCACTGTATAACTCTTCCAAATTTTTTATTATTAAATGTTTTTTTACTGACTGACAGAATGATTCGATCCATTTTTAGAGAAAAATACACTGGAATATCTCTGAGCTCTTCGTAAAGCAAGGAGGAGGAATTTGTTTGCTCTTTCTACTGACTTTATAGAGCAGATCCTACACTGTGGCATGATGGGAAAGGGCCTGACCTGCCAGTTCCTTATCCATATGATTGTGGTAAAAGCAGACATAACATTATGGCTCAAACAGAACAAAGATGAGCTTACAAAGTACATGGTATAAATAATTCCAGAGCTTTGGGACACAGATCTCTTTTTTTCAAGACACGAATCTCATGTAACCATAATCATGATTGGTGGTGGGGAATTTTAAAAACAGAGTCTTCTCTAAGCCCTCCAGACTTAGTTATACCACAGCTAAATCAGGTGATTCCAACACATGATTCACATCCCACAAAAAATGAAATGTTTACAAAAATAAGTCTCCCAAAGGACAAAGTAGCCTTTTCTCAAATCCATTCAAATTTTTAAGCCAATCTTCCTATGTTTTGTTTGACATAACTACCATATTTCCTATGCTAAAATACGAGGTTCATACACACACAGGGGTCTGACACAGTTTAAATGCAACTTTGCCTTTAGTGCACGTAGGTCAGGAATCGAGTCTATTGGTATAGTGATCGATACACACATATATCTTTTACTATGAAAATCTTCAACCACACTCAAAAATGGTAGGAGAAAGAATACAACAAACTCCCGTTTACCAACCACACAACTATATTTTCAAATACAAGGAAAAGATCCTAGAGCTTCCTACCTTGTCCCATCTACACCTAGAGCAAACAATGACAACACCAACAACACTGAATGCTTTGCAGAATATGAGCTGTTGGACTTGTAAACACTTTGAATTTCAACCTGAAATGCCCAGCGGGGTGGCTGCATAGAGTAGTTTTCCTAAGTCCCTTGCATAATAAAAATTGATGACTATGAAAATCTGATTTCAAACATATTTTATTGTTATGAAGTTATGCATTTTCATTTTGTAAAATTGGCAAATGCAATCACATAAATTAGCATGTGGATGGGTATTTTATGGTATAATGAAATAAATGTTCATTTTCTTTGGTGTGATAATAGTATTACAGTTAAGTAGGAATAGTTATTTTTAGGAGAGTTATAATAAAGCATTCTCGAGGGAGAAATGTTATGTCTGTAACTTGGTTCAGCAATGGTATCTGTGTGTGTGTGTGTGTGTGTGTGTGTGTGTGTGTGTGTGTGTAGATCCAGAGTTGACCAACTTTTTCTGTAAAGAGCCAGATAGAGATAGTAAATGTTTTAGGCTTTGCAGACCAAGATACAAAATCAAGGATATTTTATAGATAACAATACAACCAGCTAAACCTGAAAGCATAAAAACCCTTAACTCAGGGCTGTACAAAAACAGGTGATGAGTCAAATTTGGTGACCATAGTTTGAGTCAGATGACCATAGTTTGGGAACTTTTGATGTAACAGATAGATACATCGATGATAGAAGATAGTGGGTAGGTATGTTGGTAGATAGATAGATAATAGATAGATAGGCAAATATAGGGAAAGATTAACAGTTATTGAATCTTAGTAGAGAGAATATGGATGTTTGTTGTACTAGTTTTTAAAATGTTCTTTTTGTTTGAAGATTTTCATAATAAAAAGTTGGGGGAAAAGCAAATACATAAAAATACAATGAAAATAAATATCACCCATAATACAAGCACCTCAAGATTATTGACACCATCAACATCTTGGTCAAGTTGCTTTTCTTTTCTTTTCTTTTCTTTTTTTTTTTTTTTTTTTTGGTTTATTTATTCAAGAGAGGGAAAGAGCACCGGAGGGGAGGGGCAGAGAGAAGGAAAGACAGAATCCCAAGCAGGCTCCATTCTGTCAGCACAGAACCCAATGTGGGGTTTGAACCCATGAACCTCGAGATCACGACCTGAGCTGAGATCAGGAGCCCGACACTTAACCGACTGAGCCATCCAGGTGCCCCAAGTTGCTTTTATTTTTAATTCCTGGAGTGTGCAGAGTCTGTATTTTTTCCAATGATAATGAGATCCTACCCCATATAAAGTTTTACAGCTTGCCATTTCGTTTCACAATTTTTCCTTTTTTTTTCATTTCACAGTTTTTCATAAGCATTTTCACATGTGGTAATCATATTAATGGACTCATAATATCCTACTGAAAAAGTTTTTTGAGCGTCTTAATTATTTCTCAATTATTGAACATTTAATTCATTTTCTATTCTTCACTCACGTAAGAATTTCTTAATGTGATTTTTATTTGAGAGAGAGAGAGCAAATGGGGGAGAGGGGCAGAGGAAGAGAGAGAGAGAATCTCAAGCAGGCTCCACACCCAGTATGGAGCCCGATGAGGGGTTCGATCCCACACAACCCTCTCTGTCTCTCAAAATAAATAAATAAACATGAAAAAACAAAGTAACCATGCCCTGTCACTCTCTACCCTAACTTCCTACTGCTCATCATCACTCAGCCTTGAGTGTGTTTATTTGCCTTTGTTGGTGCCTCCAGTTGGATGTAAATTTCAGGAGGGCAGGGGATTTGCCTGGCAATGGTCACTGCTCTTACCCCTGTGTTATACACTTAGTAGCTGTTCAATAAATATGTGTTGAATAAGGGGATGAGTGAATACCAGTCTGGGGCCCATGAATGAATACTTGAGACTTGGTCTTCATTTGCCATTAAGATATAGATCTTCTCTCAGGCTTCTCAGGTTCTCATATTTGGTATATTTGCTGTAGTTTTGATTACGCCACACTGTAATTCCTCTTGCCCATCTATTATGTGTGTGAGTTAATAGATGTTGTTTCTTTCTGTTTTTTATTTTGAAAAATCGTAAAGCTGTGGACAATTACAAGAGTAGTATAATGACCACTATATTCCTTCCACCGAGCTTCACCAATTGCCAACAGTTTAACACATTTTCTTTATCGCCCCCCATATATTTATTATTTTTATTGTTATGTTGAGACTCTTGACCACATGACTCTTAAATTTCTTACGAAACCATCTGAGAACCACAACAGAGCTGACTTCCTGAGGGTTTCCAATTTTCATTTTAAACGTCCTCTGAGACCTAACTGATCTTGGGTGGCAGGAAAAAGATGAAAGAAGTACATATTTACAAACCCAGGAGCTATTTTTAAAGACACGTTCAAATCAAAAGCTTCCCCTTGCCATCCAAAAGTTATATCGTGTTTTGGGAGCTAGATTTAATAGATCTCTAACGCTTTACTTACCCTGTGAAGACACAGCATGGAGAGAGAAAGAGAGGTTCTGCCCCAAATCCATTTTACCAAAAGGGGCATGTGACACGCCCGAGTGTCGCATCGCACCTGGGTTGTAATTTAACTTTCTCTTTATGCAGGTGGGGCTCTGGCTCTAGTCTCATCCCAGCTTAGTGGGGAAATTCAACCAAAGCGGCTTTGGACTGTGTCTTCTTTAACTCTACTGCCATCTAGTGTGGAGAGAACAGAATTTGGGGCTCTGCGAAAAAGAGAAGGTGAATGTGTACCCTTTGTTTCTGTATCTGGATTCAAAGCCTGTCCGACTGCCGAATAAACTACCATGGCCTTTTCCCTTGAATTTGGATGAAGGAAAGTTTCTAAGAAAAAAATATATACTTTAAAAATTAGACTGTATTTCACACTATTCTGAAAACAGGCTAGACAAGAAGGCTTGCTTTTCTAATTTTTTTTTAAAGATTTTATTTTTCAGTAATTTTATTCTGAGTAATCTCTACATGCAACATGGTGGGGGGGGGGCGCTCAAACTCACAACACTGAGATCCAAAGTCATATGGTCTACTGACTGAGCCACCCAGGCGCCCCATGGCTTGCTTTTCCCAGTGAAACCCTCTGGCCCATTTGGCCTCACAAATGATTCCTACATCATCCCTTCTCACTCCAAGGGCATACTCAGGTCTTCAGCAGGGCATTGTCCTTCTTTCCAGTGGGACAGGCTAGAAAGAGGGAAGAGAAAAGAGGGAAGCCAAGAAGAAAGTCAAAGGCAAAAGGAAGGGAATGATGGGAAAAATAATAATAAAGACACTAAAAGAGACCAAGGAGTGGGACACAGATCCAAGAAAGTGCAGAAGGAAAAGCACGCAACGTTAAAACGAGACACCCAGGAGCCGAGAAAGGCAGAAATACGAGGGAAAATGTCAAGGATCCAAGGTAAAAAGAGGCAAAGAAAGAGATGGAAAAGGCGAAGGGTTGTGCCCACAGTTGGTTGGCCCTGCTCTGCCCCACAAGGGACCACAGGAGGACACACACCCGCTCCCCACTCTTTCCTCAGACTCGCCGCCTCCTTCCATACGGGACCATTGGTGTCCACCCCACTGGGATGGAAACTTCCATAGAGCAGAGGTTTTTACTGCCCCCCCCCCAGCCCCTTTTTGTTCATTGATGTATCCCCAGTGTCTGGAACAACACCTGGCACACACATGAACCACGTGCGATAAATGTTCATCGAACAAATGAAGGAAGGTGGGGCCGCTCTAGACATGGACGTGAAGATGTATTTGCAACGTTGGCTTTGCTTGGTGACTGTGACACCTTCTCTCCTGGCAAGACCACATTCTCATTTGCAGGCCACCGCCTGGTTTTTCACACACCCTTCTTGCTCTAGGCCAAGTGTTTATGTCCCCACAAAATTCATAGATTGAAACCTAATGCCCAATCTGATGCACGGTATTTGGAAGGTGGGGCCTTGGGGAGGTGCTCTGGTCATGAGAGTGGAGCCCTCGTGGAAAGGGATTGGTGTCCTCAGAAGAGAGGCCTGACAGAAATGCCTCGCCCCTTCCTCGATGTGAGGACACAGTTAGAAGTCTGTGACCTGGAACAGGGCCCTCCCCCAACCATGCTGGCTCCCTGATCTCAGGCTTTCACCTTAAGGACCATGAGAAATAAATGTCTGTTGTTTGAAACCACCCAGTCTGTGATATGCTGTTACAGTGGCCCAAATAGACCTAAATGCTACCCTTCTGAGGAGATAAGCACTTCTTAGAAGTCACTGACTATATTTCCACTCACGTCAACATTCCTCTGAGAGGTAAATTCTGACATCAAAACAGTTATCAGGGCACCTGGCTGGCTCCGTCGGTAGAGCATGGGACTCTTGATCTCAGGGTCGTGAGTTTGAGCCCCACATTAGGCATAAAGTTAACTTTATTTTTTTTAATTTTTTAAAGTTTATTTTTTGAGAGAGAGAGAGAGAGACAGAGTGCAAGCAGGGAGGTGCAGAGAGAGAGGGAGACACAGAATCTGAAGCAGGCTCCAGGCTCTGAGCTGTCAGCACAGAGCCCGATGTGGGGCTCGAACCCATGAACCATGAGATCATGACCTGAGCTGAGGTCGGACACTTAAATGACTGAGCCACCAGGCGCCCCTATTAAGCTTACTTAAAAAAAAAAAAAAAAGAACAGGGGTGCCTGGGTAGCTCAGTGGGTTGAGTGTCCAACTCTTGATATCATCTCAGGTCATGATCTCATGGCTCATGGGTTTGAGCCCTGCCTCGGGTTTCGCGCTGACAGTGAGGAGCCTACTTTGGATTCTCTGTCTCCCCTTCTCTCTGCCCCTCCCCCACCTGTGCTCACTCACTTGCTGTCTCTCTCTCAAAAATAAATAAACATTAAAAAAAAAAGAAATCTACTTATTGCTTACAATAGATGATAGATAGATAATTTAAAAAGAAAAGAAAGGGGGAAAAAACCACAAAGCAAACTAGAGAAGATAGAGATTCTCATCTCAGGCTGAATCTTAGAAAGAATGTTCTGGAGGAAGTAAAGCAAGTTATATAAGGTTGTCTCGCTTTCTTTCTATTTAATAATCTCCATTTAAAATCTCTCCTTTCCTGATGTTTTCATCCTTGTAAGTTATACTGTATGTCTTCATATCTTTCCAATCCCTAGCTCAGCTAAAGCAATAACTGAATTTCTTTTTTTAATTAAAAAAAATTTTTTTTGTTTAATGTTCATTTTTGAGACAGCACGAGTGGGGGAGGGGCAGAGAGAGGAGGAGACACAGAATCCGAAGCAGGATCCAGGCTCCGAGCTGTCAGCACAGAGTCCCACGCAGGGCTCGAACCCATGAGCCGTGAGATCATGACCTGAGCTGAAGTCAGACACCCAACTGACTGAGCCACACAGGTGCCCCTTGTGATACCTGAATTTCTGAACCTTGATCATCAGAACTCTAAAGAGCTTGTTTTAAAACTTATTTGGGGGGCGCCTGGGTGGCTCAGTCAGTTAAGCGGCCGACCTCGGCTCAGGTCATGATCTCGCAGTCCATGAGTTCGAGCCCCGCGTCGGGCTCTGTGCTGACAGCTCAGAGCCTGGAGCCTGTTTCAGATTCTGTGTCTCCCTCTCTCTGACCCTCCCCCATTCATGCTCTGTCTCTCTCTGTCTCAAAAATAAATAAATGTTAAAAAAAAATTAAAAAAAAACTTATTTGGGAGTTAGAAGATGGCATGAAAAGATATTGAAGTCTTTAAGAAAGGAATGCAGAAAGGAAATGCTTAAGGAAGGTGGTTTTCCGTCTGAAATTTGGAAAATGTCTGTGATTCTGGCACTTTGTTGCGCTAATTGGAAGCATTAGAGAAAGCTCAATTCACTATTCAAAAATCACCAAGAAAGAATTTTTTCAAGTATCTCATGAATGGGTCAATTTGCACTGGATGGAGATACAAAGGCTGATTTGGAAATCGGGTCCTTAGACATGCTTGTAAAATGTAGCTGGTTTTCCATGTGCTCACGCAAATCTGTCTTGGCCGCTAGTTTTGCTTTCAGATCACACATCCTAATTTTCCAAGTGTTCACACCTTCGTTATCGAATTTGTCCTCCTGTTATGTCAGTGGTGTAGATGGGACCAGGTGTTATCTTTGACTGCACTTGTTTTGTGGCTTTTAAGTAGGGAAGCTGAACTCACCTTATTTTCCCGTCTCCTCCGCAGTCTCCCAAGGTCATGGACATGACTGTCATGCCAGCACAGGACCAGGGGGCTCTCCCACCTTCCACCAGATCATTCTGGGTCCTGGAGTGAATTTCATTCCTCTGTGAGTTATAGTGGGCGAATGCAGCAGAAACCTTAGATCTCAACTGGGGACTTCTGAATGGTTTGCTGAAAACAGCTTGTGACAACGAGGACTGCTTGGTCATCATCTGTGTGACCATGGGTAAATTAAGTAAACTCTCTGGGCTTTAGATTCCTCATTTGTAAAGTGATCATGCAGATCTGTGTGGTCTTTAAGGTAGTCGATTCTAGATGATGAGTCCATGGGTCAGTTTGAAAACAAAACAAACCTTTTTAATTTTGAGGATTAACATGGGGGTTAATTTTCAAGATTAACAAGGATTAAGGATTAACTCTTTGATTTTGAAGTAAATTCAAGATATCGACAACTGCAACCATCTACTCATCCCTCCTCTCACCCTGGCTCTAACCAGAGGAGAATTGACACAGAGATTCACATGAGGACCCGAAAAACAACTTTGTTAGGGGGTTGGTCAAGTGCCAAAAGTCCCACAGAGTAATAGGGAAACTCATAAAGCTGAATAAGGGAACACCTGCTGGCCTCTCTCGATGAGTTGGATTTATAATTTTTTTTTTTTTTTTTACATTTATTTTTGAGACAGAGAGAGACAGAGCATGAACAGGGGAGGGTCAGAGAGAAGGAGACACAGAATCTGAAACAGGCTCCAGGCTCTGAGCTGTCAGCACAGAGCCTGACGCGGGGCTCGAACTCACGGACCGCGAGATCATGACCTGAGCGGAAGTCGGCCGCTTAACTGACTGAGCCACCCAGGCGCCCCGACGATGAGTTGGATTTAACAACCACGCCTGATGACAGTCACATGCAGAGCAGCCTATCAGGGGAATGCTTCTTCTACCTAGATTAGTCTGGGCTTCTGTTCCCTGCCCCCACCCCTGGTGGTTGCTTCTAGAGGCTGTGAGATGGGCAGCTGAGCTAGTACCCCAAAAGGCTCTGAAACAGGTCAAAACAGAATATTGAGGTACCTTCAAGGCCATATGCACCATAAACCAAAATTCATTGCCTTTTTCTGTTTTCCATCTCAAATGATGTTCCATTCAATGATCAATATCACTCTTGGAGATCTTACAACGAATACCAGCCAAAAGTCTAAAAACTCCAAGTGATACAAAGCTGGATGGGGTGCCTGGGTGGCTCAGTTCGTTGGGCATCTGACTCTTGATTTCAGCTCAGGTCATGATCTCACAGTTCGTGAGTTCAAGCCCTATGTCAGGCTTGCATTGACAGTGAGAAGCCTGCTTGGTATTCTCTCTCTCTCTCTTTCTCTCTCTGCCCCTCCCCAGCTCATTTTCTCTCCCTTCCTCCCTCTCTCTCTCTCTCTCTCAAAATAAATAAATAAACTTTTTTAAAAAGCCCAAATTTTCACCTTTTTAAAAAGCCCATCCATGGTTACAATTCCAGAGAGAGGCTGAATTCCAAAGATGAAATCCTTTAACTTTGGTCAATTAAAGTCTGAAGACATTACGTTTCAATATTTCTGTCTCTCAGATTTACTGGAAAGTAAGAATTTTCTTCCCAGGTACATGATCCTGAGATCAAAACTGTCCTTCATAAGTATTATAGACAGAAGATCTTGGATCTCAGTGGCACAAAAGGTCCTTTCAGGAGCAAACCAGAAGTACATCTAACCATCCACATGCAGCTTCCAATGGGATGGATCCTGAGAAAAGAGCGATTGAGATGGTTCTAGTGATTGAGGGGCACTCCTGCATCTCGCTCTTGATTGTTGTAACTCTCAGATGAGTTATAGCAGAAGAGGTTTCTCAGATGAGGTAAAGAATTTATCCAAGGGACGCCTGGGCAGCTCAGTCGGTTGAGGATCCGACTTCAGCTCAGGTCATGATCTCGCAGTTTGTGGGTTTGAGCCATGCATTGAGCTCTGTACTTATATTTCAGAGCCTGGAGCCTAATTCAGATTCTGTCTCTCTCTCAAAAAAATAATAATAAAAATAATAAACATTTAAAATTTTTTTAATGGTTAAGATTGCCAATATTGTGTTATGTGTATTTTACCACAATTTTTTACGTTTTTTTTTTATTTTAAAAAACAATCTCCCTTAGCCTGATTGTAGAACTAAGAACAGCTTTCTATGACTCTCTCTAACACTGAGCTATTTGGTGATGGCAGATGCAATGAAACCATCATATCTTGAGGTTCTTTTAGTAATTTCCATAGCCTACCTAGTCTTCCTTTACTCCCCACTTTGGTTCAGAAAAGAAGGCTTTTCCTCCAACATTTCCACCTCTAGGCCAATCTGGGAAGAGAGCTTCCACTCCATGTTCTTGTCATCCAAAAAAAAAGAGATGCACCTAACCTGATTGGTGAGAGCTGACATTCATGAGCATGGCCCATTGGTAGGCAAGGTCCTGGGTGAGAGTTCACTGTACCTCTCCTCCTCTCCGTGTGGTTAAGCCAACTAAACCCATCTAGCAATCTTAAGCAATCCACAATCTCTCTGCTCTACCTCCTCTGCCTGTGACCAGCTATGAGGCAATTAGCCTCGTGGAATAGGCCTGGTGAATTAAGTTGTGGAGGAGAGAGGAGGAGGCTGCCCTCTGGATTAGATTTAGAGTGTCACTGTCCCTTTGCCTGGCTTGGGACAAAAGTGACACTTTGTTCTCCATCTGTTTCTCCAGCTTCTTCTCTTTTGATAGGTGCAAGGAAAGCAAAAATGTACCTCTACCCATCTTAGGTTTTTACCTGGGATCCCTTAACAAAAAAGAAAGAATAAAACAAAAAGAAAGAAAAGATTAACAAGAGAAAAACAAAGCATGCAGCACACATCACGTGGGAAAAACTGAAATGAAGAGCAACTCAAAGCAGTAGCTTAGAACTCCAGCTTATGCAGCATCTTCAACCTAGAACAATAAATTTCTAGAGAAATGACAGGACAAAGGAAAGCAGTTTCAGACTCCCAAGGATGGCAACCTGTGGGAAGGTAAATACATGGGAGGAAACTAATGAAGTAAGATTTGTTTGAAGATTCCTCTGATGTCATTGGGCTGATAAGCTCTATCTTCAGTAAAAGGAAACCCATACTCTGCCTCTAGACAGAAAAAAAGGGAGAGCTTTTCCTGTGTTCATTCTGTCTTTATTGCTTTCAGTTCAAAATCATTTTTCTATCAAAGAGGCATATTTTGTAGTGACATATTCTGGTTTCATTCCTAGAAAAGGGGGCAGCAAAGAAATGGTAGAAGGTAAAAGATTTCATTCCCCCCAAATCACCATAAAATGGCTTTTTAGGACAAGAATTCTTTTTTAAAGTTCCCTTTCAAGTTAAAGACATTTAACTTTATACAAACTCACTTTCTTGTTTCTTTTTCATTTTGTCCAAACTGATGAAGATTTTTTGTTAATTGTCACCAATCTATAAATCTCTATTTAAGGAACACTTGAGGAGTATTCCTCTGAAGTGCTTTTCTGCTCTGAAATTCTGTGATATTAATACTATTGCTTCTGGGGAACCTGGGTGACTCAGTCAGTTAAGCATCCAACTTCCGCTCAAGTCATGCTCTCACGGCTTGTGAGTTTGAGCCCCGGGTTGGGCTCTGTGCTGACAGCTCAGAGCCTGGGGCCTGCTTCAGATTCTGTGTCTCCCTCTCTGTCTTTCCCTTTCCTGCTCACTCTCTCTCTCTCTCTCTCTGTCTCTCACACACACACAAATAAATAAACCTTAAAAAAAAAAAAAAAAAAGGTACTGTCGCTTCTGCTTCCACCATCCCTCTCCACATCTCAGGAACTGAAGGGATGAGAAGGCTGAAGTGGAAACCAGAATTTAGTGCCTTGTAGAATGCTTTATACAGATAAAATACTTGACAAATAAAAATAATAATTATAACAACAACTATTATTATTATTATTATTATTATTATTATTATGTCTTTTCTCCTGTGCCAGGGAAACCCATGAACTTGTCTGACCTGAAGTTCCGCTTGCTTATCTGAATCCAGGGTCTACCTGGACTTGGGACACTCATTGCAGACAGGAAAAAATACCAGGAGGGACACAGTCCTAAGGCACACTGCACCAAAAAATGATTTTGCAGTAGGGACCCAGTTTATTTCTACTTCATGAAGCTATATCCAAATTCAGGTTTCTCTGGTTTATCTTTGTGTTAATATTTATTTATTAAAATGAAATCGGGGCACCTGGGTGGCTCAGTTGGTTAAGCATCTGACTCTTGGTTTTGGCTCAGGTCATGATCTCACAGTTCATGGGCTTGGGACCCCCAGCTGTCAATGCTGTCAGCACAGGGCCTGCTTGGGATTCTCTCTCCCTGTCTCTCTGCCCCTCCCCGGCTCTCTCATTCTCTCTTTCTCTCAAAATAAATAAAATCTAAGAAAAAAATTTTTAGTGAAATGATCATATTTTCCTCATTTATACATACCAGGACTAAAGTTAGAAGTTGCATTAGGGACAACTGGATGGCTCAGTTAGTTAAGCGTTTGACTCTTGATTTTGGCTAAGTTCATGATTTCATGGTTTTTGAGTCCAAGCCCCCCATCAGGCTCTGCACTGACAGTGTGGAGCCTACTTGGGATTCTCTCTCTCTCTCTCTCTCTCTCGGCCCCTCCCCTGCTCATTCTCTCTCTCTCTCTCTGTCTCTCTCTCTCTCTCTTTCTCTCTCTCTCTCTCTCTCACACACACACACACACAATAAATAAATAAACTTAAAAAAAAGAAGTTGCATTAAACTGCCTTCCTTCATGATGTTCTCCAAGTATCTGAGTTCATTAGAATTCATATACTTCCTTGAGGATTAGTAGCTCATTCTCTCAACCATGTTACCAAGCAGAGAGGGAGAAGAAGAACTGTGTCCCCACCCCTACATAAAAACCAGCTCTCTCTTTGCAAGCAACTGGTGCACTTTGCAGCTGACATGTCCTAGATTGTTCTAAAAAGAGCAGCAGCATCAGAAAATATAAGAAAAGATGATGCAAAAAGTCCCTGTGAACTACCACAGCCAGCTTACAATTATAAATGCAAGGGTAGGTAGGCGGAACATCTGTATTCTGAGTCACTCTATTTTTCTAGAAGGGATAATGTCACCAGCCCTCCTGCTGTATAAACCCTTGTGGTCTGTAAGCAGTTTCCAGAACTGGTTCATGGTGAACTGGATCTTTACACTGTAACTGGCTCTCTCCCTACTCTCATGAACTCAACATGTTCTTAAGTCACCTTAATTAATTATTGATTTCCAGCAGCCCAGGGAGTGTGTGTATATATATATATATATTTTTTATATATACATATTAAATCTATATTTTAAATGATGACTATACAAAATCAGTGTGTGTGTGTGTGTGTGTGTGCGCAGCAGGAATTAAATAACCTTAAAGTCCCATAAAGGTTTGACACTGGATCTCTAATGCCTGGAATATGATACAAATTTAGGGATGTTGCCTTTTGTGGGAAGAAGTCCCAGGGAAAAGCAAAGAGAGAAGTGGCTTTTTTTTCAAGAAAACTATAAAACCTGTTATTCCAAAAGAGAGTTCATTGAGGCTTTTTGGTTAATGAATAACAAAAAGATGCCAGCAAAAAAAAAAAAAAAAAAAAAAAAAAAAATGAGTAAGACACGGATGAGAGAAAACAAGACCTAACAGCAGTTCAGTCAGAGCCAAGTTCACCAATGTGTTTTCAGGGGTTACTGCCTCTTCCTGGGTGACTCCTATGGGGAAATTGCACTGTTTAGAGACATGTAAACATCTGTTGACTTAACACCGATTTTCATTCCTTACTCTCCCTTCCTGCCAGCCATGGTAAATAGCCTGACATATTGACACTCACTGACTTTGGTATGAGTCAGAAGTTTAAAACTTGGTTCTACTCTGCCTACCTGTGTGTCTTAGGACAAGCTTCCTCTCTTCCCCCAAGTCCCGGTTTCCACACCTATACGATGGGGGATAATAGTTCACCCATCTGTCTCAAAGGACAGCTGTAAGGATACAATGAGATAATGCCAGTTACTGCCATACTACAGCTTCTGACACACAAGCGCTCTATGACAGCAGGGGAGGCCATTTATTGTAGATTTATCTAAATCAAGGCTCACACTTACAAACACCTAGACCAGAATAAAACCCTCCAGGATAGGTACCAAAACCTCAGCCTCGGAAAGTGACAGCAACACATGAAGAGCTTGCACAAGATAGCATGGGGTAAAGGAGTACAATGAAATCTGAAAGAGGAACCCAGGGTCGCAGAAGTACCCACTTTGAAAACTCAGATGCACGCAAGTGTTTGCATCACAATCAGGGCTCCTTGAATGGCTGCAGGTCCTAACTAGTGACTCCAGAAACTAAAATGACCTATCCTGAATCTGATTTTGCCCAAGGCTTCAGAGGAACCTAGAATGTCATCTTTTCTACTATTCTGTCGGAGGGTAGAAACAGGAAGAGAGGAAGTGACTGGAAAGTAATAGGGAGGGTCTATGACAGGAGTGTGGCAAACAGGATGTGTCTCAGGAAGTGAGAAGGAGTTACTCATTGTTCTCACTTCCTCCCGACTTCCCCTCTACCAATCTGTCTCCGGATGGCATAGGCTAGGGCCCTGGACATCCTTCAAACTTGGCCAGAACTGATATCACTGTACTGTAACACAATAAACTGGCATTATTTTATTATTACTTACTTTCACCAGTTGGTACCCATCTTGCATGGGATCCATGTTTGTTGGGGAAAAGCCCAGGTCAGTCCATTTGGGAAAGAGAAATACCCATAAGCGTCATGGATGTTGACTAGCATCATGACTTCTGCAAAATCACCCTGCACAGGGTGAGGTGCCTGTGACAATCCAGAAGTGGAAGAGAAAAAAGAGTCAGGAGGATATAGAAAGTTGTTAGAAAGAGAGAAGAAAAAGTCAGTGAAATGATGGGTAGTAATGGAGGACACATCTCCACAAATTCTCACTCAAACTACTAAACCCTGGAAGGCTTAGGAGTGGGTTATGAGTTCACACAGAGTTTGTGTCTGAGTTGATAGGTTACAACATACATGCAGAGGTCGGAGCTAGAAAAAAAGTGATTAATCACGTGTACACCTACTACAGGCTCAAAGTGTGAGCAGATATGCAAAGGTGAAAAAAGACCTAGGAAAGAGAAGAAGGAATGGAAGCAGTCTTCCCAGCCAAGGGAACTGCTTGGGCTCATGCTTGTGTGCAACCATGCACACCATCACTCTTCCATCAGTATTGGCAGAAATCTGCCCATGTGCCAGGCGCTGTGCTGGGCTGCAAACAAAGCCAGAGTTCTTGCTCTGGTTTGCACACTAGTGGGTGAGACAGACATTGACCAAGTCATTGCACAAACATTTGTAAAATTGCAACTGTGATGGGTGTTATGAAGAAGAGCTACATGAAACTATATTGAATGTAACAGAGATTAACCCAGTCAGGGAGACCTGAGATGCTTCCCTGAATAAGCATCGTCTGACCTGAGCACTGAGTGATGAGCGAAGAAAGGACAGAAAAGCAGCTTGGGAAGAAGAATGTGTGCAAAGCCCTGGGGAGGCAGGTTTGAGGACTGAGAAAGGGCAAAGAGTGGGAAGTAGGGGAAAGAGCCCAGCAAGAATGGGCAGGGTGACATTGAAAGGCAGGAAAGGACCAGACTCTTTGGGGACTGAGGACAATGTGATGGAGTAGTCTTTATCTCAAGAGGAGTGGGAAGTCATTGAAAGGAAATTGACAGAAATCCCCAAGAAAATCTGAACATGGCAAAGAGACCCCGGCTTATACTTTATCCCCACTCTCTTTGTTATCTCCATTGGCTATGAATCTGGCTTAGCCTGAGCAACTGAGATTGCCCGAAATCAGGAGAGAGAACGTGTAGCATTGTTAACTTAGTAATTTCACTTAAATAATATTTTTAAATGTATTTTCCATTAATTTACAATAAAAACTCCCGTTTCTGAACCATCATCAAAACACAAATGCCCAATACATAAATTCATAGTTCAGCATTTAGTTACCTAAGGAACACTGAATTAGAAGTCAAACAGCCTGAGTTCTAATTCTGACTTGGCCACTTATTAGTCACATGGCTTTGGGTAAGTCCCCAGACTTCTCTCCATCTCAGTTTCCTCATCTGTAAAAAGGGGGTAATTACCATTGCCCAACATACCTCACAGGATCAAAGTGAAAATCTTTTGGAACAGAGCTATATACTAAAATAAAGAGATTATTATCAACCTTTCTTCAAATTGCACAGAAAAACACACAACTCACTCCACTCAGATAATTTTTTAACTTAACATATCAAACTGTTTTGCAATATTGTTACAAAATAATGCTTTATCTTGAAGGTCATTATAAAACTACTTCTCATGTGCATAAAACCACCAAAAGCGAGATTCTTTGAGAAGAAACATTTGTTTCACTTTATTGCAACACAGATGCAAGATTCAAGGTAAGTATTCAAAATGTTATACCTACTTGAAAAGAGAAAGGACATATAAAAAGATGCTCAACTCATAAAAAAAGCTGTGGAGATTAAAACCATATGAGATGCTATATCTCACCCATAATATTCACAAAAAATGTAAACTCTTAACAAAACAGTCCGTTGGACACATTGTGGGGAAAATAAACACTCTCATTTGTGGCTGGTGGGTACAAAATGGTACAATTCCCATGAAGGGGAATTGGATAATATGTAGCAAAACTACATATGTATTTACTCTTTGGCAGATCTAGGAATTTCTTCTAAAAATACCTCCAACTATACAAGAAAATAAATGCACAAGGTTATTCCTTACAATATCATTTGTTTATTTTTTTATTTTTTAAAGCTTATTTATTTATATTTGAGAGAGGGAGAGAAAGAATATAACCAGGAGAGGGAGAGAGAGAGAGAGAGAGAGAGAGAGAGAATCCCAAGGAGGTTCTGCACTGTTAGTGTGGAGCATGATGCGGGGCTTGAACTTGCTAACTGCAAGATCATGACCCGAGCCAAAACCAAGAATCAGGAGCTCAACAGACTGAGCCACCCAGGTGCCCCACAACCTTATTTGTAATTACAAAATATTGGAAACACCCTAAAGGCCCATATAGAAGTTTGAATAAACTATGGTGCACTTACTCAGTGGAGTACCATATAGCTAGAAAATTAAAAAACAAAAAAGATTTCAATGCCCTGGCACAAACTAATTTCCAGAATATATTATTGAGTGGGAAAGAAAACAAGGTGCTAAAGATTATATGTAGTATGCTACATTTGGTATGATAAAGGTGAAATATATTTATTCTTTTTTTTTTTTTTTTTTACAAAAAAACCCAGAAAAGATAAACAAGAAATGAATGAATTCGATTACCTATGGGATTTGGGGGAATGGGATGGAAGAGATGGAAAGAGACAGGTGTATCTGAATGTAACTTTTTATACAGTTTTGGATTTTGAAGCACATCGACATTTTACATATTCAAAAAATAAAGCTAAATCAACAAGAATGGCAGGGGTAGGGGACGGTAGGAGAACCTGAAAGTGAAAGAAAGGAATGTACTTGATTATAACCAAGTTGATAACACAAATTACAAAGAAAAACAATGAATCCCAAAAGCTTTTGAACATAATAACAACGTATTCTGACTGTATGCTTTCAGTGGGATTCTAAGGATAAAAGAAACCTTGAACTTTACTTGGTTGGCTTGTTTGCATAGTGATGTGGGTGAGGCAATTCTGAAACTGCTTTATGTATATTGCAGGATTGAGCAAATGAGTAAATATATTGATGTTTTGAGAAAGCAGGGAGTTCACTGTGGGAGAACAAAAATGCAACTATGGGATGGAGGAGGGAGAGGAAGAATCCTATTTGGATTGGGCATCAATTAGAGGTATCATTATGAACCCATGATTTTTGGAAAGCATTTCCTAGTTCTGTCCATCTGAGAAGACCTAAAAGCAATTTCTCCCCAGAGCGATAATCATACGGGGAACAAGGTCTTGCTTCCTGAACACCATTCCCCAAACCCTTTGAGAAAATGCCTAATTTCAAGGTGAACCCAGAATATCTTGTTGTGCCAGAAATCAAGGCAGTGCTCAAAACTGAGGAAGATAGGCCAAAGAGATACAAGAACCAGTTTAAGGGGCTGTCACCTGCCAGATTTGGGACAATCTGAACATTAAAATGGATAATGACAGGAATCGATTACAACACACTGAATAAAGTAGAATCCATGAATCCATCATGACATATATTTTTTTAAATTTTTTAAGGGATTAGGGAGAGAAAGGAAAACCCTTCTTTATAGAAGAATGCCAACTAAGAAACACAGAAGAGATGACAGAAATGGAAAGTCACTATTTCACAACTACCATCGTAATATTTGATTTCAAGAGAGAATCATCCGTGGATACTAAAACCATAGGGAGAAACATGGGGGAAGAAGGATACTCACACAGTCCAAAGTGTCACATCCCAAGTTACTTATTAATTATGAAGGGAGAAAGGAGATCTTTGTAATGGGGGAAGTATAGTAGATAACACCTTAGCCAAATGATCAAACGTAGCATCATTGTTACGAATCTATTCACCTCATGGGTCCTCTGTTTTGATGCACTATGATGTGTGATACAACATTACCTGGTAGTATTCCTGCAAAATGTGTTTAACTTAAGTCTAACCATTAGGCAACAACCAGACTTCTGAAATGGAATAGGCCTGGACTCTTGGAAAATGCTAATGTCATGAATAACCAAACAATAATAAAACATTGGCAAGCCGAGCTACATTAAAGAAGACTAGAGGGGTACCTGGGTGGCTCAGTCGCTTGAGTGTTGGACTCTTGGTTTTGGCTCAGGTCATGATCTCATGGTTTCTGAGTTTGAGCCTTACATCGGGCTCTGTGCTGACAGTGTGGAGTCTGCTTGGGATTCTCTCTCTCCCTCTCTCTGCCCCTCCCCCAGTTGCTCTCTCTATCTCTTTCTCTCAAAAATAAATAAATGAACTTAAAAAAAAAAAGAACACTACAGAGACATGAAAATAAATATAGTATATGATTCTTGCTCAAGTATGGAAGAAAAAAATTTTAAAAAGTGTTTTCTTTGTTTTTGTTTCTGTTTAAATGTTTCTTTATTTTTGAGAGAGAGTGTGCATGTAAGCAGGGAAGGGGCAGGGAGAGAGGGAGAGAGAATCCCAAGCAGGCTCCGTGCTCAGCTCAGAGCCCAATACAGAGCTCGATCTCACAACTGTGAGATCATGACCTGAGCCCAAATCAAGAGTCAGATGCTTAACCCACTGAGCCACCCAGACACCCCAAAAGTAAAACAGTGTTAAATGGCAAAGTGTGCCATTATTGGGATGATTGCAGAAATTAAAATATGAACTTTATGTTAGAAAATAGTATTGTGTCAATATTAATGTCCCGAATGTGAGAATTGCATTGTGGTTATACAGGAAAATATCCTTGTTTTTAAAAGTTACATGCTGAGGGGTTGGGGGCTTAGGTGTCTGGATGTCTGCAACTCTCAAATGGTTCAGCTAAACACACACACATGTGCACAAAGGGAGGAAAAGAGGGAGAGAAAGAAAGAAAGAAAGAAAGAAAGAAAGAAAGAAAGAAAGAAAATGCAACAAAATGTTAAAATCAGTGAACTATGGAGATAGTAAATAGATGTTCATTGTACATTTCTTGCAAGTTTTCTGTCGGTTTGACATTTTGCAAAATGCAACATGGCTGGGGGAGCTTTTTATACGGTCACTGGAAGAAGACAGAATAATTAGACAATCTGGGAACCAGTAAACATTCATCAGTTGGTGAATCCTTACCAAGAATGCAAGCTCCAGCAGAAAACCCCAGAGACATTTGGAGGTAGTTGAATTTAGCAACAATACTTAATCAATTAACTCAATACTGGACACCGGTTAAATTTGAATTTCAGATAAACAATGAACAATTTTTTTACGATAAGTATGCCCCAAACATTGCCCTGATCACACTGTATTTTACCTGACAGCCCGGCTCTAAGAGGCACTTTGGCCTGCTCCATGCCCAGGGGATAAAGCATGCCAGGTCAGGAACCCCAGGACAGTTCAAGGTCAGGACCATATTATGTTTCTTTACTTACTATTTTTATTTAATCAAACTCAACCCTTCTTTACAGTTTATTTACTTATTTTTGAGAGACAGTATGTGTGCGTGAACGGGGGAGAGACAGAGAGAGAGAAGGAGAGAGTATCCCACGTAGGCTCTGCACCAGGACACAAAACCTGCTTTGGGTCTAGAACTCACGAACCGTGAGATCATGCCCTGAGCCGAAACCACGAGTCGGAGGCTTAACCAACCAAACCACCCAGGTGCCCCTCAATCTTCTTTAATGAAGACTACTCCTCAAGTCATATTTTCTCCTTACGTATTGTCAGTACAACCTTAATTTAGGGTTTTTCTGTCACTGCATTTCAAAGTTCACCTCTCCCCCTGCTCTGCTCTCCCCAGCTTTGAATTCTGAATACCTCGCTTTTCTCATCCTTTACACTACCTTTTTTCCCTTCTCAACTTCCATCTCTGTGGCTTGGGCGAGAATAGTTCCAAAGCAACAGATAATAGTTAGCAGGGATTGCTTCTGGGAATTTGAGTCACCCAATGCCGTTAGTAAGATGCCGTGACCTGCTTAGGGGCCCTCCCCTCCCAAGAACACCTGGATGTCTTGTCTTGCATTTTTGGTACGTTTGGCATCCATGAGGCCAGAGCAGCTCAGGGAAAAGACTTGCATATTACTCTCTCTCAAATTCCTTATCATAGAAGCCCCTCCTTTTTTGGTCTTCCTTATCAGCTTCACTTACTGTTCTTACTGTAAATGTTAGTCAGCCTCATGGGTATTTTCTTTTCTCTTCCTTAGGTCCAGTGCTTAGCAAAGTTCAATCATGGGTATATCATCTTTATGATTTTTGACATCTCTGGATAATTATTAATAGTTTTCATCAAATGGAGTTGATCTTTTTAATACTTTTTTTTAGCAAATTTTACTTCAAAACTCTAAATGGAAATTTAGTATCTCAAATAGAAGATAAATCTAGAAATTAAAAACAAAAAACAAAAAAATATATACATATAATTTAATTTCTCACTCTAATTTAAAATAATCAGTAGAGGGCGCCTGGGTGGCGCAGTCGGTTAAGCGTCTGACTTCAGCCAGGTCACGATCTCGTGGTCCATGAGTTCGAGCCCCGCGTCAGGCTCTGGGCTGATGGCTCGGAGCCTGGAGCCTGTTTCCGTTTCTGTGTCTCCCTCTCTCTCTGACCCTCCCCCGTTCATGCTCTGTCTCTCTCTGTCCCCAAAATAAATAAAAAACGTTGAAAAAAAAATTTTTTTTTAAATAAAATAAAATAATCAGTAGAAGTAAATCATTATAAATATATAAACATAAAGGGGTGCCTGAATGGTTCAGTCGGTTCAGCCTCCGACTTTGGCTCGGGTCATGATCTCACAGCTTGTGAGTTCAAGCCCCACATCGGGCTCTGTGCTGACAGCTCAGAGCCTGGAACCTGCTTCATATTCTGTGTCTCCCTCTCTCTCTGCTCCTCCCCTGCTCATACTCTGTCTCTCTCTCTCCTTCAAAAATAAACATTAAAAAAATATATATATATATATATATATATATATATATATATATATATATGTAAACTTATAAAAATGCACACCCCAAAATAACTTACTGAGAACTGAACTTCTTGTGATCAGTCAGGAATAGTGGATGTTTGGCTTAATGTTCCTTATCTCTTGCTTACAGTTAGAGAAACTGAGGCCCAGGAAGGAAGATAAGTTGCCCGAAATTAAAGCAAAGTAGACTTTAAGCAGGATCTATAGCTGGAGACCAGTAGTCCCAGTTTCAGAGTGTGATCTCAGAATGGGAGCATTCAAAAGGAACAGTGGTTCTTCGGGGGTAGGGGAGCTTGATCAGAGGACAGGAGCTTGGTGCATGGTAGGTTAAAAAGAACATAAAAACTCTGGACTCAGAAAGACTCTGGTCAGGTCTCAACTAAAGCCGTGTTGCCATAGCCCCATGAGTTCACTCTTTGAGCCTCTGTTTTATAACATAACACAAACCACAGAAGTACAAGAGGACTATTGGATCCCAGTACCGAGGGCTCAACCCAGTGCTTATTCAATCAATTGAAGTTTCCATCCTTCTGCCACAGACCCACCCACCACCAGCTATGTCTCCTTTTGAAAGAAATACGGTTCTGTTTTGGCTTGTTTTTTCTGAATAACCTCTGCCTGATTTCTCTTCCTCACTGCCCCTGGGTCCAGTATCCAGCTCTCCATCTGTGCAGGGCCCATTGGCAAGGAGAGAGGCAGTGGCTTCCTGGCATCTTCTGAGGGTTGGATCTTGAAAGCCGAAGACAGCCTAGTGATGAGTTCTGACGGCCTCAGATAGCCTCAGCTTTAGGTAGCCAAGGGAGGGCTGCAGGCCCTGGGGCATAGGTTCCAGATCCAGTGAATGCTCATGATGGGGTTTTGGAGTGGTGGTGGGAGTCTGAAGCTGATGGCAAAGAAAGAATTCTTGATGATGTCTTTGGTGCAAAAGAGGTGATTTCATTACAGCACGGGAATGGGACCTGTGGCCAGGAAGAGCTGCACTGGGGTGGTGAAGAGTGACTGGTTATACACTGTGGAGTTGAGGGAGGTAAAGTCAAGAAGAAGTTTCTTAAAGGGACTTCCATATGCTAAAAAAGACTCACAGATTACTAGAGGCCTAGCTATTGTCAAGCTAAGGTTGTTTTTCCCTCTAGCAAAGCATTATCATTAAGACAGTAGGCACTTCCTGGAGATTAGGCTATTGATAAGATATTTGTAAACTGATGGAGACTCTATCAGTTTAACCATTTGTTTTCTGCCCTTTCCTTTGTGCTTGGGCAGCCAGGAGTGCCTGAGGTATACCACACATATTCCACCCTGGGGGAGGGACAGGGGTTGTTAGCTTGTACTTTGCCCTCAGCTTGCCTTATGCGCCTTCATCACTCAGAGGCCTCTTGGGAGGTTCAACCTTAGGAAGCCCTGGGGGTGGAAGACCCACAGGGAACCTAGAGAAATCTAGAGTGAGGCATTTGATGAGTATGGAGATGAGAGCCTCTTTCTCCACCATGACATTTGAGAGACATGCAGTGGAATCTAAGAAACAGCCTGGAGTTGGCTATTGGGTTTCCATGGGAAAAGAGATGGCTGTGGCTTGAAAGGGAGGTGGGGAGGAGGGAAAGACAGGGCTGCTCATATCCATGGCAACAGGAAGAGGAAGCAGAACCTCCCATCCTTCAGAGGGTGAGATTAGTTGAGGGGAAAGTTTGGAGCACATGAACCATCCCCAGCTCAGAACCAGGGGGAAGTAGATGACCCAAGAGACAAATAGGGTGATCTGGGGAGTGTAAAAGTAACAGCAGGACATAGTCACACAGAGGAAGGCTGAAATTGGCACTTCAGGCATACTTGAGATTCTACATGTCCTTGAAAAGAATCCAGGCATTTCTGGATTCTTCTCAGTGCCAAGGAAGACAGATGGCAAAGTAACCTGGAAATTGCCAGACCTGGAGGGGACGGGGTTGGGGGGTGGGTTGTAGAGCACCCATGCTGAAAATCACCTAGGAGTTGCAGCTAGACCTCAAGAGGGATGCACAATGTCATCAAGTATAGGGCAGGTCTGAGTTGACAACATCGAACCACTGGGGGTGGACTGGGCTGACAGAACCAACCACGAGTCCCCAAACCTCAGACTCAGCCTTAGATAGATATTTAGCAACAAGGCAAAGAAGAGCAATGGGAAAGACACCAGAAAAGAAACAGGTCCACTCACAGAGCCTGTGGATGTGTACCCAGGGACATGTCTTTCTGGTCCTATGATTCCAGAGCATCACATCCCCAGGTAGCATCCTAGGAAAGTGGAGAAGGAAATCTGAACAATGGGACACATATTCAAGAGACCAAACTGTGAGGAGTGAAGGAGATGATTCATTTTCAGAAATACCAAATAAAAGCTGTGCTGTCTAGTTAACAGTAGGTTTACAGACTATTGGAAAGATGTATGAACCTCTCACCACCCCAACAATGGAGTTCCAAACCTTAAGATACTTCACTTCCTGGTTCTTATTCCCCTCTGCATTTTGCATGCTTATTTTCAAGGGCTTTGCAGTGAACATGAGCCAAAGAACAAAGGGAGGAGGGACTGACAGTCTCTGCATCACCTCAGGGAAGGTACATTTGTTCCAATCAGACTATTTTTTTTCTTACTTTTGTTTTTATGTTTATTTCTTTTCAAGAGAGACAGAGAGAAACAGAGCATGAGTGGAGTGGGGAAAGGGCAGAGAGAGAGGGAGACACAGAATCTGAAGCAGGCTCCAGGCTCTGAGCTGTCAGCACAGAGTCCGACGTGGGATGCGAACTCACAAACCAGGAGATCATGACCTGAGCTGAAATCAGATGCTTAACTGACTGAGCCACCCAGGCACACCTCCCACCCCCCAAGTCAGGCTACTTTTTTACCTTACATGGGCATAGGAGACTTCCAGGTAAGGCTATAACCTTTGTAGTACTCAGCCAATGAGGAACCAGGGGAGGGACTTGAATGCTAGGAGATAAATTGTCTGCTATAACTGCCCCAGGTGTGCCTGTCCATCAGACACCTGCTCTTGCAAGGATGTTGCTTCACTGTGCTCCGAGTCTTTTCATCCCTCCTCTGATGGGTCGGTGGGCTTATCGCTCACACAAACCATCAAAGGTCTGATTTAAATCAGAAGACTGGGGTATGTTAATTGGCAAGTTAAAATTTCTCTCCCATAGTTCCCAGAAGAGAGTAGGGCCCCAGAGTAAGACTAGATCAATGTGGGGGAGGAGACTCAAAGCCAAGTCTTAAATTTTCAAATTCAGGACATCTGCCACCATTACCGTATTTTTCAACCCTTCAAGATCTGGGACTGTGTCTGTTTTCCCTCACTCATAAGGGTCCTTATCAGGCACTCGACATTTCTCGAAAAAAATGAAATAAATGAATGACCATAAGTATATGGCTAATTCAGGAAAAACAAAATCTAGGTTTGAGCTATTTGTTTTCACTAGCTTCCTGATTTTCCTGGGATTTGACAATGTGCACTGGAAATTAACTTCTTTTACTTCATGCAACATATGTTCCAGGTTGTAAACAGAAGGTCCTGGAATAATGTAAGCTAAGACTCTTAGGCAGGCAGGAGCTGGAGAGTCTGTTAGCTCTTGGCAATTCCTCAAGCCACAGAAATTAGAAAAGTCCAGACTTGGGGCACCTGGGTGACTTAGTCAGTTGGGCATCCGACTTCCGCTCAGGTCATGATCTCACAGTTTGTGGGTTTGAGCCCCGCGTCAGGCTCTGTGCTGACAGCTCAGAGCCTGGAGCCTGCTTTGGATTCTGTGTCTCCCTCTCTCTCTCTGTCCCTCTCCCGCTCGCACTCTGCCTCTTTCTCTCAAAAATAAACATTAAAAAAAAATTTTTTTTTAAAGAAAAGTCCAGCCTAAACCTGACTTGGAGGAAGGTCTTTGAAAAGACTGTACAACGAGAGCCCCTCAAAGGCCCCCTGAATGTTGTCTCCCTCCAATACAACATTAATTATCTTCTGTCCTCTGACTTCCATGGAGCAGAGGAAGGAGCATCTGTCTCTTCTGATATTCTAAGAAGGTGGATATCAGACTAGAAGGTCTTCCCTGATCAAACAGCAAAATTCTAAACACTTTTCAGTTTTCCCACGTATACCCTGATTTACAGGAAAGCCAAAGTTTGCTGCAAAGTCTGGAGGTGAATTTGTTTAAGAGAGGTGAAATGAACACTGTTGGCTGGCATTCTCACCTTTCTCATTCCTCATAGGACCTAGATTTCATCCATTATCTCATCCTCTCTCAAACAATGCAAGTGCCCCAAAGTCAACCGACCCTATCCCCTCGCTCCAAGGGTGAGCCTGAAGGTCTAAGACGTGGTTCTCAACTGGAGGTGATATTGCTCCCCAGGGATGTTTGGCACTGCCTGGAGATATTTTGGATTGTCACAACTAGGGGGAAGTCCACTGGGTAGAGGCCAAGGACATTGCTAAACATGTTGCCATGCACTGGACAGCTCCCCCCTCCCCCACAAATACTATCCAACCCAAAAATGCCAGTAGTCCAATAGTAGAGAAACACTGGTCTAAGGGTAATGGCATCCCCCTTCCCAAAGATTGATTTAAGTTTGCAAGAGTTTCTTGGAAAGTTGTTCCTGGCTTCCAGAGGCCATCTTCCTTTCTGCTGGGTATGGTGGTGGACTGATGTGACATCCGGAACTGCCACTGTCATCGTGCCCCCCCTGGGTTATGCCCTCCTGTGTATGTGAAGACAAGGTCCATATACACAGGAGGGCGTAACTGCTGGATAAAGCTGACATTGAAGCTTATACCACCACTCTGAACTTCCAGTTTTGTGAGCCAATAAATAATCCTCATTGTATAAGCCAGTTTTGACAGAGGACTTCAACTACCTCTATTTTGACTTCAGTCTGTACTTCCTAATTAAGTTCCTTCCAGCTTATCTCTTAACTCACACAAAAGACTCTGCAGGGCAAAGCATCCTGTGATGGGAACCCGAAATTACTCCCTAAAGCAATAACCACTGCCCCAGCCAGCAAGACCCCACGTGATTGACTCCAAGACAATGATCTACCTGAACTTCACTGCCTACCGGCACGTACCCGCCCACCTTTGTCCCACATTCTCCTTAAAGAAACCCAGACGTATTTTCAGCACTTTGGAGACAGTCTATGAGACTCTAGTCTGTGGTCTTCCTGGTGTTGGCCTCACCGAAATAAATTCCTTTCCTGTTTCACCACCACTGTCTCTCGGCCTTTGAATTTTGTCAAGAGTGAGTGGCTGGCCTGCTTGGGACCCCTGCAGCCAGGTGCTCTTGCAGTCCTGTGCCCTCGTTACAATTTAAATTGGGTTTTTACAGGGGTGCCTGAGTGGCTCAGTAGGTTAAGCATCCGACTTCGGCTCAGGTCATGATCTTGCAGTCCGTGAATTCAAGCCCCGTGTTGGGCTCTGTGCTTAACTGACTGAGCCACCCAGTGCCCTGAGAAATGACCTTTGAGAGGGGTACCTGGGTGGCTCAGTCGGTTAAGCGTCCAACTCTTGGTTTTTGACTCAGGTCATGATCTTAGTTTTCGGTTTCCAGACCTGTGTCAGGCTCTGCACTGATAGTGTGGAGCCTGCTTGGGATTCTCTTTCCCTCTCTTTCCGCCCCTCCCCTACTCATGCGTGTGCGCTCTCTCTCCCTCTCTCAAAATAAATAAATAAAAATTAATAAATAAAAATTTTAAAAAGTAAAAAGAAGGGAGAAATGACTTTTGAGAGAAGATACTAAGGAGATGAGAGTGTGAACAAAACAGACACCAAAGAAAGGAAAGCATTCTAGGTTAAGGGAACAGCCAGTGCAAAATCCTGAGGCAAGAACTCTCCTGGTGTGATGAAGGAATCACAAGAAGGTAGTGTGGCTAGGGTGGAGTGAATGAAGGGGTAAGAGGCATTAGGGGTGAGATCAGAAGTAAAGGGAGGGGCTTTGTAGCCATTCTATGAACTGTGGCTTTTACTTCCACAGAAATGGGGAACCACTGAGGGGTCTTGAGGGGGAAACCATAGTCTGGCTTAGATTTTAAATATCAGTTTCCTGGCTGTCGTGTAGAGATTAAGGGTGGCAAAAATAAAAGCTGATGATTGCAGCAATGCCGTGAATCATGGTGGTAACAGGTTGGAAGTAGTGGAGATGGCAAGAGAACACTGGATTTCAGATGTATTTGAAGGAGCCAACAGTTCCCTGAACAAAGTAGATAAAACACACTAGGAAAAAAAATTGGCCTACAAAGCTATGAACACAAACCCTGAACTTCTGACTCCCTGGCTGCAAAGAAAAAGAACACCAGCCCTGGGTGTGTTAAAGGTTGACTTGTCAAGATGTATCACAATGTCAGGCATGTGGTTGAAGACAGAAGATACATGGTAACTAACATACGGAGCAGTGTTAATATCCCCTGAACCAGACCGCCCCCAAAATTTCTGCTTCAAGTTGCTACAGATATGTCTAGATCAAGAAACAATCCTCACAAAGATTCTGAGAAACTCAGCATTCCCTACAGTGACAACCAAAGAAGAATCAAACCAAACTTTACAACTGGATTTTAAGGATCCTCATGATTAATTTAAATCCCCATTGCAGTATAATATGGACAAAAAGAGCTATGTTGCCATTATCTTTTTATTAGTATCGCATCTCATTTGAGAGAGCCTCATTTACCCTCAAGACAAATCTCGAAAGCACATTCAGAATGGATGCTAGGCATTGGGGAACACATCGAAGAGAATGCAAATAAAAAATATTTTAAATTCTTAAAGGATGTATCCTCCAGTGATCCTGTAGAACTCGAGACACTTGAGGCCGAATTTTCCCCAACCAGGTCTTTTGTATAAAAATTACTCAACTGGGTGTGGTGACGCTACTGTCCCATAATAAATGTATTCATGTATCACTACACTCCCTTTAGACCCTATTAAAGGCCATTGTCTGCCTGTCGGACAGATTATTGGCTAGATTCTCACGTCTGTTCAGACCCCAAAGCATCTAGATAAGGCATTATACAAAAGTAGCACCAACACGTTTTAAATCACCTTTAGCATAGACAGAAGTTAATAAAGGACTCTGCCTCATTAAGTGGTTTCCAGCAGCGCCCTTTACTTTACCATAAATACTATTTCCCCATCTTTAAAACGGGCATAATGGTATTTTCCTGGAGGACTTGTTGTGAAGATTAGAGTTAATATTTGTAAAGCCCTCAGAACAGTGCCTGACAATACCCAGGGCTTATGTGTCCATTATTATTCTAAGACCTTTGCTCCGCAGCATCTCATGGATTTAAATTTAAATGCTCCTAAAAAGCAGAGAGACCAAAACTGTCAAATTTTCTCAACACTCCCTGATCTTATTAGTTGTTCGAGGCTTTCGAAGCATTTAGAACAAGACAGCGAGGAAGGTAACACAGTCAAAAGAAGAAAAGAAAAGGAACCCCGAGTTGTTTGCTAATGCCAGGTGTGCATTCTTCTTTCAAAATTTCGAGCATGGTTCTCTCGGATCATCCTTTGCGATTACACAGACTCTCGAAAACACGGTTTTGTGTTGTTCAGTAAAACAAATTCGTAGCCAGTCTAAGAAAAAAGCGAAGCGTTTCCCTTGACCACACTGAGATCTGGGTGAACGGCTCAGATGCGGGCATTTCTAAGACCTCGCTGAATCTAATCGTCAGAAAAAGAGCAAGAGCGCTACAAGGCCTCACATTCAGGCTGCACTTGCCCTGCACTCGCCCGCAACCAAGAGCATCCAGGGGCAAAGCCGAGCCGCCGGCGCACGAGCCGCCCGGGCTCCGCGCCTCCCGCGGAGAACAAGAGACTTGCTCGCCCGCGCCTCCCGGGTGCTAGCGAGGCCTAGGAAGCCGGCCCCGGGAGAGGAGAGGAGGGGCGGAGCGGGGCACCCCGGCCAGACTCGACGCCGGGGCCCCGGAGGGTGCGCGCGACCGCGGCGGCGGCGGAAGCGGGCGGGGCGGGCCGGGGGCGGGGCGGAGGCGGGGCGGGGCGGCGGGCGGCCCTGCGGGCGCAGCGCGCGTTTCCGGCGTGCGCGGCGGAGCGCTCGGGCGGGGGCACCGCCGGCTTCGAATCGCGCACAATGAGACAGCGCTGAGCGCCGGAAGTGGGGCCGAAGGAAAACACGGAGAGGGAGCCCGGCCGGGACAGGAAGAGGCGGGGGACCGCGGCGGAGGTGGTGAGTGCTCCGGGGCGCCTTCTCTCCGCGTCCCTCCCGGACTCGCCTCCGGGGTGGGTCTCCGGTGGGTTCCCTCGTCTCCGGAGTAGAGGGCGGGCCCGGCCCGGGAGAAACGTTGGCTCCTTCCCCCGCCGGCCTCCTCGCCCCAGTTGCGAGGACCGGGGAGCCCCCAGGCCGGCGGGGACTGAGCTCCCGGGTTCGAGTCCGCATCTTCACTTTGTGTCAGACCCTGCCGGCGCCGGAGAAGCAGGGACTTGGGTGGAGGCACTCGACCCCGGCCCCCTGGCCGGCCGGGGGGACCCCGGAACCCCATTGAGGAGGCAGGTCACTTCCTGCTTCCTGGTCCCCGAGGTGGCTTCGTGGCCAGGAGTGCGGGGACGCCTCCTCTTTCTCTGCCTCCGGCCTCGAAGGGTGGAAACTGAGGCAGATCGGGGGTGGGGCGATCAGACGGGGGGTTGAAGAGGGAGAAATGCTGTTCTTGACCAAACCAAACTTGTTTGGGGTTAGAGAGTGAGGACTGGGGAGGTGAGCTGGACTTGTCTCTTGGTGGGAAACCCAGCCCCTTTCACTAGAGGGGACTCTTGGTGGGGAGCGAGCCCCTCTTTAGCCCAGGCGACCGAAGCCTGTGGTTCTGAATAGTGGTAGTGAGGGGGAGCCGAAGCCCTTCCCTGGAGGACGGAGAAGGGACAGAAAAGTAAAAGTGAAGCTGAGAGGAGATGAGCTACGTTCACAGAAAGTTTCGGTTACTTTGTATAACACTTAAAAGTATTGGCAACTTTTTTTTTTTTTTTTTAAGACTGTTTCCGGAGCTTTCTAACAGCATAGGCTTGGGATAAGGGTTTTGTTTTGTTTTGTGGAGGAGCGCTTTTGTTTTATAGGTAAAGCCAACCAACTTGGTGTGAGTAACATTTTGTTTATACTGCAGTTCTCAAGACTGTAGGGAGCTTCCCTTAGTCACAGATGTAATCGTCACGTTAAATAGTAAGTACTAATTTTCATGGAGACTATTATAGGACTCAAGCAAGCCTCCCAACTTTTGGTGTAATGTGCTGATTATTAGGATGTGATGGAAATTAGGAAAGGAAGAGTTTCTTACAGACTTTTGAGCACCTGTGCAATAAACGTGTGGTATTTCACATGCTTGGTATGATATCTTGTTATGGTTTGATAATTTCCCAAAATGTCTTCTTCTAGGTACAGAGTGAGAAAACTGAAGTCAAAGACCATGGGAGATGCCGCAAAACCTTATTTTGTGAAACGCGCTAAAGACCGAGGAACTATAGATGATGAGGATTTCAGAAGGGCTCACCCCCAGCAAGATTATTTAATAATGGATGACTATGTTAAAGGCCATAGCAGTAAAATGGAAAAAGGCCTTCCAAAAAAAAAATTAACACCAGGGAACTATGGGAATACCCCCAGAAAAGGACCATATGCTGTTTCCAGCAATCCCTATGCATTTAAAAACCCAATTTACAGTCAGCCCGCTTGGATGAATGACAACCACAAAGATCAGAGTAAGAGATGGCTCTCTGATGAACTTGCTGGTAATTCAGACAGCTGGAGGGAATTCAAACCGGGACCTAGAATTCCTGTTCTAAACCGACCAAGAAAAGACTCCTTTCAAGAAAGCGAAGATGGATATAGGTGGCAGGATGGACGAGGCTGCAGAACTGTAAGACGACTGTTTCATAAAGACTTGACAAGCCTAGAAACCATGTCAGAAATGGAAGCAGGAAGCCCTGGTAATGTGTTCCAACTTGTCAAGTGACAAGCCCAAAGTCGCAGTATCTTTTCTTTGTCATCCAAATGAGGTTTATTATTTTCAGCAATGCAGTTCCAATTTTTCATAGTCTCTGCTTATTTAATGCGAATACTCTTAAGAACTGTAATCGTGGCATTTGGGCAGCTTCAACACATTGCATGTATTGGTCTCTTTAAAAGTTTACTGTGCCGTGAGGCTCATTTTCCTTCGGTAAACATATTTCCCATTGGTGCTTTCTACAGAAGAGGGTGATGATATCCCCCTGGGGACTGTTTCATATTTTCTGAGTGGTGTATATGTATTTTCTAAATTATGTATTGTAATTTTGTATTTGAATAGTGAATGTGTCCATAATATAAATGACAGAATATAAAGCTAAAAAAAAAAAATCTTACTCGATGTAAATACACAATATAGACCACATAGATTTCCTGTCTCAGAGGATTATATGTCTTTTGGAGGGAGCATCGATCTCCAGAGGAGGATAGTCCAGGATTTTTTTTTTTTTTTTTCTTTGCTCAACAGTGAGCTGCACGGCAAACAGACTGGGACACTTTAAGTTTCTAAAGTCAGAAATACAGATAAGTTTTGCCTTTTAGTTTCCGTAGAACCAAAACCCATTTCTAAGGGCCATGTGTGCTTGATAATAATTGCCCCAAAGTGATTATTTATACATTTTTCTCAAAGGTGGATAGTAGATTTTGTCCATGTAGCCATAATTTCTATAAACAGGAAAATTATCCAATGGACAATAATTACTGAAATGAAATAAACTCATAAATATGAAGGAAAAAGTAAAACAGTATTTAGTCTGAAAATGCCAATTATGCTTGGAAAAATGAGCTTTTAAATTTATTGGCTGGGAGCCTTTTTTTAGTGACCATATAGAATGGGTGGCAAACTGGCCAGCACTTTAAAGTTGTTTGTTTGTTTGTTTGTTTGTTTTAAATTTAAATGCATCTAGGCAATATTGGCACAATCCTAGGTGTCCAGAGGCCTTTTTCTTTCATGTTATCTCACAGTGGCCAGCTTACATTTCTGTATTTTACTGGTAAGGCATCTGATATTGTGACCTGGACATGTAGAATACTTAACAGAGAAAGTGTCACTTATTTTTAGAGGGTCTTTTGATAGTATTAAATGAGAGAAAAGGTGCCGTTTTATATTTCTTAAGGTAGGAAAAGCAAGAGAAAATTCCTTGTATCAAAGAGTACAAACAGAATGAGGTGTTACAAAGGAATCAGTCAGGAGAGAAACTCTTGGCCTCATAAATCTTGAAGCTAGAAAGGATGCTAGAAAGAACTTGAAGGAAGTGTCTGATGCAGTGCTCTGTCGTGATATATCAAGGTAGAATCACAATTCTGCAAAGCAGGCAGCTGTGGCTTGGCAAGGTGAAACTTATCCAGACTGATTATGCTGGGTGGTAGATGAGGAAGTGAACCTGAAATTGAGTACTGTGCTGCTTTGGCCATTAACGGCCTCACTGGACCTTGAATTTGACAGAGGGAAACGGAACATGTACTGATAATTTCTTGACTTTTGATTTGTGTTTTTCTTTTTAAAAGTCTGTGTACATTTAAGTATTTTTGTATTACTGTGTCCAGGTAGGACATGGACATTTTAACTTAGTTATCAATAGTTTTTTAAAAGAAAAAGTTGATCTTGAGTAGCATTATAGAAACAAAAGATTTATAGAACGAAAGTTTGCAACCAGACAAATACTAATAGGGACTGTTAACAGACTGAAAGCCTCATATATGTATTCTTGTTTAGTCTGAAAAACAACCAAAAAAGTTGCTTTTAAGTGGTTTTGAACAGGAAGTACATACTTTTACTATCCTTTTAATTGAAGGCAATCCCCAAACCCCCATATTCTCTCCATATGAAAAAGAGGTATGTTCTTTCACATTTGCTAAATGAAGGACTGCTCAGCTTCTAGCCCTTGGAAATCTTCAGAAAGGAAATAATTTTAAGCTGTGGTATAAAATCGCTTACTGTAGAGAGAAATTCAATTTGAAGTATAAACTTTGCACTGCACTCAGGATCCTAAAAAGGATCTCGTTAAAGGGACTGAAATTTTCTTGAATCAGAATTATGTCTTAATAAGCAAGGGTCTCATTAAATGATGTGAGAAGATATAATGAAAATTATCTTAGAGTTGCTTTGTTTTTTAATATTTATTTTCTATCTTTCAGTTCTACGTTACCGCCCTGTACTTCATCCCTCACATATCCTAGATTGCCAATGTAATGTATTTGGGATAATGCCATTAGTGATCTTAGCTGGAAAATATCCACTCAAATACACATGTCCTTTGTGAATGGAATAATGGGCCATATGCAAATAAAATGTGGGAGACTTGGAATAGCGTATATAGAGAATTCATGTTACAAGACACATGAGATGAGCTAGGTTGCCTTCCTCGAATTATGGGAACTCTTTAGCAGTACCCAGCTTTATCCTTCCAAGATTCCCGTCAATGAGATTTTACTTGCTATTTTTACCATGCAGTCCTGTGAAACTCAGTTCAGAAGGTGATACTGTCTTGTCAGTTACAGTCTGTTCTAAATGTGAATGGATATGGATTTTAGTAAGTTCTTTCCAGTTCTTACATTGTTAGGTAAAAGGCTGGATTTCAGAATTCCATCCATGCTTCAATCTTTACTTCAAATCCTGTTAACTTTGATTTAGTCATGTGTCCCTGAACCAAGTTATTTTCTGGGGCCAGCATTTTCCCCATCTGTACAATGGGGATAACATTAGCATCTATGACAGCATCACTGTAGGGATTAAACGAGGCAGTGCACATAAAGTGCTTGCATTGCATCTGTCACATAAAAAAATACTCAGTAATGACAGCTGCTGTCATCATCATCTGAATTTCTGCAGCCATCCACTTCTCTGTATAAAAACAAGGAATGGGGTGCCTGGCTGGCTCAGTCTGTGGAGCGTGGGACTCTTGGTCTCAGGGTTGTGAGTTCGAGTCTCACGTTGGGTGTAGACATTACTTGAAAATAAAATGTTTAAAAAAGCAATAAGGAATTAATTGTACTCTTTGGAGGGAAATTGAAGTCACTCTGGAAAATGACAGCAAATAGGTGAGAAGCCTTTGTGATCAAGAAGGGAGGAGTTAAAGAAATTGGGTTCCATAGCAATTACAGTTTTGTAAGCTAATGTGGACTTTTCTAATGGGTATTGCACATATTAGTGTAAATCTCTAATGAGCGTCAAAGTAAGAAACTTATTATGAACACTGAAATCACAGATGTAATTATTTAGTGTAGACCTTGTAATGATAGGCAAATTACATGTGAATAGACACACAGCTAAGTTAAAAGAAGTTCTTGTCTCAGAAGTTTATGCAGACCGGGGCACCTGGGTAGCTCAGTCAGTTAAGCATCCTAAGTGTCCAACTCCTGGTTTTGACTCAGGTCATGATCTCACGGTTCATGGGTTTGAGCCCTGCGTCAGGCTCTGCACTGATGGTGTGGAGCCTGTTTGGGATTCTCCATCTCCCTCTCTCTCTGCCCCTCCCCTGCTCTCTCTTTCTCAAAAATAAAACTTAAAAAAAAAAAAAAAAAGTTCATGCAGACCAAGAGCACTGTCCTTAAAAGATTATGATAAATTAATTGGGAGTAGAGGAGTGTTAAGTATTAAAGTAGACTGATTTTTGTCTGCAAATGATACTTACGTTTTCGTATTTTATTTGGTCCATTTTGATTGCCTTTTTAAAGAAACTATTTGTCCTAATACTTTAATTTCTTTTAATTGCCACTTCTACTATAGAAGCTATTCACAGAATTTCACTATATATTCACCTTCTGGTACTTTAAGCACAATGCTTGCTACTTTTTCTTTAGAGCTGTTCACAGTAGCTTTTTTCAAATTAGAGATCCTGTACCTCCCTTTTCTGACTCAGAATTTTTTTCAGTCAACTGATTCATTGTAAGTGCCATAGAAGAAATGAGTTCCACTGTAAACTTGACCTAGGAATTGGTTCATGCAGGGCTTTTCAGTATGTTTCTATTTTGAAAGACTAATTTTTGATAAGCCACTTAAACATTATTCAAACCATTTGTCACCATTTTAATTGGGGAAATGAGTTTTATTTTGATCATATGTATTATTGGTAGCTTCATTTTCAGAGCTCGATAGAAGTTATCAAAGCTCTTGAAAACCATTGTTTATAGATCAATCCCACAGTCATCTTCAGTTTTCCAGATAGAAAAGTTGTAAGTTTAAAAAAAGGAAAAAAGTTTTATTCGTTACAAAGCTTGTAGAACTAACAGCAGAGTTTAAATGAATTAGTCTGTACATACAGAAAACTTTTTTTCCAACTACTGGTCGTTTTTCTTCGAAATGTGCTTATTAGTGTGCAGGCTGTTTAAAGAAGCTAAAATGAAAGTAAAGATAAGATGGGAACTAGTCCTCAGTAAATAAAACTTTGGCCTGGACTTCTTGTATGAATATGGAAGGAGGGCTCAATCACATGAAAGGTAAATTTACAACTAGATGATGGATTTTCACTCCAGATAAGAATGTAGTTGATTTCTGACTTCTTTGGAGATACCCTGTTGTCCTTTGCTCTGTTGAGCTTGTTCACTTACAAAAAATGAAAGCACATATGGATAGTTTTCATTGGAAAGGCAAGTATACTTACAGGCACACTAGAATATGATACATTAACATTGTAATTATGCCATACTAGGTATATTAGAATTCCAGGTGTGCTTGCCTTCAGAGGATAATTTTTACTATTGCTTGAGTATGGGAGCACACCAGGAAGAAATGAAAAAATCACATTGGTTGAAATGGATTCTTTTTCAGTGTTCCAAAAAGAGGATTCCTGAGGACTGATGTGTCCAGATGAGGTAGTTAATGAATATTCACGCATTTTATCCATGGAAGAGCTTTCCTTTCGCTGTGTTCAGATGTCGTTCTGATAATCACATGATTTACATCATAAATATGTACGGTCTGCTTTTTCATCAGAGCAGTATTATTCAATATTGCCAATAATATTTTCCCCCTAACTTAAGAAAACAAGAAGCAGAGATCCAGACCTCGGAAGCCACGGAGGTCTAGAAATGAGGAAAATGAGCAGGACGGAGACTTGGAAGGCCCCGTGATTGATGAGTCTGTGCTTTCAATGAAAGAGCTCCTGGGCTTACAGCAGGCAGAGGAGCGATTAAAGAGAGACTTCATTGACAGGCTCAAAAGGGTAATGTCTTTTATTTGTTACTTAAAATCGTTGTCTTGGTTTAAACTGTGTTAGTAATTGGGAATATGTGCTTTGAGGAGTCAGGTATCCTACTGTAGTTATTAGTATTTAAGGACTACAGGTTAAAAAATAAAAGTGATAGTTTGATTTAATAGAGTTACTTCAAAAAAAATGACTATTAAGGGGCACCTGGGTGGCTCAGTCGGTTAAGCGTCCGACTTCGGCTCAGGTCACGATCTCGCGGTCCATGAGTTCGAGCCCCGCATCGGGCTCTGTGCTGACTGCTCGGAGCCTGGAGGCTGTTTCAGATTCTGTGTCTCCCTCTCTCTCTGACCCTCCCCCGTTCATGCTCTGTCTCTCTCTGTCTCGAAAATAAATAAACGTTAAAAAAAAAAAAAAAAAAAAATGACTATTAAGATAGTAAAGAGTGACAATAATATATTAACAGCTTTGAAAGTGATGGGGAAATCATTTCTGGCTAATTTTTGTTTGCCTGTATTTTGGAAGATACATATATATGTCTCTATAAATCTCTTCGAATTACAGCGACCAAGAAACTACCCTACAGCTAAGTACACCTGCAAACTTTGTGATGTTTTAATTGAATCCATTGCATTTGCCCATAAGCATATCAAAGAGAAGAGGCACAAGAAAAACATTAAGGTAACTTTAACCCAAACAAATATGTTTTACTTTTCAGTTGTTTTTACTTGTCATCTTTTGACTTTCCTCTCTTTAAGACTGTGATATTAATAACATGACTATATTATTGAATTTATTTTAGCCAAAATACTTTACATTGGTCAGGTATGTTTTGCGGGACAGTCTTGTGAATTTCTTTCAGAACAGTATCAGGATGAATGAAGTCAATAATAGGACATAGGTATATGCCCTTATACCAGTCATAATAAAGCAAATAATTTGTCATTGCTGCTTTTAATGTTCTTTCCCTGCATTTTTTCCTAATTCCTGCCTTCTGTTATCACTTTATGTGCATAAAGAAGTATATATGTTTGATGAGATGAAGACTAACACAGCTAAGGTGAGAGGGAGAGCTGAGAAAAATAATTCCAGAGTATTCTACAGGGTGTTGTCTCAGTGAATGGTAGAAGGTAAAAACCGTGTGAGTCATTTTTAATCTCAATATTGATCTTAAAAGGAGAAGCAGGAGGAAGAGTTGCTCACTACGTTACCCCCGCCTACACCCTCCCAGATAAATGCAATTGGTATTGCCATTGACAAAGTGGTACAGGAGTTTGGCTTACACAATGAGAACTTGGAACAGAGACTAGAAATTAAACGTATCATGGAAAATGTGTTCCAACACAAGTTACCAGGTATTTTCTAGATTTGTTTTTCTATTTAGCTACCTAAAAGTACCTCATTCATTTTTCCTACGAGTAGCGATTTTCATCTAACAGAACTTGATTTGCCGTGTCCTGAAGCTCTTAGTTTTTTGTGTGTTTTTGTTTCTCCTGGCTTTTCCCTAAGGTAACAAAGACTTTTACGTGCATTGTCTTTAAACCTGTTTTCACTGTGAATTTCATTGTACACAGGTACTTTAAATGCCCCATATTATTGGGGCACTGTGAATCCCTTGTGCATATATTTGTTTACTTTCCTGTGTCTTTAAATTGACATAATATTTTGAGTTAAGAAGTACATTTGAGTAACTTTCAGGTTAGATGTACCAGAAAAGTTCTGTTTAACTACTTTTCAAAAGAATTGCAACATCTATAATGAGCTCTGAAAACTATTTTGTAATAGATCTTGTGTGCTGTTGGTTAATTTTCCAAGTTTTCCCCGTGGAGCCAGAGAAAACTATTTTGTAGAAAGCTCCACAAGTGATTCTGACCCACAGTGAGAGTTGGAATCACTATTCAGAATTTATCACCATATCACCCATAGAACTATTTGTTCTACTGAAAAATCATTCATATAGTACATCATTCATGCTTCTGTATACTTTCATAAAAATAAAGGGCAGATATCTGTTCGTTTCATCATTTCTGTGTCTCATCCTTTACATTGTAGATAAGTTCCTGAAAAGGCATATGTAATTTCAATAATTTTTGCCATAGATTTCCATTGTAAAACTGAATGTACTTTGTCACGGAAGACTATTAAAACTCAAAGAAATCACTTGATTTAACAAACCTTAAAAACCCCACAAAAAAAAATCCCTTGATGAGAAGGAATAATTTTTTGGCACAATGGTAGTAAACAGTAAAACTTAGCAGGGAAAATGCTGTATGTAAATATAGGCAGGACACACACACACACACACACACACACACACACACACACACCCCTTCGTCTGAAGAGCGAATTGCTTATTGCCTGGCATTTTAAGTTAATATCAGTGATATAATTATTTTCAAAAGTTTTCTGAAATAGAGTATATTATGTTAAGGGCTTTTTTGTTCATAATGAGTATTCCTACTGAAAAGTAACCTTATGCTGAAGGTCATTTTTATGGTTATTTTACTGAACATGATCTTTATAGTAAATTACACTTATGCATGTTTTCTAAAAGGTAAAATGTTTCCGTTAACTCTTTAATATACTATCAAGTCTATAGATCTGAGACAAAGTTAGGCAGCCCTTTTTGACTTTCACATTGTAAAAATCATTGCAAATAGTATTTTCTGCACAAAATGAAAAGTAATAATTTAGAAATTTTTTTAGACATGTTTTACACTTGACATGAAAAGAGTGGCTGTTAAGCTAAACCACAGACAGTATAGCCTTCCCTGTTACATAAAATAAAAATGAAGACAACAGCAGACAGTCAACGATTCCTTTTAGTTTGATTATGCCAGACTTGAATACTGTCTTTCTTTCATGTGTAGTTTTAATTGGTGATTCCATTCCTGAAATAGCAGTGTTTTGTTATGACTTTTGAGAAATTTCACTTTATTTATGACTTACTTAATTTTTTTTTTTTCAGATTGTTCTCTGAGATTATATGGGTCATCCTGTAGCAGATTAGGTTTCAGAAATTCAGATGTAAACATCGACATTCAATTTCCAGCCATTGTAAGTACAAAATGAAATGTTGGAATTTTCACAGAGTGGTATGGAAATTCTTTTTTTCAAATATGAGCTATGTATTGATATGTTTTAGATATTTGAAGATAGTGTAAATGTATTGGTGGCAGCTTTTTTTTTCCTAAAATTTCAAGTTTTATGCTCTTCTGCCTACCTTAATGGGGCTTTTTAGATTCTGTTATCTTAAGAAGGTTAAATTATCTTGGTAAATTCAACTTTTCTAACATCAGAGAATTTCAGATTTTAAACCGTGTGTATATGTAAACATTTTTGACCCAAAAGCTCAACTTGCTCCTGAGTTTCCTCTTCTATACATCTACTTCGTTAAAGAATTGTGCTTTTAAAGAACCACACCTAGCCTGGATTTCTGGTTTAATGTAATTTAAAAAGATGTTGATGATTCAGAATTTTGAACCTGGAAGGCACTTTCATAGATTATCTATTTATCTGTTTGTGGTTCCCCAGGCCAGGTTGCAGATGGCTTATGCCCATTTGCCTGGGTTGCTAGTTAATAAAGAAGGTTCCTGTGGAGGTTCCTCAAAAAATTAAAAATAGATCTACCCTATGACCTGGCAATAGCACTGCTAAGAATTTACCCAAGAGATATAGGAGTGCTGATGCATAGGGACACTTGTACCCCAATGTTTATAGCTGCATTTTCAACAATAGCCAAATTATGGGAAGAGCCTAAATGTCCATAAACTGACGAATGGATAAAGAAGATGTGGTTTATATATACAATGGAATACTACTTGGTAATGAGAAAGAGTGAAATCTGGCCATTTGTAGCAATGTGGATGGAACTAGAGGGTATTAAGCTAAGTGAAGTAAGTCAGGCAGAGAAAGACAGATACCATATGTTTTCACTCATATGTGGATCCCCTCCCCAGGGGGGAGGGGAAGTAGGAAATAAAAGATACAGAGAGGGAGGGAGGCAAACCATAAGAGACTCTGAAATACTGAGAACAAACTGAGGGTTGATGGGGGATGGGGGAGAGGGGAAAGTGGGTGATGGGCATTGAGGAGGGCACCTGTTGGGATGAGCACTGAGTGTTGTATGGAAACCAATTTGACAATAAATTATATTTAATTAAAAAAATAAATAAAAATAAAGGGAAGCACCCTATATGTCTATTTTACAACCACTCCTTTCTTGCCGTCCCTAACTGCTATAGCTACATAGTCAACTGACCGATAGATTCTACTCTTCCTTTAACCTTAAATTCTGATGAGTAATTTACCAGTATAGTGGTTATTTTAGTCTCCTCATTCATTTAGCAAATATTCACTGAGTCCATGTTGTATGCCAGGAACTATACTAGATTCCAGAGGACAAAACAGGTAGGATTTCTCCCTCATGGAACTCATAGCTGGTGGAGGAGATAAGTAATTACATCTATACGATTGATTGTAATGAGAGCTATGCAGGGGAACAAGGTTCTGTGACAGAAAAGAACAAGAGATGTGTAGATCCAGTAGTCATGAAGGTCCCCTTTGAAGTTAGGCTCTAAATGATGACTAAGAGTGGAGAAGTGAAAGGGTAAGTGTTTGGGGCAGAGGAAGCAGCGTTTGCAAACACCCTAAATCAGTATGGGTGTGACCTATTCAAGTTGCTGAAGGGATGATTGTATAGCCAAGGTGGAGGGACCAAGAGAAAGAAGCAGCATTAAGGTAGGATAGACTAGAGCCCAACATGCTGGATCTGTGGGCCGTGGGAAAGTTGCACTGTGACCTAAGGGCAATAAGAAGCCATTGAGAGTTTTAAGGAGAGGCATGACTAGGTCTGATTTATGACGTTAAGTGGTTTTGGTTCCTATGCGGAGCAAGGATTGGAGAGAGGCAGGGCTGAAGAAGTCTTCTAGAGGAGAGGTGATATTAACAGTTTCATGTCTTTGAGATTTGCTGTGAGGCCGATTACCTCAGGAATGAGTTAATCAGGAGTTAACTGTGTAACTGGTCTCTTGCCCTCATCTGGTGCTCATCTCTCATGCCTCTGTTGTGTGCACATAGCATGATTAATTTCTTTACTTGGGTAGCAGTGTGCTTTCTAATTTGGAAAGGTCTTTGGATAACTTCAGATGACTGTATTACCTCAGTGAAATAGAAGTATATATGGATTCGTGATGTATTCATTGATTTGTTTCCTAGATGTCTCAGCCAGATGTTCTCTTACTTGTTCAAGAATGTTTAAAGAACAGCGGTAAGGCCAAACTCTTCCCATATTTTGCTCTTAATTGTTTTATTTTCTCCATAATTTAGATATATCTTATTTGTCAGATGTTGAAAATAGGAAGTCATGTGTCTTTTAATTATTTCTCTGGGTAATATCCAAACAGAAAACCAAAGCAAATGCCCATGAATTATTAGCTAGTTGGGAGTCCTGCTAATTGCTCTACAATGCAAAATAACCGTTTTGTAAGTAAAGTTTTTAGCTTGCTGATAATGTCACAATTTGTAAAGATTGAGTCCTAAACCCAGACTAAAAAGGTGCAAAATACGTAAAATTTACTCTTGAGGGCAAAACTAAAGTGTGATCTGCTTTATTCTTTAACTTAATGCTTTATAGACGATAAACAGATGAAACCCAACTCTGATTAATAACTCAGCAAACACTTGTTCCTGGTTAGGGTTACTAGTCATCCGGAGTAATGTCCAGCTTAGGACTTTGAGTTTTTAATGCTCTCCGTAGGCCTCATTAAACTGTCTCATCTCAATTAGTCTTTCCCATCCTTCTTTTTTGGTTGACTGAAACATTTAAACATTTCTTCTTACTTCAGTCAAGATGTATTTTGAGCCCAGATATTTTAGTAGTTTTTGCAGCAATTTTGTTTTCCAGTGTCCTGTCCACATTTCGAATTACCTGATCCACATAACACTTACCTGTCCTGACCCAGTAATGTAGTCATTTCTAATCAAACGTGAATTTTGCGAAATGAAGGTTTTAAGTTAATGTGATTACTTGATTATTGTACATAATACTGTTCTCCTTTTTAAGTCATCTCAGCTTTATTTCATAATCATCTTTCAAAAGGCTGAACAGATTAAGTCACAACTTGTACTTTATCTAGTTCTGCTTTTAAACAAAATTTAATTAACCTACTTAATATTTTTTTCTTCTTTCCTCAGAGTCTTTTGTTGATGTTGACGCAGACTTCCATGCTAGGGTACCAGTGGTGGTGTGCAGAGAAAAGCAAAGGTCTCCATTTCTTTAAGCTGTTTATATGTTAAATAGAAACTTGCCAGAAGCACGTGTACTTTATTATCTTCATGTCCAGTTTCTAGAATAACAGGCTTCTTATGTGGTTAATTTCACAGGCTCACTATTAGCATTCTCTCTATACTTTTGGCATTTGATGCAGGAGGAAAAGGTGTTTTATTTTAAGAAGAAGAGAATTATTTGAAAGGAAGTATAGGGAGGAAGCATCTTGACCCATTTGGTTTCAGTATAAAACAACTTTATCAAATCATCACTTGATCGAGCCACCCTACATTGCCATCCTTTTCAGCAGCATTTTTAGCAGCGCTGAATAACAATTAGTGTGACTTCCCCCGTGTGTCTCTTCCTCCATCTGGAAGCATTATCACCACGTTAAATGGATGGTTTGTAGGCTGTAATGAGTCTTCATTAGGCAGATTCCTCCAACTCTTGGGAAAACACTCTTATTCTTACAAAGATGAATCCATACTCTCATTTGAAACATCTTACAGTATTTTCCTTATTTTCATTTCCCCTCAGAAATAGTTTTAGTATATGAAAATACAAAGTTCTAGTTCTGAAAAATAAAATTCGCTCAGAGAGTAGCTGCCCTATCTTTTTCTTAATGCAATGGCCTAAATAACCCATAAAGATTTAGTATTTAATTTTCATTTTGAAGATCTTTATTATCAGTATAAATTAGTTGTCAGCATTTAAAAGATACCTGATACCTGCATAACACTTTTTATCCTTCTCTTTTTCTCTCCCATCCCACCCTTTACCCCACCAGTGGTCTTCTTTGTAAAGTGAGTGCAGGAAATGAAAATGCTTGTCTGACAACAAACCATTTAACTGCCCTTGGAAAACTTGAATCAAAGCTGGTTCCTTTGGTGATTGCATTTAGGTACTGGGCAAAGGTAGGTTTGAGTTCTTTAAATGCACAAATACATACTATGTATGCATAAACAGTATGCTTTGATTTTTGCATGGTTAATTTAATCTTAAATGTTTGGATGTATATTTATAGACATGAAGGGAATAGGCATCTGAGTATTGGAACAGAAATTTAATGTCTACGGAAAGGAAAATTTCGTATTTCTATTTCACTATAACAGTATTGCTCAAAAGATCAAAATGATTTATAGTGCTTATTAAAAATCAGATTTATAGGTCAAATCCCAGAGGATATGGTCCAAGAATTTACATTCTAACTAGTTTCCCAAGGTGATTGTTAGGCACAGGAAAGTTTGAGGTAAACATTCTCATACCATTTCCAATAATGTACCCAGAGACTCCAGAAAGGGAAGCCACTCTCTCGTCGTGCTTACATTTCTATAATGTTTTAAATATGACATCTCAATATTTATTAAGCATTTAGTATTTCCTTAAAACATAAGGTCCCATCATGATTATAAAATGGAGATTCTGGGTAGGTGCTTTGTAGAGAAAAGCCAAAGCTTTACTAATTAAGATATGACAGTAACAGTAGGTAGTCCCTGCTGCCCCAGTCCGGGATAAACAGGGGACTGCTTTACCCTTAACCGAGTGAGTTGATAATTACAATATGCCATCCTTTGAAAGCTGCTTCCTGCTTCATCCCTAAGTAGGCTATGCTCTTAAATTGTTTTTCCTGTTAGTGCTAATGAATTTGCCTACATTCTCTCCCCAATCATCTTTTTGACCAATGCGTGAATTTTCAAGGCAGTAGCTTCGGATGAGGGGACCACTAAACTGAGCAGAGCCAGTTGGCTTGTACTTGGGATTGAACTGTCATTTTGATTACATTAATAAGTGGGTTTTTAAAAAATATTTATTTATTTTGATAGAGAGAGAGCGTGCATGAGTGGGGGAGGGGCAGAGAGAGAATCCCAAGCAGACTCCACTCTGCCAGCACAGAGCCTGGGGCTCAAACTCACCAGCTGTGAGATCATGACCCTGAGCTGAAGTCAAGAGTTGGATGCTTAACTGACTGAGCCAACCAGGAACCCCATGATTTCATATATAAGTGTTTTCACCAAGTGAGCGGATTTGCCGTGGGTGTCAAAAAATGAAATAACACGGGCACCTGGGTGTTTCAGTCGGTTGAGTGTCTCACTGTTGATCTTGGCTCAAGTCATGATCTCAGGGTTGGTTGGTGAGTTCAAGCCCCACATCTGGCTCTGCGCTGACAGTGTGGAGCCTGCTTGGGATTCTCTTTGCCGCTCCCCAACTTGTGCACACATGTGCACATGCTCTTTGTCTCAAAATAAATAGTTTTTTAAAAAATGAAATAACAAATATTAGTTTAATTAACGAGATTAAAATTTGAAGTTGCCACTCAACCACAGTAAGTGGTTGCTTCAAAAGTATGAGGAAGTTTTATTTTTTGTCATTGTGGTGTTCTATTCTGAGAAGTAAACCATCTAACACACAGGAATGAAGTTACACGTTTGTTTGGTTGGGTTTTTTTAATGTTTATTTATTTTTGAGAGACAGTGCAAGTGAAAGAGGGGCAGAGAGAAGGGGACAGGATCTGAAGCAGGCCCTGTCCCGACAGCAGCGAGTCCAGTGTGGGGCTCAAACTCACGAACCACAGGATCAGAACCTGAGCCAAAGTCAGACACTCAAGCGACTGAGCCACCCACGTGTCCCGAAGTTAGAGGTGTTAGAAAAAATTGTGTAAATAATACGTTGATAGAAAAGAACGTTTACTCTTTTTTCTCTCATTTGTAGCTTTGCAGTATAGATCACCCTGAAGAAGGAGGTTTGCCACCATATGTGTTCGCCCTGATGGCCATTTTCTTTCTGCAACAGAGGAAAGAACCCCTTCTGCCTGTTTATCTAGGATCATGGGTATAACATTTTTTTGCTTATATATGTGATAGTGATTTTATTACAGGGCCACAGTTGCTTACGCATAATTTCAAAATCTAAAAACCTAACCAGAACTGACATGAATTTATTTTTCCTCCTAGTCTGAACATTCATGCCTCTCACTGCTGAAATATTAATGTATTTGGCTACAAGATGCTGGCCTATACTCTGCTAGGGGTAGCAATAGTTCTCTAAACTGAGAACCCTCTTAATTTGTGAAACACACATGAGCCTAAGGGTTTTAAACAAGAGAATGTCAACCAGAATTAAATTTATCCTTTGGTACATACTTCCTTTGAGTATGACTAGATACTTGAATTTACAAATCACCTCCAGACAGACTGCATGAAGCGTTTGGTTGCTGTAACTTTCTGTTTCTAGTCTTTCAGCCCTCTGCATTCCCCATTCCCTGTGAAACAAAAGGAAAGAGTTGAGATTGCTGGCTGTACTGCAAGATGCAGAGCATTGTCACCACTTGAATAATATTTTCGTGTTTAAGATGATTCAGAATTCAGTGATGTGGCCACTCTTTCCTGCATAAATTAAGGTTGAATTGGTTTATTCAAATAGGATTTAAGGAGAAACTGTCTCAAAGTCAAGATACCGTTCCTCATCCTCTTGGAAACCTCACTTTTAAACCCTAAGTGTTTATCTTGAGAACATCTTATATGTACACTTACTGTATAAAAAGTCTCCCTTGGTGAAAAGCTTATTTGAGCATATTTGGTATTTTAACCACTTTTCTTCCTACTGTACCCAGGATTCTCATCATTTAAGGAGAGTATGTTCTACGGCAGTAGCTCTTACCTATGGGTACATAGCAAAAATGTATGATTATAGGGAAAAGTTTTTTCTTTGTACTTAACAGATTGAGAATTAAACAAGGACCTGCTGGGTCCTAGGAACAAAGACTAAAGCAGAATGAGCCCCTTGTAAATGGTCCCGGAGAGGGATCGCAGTCGGCTCTGTGTCCCAGTGGACTGAAGGGCCCTCTCTTTGTGCTTGTACTGAACTGAAAGGACGCAGGGTCCCAGCGGGTGTCTGCTAGACTGCTCTCCTGGTGGAGCGAAGAGAGAACAGTCATCCCTTAGGCGATAAAGAACCCTTTCCGTCAGACCCAGAGGGGAGTCTGTCTCTGAAGTTTTTCTCTCATGTTAGTCCAGTAGAGACAGGACGTTAGGATGGAACCAAACCAGTTAGACTCTTGAGAGCACATTGTATGGGTTCCCATACTCACTATTGTCTTGGTGAGATATGCCTTTCCTTGGGTCCTGGTCACCTCTGAGTAGTCCTCTCACTGCTGTGAGGATGCAGGAAAAAGGATGTTTCTATTCTGGTAAGGGGATTCTCCTCAGGATTTACTTAAGACTACAGTAGTATCAATATACCCTTTTCTGTGGCCAGTATATTACATCCTAGGCAGTGATACTGGAAATTCTCTATGGTGACACTGAATTTGATTGTGATTATACCATTTGTTCATTTAAGATTTAATGAGAGAAACAGGTATGTGGTGGTCAAACATGGATTGAATTCTATGAATCAAATAAGGCACACTCTACTGCTTGAACCAAAATGATCTGCAGTTTTCAATGTTTTAAGCTAGTCAATTGCCAGTACTAGAGTCTTACCAATGCTAGAAGCTTCTGCTAGAGTCACAGAAATATAAAGCAAGTGAAGGTAAAGAGTTAATTTCAGTCCCTTATTGGTGCCAGAAATTCTATATCATTATTTTTGTAGAAAATCCATTGAAGATTTCTAAATTATGTGGATGAAAGTATCTAAACTGTTCATTCCTTCACAGTCTTTAAAACACTATGTAGGTTTGTCATTGTATTTGGCCCTGAAGGGAATACACAGATGAATAAGACAAAATTCTCCATGAAGAAGTTTAGAATATCCTACCTCTGTGCCCTAATCTGTCTCCTCAGAAATTCTTCAGCCATTCTCTCCCAACCTATGCAGACCTCTTCCATGTTGGGGGCTGTCCTCGCTGACCTCTTAACTTCCATGTATTGTTAGTAGACCTTGATTTGACTAAAAGTTGAAATCATAGTGAATAATGACTGATGAATAGGTTTAACCTTGTCTGCTCATCATCTTTTGTCCACTACAATAATATCTTATTAGTCTCCTAGTAAATATTGTTTGGGATCAGTCTTGTTTTGGGTTATATAGGCTTAGCCTTTAGCAAACAGTCCTTTACACATGAAGGATGCCAGGTAACGAATGTAATGGAAAGAAGAGTAGTTTAAAGTTTGATAGCCCTACAATTCCTCCAGCTCTTGTTATTTATACATATCCCTGTGACCTCCAGCAATTTATTTTCTCTGAGCCTCGGAGTCCTTATCTGAAAAATTCTGAAATGAGACCATGAATGTAAAGCTCCTAAAACAAAGTAGGAGAACAAATGTAGTCCTTTTCTCCCTCAATAGAAAGTCAGGTTCTACTTATGAAATGGAGGCATGAACTCCTAAGCAAGTGATCCGTGTATAAGTAACAGCTATAAATTCTCAACAAAATGCCAAAAAAAAAAAACCAACAACGCGAACACTCTGGAGACTGAACAAGTGCAAGCCGACTTTGGAGAGAAGTCAGACCTTGGAGCAGGTGGCCAACACAGAGCGAGTGTCCGTTTTTTCTGTGGCTTTACCCCTAAAGGCAGCTCTGCGAGAAAAACCAGTCCCCTTTCTGGCAAGAGGAATTAGGGCTACCAGATAAAGGGGAAGAACCCAGAAGGGAAAGATATTAGAAGTGGAACCCTTAACTCTGTGTATAAAATCAACTCATCTCTAACTTCTGAACCGCTCCAGCCTGTTGGATTAACGAGCTTGGATGTCATCACTCTATACTCAGAAAAAAAGGGGGAAAAAAAGCAAAAAAAAAAACTAAACAGTGAAAATCAACAGCTCTTCTTAGATCCATCAGAGAATTGAGGTCACAGGGAAAACCATTGCCCAAAAAATTGGAGAGACAGGCAAATAGAGCAAATTATAACTTATCAGAGCAGGAGGCCAGGAACGGAGCCTATACCAGGATAGGAAGCCTTAGACTATGGCTCTGGAGGCTCAGTATGGACAAGCTTGAGCGTGAAAAATAACAGGGAGCCCCAGTCTTAGGGGACCCCCAACAATTTCACAGGTTTTACCTCCAGGAACCCCCACCAGCTTCTCAGGGTGAAGATCCAAGAAAAATCCCCTCGTGCTTTGGCCGGGTGAGAGAAAAAGTCGCAATTTTAAAGTATGCCCAGAGCATTCTGTTCTTCTAAACAAGCTTGCCTTTAAGGGAAACTTTTAACCAGGGCTTAACTGACCTGGAGAGTACCTAACTCCAGCCCCTTTCCTGACCTTTCCTGTCTTCTTACCTGGGGGAATGCAGGGGAAGGGTCTCAGTCACTAAAAGACTGAGACCTGATCATAGGACTATATAGAATGCTTCCCCTCCCCCCAGACCTTACCACCACATCATTAGGGCTCCTGCATAAAATGGGATTATAACAGAAACACCTCATTTCAGAAGAAATCTGTTAGGAAACCCAAAGACAACAGGGGTGACAAAAACAAGGACACCAGATGAAGTTTTAGCCTCTTGACATCTACAGCTACAACAAACACATAGTCTAACTCCTAGCAAAATAAAACCTCACACTTGGGGTGCCTAGGTGGCTCAGTTGGTTAAGTGTCTGACTCTTGATTTGGGCTTAGGTTATGGGATTGAGCCCCAAGCTGGGCTCTGTGCTGATGTGCTGAGAGCATGGAGCCCACCTGGGATTCTCTCCCTCTCAAAATAAATAAATAAACATTCCACACAAAAAATAAATAACTAAAAAAAAAAAAAAAAAAAACCTTCACACTAAAGGCCTGTCTCTGTCCCTTTTACCCAGTACACCTATCCAGCTTTCCACCAGAAAATTACAAGTCGTACTAAAAAGGCAAAAAAAAAAAAAAAAACAAAAAAACCACCATAGTTTAAAGAGGCAGAACAAGCCTTGGAATTATCCAACTGGTAAATTAAAACAACTTAGATTAAAATGCTAAGGGCTCGGACAGAAAAAATGGGTGACGTGCAAGAACAGGTGGGTAATAGAAGTGGAGAGAAGATAGATGGGAGCTCTAAGAATCAAAAGGAAGTGCTACAAATAAAATATGTAACAGAAATAAAGAATGCCTTCAGTGGGTTCATCAGTAGCTTGGACACAGATGGGCAAAGACTCAGTGCACTTCATTCAGTAGAAGCTTCCCAAACTGAAAAGCAAAGATCAAAAAACAAAACCAGAGCAGAATATCAAAGAACTGCAAGACAATTACCAGAAGTTGTAATATATATATATTATGAGAGTATCAGAAGGAGAAGAGAAAGGAACAGAAGAAATAATTGGGGATAATGATGACTGAAATTTTCCAAAATTAATGGCACTTTAAAAAAAATGTTTTTAATATTTATTTTTGAGAGAGAGGGAGAGTGGAGAGAGGCAGAGAGAAAGGGAGACACAGAATCAGAAGCAGGCTCCGGACTCTGATCTGTCAGCACAGAGCCTAATGCGGGGCTCGAACCCACAAGCCGCGAGATAATGACCTGAGCTGAAATCAAGAGTCGGTCACTTAACCACCTAGGTGCCCCCTACATGCAACCTGTTTAAAGGCTATGATCAGTCCCATTTTACAATAAAGCAAGCTGTTCAACTTTGTTCTAAATTTCTTGGAACTTTTAAGCCCAAACTGTTTTCTTTAGCCATTTGCATCCCAACAACATCGATAGAAACAGTTTCTTAGATTGAGTATTCACTGCGTGCTGTGGCCTGTGTCAGTGATTTATGTCCATTATTTCACGTCACAACTATCTCATAAAAGTTCTACTGGGACCCGTTTTTACAAAAACCTGCGACAGGAAGAAAGCAAGCACTGACTGAAAGTCTCACAGCTCCAGGAGGGAGCTGAGGTCAGGGCCTGGGCAGTTTTACTCCAGAACCCATGGCTCTAGGCCTAAGCCATGTTACCTTCTCCCAGAATGTTCACTAAAAAATTATTTCACAAAGTCACCATTTCTTTTACCAATTAAAACCTTGGTTTTTAGTTTAAAAAGTATTTTCAAATTAACAGATGTCTTGGAGGTATCCCAGAAACGATACCTTTTTCTTTTTTTTTTAATTTAAAAAAATTTTTTAATGTTTACTTTTGAGAGAGAGGCACAGAGCGTGAGCGGGGGAGGGGCAGAGGGCGAGGGAGACACAAAATCTGAAGCAGGCTCCAGGCTCTGAGCTGTCAGCACACAGCCCGACGAGGGACTTGAACTCACGAACCGTGAGATCGTGACCTGAGCCAAAGTCAGATGCTCAACCGACTGAGCCACCCAGGCGCCCGCCCCCCTCCCCCGCCCCACTTTTCTATTTTCAGTGAGCTATAAGTGTGTTTCCATTTCTTCCAGGATTAATAATGCTCTGGTCGATATCGAATCCTTTCTACCTTATAATAATAGCGTGTGTCTAATTTTTCCTAGATTGAAGGGTTCTCGTTGAACAAACTAGGAAATTTCAACCTTAAAGATGTTCAGGAAGACACCGTGGTTTGGGAGTATGCTGACAATGCTGCCGGAGATGCGGAAACAGCAGAACATGAGGCACCAAGAGAAGTGCCTGTTAAGAGGGGACAGGTCTGTTCTCTTTCTCATTTTTAATTGTACAATTTCTATTTGATTTCATTGTTCATTGTGAACTCTGTGACTTAATCAGGCCTCCTTTCTGTCTTTACCTATCTTAACTCTTTCGTGGATGTTTCATTTTCTAGTCTGTCCGGTCCTTCAACTGGACAAATAAAGACAAAAGGTAAAATGCAGATCATCAGATACAGTTATTTCTGTAGTTTCTTCTGTGTGCCAGGTCCTGTGAGGGTTACTGAGAATTCAGAGATCAATCCCTGTCTATCCTCAAAGAGCTTATGTCTTAGATGGTATTAAGAGTTTTAAATATATGAAAAGTTCGCTGACCTCAAAGGTACTAAAATCACAGCGAGTATTTGGTATGATGTATTTTCATGTCCTCATCCATACCATTAGAGGTTGGCAAGGAAATATATGCACAAGGAAGGAATTGCCATTTAAATTTCAGGGGTGCCTGGGTGGCTCAGTCGGTTGGACGTCCGACTTCGGCTCAGGTCATGATCTCACGGTTTTTGGGTTCAAGCCCCTCATCGGGTTCTGTGCTGACAGCTCAGAGCCTGGAGCCTGCTTCGGGTTCTGTGTCTCCTCCTCTGTCTGCCCCTCCCCTGCTCATGCTCAGCCTTTATCTCTCAATAATGAATAAACGTTGAAAAAAAAATTTTAATTTCAAACAAAAATCTGAGCATTGTAATTATTTTAGAAATGATAGGAATCTGCCCCAAATTGGTGGACAGTCCCTGACCTCATGCCTTTCTCCATAACCTTATGGGATGAAATGGCAGCAATACCCACAAAATACTTCTGAGACCAGGATTCGAACCCTAGCTACACACAAACAAGTCAGGTCACTCCTCTGGTCTGTGCCTAAAATGAGGAGATAGTGGTGAGTGGTAGATTCTCCCGTTGTGTTTTCTAGAATCCTTGAGCATTGGAGAGAGAAGGGAGGCTGTGCCACTCAACCTCTGCCACCACCAGAACACCCCCACTTTTTTTCTGTGTCCTGTTTGGGGTTCCAGGAGTGGATAAGAGTAGAGGCCGTGGAGCCAGAATATGTGAATCCGTATCCCAGCTCTCGCACTTCCTAGCTGTGTGTCCTTGGGCAAGTGACTTAATCTTCCTGTGCCCCAGTTTCCTCACCTAAAACTGGAAATGATATTGGTACCTTCTCAGAGGGTCACTGACTCATGGAATGCTTAACTCAGTGCCAAGCATGTGGTAAGCACACAGTAAATGTTAGCTGCCATTCTTTTCTCTTTCTTTTTTTTTGGGGGGGGGGGGGGGGAAGAAAGTGTTCCCTACTTTAAAAGAATAAAAACAATAACGAAAAACAGCTTAAGTACCACTAATGTAGACCTATCAAAGGTCTCTTAAGTTCCGTGTGGTATCCTGAAGTCATTTTGGTGAGAGGCTTAAAAGCCCTTAGTGATGCTGAATAAGGCGTATGGATAAAGCAGTGAAATTTCATGAGGCTTTCAATTTCTAGGGGTTTTCTTCGTGTCCTCAACCACAGTGTTTGGACATGGACAACTTCCATTTTCAGTCACTTCCTGCTTTGTACATCTACCCGATGACCTGATTTTATTTGACAGAATGTTTGTGGTCAGGATTTAGTGGCTAATAAAATACCATACCACTTGTTTTGATCCTCAGTATAATAAAGTGGGATGGGAGACAAATTTGTATACCTCAGAAGGAAAAGCTGTTGCTGTGAGCGGAAGTAAATACTTGATCTTTACATCTTTGTGTCGTGTGGAGAGATTAATCCTGCTGCCAGTTCAGAAATGGAGACCTAGATAGGGTCGAGATTGATTGTATGGTGTGATGAAAGAGCCCTGTCCTGGGATTGAGACACTGCTCGTGCTGCCACTGACAAGCAGCGGGACCTTTGACAAGTCACGTCAACTCTGGGCTTCCATTTTCTCTGCTAACATCCGGGGATTGAACTAGATTACCTCTCAAGAGCACCTTACGGTTGTGACATCATGTTTCAGTGATAAGTGGATTCCTTGTACTTAAAAGCCTATATACCTAAGTGAAAAAATACAGAGAGCAACCGAATGTGCCAGATGCTTTCCCTTGTCTCTCATTTAATCCTCATAACTGTCCTGTGTTATAGGTGGTACCGTCCCTACTCTGCAGATAATGATAGCGACCATTTTTTGAACATGTGTGCCAGGCACTGTGCTAAGCTCTTTACAGACATTCTCTCACTCAGTCCTCCCAACAACCCTCTGAGGTGGGTACTGTAATCCCGATTGTTCAGATGAGGAAACTGAGGCTTAGACTGCCTATAGCTTGGCCAGGATCCTACACAGCCAGTATATGGCAGAGTTGGATTTCAAACTTAAAAGTCCCGTGGCAAAGGCAGTTTTAGCCACTGTGCTGTCGTGCCAGCTGAGAGTGAAGACGCTAAGTCAGGGAGCAGTTAAAAGAGAAGTGGCAGAGTCAATATTTGGACTCTTTTTTTTCCCCCCTATTCTAGGTCCTGTGCACCTTCCAGTACATCCCATCACAGTATGTTCCAATTTGTCGAGAGCCTGTCAGTGTAAAACTGACGTCAGTTTCTGAAACCAAGAGTTCTTTGACTCTGGTGCCCCTGGCTGGCTCATTCTTAAGAGTATGCGACTCTTGGTCTCAGGGTCATGAGTTCGAGCCCCATGGTGGGCGTAGAGATTACTTAAATAAACTTTGAAAAAGACAAAAAGTTGTTTAACTTGAAGATCAGTTGCCCCTGGCATAGCTTCTCAGAGCAAAGGAAGGGAGTGTTTTGCCTTTTGCTCTACACCCTTAACCTGCCGCCCATTTTAGTGTGCGTGAGTGTAAAGGTGCCCTTCAGCGGCAGCACCCGGGAGAGCTCTGTGCTGAGACCCGCGAACCTAAGGCTTCAAAATTAGGAGTGCCAGCCACCTGGCCACCTATAAGTGCCCGCCCGCCCCTGTGATGATGGTTAGATTTTAACCTGCTCTCATCCCAGGAGTGCAGTATTTGCCACAAACAAAATAGAACCTAGATGCAATTTACCCAGATGGATTGTCACATTTCTATGTTTGCTCTGGTTTTTCAGAGTTTTTGTAATTTGCTTGAATGATCTCGAGTTTCTCAGATTGTGCTGACCTCGGAACTACCTGTGTGTTTTCTCTTTACCGTTCTAGGTATCATTAATATTTGATTTCAAGCACCAGCCGTCAGTACCAGTTGGGCAGCTCTGGGTGGAAATGCTTCGATTCTATGCATTAGAATTTAATTTGGCTGATTTAGTGATAAGTATCCGTGTCAAAGAATCAGTGTCTCGTGAATCCAAGGATTGGCCCAAAAAGCGCATTGCCATTGAAGGTATCTCAGAATGTTTCTCTTAAATTTCCTTTCCTTTTAAAGTACCAGTCTAACCGCATGCTTTGTATTTCATTCTCCTTTCAGCTCCCACGTGTAACATAGGCCTGACCCCAACAGCGAAATAAACAGACTCTGGCATGTGTTACCGTGGTCATTCCAAGGGACCAGACTGTTCTTTCTGGGTTTTTTATGCACTGCAATAAAATGTCTTAGTTAAAAAATAGCTAAACAGTGGCTGGGCGAGTCCTCGCTTTCTTTGTAAATTGCTTACCAACCTAAACGCAAAAAAAAATGTTTTCCCCCGGTGATGTGTGAATCCTCCTTTCCTCTCTGCTGTTCTCATTGCTGGATTTTTAGATTCAGCCCTTTCATGGGTTGTTGATGTTGTTTAGATGTTTAAGATGAGAAACTACTTTTCCTCATGAAAAATAATTCTTGGTTGGATTCCTCTTCATAGCGAGAGGCTAGTTATTTTTGGAATATCTACAATAGCATTTGGAACTTATTCCTGAAAACACTTTTTCTAGTGAAGGCTCATTTAACTAAAACCATTGTATGAAAGAGTCACTGATGTGCCCTGTAGACTACATTAAATGGACGAGCTCTTCTCAGCTTTGCAAAATCAGGAGGTTGAAAACCCTCTAGAAATCTTAGTTCTCCTCCTTCAGATAATTTAAAGAACCTCCTAAATGGAATTCTCGTATTTTTGCTTGATTTTTTTCAAGCTTTTATATTGCATAAGAGGGTTTTTGTTTTTTGTTTTTTGTGTTTTTTTTTGCATTTTGCATTTTGCATAAATTCTGTGTGCAGTCATGGGGATCTCACATTTTTAAACCCTCCCCTGCAGTTTCTCTGGCTCAGCTCTTCTGGCCAATTGCCTAACCTGCTGGAGTTCTAGGGGAGGAGAAAAGATTGAGAGAAGTGGTGTCTCCTCCTGGTGCCTCCCTCTCGCCCCTGAATTCAGTCCAGCCAGTTCAGTGATGGGGCTTCCCAGGGCAGAAGAGTGGAGGTAAGCTCTACACACCACAGGGCCTGGCTGAGTGGGGAGGCAGAGCACTCAGCAGAGCCTGGCGGGAAGACCTCCCTTCCCCAGGGCGCGAGAGCCACACTGATGACACCTTTTTTACCTCCACAGTCACAGAACAGACTAGGGAAGGGGTACTGGTTCTCAGCAGAATGGGTTCTCTTCATAGAGCAGATGTTTAAGAAAACATTTCTTTTTGTTCTGAAACCACATCCCACCCCCAGTTTGGTAAAAGGCACACAAGATCCACGCTAAATTCTAGTAGTGTGTGTTTGTTGTCTTGTCTACAGCAGGCTAATTTTTAAAATGTGAAATGGAAACGTATGAAGTGGTGGGTTTTTGTTTTTTTTTCTTCTCGTTACAGATCCCTACTCTGTTAAAAGAAATGTGGCAAGGACTCTAAATAATCAGCCCGTGTTTGAATATATACTTCATTGTTTAAGGACAACATATAAGTATTTTGCTCTTCCACACAAAATTACAAAATCCAGCCTTCCAAAGCCTCTGAATACTGTCACACGTATTTCCGAACACTCTAAAGAAGTAGCAAACGTGGGGGCACGAGCAAAAGGTGATGAACTCAAAAGCTCAGCTTTGGCTCAAGAGCCAGGTGCTGCCAGTTCAGGTGCGAACACCTGCCAGGTACAGCCACTTACAGAGACTGCTGAAAGCTTTGGAGGCCCCCCAACAGAGGAAATGGGGCACGCGCATGTCAGCATCCACCTGGAAAACTCCAGCCATGTCAGGACAGGGGCCGGTTGTGATGGTTGTGAGGATGTTAAAGCACACCGTCGAGCAGCGGGAAGTAAAGCTGGGAGAGAGGGCAAGCATCCTTTGCCTGCCGGTGATCAAGGGCCAAGCAGTAGCAGACGTGGAGAGCTTGTCCTCCGTGGCGGCACACAGAATAAGGAGACAGATAACACTTTGGATGTAGAAGACTTCCACAGTCCTACGGCCGACGAGTGTGATGGATTCGTCACTTCAGAGGACAAGGCTGATGTTGATGAAGAAGGCGTAGAAGGTCCTGATGAGCTGGAAGATGCTCTAGGCCACTTTGCTCCTTCAAGACAGGGTCACGTGTCAAGAATCATTCATTCCGATGAGGAGGAGGAGGAGGAGGAAGAGGAAGAGGAGGACGATGAAGAACCCAGGCTGTCCATTCCCCGGAGGGAAGATGAGGACGAATTGGCAAATGAAGATGAGTTAGAAAATCCGTACACAGGATCAGGGGACGAGGACGCCCTGTCTGAGGAGGACGATGAATTAGGCGGATCTGCTAAGTATAAAGACCTGAAAGAAGATGGAAAACATGTGGACGGGGCTCTATTAATGGAATTGAATAAAATCAGTCTTAAAGAAGAAAATGCATGTGAGGAAAGTTGCACTGCAGATCAGTCTGATTTCTTCTATGAATTTAGTAAACTCATCTTCACCAAAGGCAAGGTAATCCGTGCCACTCCTCGAACTAAGAGACGTTAAATGGTTTTTTAGTGCATGTAATTTTAAATTTTGTGGACTAGAACAGAGCTGTGCCCTGTCCTGGTGGTAGTCAGGAGTTCGTCTTCCACTCCGGTACAGCCGCTCCATGTCCTGCCCTCCTTAGACCCCTGGGAATTTGCATAGGCCGTAGGGAATGCTGTCGGGAGTGGAAATAACTGCCTTTTACTCCTGAGTATCCCAGAAGATGTCCCCATCTCAAGTAGTTTGCAGCGGTTGCACGTTATTTTTGTTCCTTTGGGAAGTCAGAGTAGGCTGTGGGGCTTTTGAGAAAATGATTCAGGACCCCTTTAGTTGGCAAATAGAGTTGTAAACGAAGTCTTGGTTTGCTTTGCCACCTTCCCATAGTCTCCTACAGTCGTGTGCAGTTTATGCAAACGAGAAGGTCATCTCAAGAAGGACTGTCCCGAAGACTTCAAAAGAATTCAGCTGGAACCTTTGCCGCCGCTGACACCCAAATTTTCAAATATCTTAGATCAAGTTTGCATCCAGTGTTACAGTAAGTTACTAACACTTCTTTTCATTTGTCAGAATGTCACATTGGCATTTGCCCCAAGAGTCCTCTGACTCACTAACCTGTTAGCTCCATCACTGGGACCAAGTCTGTCCCATTTTCCCCCGTGTCCATGGAGCTCTGTGTGTAATGCCTATTCTGGCTGAGATGCATAGTAAATAATTGTTGCAGGAAAAACGGGGAGAGGGAGGACCTTTTAAGCCTTGCTATTGGAGTACTAGCATTCCCAACTGGTGTTCCTTGGACTGTTTTTCTAAGCAGTTATTAGTATTTCGTGACAGTTGGTGCCTGGGTGGTTCAGTGGGTTAGGCATCAGACTCTTGATCTGAGCTCATGTCATGATCTCAGGGTCGTGAGTTCAAGCCCCGCACTTAAAATAGTTCCACAGGTCAAGGAGGGAATGCGTCTACCCTCAGCGGAGGCTGGGGGTGTTGGGGTTGGGGCAAGAGATTTACAGAGCATATTAGCATCATAATGGCTTCTGAGAAATGTTCTAGTAAAAAACCTGTTTAACTCTTTATTGAAATATTCCCAAAATGTGGGCATAATATACTTTTTAATTAACACTAATTAATAGCTCCCTAACAGCCCTTTGAGGAACACCAGTGTGGGGAAGCATTGGTATACAGAGGGTTAAAGTTCCACAAAGGAAAAACATTTAAAGGAGAGGCAGGCGACTTGAGATGAGCCTGACGCCTCACAGTGCTCTGTCCTGAGGTGTCCCTGCCAGAAGACACTTGTTCTTAGCCAGTGAGTTAGTCTTTTGCAAACCTTTTTGGAGGTGATAAGCTATGAAAGGAAAACTAAGTTCCCCTCAGAAACATATGCACATGCTCATAAAGGTTTGTGTTCACACTTTGGGAGAGTTGCCTGAAGACCACCTTTATAGACCCCTGGGGTCTCTGAAATCTAGTAGCAGAACCGCCACTCAGATTTGTTTCTATTTCAGGAGCAGTTCCTGGGGGCAGAAGTTTTTCAAAGAAAGACAGACTCTATTGTATATTACTAATGCTGTCTACCGAGAAGATGCTCGAAATTTAGGGCTTTCTTTTTAACTTGCTAGATTTTGTTTTATAAAAAGTGTGATCTTCCCCTCCCCCCCGCAAAGAATGTGAACAATCTTTGTTTCTGAATGTTTTCTATTTTAAACAGAGGATTTTTCTCCAACTATTTTGGAAGATCAGGCTCGTGAACATATTCGGCAAAACCTAGAAAGTTTCATAAGACAGGAGTTTCCAGGTAAATAACTTTTTAACCTTTAAGAAAAGAAAGGTCTCTCCAAAATGAATAAATGTTAAAAAAAATTAAAAAAAAAAATGGGGCGCCTGGGTAGCTCAGTCAGTTAAGCGTCCTACTTCCACTCAGGTCATGATCTCGCAGTCTGTGAGTTCAAGCCCCGCGCCAGGCCCTGTGCTGACAGCTTGGAGCCCGGAGCCTGCTTCGGATTCTATGTCTCCCTCTCTCTCTGCCCCTCCCCCGCTCATGCTCTGTCTCTCTCACTCTCAAAAATGAATAAATGTTAAGAAAAATTTTTAAAGAAAAGAAAGGTGGTGTGACCTTCCTTCAGAACAAGCACGTGTGTTACAAGCACATTAACTTTGAGAACGAGAAAGTAGTTTTGCGGGGACGGTGGGGACAGGGCTGTGGTTACTTTGTGATGTACTTTGGATGCTCTTTGCTCTGCTGCTTTACCGACGGAGAGGACAGCAGCAGTGTGGGATTTCTGTTAGCAGACGCCACAAGTGAAATTTCATTTCGTGTTATGTTTGAAGTCAAAGTTTGCACCTCCAGACTTTGGAAAATATTCCAAGAAGTGAATATTTAGAGAGCAGTAAGCTTACATTACTAAATATACTGATGTGATCCACATTTTCCTTGAAATGTCCTTGCAATTTAAGAAAAAAGTGGCACTTGGTAGTCTTTCATACCATATACACATTGTATTTGTTTAAAGTAAATTTTGAGAGAAAGTAGTTTGTCATAAATACGACAATATAATGAGGATAGTTAACAGATGGGTATTTTTGATCCATGTGAGGGCCGTTTTGATCAGAACATTAAATGTACTCAGGTAATTAGTTATCACTTTTCGTCTATCCCCAACAGGAACTAAATTGAGCTTGTTTGGCTCCTCCAAAAATGGATTTGGGTTCAAACAGAGTGACCTTGACGTCTGCATGACAATTAACGGGCTTGAAACCGCGGAGGTACGGTGACCACGTAAAACTCAAATCTGCTGCGGCAGTGTGATTTGACCATCTTGACTGACAGGACGTCTTGGTATTTTCCACATTTACCAGAGCATACCATACGGAGCATGCCATGTGGCACAGTCTCTCTGGTCAGATACTTAAGAAGCTTAGAGGTAAACCTGAGGAGCACCGAAGCTTGTCTTTTCCACCCACGGTACAAAGTGCCTTTGGAAGTGACCCGTGGGAACGTGACAAAGCCAAACCAGCCCCCGCAGGGTCCCCCTGGCGTAGCCCGGAGGCTGACTTTGCCACACACAGCCCGTATAAGACTTCTTGAAAAGTTTTGAGGAGGCAGGCAGTGTGGTTTTCTGAGATGGTTTTTAGCAGGCAGTCAAATGGGATTCGATGATAAGAGTGCTGAACTTACAGTTCAGAGACCTAGATTCAAGACAGACTTGGTTTCATGAGTTCCTAAACATGTGGCCTTTGGTTGATAAACCTATAAAATGAAAAGGATCATTTCTGTTCCTCTTGCCCCCAGAGATTGTTGTGCACATCAGCTTGGATCACGCCTGTCAGGAGTCCGCAGACTAGGGCCCATGGGCTAAACCCAGCCACGGGCATATTTTGTCAGTACAGGTTCATTAGAACACAGTCACACCCCTTCACTTGTGACGTGGTTACGGCTTCTGCTTTTACTCGATAACTACCGAGTCGAGTACTTGCAACAGAGTCGTATGATTTGCAAAGCAGAAAAGGTTTGCTGGCCCCTGACAAATATGAAATACTGCATAAAGGTATAAAGTCTAAGAAGTGCTAAGTCCCTTTCTTTTTTTATTTTTAACAACAGTCCAAATGCTGTATATCCAAATGAGTGATGCTGCTGTCACTCAAGATCTTTTTTATGTCTTTCCTTATTTTCAAGTCTTTGTCTTTTGAGGATGTATCTGATTTGGGGAAAATAGCCAAAAGTTACCTACCCTGAGTTTGGTGAGTAAAGAGGATAAACAAGGTTGGGTCCGATATGTGGAATTACCTTATTGCACATCATCAATAATGAATTTTTACATGGCTTATAAAACTAGCTTTGCGGGCATTTCTGAAGTAAAATTCCAAATATGTTCTGCGATGTGTATAACCATCAAAAGGGCTTATGTTGTAAAATGTCGGCCCGCTGTTTTTAAATATGATTTATTTGAAACATTGGTATTTGCTACATGACCTTGATTCGCCTCGTCCTGTGGAGAGAGCATGTAAGCTTCATTACTCTGCACAGCAGTTCTTGTAATTGAAAGATAATGAAAGTCCATCCAGAATGAATAAGAGGGGCCACAGAAGCTCCCTCTTACTTATTCTGGCACAGAGGGTACTTCTGAGTAACATGGTTACAGGGAAGGGGAAATGGAGGTCCTCATGGTTCAGACTTTTCCAGGTGCTCTGATTTCAGCCTTTGTTGTACAATTAGTAAGTGAGGGCTGCGGGGACCTTTTGTATCCTCAGGATATTTCCTATGAATACTGACCAAGGCTTGCCTAAACGAGAAAAAAATCTATATAGATGGGTTGAACTTATTATTTCTAAAGGTAATGGAAACTATTTGTTACCACGTTAGGAACCTGTCTTCCATTTTCGGTTCAGTATGTGCAATTTTTGTTGCAGGGGTTGGACTGTGTAAGAACTATTGAAGAATTGGCAAGAGTCCTCAAAAAACATTCAGGTACCTCTACAAACTTTTTCCAAAAATAGTTTTGTCTTTTAATTAGTGTTTTGCATCCTTAGAATTCATCAATGCCAGTGAAACCATAGAGTGGCTCATCTGTAGCACATGTGCGGTATTGGTGTCTTTAAAAAATTTTGTCATTCAGCACGAAAGACTGAGGCAATCAGTGGTCATTGGTGTGCATAGCGTTGCCTGGCTCAGTTTTATTTCAAAACAAGCATATACCATACAGGCAAGAAATTTTGGAAATCTTTTTGCTTTATTGACCTTGTATTACCCAAAGTGTAGGGGTTGCTGACAGCAGCGTGAAGTACATGGAAAGCACTGGGGGCTTATGGATTGTATTTGTAGCTGTATTGCTGGACAACTGTATGCAACCCTGAGCAAGTCATCTAACTTTACTTGATCCCTTGCCATCGATAAATTGAGAAAGCTATAAAATGTGTAGATGCTATGAATAGTGCACGGTGCTGACATGCCATTGACATGTTCTTTTGCGGTCAGGGACAGCTGTGGATGCTGTTAACAGTGAGAATCTTCTTTTAAAATGTGATGCAGCAAATTTCTGTGCTAGGAGCTGGGAGCTGGGAATGAAGGTGAACAAGATATGGTCCTACCCTCACGACACTTAAAATCCATGATGTGTCCATCAAAAGCTTTCTTTTATCTCAGTCAAGAGTAGACTTAGGTTAACATCACGGGCAGCACACACGTAGACACACGAACGTACACCGTGAGTGCTATCTCCCCTTTTTGTTTTATATTTTTTATTTCCAGGAGTTTAAATAAAAAGGGTACCATGTTACTTCCATAACAAGATAATCTTAACTTTGGTTTATTTCTTCTGAAAGTTAACCTGGAGCATCAGTATTTTTTTTTAATAACATGCATTGATGTAATTGTTTTTGTCATCGAAAATAAGTGTTCCCCTCACTTAGGAATTTTACCTGTAAAGATCATGAGCTTTTTAAATTTTTTTGAAGAGTGTGCAAAGCAACTAAATTGCTAAGTTGCCACAATTATTAATTGTTTGTACTGAGCTGGATTTTGACTTTTTATTTTGAAATAATTTGAAAATTAAAGCAGTAAAAATTGTATAAAGAACGCTGCATGTACTTCATTCAGATCCACCAGTTGTTAACATTTTACCACATTCGATACTCATTCTGTCTCTTCCTTGCTCACAATTTTTTTCTGTACCATTTGAGATTAAACTGAAGATACCATGTTCCTTTCACCTAAATACGGCAGTGTATATTTCCTAAGAATGAGCCATTGTTAAAAACAGGTCATTTTTAGGGGCACTCGGCTGGCTCAGGAGGCAGAGCACGCAACTCTTGATCTCAGGATTGTAAGTTTGAGCTTCACGTTTCGTTGTAGAGTTACTTAAAAGTAAAATCTTTTTTCTTTTTAAATGTAAAGATTTTTTTTTTAATGTTTATTTATTTTATTTTGAAAGAGAGCGTGAGCTGGAGAGGGACAGGGAAAGAAGGAGACAGAGAATCCCACGCAGACTCCTCACTGTCAGCGCAGAGCCCAGTGCGAGGCTCGAACTCACAAACCATGAGATCATGACCCGACCTGAAATTAAGAGTCAGATACTAAACTGACTGAGCCACCCAGGTGCCCTGAAATCTAAGTCTCCCAGACTATCTTGTTGGGTGCCTACTATGTGCTCAGCACTGTATTGGGCACTTAGGGATGGTGGAGCAATAAAAATAAGTCTACAGAAGTCTTTTCCTTGGACAGCTTTCAGATCTTAAAAACAGGAAGGTAATCTCACAGACCATGTAACAGTGTAAGGTAGTATTCATTTTTCAGAATGAGTCAGAAGCTGCAGTAAGTGTTTGGTAAGCTCTAAGGGGAGAGAAGTTCTGGGCAAGGGTTGCATAGGGGAGATTCATGTAAGAGTTGGGTTTATTCTGATCTCAGGGGATGATGAATATGATTCAAAAAGGATAAAAGAGAAGTCATTCCTAACGGGACGTGCACCTGAATGTGAGCGTTGCTGTAGTATATTTTGGAGTGTCGACAGTGGGAAGATCAATACATTTAGAGAGGAGTTTCAAGTGGTTACTATTACTATATAAAGGAAAGCCCACAGATATTTGGAAACCAGTGAAGTTTCTTCAAGAGAAGAGCAACCCAATAAAAACTAAGCTTTTTAGGCACCTGGTAGAGTCTCCCAGGGCAGGTGTAACCTAAGTGAATTCAGGTTAGAAGGACCGTAACTAAAACGAAAAGGATAGGAGAGATTCCCAAGGGGAAGTTTCCTAGATTTGGTACCTACAAGTAAGAACTAAGAGTTCAGGCTAATGTCTGGATACTTGGGAAATGGGGACATTTGCAGAGAACACCATGTGGAGGTGTTTAGTTTGCCATAAAGGTTTAATTTCTAAGAGTCCAGCAAGCAATTGGAAATAAAGAGTTGTCAGTTAGGACTGAAGAACAGAAGAAAACAGTTTTGTATTGAAATCCTTGAAGAAAGAAAGATGAAGAATAAGACAATTCTAAGGGATCATTTGAGAGAAGTTAAGGACTAGGCCTTAATTTCTGTGGGTAGAAATTAAGAAAGGACACTGAAAAAGGAGCCCTTGGACTGACAAGAACCAGGATGATGTGCTGTGGATAAATCCTAGAGGACAGGCTGGTAATGGGACAGGCTAGTGTCAAATTCTAGAATGGGAAGGAAATGCAGTAAAAGGCTATCTAATTTAGAGGCAGGGTAACAGAGTAGTTGGTGGGGGTTCTGGAATCAGATTCTCTGCTTTTAAACCTTGGCTCCCCACTTGTTGGCTGTGTGTGCCTGGAAAGACACTCAGCCTCACTGAAAGTGCTCCGTTCCTCATCTTCACAGTAGATCAGCAATAATGGGATTTAAGGTTAAGAAAGGTGTCGTACATTTAAGTACGGCGTCTAGCATACGCCAGGTGTTCAGCAGATTCGAACGTCAATGTAAGTTAGACCTCCTCTGTCTCCCACACAGATGTATTTTTCTGTAATTTCTTCTGTCATATACATACTTTTCCCCTGAGCTCTGGATCACTATGCATCTGCCCTCTAGATATTGCCATTTACCTTTTTGAGAAAAACCTCAAACTCCATCTCAGAATGAGCTCCTCTTTCTCTTTACTGCCTTCCTTCTGCTGCAACCCGCTCTTCCTTCTGAATCCACTTTCTTGGTCGTTGACATTGACATCCTTGGACCCACCAAAATGGGTCAAGTGATCATTTATTCGTCCTAGAATAGGTTCAGTAGAAATTTGGAGTTGGTCACACCCACACATGAATCTCGGCTCCGCAGCTCACTAGCTGCATATTCCTTTTTTTTTTTTTTTTTTTTAATTTAATGTTTATTTATTTATTTTGAGAGAGAGAGAGTGGCGAGTAGGGGAGGGGCAGAGAGCAAGGAAGAGCGAGAATCCGAAGCAGGCTGTATGCCATCAGCCTGACTCCATACTCGATCTCATGAACCCTGAGATCGTGACCTGAGCTGAAATCAAGAGTCGGATGCCTAGCCAACTGAGCCACCCAGGTGCCCCACTAGCTGCATATTCCTAAGCAAGTTACTTTCTCTGGGGCTCTGTCTTTCAATCTGTTGGGTGAAGGTGATTAGTCTTAGGAGGTAATGTTTGTGAAGGATCCTAGGAGTTCAGAAACCAGTAGCTCTTACTCTTAACAGCGATTCCTTCTTGCTTATCCCCCACCCCCCCACTGCCTCCACTTCCCCAGCCCATCCAGGTACACCTGCTCTCAAGCCTGTCTTGCTGCTTCTCTGCATCTCTGTGCCACCATGGTAGTTCAGGTCCAGATCATTTTTTTATAATGGTCACTCTGCCTCCATTCCGGGTACCTCCAGTCTGTCCATAGCCAGGGGCATTGTCCGAATAGATATGGCCAGTGATTCTTCCCAACTTATACAGTTCATTGGTATCTATTTGCCTCTAAGGATAATTCTTAGCAGGATATATATGTTCTCTGTTTGGGCCCTTCCTGGTTTCTACCCCATCTCCTATCACTCATTCCTTTCCGTCAAGTCAACTCAATAGCCTTCACGATCCCATGGAAGTTCTCGAACATCCTTTCTGCTTTAGGCATTTGCCCTGTCCTTATGTGCTTTTTTTTTTTTTTCCTTGCCTCCTAAATCCCCTCAGCCGCCTCTGTTTTTAACCTGTTGCTCTCCTTTTTCAAAGCCTGGTTCAGGCAATTCACTCCTCTCCTGTTGAAGTTGATTCTGTTCTTTTACTGTCTTCTAGCTCCATGATACGTAACTTTTGTTTTGAGGATTCAGAGGATCACCCTGTAGGCTTTTCTCTGTATTAGATATAGTCACGTGGAGAGAATAGATAGGGCCCGAGTAGTCTAGACTCTGTAGTAGTTTCTTCTGTTCTGGTGTTTATCAGACTGACAGCCCTATACACGTGCACATGATCCGGTGAATTCCTGGAAGACAGCGGCTACCTCATTCATCCTTGTACTTCAGATATCAATGTGTTTAACAAATACAAACTTTGCCAGAAGAGTCTTCCCAGATGTTTAGTAACAGAATCGAGTAGTCCTAGTGACTGCAGTGAAACTAGCCAGAGTTCGGTTTACATCGTCTTATTTTGGGATATTAACATAAGAACCGCTTATGGCCCCAGCTGCTGTATTTAACAGTACTCTCTTATTCCTAACCTAGGTCTTAGAAACATCTTGCCTATTACAACAGCAAAGGTGCCAATTGTAAAGTTCTTCCATTTGAGAAGTGGTCTGGAGGTGGACATCAGCTTGTATAACACACTGGTAAGATTTTCCCCAGGACTTTTCTTCAGGGAGATGAAAGGGAACGAATGGCTCTTAATTTACAAAATAGCAAGTAAAATTAAGCCATTCCTTTGATCTTATTCGTTGTTTTCATTAGGAGTGTTTGCCTTTTGCCTGGCAAACTCTCTTAACAGAGAGTTAAGATAGTATTTATTTATTTTGAGGTCCTAGTGGCAGGTGCTTCTTGTTTGGCTTGAATTTTGTTTTAATTTTGGACTGTGTGTGTGTTTTTGGTCTCACACTTTGTTTCCTGCAGGGCTTTCCGGACCTTCTCTGGATATTACGGGCATTCAGTTTAAATAATGCCAGGGTGAAGTGGGGGATCCTTACATCTACATAGATGGAATTATTTTAATAGCCCTTATTTCTAGAAATGTTCAGACTAAGGACATATTAACATGGAAGTCATGAGCTCAGATGTCATGTATAATTCTTATTATTTAGTAAGTTAATGAAGCTCATCTTTGGGGGAAAATACTCGTGTCAGTCTAAATGTCTTCAATCTAAAGTGAATTATACTGTAAACCTTTTCAGAATATTCCAGTTTAAATTTTTTTCTTCTATTTGGTAACTTACAATTTTCCTTTTAACAGGCCCTTCATAACACAAGGCTCTTATCTGCTTATTCAGCCATCGATCCCAGAGTGAAATATTTATGCTATACCATGAAAGTGTTTACAAAGGTGAGTATGCTTCCTGTTGTGATTCATTAGAAATTTCGTTGCATCTTCAAACTTAGTTGAAAACATGTCTATATTTTTTAAAGAATGATAGCCATGTTAAATGCTTCTTTTAACTAGTTTGGGAACCCTGCTGTGGCAAGCTAAAATTTTGTTGTCTTAAGTTTTACATACGATAATCTAATCTTGCTAGTGGCTGATGGTTGGGGGTTTTTGTTTTTGATGTCCCTTTGGTTGGTCTTTGGCATTTGAAAATGTAGCTTTTTTGTTAATGCCCAATAGAAGCATTTTCCTTTTGTGATGGTAGAATAGCTGCAAATTTAGCAGGAAACATTGGTGATCTGTTCCTCATTTTCCTTCCCTCTAGATGTGTGATATTGGTGATGCTTCTAGAGGCAGCTTATCGTCATACGCATACACGCTTATGGTGCTATATTTTCTCCAGCAGAGGAATCCACCAGTCATTCCTGTCCTTCAAGAGGTATTAGTAAAAGAAATTGTGTTTCTCATCTGTAAACGTGGGTGATCTTTGAGCCCTCTTCCTTCTCTAATATTCTGTGATTCTGTAGTTAAATTTTTAACTATTTTCCTACAAGTTTTTGTATCAATGCATTAAATTTGTAATCCATACTAATAGTTTAAAAATTAATTTCAGATATACAAAGGTGAAAAGAAACCTGAAATATTTGTTGATGGCTGGAATATTTATTTTTTTGATCAAATAGATGAACTGGTACGTATTTTAAGAGTAAAGATTTTTTTACATCCTTGACTAAAAGTTAGCTGTACTATGCTGTGCTGTAATGGTCAACAACTATATTTTCACTTGTTATATTTATTTATGTTATGATAGTAAAAAAACTAGCATATATAGATGTTTTCTTGGAAGTTGAAAACATTTTCATTTTAATAAAAATGAAAACATTTTAATTAAGTCAGGTGTTTCCAGGGACTATATGTAGGATTTCTTTAATGCCTGTTAATTCCAAATGGCTATGTAGCTTTATTCCAAATGAACAAATATTTGCTAAGTGGTTTTCTGCAAACAGTTTGGAAAGACTTTCTTTGAGTTCAAAGATCTAATAACCCAGGCATCATCAAGGCTCTTAAAATCTATTTCCAGATTCTTCCGCAAACATGCACTCTGGGGTTTGACATTTAAAACCCTGAGCTTTCCCTATCTCCAGGTCACAGGGTAGAGATTAATAAAGTCATGTAAATGGTATTTTAAGATGTGAAAGAAAAGTTACAGAATTATATTTTTATGTATTTAGATTCCAGTTTAATAAGTCCAAACTTACTCCCTAAGATACAAATGAAGATAGATATTAACACTTTACTATAGAGCATGATATCTCTGTTCCCTTCTATTTCTAGCCCACCTATTGGCCAGAATATGGGAAAAATACAGAATCTGTTGGGCAGCTATGGTTGGGACTTCTTCGATTCTACACAGAAGAATTTGATTTTAAAGAACATGTTATTAGCATCAGGAGAAAAAGTCTGCTTACAACTTTTAAGAAACAGTGGACCTCAAAATACATTGTAATTGAAGGTACAAATAAAATGAAGCTTAAAATCGAATAGAATATAGAGTTTGAACTAGAAGGGCATCGTTCTCCATCCCTGCAGAGAACGGCAGGGAGCCACCAGCTGGGATGTGCAGCACTGCCATTCTGTTACTGTCCACATCAACACACTTGTCTGTTTCCAGGATGAAGAGTTATTTTTAAGGGTGCCTGGTGGCTCAGTCAGTTAGGCATCCAACTTCAGCTCAGGTCATGATCTCACGGCTTGTGAGTTCGAGCCCCTCATTGGGCTCTGTGCTGACAGCTCAGAGCCTGGAGCCTGCTTCGGATTCTGTGTCCCTCTCTCACTCTGCCCCTCCCCTGCGTGTTCAGTCAGTCTCTCTCTCTCTCTTTCTCTCTCTCTCTCTTTCTCTCTCTCTCTCTCTCTCTCTCTCTCTCCCTCCCTCCCTCCCTCCTTCCCTGTCCCCCACCCCAGAATAAATAAGCACTAGGAAAAAAATTAAAAAAAAAAAAAAAAAGACATTTTTAAATGACTGGTGTCCTCCTGTGGGCTTCTCCCCGCTTCAGAACTCTTTTGACCATGACACATCTTTGACTTTTGTTGAACACTTACTGGAGAATAAGTTTGCAATAGAGATAAGGCAGCTTTAAAAGAGTGGGACTTTTGAGGTGCCTGGGTAGCTCAGTTGATTAAGTATCTGACTCCTGATGTCAGCTCGGGTCATGATCTCACGGTTCGTGAGTTTGAGCCCTGCATCAGGCTCTGCGCTGACAGCTCAGAGCCTGCTTGGGATTCTCTCTCTCTCCCTCTCTCTGTTCCTACCCCGCTGTGCATTCACACGCTCTCTCGCTCTCTCTCTCTTTTTCTCTCTCTCAAAATAAATAATAAACTTAAAAAAAAAAAAGAGAGAGAGTGGGACTTTTAACACCTTCTGAATTGAGGGTTTGAAAAGTGGGCACTAATTGAATTTTCAAGATCCTTATTTGCTATTTATTGATGAAGGGGTTTACCTACAAGTAATTATATGTAAACTTTGGCATTTCTTTTGCCCATGCTGAAGCCTTTTCTTCCATTGAATGCAAGGATCCATGGGCCATGTATGTTTGTAGTCAATTGTTTACTATATATTTTTTGTTTGTTTAATTTGAAAGAGAGAGTGAGTGAGAACGAGTGGGGGAGAGGGGCAGAGGGAAAGAAAGAGAATCCCAGGCAGCATCCACATTCAGCACGGAGCCCAACATGGGACTCGATCCCACAACTGTAGGATCATGACCTAAGGCCAAAACCAAGAGTTGGACACTTAACTGATTGAACCACCCAGGCACCCCTCCAGTTTGTGGGATTTTAATTTTAGGGTCAAAAGGGAGTTTAAATGTTTAAAACTGAACTGAGAAATGGCTTAAAAAATATTTTATTGGTTTTAATCTTTTTTATTTTTTTGGAAATACACTTATATTCGTTAAATCATGTATGTCACTTTAGGTTATGTTTCCGTCATTACTTCTGCCTATTGGCAGTATTAAGATACTGTGAACATTTGTAAAATTAAATTCAGATCACTATGGCTTTAGATATGACTTTAACTTTTTAGGATGTCGTATGTCAAAAACAGAACTTTGTCTTAAACCTTTCCATTATCACAGTGGGTCTTTACCGTCTCCAATTGTTCATATATTGTTTTTATTTTTGAAGTCTCATTATCTTCTCATTTTTACATTCCTTTCAGATGAACCATTAGTAATAGGCTAAGTTAGAAAGAAGACTTTTTTAAAAATTTATTTATTTTGAGAGAGAAAGAGTACGCATGTGAGCACGTGAGTGGAGGAGGGGCAAAGAAAGAGGGAAAATCCCAAGCGGCCCCCTGCACCGCCAGCGCAGAGCCCGATTTGGGGCTCGGACCCATGAAACTATGGGATCATGACCTGAGCTGAAATCAAGAGCCAGATGCTTAATCAACTGAGCTACCCAGGCACCCTTAGAAGGAAGATTTTTAACCAGCTCTTCTAGAATGGAGGAATTTCAGGGGTGGTGGTGACAGTGATGTTTTTTACTGTACAGTAGCTTAATATTATAGTATCTCTGCTACATTAAGCAACAAACAAAAATACATGTACAAGTTACCAGAAGAAAATGTGACCAGACCTACTAGGAAGGTAACCTTCTGAAAGCAGTTGTTAGTGTAGGGTCAAACTGAGTGAAGGCTTCTGTACTCCAGTAACGTGCTACTGAGTCTTTATCCCGAATGGTGTGCCCCATTTATTGCACATTAAAAGCATAACAGATAAATAATAATAATTTAAAAAAATTAAAAATTAAAAAAATTAAAAATTTTTAAAAAAAGCATAACAGACAACCAGAAAGATGCCTCATTTTACTTCTTTACTCCTTTTCAAAGATTTTTTTTAATGTTTATTTATTTTGAGAGAGAAAAAGAATGGAGGAGGGCCAGAGAGAGAGAGAGAGAGAGAGAGAGAGAGAGAGAATGAATCCCAAGCAGGCTCCACGCTGTCAGTGCAGAGCCCAACATGGGCTTCCATCTCTTGAAGCATGAGGTCGTGACCTGAGCTGAAATCCAAGAGTTGGATACTTAACCAGCTGAGCCACCCAGATACCCCATCTTTATTCTTTTTGTATATATTGTATGCATGCAGTCCTCCATTTTCTTAATAATCCCCAAAAAGGGTTGGGTTTTTTTTTTCCATTGCTTTTCTTGAATATTTTTAGGCATTTATTGGAAATAATTAAACATTCAAAGCATGAATTATTATGTATGTATGTTTTAAATCATACATAAAATAGTATTTTAAATTAGAAATAGTGCTTTACCTCCATTTATTTCATGAACAAATTTATTCAGATCTGAAATAAATCTTTGACATCAGCATTTTTTCCCATCTTTCCTACCACTTTCTGGGTCATCTAATAAATAATATTCCAGAACCCAACATATATATATACAGCTACCTAGTGCATTTAAGATGCACACATTTAAGATCATATGGGAGTCCTTCATGAAGCTTTTACTAAAAATTGAGGTCTGAGTAGCATAGGGCAGGGGTGTGTGTGTGTGTGTGTGTGTGTGTGTGTGTGTGTGTATGTGTGTGTGTGTCTTAATTTATCTTGTGTTTTATGATCTCCAGGATGACTGATGTGATCCTTAAAATGCTTGTTAGTTAGCAGGAACATCCAGTGCTAAAATGTTTTAGGTCTATTTGTGACCTCTATATGCCTCCCAAACTAGCACCCTTAGATAATATTCAATTAATAGGTCTTCTCCAAACAATATTTTGTTGTTTAAAGTGAAGCAACTCCTCATAATAGGAAGGAGTCTATACAGAATCAAACATAAAGTAACACCTTCTTTTCTGATGGACACTTTCGAGATAACACTTGACTTATATTTAGGAATATATATATATTACTTAGCTGTATTACACATTTGAAACTCACTAGAAAGGAAGTCATTTAACACAGTTGACTCTTGAACAACTTGAGTTTGACTGCGTGGGTCCACTTAAATGTGAGTTTTTTTTCAATAAATACAGTACAGTACTGTAGATATATTTTCTCTTATGATTTTCTTAATGTTTTCTTTTTTTTTAATTAATTTATTTATTTTGAGACAGAACGAGTGAGCGAGCAGGAGAGGGGCAGGGAGAGAGGGGGAAAGAGAATCCCAAACAGGCTCCACACCTGTCAGCACAGAGCCCGACATAGGGCTCGAATTCACAAACCATGAGATCATGACCCGAGCCGAAACCAAGAGTTGGATGCTTAACCCACTGAGCCACCCAAGTGCCCCGACATATTCTTTGTTTTAGCTTACTTTATTATAAGGATGTAGTATATAATACGTATATAAAATATATGTTAATCAACTATGTTATAGGGAAGGCTGTGGTCAAGTGTAGGCTATTAGTAGTAAGTGTTGCGGGACTCTAAATATGTGTGGAATTCTGACCGTGTAGGGGGTTGGTGCTCCTACCCCACACATTGTTCAAGGGTCAACTGTACTTTTATTAATGATAAAGTATGTAATACTTCCTCTGTCTTTTATGCACACGTTAATGTATGAATAGTGGCATTTCCTATTTCATTATCTTTTTTGTTCTCATTAATTTGTTTTTATGTAGATCCCTTTGATTTGAATCACAATCTTGGAGCTGGATTATCGAGGAAAAGTAAGTTGCTTTGTTTATAAATGTTAATGTGGTCCCTTTTCCTTTTAATCCATCTAACTGAGCACTTTTAACTCTTTTCTTCTCAGTGACAAATTTTATAATGAAAGCATTTATTAATGGTAGAAGAGTGTTTGGTATTCCAGTCAAAGGATTTCCGAAGGACTACCCGTCAAAAATGGTAAGTGTCCATTGGAAATCCAAAAAACAATTCTAAAAGCCTTTATTAGGGCACCTGGGTGGCTCAGTTGGTTAAACATCTGACTTCAGCTCAGGTCACGATCTCATGGTTCGTGAGTTCGAGCCCCACATCAGGCTCTGTGCTGATAGGTCAGAGCCTGGAGCCTGCTTCAGATTCTTTGTCTCCCCCTCTCTCTGCCTCTTCCCCACGCATGCTCTGTCTCTCTCCTAGAAGTGAATAAACATTAAAAAAAATTTTTTTTAAGTTTATTTGAAAAATAAATAAAAAGGAAAAGCCTTTATTAAGCACCTAATTTGTACACATGACTCCAGTAATAAATACTCTTGAAAGTCTGGCGAAGCTAGCCAGGATAAACAGTTGCAATACAAAGTAATCCCTAAAACCTTTTTCTAAACATTCCCAGTTCTGAGGCCATTTATCGGGAGAACAGGGAGAAACAGCCACACGTGGAATTTGGGTGGGAAAATAGGCCTTTTGGCGCTGCTGCTTTTCCTTGGAAACGCACATAGATGGCACTGCTGTTCCAGCAGCATTCAGCTCCGTGCCAGCCTGTGCCAAGCCCAGCTCGCACACAGCTAAGGGTCTTCCACCTGCTCATATGAAGTCTAGATCCTTCAGTCTACTTGAGAGTAATGCATCTCTTAGTGGGACCAGGAGAGAGAGTGTCACTTGTGCTGGCAAGCTCGCTGGTGTCCTATCACCTGATACTCAAGATTTTTATGGGACCAGACTCATTAAAAACAAAGCCAATTGAAAAAAAAATAAAAAAAAAATAAAAAATAAAAAAAAAAAAACAAAGCCAATTGCACAAAAATTCCCTTCAGTGAGCAAAAACTAGAGGGTTTTCTGTTAAAAATAAAATTATTTTTTTCCTTCACTAATTTTCTTTATAAAGACTTTTTAAACGAGCCTGAAGCATATGAGTGTATTAGGAGTATGGGGGTATCCTCAGCATTGGATCGTGTCTGTGCGTCTCGTTTTGGCTAGATATGCCATGGCTGCCCTCTACGCCAAGGCTTCTGAAACTTGATCCAGCAGATCTTCTTGGGGGTTTTGTCCTTGGGGATTCTAATCCAGGAGATCTGGGGTAGGGCCCAAGACTTGGATTTCTTACAGGCTCTCAGGTGATGCCTGTGCTCCCTTCTGGTCCTCACCTTAATTTCAGTGGCAAGGAGGCTTCACTGCAGCCATTGTCTTTCCTTCCTTCTGATATGTTTCTCCAAAGCCACAACAAAACAAAGCAATAACACATGGCTCCTTTCTTTTGCTCTATGTAGTCTGTGTAATGCAAATCATAATCCTCAATTTATTGGGTTCTAGCCTTTTCATTTTATGAGAAAGCGAAGCCTTCGTATCTGGCTGCGGCTTCCCCCGCGTCCTGGGGAAGCTGACTCACGGGCATGTGTGATGCTCTCGTGTAGAAATGTCCTAGAAAAACAGGCTCCCTTTATGGTTAGGGTGAAACTGTGGGCCGCAGGATGAAAAGGAATAAACCAACATGAAATTTAGGTAAAACTGTCCCTAAGCAGTATAGTAATCGTTATTCAAAAGAAGTTTTCCGATCGATACCTGGTTAGTTGTTGTGTTTTGACCTCACATTAATCGTTCATAGTTTTCTATATGTATGTTCCGCTAGGAATACTTTTTTGATCCAGAAGTGCTAACTGAAGGAGAGCTGGCACCAAATGATAGATGTTGCCGAATTTGTGGGAAAATTGGACACTTCATGAAGGATTGTCCTATGAGGAGAAAGTAAGTCCGTGTTCAAAAGGGGTGGTTCTGTTTTACTTTCTTATTGTACCAATTTTTAAATGAGGTTCTGTTGTAACAGAAAATAAACTTGTGTTAAATCCAGCAGTTCTCAGATAAATGATTTTTTGCAATGAATATGAAGTGATTTAAAACACGCCTTTAAGCACGGATGACCAGAAGTCCCTCGAGTTTCCAGATAACAGTCTTCCAGGCCTGGTCCCCTTTCCTCATTTTGGTCACTGCCCCAGTTGTTACTCAGCCATTCAGTCACAGGCCTCTCCAACAGGGGTGAAAGAAGAGAGGAGAAAAGTGAAATGAGTTCTTTCAGGACATCAGTGACACTTCCATGGTACAGGAACTGGGCTGTACCAGGCTCATCTACAGTTTATTGCCAGATAGGACCCTTCACTTGTATGCAGTTTAACCCTTAATAATTGCCGTGGCGAAGCCGCTCAGTTTGGTCACCATGCTTCTGGTGATGTTTGCAGGAGGGCCGGGGAGGGGGGAGGTTTGGGTTGCTTGCTTGGGACGAACTGTTGTTTTGGGTGGTGTGGTCTTAGCTGGACAACAATACTCATTTAAAAAACATGCTACTTAAAATAAGGCACCATCTAGAATTTGAGGCTCTTATTTAGTACTTTGGTTTTTTATTGAGATAATAGTCACTGATCGCTGATACGACAAGAAAAAAATGTTTTTAACGTTTTAAGAACATAAATCTCCTAACCCCTGTTTCCTTGTGAACTGGAACTTCCATGGCTTAAATTTCTAGTGCCTAGTAAAGAATGGGCCGCAGAATTTCGAGAAATCACCCCAAGGATCATTCGAGTTTCATCACATCCGTATCACAGTAGGATACTAAACCAGGGAGTTCCACTAACTGCAAACCCTGGTTTTATGGCACTAGAGTAACTGTGAAAATCAAAAAGAAAACCTACACCATCACCCTGAGGTTGCTTCTTGATAGAGCAGACGGACTTACATTTGTTAAATTCTTGTTTTTCCCTCTGACACTTTCTGTTTCTGGTCATCTCCCAAACCTGGAGTGCTCTTAATATTTGGTCAGGTTTCTGTCTAGATTTTTCCTACTGGTGTTATATCATCTTCTAGAGTGAGGCGGCGGCGTGATCAGGAAGATACCCTGAACCAAAGATACCCTGAGAACAAAGAGAAGAGGAGCAAAGAGGACAAAGACATTCAGAACAAGCACACAGAGAGGGACGTGTTGACAAAAGAAGAGAAGCCCGTGCAGTGCACGCCTCAGAAAGCCAAGCCAGTGAGGACAGCTGTCGACCTGGGCAGAGAGAAAATCCTCAGGCCACCAGTGGAAAAATGGAAGAGGCAGGATGACAAAGACTTACGAGAAAAACGTTGTTTTATTTGCGGAAGAGAAGGGCACATTAAAAAGGAATGCCCGCAATTTAAAGGCTCTCCAGGTATGGATACCGGTCATACCTCGATGTTTGCCCTCGCATCTCAAGGGAAATCTCTCTTTTAAAGTCCTTTACTATTTTAGATATATTTATTTCTTTAACACACCTGCTTACTGAGGAAGATTTCGTTTTGAAGAAAGTGAACCCTCCCTCTCCTTTAACCCTGACCCTCTAGATGTCTTAAACTTATTCCCAGTTTCATTTAGAGGCTTATAAAAGTCATTTGGTTGACTTTTCTAAGATGATCAGTGAATGGAAAACCCAATCATCCCCAGTGCCTAGAAATCCTAGCCTGAGTGACCAGAAAACATGCCGCCGCTTGAGCTTCACTTCTCAGTAGGTGCACTTTGGAAGTGGAAGCACTGATTGGCCGTGGGGGAGGCACAGCAGAATCCTGTCAGGACCCCAAGCTGTGGATAGTGAGCCACTTGTACTTCTCTTTACCTGTGTACATGCACATGCCTAGAAAAGGCACTGAAAGGAACTCTGTTACACGGCGACTGGTGGTTCTAACCGCGGAAGAGAGGAGGACGTGACTGTTTTAATACTTTCCTGCAGCGAGCAGAGTTATTCTTACGATGAGGAAAGATAGATGACCAGTCCATACTTGAAAATCACCCATATTTCTTGTCCCTTTGAGTTGTTGGATCTGCATTGACCCTTTCTATTAAATGGGTAAAGTGTCCACTCTGGGCATCTTTTTAACAGACTGTTAGCAGTGGGGGTACCTTCTGTGTACGTATAAAAAGTTAGGATTTACAGAGCGGTTTACACACCCTCACTTTGTTTCTCCGAACAAACCTGAGAGAGTGGATGGTATCTGATTGGCATAGAAGAGAAACCCGGGGAAGTCATTAAAGTAGTAACCTTTCATGTTTGTCCTCAATTACATACGTGTATGGACAGTGGAAAAAAGTCAGCACTGCTGACAATTCCCTTAAAGTACTCTACGGTCATTGTCCCTGGAATACTCGTACCTCTCTTCCGTTTTATTATATCATAGCAGCAATATAGTGTCTCTTTTTTTAAAGACAAGATTTTTAGAGCACTTATTTTTTTTTAAAGGAGCTTTATATGGAAAGTCTATTTTTAAATTATTTAATTATTGGTTTTAAAATAGGACTTCAGTGTTTATGGAAGTTACAGCTTGCCCTGCTTCTAAGGAACTCAGACAAATTTAAATTCAAACTCGTGCCCTGACGTGCTACATAGACCAGATCTTTTATAAGAGTAAATCTATTTAAGAGAAATCAAAATAATAGCCATAGCTAACGTTCACTCAGTCAGGCACTATTTTAAGTACTTTATGCGGGCAGTCTCTTCTGATTTTCTCCCCAGCCCCATGAGACGCGGTATCGATAACCCCAGTTTACAGATGAGGAAACTGGAAACAGCATAGATAAGACGTAATGAAGTTCGACCAGTTATTTTTGTAGACCCTTCTGAAGAACGGGCGGTGTGTGTTTACTAGTAGCACGAAGCACATTATCATCATGCTCCTCTTGGGTACAACTCAGAGGTGAAGGGATGCCCCTGCATCCCCCCAGCTTTGATGGGTTTCTTCCTCCCAGTTGGTAGCAAGTTCTACGTTGTCTACTAGTGAAGTTCTCCAGGTAGAGCGGTGCTTCTGGAAGGCTGCAGGGGCAGTAGCAGCAAGGAGAGCCAGGGGGATCCCGGGGCAGGGATGGGTAGATAGGAAGGGGGGAGTGGGAGTAGAGAACGGGCGTTTCCTCCAGCAGCAACTCAGAGTAAATCAGTTGCTTCTTCCTGTCTGAAAATTATGCTGCCCCCTCTCGTTTCTTCAAATACGTTATTTTGTCCACACAGTATACTCAGTGGGAACTTCTGTCACATCCACAGAAAAATGTTCTGTGAAAGTTTGAAAACAGGGCTACTGCTTTCATTTTACAGTGAGAACAAAAAGTGCTAATTTTTTCCTCAGGTATGTCTAAATCAGATTGTGTGTTTGGATCCCCTTCTCCACCTAGTCCCTTGAGACCAACTGGCACATTTGCTCAGGTAAACCTAGCTCAGACCTGAGCAGGAAGCCCTTGGCTCCTCTGTCTGTCAGCGCGCACTTCCCGAGTGCTAGCCCTCGGCGAGGTGCTGGGCGCCCCAGGCCCTGGCCTCTTCCTTCTGGCTAACGCTCCTGGCTCCTCCCTCAGCACCCCCGCGCCGCGTGTGGTGAGGCTTGCTGTGTGCCTATGGCAGGGGCGCTTCCAGGGCTCCTGAGTCTCTGTCTTGCTTTTCAATTAACTTGCAGAGTTCTGCCTTCCACACGCCTAATTTCAGCCCTCTCTGGATATGGTTACGGTTTTAAGGCTGTTTCAGATGCTCTTCCTTTCGATTTTGTAAACCAGTCTATTTCATTTTTTAGGCAGTGCTTTTACATGAAGACAAAAAGAAACAAAAAACAACCATATTTTTGAGTCCCCAGTCAGGTATGTGGGTTTAAAAAAAAAAAAAAACAACAAATGTGTGTTATTTTATTTATTGCATAGTTTACCACATGCCTTTTGAGATGCTTCCTTTGAGTATGTGGTTTTAACAGGGACTGGACGTCAGAATCACTTGGGGAACTTTTACAAATACAGCTGCCCTCCCCCCACCCTTCAGTGGTTAGGCTTGAGCCTGTCCTCTAAGGTGGTTCCTATATCATCCCTAAGTAAGAACCATAGCCTTTAATTATTTGTTCTTCTTCCACGCTTTTTGTTTCTGATTTGAAATTGCCACTGTCTTGTCAGCAGTATGTTCTCCTCATGAGACTATCTACCATACACAAAAGTAAGGAAAGAGAGAAATTGTTGGCCTGAACTCCTCAGAGTCTCTCTCTGTCTCTCTCTCTCTCTCTCTCTCTCTCTCTCTCTCCCTCCCTCCCCCCACCCCCCTCCTTCTCTCGGCTGCATCATTTATTCATTCCTTCAACAAATAGTGATTAAGCCACCACCCCCCTACCGCCCAGCCTCTAAGCACAGAATATGGGCCTCAACACTGACAATACAGCAGTGGACCAGCCCCTTCTCTCATTTACTCCACATCCTTGTCAGAAGAGAGGCGTAAATATTCCCTATGGCAACAGGTGCTAAGAAACACAAAGCAGGGAAGGGGAAGGGAATGCTGGATAGGACTGTGGCGTCTCTGATGAAGTAACATTTACACAAAGAAATAAAAAGAGGGGCAAGTTAGGGGAAGTTGGAGTTAGACTGTTACCACAGAACGAAAACCACATTGCCCCCCCGTGTCACTGAGTGACGTGAGCAGGGAGGGGTGGTAGGCGAGGTCAGGGTAGATGGATCTGGATCATGAGGTGCCTTGAGCGCTGGCAGGGATGGCTTTCTTTCTCTCCCATGAGACGGACAGCTTTTGGAGGCTTTGGAGCACAGGCGGGATTGTGGGAATTCTGATGGCAAAGGTTCCCGTTGTAAAAGTCTGCTGGGCAGAGGTGAGGGTGGCAACAGAGCCACGAGGAGGCTCCTGCTGGAGCTTAGGGGAGAGCCGACACTGGCTCACACTCAGGTGGAAGCAGCAGGGGACTCGAGGACTGGTCACGCTCTGGATATTCTGAAGGTGGTGCCAACATGGTCTGTTGCTGGGTTGGATGATTGCATAGGACAGAATGCACCCGAGATGACACTACGATTTTTGGCCTGAGCAACTAGAAGACCAGAAGTGGGACTTCCTGTGCAGAGAAAGAGGAAGAACAGATTTGGGGACAAAGAGTCCAGCCTTAGCCATGTAAATTTGGCCGCTGGTGTTTGAGTAGAGATGCCAGGTAGCCAATGAGATGTATGAGCTGGGCGTTCAGAGCAGAGGCCTAGGCTGAAGATAGAGACTTGAGTATTGTCAGGGCAGAGATAGTATTTGAAGGCCTGGGTAGGAGTGGGATCGCCTCCGAGGTAAACACAGAACAAAAAGAGAAAAGCATTTAGAGGCTCAAAATAAACAAAGGAGACTGACAGAAGACGGTCAGTGAGGGAACAAGTGAGCCTGCTTCTGGAGTCCAGTGGAAAAGGGGCCTCAGAGAAGGGCTTGGCCATGTGTGGGTGCTGCTGCTGGGAAGTCTGGGGCAGTGTAGACTGATCAGTAAGCATTGCATGTGGCAGTGCAGAAGTCACGAGTGAGTCGGAAAAGAGCCCTGCCTCTGGAGTGGAGAGGACAAAAACCTGATTGCAGGGATTTCTGGTGAGAAGCGCTGGAACCAGTCTGGGCAACCAGACCTCCCAGCATCCTTTCCGGCCTGCCAGGCCTGTGGACAGATGCTCAAAGGACGGCAAGATCAGGAGGCTCTGAAGGCCTTTCTGGTGTTCAAGTATGCTTTTGATCCTGAAAGGGAAGGGGAGAAATTGAGGGGTGGTGGGAGGAAAAACAAAGTAACTTTAATATACTGAGACACTTTTTTAGCTTTTTTTAGTAAGAAGGGATGAAACTTTAAACTTGATACAAATATTCTGAGTTCTGGCCTGAAGACCCTCTTAGTAACTTTGCCGTGTGTGTGTGTGTGTGTGTGTGTGTGTGTGTGTGTGTGTGTGTGTTTCAATAAAGTAGATTTAAAGAAGGGAAATTGTATAGGCAAATAGAGCATGTGTAGTCTTTTTAACTTGATTATATAGTTTCTGAAATTTTAAAACTTGATTGATATAACGACATTTTTGTATGCAGTGTAAAGCAACTCAATATTTTATGCTCGGTCCATAAATGTTGTATGTGTAATGTGCGCACACTGTTTTTAGATTGGAGAGTGGCTGTGTTAGTTAGAATGTGAAGAGACCAAGCTGTCTCTACCGTCACTGAGAAATAGCGCTCCCGATTCCGGGGCAGCCTTCTGAGCCCCCGCGGTAGAGAGAGTGCCTCCCTGCGCCCACCCACCCAGCCTGAAATAAGCTGGGGCGCAGTGACCCCACCCTGGGAAAGCAAAGAGAGTTCCAGACAAGGAGTGTTTGGTTGTCTCTACTTGGAATGTTGTTAACAAGAGAAAAATAAATGGAATAATGAAATTATTTAGCTACTTCCATTTCTGTCAGGATGGAGATGAAGTATCTCAAGTATATACAATAATAGGATTAGACATTTCTTTTTATGCCATGTGAATTTTAGGGTTTGTGTTTTTTGTTTTTTGTTTGTTTTTTTTTTTGGTCTGTTTTGTGTAATGATTGTAGAAAACATGTGAAGTGACCTCAAATCTCTTTACGATCACAGTTTAAGAGGAATGGGCGTTAGGTTGGTACAGAGGTCAGGTGATTCAAAGAGAAAGAACCAGAAATCTTGAGAGAATTACTCCCCTTACCTGAAAAGGGAATGGTGTGCGAAAAGGTAAAGGACTCAGGAGGCTCTATGAGAAAACGCAGGAGCAGCTGTTTCCAGGGAAGATGTAATTGTTCTCAGTGGAATGCATGGATGTAAAAACTTCAAGAAGAGTTCTAGTGGGAAACCTCCAAAATCAAACAGAAGTGAAATGGGAACGGGGCCCTGTCTTGAGCCAATTTGATGGACAGTGAGAGCAACCACGAAGGACAGAGGAGGAGGGTGACAAGCAGCCTCTGAAAGCCAGATGTGGGAAACAGACCCACTGCCGTTTGTGGGATCACTTCCCATAGATCCTGCGAGAGTTTAAGGGTCACAGAGTTACCATATGTAAACAAGCCAAAAGAATGTTGTTTTTACGAGATTCAGCCTTGAACAGATACTTCCAGAACATTACACATAGGAAAAATACCGATCCTTGCTTCATCAAGATGCTCCTTTTGCTAAGGTCAGGGTGTTGAAGAACATCACCTCTACAGGCAGATTGCAAGGTGTGATTTCTAGCTCTGTGATCTTGAAAAACCTGCTTAGCCTCTACTTGCCTCAGTTTCCTCATCTGTTACAAGGGGATAATCATCCCTGACTTGTAGGGATGTTGAGAAATCCATGTGAAAGCACTTAGGACAGCACCTGTGTGTAGCAAGCAGCGCAGAAGTTTGTAGGGATGGTGATTGCATCAATGCTCCTACACTGCATCCGTCAGCATAGCTCCTGCTGAAGGTTTTTACACATCTTGAATGTAGAAGTTTATTCTGATTTTATAAATTGTTTGTAAGTGGGGGAAGAATACAGATGTTGGACATCCGGACATATACCTGGAAATGGCATTACCAGTTCACAATAAGGATTACTGTAATTATCTTCTGCATAAGACTTGCATATTTATAAACATTTTGAGCAACTGTAAAACTTAAAACTTGCATTTGCTACAGAAGAAAAATTATTACAATAAATATGTCTACTTCATACCAGAAAAAAAAAAGAAAACATTAATGGGTGGTTAAAATCAATCTTAATTGAACTCTTCAAGTAAGTATATGATAGCTATTAAGACTTGTCAAATTTACCCACAGTATATTTACCCAAATTATCTATATTATAAATCTGAAATATATCTCGACTGTAAGTAGTATTAAATTTCCCCAGAGCTGCTCTTTTCCACAGTGCTGAATGTGTGGTGCACGGGTAGCCCCCCAGCGAGCTGCTGGTAGGACAGCCCCTGTTCTCTCCTATTAGCCTTATTGGCCGTAGGCAAGAGCCCGGCTTTTCTGGGCTCCAGACGTCTCATCTACCAGTGCTGACGGCACCATTTAGCCCATCAGACCCTGAGATTCAAACACCCAGCCCATAATAAGCACTCGGCCAAGTTCTCTTTCCTGACTTTCCATTCCTTTCTACTAGGCTGTATAGAATTCTTAACTCCCAAATGGGAAGAGCGGTGGATAGACAGTTCGGTGAATTCCCGTGTTCTTCACTGTGACTCCCCCCCGCCTCACACACACAGCTGCCACAATGCCTTAGATGTCCCGTGAGTCTTATTGATAAGAGGTGTACACATTTTGAAAGAACAAGGAAAACTAAGTGGGAGAATGGTCAAGAATATGAGCTTTCAGGTCAGACATATTTGAGTTTGAAGTACAGCCCAACCATTTGCTGGCTTACTGAACCTCTGTGCCTCAGTTTCCTTATTCATAAATTGGGGTTAACACCTCACAGGGCAATTGTAAGGATTAATTTCATCTACAGAAAGCCCTTCACACAGCATCTGGCACATATTATCCCTCAAGTTATCACTGCCTTGCTACTGTTGTAAACAAAACCTGCCCCACTGTTACTTACCTCTTCTAACTTAGAGGACAAATGTATAATGGAAGTTTTTAACAAAAAAAACAGGAGTACGTGGAGGTTGTAGAACCATAGCCATCAACTGATTTTTATGCTTAAGTGAATTACTCTGGTTTACATGTAACAATTTATTCAGTATGAGAATCTCAAAAAACTAACATTTTTCTATTCCTTAATCCTCCCCTATTTTGCAAAGAAAATTACATTTCAACAAAAAGAAACTACATCTGTCTCTTCATTTATTCCATTTTAATCTCATGGTTTGAAATCTTAAAAACTGGAGATGTTGTAAGAGATTGGTGGTATTTTTTCTCCCTCATAATGATGTATATATACTAGTATAACTTTTTTCCTTGACCAGAATTTAAAAGCCTACTGAAAAAAAAAAAAGGAGGGGGGGGTCTTTATGATAAGGGCACCTGGCTGGCTCAGTCAGTAGAGCATGTGACTCTCGATCACAGAGTTGTAAATTCAAGTCCCAAGTTGGGTGTAGAGATTACTTAAAAACAAAATCTCTTAAAAAATAAAATAACAGAAGTACCTTTGTAAACAATATGGGGAGACCTTATTATTGAGTACAGATCATTCTTTTTGATACCCTTTTTGATATTCCAGTATGTAAATATACCATTATTTATTTAATCATTCCTTATTAATGGACTAGCTAGTTTCAGATATTTGGTATGTCAGTGTCTTCCAGGACTTTTTTTGCTTTCATATTCTTCCCCCAAAATGGAGAAAGCCCATACATCTCATATATTTTTAAGTTGATATCTAAATTTTTCATTAGAATTGCAAAGTATATAACGCCTGGGGTCTTTTAAAATAAATATTGACATTTTAAAATAAAACTTCTCAATTAGCCTTAAATGTTTCAAATGAAATTAATATGCTTTTTCATATGAGCTACTATTCATTTACAGCTGTTTAACAGGCAGAAAGTTTATATCATTTTACTTTCCTCCTTGAATTCCTTTGTTTTACTTCCATCTTAAGGTGGTATATTTTTATCATATATATTTCAAGCATTTTAGGAGCACCCAGGTGACTCAGTCGGTAGAGCATGCGACTCTTGATCTCAGGGTTATAAGTTCAAGCCCCATGTTGAATATAGAAATTCCTTAAAAATAAAATTTTAAGGGGTGCCTGGGTGGCTCCGTCAGTTAAGCCTCTGACCTCTCAGCCTAGGTCATGATCTGCGGTTCATGAGTTCAAGACCCACATCGTGCTTCTCTGCCGTCAGTGCATAGCCTGCTTCGGATCCTCTGTCCCCCTTTGTCTCTGCCACACTCTCTCTCAAAAATAATAAATAAACGTAACAAAAATTTTTTTATTAAAATCCTAGAAAAAAAGATTAAAATTCAAGCATTTTATTAATCAGCCTATCCTACTCATCTGTAACAAAAATATTTATACATACATTGGATCGTTATGATTTTTGTCAAAGTATGAAAATTTCTAAATTGAGTTTTGCATTAGAATATATAATTGATCAAATGTTAACAAATTTTCATTAAAAATGACCTTTTTATGGGTGAAAAAACTTTTTTGTGTTTTTTTTTTTGCACAAGTCAGAGATGGGGCAGAGAGAGAGAATTTTAAGCAGGCTCCATGCTCTGTGCGGAGCCCGACACAGGGCTTGATCCCATGACTGAGATCATGACCTGAGCTGAAATCAAGAGTCGGATGCTCAACTAACTGAGCCACTCAGGTGCCCCCCAAAATGTTTATATTCACATACCAAATGTGATGGCCATTCAGTGAGATAGATGGGACTTCTCCATGCATTCATGTATTGTTGGATCAATACTACTTATTGCAGGAATGAAACGATGTTCCTTAACCATTTTTTTTTTTCCTGAATCTTTTGTTTTTATAGTTGGCAACCGTCGAGAAACCTTAGTAGTCTTTATGATAGGATACTAAAAATAACAGATACTTTTTCAGGGAATGGAAGATGTTTTACAACAGTGCCACTCAGTTATTGTCATTTCTTTTTAACTAAATGCCCAAAAATTACATAGTAATGTAGCATCAGGAAGTAATTTTTGATGATCACAGCTATCAATGTAATTTTATGAAAGCTAAAAATTTGGGGTTTTTATTAGAAGCATTCACCCTGACCACAGATACCAGCATTTCATTACCCCAGATCCACATACCACATTAATATTTGGATGAGTAGGAGACATGCCACTCTTTTAAAGTAGGAGAAGAACTGTGAATGAAAGGTGTGCCTCCTGAGAACCAGCCCAGAACCTTGGAACACTGCCGTCAAGTCCCCTCAAGCTCCCTGCCCTCTTGTCCTGTTCCATTGGCTCAGTAATACACGTGCCCGAGTTTCAAGACCACTGTTTATATAAAACTCTGTCAGGCACATTTGCCTAGTTACTTCCTCAGGATAAATTCCTAGTCAGAAGAGCGATAGGTTAAAAAGTATGCACGTTTTCACAATGATGCCAGCAATGCCAAAACGGGATTATTGACAATCCCAGGGAGTCCCTGACAGCCTGTTTCCCCTACCCTCACGTCATGGCAACAGCCCCTTTTGCCAATTGGCTTGTATCCTCCATTGAAGGCTCATATTTTTCATGTTTTCATTTGTATTTCTTCATGTTTCTGTCTCTGTGTTTTTCAATTAGGGTATTCATCTTTGTTTTTTAGCTCTTTCCACATAGAAAGCCATACATGTTTTGTCACATGTTCTATCCTTCGCCGCTACCATCCCAGTTTATTATTCTTTCAGCCTCATTTATGATTCGTTTTGCCACGTAGTCACTTGCTTGTTTGGTTTAGTAGTTCCATCTAGGCAACTTTTAGGTCCTTTCAAGTCATGCTTATAGTTTTGTAAATTTCTTGTTCTTGCCCCTCATTACATGAAAGTTCATCCACGTTTTATTTCTAGTGGTTTTACGTTTTTACATGCACATTTTTTATATGAAATTTCTTCAGGTTTCAGGAGATTTATTTTTATATGTAGGGGATGTAGTAATAAGACTGTTAGTACTATTCTTAGAAAAGAGTAGTTTGTGAACATTTTGGAGAAAATGTAAAGATACAGATATAAGCCATCTGTTAGAGAATGGACTTTATTTTTTTCACATTTTCTTTTCAATCTTTTTTTAATAAAAGATCATTAAGATGGTACAAGTCCCCTTTGACTACCATCCCATACCCACTCCATGCATCGTGTCCCCTCCACCCCAGAGGCATCTGTTATGCATTCAGATGTTCTTCCAGTTCTTTTCTAAACTTGCATATGTAGCCTTTAACGAATGTGTCCTTGGTGATTTTTTTAATTTAAATGATGTATTATACTGTGTAAGAAGAATGTTCTACAACCTGCTTTTTCATATCTATTTAATGAAGTAATTTTGAACTTAATATATATTGCTATTTATACATTTAGTTTTATTTTCTTTCCAGTATTCCATGTATGAATACAGAATATTTTATACATTACCTAGCACATGAGCATTTAGGTTGCATTTGTTTTTTTGTTACTATAAACAGTGCTGTAGTGAACATTCTTTTCTGAGTCTCCTTGAGCATATATGAGTGATTCTATAGTTTTTATACCTAGAAGTCAAACTGTTGAGTCATTACATATGTGCATTTTCAGTTTAGTTAGATATGGTCAATTATTGGTTGAAATAATTGCCACTCCCACCAGCATCACTGATAGGTGAAAAATACTTTGGTGGTATTCTCATGTATATTTTCTAGACTGTGGTGATGTTTTTGTTTATTAAGCAGTTGGAGTTATTCTTCTGTGAATTGCCTGTTCATATCATTAGCCCATGTTACTTGTTTGCTGACCAGTTGGAGTTCTTCTGTGAAGTCTCTGTTCCTATCATTTGCCCATTTTCCTGTTGCATTATTGTTTCCTTATTAATTTGTAAGTGTTCTTCATTTATTCTGAATACTGCTCCTTTATTATATACATTCTATGTATCTTCCTCTAGTATATCTTGTCTTTCTACTTGGGTCTGTTGCCATTCCAGAGTTTTAAATTTTAAGATAATCAAATGATTGACTTTACATGATTAGTTTTCATGGTCATGTGGCTCAGTGATTTTAGGGTCATCTTTAAGAAATTCTTCCTCGGGCACCTGGGTGGCTCAGTCAGTTAAGCGTCCAACTTTGGCTCAGGTCATGATCTCACGGTTCATGGGTTCGAGCGCCTAGAGCCTGCTTCGGATTCTGTGTCTCCCTCTCTCTCTGCCCCTTCCTTCCCTGCTCGTGTTCTGTCTCTCAAAAATAAACATTAAAAAAAATTTTTTTTCAAGAAATTTTTCCCTTATAAGATATCCATCTATATTTTCTTCCAATACCTTTAAAACTTTATTTTTTCTGTTTAGATCTTTAACCCATCTGGATTGTACGTACAGTATGAGGTGTAGTGATATAAACTTTTTGTCCCTTGAATGAAAAGTCGATCCTAGATACTTTGGGCGGTTCAGAATATCAAAGATTTGTTGCCTGTAGATACTCTAGGGTATAAATACCACAGGAGAATGCTTTGCTTCTTCCTGATAGCACTCATTTTTCACTATGAGTTGATCATCTAGATGCTATGCTTTGAAAAGTTTGCTTCTGTGGGGCATAAATTTCTATTTGCATACTTAATATGTTTACCTTAGAAAATGTAGATAGTTAAACAAAATAAAGAAAAAAGAGCCATTTATACCTAATTCTAGAGCAAAACTACTATTTAGGTTTTGGAAGTAAAGTCTTCCCATCTTTTTCTACCAATGCACTAATAATGGCTAACATTTATTGAGTACTTTCTGTGTACCAGGTACTGTTTAGTTGTTTTATCTGTATTTTTTTTTTTTATTTAAATTTTTTTTTTTCAACGTTTTTTATTTATTTTTGGGACAGAGAGAGACAGAGCATGAACGGGGGAGGGGCAGAGAGAGAGGGAGACACAGAATCGGAAACAGGCTCCAGGCTCCGAGCCATCAGCCCAGAGCCTGACGCGGGGCTCGAACTCACGGACCGCGAGATCGTGACCTGGCTGAAGTCGGACGCTTAACCGACTGCGCCACCCAGGCGCCCCTGTTTTATCTGTATTAATTGATCTATTCTTCACAATAATCCCAATGCAGATAGGTGTAAGGGCCCACATTTTACAGATAAGGAAAATGAGGCACCAAACATGATTGATGGGATTTTTCATTTGTTTTTAATTTTTCATGTTTATGAAAATACTATTCATGTGGTTTTATAACTTTTTATGTTATTAATTGTCCTATGCATACCTCATATTCCATTAGCCATATCACAAGTTTTGGACATTTAAGTTATTTGCATACTTAAGTTATTATTAGGTTTCTATGGCTATTCATTTAGCAAAATTCCTACCCACCTCTCTGTCCTTCTGATCTTCCTTCAATTTGGTGATCAAAAATTATTTTAATTTGCATTTCTTTGATCACCCAATGATACTGAATGTTTGTTATATATACTCCTGCTTTTTTTTTTCCTCTTCCCAAAATTGCTTTTCATTTTCCCAGCTGTATGTTGGTGTTCATCTTTTCCCTATTGACTTGTAAATTCTTTAGTAGTAAGCATAGCAAGCCTTTTTCATAGGTAAAGCTTAGGAAACTTCCCCACCCCAAAATTATATAAATATTCACTACTTCTTACACTTTGACTCTCTTCTATTTAATTCTCAAATTTAATTCATTTGGAATTGTGTGGAGAAGAAGGATATGTTGTAAGAAAGATACCTAAGCCCCCTTTCTCCCAAAATACTTATTTGACACAGGACCAGTTATTGAACAATCCATACTTTACCTCATTGGTTAAAAATGCAACCCTTGGCATATACTACTTTCTTATATGTAATCACTTAAGAATTTTCAGTTTTCTTGTTTCATTGATCCATTTGTTTATGCTCCAGAACAAGACTTATTAACTGTTCTGTAGTATGGTTTTAATTAGTAATCTACATTTCTGTCCTTCTCCTGTAAATATAATAAATGTTCTTTTTTTCCTTTTTACATCCGTAAGTTATTGCTAGAATGTGACTATCCACAGGTTCATATCCACAAAGTAGTGATGCAAGATATTTATTTCTAACCAAAGAGTTTTTTGCAATCTGTTCTGTGTGGTTGGAAACGAAGACACTGATCTATGCAAAGCAGGGGTTTTGAAAAGTCCACTGACCTTCTGCACCAATATGGACGTAATGAACACGCCACTGTATTAGAATGATGTCAATCTAGCAACTTGCCTGCCTTTAGAAAGAATTTTGACTAGGTGTGTGTTTAATTGATCATGTTCCATACGTGCCCTTTTTATACCTAGCCCTACTCACTCAATCCAAAACAAGTGACCAATGCCAGTGTGAAAAGTTTCTGTAAATAATGAATAATAAGAAGTAATCTTATGGCTTTTGTGATGAAGTGAGGCTTGTTTTATTTATGTTGGGTTTTGTTTTTTCCCCCCCTCTAGGTAGCCTTTCCAGTAAATATATGACTCAGGGAAAAGCCTCAGCGAAGAGGACCCAGCAGGAATCATGAGGGAAGGAAAATGCAACACTCTAAATGGCCACTCAGGCGGTCCCATTCTCTTTGAAATTAGGTTCATTTCACAGGACACAGCAGTGTAGATCAGGCTTCTACTTACTACTCTAGGGAAATGTCAGATTTTTTTTTTTTAACTTAATGAAATTGTTAATGAGGAAAAAAAATTAATAGAGTCTACAAATCCCCATAGATATAAGGATTTTAAGAGAAAGCCATGACGTATGTATTTAAGCCAGGTTTTTTTTTTTTTTTTTTAAGCCAGGTTTAAAAAAAAAAAAAAAAAAAAGCATAATTGTGGGCCAGTATTCAGTGAATACAATTTCATGGTTTTTAATTCTTTCAGAGCACACTAAAACTGGTGTGCTGATAAACCCCTAGTAAATTACCCCTTCTTTTCCATCTATAAATCCCTTTTTTGTTTTGAAGAGGGGAGATTATATTTATTGTTGTTTACTGAATCCTTGTGTGAAAGCATATCAAATATGTGTGAACTGCTACTACTGTATTTACTACGATTTACAAGCCGATTTCATTGATATTTGTAGAAGTGATGACGCGAACACGAGTACATATTTGTGTGAGCCTTCCGGGGTATGCAGCGCCACTGAGGGGCTTTGGTTTTTTTCCCCCTCTCTAATTTTAAGTTGACATAAAATTACTATGCTCCTACAAATGAAGTAAGGGAAACGAATAGTCCTGTTTGCTGCTAAAAACATTTTCAAAGGAAAAATGACAAAATATAGAAGTGCTTTTTACTTTTTATGATACTCTGAAATTAGGGTGGAGAACTTTTAAAACTCCCTGAAGATGAAAGAGGCCATCTCTGCCAATCACAAGTTTGGTTGGTGTCATTTTGGGGTCTGACTGGAGCCCTCCTGGAACTGTTTCTCTAACTCCACAAGCCCTTCCAGAAGTAGTACGTGGCCAGAACTATGCCTCGGTTTATTTATCATTTGGAAATAAAATCAGAATTTCAACCTGTAATTTTATCCACATTCCTTTCTAGCGAGAGTCCTAATGTCGTGAGGAAACCAGATGGAGGGAGGGCAGTACAGAACTGCTCCTCTTCATCTGGCGCCCCCTCCTTGTGCTCATGCCAGCTGCTGGTCATCGGCCCCACTGTGCGCCAAGCTCTGGGACCACGCAGAGGAGAGGCACAGACTTGGGGGGATGGAAACAGAGAAGGATGGAGAGGGTGTTTGCTGGGCAAGCGTTCCCAGGTAGGAGAGGGCTCAGAAAATAAGACATCTGTGAGCCCTTCTTTTCACCTACTGGAAGACATATTCCAGTTAAGGAAGAATCCTATCGCGAGGAACTACAGAATCTGGGCAAGTTGTGGTAGGATCAGCGATCCTTCCTTACTCAGCTTTAACGAACCCAAACTCCTGAAGTAAAGCATGAATTATGTACCCTGGGCCGAAGCTGCTCCCCGTGACTTTCCTCAGCTGCTCCTCTTCTGATTTCTCTTGCCTTCAACTTGAAAGTGAGCTTGACCGGGCACACACTTCTCGTCACACTTTTTTTGGAAAGCTTAGTGATGGCGGTCTTCTGGCATGATAGCAGAAATCAGAGACCGGCCTAATTTTTGTTTCCTGGTAGGTTTTATTTTTTTGCTTGGATGCTCCAGTGTTTGTTTATCCCTATAAGTTTTGTGTCAGTGACTTTTGTCTGAAACCAAAGCAAATCCCATGTATCTCTAGCCCAGTTTGGTTTTTTGGTTGTTGGGTTTTTTCCATCTTGGGAACGTGTGTTCTTAATTTTTTTTTTTTTTCCTCAAAAATGCTTTTGTCTTTTTTTCAGTATTCCTCTTTCTCCATGCTAGGAACACTTTTCAAATTTAATCTCCACATGACTGACTGGATTTTTGGTGTCATTCTGCTGTTTGCTGTTTCTCATGTGGATTTTGTCATTTCATTTATAACTGTCTTCAGCTTATTTCAGCCACCTTCCCTTTCCTCTCAATTTTAATTATCTTCCTCTTTATGGAAACCATGTTTTCTTATATCCTTTTGAGAATGTTAAAAAGCTTCCTACATTTTATTCTAATTCCTGTGCTAGATTTCAGTCCCTCACACTGGATCAACGGGAGAGTGACCAGTGTTTACCAGCCCTGGAGAATGGATGACCCTAGGTTCTTTGCTCCCTTGGCATGGGCCTGGTCACAGCCCCTTCTCAGCGCCCCAGCCAGGGGACAGCCGCATCTGCCCCACGCTGAGGCCAGCCCCTGGGGCGCAGTTACCATTGAGGCGCAGCTGGCCTGTCTCTCAGCAGGCTCCACGAAGGCTCCACTAGCCCACTTCTCCTTTCCTCCGCCTCTCGGGAACAAACAGGAAGATGAAATCTATTCTTCCAGCCCCAGTCTACATGTTTTAATCCCTTGCTCAGTGCGTACATATCAACAGTGTGCGCACTTTCTGAGATGTTACTAAAATGTTCTGATATGACTTCAGTATACTTTTCATTTTCAAATGTGTTTCACAAATGGTTTTATTTAAAAAAAAAAGTTCCTGAGTGGAAAAAATCCTGGGTAGGAAGGTCAAAAGGGTTCGTAGTGTTACAGGCAAAAAAAAAGAAATTTGTTGACAAGAAAATAGAATTCAACAAAACTCCGATAAAACCGTGAAGATGCGCTCAGTACTTTTTTCTTTGAAAGCAGGTGTGTTTACACAGCAGCCGTCAAGAATTTAGCGCATTTCACCCAGTGGAATTCTAGACTTAATTAGGGTCTGGCTCTGCCAGTTTTCCAGCAGACTGTGGCAATCCCCGTAGCCTCTCTCTCTGCACAGTTCAGTTTCCTTGCCTGAAAAATGGAAAGCATATCTGCCCTTTCACAGAGCCGTGATGCTCAAGGGAGGCCTTACTAGGAAAACACTTTAACGTCTAGAACCCTGAAACTAAGGGCCAAAGTGCACAGTGTTAAACATTTCCCTATTTTAAGTTCTTCCTACTGGTGGGAATCTAAATGTGGTTCCAGCTTGCCAACTCCTTCAGCAGTTAACTACGACCGCCTTCTGACACCCCAGGGCAGCTGCTGCCCTGAGATAAGGGCGCTCACATATTTCTTATACAGTCGTGAAAGCTTTCTTCTAACACCAGGTTAGCTCAGCCACCTACACCAGTTTCAAATAACATTAGGTATGCCTGACCCACGAACAACTAGATTATGGGACTTACCACTCACATGCAAAACAGCCAGTCAAGTTAAAACTGAGTAGTGTGTATTAAATAGATGAACGAATCAAGCATACATGGGATCTTGAACCAGAACATTTAGAACTAGATTTTAAAAATACTTTCTGGCACACCCTACTAAAAGGCCAGAGTTCATGCATCATTTTTAAACTAGCTATGCCAATGCACCTGCCTAAAAAAAACGGTGAGGCTGCTATGAGACTATGTGCTCGAGGGTGCTTTAAATTTTTTTTTAATGTTTGTTTATTTTTTTGAGAGACAGCATGAGCAGGGGAGGGGCAGAGACAGAGGGAGACACAGAATCCGAAGCAGGCTCCAGGCTCCCAGCTGTCAGCACAGAGCCAGACGCCTGGCTCCAACTCTCGAACCGTGAGATCATGACCTGAGCCGAAGTCGGTGCTTAACCGACGGAGCCACCCAGGCGCCCCTCGAGGGTGCTTTTGAAACCTGTAACGTGCTACATGACTGCATAATGATATTTCAATAATTAAGAATGATACATGGCTTTTTTTTTTCTTTTTACGTTTTATTAACACTTTTTCAGAGCAGTTTTAGGTTCACAACAAAACAATGGAAAGTACAGAATTCCCAGATACCTCTGTCCCCACACAAGCCAAAACCCTCCACTATCCACATCCTGCACCAGGGTCGGGTATTTGTTAGAACCGACAGCCTATGTGGACACAACATTATCGCCCAAAGTCCGTTGTTTACATTAGGATTCATTCTTGGTGTGACACGTTCTATGGGTTTAGACAAATGTGGAATGGCATGTGTATCCACCGCTGTGGTTCCACGGTTTCACAGTATATGACATCTTTATCCATGAATAACTAGCAACCTTTGAGTTTCTAGTACTTAGGTGCCATACAATCTTCTAAGGGCTTTCCATTTAGTCTTCATAGCATCAGTAAGAGAAAGGGCACAAGAAGGAAAATACCCCGTCCCAAATCACCGAGCTAGGGAGAGGAAGCCAAGATACAAACCCACCATACTACCATCGCCTAATCTCACTGCTTCTTTGTGCTTAGAGGGCTTAGAGGCAAAGATAACCATTCTCTTGCTGTCGTGCAGTTCTATTTCAGTAGCAGGGAGATAGAACTACCTAAGGGAATTCTGAACCATCCAAACCTATAGGCTCTAGGGGATGAAAGATAAATTGGGCTCTAAAACACACTGATTAGTTCTTTTCACATCAAAACACTGAACAAGAATCTTTCCTCGCCATCACCATTCCACAGATCCTACTTTTCCCCTCTACCTCTAGCACTTCCACGAGAAAAGCCACCCATCCTTTATGTTCTCCTCCTCCCCCCTACTGCTAACCCTGCAGCACTTCTGTTCTCCCGGATCTCTCATTCTTTCCTGGACCCTTCATTGACCAGGCTTCCTGTGAGTGCATGCCTGGTATAATGCCTAAAGCTTAGGTGTACTTGGAGAATTAAAAGGCAGGAGGCCCTGAGCAGCCACTACAAGGTCTGACAGGCGTTCAACCAATCTTAGGGAATGGTTCTCGCTATGAATGTTGACAGATCTGTCCAATCACATCTTCGAGTTGGTCGGCGTTCCAAAGTCAGCACCTAAAAGCGAAACTTGCATTAGCACCATCTTCCAACATCCGGTGCGGTACAGCCCGCGGTGAGGAGGTAGCCTGGTGAGTATTTGGGTTATTTCGCGATTCTGCGGTTAAGTCCATGCTCTTAAGAACTGCCTAGCTGAACCAAAAAGAAGACCAACGTGTGTACCTGCGCCTCGGAACCCTTCTGCTTTGGAGAGCACCAGCGCTCGTGGCTCAGCGTTCTTAAGGAGTGACGCCGCATCTTGCCCAGGGGCAGGTCGCAGAGCGACACGCCTCCAGGGTCCACAAGTGCAGGCGTTCTGCGCGCCCCAGCCCCACTCCCCACGTAGCGCGGAGGCCGTCCTTGCAAAGACAACCTTGCCCCCGGGCCCTTGCGCCTATCAAGTCACGTGCCCATGGCCGGAGCTCCGCGCCCCGCCCTCTGTCCGTCACTCACACGGCCCGCCCAATGGCGGTGGCGGGGGCGGGCTCGCGCGGGGCGGGGCCTGGGGCGCCGTGCGCCGGAGCTTGTGGCGTCAATGCGGCCGCCGTGTCCATGGAGAGAGGCTGAGGTGGCCGAGTTCCGGCCCGAGGCACCGGGGCGCCGGGACGGCGAGGATGTCGGCTTCGTTAGTCCGGGCCACTGTCCGGGCTGTGAGCAAGAGGAAGCTGCAGCCCACTCGGGCCGCCCTCACCCTGGTGAGTGGCCGGGGCGCTCGGTCGGGCGGGTGACATTGGTTCACCTCCGCCCTCTCGAGGAGGTCACGGAGGCAGGGCTCCGGGCGCGCTCCGCGGCCGCCGCGTCGCCGCCTTGCCCGCCTCGCCCGCCTCGCCCGCCTCGCCCGCCTCGCCCGCCTCGCCCCGGCTGGAGAGGTAAACAAGCCCGGGCGGGGCTGCTCCACGGGAGCCTGGCGCCCCCGGAACTACGTTTCCCAGCAGGCCGCGCGCCGCCGCATGCGGAGGTTGGGGGACGCCGCGTGTGCGCGAGTCCCAGGCCGGCCGGGGCAGCCCGCCGCGAGCCCAGGGGCGCCACTGTGCGTGCGTCGCGGGCCTTTCAGAGCTCGGCGCCCGGCACTCCGGGGAGTTTGGGGGAGGGAACCGCGACCCCTGCCCTCGAGGTGCGCCGGGAGGGCGGTAGCTCGCCGGGGGACCTCCGGGCGAGCGCGGCGAGCGACGTGAGAGCGCAGCTTCAACAAAGCCCACCCCTCGCCGAGATCAAGGCTGCAGCGCACAAAGGGTTTCTTCCTGAGGTCGGGGAGGGGAGGCTTTTTGAAACACCCTGTGTGCCTCCAGCAGGCCTCCGCCGCGGTCGGCTCTCACAAAGGACAAAGAAGAATAAAAATCTCTACCCTGGGTGAGCGTTTTCTAGGTGAAAGGTCAAACACACTCGGAGGGCACCAGAGTCCATACCGCAGATGCTCACCGCAGGGCTTACCATGCATATACGGGATCCCTGGTGCACTGTGCAGTGGTTTGTTTTTTTTTTTTTCTTTTTAGCCTAGGGAAAACTCACATAACATTAACCACTTTAAAATGTACAATTCAATGGCATTTAGTACCAAGTGTTGTGCAACCATCACCTGTATCTCGTTCCAAAACATTTCACCCCGAGAAAACTCCCATGTCCGTTAAGCAGTCACTTGTGTTTGCCATTTTGAAAGAGTTGAATTTTATGGGAAAGCCTATGATCAGCATAACTTCTCACACACCCATCAAGAGATGAAGGAGAAGCCTTTGTGCAAGCATTCACCACCTAGAGAGTGGGAAAGTAGATTCTCTAAAGGAATCCTAGATTCCATTCAAGCTAATGCTATAAGAAAGCCTGTTGCCAGAAAACTAGTTGTAGCAAAACAGAAGAAAGTTGTGATGAGGCAGGAGAATTCACTTTTATAATGGTTCATTGTTTTCAGCCTGTACAGAGGTTATCCCGATTATTCTGTATTACTATTTTCTGTACCACCTGCCTGTTTTCATGTCTGGAAGATATCATTATCTGAGCTTAGAATTTTCCAAGGTCTTGAAATCACAAGTTATACTAGAAGATACGAGTCATACTTTGTGTCTTTCGGTCTTAGTTCACAAGTACTCAGAATTGGGGGACCTGGGTGGCTCAGTTGGTTAAGCCTCCGACTTCAATTCAGCTCATGATGTCAGTGGCTGGTGGGTTGGAGCCCTGCATCGGGCTCTGTGCTGACAGCTCAGAGCTTGGAGCCTGCTTCGGATTCTGTGTCTCCCTCTGTCTCTGCCCCTCCCCTGCTCACGCTCTGTCTCTCTCTCAAAATAAATAAACATTAAAAAAACAAAAAACATAGTACTCAGAATTGAAAAGAATTCTACCACTGGTAATGGTAGAGCCAGAAAGAGAAGTACAGAGACACTCTTGCCTTTTGTTTCTCCATCATTTAGCATATCATTACTTGCTCGTTCAAAATCTCTAAGTCATTCCCTTTTGCTCTTTGTCATTCAGCTGACATTTAAGACCTCCTTTGTTTCAGTATAAGAAATGAATGTGTTACACAGTTTCCCACCCCCCAGGGACACAGTTGTGGGCCAGGCCTTGGCCACCCTTAGGAATTACTAGGAATAATGACAGCATACATTCTCAGACCTGAGCTGTCTACACTTACTTGCTCCTGCTTCATTACCTGTTACCACTTACCAGGCTAATTCTGCTAACAGAATTGTAGCAGCTCTTTACCGTGTCATGTCTTATTTCAGCAGGGCTCTGTTGTTGGCATCTGATCAAGTGTTCTGATTAACTTGCCAAAGTCCATTGTCTGAACTTAGCCTGTTTAACTGTCTGGGTGACTTTTTAAGTTTCTTTCCCTGTGATCTTAGCTGGTGCTAAAGACAAAGGTCCTTGCTGCTTTCCACCTGATGCAGTCGTTTTAATCCTAGCATATGTTCCCTAGTCTCCAGACATTATGGCATGCACGTATTGCTGTTTGTTAGTTTTCTAGTGTTTTTGCAAAAAATATTTTAAGTCCCAGCAGATATTTTAAGTCCCTTGCAAATATTTTAAGTGCAGAAGCAGGGAGGTGATCAAAGGGCTAATGAGTGAATGTGGATGAAAGCAAATGAAACTAGAGATTTCAGTAAAAGGAGGAGGAAGAGATCAGCGCTACCTAGATGTATAAACTTCACACCAGGAATTTGACATGGCGCAAACTTGTTAAAGTGCTGTACCTGTGCAGCCTACCAGAGGTCATCAAAAGGCTAGGAAAAGGAATTGATGAAATGAAAACATGGTTCCATGCTTCCAAATTATCTACATTAACTGATGTTAATCCAGGAGAGGATTGGTGGGTTGCTGGAACAAAAGGCCTCATCTGGTGATAGGCTGCCCTAAACACTTTGGTGCAAACCAGAGATGGTTCCTTGATTGAATGTTTTAAGACTCCACCCCACCGCATGAAAGTGAGTACCTTTGGACATCTTCAGAGGCACATCCAAAGAAGATGCTGTCCCTACTCTACATATCCCGGAACTGACGGTTGAAATTGAGTTTGCAGGAGGCAGAGTGAAAAATGACAAAAGAACTTGAAGACTTAACACTGCCCTGCTGGCAGAGGCTTTTATTTCCATCATTCTACAAATCAGAATTAATGTAACCATAATTTAGGATGAGGAGTGTACCTACAGCTGTGCATAAAGCTCAAGCAAAGCTGTAAGAGAATAATGGTACATAGCCAGCATCATTCTTCATGAGCACAGAGAAGTTAATTCATTATGTTCAGTGGGTGCCTTAAGACTTAACTTTCCGGTGGCACCTGGTTGAGAAGGGCTAGGAAACAGTGTGATACTAGAGTCCCAGTAAGGAGCTGTTAATTCGTTGAAGGACAAGTACCAGAAGTCCTTCGGAACAGTGACCAAGCAGTAAGATTTCTGTATTTAGGCCATTTAAGGGTATTCTCCAAGAGGATGTGGAGAAACGGGAACCCTCTTGCACTGTTGGTGGGAATGCAAATTAGTGCAGCCGCGCTGGAAAGCAGTGTGGAGGTTCCTCAGAAAATTAAAAATAGACCTACCCTATTACCCAGCAATAGCACTGCTAGGAATTTACCCAAGGGATACAGGAGTACTGATGCATAGGGGCACTTGTACCCCAATGTTTATAGCAGCACTCTCAACAATAGCCAAATTATGGAAAGAGCCTAAATGTCCATCAACTGATGAATGGATAAAGAAATTGTGGTTTATATACACAATGGAATACTACGTGGCAATGAGAAAGAATGAAATATGGCCTTTTGTAGCAACGTGGATGGAACTGGAGAGTGTGATGCTAAGTGAAATAAGCCATACAGAGAAAGACAGATACCATATGGTTTCACTCTTAGGTGGATCCTGAGAAACTTAACAGAAACCCATGGGGGAGGGGAAGGGAAAAAAAAAAAAAAAAAAGAGGTTAGAGTGGGAGAGAGCCAAAGCATAAGAGACTGTTAAAAACTGAGAACAAACTGAGGGTTGATGGGGGGTGGGAGGGAGGGGAGGGTAGGTGATGGGTATTGAGGAGGGCACCTTTTGGGATGAACACTGGGTGTTGTATGGAAACCAATTTGACAATAAATTTCATATATTGAAAAAAAAAAAAAGGGTATTCTCCAAGAAACCATTGGAAGTAGCCTAAATGTGTAACAATGAGAGATTGGTTAAATAAATTAGAGTAGATGGAATTGGTGAGTACATTCAGTTGGTGTAGTCACTGTAAATAATACTTTTTTTTTTTTAAGTTTGGGAGTCCTAACTCTTCGTTCTTTAACTTACTGTCTCTGTGCAAATTATTTAATCTTTAATACCTAAATCACAGAATTGTGAGAATAAGATGATGCATGTAAACCATTAAGCACCTGGAACGTACTTAGTAAATCGTTAATAACGTGTTTATTACCATGTATTAAATGAGAGACATGTTAAACTTTTAAAATGTGGGCTACATAATACACAGAGATGAATAGGAAAAGACAAAAGGGAAAACACTATAATGCCACCCCTAGCTGTTAAAGAACGAGTTAAAATATACTGTGACTTGTTCATTGGCTGCTAGTTACCATCTTCTAAACATTAAAATGCTGTATTTATAATGAAATTAAAATAGGTTGTAGTTGTTGGCACGTGTTTAGTATACATAATCCTGGAGTTAGCTCTGGTTTTAATTTTGTTTTCTTGAACAGCAAAATACTGTTCATGGGGAAAATTGCATGGGGAATTAAGGAAATACAGTGTTGCGAATGAAAAGTTTCTGCTACAAAAACAGGCTGAAATCTTTTTTTAAGGGCCTTTTGTCTTGTTCTGTGATATACATATGAGTAGATTAAAAACTATCTTTGTATTTAATCAAGTTTCAAGAATCTTAATTTTGTTTTAAGTTTATTTATTTATTTTGAGGGGAGAGAGGGGCAGAGAGAGAATCCCAGGCAGACTCCACATTGTCAGTGCAGAGACGATGCAGGGCTCGAACTCATGAACCACAACCAGGAGATCGTGACCTGATCCGAAGTCAGACACTTAACTGACCAAGCCACCCAGTGTCCCAGGAATCTTAATTTTTTTTTTTTTACATGTATTTATTTTTGAGAGACAGAGTGAGACAGAGCGTGAGCGGGGGAGGGGCAGAGAGAGAAGGAGACATGGAATCGGAAGCAGGCTCCAGACTCTGAGCAAGCGTTAAGCCCAGAGCCTGATGTGGGGCTCAAACCCATGAACCGTGAGATCATGACCTGAGCTGAAGTCGGTTGCTCAACCGACTGAGCCACCCAGACGCCCTGGAATCTTAAATTTTAATTCATTGGTCAAATCTCAGGTGAATAAGTCCTTAATTATACCTAAATTAAGGTATATTATACTTTCCTTGGAAAAGTATAGGTGTCTTAGTTGTTTGGGGGGAGTGCTTGGAAATTGGAAGGCTAACAGGCCTGGAGCGTGTTGTTTAGCTGAAGTTCTCGCACTGTTTGCCAGGTTGACTTTACTTATGGCAGAGGTGCTAGTGTATGCAAATAGACAAAGAACCCAGCGTGATCCTCAGCTTCTGTCTGGCCCCAAGATACAGAAAGTACCTTTAAGAGCTAGCATTTTTTTTAAGTGCCACATGTTCCCTGTTAGTCATTCTGACTTGTTCTGAAAATCAAATTTCTCAGCAAGTTGTAAGATCCATATCTTTCCCTTAAATAAGTACTCAGCTGGGTTTCCATCATTAATAACACTCCTCGCAATGGAGTATGTTTGGTTTTGGCCTGACACAGGAACATTAAGACTTGGTGTGGCTCCTATAATGACGTTTCCCAGGCACACCAGTTACTTTTCCCTTAACAGTACAAGGCGTGAAGTCAGCCGCTTTGGGATAGGGAGACCAGTCCAAGAATTGTTTTTACTTACTGTGTCTAAGTGTTTCCTACTAAGAGTTGAGAAGAGAAGAAAATACATCATTTTGGAAAGCCAAGTTAGGCGATTTAATCATCACTTGGAGATAAAAACCACAAGGGGCTGCTGACAGAGTAGTGTTGATACTCTGTCTGCTTTGTTTTGGTCATGGAGGGGTGAATGGCGAACCCTCCTCATCTTTGACTTCCCAGCATCACAGGGCAAGTTATACTTGAAATGGATATTTTTCCATGGCCCTGCCTGGGGTTTTGTTTTTCTGTTTGTTTTTTACTTATTGGAAATCCTTTGCTCTTTGACAGTAGTTAGATTAAGGACAGTAGTTCGATTCAGGACTCAATGTGGGAAGTATGACCATGAAAATTACGGAAGCTAGTTTTTACTGGCAGTTGTTGAGAAGGACAAATGAGCGTTTTTAAACATCTTTTCAGAAATACTTCTGTAACTGTTTGAGGTTGATATGCCATAATATCAAGAGAAAAAAAACCACAAAATTCTCTTTTCCATTTCCTCCTTCTTCCCCCTGCGTACTGTTCCCTGTTGTCTGCTTTTGTCACACCGCTTGGCTCCTGTTCTGGTAGAATTGTGGGAAAAGGCTTTTTAATAGACCACCGACTGGTGGTGATTTTTTTTTTTTTTTTTCCTTTTGAATTGGGCTCTGCCCTGACAGCAGAGAGCTCAACACAGGGCTCAAACTCAGGAGCTGTGAGATCATGACCTTAGCTGAAGTCAGATGCTTAACCAACTGAGCCACCCAGGCGCCCCTAGTTTGTGTTTTTAAAAAATACTAGTCTCAATTTTCTAAATTGGTTTCGTGGCCTTTCTAAATTGGGTCCAGACTCTGCTTCAACATCCTTACCTGGCTGAGCCCCCTCCAGGCAGGCCAGAAGAGCACGCTTTAGGGCCATCCTTTGGGTCTGTTCCCTCAGCACGAGCTTGGGTTTTGGCTACAGTTGCTTCCGAGTCATAGGTCATAATATCCACTCCCTGGGATTTCACAAACCAGTAAGATGCTGGTACAAAAAACTGGAGGACCAGCACAGCGTTGCCAGCTGAGGAGCTAATAAAACAAAGTAGGAAGGACATGATGTCTTCACTAATATACTCTCTTCATTGTGATAAGGGCTGGTTTATATTGAGCTCTTTGTGCTGGCACTGCTCGGAGTGTACTTCGTGAGCTCGTTTATTGAATCCTCACAACAGTCCTGAGGAGGAGGGTCTCTTCTCCCCATTTAAGCCAAGTCACAGGCTGGGACACAGCCAAGAAGTGGAGCAGGAATGCCCTGGAACAGACTTTGTCCCTGACAGCACCGTGAAAAAGCAGATAGGATCCAAGAGTACCAGTTTGGTAAATTTGGAAAATTGCACTTCCCGAGAAAGCGGGGTTGGTGATGCTGATCCATCTTGAGGACAAATGGGCTAGATTAAACAACATTACTCCTGAAAAATGCCTCCCTGTGCTTGCTTCTGTAGTTGACTAGCTTATTTCTGTTTGTCCGGATATCCTGAGATGTTGTTTTAAGCCACATTTAGTATCTGTGGGACCATGTGGCAGGACTGTACCGAGGCACACCCTGGGTTGATGCTGGTATCACTGTTTCCTGTATGCATTTTGACGAGTTTGACATAGATTAGGGGTAAGCAAAAAAAGCAATAGAGTTAATAATAATCAACAGAAAAACTGCCTGAAGATCGGCTTCCCCAGTGATTCCTTGAGTCATTCATTGACTGTTGAGCACCTGATCTCTGTGTTGGGAATTGTACTTGTGCTGAGCATGTAGTAGCAGCACAAAATAGATGCTCCTTGGAAAAATTACATTTGTGATGTAAGTAGAGAGTACCAGCGCTAATGACAGGGAGCTGACCTTGACGGGGGGGAGCAAGACTCAAAGGATGTTGCTAGAAGGTATTTTAAAAATCAGAATAGAGTCTCCTGGGTGGCTCAGTCGGTTAAGCGTCTGACTTCGGCTCAGGTCATGATCTCACAGCTCATGAGTTCAAGCCCTACATTGGGCTGTGTGCTGACAGCTCGGACCCTGGAACCTGCTTTGGATTCTGTGTCTTCCTCTCTCTGCCCCTCCCACTCACGTTCTGTCTCTCTGGCAAAAATAAACATTAAAAAATTTTTTTTAAATAAAAATAAAATGCTTTGAATTGAGAGTTCATATGTTTGTTTATAAAAGCCATAAAGTACTTGGGCAAGAGTGGAATATAAATTTGTCACATGAATTTGCTGAAGATAGACTTGAATAGTCTCAAAGGGTAGGGAACTATAAGGCTTAAAAAAGCAAGTTTTGCAGCTAAAAACTTAATAACTTGTTCTTTTTTCAGACACCTTCAGCAGTAAACAAGATAAAACAGCTTCTTAAAGATAAGCCTGAACACGTAAGTAAAACCAATCAGTTGAATATTTACCAAAAAAATTGAAGTCCTGTTTTCACAATGAATTTATCTTGTGATAAACAGTATGTTTTCATTGGTTAGGGATTTTCATTTAAAGAGTAAAGCTACACTCCAGCACTATCAACAATAGCCAAAGTATGGAGAAAGCCCAAATGTCCATCGATGGATAAATGGATTAGAAGATGTGGTATATATATACAATGGGAGTATTACTCTGCAATCAGAAAGAATGAAATCTTGCCATTTGCAACTACATGGATGGAACTGGAGGGTGTTACGCTAAGTGAAATTAGAGAAAGACAAATATCATGTGACTTCACTCATATGAGGACTTCAAGAGGCAAAAGAGATGAACATAAGGGAAACAAAAATAATATAAAAACAAGGAGGGGGACAAAGCAGAAGAGACTCATAAATTTGGAGAACAGAGGGTGACTAGAGGGGTTGTGGGAGGGGGGATGGACTAAATGGGTAAGGGGCACTAAGGAATCTACTGAAATCCTTGTTGCACTATATGCTAACTAATTTGGATATAAATTTAAAAAAATTAAGTATGTTGAAAAAAAAAGAGTAAAGGTACACTCAAGGTTTTTAAAAAAAACAAAATTATTTCATAACAAGGTATTAAATGGAGAAGACATCATTTTTTGACCCCAGACTCTTGATTGTTATTCATCCTTCTAAGGGGCCACCTCCCATTGTCCTTCCCAACACAATCTGTACGTTTTTAATCTGTCTACACCGGGGTTTCTCAGCTTCTGCACAGTTGATGTTTTGGGCCAGATAATTCTTTGTTGAAGGTGGAATGCAGGATGTTCAGTAGTATCCTGGGCGTCTCTACATAGGTACCCGTGGCACTGCCCCACTTCTTAGTTGTAACAACCAATAATGATTCCCTGATGGGGACTACTGACCTAGACTATGCCTGTGCTTGTTTGTGTGTATATCTCTTCATACTTAGATAAAAGCATTCCATGCATGCTGTGGTTACACTTGACTTTTTGTCCTTAATAATAATAGCTTGAGGTTCTTTCTGTGTCCTTACAGGAAGACCCACCTCATTCTTTTTAATGGTTGCATCTATTAGTGTGTTTTATCGAACAGGTTTTATGTATTTAGCCAACTGCCCATACTAACGGTCTTTGGGGTTGTTTACATCCAGTGCTGCCACAACCATCACGCAGCAAACATTTCGTGTCTGTAGCGTGCCAGGCCCATTGCTTAGAGGGCTAAGCCTGTAAGCATGGTGTAGTGCACCTACATAGCCTGTTCTAGACACAGAATTGTGCAGTAGGGGGTGTGTGCCTCACCTTCATCTTAGTGCATTGTTAATTGCCTGTGGAGTACCATAAATCACATCCAAGTACTAGACTATTAATATTGAGGAATTAGACTACAGAGTGGTTTCTAGCTTCTGTTGTGCGATCTACCTTACAATTGAATGAAGTTCTGGACGGTCCTCCTAAGAGTTACTGCATGCATATATCAGTATTCCAGCTCCATTGATAGATCGATGACCAAATGGACCACGAACTTAGCTGTGTAGATTTGAGGGATGTTTGTTCATAGTGACGTGAAAAGGATGGAACGCATACTTCGTTGGAGTCGCTGAGGGCACAGGCAATCCCTTTTCCAGACTCCAGGTAAAATCCAGCTGTATTTTCATGTATTCTGTAAGCGTCTGTATTCGTTCCTAGTAGTAGGACTTCCTGCTTGCTGGAGGCCTCTTATTGACAAAGATAAAAGCTAGCTTAAACCCATACTTAGGACATGTGCCTCCGAATTTGAGCTAGACGGTTTATTGATGGTGCCCAGTACGGGACACTCCCTCCCGTGTTCTGTCAGCTCTCACTCTGAAAGTCAATAAGAGCACAGTTCTGTCTCCGTGTTGTGTAAGGGTATAAGACACACTCTGGTGAGCTTTCACAGCTCTGGTGAAAAAAATTTTAAATGAAGATGTTTTTGTATCCAGAATATGTGTATTAATATAACTGTGAAGTTTGTTTTGTAATCAACTATAAGCAATACATACACGTGTATTATTTCAAATGGTACAGGAAGATATGAAAGAGAAAGTTCCCCACCCCAGCTCCTCAGTCACAGAAATCCCACTCACTTGTAACCATTTGAGCCATTTCTTTTTTTATTTATTTGAGTTGACACATCTAAGGGATATGCTACACCAGTAATTGTTAAAACTTTATCAACTTAATATGATTGATTCCTTGCAATGAAAGATACAGAATTTGAACTACCATCTCCTGTCCCCTCCTCTTCAAGCGCTACTAATAAAATTTCATTTTAGCTCTTCCATTGGCCACTTTGATGTCATATGGTACAACCTCCATTTTTAAATTGATTTGTATTGTTTATATTATGTACTTTTATTTTACATAAAATAAAATTCACGAGTGCTGTAAAAAAAAAAAAAGGGTAGAAGACACACTCTGCTGTCTGAATGCTTCAGCTGTCCAGACTCCCAGGCACCCCAACATTGTAAGCCCCACTCTTTGCCACACGTCTTTCCTACTCCCTGTTTTCCTGAAGCAAGTGCACATTGCTGCTTTTGAGAGAATCAGGGTCTACTGGCTGAAATCCTCCTTTGTATGGTGATGGTTTTACCATACACTTCAATGAAAAAGCAGATAGGATCCAAGAGTAGGAATTTGGTAGGTGTTGTGAGGCAGTCACATTAAGATAGACATTGGTATCTTAAAAGTGCGGTTTGGTCACCTTTTAAACTTCTTACATCTGTGTTGGCTGCAATCTTCTGATTTCTGGTACTCGAGAATGTGTCTGCCTTAGAGTTAAGGCCCCGTGTAGAGGCAGGGTGATTGCCAGGTGTGACAGCCTGTGAGCCTCGGTGAACCTAGCCACACAGAAAGTTCCTGAGAGCATCTCCTGCAGTGAGGTGGGGCACAAACAATCAAGAATTTGTAGGTAGCCGTCTCTGCCATCAGATACTTTTCTTTTTCCTTTAAAAAAAAAAAATTCTTCATGTTTAGAATTAAAACTCTTCTTTAAGAGGCACCTGGCTGGCTCGGTCAGTAGAGCATGTGACTCTTGATCGCGGGGTGGTGAGTGTGCGCCCCGGGTGGGGCACAGCTTACTGTGGTACAGTGGATTACTGAGGCATTACATGCAAATGATAGTTGTGAAGGCTGATCACACGGAAAGATGACGTCTTACGTGGCAGAAACAAAGCAGACAATAAGACTTTTATTCCTGCTGTAATAAAACCTGTGTTTCGAGTGCATGTATATATGACGAGGACTGGAAGAAAAATGGGAAAACCATAGGAGATATTTTTTGTAGAGTGATAGTGACTGGCTTTTTGGAGTTTTGACCCCTCTGTACTGTTTTCTTTGCACATAATTGTTTTTTTATTTTAGGATCCCCACTAGTGTTGCAGTGATGTTTGTTAAGTAGTTAAATTTTTTAAGTGCATGTTCCCCCTGGTCCGCTTCCTAAAGGGACGTTTTATAGCCAGAAATCTAGTATTTATCTTTGAGCTTACGAAGAAACATACAGGGTCAACCAGCCAGGGTTTTTATGAATGTAATTGTTTAATATGTACTACTTTAAAACTTAAGTCTTATTTACAATGCTTTTTCAGGTAGGTCTGAAAGTTGGTGTCCGAACCAGGGGTTGTAATGGCCTTTCTTATACTCTAGAATATACAAAGACAAAAGGAGATTCTGATGAAGAAGTTGTTCAAGACGGTGAGTTTTAAGCAAACTGGGCGTCAAATCTTTAACCTTGAACGGCAGGAAGAGTCAAGATGATAGTAGGAATGCGTATGTGGTGCTCAGTGTATCTGGTTTGATGGCCTTTCATGTATTAAGTGATTCATACAGAGCAGCTGAGTGAGAATGGTACCATGTCGTGCCCCATTTTACAGATGAAGAAACTGAGGCATGGAGAGGTTACATAGCTGGCTTCAGGTCTCTCCGCTAATTAAGTGGCCTAGTGAAAAGTTGAACCTAATCAGATTCACTCCAGAGGCTGTGCTCTTAGTAACTGACGGATTATCATTTGTGTGTTTATTTCAGTTACAAAAAATAATCACTGTGTGCAGAAAGGTTTTAAAATGATTAAACTTCATACTGAACCACACATCGTGTGTGAAGCAGCAGTTTGACGTCTGTACCAAATAAGTAATGTCATCTCATGCTTTTGAGGAATCTGTATTTTTCATTTTTATTTAAAATGTCAGTGCTTTAATTATGTCCTGCCTCCTGCCCCAACCCAAGAATCTGATAAAACCTATTGAAAACAAAAAACTACCTATTTTTGTTAATAGGTAGTTTTTATTGTTTCTTTTATTTTAGAGAAAGAGCGAGTGGGGGAGGGGGGGAGAGACAGAATCTTAAGCAGGCTTCATGCCCAACACAGGGCTCGATCCCACCACCCTGGGATCATGACCTGAGTCAGAATCAAGAGTCGAACATAACCGACTGAGCCACCCAAGTGGCCCAGTATGTTGTTTTTTAGATCGATACATTAAACATCTTAAATGTTTTCATTTTTAAGAAGAGGAGTTCTAATAATTATGTGTAGTTTATATATGAGTAATTACTAAGTTTCTTATAAGGAGGAAAGCTTTCTCTTTTTTATTTTATTATTTTTTTAAGTTTTGGGTTTTTTAAAAAATTTTTTTTGAATGTTTATTTATCTTAGAGCGTGCAAGCAGGGGAGGGGCAGAGAGAGAGGGAGACACAGAATCCAAAGCAGGTCCCAGGCTCTGAGCTGTCAGCACAGAGCCTGATGCGGTCTTGTTTTCATGAACTGCGAGATCATGACCTGAACTAAAGTCAGATGCTTAACCACTGAGCCACCCAGGCACCCTGGAAAGTTTTCTTCAGCTGATTATATTTACGAAGATACCAACTTCTACCTGCGTAATTACTAGGGAGTTAGGTTGTTACCAGTTTTCCGGCCCCTAAGCAGCACAAAACGGGTGCGGTGCACTGGTTGGTCTTATGAAACCAGCCCAGTGTATCACAGTCCTTGTGTGCCTCTAGGCTTGCCATTGTGTCATGTGTACAGACGTCATTGCAGAGTTCTCGCACATTTTCTGGACTTTGTCTTTAGAGAAGTCTCACCGAGAGTATACTCATTTCCTTCATATTGCATATTGGAAAAAGGAGTGAAGTGCAAAGCAAATTCTAGTTTTGCATAGAATTGTCATGGGATTGGCTTATATACAACAGTCTAGCCAGTGTCATTGTGTTTGACTTAGGTTATTGGGTGGAAAAGAAGGGACAGACAGGAAACTGAGCACTAAATCCCTTAAAGGAAATAGTGGGACTGATCCAGAAGCTTCCTGTTTGACTTTTGTGAGTGGTTACTCTGCAGGTTTTATTTATGTGACACTTGTTTTCTTCTCCCCCCAGGAGTCAGAGTGTTCATCGAGAAGAAAGCACAACTGACACTTTTAGGAACAGAAATGGACTATGTAGAAGATAAGTTATCCAGTGAGTTTGTTTTCAATAACCCAAACATCAAAGGAACCTGTGGCTGTGGAGAAAGCTTTAATATTTGACTGCTCTGGCTGTGAGCTCCGGGAACACTCATGGAAGTCCTAGGGCTTACTGAAGAAATGATGTGACTGTCGCATGCTGAAAGGTTATAATGTATGACTGCCTTATGAGGAAAATAAAATGATGCATTTTGAAATTGAAGCCAGTGTATTAGATTCCTAAAGAAGTGATATTTGTATTATTTTTAAAGGGCAGAAAATGAGAAGCCATTACTCTCTTTGAGTCATTTTCCTGATCTATAAAGAAAAAAAATCCTATCCTGCACTTCCTTGTCTTCATCCTTTTTATTAGAACCAGTTTCATGAAAGTCGCCTTCCTGGGAGGATTTCAGGAAACGTACTTGATACACGTGCACTGCATAGATCTCCATTGAATGGTGCGAATGTGCATCTACCAACCAGATTGATGGCTCTTAAAGTTCAGAGGCGCAAGATCCTGACTGCTGGCGGGACGCGGGAGTGCACTGTTTTTTCTACCCAAACTTGGTACAGCGTTTCTACATTTTTGTCCCAAATTTCATTGTCAGATGCCTCATTTGCTTTACCCCTTAGCAGCAGCTGGCAGACGAAAGTATCGAGCAAAGGTTTCCTTGAACTGCAGTGCAGAAAGATTCTGAGCAGTGTCATCTAAAGGTAAGAATTACTTAACCCACCATTTTTAATCCATTTCTTTTGCCACCCTCAGTGCCCCCTCCACGGTGGAGTCTCAAGCTGGCTTAGATCCTTTTGGTTGAAAGGTGTCTAAAAAGCCATCCAGTCCACCCCTCAATTCTATACCTGGGGTACAACCCCCGGGGAAGCTAAAGGACTTCTGTCCACCCTCACACCGTAGGCTCTGTAGCAGCGGAGCTGGGACCACTCTCGTGTCCCCTTCTGTGTAGGGGACACGCCGGCTCCACAGTCTGAGGCAGGCAGCAACGCTCAGCGTGTGGACTGGCTTCTCTATCTGGTTGGCATTCTGATAAGATTTTCCTGTAATTTGACAAAGATCGTTATTTAGTTTATTTTATTTTGAGTGAGAAGAATCTTATTTTAAAACCCACTCATGTGAATTACCGTCTTGTTTCTTTAGAACTATGAGACGTTTTCTGCAGTAGAGAGGACACTGTAGCGCCCCAGAAATATCCTTCTCGAATGTTGAGGGTCTTCATGAGGGCCGAACATGAGGGTCTTTTCCTCAAATTCCTAGTACGTGTACGTTTTCTGAATCTCAAGTTCAGTGAAATTCTTAACCTAACATTGTCACTACCACCTTTTCTTTGACAGTGTTCCTTTTGTCATTTAGTGATTTTCCTGGGTTTGACATACTAAGTGTTCTACAACACTTGCTTTTTTTGAAAGCCGGTTCTCATGAGGTAGCTGTCACACTTCTGTCCGTCCTGTTTACTGAAGTACCCGGCACGGAATGCACCAAAACCTAGCGCGGTGGCGCTCTGTAGGTGCTTGCGAGTTCGTATTGTTAATACACTTGTCGGTCCACCTGTCATTTGTGCAATACTGTACGTGTGTAGAGAATGAATTGTCAATAAAAAAGAACATGGCCTCTGTGTGATCGTAAGATTGCCTTTTCTTTGTAAGGAAGAAGGGTTTGGGAATAGTAGCTGTAGCTGTTGCTGTAGCTGTAATGGCTGCGTTTTTCTAACCAGTCTCGTCGCTAACGGGAATTCTCCCCACCCGATGCATTTGTGTCCAGTCTTCTGGCGTCGTTCTCCATTTGGCCCTCTGACAGACAAAGCCTTTGGGATCGCTCTTGGCCCCAGAGACCTGAGCATCGCCTTTCTTCAGCCTTGTCTCCTCCCCGCTTCCCTTCCTCCCTCCCACACGGACTCCCTTCTTACAGCCCCCTGTGTCCTTGTCCCTGCCTGCAATGCTTTTCCCACATCCGTCATCCAGGCTTTATGTTCACCTCCAGAAAGGTTCTCAGCCGTTCACCTCAGGCATCTTTGGAAGCACCTGCTGTCCAAGCCCTGAGGTTTCACAGATGACCAGAGACAGTCCCTGACCTCAGCCATCTTAGAATGGACAAATGAGGGGCGCCTGGGTGGCTTGGTCGGTTAAGCGTCAGACTTCGGCTCAGGTCATGATCTCACAGTCCGTGAGTTCGAGCCCCGCGTCGGGCTCTGTGCTGACAGCTCAGAGCCTGGAGCCTGTTTCAGATTCTGTGTTTCCCTCTCTCTCTGCCCCTCCCCTGTTCATGCTCTCTCTCTGTCTCAAAGATAAATAAACGTTAAAAAAAAATTTAAAAAAAAAAAAAAAAAAAAGAATGGACAAATGAGACACCAATGAAGAGAGTAGGGTAAGTGTCGTGATAGGTAAAATGTGATACAGACTTGCTCCGTGCCAGGAGCTGTTCCAGTATCATCTTCACAACAAGCTAGTGAAGTAGGTTGACTGTTGTCATCTCCTAGATGAGAAATTAAAAGCTCAGGATGAATAAAATAGTTGACCTGAGTCCCACAGGAGGTGGCCGGGTCACAGTGACCCGCCCGTGCTGCTAGCAGTTGGGCTGTGCCACGTGTAGTGAGAACCGAGATGGTTCACTTCTAAGAGGCTAACTTAAAAGCCGTGACACCTCGGGCTTTTAAAGCCCCTGAGAGATTTGGGGAAAAGGGAAGACGGTGGACAAGACTAAAGAGAACTGAAAACCTGCAGGAAGCTAGGCACTCAGGAGGCTGTGAGGGACAGAAGGGACAGTAGATGAGACAGCATGTTGCGGCTTTCTCTAGGTGCTGGGAGCCGTCAAAACCTCTGCGTTTAGAAGTCGGGGGCTGGGAGGGGAGGAAGACGGGGAAGTGCCACTGAACCCCCAAACCTGAGGCGGAGACTGGGGTGAGCCTTCGGAGCTGCCATCAGCAGGACTCCCGTCGAACAGACCAACCTCGACAGGGCCGTGGCGCTGTGGCCCGTGGCCAATCACACTGGCAACACTTTACCGGGTGTTTTGGTTTTGGTCTCTTGCACAGTATTGAAAGGTTTTCTTGAAAAGTAGGAGCTTTGTCATTTCTTTGGTGTTCACTTTGCGACAGGCACGTCGTAATCCTCTTTGGCAAAATGGCTCGCCTACGGCTGCGTCATGTTCTTTCTCGCTTCAGCCAAGCGTCGCCAAACCCTGGCGTCCGGTGAGAGGTCACCTGGTAGTGCCTGTGTGACACGGAGGACGTCAGCTGCCGCGGCAGGAGCTTCATGCGGGATGGTTTCTTAATCAGAAGAGCACGCTTAGGAGCCCACTCCAGTGGTGGACGTGCCCCAGAAGAATTTCAGGAGACGGGGGCTGCAGCGGTGTTCTGCTGCAGAGTGTCCCTGTCCCTGCCCTGTCTCCGACCCACAAGAATGATTTTCTTGTTGACAAAGAGGAAAGTGGGGAGGGGTTGGAAAAATCCCTACAAGATCAGAAGTCCCTAAGATTTGCAGGACTTCCCAGGTTTCGTTCATCAGGAAATCCCTTTTAAAAAGAGCCTTTCTTGTCTCGTTTTGATGCCTGAGAGATCAGGAAATGCAAAAGCCTGTGATGTTAAGCTGCCTGGTCATTCCCATGCCATCGAAGAGCTGTAAGACCCTTGTGGCCTACAAAGCTCTTTATAAGTGTCCAGTTTGGGCCTCAGAGCAGACGTGACCTGGCCCACGAGACTGCGTCAACTCGAGTAAATATAAATGCAGCCAGCCTGATGGCTGGGGCTCAGTCCGCAAGTTCGTGGGATGTCAGAGCTAGAGCTCTGGGGGTCAGATACATCTGGATTTAAATCGTGGGCTCTGTCACTTTGTGACCTGTTGACCCGGCACAGTTTAGGTGATTTCTCTTGAGCCTGTTGCCTTATCTGTGGAACAGTCTCAGAATTGGGGGAAATTGGATGAGCTAACCGCACATAAACAGGATCCAGCTTAGAGATGATACTCAGTACTTAGTGGTTCTGGTCCCTTTTACCCATGCTTATCAGTCAAGGCAAGAGTGCAGGGAAAGAGTTTTCATATAATTAGGGAGTTACTGCCCCACATTAAAACCTGGGGGCGATTTACTGTATCTCTTCACATGACCACAACAGCTTGATTGAAAAGAACTACAGATATAATAACAGAAATTATATTCTCTTTGTAGCTGATTAGCTATGAAGAGAATTCCCGTGTAGAGAGACGTTTCTTAACTGACGAGCTGAACCCCCACGGGCTTAGAGGGTGGAGGGTCAGGTCAACGGGAAAGCCAGGCTGGCGGCCTACCTACCCTCTCCCTCCTTTGCAATGTGGAGCCCTTGCCAGGGGTGAGTCCTGGTGGGATGTGTGAAATCTGCCTCCCTTGCTGTCCCCCAAAATCCTCAGTAAAGGCTGGGGTTCTCAGTGGCACAAAATGCAACCTTCCCCAGGGCAAGGACTCTGCACCAGCGATGGCCGCCTAGCACAAAACTAGGACTGCATCACAGATTTACTTCAATGAGCACATAATTTCCAGCTATTCGCTATAAAGTACATGTTAGGGGCACCTGGCTGGCTCAGTCGGAAGAGCATGCAACTCTTGATCTCAGGGTCGTGAGTTCAAGCCCCTTCCCTCCCCTGGTTGGGTGTAGAGATTATTAAAAAAAATGAATAAACTTTAAAGTACATGGTTATTCTCTGTGGAGTCAGGTCTTCAAACAGTCCTTCTCAAGCTTCAAAGTGTAAATAAATGGGTATCTTGTCGATCCCCAAGGTCTAGGGGACTGGGCTTCTGCACGTTGAGCCAAGGGTCAGGTGAAGCCCATGCTGTTGCTCTGCAGACCACCTTTGAGTAGCAAGGTTTTAAAATGTCTCCAGGGGTACTTGGTTGTATTAAGTGATAATTTGTACCTGTAGTTTTTACCGCCCACCGTGGTGTTGAGGGTCTCTGATCAGCATGAGAGAGCCCCGTGGCCAGCCTGAGATGACAGAACAGCTTACCCACCAGTTTTTATAACACCTGTCTGGTTCCTTTCAGTGAAATCCTAAAACCGTCTCGAGGATGTCCAGCCCCGTTTCCATTCAGTAGCTGGGTCCCCGCTCAGTCCCCACTGCTTTCGCCAGCACAACCAGGCGACCTGGGTGGTCCATGAATCATTTTGATCCTAATGTTCTGGAACCAGAGTCCTCAAATAGGCTGGGTTTGACATCTCGGGGAGACCTGCAAGAAAGGGGACACCTTGCATGGCCCTTCTTTTCTCTGAACGACCACAAAAGGTGGCACAGGGCATTGCCTTTCAGGAAATATGTCTTGTGGGAAGTGTGCACAGGACAAAATTTACCACTTAACACTACTTTTAAGTGTGTGTTTCGGCGGCCATAAGAACCTTCATAGTGCCGCACAGCCATCACCACCATCCATCTCTAGAACTTTCTCATCTTCCCAACTGAAACTCTGCCCCCATTAAACACTAACTGTTCATGCCTCGCCACCTCCCGTCCCTAGTAACCAGCATTCTACTTCCCGTCTCTGATTTGTCTAGGTACCTCAGAGCAGTGGGATCCTGCGGTACTTGTCCTTTTGTGTCTGGTCCGGAGGTAACAGTTTTGATCTTCATTAGCAAGGAGATGTGGCCTCAACAGTTCTCACGGTTGCTCTTTAACCCACCGCGGATGGAGTCTTTAGTTTGTCAGCTGTGAAACTCCTTTGATGATGTGTCTGCTGATGGTTATTTATGGACAATTGAGGGCAGTTTAAGAAAAGCATCAAAAGATTGTGCACTAGGCTGACCCAGACGAAATTCATCATGAGGAGTCTGGGCAGAAACATCAGGTATAACAAAGGGAGTTCAATAGATAGGACTTGAAATATGTAGCTCTTGTCAGGACGAAGTCCGGCAAAACCATTTGGTGTTACAACAGATCTCCTACCCCTTCCTTTCTTTCTCATGCAGCCCCAATCCACTTGCGGCCAGACTGTGTAGGCAGACATAGGATGCTGTCTCCTATTAACTGCCTCGGTTTCTCCTTTGCATCTTGTCCGTATCTATAGAAGGAAAAACTTGACTGATTAGAAAATCACAATTCAGCTCATTCATTTTTTAGCGTTTCATGGCACATGTTCACTTTTTAAAATGTCTTTCCATCCTCCACCTTCCACCTATCACCCTCATGAAGGAAAATAATCCCCTGGCCTTTGGTGTCATGCGGCTGTTTATGTGACCTTGAGGACGTCCATATGTCACAATGGACAGTGAGTTATTCCTTCACACTAAGCGTTAGCAGATGCCAGGCTAGCCCACGGGGCTACCAGATGAATGAGACCCAGCCCTGCAGGTTCGTAAACAAGATGACCACATAAACATAACTGTAAAGCAAGTGGTAAGTGCTGTGATTGACCTACTCCTGGGGCATAATGAGAGAACAGAGAAGTGAACGTTCGGCCAGCCTGGGCTTGGCCAGGAGATGCAGGAGGAAGTGGGTGGTAGGGAGAGAGAAAGCAGAGGCTAGAGCTGAGAGATGTGAAGCTGGGCTCGTGTCGACAAATCAGAGCTGGGAAACCGACCTTCTGGCAGTTCATGACTGCGCCTCAACAGTCCCTCTCTTCCTTCGGGCCTTCTCTCTTAGCCTTGCCCTCTTCATGGATTTCTCTGCCTTCTTCCTTCGCCACCATGTTGCCACTGACTCCTAGCCCTGACTGGCCTCTGTTCTCACTACACCTATAGCCCCTTCCCCCTGTCCCCAAATCCAGCCTCGAGAGTAGAGGTGAGTCTGAAAGAGGAGGAGGAGGAGGAGGTCAAAAAATGGTAGTGAGCTTCCTCTCCCTTTTCTGGAACCAGCTTTTGTGGACAAGCTGTCTCTCATGGGCCCAAACTGAATGGTGGAAATACACGAACTCCTCAAACTGGCTTCCAGGGCAGGCCTGTCCGTCCTCAAGGCCACCACTAAGGCCACTGTCCATCCAACGAATGGAGGCCCTGAGCAGGCACCCTTCCCTGGGGACTGTCCACAGAACAGTAAGCATCAGCCCACGCCAATCCCTTTGGGTGGAATTGTACTGTCCCAACCCATCCCGCCTTCTCCTACCCCAGCTGCCATCCACCTGAGGGCTTCGTTCTAACCTTCTGTACATGCTACCTTACATCTCATGGGTATGTACCCATTTCGCGGGTGCTGAGGGCACCCACAAGTACACTGGCATTGTGGATGGCAGACAAAGCCAAGGCTGGTGACTCAGCCAGTGCTTCCAGACCGGCCTAGGACCCCGCTCCGTGTTCGTCAGGTCCCTGGGGGAGAGGTGGGGAGGTGAGCCCCAATGCCGATGCACAGCTCTTCGGTATCAAAGAGAGTAGAAATGGTTGTAGGTGCAGAGATGGGTGTGGCCCCCAGGGACCCCCAAGGAACTCTGTTCCTCCTCCCCTAGATTGCCGAGCAGAACGGTGTCCCTCTTCTCTGGTTTCTGTCTTTGGGAATCTGGCTCCTTTTTGGGATTCCATCCTGTAGGTCAAGTGCTGCCGCCCTCACCAAGCAAACCGGAAACAAGCAGAGATCTTCCCTGGAGGCTACACCAGGTACGATTCCCGTTTCTAAAAGTACTGGCATCCTCCACTGGCCACTCCTGAGGCACCTGAGCTGCCCCCACGTCCCCTTCCCCCAGAGCTTGTGCCACAGGAAACCATGACCTGCCGGCACCACGAGATGCTCAGCACCACGTCCTTTCTAACAGGCCCAGGGGGGATGGGGGCTGGTCCACTGGGGGAGTGCACTGAGGAGCCCCCCTCTTACCACGCGGGGCTGTCTCGTTGCCTTGTTTCAGGCTTGCCTTCCGTGTGCGACCACAGGGCCCCAGCCGTTCCATTGCTAAGCGTCTATGGAGCCCTTGCTATAATCATGCCTTGTACCACGGAGGACACAAAGACATGCCTCCGGGAGCTGGCCCTGTAGGAGGGGGGAGGTGGTGGGAGGAGGAAGAGCACAGCGGTAGCGGCTGGTGGCAGTGGCCGTGATTAGGCAGCCAGCGCTTATAAGAACACGTCCTAGGGGCCGGCCGCCTGGCTGGCAGTCTGCAGGAGTTAAGGGGTTGAGTCCTCACACAGCTCTAGGTGGTTGGCGCCATACTTATCCCGCCCATTTTACATATGTGTATACTGAGTACTGAGGCCAATAAATGCCATTGAGGGGGCACAGGAGCCCTGTCCAGGAGGCTCAGAGGAGCAAGAGAGGACTACATGAGGGAACAGAGGATGTCAGAGGGGCGGCTCCAGAAATGTTTGTTTTCTTTCATGTTTACTTATTTTTAAATGTTTGTTTATATCTGGGAGGTAGGAAGACAGTGTGCAAGCTGGGGAGGGGCAAGGAGAGACCTAGACAGAATCCGAAGCAGGTTCCAGGCTCTGAGCTAGCAGCAGAGCCAGCCTGATACGGAGCTCGAACTGCAAGATCATGACCTGATCCAAAGTCAACACTCAACCGACTGAGCCACCCACATGCTCCCAGAGATGGGTTTTCACAAGACACCGCAGCTGTGAGGAGAAGGGCCCCCGGGACCTTCGTATGCAGAGGGCAGATAAGCCGGCACGGATGAGAGTGAGGGTCGTGTGTGGGGAACGTCAGAAGATACGCTACGGGGAGTAGAGTCGCCCGAGAGGGAAGTGATGGGGATACAGATGGTCATGGTTCACGGCTCGGCTGAGAAGCCCCAAGCACGAGGCTGATGTCCTCTGCGCTGTGGGCCAGGGTAGAGCCACTGAGGGTTTTAAGCGTGAACAAGTCGGGATCAGAATTCTCTTTTAGGAAGGGTGACCCGGTGTGGCTTATAGAAAGTAAGAAGTTGGAGCACAGGATTTCTAGGGCACTGAAACTGTTCTGTATGATGGTATGTGTGATGGTGGATACATGTCATATGTTCGTCAGCACCCATTGGACATACAACACAAAGTCAACCCCGATGTAAACTAAAGACTTACGTTGATAACAATATCGGTTCGTCAGTTACAAGTAATGCATCACACTATGTTAAGATAGTCATAGGAAAAATTGTCTATAACCGTGGGAAATGCTCTCCTTTCCAAACAATTTTCTGTAAACCTGAAACTGCTCTAAAAAAAAAAAAAAGTCTATCAATTATTTAGAAGTCTTTTTTTAAGAACATTTTTAAAACTTTTAATTTCAATATAGCTAACATACAGTGTTAAATTAATTTTAGGTGCACGATGGAGTGATTCAATAGACATGTTTTATTAGCAAAATAAGACAATAGTTTTACATTCCTAAGAAAACTCAGGTTTTCAAAAATTGCATTTTGAAAGCAATTGCTTCAAAGGGAGAATTGAGTTTCGTTCATTTTTCCTACCAGAATTTCAATGATAAAGGTCATTTTTTTTAATATAAGTAATCATAAGTACACTTAAATACTCCCAGCGTGGGGCTCAAACTCACACCCCTGAGATCAGGAGTCGTGTGCTCTTCTGGCTGAGCCAGCCAGGCACCCCAATAAAGATCATGTTTAATAGTAGGCTGTGGACTGCCATAAAAGCCACACATCAGAAAGCACTCTGGCCTTCGTGTCTGGTCTCTGCTCGAGACCGATAAGCTCTCTCAGCACATCAGCAGCCGCAGGGTGGTGCGTGCAGCTTTCCACGATGCGCTCCCTGAGGCATTGTTCTTGCCTCATCTGCTCTTAGTCAATGCCACAGACTTTTCCTCTCTCTGAGGTGCTGAATCTGATGGATCCATGTTTCCATTTCTGATTGTGTTACAATCAATAGCACATTCTACCCCCTAATCAATTGTGTTCTATGCAATTCATCTGAAAACCTGAGCAGGCGGCATGTAGTGATGGAGAACCTAATCTGCACCAGCTGCTAAGCCGGGCAAGCGGATCCTATGGGCAGGCAGATTCTGAGGCTGAGGAATCCAGGGAAATCAGCCAGGAAAAGCCCCCTAGGCATTTTGGTGAGAAATCAGGCAAGAGCTAACGAAGCCCAGACGAATCCTGGGTTCCTGTGGGCTCTCACCTGCTTCCCAAAGGGGTCCTCTTCTCACTTAGACCAACATACCCAAAGCATGGAACCCCGTAATCTCTCCAGTGGGCCACAGGCACCCGGGGGGTTCAGAGAAAAAGCAACAACGCAATAGTAGTCAAACTTCTTGAATTGGGACTGTAAGATTGTAGTTAGTGACTTCACAGAAACCCTATTTTGTTCTCTGCAACCATTCTATATTTAAACGTTGAGCATTTGGGGTCCCTGGGTGGCTCAGTCAATTGAGCATTCGACTCTTGGTTTTGGATCAGGTCATGATCTCACAGTTCGTGGGTTCGAGCCCCACATCAGGCTCGGTGCAGAGCCTGTTTGGGATTCTCTCTCTCTCTCTCTCTCTCTCAAAATAAATGAATAAACTTTTAAAAAAATGTTGAGCATTTTCAATAAGGACAGCATCCAATTATCTTAAGTAACATCCGGTTGACAAAGTTCACTGTGGTTTAGTGTATTTTTCATACCATTGGCTGGTATCAAATTTGCAATCTTTATTGTGATTGGGTTATATTTGACTCGATTTCATTTTTCAAGAGAATTAGTGGCCCAAAAGTGTTCACTGAAGCATAAAATAGTGATGGAAACAGTGTTATATATCCTACAAATCGGAAAAATCTTATGAATACCCAAGGTAACTGTCTCTCCAGAAGGATATAGAATGTCAGGATTTACCGGGTCCAGCAAATCTGCAGGTGTGCTCTTACACAAAGAAGTTAAAAATGGAAACTCAATAGGAGATATGACTCCGGATCTTGGGGTCGTGAGTTCGAGCCCCACATTGGATGTAGCGCTTACTTAAAAACTTAATAGGAGGTGCCACGATGAATATCTGAAAGCTGAATTTAACTAGATTAGAGCTTGTACTTGCCCAGGTCTTCCCCAGCAAAGTTACAAAACCTGGTCAGACGGTACCACTGAAGCTTTTGAGTTATTCGACAAAGATGGTGGGACTTTTCCAGAAGAAGTAAAAAAGTTGCTCTCTAGGACAAAATGATTAATTGCTGAACACAGAGTAAAGTCAAAAATGGCCAACCTGTTATTGAAAAGTTTTACTTATTGAAGCAAAAATAGATGCGGGGCTCAAACTCATGAACCACGAGATCATGACCTGAGCTGAAGTCAGACACTTAACCAACTGAGCCACCCAGGCACCCCCAAAGATCTTATTTTATTTTTACTTTTAACATGTATTCATTTTTTGAGACAGAGAGAGAAAGAGTGTGAGCAGGGGAGGGGAAGAGAGAGAAGGAAACACAGAATCCAAAGCAGGCTCCAGGCTCTGAGCTGTCAGCACAGAGCCCGACGTGGGGCCCGAACCCATGAACTGTGAGAAGATCTTATTTTTTTAAGAGAATTTTTTATTTCTTTTTTTAGAGTGTATTAATTAATTAATTAATTTACTTAAGTAATCTACACCCAGTGTGGGGCTTGAACTCATGACCCTGAGATCAAGAGTCACACACTCTCCCAACTGAGCCAGCTGGGCGCCCCATCAAAAGACCTTATTGTACTGCTATTAATAATATGCAATATGGCAAAAGCATTTCCAGTTGCAGACGCGAGCTGGTCTATAGCTGTTGATGTTATGTATTGTATATACACATGACGAAGAAAGCCACAGTGATGCTTTGCTCTGCGTTACTGAACATGCAGTGAAGAGCCATTGGAGAGGCGGATTGTAGGCAGAAACAGATGCCCAGGTGTCCTACCTCAGGGGCAGTGGAGGGAGCAGTGGAGGAGCGCTTCATTCCAGAAATGAAGGGCACGTCTCTGAATGCCCCCCGCCCCATACCATCTCACTCCCAGGGAGCTTCCTCTTGGTTTTCATGTCACTGGGACGGATACCGCGAACGCCACGTATGATCAAGTTGTGGCCACTGCGTGCCCACCTGCCCTGTAAAGAAACGGGGACAGAGTGAGACCACTAAGCGTCCGTGAAGATGACGGATTAAAACCTCCAAGTAATTCCATGCCTCCACATCGGAACGGAACTGCAACACTGGGACGTTTTTTAAAAAGACATGACCCAAAGATGAGATCTGGAGAGATGCTAACATCAGAAACATTTTGGAAGTGGGAAGGTAAAAGGATGAGGGGTTGCTAACGGTTTGGCAAGCTAAGAACTGGACGGCCCTATTATGCTTCAGAATTCTCAGAATGCGACTGCAGGTGACACCGGCTTTCCTGGAACTAAGGGCAACGGGGAAGGTGGGCCAAGAGGACGGTTTCTGAGAAGGTGGACCCTCAGATGCCTTCCCCCACTTCATGTCTCTGCCCGTAATCTAAAGAACTTCTCTCTGGAGAGGCTAATCCAGGGGCTGCAGACTTGGGAGGGGCCAGGCCCACCAGGGGGTGCAAGCATCACACTGTAAAACAAGGAACAGACACCCAAACAAAACAAGGGATTATGTGAACATATGTGCAGTAAGTGCCTGATACAAGGGCCCCCAGCCCTCCCCCTCCCCCCCACCCTACGGCTCTGATTTATCCTGTCACAGTGAGATACTTTAACACCCTCCAGATCAGGGAGGGTGGACTCTTACTGGGAGGCCCAGGAAAGGCCTAAAGATGATCGCATTAGGGGATCCTCCCCCAAATGGTCTACCCAAAGCCTACAAGCCCCATCGGTGAGAGTAGAGTTTCCTGCCAGCTTTTTAGCACCCCATTCGATCTCACAGTTTGTGAGATGGAGCCCCACGTCGGGCTCTGAGCTGACGGCACGGAGCCTCCTTGGGATTCTCTCTCTCCCTCCCTCTACCCCTCCCCCACCCTCAAAATAAATAGACTTTAAAAAAAAAGAAATGGTTGTGTTGGTAAATTTTCTGTTATGTGTATTTTACTGCAATGAAAACTTTAGGTGTGCAGGATGGTTTAGTGTTGGTCTGGCTGTATTTCATGGACATGAGACCCGCAAAAAGCTCCCATGCTGGTCCGCCATCTTGGCTCCTCCCCGTGCAATTAAAATTTTAAAAAGAGGGAAGCAAGTTGAAGGAGAGATCTGTAGAGAGACATATATAGGTAAGAAAACGAGGCGGAGGAGAGAAAAAAAGAAAAGCGAAAAAGGAAGAGAATGCTAAACACTAAATTTAGGAGGGTGGTTCTCCCCGGGTGTGGTAAGGGAAGGGTGGCAGTGAGCGGGGACAGAGTGCTGTTCCTGACATTCTGTCTCTTAGTCCGTGTTTTGGGCACACGGAACTCTATGATTATTCATTCCCATTTGAATGCTGACGTGCTTCTCTATTGCCTTTTCTATTATTTACTCTCTAGTAAAGAAACTGAGCTCTTTTCGCCTATTTAGGCATTGAGTTTTATTATATATATCTGCTGCTGTATTTGGTACCTGCTTGTGATCATTGCTAAACTGGTGTTCTTTTATAGATCGACGTGGTCAAAAAAGAGCAGAATGTGAGTCACTTGTGTGATTTTAAGTTCTCCACTAGCCACATTCAAAAAAGTAAAAGAAACGGGCAAAAATAATGTTAACCGTTTCATTTAACCCAGTGTGTCTGAAATAGTGTATTTTCAGCAGATAACCAGCATGCAAATCCTTAGTGACATATCTTGATTCTTTTTTCTTACTACCACACGTCTCCGTTTGGACTAGTCACAAATCAAGGGCTCAGTGGCCACGCTTAGCCAGTGGCCACCATACTGGATAGCGCAGACTGAGAGAAACACTGCAAACATCGATTCAACACAGCCTGTGCTACCATATTGCATATGATTAAGGTGAATGAACAACAGGCGTTCAACAACGTCGTTGCCCTGAACAAAATCAGACCGAGCAACACCAACAGCCATGTCCGGTTTCATGCGAGTACAGGCCATGAAGATAGTGTTGTTGATGGCCACTGGGCCAACATCAACCGTGAGACCCCCGCTGGTTGTAAAACATATCCCAGTTTTCAGAGATTTTAAAGTGTGAAGTTGCTACGAGACAGTAGTTACAATGCAGGACGTGTGGTGGGAGGACTGATTATTATTTTTTTTAATTTATTTTAATGTTTCCTTTTGAGACAGAGACAGAGCATGAACGGGGGAGGGGCAGAGAGAGAGAGAGACACAGAATCGGAAGCCAGGCTCCAGGCTCCGAGCTGTCAGCACAGAGCCCGACGCGGGGCTCGAACTCACAGACTGTGAGATCATGACTGGAGCTGAAGTCGGATGCCCAACCGACTGGGCCACCCAGGGGCCCCGAGGACTGATTATTATTACAAAGCCTAAGGATGATGTAGGGAAATGGGGCTGGGCGCATCCAAGAGAGCAAACCTGGAGCTGAATGGTAGATTCGGGGGAAGAGCTTGCGGAAGGTGGTTTTTATAACCTTGTCAGGCTGCTGGAGCATGGTGTGGGGTCTAAGGGGTTGAGGGTTAGTGAGCCCAGACAGCGGGAAAGCACATCCCCATGAGGAGGCCTGAGCGGGCACTCTCATGGGGACGCAGAACACCTAATGGCTCCCACCACCCTGATCTCACCTGCACACATTTTCCCCTGTGAGGTACGTGTGTTGGAGAGCGAGTGTTTGCAAAGCCAAACCTTCCCTCTGTACGACGCCTCCATGGCTCCCCTCTCAAGCGTCTTCTTTGCTGTTTGGTTGTAGTAGTAAGTTTATACTTTAAAACTAACTCCTTTATTGTCATCCTATTGGATTCAGGAGGGAGAGAGAAAAGTCTCCAGGACCAGTTTTGTATATCAAAAAATATTCTTTTTTTAATTAAAAAAATGTTTTTTAATGTTTATTTATTTTTGAGAGATAGAGCATCAGCAGGGGAGGGGCACAGAGAGAGGGAGACACAGAACCTGAAGCAGGTTCCAGGCTCTGAGCTGTCAGCACAGAGCGCGAGGTGGGGCTCGAACTCACAAACCGCGGGATTGTGACCCAAGCTGAAGTCAGAAGCTTAACCGACTGAGCCACCAGGCACTCCCCAAAAATATTCTTGAGAGTAAGAACTGTTTCAAATATTGTTCCCAGTATCCTCAGGGGGGCCTATCCCGTGACTGAGCACATAAGTAACTCTGTAGACACAAGAAGACATAAAGTTATCTTTCTTTCCCATATGTAACCCTTTCTCCTCAAAACAGGAAGTCGGCCATGTCCTAACGGAATTGTTTTGACATTACAAAAGAAATACATGCTTGCTGTATAAAAATCTCCAACAAGATGTACACTAGTAATCAATAGGAGGGAGCAAATCTCCCCTTCCATCCCCTTCCTGTTACCTCTCTTCTGTTGAGATTGGTACGTGTCCTTCCAGATGATTCTCTGTGAGTTGACAACTGTGTTCATATATCTACTTCATATGCAAAACTATTTCTCTGATACACGAAATACATATGTGGCTTTATTTTTGTACGTGTGGAATCAGTGTACAATGACCATTAACATTTGTGGAGCATATTCTAGTGACATGTTTCTCCACACAGCAGCCAGAGTGCTTCTTTAAAAATGTAAGTCAGGGGACGCCTGGGTGGCTTGGTCGGTTAAGCGTCCGACTTCGGCTCAGGTCATGATCTCGCGGTCCGTGAGTTCGAGCCCCGCGTCGGGCTCTGTGCTGACAGCTCAGAGCCTGGAGCCTGTTTCAGATTCTGTGTCTCCCTCTCTCTCTGCCCCTCCCCTGTTCATGCTCTGTCTCTCTCTGTCTCAAAAATAAATAAACGTTAAAAAAAAAAATTTTTTTTAATGTAAGTCAGAGCCTGTCACAGGGCCTGCAGTGGCTCCCCAGTTCCCTCTGAGGAAAGCCAAAGTCCCATGTCTGCCTGCAAGGCCCCAGGGCATCAGGGCCCTCCTCCCTCCTCTCTGCCCTCTTTCCCTCACTTCCTCTGTTCCAGTCCTCTTGAAACCTGTTCTGTCTCCAGTCATCCAAGAATCCGGCCCTTGCCCTGACTGGTCTCTGTCTGGAATCCCCCCATTTATTATCAGGGCTCGCACTTCCTATGCATCCTTGCTCAGATGTCACCTTCCCAATGAATTCTATCCTCACCACTGTATTTAAAGTTACAGTTGGCCCCCCAGCACTCCTAATCCACCTTGTCCCTGTTATATTTTACTTCCTTTATAGTACTCTGACTTCAAACTTATTAATTCATTTATTTTTTTCAAATTTTTATTTAAATTCTAGTTAGTTAACATACACTGCAATATGGGCTTCAGGAGTAGAATTCAGTGATTCATCACTTACATACAACACCCAGTGTTGATCATAACGAGTCCCCTCCTTAATACCCATCACCCGTCTAGCCCATCTCCCCCCACCGCCCTCTGTCAACAAATCAGTTTATTCTGTCTCTAAGAGTCTCTTAGGGTTTGTTTCCCTCTCTCTTTTTCCCCTTTCCATACGTCAACTGTTTTGTTTCTTAAATCCCACATATGAATGAAATTTTATGGTATTTGTCCTTCTCTGACTTATTTCACTTAGCATAACACACTCTAGCTCAATCCATGTCATTGCAAATGTTAAGATTTCATTCTTTTTGATGGATGAGTAATATTCCATGATATGTATGTGTGTATATATATATATATATATATATATATAAAATATAATGGAATATATATGGTGTATGTATATATGGTGTGTATATATATATATGGTGTATATGGTGTGTGTGTGTGTGTATATATATATATATATATATATATGGTATATATATATGGTGTATATACCATTTCTTTATCCATTCATGAGTCGATGGACATTTGGGGTGTCTCCACAGTTTGGCTATCGTTGATAGCGCTGCTATAAAGATCAGAGTGCATGTGCCCTTTCGAATCTGTATTTTTGTATCCTCTGGATAAATACTTGGTAGTGAAATTGCTGAATCATGGGGTAGTTCTATTTTTAACTTTTTGAGGAACCTCCATACTGTTCTCCACAGTGGCTGCCCCCGTTTGCATTCCCACCAACAGTGCAAGAGGGTTCCTCTTTCTCGGCATCCTTACCAACATCTGTTGTGGCCTGAGTTCATTTTAGCCACTCCGACAGGTGTGAGGTGGTGTCTTATTGTGGTTTTGATTTGTATTTCCCTGATGATAAGTGATATTGAGCGTCTTTTCATGTGTCTGTTAGCCATCTGGATGTCTTCTTTGGAAAAGTGTCTATTCATGTCTTCTGCCCATTTCTTCATTGGGTTATTTTTTGGGTGTTGAGTATTAACTCATTTATTATGTGTATGATTTTCTGTGTGCCTCCCCTCGCTGGCATGTAAACTTCACAGGAGCAGAAATGTTTGTTCTGCTTGTCAGTGTATCCCAAGGGCCTAAGCTGTGCCTGGTTAATAACAGGTGTTCAATGAATTATTTGTAAATATTTTGGAAATTTTTCCTTTACACTTCATTTGCCTTTGTATTCCTAAGGCTTAGCCCAGTACCTGACACATTATAAACACTAACTGTTGTTGGATCAATGTTGTCTTACAGCCAAAAATTCAGTCAAGAAGGAAGAAAGGAAAGAGAGAGAGAAATAGAGAGAAAGAAAAATAGGAAATAGTAGACACAAACTTCCAGTGAGCGCCATCTGGTGGCACAACAGAACCATCAGACTTCCTGGGCGGGAAAGAACAGATTTAGTTGTGTGAATAAGATAAACTAATACCTTAATTAATTAATTTTTTTAAGATTCTGTTTTATTATTTTAAAGATTTTATTTTTGGGGCTCCTGGATGGCTCAGTCGGTTGGGCCACCGACTCTTGATTTTGGCTCAGGTCATGATCTCACAGTTCGTGGGTTCAAGCCCTTCATTGGGCTCTGTGCTGACAGTACAGAGCCTCCTTGGAATTCTCTCTCTCCCTCTTTCTCTCTGCCTCAAACCCACTCACTCTTGCTCTCTCTCTCTCCAAAATAAGTAAATAAAAATTAGAAAAACTCAGACTTCTTTTTTTTCCTGAAACTCAGTTACTTTACCAGAACATGTCTTAGTGCTAGCCATTCTGATATTTTAACATGTGGATTCAAATTTTCAATTCCAGGAAAATCTTCTTTTTTTTTTTTTTTTTTTTTGAGTTTATTTATTTTAGGAAAATCTTCCTGAATTAAAAAAAAAATTTTTTTTTACATTTATTCATTTTTGAGAGTGAGAGAGACAGCGTGAGCAGGGGCGGGGCAGAGAGTGAGGGAGACACAGAACATGAAGCAGGCTCCAGGCTCCGAGCTGTCAGCACAGAGGCTCACACTGGGCTCGAACTCACGGACTGTGAGCTCATGACCTGAGCTGAAGTCGGACACTTAACCGAATGAGCCACCCACGCCCCCCATGATTATTTTTCTATTCCATGATGTGGGGCTTTTCCCTTTGAGGTATCCAATTAAATATTTTGTATCTCCATCGTCTACCTTTCAGATCTATCACTTTCTCTCCAAGTCATTTTTAATAGTTTTACTGAGAAACAGTTCACATACCATTAAATTCTTCCCAAGTGCACAGTTCAATAATTTTAAGTATATTCAGAGAGTTGTGCAACCATCACACAATTAGTTTCAGAGCACTTTTATCACCCCCAAAAGAAACCCTGTATTGACTAGCAGTCACTCCCCATTCTGGCATGCCCCCCCGGCTTAGGCTACTTTCTACTAATCTACTTCCCGTCTGCATGAATTGCCTATTTTGTTCATTTCATATGAATGCACTCATCCAATATGTGGCCTTTGCGTAATTTTTTCAGGGGTTATCATGTTGTAGCAGGTATCAGAACTTCATTCCTGGTTATAGCTGAATAGTATTCTATTGCATGGAAATACCACATTTTGTTTATCCATTTATTACATGATGGGCTTTTGGACTATTATGAGTAATGCCACTGTGAATGCTCCTATATAAGTTTTTGTGTGGACTGTGTTTTTATTTCTCTTGGATACATACCTAGGAGTAAAACTCCTGGATCACATGGCTGCTCTGTGTTTAACATTTTGAGGAATAGCCAAACTGATTTTCAAAATGACTGCACCATATTTTATTTCCACCAACAACGTATGATGGTTCTAATTTCTCTGAATCCTTGTCAACACTAGCTATTATCTGTTTTTATTACAGACATCCTAGGGAATGAAAGATATCTTATTGTGGTTTAAATTTGCATTTTCCTGATATTTCATGATGTTGTGTACCTCATGTGTTTATCAGTCATGTGTTTATAGCCACGCAGCCACCCCTCTTGCCTGTTTTTATTTTTTTTTAAGTTTTTTAATATATTTTGAGAGAGAGTGCAAGTGGGGAAGGGACAGAGAGAGGAGAGAGACAGAGAGACAGAGAGAGAGAGAGAGAGAGAGAGAGAATCTCAAACAGGCTCTGCGCTGGCAGCACAGAGCCCGATGCGGGCCTTGAACCCACAAACTGTGAGATCATTACCTGAGCCGAAACCAAGAGTCAAATGCTCAACGGACTGAGCCACCCAGGTGACCCCTTGCCCATTTTTAAATCAAGTTACCGTATTTGTCTTTGTATTGTTGTGTTGTAAGTGTTCTTGTGTTCCTGGACACAAGTCACTTGTCAGATATATGATTTACAATTTTTTTCTCCCATTCTGTGAGTTGTGTTTCCCCTTCCTTTAGGGTGTCTTTGGAAACACAGAATATTTATTTATTTATTTATTTACACAGAAGTTTTAACTGATGAAGTTCCAATTTATCTACTTTATTATTCTTGTGCTTAAGCTTTTGGTGTTGTATCGAAGAAACCATTGCCTAACCTAAGATCATGAAAATTTACTCTTATGTTCTTACAGGGGTTTTATAGTTTTACCCCCTACGTTCAGGTCTGTGATCCATTTTATGTTAATTTCATTGTATGGATTGAGGTAAGAGTCCTCTACCTCTATGGATTGAGGTAAGAACTTCATTCTTCTGCCTTGAGATATCCAATTGTCTCTCTACCATTTATTGAAAAGACTATTCTTGGGGCCCCCAGGTGCCTTAGCAGGTAAGCGTCTGACTCATGATTTCAGCTCAAGCCATGATCTCACAGTTCATGAGATCCAGCCCCTCATCTGGCTCCTTGCTGACAGCATGGAACCTGCTTACAATTCTCTCTTTCCCTCTCCCGCTGCCTCTCCCCCATTCATGCTTGCTCTCTCTCTCTCTCTCTCAAAAAACAAAACAAAAAAAAAAAAAAAAAAAAAAAAAAGAAGAAGACTACTCTTCTTCCACTGAATTGTCTTGCCCACCTTATAAAAATCAATTGATTATACTAGTCTTCCAAAAAGAATTTTTAACTTCTTTTTTCCTATTTACATTTTACTTTTGTTTGCCACAATAGCTACTCAACATTGCACTTCTTTGAATTTCATCTTTAACTCTATTATCTATAAATTTTTATTTAGATTTATATAAAAGAGAAGGAATGCTGGATTGACATCCTGGCTGATTAAATGAGAAGTCAGAGTAAGCACAGACTCAAGCAAGGATGCACAGAAGCACAGGAGATTGTTTCAGAAAAAAAATGAATTGGGCCAGCTGGCTGAAATGGAGAAGACGTTATAGCCTTGCGGTGGCATAGAAATATGATTTTTAGATCATGGGAAAGTGTTAGAAGCAGATTGTGGTTAGTTTTGTAAGTCTGATCAGGAAGATATAAATCTTATCCTAAAAGTGAGTAGTAAAGAACCAAATTAGAAAAAAAGGACTAATGAATGGTTGGATAAAGAGGTGACTTAGGATAGATTACAAAAATAACAACAATAACATAAAGGCTAAGAAATGAACTAGAATAGTTCAATTTGAAGTCAATCAGTCTTCTTAAAGTTTATTTTTAGAGAGAGAGAGAGAGAGAGAGACAGCATGGTCAGGGGAGGGGCAGAGAGAGAGGGAGAGAGAGCATCCCAAGCAGGGTCCGTGCCATCAGCACAGAGTCTGATGTGGCGCTCGAACCCATGAACCATGAAATCATGACCTGAGCTGAAATCACAAGTCAGATGCTTAACCAACTGAGCCAGCCACACACCCCAGAAGTTAATCAGGCTTCTTATTAGAGTCATGGCAATGAATTTGGAAAGAATAGGTAAGATAGTTTTTAAGAATCAGTTTCAAAACAAAGGGGTAGTTAAGAGTTGAGATGGATAAAAACGAGGACTGTAAAAACAACATTAGAATTGATTAAGAAGTCAGTATTGCCTTCAAGAATGCAATTTTGGAGGTGCCCGTGGGGCTCAGTCGGTTAAGCATCCAACTTCAGCTCAGGTCATGGTCTCACAGTCTGTGAGTTCGAGCCCCGTGTCGGGCTCTGTGCTGACAGCTCAGAGCCTGAAGCCTGCTTCAGTATCTGTGTCTCCCTCTCTCTCTGCCCCTCCCCTGCTCATGCTCTGTTTCTCTGTCTCAAAAATAAATAAAAACATTAAAAAAATTAAAAATAAAATAAAATAAAATAAAATAAAAGGGCTACTCTAAGGTTTAGTCAATGGGGAATAGCCCAAAGTGAGAAGTATGTTAGTGAAGTCAGAATCAGAATGGATAAAAGCATCTTTGAGGGGCACCTGGGTGGCTCAGTCGGTTGGGCATCCAACTTCGGCTCAGGTCATGATCTCACTGTTTGTGGGTTCGAGCCCCGTGTGGGGCTCTGTGCTGACAGCTGGAGCCTGGAGTCTGTTTTGGATTCTGTGTCTCCCTCTCTCTGCCCCTCCCCCACTCACACTCTGTCTCTCTCTCCTTCAAAAAATAAATAAACGTTAAAAAAATTAAAAATAAATAAATTTTTAAAAAGCATCTTTGAGCTAATGATCTGTTAATAGCATTCAACATGAGGGAGGTGTCCTCAATAGTAATTCTGCAAAGAGACACAGCAAGAAGCTAACCTTTCTTGTGTCCCATTCCCTATTGCCAATCTCACGGTAATGAAATGAGTACAGATTTCTCAGATATTGCTTTGAATATATGTATGAAGGGTTGCAAGAGGGGCCACTGATGTCAGAAATCATTTGTCTGCATCAGCAATTCGGACTAAAGTTCAGCGTGTGCGTGTAGTTGGGGCTCGAGCCAAGCCTTCTTTAAGGGGAGAAGGGAGAAAAACGTAGTGTCCACCAGTCATGGGAAAAGGCAGTCCTCTCCTGCTGGGTGGCACCACCAGAAGACAGGTGGCTGCCTGGGAGACGCCGAGAGGTTTTAGATGAAGGAAGCTAGAGAAATATTTTCCTTTGCGAGAACTAACAAAAGTACAATCAAGTCTTATTTTAACTGGTGGTGATAGACATGTTTATGAAGCCACCATGCAAATGTAGGAAAGGGGGTCATCATGCTGCATTATATTGTCTTTTTTTGGTCATAGATATTGACATAGTGTACTCACTAGTGACTGTAATATATTTGGATATATGTATTTGCATCTCTTTCTATTTATTCTGGATTTTTCTTTCTTTTGCTTTTTTTAATGTTTACTTTTGAGAGAGAGAGAGAGTGTGCATAAGCAGGGGAGGGGCGGGGGGGGGGGAACAGAGGATCTGAAGCAGGCTCTGTGCTGACAGCTGCAAGCCTGATATGGGGCTCGACCTCATGAACCACGAGATCATGATCTGAGCAGAAGTCGATGCTCAACCAACTGAACCACCAGGTGCCCCCATTCTGGGTTTTCCTGTTTTGCCGGGAACAGAGGAAGAACCTAATTGTTGTTGCTTCATCCCAAACACTTTTGGTTCTTCTCTGATTCTCCTCCCAGTTACTGCAGCTACTAGTCAGGATACAGTGGTTCCCAGGAAGGTATTTTCCCTCCTATATTCCCTGATCTCCAACAGAGGTTTCACTGGAATAAATTAAATCAAGAATGTGAAGATTGTGGGGTTTATCTAGTATTTATTGCTGTGTAACAATCTGCTCAAACCTTAGTGTCTTGAAATGTCTATAATTCATTTTTAAATTTTTTTAAGTGTTTTTACTTATTTTTGAGACAGAGACACAGCATGAGCAGGGGAGGGGCAGAGAGAGAGAGAGGGAGACACAGATTCTGAAGCAGGCTCCATGCTCTGAGCTGTCAGCACAGAGCCCGATGCGGGGCTCGAACTCACAGACTGTGAGATCATGACCTGAGCTGAAGTCGGATGCTTAACCAACTGTGCCACCCAGGAGTCCCTATAATTCATTTTAAAAAAAATTTTTAATGTTTATTTATTTTGAGAGAGAGAGAGAGCACAAGTAAGGGAGGGACAGAGAGAGAGAGGGAGAGAGAGAATCCCAAGTAGGCTCTGTGCTGTCAGCACAGAGCCTGACATGGGGCTTGAACTCAAGAACCGTGAGATCATGACCTGAGAAGAAACCAAGACTCAGGTGTTCACCGACTGAGCCACCCAGGTGGCCCTGTAATTCATTATTTGCCATAATTTTGGAGTTGGCCAGCTCAGCTGAGTGGCTGTTGTTCTTCATTTGGGATCATTTGGAGTCACTCATGCAGCTGTAGCCATCTGGAGGCTCGAATGGGGCTGGGTGATTCCGGATGGTCTCACTTACATGTCTAGTGGTTGGTTTTTACATGGTGGCTCGGAATTCCAAGAGTGTGAAGCAGAGCTCCAAAGCTCAAGGCCTAGGCTCTGGCATTCACACAAGGCCACTTACACCACATGCCATCGGTCAAAGACAAGCCCTCATGGTGTTGGTCAAACCCAAGCGTAAGGCCAGCCCACGGTCAAATGTGGGAGCAGGCTAGACTGCCACTTCCTGATGAGACCAACTGTAAAGATTCTGTGCTGTTTCTTTCTTTCTTTTTTTTAAGAATTTATTTTTGAGCGACCTCTATACTCACCATGGGGCCCAAACTCAACCCTGAGATCAAGAGTCACACACTCTACTGACTGAGTCAGCTGGGCACCCATCTGTGGCCATTTAATCCCTCACAAAGGGATTAAATGCAAGTCCATCTGTAAAATGCATACTGGCATATCTGGCTCAAAGCAAATTATTTCAAAATGTTCATTGTTATTGTTATTTTATTTTTTTTTATTTTTTTTTCTTTAACGTTTATTTATTTTTGAGACAGAGAGAGACAGAGCATGAATGGGGGAGGGTCAGAGAGAGGGAGACACAGAATCTGAAACAGGCTCCGGGTTCTGAGCTGTCAGCACAGAGCCCGACGCGGGGCTCGAACTCACGGACCGCGAGATCATGACCTGAGCCCAAGTCGGCCGCTTAACCGACTGAGCCACCCAGGCGCCCCAAGTTATTGTTATTTTATTATCATTATTATCATCATTGGCCTTTTCCTCTTGAATAAAAAGTACTTTTCCTGAGTAACGAATAAGTGAGTTTTTCTTTGGATAAACTGAAAGTTGTTCAAATATGTCAGACAAAAATCTTAAACCACTCATATAGGATTCTTTGAGTTAGTATGAAATGCCTGAGGATATATGTCATGTAAGAATTTGAGGTGTTTCAGAGAAAACATTTGATGGGCATGTGAGTAATTCGATAGTCCTAAAGGAAGAAGAAAACTTAAAATGGTATAAAATTTAAAAAGTAACCATAAGAGACTCTCAAATACAGAGGACAAACTTAGGGTTGCTGGAGGGGAAGTGGGGGGGGGGATGGGCTGATTGGGTGACGGGCATTAAAGAGGCCACTGTTAGGAATGGGCGTTGGGTGTCATCCTACGTAAGAGATGAATCACTGTGTTCTACTCCTGAAACCAAGACTACACTGCATGTGAACTAACTTGCTTGAAAAAAAACCAAAAGGGCCCCGCTTATGAAGTTTTAGAGACTGTAAAGGTGTTACCCCCGCCAATATACTTTGCTGGATGTTTCATCTTTCACTTTGTCTTCTCTTCTATTGCTTTGTCAGGAAGTCGGGAATAAAATCCCAGCACAATGCTCCTCACCGGGGCCACCGATCCAACTGAAGATGAGATGGCAGACAAGCCTCCCAGGTGTTCAGTACGTGCTTACAATTCTGTAATAATCTACACGGGAAACCTTACATTCAAACATTGTGGGGGGAAAATGTGGAGACACTGAATACCGGTGACATGCCTGGGGGCCACAGGGAATACAGACATTCCTCTTCACTCACTTACGCTCTTTTGTCCCAGTGAAAGGCAACACTTCCGTAGGCAGGCCGGTGTGAGAGCTAAGCTGTCTTCGTGATAATGGCAACCAACTGAAAATGCCATTCACCCACCTTAGCCCGCTCTGTATTTGTTGCTGTTGCACAAAAGTGCCTAGGACCGAAGGGGAGCCCTGCATTGGGCTGACTGATCCAAATTTGGGCTCTCACTTTGGCCTTTTTGGCCTTCCAGCTGAGTGGCCTGAGAAGCTTCTTAGGGATAATGGAATGAAGAGGCAAGATGCTCTGGAAAATGATATTTTATTCCTCCAATACGGGATTTTAAATAAGAAAGGTACTCTGAGGAAATATTTTTGTCTTTGCCAACAACTACTGCCAAACACCCCACAGATGTAACTATTTGCTTTGGTAAAATATCTCTGTGAATTAGGACTTTTATAGTTTCCTTTGCACTGCATTCCAGAACATTCTGAGCCCTTTGGACACCAGGATGAAGCTTTGATATCCATACTATCTGGCTCTCTTTCTTCCTCAAGAGAAATGTAGCCTTCCTCAAAACAAAGGCTGCAACCCCCCACAGCTCTTTCTCTCCATTGCAGCTCACTGACTTTCACAGTGGAAAAACCTTATAGAGTTTAGAGTCTAAGTTTGATGGGCTCCTTTCATAATGGAGGGTTTCAGTGACATGTTCCTAATAATATGTCTTTCTGGAGGGCGCCTGGGTGGCTCAGTCAGTTAAGCGCCCAACTTCAGCTCAGGTCATGATCTCACAGTTCATGGGTTCGAGCCCCTCATCGGGCTCTGTGCTGACAGCTCAGAGCCTGGAACCTGCTTCAGATTCCATGTTTCCCTCTCTCTCTGCTCCTCTCCTGCTCACACACTCTCTCTCTCTCAAAAATAAAATAAACATTAAAAAAATTTTTTTTTTAAATATGTCTTTCTGGGAATGACTGAGAGATTTGACCCTTTGGTCTCGGTTCCACATTGCCATTCATTATTAACTCGGGTCAGTGAGGCAGACATATCTTCCCTAAGATAGATGCTCCTGTTTTGTGTTATTTTTGTTTATTTCTTTATTTTGAGAGGTGGGAAGGGCAGAGAGAGGAGAGAGAGAGAAACCCAAGCAGGTTCCGCTCCACACTGTCAGCGCAGAGCCCAACTCGGGGCTTGATCTCACGAACCGTGAGGTGATGACTTGAGCCGAAACCAAGAGCCACCCAGGCGCTCCAATGCTTCTGTTTCCATGGTTGTTTGTTATCCTCTTTATTCTAGGGTTTATGGGTCCACCAGACAATTACATTTTCACCAATCTCATGACTTCCCACTCTTTGTCCTACAGCTGCCAGAATTTTATGCATTTCTTGAGAATTTTAATAAGGAGAGCAAGAAATCGAGTCTCCGAAAAACTCACGGTATTTCACCTAGTGAGGCACAGGAAATGCTTAGTCAAAACCTCAATGCCATGTCATTCACCAGTGGAGCTGATGTGAGGGATGAAGACCCCCGGCCCATTTTCACGTGCAAGGTGGTTAGAAAAGAAAAGGAGCAACCAGAATCGATGACCGAACTGCTGTACCGAAGCTTGTTGACCAGCTCAACCTCTCCGGGGAAGGGACTCTCCAGATCCCAACAGAGGCTCTTGCGGCGTGGGATTCCTCCCCCTGCACACACTTTTCCTCACGAGATTCTCATCGATCACTCCAGCTCCTCGTCACTGTTCCCCACGCAGAAGACTCAGAGAATTAACATATTACACGGGCTGGGCATTTCCAGGATCATGCCGGAAAATTTCACCTTTGAGCACAAAATTGCTAAGTACTTCTTAGTTGATCCAGGTAATCTACACGGATGAGGATGTGTGAGACGAAATTCGTGGAAATCTGACTGCAGTTTTGACTTAGGTTGCTGGAGCCAAAATAGTCAAATAGTGACCCCCGGGAACCTGGCAGTCACGGTGCCCACGACTGATGTGCTTGCCGCCTACAGCGCCAACGCGAGGTAGAGAACAGAGACTCGAACGTTCCAGGGTCAAATCTCAGGTCCAGTCTCAAAAAGGAGTATAGATGCAGTCCTTGCACTCACCTTTACAACACGAGCAGGTTAAGCTTGGCCTCTAAGGCACTCATAACTATTCTTTCTTGTTACGTGAATTTAGCCAATTATTTACTGGAAGATGGCTTCTTTTTCTCAAGCATCTTGGCTTTAATGCAACTGAGAGCTTTTTTAGATACTTTTTCATGAACCTTTACCTCTTCTTTATTGTTACATTAACAAGAGGAAACTCCTCCCTTCATTTCTGATTCTTTAATAGGGAGGTGTTCATAAAAGACCAAAGATTATTCAGAGAAAGTTGGAAATGTATGGTGGCGAGTTTTAATGAGAAGGGAGTGTCTTATAAGGTCTCCATTTTCCTTAATTTGAGGGAGGTAATAATTTGTGAGTCTGTGTAGCTGTAAAAAAACGATAGATTAAATCAACGATATAAAATATTTGAACCTTTCTGAAGTAGGTTCTCGACTCAAGAGAAACCATCTGCACCGCAAATATTTTGACAACACCACTTTTATATTAAAAGTCGTGGGAGAGACAGAGGAGCAAACTTAAAGGCACAGATTGATTAATTTGCTCATATCTGGTCCAAGATACTGCAACAGTCTTTGCCGTAACTCCCCACACTGATGTCCTGACAGAGTCTAATGCAGGTTTCAGATTCCTTCGGTAGAGTCACACTTTGTGTGTTCTGGAGCCCAGGCAGAAGTAGAAATAGGGGCAATTATAGGAATGGCCTAGATAATCCACAGAAGTGCATAAGGTCAAGCCTTGGACCAGAGAGGAAAAGTCATGGAAAGTATTGGTAATCAGTAGATACTGCCAGAGCTTATTGAAAAGTACTGAAGGCTTTGGATGCTTCGTAGGATGTTTGTGGTTTTGCCACACCCACAGGAGACAAATTGTCCTCCCTTCCCTGGCTACCTAACTTCTCCAGGTCTCTCGTGTGACCTTCCAGACTCTGTGTTAGAGTTTCTTCTCTGTCTTCATGACCTGATTTCCTCAGATCCTTAGGTAGGATTTCAGGCACACATCCTGTCTGTTCAAGGAACATGCATGAAGCCAGGTAGGCATCCATATGAAGAATACCCAGTGATTTCTTAGGTTTAATTGGTATTGTAACAATTCATCTTTTACAATCCTATATTCCCCAGCATTACTATTATTTTATCAGCCAGCCAGTTTCTAAAGTAGGAGAACTTTAGGTTCTTTCATACCAAAGAATGTTATAGAACATATCTTTACTAGCATCAAGCACTGGGGGAGGAAAAGAGAGTGAGTGCTGCCATTTTCTTCTTCTATCACATCAGTTACTCTTGCTCAGGCTAAATCATGTGGGACCATGTAGGTTAAGAATGTGTTTGACAGAGAAAGCAAATGAAGATTATTTTCTTGTACACATAGAAGTCTGGAGGCAGGCAGACAGTGTTGGGACAATGCTTTTTTATATTGTCAAGGACCCAGGCTCCACCACCTTTTCGTGTGTGGCTTTTGTCTTCATGGACAAAAGAGGTCTCCTTCACCTCCAGGTACTATGGCCACATTCCAGGCAGGAAAAGGGGCTAAGGCAAAGGACCATATTGGCTACTTCTGTCCTCTTTTAATAGAGAAGCAAAACTTCCTCAAACACTCCTCCTCCGATGACTTCTCCCTACATCTCATTGGTCAGAATTGCATCCAATAACCACCCCTTACTGCTGGGTGGTGACTAGAGATCTTAGCTTTTCACCCTCTATAGTCAGAGGGTGACCCTCTTCTATAGAAGAGGACCGCAATGGGTATGGAATGAACCAACCTATAGTATCTACCACGGATCACAACATAAAGCTCTGTGGTAATCAAAATAATCAACTCTGTGGCTTTCTCTTGTCAGATATCCCTTTCCTTCCTTCTATAACCAGATCTTCCGATACCAGGCCTGCCAAGATCTTGTTAAACTCCCTGACAGTTGGTAACTGCCCTTAGGGAAGGACTGTTGACCCCCAGTGTTCACCACCAATAGCCTGCTCCAGTATCTATTCCGCTAGGGAAGGTATTAACTCAATAGTAAGAGAGAAATAGATCAGACTTCCTGCTTGTTTGCTGTACCATTATTCTCCTTGTATTACATTTACCATCTTGGCTCTTTGGCCTCTGGCTTTACACTCAAATCTCTGCCTTGGGACTTGCTTTTTTTTTTTTCTCTCTTGAGGGGTGGTGGTGGTTTACAATTTAGTCATTAAAAGATCTGTTCTTGGGGCACCTGGGTGGCTCAGTCAGTTAAGTGTCAGACTCTTGATTTCAGCTTAGGTCATGATCTCACGGTTCATGAGTTCAAACCCCACATCGGGCTCTGCGCTGACAGCACAGAGCCTGCTTAGGATTCTCTCTCCCTCGCTCTCTGTCCCTTCTCTCTCATGTTCTCTGTCTCTCCCTCAAAAATAAAATAAACATTTAAAAGATCCCTTCTTGAAGGGATTGTAACCACTAGTGATACCCCAAATTAGTAGGTCCTGAAAAAGTAGGGGAAACAGCCAAATTCTAGCTAAGCCACTGCCATTTTATACCCAGGGCGTAAGCCAACATCTTGGAAGAAATGACACTAGCAATCTATGTACTTCTAACCAATCCTTGTCCCTGTATTAAGCCCTCATTAGGATCCTCCCTGTTGACCTCAGTGCTCTGTAGGGTCTCTCCATTTGTACATTATAATATCCAAGCACCAAATGAGAGCCCATCCACCTGCTATGGCCCTGCAGCATCCACTCCGGCCCAGTTAGCCAGACCCACCCAATTTCCTATTTGGAGGAAAGCTCTAGATCAGATGAACACTTTAGGTGACCTTTTAGTTTATAAAGCTCTAGAAACAGCTTTCCACCAGAAGGGAGAAGGAGACTCCAGTTCATCTAAGTTTCATTCTGTCCATGAAGCATCTCTGGATAACTGAAGGTTAAGTCACTCCATCATGTAATTCTTTGAAAATGTGATTCTTTGCAGAAAAACAATTCATGGATCTAAGGGATCTGGAGTGGCGGTATTACAAGGGGATCGTGAAGTGCAAGCACGGTACTTCAGATTCATTCATAAATATAAGATACAGCAGTGAGAAGAGATTTGTGGAGAGCCAGCAGATGCCTGGTGTTATTTCCCCCCCTCTAGTTTATAGGTCTTTAGTCATTTATCCTCAGGTTGATTATCCAGAAAGTACAACTTCCTCTTAAATAAAACATGGAGCTTATTAAAATATCTTGGATGTAGATTTTGCTTTTGACAGCATTGAACTTATACATGAAAAGTAAAGAAGCAGAGGGGAGGAGCCATGGAACATAAGAACTGGATCCATACAATATTCATGGAGGGTCCAAAATCAAGCCATTAATACGGAGAAAAAAAATTCGAATTGATCTGCTTGGGTAAGACCAGGTTTGGACTCGTGAAACCCATCTGGACCAAGGCTGAGGCAAATCTGGATCATGTGAAAGGTAAGGATACCGAGGAAGAAGAACTACCAAGTAAGAATACCTCTTTAAAAAGTAAGCACACGAAGAAGTATATTATCATAAAACTAGTTGGTAAATTTAACAAATGGAAGAATTAACCCCTGAGGATATAGAGATCAATCTGCGAACTTAACAATAATATGTTAACTGCTCAAAGATATGAGGAAGGAAGTAGCATTTATGAAATAAAAACAGGAAGATTTGAAAAAAACAATTTGGAAATCCTGAAAGTGAAAAATCTAATTATTGGAAATAAAATAATAACTATAATGTCCCTCAATAAATTATCTCAGTGGTATACTGGATATATCTTAAGACAGAGGATTAGTGAGTTGAAAGATAGCACTGAGAGAGAATATCACAGTAAGAAAAAGGAAGAAATTACAAAATAAGTTAATGGGGCACCTGGGTGGCTCAGTTGGTTAAGCGTCTGACTTTGGTTCATGTCATAATCTCAGTTTGTGGGTTTGAGCCCTGCATCACGCTCTGTGCTGACAACTCAGAGCCTGGAGTCTGCTTTGGATTCTGTCTTTCTCTCTCTCTCTCTGCCCCTCCCCTGATTGCCCTCTCTCAAAAACAAATAAACATTAAAGAAAAAAAAGAAATAGGGGCGCCTGGGTGGCTCAGTCAGTTGAGCATCTGCCTTTGGCTCAGGTCATGATCTCATGGTTTGTGAATTCGAGCCCCACGTGGGGCTCTATGCTGACAGCTCAGAGCCTGGAGCCTACTTCGGATTCTCTGTTCACCCACCCCGCTCTGCCACACCCCTGCTTGTATTCTGTCTTTCAAAAATGAATAAACATAAACAGATTTTTTTAAAGAAATAATGGTAAGCAAATAAATGATTAATAATATATGTGTATGTGTAGATATTAAAATGTATTTCTGGATTCTAGTTCCTAATATTTTATTTAGAAAATCTGCCTCCATTTAAGTCAAGTTAGTCTATGTTTTCCTATTTTGGCACTATTTTTTAAATGTTTATTTATTTTCATTTATTTTGAGAGAGAGCAAGTGAGCGAGGGTGCATGAGCAGGGGCAGAGAGGGAGAGAGAGAATCCCAAGCAGGGTCTATGCTGTCAGCACAGAGCCCAACACGGAGCTCAATCTCACGTACAGTGAGATCATGACCTCAACTGAAACCAAGAGTCAGACACTTGACTGGCTGAGCCACCCAGGTGCCCCGGTACTATTTTTTTTTTAATTGGATTTTACCTTCAGCATAATGAATACCTTCAGCATGAGAAATGGGCATGAGGGAGGTTTCTGGGGTGCTCATAATATTCTGTTTTTTCATCTGTGTGCCCAGTTGTGTTGAGCATGCAAAAATCTCCCCAGCTATGCACTTCTGTTGACTTTTCTTCGTGCATGTTATAGTTAAAAAAATTCTTTAAAGTTACATGACCTTCATAAAATGAGTTGGGGAGTTATCATTTTGTATGAGGCCATAGCTATTTAAATATTAGACATATTTATTCTTGGAGCAGCTGGGTGGCTCAGTTGGCTAAGCATCCGACTTGGCCTCAGGTCATGATCTCACAGTTCCTGAGTTCGAAGCTTGCATGGGGTGAGCTTAAGCCCCACTTTGGACTTTGTGATGACAGTGCAGAGCCTGTGTGGGGTTCTCTCTCTCTCTCTCTGGCCCTTGTGGAATTCTCTCTCCCTCTCCCTCTGTCCCTTGCTCACTCATGCCCTCTCTCTCTCTCTCTGTTAAAAAAAAAATACATACATACATAAAAGCTTTAAAAAAGAGAGAATATTTCCTCTTGGGGCACCTGGATGGCTCAGTCGGTTGGGTGTCCAACTCTTGATTTTGGCTCAGGTCGTGATCTCGCAGTTATGGGACTGAGCCCCAAGTCAGGCTTCATGCTAGGTGTGTATCCTGCTTGGGATTTTCTCTCTCCTTCTCTCTGCCCCTTCTCCCTTCAAAATAAATAAATCAGTAAACATTTTTTAAAAATATATTTATTCTTTAAAATCTAGCTAGAAATCAGCTATAAAACCATCTAGTCCTGACATCTTTCTTCCCATTCTTGCTATGAAAATACTTAAACAGTCATAAAAATAAATAAAATTGTGTAATGAACCTGCACATCCTCATCACCTTGATTCAATATTTATTACGATTTTCCCACACTTAGTTAATCTATTCCTTTTGTTACTGGGTTTGCTGTGTCTGCTGAAATATTTTAAAGATTTTATTTTTCTAAGTAATCTCTACACCCAACGTGGGACTCAAACTTACAACCCCGAGATCAAGATTCACATGTTCTATGGACTGAGCCAACCAGGCACCCCTGCTGAAGTATTTTAAAGCAAATCTTAGGTTTCATGTCTAAGATGTCATCCTTATATGCTTGAGTGTGCACCTCGGAAAAATATGCACATTTTCTTTCATAACCCTGATACCATTATTATACCAAGAAGATTAACAGTAATTCCTTGGTACCATTTATTTATCCATATTTAAAATCCCCTTATTGTCTCAAAAGTTCCTTTTTCTAGTTGATTTTTTAAATCAGGATCCAAGCAAGGTCTAAAGATTGCATTTGATTGTTTGGCCTCATAAAGTTCTTTTCACCTAGAGCAATTCTTCATTGTTTTTTCATCCAAGTGACTTACTGAGGAACTAAGTCTATTGTCCTATAGAAGTTCCCACAAATGAGATTTGGACCCTCATGGTGTCGTTTAACTTCTATTATCCATATTTTGTAAATTGGATGTTTTCTAAAAGTTTAATTAGATTCAGGCTCAACTGTTTTTCCGAAAGAATACTTTGTTAGGTGATGCTGTGTACTTCAGACAGCCTCACAACAAGGCAAACAATATCTGGTTGTTCCTGCTTTAGTGATTATGAGATTTAGTGGATCCAGGTGGTGACCCCTCAACCTTTCACCTGATGGCTTCCATCCATTGACGATTACAGTTGGCATCCTCTAGGAGGGTTCCAGTGACCTCCGCCTCCCAGTAGTTACACCCTTGTGTAATTTCCTCCCAGGAGTCTAAGCGAGACTTACGATTTGCTTCTACGTATAGAATACAGCAAAGGTAACAGCATCTCCTTTCAAGATTAAGTTACGCAAAAACTGTGGCTTCTATTTTGTAAGTTACTAAAAATAGTCTATCTTGGTTCTACCTTGGTTCTCTCTTGGACTCCCTCTCTTGCTCTTACTTGCTACCTCATAGGGAAGCCAGCTGCCCTCTTCTGAGATGCCCTATGGAGAGGTCCCTGTGGAAGTAATTGATGTATCTCTGGTCAACAGCCGGCGAGGATCTGAGATCAGCCTACAGCCACATGAGTGAACCTGGGACCAGACCTTCCCCCTGTTGAGCCTGGAGAAGGCAGCTGACTGCAACCTAGTGGGAGACCCTGAACCAGGGGCACCCAGTTAAGCCAGGCCCAGATTCCAGATTTATTTTGTGTTTCAAAAATGAATGTTTACTTATTTTTGAGATAGAGGCAGAGAGAGGGGGACAGAGGACTCAACGCAGGCTCTGTGCTGACAGAGCTTGGGGGTTGAACTCACAACCCAGGAGATCATGACCTGTGACACCAGACACTCAATCTACCGAACCACCCAGGTGCCCCAGTGACATGTTTGTTTTAAGCTGCTACGTTTTGAGGTAATCTGTTGTTAGCAATAGGTAACTACTAGAGTGATCTTCGCCTGGATTATTTTCACGAGGGTTTATTGATTGATAATTTTCTAATTCCGTTGTTAATTCCACATTTATTAATCAGAAATAATTTGTAAAGAAGACCTTTCCCTCATCAAGTCGGGCTATTTGAGTTACACTGAAGTACAGTCTGTACAAGAAAGGAAGTTTCCCTCGTTAGTGTCCAATTTTCCGACCTTAAGGTGTTATTCTTCTAGTTACTTCCAAAGGCCACCAACAAAGTGTTTCTCTCTCTCTCTTTTTGAATAACATTGTGGACTCATTGGTGTTTGTTTTGTTTTTAATAAGCTTTTTAAAACTTATAGTGTCATACACAAAACCACAAGTATGGTGAATTACAGCAAACTGAAAATGTCCACGGAACCACCGCAGGTCATGAGCTAGAACACTGCCCACAAGCCCCTCACCTGTCCTCCCCTAATCATTACTTGATCCCTCCCCTCCGAGGGTGACCAGCATGTACCTTAGATTCGTTTTGTCTATTTTTGCACTGTTTTATACAAATGTAAACATACATTTGTACATGTATACAATGGATTCTCTTGTACCTGGCTTCTTTCAGCATTATGTTTGTAAGATTCATCTATGTTCTGTATGTAGGAGTAGTCATTTTCATTGCTGTTCAGTATTCAACTGTATGAATGTAGCCTCACTTATTTATCCAGTCTGCTGTTGATGAACATTTGGGTCATTTATTACAAATAATGCTATTGAGATACCAGTGGCAGTTAAGCAAGGTTTGATTGCTAGAAAAGACTCACAGGACCCAAAGTCTGAATGCTTGTCAGTCTCCAAGTTATTATACTAAAAATATTTATGATGGCAAAGCATTAAAATAAGGATATGCATCACAGATAACAGCAGGGGGTCCAGAGGGACCAGACCCAGGCTCTAGTTGTCTTCCCTCTGTAAGGGCCATACTCTTTTTTTCTCCAATCAGGAATCAATGTGTGCATGGAACATTTTCGAATCAGAGAGCATGAATTAGAGTCTCAATTACTTTTCACATTTTGTTGGCCAAGTAGGCATTTGCCTGTTCCATAACCAGCCTCTGATAATCTCATCAAACCAGGTGAGAATCATCCATTTCATCAATAAACAATGTCGAAAAGTATACAAACCATCCCAAAGCTTCTTAGACCTATAGTTACAAAGCAACACTATGTATGAATCAGTAAGCTTCTCGCTTGGCCAAAGGACATTGCAATGCACCTGTAGCAGAACGGCTCAGGCTAATTAACCCTACAGCACTGTTGTTATGCAGTCATGTTCCTGTCTTTTGATACATGTGCACACACTCCTCTTGGGTGGAATTGTAGGTTACAGGGTCTGAAGATATGTAACTCTAGTAGATAATGCAAAACATTTTTCCAAAGTTGATTGGAGTTTAGAGTTCTACCAGCAGAGTATATGGATTCTCGGTACTCTCTAAGACTATGTTGTTGTTCCTTTAAGTTTTAGTCATTCTGGTAGGTGTAGTGATATTTCATTGTATTTTTATTAGAATATCCCTGCTTACTTGTGAGGCGATCTCCCTTTTCATGTGTTTACCAGCCAGGTAGAACTACTCTTGTGCAATATGCTATTCAAATTTCATTCCTATTTTGCTATTGTGTTGCCCTTATTTTCCTAACTGATTTGTCAAAAATCCTTATTCTGATATGAATTCTTTGGTATATGTATTTCAAATACCTTCTCCGGTTCCGCACATTGTCTTTTAATTTTCTTAATGGTGTCCTTTGATAAACAAATTCTTAATTCTAATGTAGTATAATTTATCAGTCTTTTCCTTTGTGGCTAAAGCTCTGAGTGTTCTGTTTAGGAATTCTTCACTGAGAATTCTTTACTGAGCCTGGGTGGCTCAGTCAGTGAGGCGTTCGACTTCGGCTCAGGTCAGGATCTCATGGTTGGTGGGTTTGAGACCCGCACTGGGCTCGGTGCTGACAGCTCAGAGCCTAGAGCCCGCTTTGGATTCTGTCTCTTTCTCTCTCTCAAAAATAAATAAAAACCTTAAAAAAATTAAAGAATTCTTTACTTTGGGGCGCCTGGGTGGCTCAGTTGGTTGAGTGTCTGGCCCTTGGTTTCAGCTCAGGTTGTGATCTCACGGTTGATGAGATCACCTTTTCCAAAGTAAAAACTTCAGAATCAATCCCTGAATAATCTGTAGGCTTCCCTATTGAAAAATGAAAGCCATGAAGTCACTCCTATTCAGGCAGGGAATAGATGAGTTTTCTTGGCACTGGATCTTAAAGATAAAATCATCTCTCTCACTAAGATCTCAGTTATATATTGCAATTGCTGTCATTTGAACTTTTCCCACTTGTAATAAATTGCCTCCAGATTTAATGCATCATACAATTGAGGACCTGTTGTGTGCCAATTTTGTTTCTGATCTCCCTGTAATTTGTATCTGTTTCTAAATGGTAATAAAATCAACCTAAATCATATTTTAAAAAATAGGATTAGGGCCTGCAGAAATATATGGTGTTTCATTAAAAGAGCATGTAATATAATCAGGATTCTGAAATAATTAAAATATAATCAGGATTCTGAAATAATTAAAATATAATCATCTGCAGAATTACTGTGGGAAAATTAATGCTTGAATGATACAATCATATGATGAAAACGAGCACAATAATTCTGAATTCATGTAGCTCTCTATTAAGAAATTATTAACGGGAAATGGACCAATTAAAAAGGAACTGTTCTTACCAGGTCCAGAAACAGAATAATTGAATGACTGTCAAGTCTGAAAATAGAAATAGACATTGTGATATTAAGAAAGGGAATTATTATTTTTTAAGTGTTTATTCTGAGAGAAAGAGAGAGGGAGGGAGAGAGGCAGAGAGAGAGAGAGAGAGAGGGAGAGAGGCAAAGAGAGAGAGAGAGAGAGGGAGGCAGAGAGAGAGAGAGAGAGAGGGAGAGAGAATCCCAAGCAGGATCAATTTCCTGAACCGTGAGATCATGACCTGAGCCAAAATCAAGAGTCAACACTCAACCGACTGAGATACCCAGGTGCCCCAGAAGGGAATTATTTTTCATGTCGCCAGAGGCATAGGGTGATAATAAACCAGATCCTTCGGCGACACTAATCAAAGCATTTGGGATACGCATGAATAGAAGGAAGAAAGGAAAATAAGCAAAACCTATCGTGCTGAGCTAAGCCTCAAATCGAGACAGAGCCACCCTGTACCTTCAGGTTTAGATTTAGGATATAATGTTTATTTAGATGCCCCCTTCTTGCCCAAATAATACCTAGGCACTTACTTACTGATTGACTGATTGATAGACTTTGTTTTTAAGAAATTTCTATACCCAACCTGGGGCTTGAACTCACAACCCCAAAATCGAGGGTTGTGTGCTCCACCGACTGAACCAGCTGGACGCCCCTGCCTAGACACTTAATTTAGCCCCAGTTGACAGCATGCCCTTTTCTGATGCACTTTTGTGGTCTCTGAGCTGTAGAGGGGATGATGATTATTTGTTCAGAGTTCTACCACTTATAAAGCATAATCTCAATTTCCTCTCTCACCTAAGATAGGGTATTCAGACAGCATTACTGCTTATTCAAGCAAATACACTAAGGGATGAACATAATATGTTAGTCACTTATATTTTCCACTCACCACCTAGTGACTCTGCTCAGAGCAAAAAAAAAAAAAGAAAGAAAAAGAAAAAACGTACTTCAAGTTGAATTTTTGACTTCAATAAGCAGAGAAACATCTGATAGATGGTTTCACCTTACAAAGAAAGGAAGAAATTTAATTCTACAATACCAAATATTCCATGAAATTCAAAAAGTCTATTTTCTTTTTTGTTGCTTTTAAAAATGTTTTATTTTTGAGAGAGAGAGAGAAAGAGAGAGAATCTGAAGCAGGCTCTAGGCTCTGAGCTGTCAGCACAGATGCGGGGCTCGAACCCACAAACTGTGAGATCATGCTCTGAGCCAAAGTCAGATGCTTAACCGACTGAGCCACCCAGGCGCCCCTCATTTTTTTTTTTTTTTAATATTATATGGTCGAAAGCACTAGAAGTGGAAGCATAACTTAACAGCTTTCTGGAGGCCAAGGTTGCAACAAGTGTGGAAGTCTGTCAGAATGCACATCCTCGGAAGATGTCTCTCCAGCAGTATGAAAATACACGTGTAAGCACAAGAGATTGGTTCAATACTCACACACATATTACGTGGAGAAGTACACAGCTACAAAAAAGAATGGGGAAGATCTCTATGTACTGATATGTCGTGATTTCTCGGAGATACTGTTAACGGAGAAAAGCAAAGTGCAAAAGAGCATTATGTGGAAAGCTACATTCTGCTTAAGGAGGAAAATAAGAAAACATACGCATATCTGCTTATTTCGAAAAAGGAAACATAGGGGATCAACCTGGAAACAATGAAGTTGATTGCCGACAAGGGGTGAGGAGGTACAGGATTAAAGGGAGAGGGGAGAGAATGGCATTTTCCATATAAAAGGGCATTTAGTTCTGGCTTTTGGAAACATGTGAGTAATCACGTGAGCAAAAATGGGCAAAATGCTCTGAGTCATTATTTTACCCCTCCCCCTTGCCCCTCCCCACTCCTCTCCCCGCCCCTCCTTGCTCCCAACTCCCCCAGGGCTGAGCACAGGATCTGGCTGGAATGTTTGACAGTTGAATAGAATAGGAATCAGACCTCCTGACATCCACCTTGCTGTCCGGACTCTTCAGAACTGGAAAGAACCATACAGATGTGGCCCAATCCTCATCTCTTAACAGATGAGAAACCCAAACCCAGCAGGGTAAGCAAAGTCAAGGGTCAAAACTGGTACTTCTGCATCCAAGGTCCAACACTTTTTTTTTCCCCTGCAACTATGCCGCCTCTAACTTGAGTTGAACAAAATGTGCTTTGTGTACCTCAATAAATGTTTACTGATTATTATTTTCAATCTCTTATTAAACAATAACTGATGAACATTCTTGTTCTTTCCTTCTCTTTTCTTTTCCTCCTTTCTTTTTCTCTTTCATCCTTATGATCACTTTGACCCCAAAAGGATTTTAGACCGAAACACTACTACCACAAGAGAGGCATTCTAATGGATGCTGGGATGCAAAGTGCAGGTCCCCTGCCCTCAGCAGGGGACAGCTGGACACAAACAGGTGCAGAGCAGTGTAAATGCAGTCATTGAACTGGAGCCAGTATAAATGCCTTCCCTGAAGTCCTCTTGGTTTGGACGGATCATGAGCAGCTTCCCAGAGGCAGAGATGTTTAAGTCTCATCTCAAAAAAGTAAATGGGAGCTTTTCAAGTTATTTGGAGCCCCAGGAAGGAGGGTGTCCCCAACAGAGGCAGAGCAGATGTGACATAGCAGAGGCAGTAAGCTTTAGTCCTTGCTATGCTCTTTAGACTTTAAAAAAAAGTTGGGGGGGGGGGTGGCTCAGTTGGTTCGTGGGTTTGAGCTTCCACGTTGGACTCTCTCTCTCTCCCCCTTTCTCTGCCTCTCCCCCCCCCCCAAAATAAGTAACTTAAAAAACTTGAAAAAAACCCTCTGACTTAATCAGTTCGTCAGTTGTAATACCACATCTCGCATTCTGCCGTTCTGCTAACTGCTGATGCTTTTTACTGATGCCCTTTCAAAAAGGAGTAATTGATTTGGCCCCTCCTACGTTGAATCCGCTCCATTTCACAAGTTGGCTACAAGGTTTTAAGTACTCAGTCCACTGCCCGTGGGAACCCTCATCCCCCGCCCCCCCTCACTCCACAAAGCTGTGTCGATTATCACGCGCTGAGGCCTGAGCTAGGTGCTGCTGCAGAATCACAGGTGAGAACAGGGATGGCAGGGGGCTGGCCTGGGGAAGAGAGGAGGTATCATTGCTCATCCACTGGGAAAAGTCCCTCCGTAGACTAATTTCAGCTGTCGTTGTATTGGTTTAAAACAATTTTTTAAATGTTTATTTTTGAGAGGGGGGGAGGGGCACAGTGAGAGGGAGATACAGAATATGAAGCAGGCTTCAGGCTCTGAGCTGTCAGCACCGAGCCCGACGTGAGGCTTCAACCCACGAACCGCGTATTGTACTGGTTTAACTACTGCCCCTTCCTTGAAAGCAGGAACCATGCCTGAAAGTGCCTGGAGGTCACTCCTGAATCTCCTCCTCACACATCCTCCGTATCTATCACCGAGTCCTGTCCATTTTACCTCATATGTGTGTTTCAAACCCATCCATTTCTCTCCATCTTTAACACCACCTCCATATTTTGAGCCACCATTATCCCTCCTGTGGATTACCACAATTGGTCTCCTTGCATCATTGCCAATCCTTCTGTAATCCTCTCTGATGTATTGTCCACACCTCAGCCAGCATAATCTTTGAGAGATGCAAGCCTAATCCTGTTCAACTCTCACACAGGCTCGAAATCACTCCGTCACTTCAACTGTTCTTGGTATAAAGATGTGATCTAATTGCACCCCCAATGGGAGCAGAGACCCCGAGTCAAGCCTTGAGGGCCCTGTGTCTCCATTCTCAGCAGCAAGGTGGGGAAGGACAACCCATGTCATCTGATGCCTCATGGTCCTTAGTCTGCCACAAATGAACGCTCCACATATCATTCATTCACTTAGCATCTAGAGATCTTTCTGTATTGGCAAATAGAGAGTTATTTCTTTTTTCTAATGACCACACGGCATTTCATTGGGCTGATGTTTTCTAATTTATTTAACCAGTCTCAACCCCACTTAAGATTTGTCCAAGGCTGTAGGCACACATTCTTGTACGTATATCTCCAGTGGCTATTCTTTTTCAAAATTATTTTTAGCTCTTCCTAAAACATTCTTCCTCTTCCTGTATCTTCCACATAAACTGTCGATTCAAAAAACTCCCTAAAAAATTCTTTTGAAATTTTGCTCAAGTAATTGCAAAGAATTGCAAAAAAGTACATAGGGTGTATGTAAAGAATGAACAATGAGGATATGAAATATGATTCTCCGTAGTCTGGCACAAGCTATTCTATGGGAGCAATAATTTTGTGCAAGAAGCCAAAAAAGAAAGAACAAATTGGAAGCATAATTCAAGAAAGAAAAGAAAATGTAGTTTTGTTGAATTGGGAGCTCATTCAACTAGTGATTAGAAGAAGACTAGTGATTAGAGTCCCATAATCAGGCAAATAGACAATGTCTCTATATTCCAGTAAACATATAAACATGCACATAATGCACATATGCAAAGGTCCCGGATGGCGAGGGGGCACTAGGTGAAGGAATAAACAGCAAGAGATGGGAACTGGGTGACCAGAGAAGCTCGCCCTGAGAAGACACGTTCAAACTGAGCTCTGAGGGACAAGGGTCCAGAGTTGCAAAACCCCAAGGGGAGAGCATTTCGGGCAGAGGAAACACCCAGGGCAAAAGGCCCAGGGCAGGCTGAGATGGGCAGGCTGGAGGAGCCAAGAGATTGTGGGCAGTTGCCGAGGGGAAGCACGGTGACCGGGAGACAGGCCGGCTGAGTGAAATATGTCAGAGACTGACAAATACCACACCCTCTCACTTATATGTGGAACCCAGAAACAGACAAGCAAAAAACAACAAACACCAGGGCGCCCAGGTGGCTCAGTTGGTTAAGTGTCAGATTCTTGACGTTGGCTTAGGTCATAACCTCACAGTTCAAGAGATTGAGCCCTGCATCGGGCTCTGTGCTGACAGTGTGGATTCTCTCTCTCCCTCTCTCAGCTCCTCTCTCTCTCTCTCTCTCTCTCTCTCTCTCTGGGTCTCTCAATAAGCAAACATTTAAACCCAGCTCAGATACAAAGAAGAGATTGGTAGTCACCAGAGGTGGGGGTAGGGGTGGGGGAAATAGGTGCAGAGAGTCAAAAGGTACAAACTTCCAGTTATAAAAAAAAAAGGGGAAGTTTCGGGGGTGTAACATACAGCATGGTGACCGTGGCTGATAATACTGTATTGCAGGGGCGCCTGGCTGGCTCAGTCGGTAGAGCATGTGACTCTTGATCTCAGGGTCATGAGCTCAAGCCCCACGTTGGGTGTGGCACCTACTTAAAAAGAATATACTGTATTGCATATTTGGAGTGGATCCTAAAATTTCTCAACAGAAGGAAAAAACATGTAACTCTGTAAGGTGATGGATGTTAACTAAGCTTATTATGATCATTTATATATATATATATATATATATATATATATATATATATATATATGTGTGTGTGTATAAATACATATACACATATATGCACCAAATCATGTTGTACACCCTAAACTTATACAGCATTACATGCCAATTATATCTCAATAAAACTTGGGAGAGCGTGAGAGTCCCGCAGATAATGATCTTCTTCAGCAGGGCCAGAGACTAGCAAACCTGGCCTTCTACGTCTAACTCTCTGGGAAGGACCACAGGTGGCCTGTCAGTACAGAGGTGTGTCCCAATGTCGTCATCGGTCACCTTCTTCCTAAGGGTCCCGATTACCCAGGGCCTTTCTCCCCAGTTCACCTTTGCAACATTCAGGTTGAAGAAAAAAACAAAAGACAGCCCAGTAGGAGCTCAAACAAAAAACTCCTTTGAGGATTCTGCAGGGAAGGACTAAGAAGGTCTCAGCTAGAAAAGAGCAGGGGTCCGGTTTCCTTTCACACCTGGATCCCAGAAAGTCAGTAACTGACGTCTGAGAGAACCTCTAATGGCTCTAGCCTGAGCCAGGCCGATTATGAAATGGAGTTTTCACTCTCACTCCCCGGCTAGCTCCTATGTATCCTTCAAAACCCTGCTCCAGTATCACCTCCCTACATGGTGTGGGTTATTGTTCCCATTTTCCATCTCTTGCCCCAGGCTAACACTAATGCACCTGCCCCCTTTGCGTATGACTTTGCACCTCCTCCCACTAGTGGGGAGAGAGCATATTTCTCTGCCTCCTGGCTTCGCCATGTTGAGCTGTTCTGGCCAATGCCACGTGGGTGGAAGCTGTGCTGTGACAGTTCTAAGCCAAGACCTCAGAGACGTTGCATGTTTCCACTTGTCCTCTTGCATTCCTGCCATTTGCCATGAGACTATGTCCTGGGGTAGCCGCTGGTCCAAAGTGGATGAGACACCCGTGGAGCAGACCTGACCCCCTCCTGCCTACCGACTTGCAGACTGTAAGTGAAATAAACAAGTATTTGTTATGATAAGCCCTGGAGTTTGGGGGAGGGTTATTATGCAACATTATTGCCTCTGTGAACCCTTCTTGACCCCACACCCATGCACACACATTAACACTCCCTCCTCTGAGCCACTTTCTCACCTCCCACACTGGTTAAAGTGCACACACTTAGACATTGGATGTAGCAAGCGTGTATCTGTCTGCTCTGCCAAGTCAAGCACCTTACTTCCCAGCAGCAGCACAATTCACCGAGTAGCTTCGTAAACTTTTCTTGAACTAAATGAATCCAAAAAAAAGCTCCTTGAACTTTGCATTACATTACATCATTCTCTTCAGACCTCTCTGCCCTCTCCCTTTCTGCCCAAAAGCAGGGCATAAGATTTCCCTTTCCCTTTGTGTCCCCCCTGCATCTTCTGTACCAGTAAGGGGAGATGATTCTTACCAGTGGAGACAGCACCCACTTGAGTCCACATATCAAATCTTGCTAAATGTCCTTTCTCTTCCATAAATTTTCCCTGTATATTTACCCTCGTACAGTTAGAAGCCAAAACTTTTTTGTCTTGTCACTTCTGCACAATGTATTGCCCTTTTTAAAAATGGCACAAAGCCCCCAGGCTTAACCACCTTTGGGGGTGGGGAGTCACATGGCTCCCCATGTGCATATGAAGTAAACTTTTTCAAAGCATCTGGATAGCTCAGTCAGTTAAGCCTCTGACTCTTGATACTGGCTCAGGTCATGATCTCTCCATTCATGGAATCCAGCCCCACATGCTGGCAGTGTGGAGCCTGCTTGGGATTCTCTTTCTCCCTCTCTCTCTGCCCCTCCCATGCTCGCATCCCCTCTCTCTCAAAATTAAAAAAAAAATTTTTTTTAAAGAAATAAACTTTTTCTCCTGTTAATCCATCTTTGGTCAGTATAATTTGCAGGGCTCGGTCATTACATCTGAGAGGGTAGAAGAAAAGGTTCTTTCCTTCCCATACAGAATCCAATGCACCTTTAAGGAAAATCTTCCAAAAGTCACTGCTGGATCAATACAACAACAGATACAATTTGGTGACTATCATTAATTTCACACCACTGTTTTATAATTTCTCTAGCCAGTAATTCACAAGTGTATAAACTGTCATAAAGTGTGTGGTAAAGCTTGAGAGTTTATTAGCACCAGGCAAATTCTGACTGAATAATGACTAAAAGAAAAAAAAAATGTTAAGTTCCTTGAGGCTTTGTCTTTAGCCTTATATCTAGGTAGCAAGTGCTTTGCTGTTTAGAGGGCGTCTTCTGTTCTTGAAGAAGAAAACCTCATATTTGTGTATGGAGGGGAGTCCACATAAAAGAAGGGCTTATATTCTTTCCCTTCCCAGGTGTAATCATCTGAGAAGGGTAGAAAGCAAGCAGTGGGGCCAGAGAGAGGACATCCAAACGCCGCCCCTCCCCTACACGTATGCAGACCTTGCAGGTCAAGATAAAGAAATGCTATTTTTTCTTAAAAATTTTTAACATTTATTTATTTTTGAGACAGAGAGAGACAGAGCATGAACAGGGGAGGGTCAGAGAGAGAGGGAGACACAGAATCTGAAACAGGATCCAGGCTCTGAGCTGTCAGCACAGAGCCCGACGCGGGGCTCGATCTCACGGACCGCGAGATCATGACCTGAGCCGAAGTCAGCCGCTTAACCAACTGAGCCACCCAGGTGCCCCAAGAAATGCTATTTTTATTCAAACCAGTGGTAAATGTAAAGCAAATGTTCTCAAACATCAGAGTGCATCAGGGTCCACCTGGAGGACTTCTTTAAAAAATTTGCTGGCCCATCCCCGGCATTTCTGATCTAGTGGGTCTGGGGTGAGGTCTGAGTATTTGCATTTCTAAATAGTTTCTGGTGGTGGTTCTGCTGCAGCAGGTGCTGGCCCCCATCGAGGGGCCACACTTTGAGAACTGCTGGTATAGAAGAAAGGAATCCGGGGCGCCTGGGTGGCTCAGTTGGTTAAGCGTCTGACTTTGGCTCAGGTCATGATCTTGCAGTTCGTGAGTTCAAGCGCCCCATCGGGCTCACTGCTGTCAGCACAGAGCCCTCTTAGGATTCTCTGCCCCTCCCTGCTGGTGCTATCTCAAAAATAAGTAAACATTAAAAAAAAGAAGAAGAAAGGATTCTGTGAAGATTAAGTCACCTCCCCAGGGAATTTTGTGGCCAGGTCACTGACACCTCTTAGGAATCCTTCTGCTTCTCACAGAAGCATAGAAGGCTGTAGTCTTTTTGGTCCATGGATGGTTGGTGTCCTGGGCAGGGTGCAGAAAGGAAAGCTACAAGACAAATGCTCAGAAGCAAGGACCACCCCTTGTGCTAGTTCAGATTCCCCCGAAAGCAAAGCCTGAGGCAAAGACTTGGGAGCAGTGACTGTCTGGAGGTGATCCCAGGACGCAGGAGTGAGGGCACCTCGAGAGAGACAGGAAGGGAGGGCACTCCAACATAAGGGCGCACTATTCAGGTCCCTCAGTTCTCCCGGGACCTCTGGGAAGCTGAATGCAAGAAGCAGACGCCAGAGGTATCGCTGCCCCCTGGCTGCAGGCACAGGTGTGTGTGAAAGCTGGGAGGACCCGGATGCAGGTAGGTACTGTGGGCTCTCCTTGTAAGCCCTTAAAAAGAGTTCTACTTGGGGTGCCCGGGGGGCTTGGCCCGTTAAGCCACCACCTTCGTCTCAGGTCATGATCTCACAGTTCGTGAAATGGAGCCCACTCCCCCCACACCGGGCGCTGTGCTGACAGTAGGGAGGGAGTCTGCTTGGGATTCTCTCTCCCCACCGCTCTCCGCCCCTCCCCTGCTCATGCTCGCTTTCTTTCTCAAAATAAATAAACCTAAAAAAATCTTTAAAGGAATAAAATGAAAATAAGAGCTCTAGTTGCACACCCAGGTTCATAGCAGGACTGTTATAATAGCCAAGAGTAGAAGCAAGCCCTCTTAACAGAGAAAAAGCTGGTGGTTGCCAGAGGGGAAAGGCGGTAGAGGGATGGGTGAAGTACGTGAAGGGGATCCGGAGGTACAGACTTCTAGCTGTAAACTAATAAGTCATGGACATGAAAAGTACAAGGTAGGGAATATGGTCAGTAACGCTGTAATAACGTTGTACTGTGACTACCCTTACTGTGCTGAGCATTGCACAACGTGGAGAATTAGCGAATCACTGGTGTACACCTGAAACCAATATAACCAATTGTAGGTGAATTAGTCTTCAATTAAAAAGACACTAAGGGGCGCCTGGCTGCCTCAGTCCGTAGAGCATGCATTCCTGGTTTGGAGGTTGTGAGTTCAAGCCCCACGTTGGGCACGGAGCTCACTTAAAAAAATAAAATTTAAAAATAATAAAAAAAACACTGAAAATTATGAATTTAGAATATCACGTCATTGCTTATTCGTTTTATTTCCTATTACCCACAGAAAAGTCCCAGAATAGCCAGGCCAACTATAATTTCTGCAGTTTTCATGTCATTTCTTCTTCTTCTTCTTTTTTTTAATGTTTATTTTCATTTTTGAGAGAGAGAGAGAGAGAGACAGAGCACAAGCTGGGGAGGGGCAGAGAGAGGGAGACACAGAATCTGAAGCAGGCTCCAGGCTCTGAGCTGTCAGCACAGAGCCCGACGCAGGGCTCGAACCCACGAACCATAAGATCATGACCTGAGCTGAAGTCCAGCGCTCAACCGACTGAGTCACTCAGGCGCCCCTCGTGTAATTTCTTCAATCCCCTCTCCTTCAAGTTTCACCGTAGACCTTGCCAGACGCATGTGCGATGCACAAGTGTGGAAGAATAACGCCAACAGGGACCAGGGAGTGGAGAGCCGGGGACCCCTGCTTCTCTCCTCTCTGGCTGGGCTGTCCCCAACAGCTGTCCTGTGTGTGCCTCTCAGGAGCCAGTCCTGTAAGAAGGAGCCACCAGTCACGGTGAATTCCCCGAGCGGGTCTCCCTCCAGTCCTGCTCCCTCGCTCCACTGTTGTCTCCAGAGATAAATCTGGGGTATGTAAACCTTTGCCTCAGGCTCCACTTTCTGGGAAATCCAAGCTATCACTTTAGTCAAAGAAGATGTGATTTCTAAAAAGTGGTTCCATTTTACACTGCCATTTACCCAGGAGCCCAAGTGTGACCAAACCATATCTCTGCCAATCAGATAAATGGAAATAATCCCATTAATTTAATCTGCATTTCTTTTGTGGTGAAAGAAATTGAATACATTTTCATATATGTTTGTTGGCTACGTTTATATCTTATCTTTTCTGAGGTTTTTGATGTGTTGTGGTCTGGGAGCCAATGGTCAAGAAAGCATTCTTAAGATGTTTTCAGTGGGGGTGCCTGGGTGGCTCAGTCAGTTGAGAGACTGACTTCGGCTCAGGTCATGATCTCATGGTTTGTGAGTTCGAGCCCCGCGTCGGGCTCTGTGCTGGCAGCTCAGAGCCTGGAGCCTGCTTCTGATTCTGTGTCTCCCTCTCTCTCTGCTCCTCCCTCACTCATGCTCTGTCTCTCTCTGTCTCAGAAATAAATAAACATTAAAAAAGAAAAAATTAAAAAAAAAAGTGCAAGTCTTGTAAAAAAAAAAAAGATGTTTTCGGTGCACAAACGTGTTTTTATTAACGCTCATGGGCAAGAAGAGCTTCACTGGGATTGTGAGGAGCGGTTGATTATATATTTTTAAGTTGGGGATGTAGAGATAAAGGAGGTTTCCGGAAGAATTTTGATATGTTAAAGAAGACTTACGGGATCCTGGAGGTCTGGCTCTTGTCAAGCTAAGGTTGCCTTGAAGGCAGTTGTGAGCTCCCCGAGAACTGTCATACTCAGCCTGTCTCAAATATTGGTCCATGGGCGGCAAGTTGTAAGGAAATTTAATTTCTCTACATTTCTTTTGCCTTTCTTCTCCTTATCATTTTGCCCATTTTCCCTTGGGAGTATTTGTCTTTTCTCACCGATTTATGAACACTCTTTGTACTAAGGACATTAGGCTGTTGACAGTCATATGTGTTGCAAATATATTTTCTCAGCTTGCATTTTTTCCTCAGCCATGCAGAGAATTTCAATTTTCACTTATTTAAACTTATCAATTGGCTTATTTATTTGCCTCATCCAACATTATAAATGTATTTTTCTGGGGCACCTGGCTGCCTCAGTTGCTATACTGTACGACTCTTGATCCTGGGGTTGTGAGGTCAAGCCCCACATTGGGCATAGAGATTACCTAAAAATAAAATCTTTTTTATTTTTTGTTTTTTAGAGAGAGAGAGCACAGGTGGGGGAGGGGGCAGAGGGAGAGAGAGACAGAGAGAGGAAGAGAAGCTTAAGCAGACTTGACAAGGGACTCAATCCCACGACCCTGGGATCATGACCTGAGCCGAAATCAAGAGTTGGACACTCAACGTACTGAGCTACACAGGTACCCCTAAAAATAACACCTTTTTAATGATAATAATAAATAGATAAATGTATTTTTCTATGTTTACTTTTATTCCTTTTTTTGGTTTTGGTTTTTACCCTTGAATCATTGCTATATCTAGGTATTATTTTGCCATGAGGCATTCTATAATTTCATCTAATAAGAGGCCTAGAGTCCAAAATGTACTAAAGAAAAATCTGCCTCAAGAAAACAAACACATAGTTCTGGGTATAAGTGGATTTCTGGCCTACAGTAGCAGCAAAATTTTAAAAATCGGGGATCCTTTATGCAGAAATTAATTCTGAGGTAACATCTTTTTTAAAAAGTAAAAAGCTACATGCACAAACACTTTTATATGCATTTTATTTATAATATAAAAAGTTATACCATGTATAATAATTGTGTTATTTTAATTTGAAATGTTTTCTTTAAAATTATAATTGTCAAAACTATATAAAAACATGAAAATACATATATATTATTGTAAGGAAATACAATATCATATTTATGCAATGATTACAATATATAAAAAGTAACATGGAAAAATGAAAATTTTTTTCCATGAGAGTCTGAGTTTTTCTGATGGGGAAAAAATCTGAAGTAACCACAATGAGATCTTGGCTTAGGGAGAAAATGACAAAGATAGGTTATTTAAGGCAAACAAAGGCATGTTGATTTTTAAGAAAAACAGAGGAAAAATACAAAATATATTTCAAATCTTATAAATGTGAAAATATATTTCAAATGAAGTTGTTGCTTGTAATATTCAATGTGAAAAAAGAATGGCCCATAGCAATGGAGGAAGACTGTTGTGGGGTTTATGTTGTCCTTAACTGGGAACTTGGTAACCAAGGCTCTTGATGGCATTGAAAGATCATAGCTCTCTTTCTGCCCTGTGCAAGCCAACACATTCCCTTACAATTTCCAAAAGAAACTAAGTGAATGTTTGGTTTGGTTTTTAATAGACTTTATTTTTTAAAGCAGTTTTATGTTTACAGAAAAATGGAGTGGAAAGTCCAAAGAGTTCCCATAATCTCCCCCTCCCCCAGTCATCTATAATTAGCATCTTGTAGAGTGTGGTACTGAATAGGGAAAGAGTTAACATTAGGCAGGAAGAGATAAGGGACCTTCAGGGAGGCAGGCTGCAGCTGCAGGGGGGAGGCTGAGAAAGCTACAGCAGCAGCAGAGTTTAGGAAAAAAGAGGATGAGAGAAACGTGTTCCAGACCTGCCCGAGCTAGGTGCCATGCATGAAGTCTCACAAACTTTCTGATAAGGTTCCAATAAGAAGTCGGGGACAGAAATCCTCAGCGGTAACCCATTTGGGACTCCTCTCACTCTTGAGAACTTTATATTCTCCCTCAATAAACTCCATCTTTGCTCACTCTCTGCTGTTGGCGAGATTCATTCTTCCACTCCATGAGACAAGGGCTACCCTCCTGTACCAGTACATTTGTTACAACTGATGGTCATTATTAACTGAAATCCATAGTTTAGATTTTGGTTCACTGTTGCTGTTGTATATTCTGTGGGTTTCATGTAATGACATCTATCCACCATTAAAGTATCATACAGAAAGTTTTCACTGCCTTAAAAACCCTCCCTTCCTCCCTCCACCTTCCTGGCAACCACTGATCCTTTACTGTCTCCGCCGTTTCTTCTTTTCCAGAATGTCCTATGGTTAGAATCCTACAGTATGTGGCCTTTTTATTTTTTTTTAATTTTTTTAAAGTTTATTTATTTATTTTGAGAAAGAGAGTGAGCAAGAGAGAGAGAGAGCACAAGTCGGGGAGGGGCAGAGAAAAGGAGAGACAGAATACCAAGCAGGCTCGATGCCATCAGCACAGAGCCAGATGTGAGGCTCGAACTGTGAATCTCGAACTGTGAAATCGAGAGTCTGACGCTTAACTGACTGGGCCACCCAGGTGCCCCGTGGCCTTTTCTGACTGGCTTCTTTCACTTAGCAATATGCATCTAAGTTTCCTCCAAGTCATTTCATGGATGGATAGCTCATTTCTTTCTTTCTTTTTTTTTTTTTAATTTTATTTTAGAGAGAGAAAGTGTGCCCGAGAGGGGGAAAGGGGCAGACTGAAAGGGAGAGGAGCTCAAGCAGTTTCCACGCTCAGCAAGGAGCTTGACATAGGGCTCGATCCCATGCCCCTGGGATCGTGACCTGAGCCGAAATCCAGAGTTGGATGCTCAACCGACTGAGCTACCCAGGAGTCTCTATAGCTCATTTCTTTTTGAATAATATTTTATTTCATATATCTAGCTGCACCACAGCTTATTTATCCGTTCACCCTAGGGAAGGAAGGTTTAGGTTTTTAATTACAAGTTCTGTTTTAATCAGCTTTAAGTGGCTAATGATGAACTTCCTGATATGCTCATTCATTGAAAATCTGGGCTGAGAGTAAAGGCAAGCAGCATCAAGATGGATGAAAGCAGCCTACTAACCCTGAAATTCATATTTTGGCTTTAAAAAAAAAAGAAACTTCTCATTCCCTTATTCATGCTTTATTATACTTTGAAAATAAGGGGCACCTGGGTTAAGCGTCCAACTCTTGGTTCTGGCTTGGGTCATGATCTCACAGTTTGTGGGTTCAAGCTCTGTGTTGGGCTTTGTGCTGGCGGCAAAGAGCTTGTTTGGGATTATCTCCCTGTGTCTGCTCCCCTCCCTGCTCACGAGAGTTCTCCTCTCTCTCTTAAAATAAATAAATAAGCGAAAGAAAGAAAGAAAGAAAGAAAGAAAGAAAGAAAGAAAAAGAAAATGATCAAATCCTGGAAAACGTTGATTATATTTCCTGTGTGAAGATGTGCTGAGTCCATTTTAATACCTACAATTCGAGTAATACATTATGAACAAACTAGAAAACGCAGGTTGGCAAAAATGAGAAAATGCCAATGACTCTAATTTCCATTCCTTACCCAGAGATAATCACCATTTGTATATCTGTGTATCATTGGCATGATCTTTCAGATCTTCCTATGCACTTGTAGACATTTATGCATGACATCAAACTTATTTAAGTGGGTATATAGTTGGCTCTCATTATTCACAGGAGTTACGTTCTTTAAAGTCACCGCAAACCCCGAGTTAGAGAATATTTAACCATTGTTCCTAGAGAAAATACAGGGTTAAGTTCCTATGACCCTTTGATTGCAACATTTTCATCAGCTGATCAATATGTAATCTTATTTTATATAGATTTCTGTTTAAAGACCACTTAGTATATGTTGTCGATTCACTAACAATGAACTCATGGCCGACCGCACCAGAGCTCTCCCTGAATGAAGCTTATCTAACACACGTATTTTCTCCATAAGACGCATCACAGTCCTCTCACACCTAGGAGCTCTGGTCTACTTCAGTACTACACGCAGGGGCCATTTAAACCAGCAAAGAACACAAAAAAATGTGAAAAACATAGCACCAAATAGACAGCAAAATGGACTTGTCTACAGCCTGAGCTGAAAAAAGAAGGCAGAGTATTGACTGTCTGAGCTCAACTGGGAAGATGTGCATCGGGCAACTCCTACTTTTGGCCTCTCTGGGCATGTCTACAAATGACCATGAAAACACCATGAGGATTGATTTAGGGATTACAAATAAATTTTAGCAAGTAAGCAGATCCACAAACATGGAATCTGCAAATAAGACGGTTGACTGTATATGTGCCGAGTCAATCATGTCATTCTGTAGCTGGAACTTTCTTCTTAATATATGATGAACAGTCTTCCACATCATCACCTGTACTTCTACAGCATCATCTGTAATGGGTTAGTGGGTATTTTATTGCATGAATACAAGAACATTGATTTAGACAATCTGTTCTTTCCTGTGGTTGTTCTAACAGATTACCACAAACTTGGTAGCTGAAAACAACTGAAATTTATTGTCTCGTAGTTCTGGGGGCCAGAAGTCCAAAATCAGCATCACTAGACTGAAACCAAGGTGTTGGCAGGGCCATTCTCCCTCCTGCCGTTCTAGGAGAGAATCCACTCCCTGTTTCTTCCAGCTTCTGGGGGCTGCAGGCATTCCTTGGCTTGTGGCCACATCATCCCAGTCTTGAAAGCTGGGATCTTCAGATCTTTCCCTGCTACTTCTTGACATGCGCTTCTTCTCTGTGTGTCAAATCTCCTTCTTACCTTCCTCTAAGAGGGATACCAGTGATTGCATCTATGGCCCACCCTGATAACGTAAGACCTGAGCAGAGGAAAACTCAGGCACAGAGATAGTGTGCAAATCACATTTGCCTGCATCAGGCCTAACGACAGCTTTTAGCAAGAAGGGCACTCTGGGTGAGGGTGGCTTCTGGCATCTCCTTTTGGGAGATAAGCTCAAGGTGGCAGTTGCAAGGGTCAAAGGTCCGATCTCATGACAGCCAGATCACAACCTGAGCTGATATTAAGAGTCAGATGCTTAGCTAGCTGAGCCACCCAGGTGCCCCAAAAGGAGCATCATCCTTATCTCCAAGGATGAGGGAGGAGGAGAGGCATCTGAACAAACATTTTTCCAAAGAAGACATATGAATGGCCACGAGACCTGTAAAAAGATGCTCAACGTCACTCATCATCAGGGAAAATGCAAATCAAAACCACAATGAGATATCACCCCATATGGGTCAGAATAGCTAGTATTAACGAGATAAGAAATAACAAGTGTTGGCAGGATGTGGAGAAAAGAGGACCCTCGTGCACTGTTGGTAGGAATGTAAATTGATGCGATCGTTCCGGAAAGCAGTATGGAGCTTCCTTAAAAACTTAAAACTAGAAATACTGTATGATCCAGTAATTCCACTACTGGGTAATTATCTGAAGAAAAGGAAAACGCTAATTTGAAAAGACATCTGCACCCTTATGTTTACTCCAGCATTATTTATACACCCAAGCTATGGAAGCAGCCCAAGTGTCCCATGAAGATGTGGTACACATACGCAATGGAATATGACTTCGCCATAGAAAAGAATGAAATCTTGTCATCCGCAACAACCTAGAGAGTGTTATGCTAAGTGAACTAAGTCAGAGAAAGACGAATACCATATGATTTTACCTCTATGTGGGATCTAAAAAACAAAACAAATCAATAAACAAAACCAGACTCATAAATACAGAGAACAGAGGGAAGGTGGGCGGGACGATGGGCAAAATGGATTCAGAGGTAGAAGTGCCTAGTTCTGAAATAAGTAAGTCGCAGAGATGAAATTGCAGCCCAGGGAGTGTAATCAATAATCTTGCAATAACATTGGATGGTGATAGATGGGAACTACGGCTATAGAGGTGAGTGTTGCCTAACGTATGGAATTGTTGAATTACTAGGTTGTACGTGTGGAACTAATATAACAGTATAATATACCTCAATAATAAATTTTTAAAGATTTCCCTAATGGGGCGCCTGGGTGGCTCAAGTCAGTTAAGTGTCCGACTTTGGCTCAGGTCGTGATCTCACAGTTCATGAGTTCGAGACCCGCATCGGGCTCTGTGCTGACAGCTCAGAGCTTGGAACCTGCTTCAGATGTCTCCCTCTCCCACCCCTGCTCACGGTCTGTCTCTGTCTCTCTCAAAACTAAATAAACATTTAAAAAAATTTTTTTTAATTTACCTAATTTCTTTTTTTTTTTTTTTTTTTCATAAAACCCTGAGTCAACCCTCTGTAATTAGGACACTAGATGGGTTTCTAACTAAATCTGTATACCCCCAATTATAATTCTTTGATCCCAAGTAAACACCTTGCCTCTTAAACAGGTTTCTTGTATGTATGTATGTACATATGTATGTATATATTTTAAAATTTTCTTTCTGTGCAATCTCTACACCCAGCATGAAGGTTGAACCCTGAGATCAAGAGTCACATGTTCTACCAACGGAGCCATCCAGGCACCCCAGGTTTCTTGTTTTGGGAATGACAATATTCATAGTAATATTAGATGAATACATAGTATATATGTCAATGTCCTGTATTGTTATATACATCTCATGTATGTTGTGTGTATCCACATACATGTCACCTTCTAGTTACTTCATCAGTTCATGAAAGAATAACCTTTTAGTACCAAAATAGTACGAGGAAAATTATCTCAGAAAAAGCAAGTGTCAATTTGGTAACCATGAAAACTCAATACATGCTTTTATTTTTCCCATCATGCAGCTGACAGGTAACTGATCTGTGGATGGGCTCAGAACCAGCACTGTTCTGTGGGAATCTCTGCCCTTCATTATGGAAAACATAGGATCCGATTTCACCATAGGTGTTGGCCACACAACAAGTAACAGAAAATAGATCACCAGAAAGGTCTGTATAATATAAAACCTTTTTCGGGCAAGTGGTGGAGAGAGAAATCTTCCTGCAGGTAACTCATTCATTCATCCATTTACTGAACAGTCATGAATGGAATATCTACCAGGGTCAGGAGCCACGCTCCTTGGTGCGGTCACAGGGAAGAAAAAGGGATATTTTTTGTCCTCAAGGAGCTCACATTCTCATGACTTACAATACAGTATGATGCATATGTGTACAGGTTTTAGTATTGGATTTCAGAGGGGCTGACCCAGCTTGGGGGGACAGGAAGCTCTAATAGGAGGTGACACCTGAACTCTAAAGGTAGGTGGGCATGGTTGGGGGGGGGGTGCCTGAGCAGCTCAGTCGGTCAAACCTCCGACTTTGGCTCAGGTTATGATCTCACAGTTTGTGAGTTCAAGCCCCAAATTGGGCTTTCTGCTGTCAGCATTGAGCCCACTTCAGATCCTCTGTCCCCAGTCTCTCTCTGACCCTCCCCAGCTCATGTTCTCTGTCTCTCTCAAAAATAAATAAATGTTAAATAAATAAGTAAATAAATGTAGGTAGGCAACATAGAGGTGATGGTGAGAAGCAGAGGAGCTATTGGGAGAGGTGCAGGCAGCCTGAAGGAACCAACACATGTCTCACAGGCAGGAATACTGAACCTACTGAGAACTCATAAATACACTCTGACGGCTACACATGTTCATACTAGTGCGATTTTGAACAATTTGTTCATCACATAAAAGAAAAATGAAAGGGAGCTATGGGTTTTTTCCTAGCTGCTCTACATTCATATTTTTTTATTAAATTGCAAATGTCTAAGTAAAATAAGCTTTCTAAAAACTAGGCATTGTCTCCCACGATCAAGGCATCATGTACAAAATGATTTGTCTTCAGCACAAAACCAATTTTCTCCCCAACACAAGACTTGCTAAACCAAATGAGCTCACACAGAAGGGTCTCAAGGAAGTGGGGAATATTTTCAGTGTTTGTTTCACAGATGGTGAAAAACACACATGTTAAATCCGTTTTTACAGAATCCTGTCCTGAGTCACGTAGTACATCTTCAAGTAAAGGTTTCTTCCTGAAGAAATCACGTGCAACAAAATTACATATTCATATTCAAGTGAGCCTTGCTGCACAGCAGGAAATTAGACAAACATTCATCTAAATAATTCATGGTTAGGACCTCCTACCAAAGACAGAAGACATCGGGATTTCAAGACAAACCTGAGCAGGAATCTGTAGCACCAATTTGTTTTTTACCCAGTAAATGCAGGGAAGTCCTTAAGTGAGCATTTGTTTTTTTGAAAGCTGTTAATTTTCAGGAAAGCTTGGAGAATATCCATTTGGACTCAGTCACATCTCTCCTGTGTGAATATGTTTACCATATTCACAAGTGCATTCCATGTCTGGGAAGATGCATGCCCTTGACTGCTTTTTTTTTTTTTTTTTTACCACACCAAAGCCTGACTTATAGCCTTGACCTCCCCAGGGGTAACATGAGGCCAGGTAATCTAGAATCAAGGCAGAAATAATGTGTTAATCAGGAATTGTTTGGGGACAAGTAGCAGAAACCCATTTGAACTAGCTCGGATACAGAGAGGATTTATGGAAAGAATTCACCATGCTGTCTCTCGGACATCTGAGGGGACAGACTGGAAAGGCTGGCCACCCAGGAACAGGTGGCTATTCACATGGACCACATGTCGGTTTACTTCTTTCACCCAGGATCTGCTGCATTCTCCTGCTGACTCTTTTTTTTTTCCAGTTTCTTTGCTTATTTTGAGGGGGGGGGGGGCGGGGCGGGAAGGGCAGAATGAGAATCCCAAACAAGCTTCATACTGTCAGTGCCCTGACAAGGGGCTCGAACCCACAAACTGTGAGATCATGGCCTGAGCCAAAGTAGCACGCTTAATTGACTGAGCCACCTAGACGCCCCTCTCCTTCTGACTTTTAAAAATAGCAGCTTTGTTATATTTACTTCACATACTGTAGAATTCATTTAGAAGATACAGTACCTTGGTTTATAGTATGTTCACAAAATTATGCAGCTACTCTCTGGTTTTAGAAGGCCTCATCACTCCAAAAATTACCCCTATCTGTTAGCGATGATTCCTCATCACCCCTCCTCCCCTAGCCCCTGACAACCGTGAATCTACTTTCTGAATGCCTCTGGATTTGCCTATTCTGGATGCTTCGTGTATTCTGCATACTTAGTGTATTCTGGATACACTATGTGTTTTTTTATGACTGGTGTATTTCACTTAGCATGTTTTCTTTATTTTTTTTAAAAGATTTTATTTATTTTTTTTAATGTTTATTTATTATTGAGAGACAGAGAGACACAGAGCATGAGCAGGGGAGGGGTAGAGAGAGGGAGAGACACAGAATCTGAAGTAGGCTCCAGGCTCCGAGCTGTCAGCACAGAGCCTGATGCGGGGCTCAAACTCACAAACCGTGAGATCATGACCTGAGCCGAAGTCGGACGCTTAATCGACTGAGCCACCCAGGTGCCCCATATATTTTTAAAAGATTTTATTTTTTTAAGTCATTTCTATGACCGATGTGGGGCTCAAACTCACAACCCCGAGACCAATAGTCGCATGCTCCACGAACTGAGCCAGCCAGACGCCCCTCATTTAGCATGTTTTCAAGGTTAATTCATGTTGTAGCAGGTATCAGTACTTTGTTTCTTTTTGTGGCTGAATAATATTCCATTGTATGGATATGCCATATTTTGTTTATCCATTCATCAGTGATGGGCATTTGAGTTGTTTCCACTTTCACCTATTATAGAGAAGGCTGCTATGAACATTTATGTACAGGTTTCTGTGTAAATATGGCTTAATTTCTCTTGCATGTATACCCAGGAATGGAATTGCTGGATCATATGGTAACTCTATGTTTCACTTTTTGAGAAACTTCTAGACTGTTTTCCACAGGTGGCTGGGCCATGTGACCCTCCCACCAACAGTTTATGAGAGTTTTTATCTCTCTCTATTCTTGTCAACCCTTTGTTATTGTCTGTCCTTTTTATTTTAGCCATCCCATTGTGGTTTTGATTTGCATTTCCCTAGAGATTAGAGATTTTGATCATCTTTTCATGTGCTTATTAGTTATTTGTACATGTTTCTTGGAGAGCTATCTATTCAGGTCTTTTGTCCATTGTAATTGTGTTATTTGACTTTTGATTATTGAGTTGTAAAATTCCTTTATATATCCTAGAGACAAGTCCTTTATCATATGTATGATTTCTAAATATTTCTCCTATTCCATAGTTTGTGTTTGTTTTCTTGATGATATCCTCTGAAGCACAAAATGATTTTTCAAATTTTTAGGAAATCAAATCTATTTTTTCATGTATCACGTGTACTTTCAGTTTCATATCTAAGAAACCATTGCGTATTCCCAGGTCATGAAGATTCATTCCTCTTTTCTTCTGTCTCGCAGTTTTAGCTCTTTCGTGTAATGTGTAATTCTATGATCCATTGTGAGTTAATGTTTGTATATGTTGTAAGGTAGGAGTCTGACTTCATTCTTTCACATGTGGAGATCCAGTTGTCTCAGTACCGTTTGTTGAAAAAAACTATTTTTCCCATCGAATTGTCTTGACACTCTTGTAGAAAATACACAGTAAGCTTCTACTTTTTTTCTTTTAAGATGAGCTCTCTCTATCTCTCTGCCCCTTTATGATTTCAGCCCATGTTGCAAACCGTGGGACCACCTTGACCCTGAATCTGCCTGACCTTTCAGGCAGGGGGTCCATTATTCTCTAATTCCCTGTTTCTCTTCAATTCTAGAAAGAGAGAATCTGAATGACGTGGCCCATTCTACAAGTTGGCTTCTGTTTTGATCAGATGTCTGCTATTGTCCAGTCAGCTCTGCCTAGGGTGAGGGCTGGGGCCTGTAGCCCACATCTAGGGTGACCGACTCATCCTGGTTTGCCTAGAACTTTCCTGGTTTTAGCACTGAAAGTCTCACATCCCCCAAACCTTCTCAGTCCTGGGCAAACCACAATGGTTTTGGCCTCCCCCTCAGCAACACTGTGTGTATGTAGGGTTGGGTGGGTCATTTATAAGAGGGACGGCGTGCACATTCAGCACAATGTTGTCACTCTCAGAGCAAATCAAATTTGTAAGTTCATTACAAAAAAAAGTGCAGTCCTAGAAGTATTATCAATGCTTGTTGGTCAATGTGTGCTCAGGGCCATGATGTGAGACGATTTTTAGACACGGCCCTTGGGAAGACCCAACAAACAAAACAGAAAGAAAAGCTGTGTACACGAGATCTGAATCTAGGGATTAAAATCTGGTGGCCCACAGGCCAAACTCAGTCTTCCTTAGTCTGACTCAGTCTTACTCAGCCAACAAGGTGGTTTTATAAAATTTGCGTTTGAATGCCTCTCAGGCTCCCTGGCTCCTTCCTCCTTGTTAACCTCCACGCAAACATCCCCAGCCTGATCCTGGTGTTTGAGTTTGTAACCACCCCCACCCCCCCACCCAACCCCGACCTAAAGAGGACCATTTATCCTATTCCTTGTCTGGTGGTGAGAGACAGAAAAGGGTAAGTGTTCAGGGATTGAGAAATACTATTGCCAGCTGCAAAAATGATCACTTGGGCATTGAAAACATTGGGTTCATTTAAGTGCATAACACGATTGGTGAGCTAATAACACTTCTTGAAGGTCACTGACACTGAAAGGGGAATCCCCAGGAAAGGTTCGAATTGGCACAGGGGACACAACTAGAAAAGTCACAAATCTGTGAAGATTTGGGTGTCCTCGCAAGCAAACCCTGAGGTGAGGACCTGAGTGGGAGCAGTTCAATGGGAGGTGATCTCAGACAACCCTGTAGGGAGTGGGAAGCTGACTGGGCAGAAAGCCAATAAAAGGCATGTCAGTGGGGAATCAGGGAGAGTGAGTAGACCAGAGCCCCAGGGCTGTCCCTCAGGAGGAGTGAGGGGAGCTGGCTGGGGTATTTTGCCAGCAAAGTCTGTCAGCCATTGCTTGAGGGCTGCTCCCTGCCCCAAAGAAAGCCCTGAAAGATGAAGCTGCTGGCGGTTGAAATTCAGGCCACATATGCCGGCCTGGTGCTCGCTGAGGGCAGGGGGACAAACACCCCCCACCGCGTGTCCAACACCCTCCCACCCCCCCACCCCGCCACTCTGCTGTCCAACACCGCTTACCCCCCCCCCCCGCCCCCCCCCCCCCCCCCCGCCACTCTGCTGTCACTGTAGTACCCACATCTGAACACCGCATGTCTGTCCTGAAACGCAGGTGGTTTGGAATATTCGATTTTGTCAGTCAGCATTCTTGGCTGCGGGCGCCAGAGTCACACTAGCTGAGAGAAGCAGAAAAGAAACATATTACTGAGTGTGGTATGGCTCCCGGCATCTCTGGGAGGGCCACGGGGTGGGCCACCACACAGGATCTCCCAGTGAAGACTCCACTGTCCCGCTGCCGGCCCGGGGACTGCACCGCACAGAGCTGTCGCGGGGGAATGTCCCTTGCCTGCGTCCTGGGTGGGAATCCGTGAGGACCACCCAAAGGAGAACAGGCAGAGGCCATTTTTGCAGAGTGGGCTGTAGCAAGGGAGTCCGCCACCATCGCTTGCATTTGGCGGAGGCTCCAGGGCAGGCAGGGAGTGGGGCCGCTGGAGGGTGGGGAACAGGGACAGCTTCCGGTGCAGGGCATCCCATACACCTGGGCACGTGGATTTCTCGGGTTGGTCTCGAGTCGGAAGCGGAGGGAAAAATCAGGGAAGCGGGCGGTTATTGATCGCGTCCTGACTGTTTGGGGCTGAGTCGCTGCAGTTTGACTTCCTGGGCTCATGGCTGCAGAGGTGTGGATCCGAGTTCTGTTTTCACATGCAGTCTGACCATTGTCCAATCGTGTCTTCAGTCTGTCACCCACCAAATCACATGCCTCTGCTGCAGCCGTCTCCAGTCAGAATACACCTGGCACCTGCTTCCTCGCCCCGCCCCTTGCTTTGAATGAACCCCCTGCTGTTGAAAGTAGAGCCCAGATCGGAGGCCTGAGCTGCAGGGGGGTCGCCTAGCTCTTGGGGGGTGGGGTACCTGTGGGAGACCTTCATCCACAAGAGGAAGGGGTTCAAAGATGCTGGACAGCCACACAGTATGACCGCTGTCCACCGCATAAGTACAGCCAGTGACCAAAGATCTGCAAAACTTTGGAGTTTGGATCCAGAATGTTACATGAATCAATAGATAAAAAGAGAAATGATTTCTGGGTGCATATTCCTCCAAGGGATGAAACTTAAGTCTATTCTTCCAGAGAAAGTGCAGAAAAATTTTAAAAAACACAAGGAAATCCTCATGCTTTCTCTACCAAAAAATAACTATGGTTACTATTTAGACACAGTGTATTTCTTTGGTCCTTTTAAATTTTTTTTAATGTTTCTTTTTGAGAGACAGAGCACGAGCAGGGGAGGGGCAGAGAGAGAGAGAGAGAGAGAGAGAGAGAGAGAGAATCTGAAGCAGGCTCCAGGCTCGGAGCCATCAGCACAGAGCCTGACGTGGGGTTCAGACTCAGGAGCGGTGAGATCATGACCTGAGCCAAAGTCGGACACTCAACCAACAGCCACCCAGGCGCCTCTGGTCCTTTTAAAAAAAGTATTGAGATCACACTGTGTACACAATTTCATATTCTGCTTTTTGGTTTAACTCTGGATTACAAACATTTTACTACTTCCCCAAAACTCTTTGTAACAACATTTTATGACTTCATAGTATTCCACCTTGTGGCTGCATATGCATAATTTATGTAACTATTCCCAGAATGGGTTATTCAGATTGTCTCTCATTTTCATTGTTATTATGAGCATAAATCCTTGTCTTTGTTTCAAAGTGGGATAGTTTTAGAAGGGAATTTCTAAGCATAGAGTATGAATGCATTTGCTTTAGTTGACCCTTAGTCTACAGGATTATTTACAAAGACAGGAGGGAGAAACACCTTTAACAATCTTTGTACTATCTCCTCTTTTTATTTTATTTTATTTTATTTTATTTTATTTTATTCATTTCATTTCATTTCATTATTTTATTTTATTATTTTTTGAGAGAGAGAGAGAGAGAGAGAGAGAGAGAGAGAGAGGCAGAGCCCTATGCAGGACTTGATCTCACAAACCATGAGATCACGACCTGAGCCGAAATCAAGAGTTGGACGCTTAACTGCTTAACCGACTGAACCACCCAGGCGACCCTCCTCTTTATTTCTGTATGAACGACTTTCACCAGGAGAGAGGGACAGGGTAAGTGAGGATAATGTAAAGAAATAAACATTCAGGAAGGAGAGGCTCTCTGAAAAACTGTCCTGAGATGCCTCCTGGCTTGGATTATATTATGAAATGGTTTATCATCTGCTGAGGCACCCTGCAAGTGTACATGAGAAATTTTTGGCTAGCTTGTGGTTTGTACAGAGAGGAGAGAAACTCATCCTGATTCTGAATGAATAATGGGAACATTTTATGGTAAATGTAGTGGCAGCCAATACGTGATACTCTATTTTTTTTAATTTATGTATTAATTTTGAGAGAGAGAGAGACAGCATGAGAGAGAGAGAGAGAGAGAGTGTAAGCCTGAATAGGGAAGGGGCAGAGAGAGAGAGAGAGAGAATCCCAAGCACTCAGCCACCAAGGTACCCGATACTCTAATTTTTTTTTTTTTTTAACGTTTATTTATTTTTGAGACAGAGAGAGACAGAGCATGAACAGGGGAGGAGCAGAGAGAGAGGGAGACACAGAATCTGAAACAGGCTCCAGGCTCTGAGCTGTCAGCACAGAGCCCGACGCGGGGCTCGAACTCACGGACTGTGAGATCATGACCTGAGCCGAAGTCAGACGCTTAACCGACCGAGCCACCCAGGCGCCCCCCGATACTCTAATTTTTAATTGGGGTGAAAAAATTGATGGGTTACTATCTTTTAAAAATGCACATCCTAGGGTGCCTGACTGGCTCAGTTGGTGGAAGGTGCAACTCTTGATCTGTAGGTTGTAGGTTTGAGCCCATGTTGGACGTAGAGATTACTTAATAAAAAATGCATACCCCCAGAGAGAGAGAGGCAGAGCCCTATGCAGGACTTGATCTCACAAACCATGAGATCACGACTTCGGCTCAGGTCATACTCTCGTGGTTTGTGGGTTTGAGCCCTGCATCGGGCTCTGTTGCTGACAGCTCAGAGCCTGGAGCCTGCTTTGGATTCTGTGTCTCCCTCTCCCACTGCCCCTCTTCCCCGTTCATGTTCTGTCTCCATCTCTCTCTCAAAAATAAATAAACATTAAAAAAAAAATGCATGTCCTAAATATCAACACATAGGGCCAAGCTTCACAAACATTAGTGGCCCATCAAAGTCACATGAAGGGCTTGTGGAAGCACAGGATTCTGATTTGCTGATGCAGTTGGTTCTGGGGACCACACTGTGAGGCTTTATTAAACCCCATTTTTCAAACAGATTCTTTCCTTTTTTTTTTTTTTTTTTTTTTGGTGTTGAGTTGTATAAGCTCTTTATATATTTTAGGTATTAATTCCTTATTGGATATATTATTTGCAAATATCTTCTTCCATTCTGCAGGTTGACATTCTGGAGGTTTTGTTGATGGTTTCCTTCACTGTGTAAAAGCTTGGTATTTTGGTATAGTTCCAATAGTTTATTTCTGCTTTTGTTTTCATTGCCTGGGAGACAATTTAGAAAAAAATTGATATGGCCAATGTCAAAGAAATTATTGCCTATGTTTTCTTTTAGGAGTTGGTTTTAGGTCTCACATATAGGTCTTTAATCCATTTTGAGTTTATTTTTGTGTATGGTGTAAGAAGGTAATCCAATTTCATTCTTTGGCATGTAGCTGTCCAGTTTTCCTTCATTTATTGAAAACACTGTCTTTTCCCCATTATGCAATTCTTGCTTCCTTTGCTATAGATTAATTGACCATGTAGTTGTGACTTTATTCCTGGCCTCTCTATCCTGCTCTATGGATGGATGTGTCTATTTTTGTACCAGTACCACACTGTTTTCATTACTATAGCTTTGTAGCACATCTTGAAATCTGGGATTCTGATAACACCAACTTCGTTCTTTCTCAAAATTGCTTTGACTATTCTAGGTCTTTTTTAGTTCCATACAATTTTAGGATTTTTTTGTTTTAGTTCTGTGAAAATGCATTGTATTTTGATAGGGATTGTATTAAATCTGTAGATCACTTTGGAGAGTATGGACATTTTAACAATATTAATTCTTTCAACCCCCGAGGATGGTAATCTTTCCATTTATTTGTGACATCTTCAATCTGTTCCATCAGAGTAAAGGTCTTTCACCTCCTCGGTTGAATTTTTTCCTAGGTATATTATTCTTTTTGGTATGGTTGTTTATGAGATTGTTTTATTAATTTCTTTTTCTGCTACTTTGTTATTAGAGTATAGAAACACAACAAATTTCTGTGTCCTGTAAATTTGCTGAATTCAGTTATTAGTTATAATAGCTTTTAAGCAGATTCCCTAGGGTCTTCTGTATATAGTATTGTGTCATCTGCAAACAGTGACAATTTTACTTCTTCCTTATTAATTTGGATATTTTATTTATTTTTCTTGCCCAAATGTCGCAGCTAGATTTCCAGTACTATGTCGAATAAAATTGGTGAGAGCGGACATCTTTGTCTTTTTCCTGATCTTAGAGGAATTATCTCAGTTTTACACCAATGAGTATGATGTTAACATGGGCTTTTCATATATGGCTTTTATCATGTTGACGTATGTTCTCTCTAAACCCACTTTGTTGAGAGTTTTTATAATGAACAGGTGTTGCTTTTTGTCAAATGTTTTTTTCTGCATCTACTGGGATGATAATACTGTTTTTGTCCTTCCTGTAGTTAATGTGATGACTGATTGATCATTAATTGATTTCAAATGTTGAATCTTCCTAGCATCCCTGGAATAAATCCTAGTTGATCGTGTCGAATGGTCCTTTTAATGTATTGCTAAATGTGGTTTGCTAGTATTTTGCTGAGGAATTTTGCATCTATGCTCATCAGGGATATTGGCCTGTAGCTTTCCCTTTTTGTAGTATCTTTGGTTTTGGTATCAGGGTAATACTGACCTTGTAGAATGAATCTGGAAGTTTTTCTTCCTCCTCTATTTTTTAGAACAGTTTGGTAAGAATAGGAATTAACTCTCTAATCTTATCTTGGGCTTTTGTTTGTTGGGAGTTCTTTTGATTACTGATGCAATTTCATTACTTGTCATAGGTCTGTTCAAATTTTCCATTACTTCCTGATTCAGTTTTGGAAGGTTGTATGTTCCTAGGAATTTATACATTTCTTCTAGGTTGTCCAGTTGGTTGGCATATAATTTTCCTTAGTATTCTCTTATAACTCTTAGTTTTTCTGTGGTGTCACTTATTATCTCTCCACTGTCATTTCTGATTTCATTTACTTGGTCCTCTCTCTTTTTTCTTGATGAGTTTGGCTAATGGTTTATCAAAAACACAGATCTTAGTTTCATTGATCTTACGAAGTTTTGTTTTGTTCTGTTAGTTTCTATTTCCTTTATTTCTGCTCTAACCTTTATTATTTCCTCTGTTCTACTAACTTTGGGCTTTGTTCATCTACTTCCTTTATAGGTAAGATTAGATTGTTTATTTAAGATTTTTCTTATTTTTTAGGTATCAGTATAAACTTCCCTGTTGGAACTGCTTTTGCTGTATCCCAATGATTTAGGACTCTTGTGTTTTCATTTTCATTGTCTTCATGTATTTTTTAATTTCCTCTTTGATTTCTTCAATAACCCATTGCTTGTTAGCAGCATGTTGTTTAGCCTTCATATATTTTGAGGGTTTTTTTTTTCAGTTTTTTCTCATTGAAAAATGAGAATTGATTTGTAGTTTCATATCATCATGGTAAGAAAAGATGTTTGATATAATCTCAATCTTTTTAAAATTTATTGAGACTTGTTTTGTGGTCTAACATGTGATCTCTCCTGGAGAATGTTTCATGTGCCCTTGAAAAGCATGTGTATTCTGCTGGTTTTGGGTGAAATGTTCTGTATGTATCTTTTAGGTCCATCTGGTCTAATGTGTTATTTAAAGGCATTATTTCCTTGTTGATTTTCTGTCTAGATAATCTACCTGTTGATGCAAGAGGGGTATTAAAGTTCCCCTTTTTTTATTGTATTGATATCCACTTCTCTCCTATATTTGTTAATATTTGTTTTATTTATTTAGGTACTCCTATGTTGGGTGCATAGATGTTTACAATAGTTATATCTTCTTGTGGGATTGATTCCTTTATCATTATGTAGTGCCCTTGTTTGTCTCTTGCTACAGTCTTTGTTGGTTTTGTTTTTGTTGTTGTTTGTTTCTTAGAGAGAGAGAGTGAGCATGAGAAGGGGGGAGGGAAGAAGGGGAGAGAGAGAGAATCTTAAGCAGGCTCCACACTCAGTGCAAAGCCTGACAAGGGGCTCAGTCCCATGACCTTGGGATCATGACCTGAGCCGAAATCAAGAATTCGACACTTAACCAGCTGAGCCACCCAGGCTCCCGGCTACAGTGTTTGTTTTAAAGTCTATTTTGTCAAATATAAGTATTGCTCCCCTGGCTTTTTCCTTCTTCTTCCCTTTGCATGGAGTATCTTTTGCTTTCCCTTCACTTTCAGTCTGTATTATATCTTTAGGTCTGAATTGAGTCTCTTGTAGGCAGCATATATATGGGTCTTGGTTTGTTATGAATGCAGTCATCCTATGTCTTTTTATTGGAGCATTTAGACCATTTACATTTAAAATAATTATTGCTAGGTATATACTCATTGTCATTTTGTTAATTATTTCCTGCCTGTTTTTGTAGTTCTTGTCTGTTCCTTTCTTCTCTTGCTCTCTCCCGTTGTGATTTGGTGACTTCCTATCGTGTTGTGCTTAAATTTATTTTTATTTTTTGTGTATCTTTTGTAGGGCTTTGATTTGTGGTCACCTTTGATTTAATACATAACATCCCATGTGCATGTATAGCAGTTTATATTAAGTTGATGGTCACTTTAGTTTGATCACTGAAAGCACTAAATTCTAACAGCACTAAATTTTTACTCCCCACTCCCATGTTCATATATATGATGTCATATTTTACATTTTTAACATTTCATTATCCCTGGACTAACTTTTGTACATATAATCGATTTTACTACTTTTGTGTTTTAACCTCCATGCAGGCTTTATAAGGAATTAATTTGCAACCTTTATTATGTTTGCTTTTACCTGCAAACATTTTTTCCTTACATACTTTTCTTACTTCTAGTGATGGCCTTTTCTTTCCACTTAAGTGGTTCCCTCTCACATGTCACATAAGGCCAGTTTAGTGGTGATGGACTCCTTTAACTTTTGCTTGGAAAACTCTTTATCTCTCCTTCAATTCTAAATGAGAGTCTTCCCGAGTAGAGGAACTGACTTGGCTGCAGGTTTTTTCCTTTCAACACTTGGAAGATACCATGCTGCTCCCTTCTGGCCTGCAAGGTGTTGGCTGAAAATTAAGCAGGTGGGTGTATGGGCTTTTCCCTGTATATAACTGTTTTCTTTTGCTGCTTTTCAAATTTCTCTTCAGCATTACTTTTACCATTTTAATTATTGTGTGTCTTGATACATAATATCAAGTTACAGGTTTATCTTGTTAGGGGCCGTCTGTGCTTCTTAAACCTGGATGTCTATTTCCTTCCCCAGTTTAGAGAAGTTTTCAGCTATTATTTATCCAAATAAGTTTTATGCCCCCTTTTCTCTATCTTCTCCTTCTGGGATCCCTATAATGTGATTATCATTATGCTTGATGATGTTGCAGATGGAGTTCCCTTAACCTATTCTCATTTTTTTATTATTCTTTTTTCTTTTTGCTATTTGGCTTGGTTGCTTCATTACCCTGCTTCCAGATCGCTGATCTGGTCTCCTGTATTCTCTAGTCTGCTCCTGATTTCCTCTAGCATATTTCTCATTTCAGGTATTACATTCCTTAGCTCTGATTGGTTCTTTTTTGTATTTTCTGTCTCTTTGTTGAAGTTGTCACTGAGTCCATCCACTCTCTTCTCAAGTCTGGTGAGTATCTTTATGACCACTACATTTTTTATCTATTCCTGTCTCTTTTGATTGGAGCATTTAGGCCATTTACACTTATTTTTTTAAGTTTATTTATTTTTAGAGCACAAGTGGGGGAGGGGCAGAGAGAGAGAATCCCAAGTAGGCTCTGCACTATCCGCACAGAGCCCGATGCGGGGCTCGAACTCATGAACTGTGAGATCATGCCCTGAGCCAAAGTCAGGTGCTTAACTAAGCCACCTCTCTCTGTCTCAAAACAAATAAAAAATAAACTTAAAACAAACTTAAAAAATAAAAATATAAAATAATATAATAAAATAAAGGGGGGACAAAAGAAGAAGAGAAAAAAAGAGGAAAGAGAAAGAAAAGAAAACACCAAAAAGAACAAAACAAAACAAAACTAGGCACCTTATTTTCTGTTCCCTGGTGCCACAGGGACTGGGGTGGGCTTGTAGACCATGGGCTCACTGGGACAACCAGACCTGCTACTTATGGTGTCCAGATCCTGCTTCTGTCTGGACTTTCAAGGTGCAGTGGGAACCTAAACTGTGCTATTTTCCAGTCCCTCTGACCTAGAGACCACTCCTGCAGCTCCTCTGCCACATGGTACAATTCTAGTGTCATCTCTTCTATACGAGAGTTGCTCTTTTAAACTGTGGCTCTTTTCTGTGCCTAAGGACAGAGGAAGCTGTTCCTGGTCCCTCAGTACTATCCCACCCCACCGAGGTTCGTGGCATCAGGCGTTGGGCTTCCCTTTGCCACCATGTCTCTCTCTCACCGTTCTCTTGCTGTTCTCTCTACCTTTGGCTGTTCAGAAGCTGTTCGGTCGGCCCTCAGTTCTTCTTCACGAGGAATTGTTCTATAAACAGGTGTCATTTGGTGTGTTCTGTGGAGGAGGTGAGTTCAGGGTCTTCGCCACCTGAGACCAGAACCTGCCTTGACCTCTTTATCAGGCATACTGTCTATCTCCATTTCATTTAGCTTTTTTTTTTTTTTTTTTTTCTGTGATTTTTGTCTTGTGCATTCATTTGGGACCTATCTCTGTGTCCTCATGTTATAGAATTCTCTGTGCTTGTTTCTATGTGTTAGGTAGGTCAGCCATGTCTCCTGGCCTTAAAAGTAGTGGCCTTGCATGGAAGAGGTCCCATGGTGTTCTATGGTGCAACCCCCCTGGTCCCTAGAACCAGCTACTCCATGGGTGTCCCCTGTGTGGGCCACATGTGCCCACCTGTTGTGGCTGAGCCACAGCTGCCATGTGCACGTGGGTAGGTGGCGCCGGTCTTCAGCCCAGGAGGCTGCAGTGACCTGCTTCGGCTGCTGTCACGCACCCTGGGCAGGGTTTGCTCCCCGTGAGGTTGAGAGCCTCGGCTGCAGCTGCCACCGGGTTGCTGTTGGGTGAGGCTGGCGCTCAGCCTAGAGGTTTGCAGTTAGCCTCTGCCACGGCTGCGGGCACACTGATGGGCAGGGCTTCTCCCTAGGTAGCCAGCTAAGACCCCTGACTGCACAAACTGTAGGCACGCTGGTGTTTGGGGCTATCTCCCCAACTCCCCAGGAGCCACGGCGGAGGGACACCTGCCAGGGCAGGTCTGCAGGGGAAAGTTGGGGCGGGACGTGGGGTGCTAGCCTGCCCCCATAAGCGTCTGGCTGTCCAGGCTGGGGGAGGGCAAGAAAAATGGGGTAGCGATTTTGTTCCTGGAGAAACGTCTAGCGGATCCTTGCCCCTCTGGCACACATTCTAAGATTAGTCAGTAAATCTTCTTCCCATAAACCCTAGGCACTTTTCAAACTTGCTGCTTCTGTGCTGTGTCTCCGGCCAAGTTATGTAGCATGCTGGATCTTTAAGGGGGGCCTTGGTTTTGTCTCACCGTCTGGCTCTCCCAGAGGTAGGCCCCGCTAATTTTTAAAGCTCCTAGGGTCAAGCCCTGCTTATTTTTTTTTTTAAGTTTTATTTTATTCATTTTTCAGAGAGAGAGAGAGAGAGAGAGAGAGAGAGCAGGAGAAGGGTGGAGAGAGAGAGAACCCCAAGCATGCTCCCTGCTGTCAGTGCAGAGCCCGAGGCAGGGCTCAATCTCATGACAGTGAGATCACGACCTGAGCTCAGATCAAGAGACAGATGCTTAGCCAACTGAGCCACCCAGGCGCCCAAAGCCCTGCTGATTTTCAAAGCCAGACATTATGAGGACTTGTCTTCCCAGTGGGGGTCCCCATGCCAGGGGGCCCTGTGACAGGGGAGGGGCTGATCCCCTCAGTCCTTTAAGCTTGGAACGTCCCTCCATTTGTACTTAGTTGAACCGAGGGGTTCATGTCTCCCAACAACCATGTCTCCCCCAGTTCCTACCCTTTCTGATGTGTCCTTCTGTCTACAACTCCATGTGGACAGTCTGTCCTGTCAGTCTTCAGGTCATTTTCAGAGTTAGTTGCACAGATGCAGCTATTACCTCTGTGTGACCAAGGTGAGCTCAGAGTCCTCCTACTCCACCCTCCTCCCCTGCTTACATATTTCTTCTTCATTGTTCTTAAGAACAGCGATTCTCAGGGTGGAAGGAAAGAGGTACAGCTGTAAAACAGAAGAGGTTAAGTAGTCTTAACCTCTGTAGTCTTAAATTTGACCTGGAAACACCAGTTGAAACTATGATATACTCTTCATAAAACAAAGTGAAATACTTTTCTTCTATGTCTTTCTACTGGAAAAGCTTTGGAACAAAAAAAAAAAAAAGACAAGTTTTCATTGGTTTCAGCGAGCACCCTTAGCACATGAACTGTTCTCCAAATCATTTACCATTAAAAGGAACCAGAACTCCTTGAGGAAATCACTTATTCCAGGTTTGAGACTGGAAATGTACAAGATAAGACTGGATCTCCTATCATATTAGAAAACGAGGAAAAAAAGAGAAAGTAAGGAAGTTATCGAAGCTACTGGAGACATATCAAGAGAACCAGAAGCCAACTGAAGGGCTCCCATTGACCAAAGATAGATTAATTTGACCTCTAGGACAGGATCTGCTCGAGTCATAAACAGACCCTGAAAACTGAAGGGTATCTCAATCCCATTTCACCAAAAACCTCTACTCCTGTGCCATGTTGGATATGGTACTATTTGGGATACCAAGTTTGGATCTTCTTTAGGCTATATCTGGGGGAGGAGCGGCCAAAAAGTTTTCAGATTTCCCCAAACTTATTTGATTTTTCCACTCCCCACCTTCTCAACCTCACCCCCCACACACACCCCTACACACAGACACACCAACCACTCACCCCTTCCCTCATCGAAAAGGCCTCTCCATTCTTGATAGTGAGAACAGCTTTCACATGATAACCTCTCTGTACCGTTTCAATGGCTACAGTCAAAATCAGTGATTTGAGTCAACCAAGTCTTGGCTCTTCCTATGTCAACAGATGGTTTTTGAAGTTTAAAAGACATTTAATCTCTCCACCAAGCCTTTCAACAACCATTGATTGAATGGGTGGGAAGCCAGAGGGTAACCTAAGATTGAAGGGTCTGATGAGAACACAAGGTTTATGTCTTGAAACCTGATATCCTTCATGTCCTGGGCCCGGTGGCCAATCTCCGTATCCCTAAAGGTGGAACAAAGAGACATTGTGTGTCCCTGAGGGGATGCGATATAACATGTTCGTTACCGCCTATGAAACAGTTCTTACCTAAAATGTGGAGCCTGAATCTGAGAATCTAAATATAACTACCAACTGAGTGAAACCAAAGGTCAGAATAAAAGTTAAATCACACCATGGGAAAACAAACATAAATTATGGAACATTCTATGGGATGAAAGCACATGCGAAATAGGGAGAGATAGGTGCTGTAGAACAACAAATACAACACGTGGACCTTGCTTGACTCAGACCAACTTATTATAGAAATACATTTTTTACACATCCCTGATTTTTTTATGCAATCAGAAAACTTTGGCTATAGAACAAACATCTGAAATCAAGGAATCATTGTTTCCTTTGTTAGAGGTAATAACGAATGACATTGTGTTTTTTTTTTTAATGTTTATTTTTGAGAGAGACAGAGACAGAGAGATAGAGTGTGAGTTGGGGGAGGGGCAGAGAGAGAGAGAGAGAGAGAGAGTGAGAGAGAGAGAGACACAGAATCCGAAGCAGGCTCCAGGCTCTGAGCTGTCAGCACAGAGCCCGATGTGGGGCTAGAACTCACAAGTGGTGAGATCACTTCTTAAGAAAGCATATTTTATCGAATATTTGCTTTTAAGAAACAAGGAGAAGAAACGCTAAAATGTTAGCAACTGAATAATGCAAATACCAGTGTGGTCACGATCAGCTTTGGGCTTCAAATCCTAAATTTGAATCCCAGCTTTGTCACTACAGGTGAAAGCGTTCATATATCTCAGAGGAAGCCTGTTGTGTGTGGCCAGAAAGGACTGTGATATCTAATAAAGCTAGCAGTTAAAGTGATAAGCCCCTGATTGTGGTTTATCACAGCGCAGATGGCACTCACCTTTGAGATAAGTGTCCCCGGGACCTCTGCTTGCCGTTTCTGCCTCGGTCAAAATGCTAGCCAGTGATGGTCTCCCTGCATCTGAAGCCGGTGCAGAGACAACGTGGCCACCTTGACAGATCATCTTGTGCTCACGTAGTGACACTGCTTGAAAAGACACCCTTGAGGCTTCGGCATGAGCTGCTGTGACGCGCCCTTCTCTGAGCTGTTGGTTACTGCCTCTCTCCCATCCCCCTCCTCCCCCCTCTGCCCAACCGAGACGGACATTTTCTGCTCAAGCCCTTGTTGCTGTGGGAAAGCACTTGTGGGCTCTGCAGTTTGCCCCAGTCTCTGAGATTCCAGCCCATTTTGCTCAGATGTTCCTTCCACAGTGTCCTACGCGATTCTTACTCACGCACCACCCATCTTATTGGATGGATCCCACCATCTGTCGGTCGTGGCTGTTTTCTTCTGCATCCAAACACAAAGCTGTTCACTTTGTCTCTTGGTCTTATTTCTGTTGGATTTTTGGTTTTCTCCCTATCTTTCCTGTTTGCAGTGCCCGCACAGCCCCCCAGTAACTGTAGGAGCGTGCTCTTACATCCATGTATTTGATGGCTAGAAATTGTAACGTACTAATATTTGTAAACACTGACTGATGGAGGCTGGCATTGATTTTGAGGGGAAAATTGCCATCAGTTCATGGAAGGATCACACTCCATGAGCCCATTTTTTGGCCATGCCCATGTAAGTAAGGTAAGTTCCTACCCCAAACAGATGTTTCCGACTGAGATATTAATCACTTAATGTAATTTATGCTGCTTTTTAAACGCAGTCCTTGGGGTGCCTGGGTGGCTCAGTCAGTTAAGCATCTGACTTCGGCTCAGGTCATGATCTCACGGTTCGTGAGTTTGAGCCCCACATCTGGCTCTGTGCTGAGAGCTCTGAATCTGGAGCCTACTTGGGATTCCATGTCTCCCTCTCTCTGACCCTTCCCTGCTCACGCTCTGTCTCTCTCAAAAATAAATAAACACTAAAAAATTTAAAGAAAAATAAAGGCAGTCCTTGCTAGGGCCAGAGTACGGCTCTGCAGAGGTTATAAGGATGTTAGAAATTTGGAGGGTGGCCCTGGAGGTAGGGGAAGGGAGGAGGGCTTCCTGGGAGGAAGGCAAGGAGCCTGCCCAGCACTGCGGCAGGGAAGGGGTAAGAGGGGCTGACCCCTGTAAGTGGCTTTCCAGAGCTGAGCTATCTACGATCAGATATGAAGTTTTGTTTTTCTGTATTTTTAGTTTGTGACTGGACTTGGTATGACAGACGATCTTGTCTTCTCGGTGCCTTGTGGAAAAAAGAGAAATAAAGGTCTGTGCCCATACTTTGGGAAGAAGCGAACTCATGGTATGAATAAGGATTAAATGTACTTGCAAGTGATAGAAATCTGAAAATGAGCAAGTTTAAGCAAGATAGAAATTGTTTCTCTCTCAAGGAAACACGATCCAGAGATACCTAGTTCAGGACTGGGAAGGCGGTGCCGCGATCCATGGGAACCTGGGATCCTGTTGCCCTGTAGCTCCGTGAACATGTGGCTTTGACCCGTGGTCTGAAGTGCCAGCCACCCTGTCCACATGCCGGCTGCCAGGGAGGGGGAAGGAGATAAAGAAAGGCACTCCTCTGGCCTCTAAAGACACCCGGTCAAGTTCCAGATGACACTTCTACTCGTCTAACTGACCCGAACATACTCATGACCTCACTGCAGGGAGGCTGGGAAACGTCACTTTTGCTTGGGTGCACACGGATTCAGCCAGAAATCACAAGTTCCACTAGAATAGAAGGAGGGAAGAGTGATATCAGCCATGTGGCAGTTAGAGTAGTGTCCTCCCCCCCATCCCCAAGAAGTCCCTGTCCTAATCCCCAGAACCTGGGAATGTCACCTTACATGGCAGGAGGGACTTTGCAGATGTCGTTAAGCTAGAGCTCTTGAGATCAGGAGATAATCTTGGATTATCTGGATGCAGCTGATAATCCAGATCACCCCTTGAATCCTTAAAAGCAGGAAATCTTTCCTGGCTGTGGTCAGAGGGAGGTGTGACTACAGAAGCAGGACCAGAGACAACGACATTGCTGGCTTTGAAGATGGAAGGGGCCGCGAGCTAAGGAATGTGGAGGATCTCTAGAAGCTGAGAAAGGCAAAGGAACAGAATTCCTATAGGGCCTCCAGAAGGAATGCAAGCCTGCGGACACTTTCTTTTAGCCAGAACAACTCACATCAGACTTCTGAGACCTACAGGAAATAAATCTGTGTTGTTTTAAGCCACTAAATTTGTGCTCATCTGTTAAGCAGCGTAGGAAACAAAGGTCTACAACTGAAAGTCTCTTCTGCACCCATGCAGACATCAAAGCGGTCCTCAGATGGGTAGCGGTGAGAGACCCGGGCAGGACGGAGCAAGCACCAAGCAAGGGATTTATACAAACTCACACACTCATCCAGAATCCTAAGCAGTAATCCCTGGAGAGGGGGCTGGACGTTCTGCCCACATGCAGGATGAGGACTGCGCTATTAGTAAAGGAGAGGGTGACTTTCCCTTCTTAGGTGATGCAAAGATGTCATATTATCCCCTATTGCCCCTCACAAATCTGCATTCCCGCAAAGAAAACTATGGCAGGGAATAGATTTTCATTATCTGGATGGAGGGGGTGGTGTGGTGGAAAGTTAAGATCAAGAGGCCCAGATTTCGTTCCTTTTTTTCATGCAACATACATTCATTGAGTATCTACAGGGTGTCCATGAAGTCTGCACACATAAATCATCATTTGTGCTTTCCAAATTGAAGAGGTCCTGGGTGACACTGTGTGCATTTGCCTGTATCCCCGGGCTTTGTGGACACTGGCCGTGCACCCCAGAAAGCAGTGAGCCAGACAGACGTGGGTCTGCTCCTGCGGAGCTTAGCGTCCACCAGGAAGGTTAAGGACTCCACACGGGGCGGGGGGGGGGGGGGGGGGGTGTGACTCTAGGTGGGGAGGGGTGTCGGGATGGGTCTGCTGTCACTGGCTCACATTGTGGTCCAGTCACTTACCAGGCTGTCCTTGAGCAGCTTCGCCTCTGTGTGCCTGGTTTGCAGAAAACAACATCTGGGTGGTTGCTAGGATTAACTGAGTTCACACACTTCCAAAGCATTTAGAACATAGTAAGTGCCCAATATGTATTAGCTGCTTCTGTAATTGTTGCTAGCTATGTGACTTGGAGCCTGGACCTCATTTTCCTGTCTTTTTTTTTTTTTTTTTTTTTTTTTTCACTTAGAGAGAGAGAGTGAGAGAGTGAGCTGGGGAGGGACAGAGAAAGGGAGAGAGAGAATCCCAAGCAGGCTCCACATTGCCAGCGTAGAGCCTGATGTGGGTCTTGAACCCATGAACTGTGAGATCATGACCTGACCAAAATTCCAGAGCTGGATGCTTAACTAACTGAGCCACCCAGTTGCCCCCGATGGGGGGGTCTCCCTGTCTTGATAACCTGGTACACCTCACAGGGTCCATGGGTTCAGACCAGGACAAGTGTAAAAGACATTTATGCGATTAAAGCACATTACAAAGTGAATGGTGCTTTATGGGTTTACTGACTTGAGTCTGTTATGTACTGCCTGTCTCTCCTTCACTACGTGTAAACTCACAACGGCAAGGAATCTTGATCTCTTTTGTCACTGATAATGTCCCAAGCTCCAAGAACAGTGACTAGTACATAAAGCCCTCAATAAGGAATTGTCAACTTCCTTGAATGAATGAACAAATAAATGATTGATTAAGTGATCCTGCGTGTAGTCTGCTTAGGCTGCCATTACAAAATACCACAGATTGGGTGCCTTAACAAACAAAAATTTATTTCTCACAGTGCTGGAGGCCAGAAAGCCCAAGATCGGGAGCTGGGTGATTTGGTTCCTAGTGAAAGGTCACTTCCAGGCCCACAAACAACGGCCTTCTTGCTGTGTCCTTACAGGCAGAGAGAGAGAGAAGGAGAGGGAGAGAAAGAGAGGGAAGGGGAGAGGGAGAGAAAGAAAAAGAGAGAGGGAGGGTTGGCTCTCTGGTGTCTCTTCTTATAAGGACAGGAATCCTACTAGATCAGGGCCTCACCCTCTACTGCTAAGCTGCTCTCTTCCCTGAGTGTCTGGCTGAGCCGCTGAAGGTCACAAACGATTCAGCAGGTGCAAGTACTGTCCACAGACTCTAATAATTGATTTTGTGTTCATGGTGCACTTATTACAGGACGTTGTTCATTAACTTGTTGCAATATGCACTTATGCTTATGAATTTATAGGTATCGTAAATAATGTGACAATTGTTCAAAGGCATATTGCTAAATCTTTTTTTTTTAAATTTTTTAATGTTTATTTTTGAGAGAGAGATAGAGGACAAACAGGGGAGGGACAGAGAGAGAGGGAGACACAGAATCTGAAGCAGGCTCCAGGCTCTGCGCTGTCAGCACAGAGCCCGACAAGGGGCTCAAACCCATGAACCGTGAGATCATGACCTGAGCTAAAGTCGGACGCCCAACCGACTGAGCTACCCAGGCACCCCTACATATTGCTAAATCTTATGTCCATACTGATCACCAGTGTGCAAATATGTCAGTTTTGTGTGAAGGGCAAACATTGTGCGTGGTTCATAATTCTCAGGGCGCTTATCTCTAAAGTACACACATGCCTGGAGATATCAAGTAAAACAAGACTCCAGATGCTAAGTAAATGGCCCCTGTTCTTGTGACAGCTACTTACTGGGTAACAAAACAAATAAACATGAAATCTAGACAACATATAAATCTTACGACCAAGAAAATACGTCGAAACCAAACACAGCACATTGCTCTAGGCTAGATCTCACAAACACACACAGCATCGATTTCACAACGATTTCAGAAGAGACTCGGAAAACCACTCCGCCTCACTCATAGGTTCAATTAGCTTTAGAGTCCCAATTCCAGCGGAGCGCTGACCCAGGTCACACCTATTGCACAGTGCTGCAGGGACTCCAAGGGCCACAGGCATGGTGGCAGCCAGACCAAGAGACCAGGGGCCACTCCAGTATTTCAGCAGAGTCAAGTTAACGGTGGTTGTTATGGAGACAGCTAGTGTTCTTCATGAATGAACAGCCGTTCCTTTGCTCTGCCCAAAGAAACACTGTCTGTGCCTGGGGACCCAGCTGGCTCCTTACAAAGGCACATGCCACCAAAGAGGGGGCTCGGAGGCAGAAGTGACCTAGCCTTCTTCGTACATGTTGATTGAGCTCTGCTATAGAGAACGCGACGCAAGCCTATTTTCTCCCCTCCCTACCTCTGGCCCAAACATGGCTGGATTGTGAAAAGGACCATGAACAACCACAACTGGCTTTTTGCCCTGTCGGTGACCGCACACACTGAGTTTTCCACAACTTTCAAAGCCTTTCCTAAAGGGAGTGGTGGGAAAATTCCAGAAGACAAACACTCGGTAAGTGAACCCCAATAGAGAGGGGTGTTCTCACAGACCGTAGAGCAGCCTGTCAAGCCCGGAGAGTTTTTCCGGAGATGCCACCTTCTTGCTAATGGACAGTCTGCTTACTCTGCAAAGCTGAAGCCGGCTAGATGCAAACTTCGCGCTGTGCTCTCTCTCTCTGTATCTGCTATGTGCAGAGCAGAACATGGAGGACGAATCGTTTAAATGCATAGCTTTAAAGCACCAACAACAGGGCTATGCAGCCATCAAAAGGAACAAGGCAGAGCCACATGTGCTAAGAGGGAATAACCCTGGGATCCACTGGACACTGACCAAAGTAAGGAGCATAACAGTGTGTGTGATGTGTTCCCCGTTGGTGGAGACAGGCAGTGGCCAGGGGGAGGAAGAGAATGTGAACACGCAGAGAAAGAACCCAGAAGCATTCCCAAGAAACTGGTGTCAGATTTCCCTTTAAGGACAGAAACTAGGAAATTAGGAGTTGGAGTGGGGGTGGGGCGGGACTTACTTTTCACTACATGTTGAATTTGTTACAGTGTGGGTGTATTAGCTTCTATGATCTTTTGAATTTAATTTAAAATAACTTCTAAGGGGCGCCTGGGTGGCGCAGTCGGTTAAGCGTCCGACTTCAGCCAGGTCACGATCTCGCGGTCCGTGAGTTCGAGCCCCGCGTCAGGCTCTGGGCTGATGGCTCGGAGCCTGGAGCCTGTTTCCGATTCTGTGTCTCCCTCTCTCTCTGCCCCTCCCCCGTTCATGCTCTGTCTCTCTCTGTCCCAAAAATAAATAAAAAACGTTGAAAAAAAAATTTTTTTTAAATAACTTGTAAGACACCTATACGTAGCATTCTTTAAAAAATTTTTGTTTAACGTTTATTTGTTTTTGAGAGACAGAGATAGCACAAGCAGGGGAGGAGCAGAGAGAGAGGGAGACACAGAATCTGAAGTAGGCTCCAGGCTCTGAGCTGTCAGCACAGAGCCCGACGCGGGGCTCAAACTCACGGACCGTGAGATCATGACCTGAGCCGAAGTCGGATGCTTAACCGACTGAGCCACCCAGGCGCCCCTGTTTTTATTTATTTTTGAGAGAGAGATACAGAGCATGAGTGGGGGAGGGGCAGAGAGAGGGAGACACAGAATCCAAGGCAGGCTCCAGGCTTCCAGCACAGAGCCCAATGTGGGGCTCGAATCTGCCAACATGGGATCATGACCTGAGCTGAAGTCAGACGCTTAACCGACAGAGCCACCCAGGCACCCCTCCACAATAGCATTCTTTATTTGGGGTAAAGAGAAGCAACATTATGTGTGTGTGTGTGTGTGTGTGTGTGTGTGTGTGTTGAATGCAATCCCAATCCAAATCTCAACATGCTTTTTTGTAGAAATGGACAAGCTGATTCTAAAATTCAAATGGAGGAGCGCCTGGGTGGCTCAGTCAGTTAAGCATCCTACTTTGGCTCAGGGCATGATCTCATGGTTCATGAGTTCGAGCCCCGCACGGTACTTTGTGCTGACAGCTCGGAGCCTGGCGCCTGCTTCAGATTCTGTGTCTCCCTCTCTCTCTCCCCCTCCCCCACGCACGTTCTGTCTCTCTCTCAAAAATAAACAAACATGAAAAAAAATTAAAAATAAAATAAAACAAAATAAAATTCAAATGGAAATGCAAAGACCCAGAAGAGCCAAAACAAGTCTGGAAAAGAACAAAGTTGAAGACCTAACACTACTTGATTTCAAGAATTATTGTAAAGCTGTGCTGTTCAAAACACCATGGTATCAGCCAAAGAGTAGGCAAGAATTCAAGGAACGGGATAGAGGGCATGTACATAGCAAACTCTGGAAGGATATACAAGAAACTAATGGCAGTGACGATCTTTCAGGTTGGGAGCTGGTTGGAGGCAGACCAGGAAGGGACACTTTTCACTGTGTCCGTATTTAACATGCGGATCATGTGAATGTATTAACTATTCAAACAGGAAATTCAATAAGCATTTATGACACTCCTTAAAGTACAGTTTATGCTAACTTTCCAGTTGGGAGAAGAATTATCAGGAAGTATTATACACTTTCCATTTGGCAAGCCAAAAAAAAAAAAAAAAAAAAAAGAAATCAAATTGTCCATCAGAACAATACAAGATAAGGTTTAGGTCCTGGGGCTCTTGGACTTTCCAAAGACAGTAAGTTCTGTCTGAGAAGATGAAGAGAGATCACATCTGAGAAAGGTGTTCAGCCTTTGTCAGTCCAGGGGGGTTCACATCCAGTCCCAAAGTCAAGAAACTTTGTCAAGAAAGGGGCTGGATTTCTGATTCTCTCCCCTGTAAGAGGTCACAGTCCACAAGATGTTTTTTTTTTTTTGTCTTCCTTTCTTTTTTTGAAGGTTTTTTTTGTTTTGTTTTCTTCTCCTTCTCCTTCTTCTAAATAATCTGTATGCCCAGCATGGGCCTCAAACTCATGACCCTGGGATTGACTCTCATGTTCTGCTGTCTAAGCCAGGCAAGCACCCCTGTCTTCCTTTCTTTTTAAAAGCAGCTTTATTGAGGATAAGGCAGCTTTAGTGGCAGATAATAAATTGTACACATTTAAAGTGTATAATTTGATATTGGACGTATGTATTGAGAATTGCAAAAAGTCTCAGCATTAAAGACTCCATCCAGCCCCCCAACACCACAAGAATCTACAACGGTGCCTAGTAGCCTAAGGTCTGGAATGACTGAGCCCCCGCCTGGGAAAGCTCAAGCTGACAAAAGAATTTACTGTTTGTTCCAGCCAAGACAGATAAGCCCCCAACCTCCCTTGCCTTAGAGCATTTGCTTTAGAAAACCTGCAATTGTAAATCCTTTATCCTGTCTCTATAAGATATATACAGATTTTCGGGCACATGGGTGGCTCAGTCCATTGAGTTTCTGACTTCAGTTCAGGTCATGATCTCACAGTTCATGAGTTCGAGCCCCACATCAGGCTCACTGCGGTCAGCACAGAGCCCACTTCGGATCCTCTGTCTCTCTCTCTTCCCCTCCCCTGCTCAGGCTGTCTCTCAAAAAATAAATAAAAACATTTACAAAAAAGATATATACATGTTTCTACAACTCAGGAACATCTTTCTCAAGAATGTGGGAGCCTTTCCTTTGAAATGTGATCATCAGGAAGGATGTGGCCCCCCATTTCCCAGTCTCAGGAACGGTAGGAGCCTAACTTGGAGAAGCACCAGGTAGCAGACACAGATGGTCTTTTCTTTTAACTTTTTTTTTTCCTTAGGGTCAAAGAGAGGGAGAGAAAATCCCAAGCAGGCTGCACCATGAGTGCGGAGCCTGACGCGGGGCTCAAATTCATGACCACGAATCATGACCTGAGCCCAAATCAAGAGTCTGATGCTAAACCGACTGACCCACCCAGGCGCCCCTGGACACAGATGGTCTTAATCACATCCCTGAACATCCTTCAGTGGCCTTCCTTCAGCTCACCCCACTTATTAAAGGGCTTCCTGCCTTTTGCTTCTGGGGAGTTAAGCTTAGGTCATACTGAGTCTTTCCTCCACGGCAGTAGTACTGAATAACTCTTGTCCTATGGCCTGTAACTAGTGTGCTGCTTTGTTTTTCTTTGACCCTGTACACCAATGAGATGATCCTCCCGATCCAGGTAGAGAACATGCCCAACCCCTTCAGAAGTGCTCTTGGACCCCAAGGTAGGGCCGCCCTCCTGACCCTCCCCACCTACTTCCCATCCTAGGTAACCACTGCTATGCTTTCTGTCCATGTAGATGTGTTTGCATTTTCTAGACTTTTATATATACACAATCATACAATATTTATTCTTTTATCATCTGGCTTCCCCACTCAGAAGAATTATTTTGAAATTCATCCATATTGTTGGGTGTGTCAAGAGTTCTTTCCTTTTTATCACTGAGTAATATTCTGTATATGCATATATTACATTTTTTGAACCCATTTACCCATTGATGGAGGAAGCTTCCTGACTTTGGGTATTACAAATGAAGCTGCTGTGGGGGCACCTGGGTGGCTCAGTCAGTTGGGCATCTGACTCATGATTTTGGCTTAGGTCATGATCCCAGGGTCGTGGGATCAAGCCCGGTGTGAGACTCCGCGATGAGCATGGAGCCTGCTTAAGATTCTCTCTTTCCCTCTGCCCCTCCCCTACTCATGCTTTCTCTCTCTCTCTCAAAACAAACAAAAACAAATGAAGTTGCTACGAACATATTTGTACAAGTCTTTATATGGATGAATATTTCCTTTTGGTTAAGTATTTAGAGTAGAGGACACCAAGTGTGTGACTCTTGCTCTGGGCGTCATGAGTTTGAGCCCCATGTTGGGTATAGTGATTACATATACAATAAATACACTTAAAAAAGTATCTAGAAATGGAATGGCTGGGTCATATGGTAGTTGTACGTTTAACCTTTTGAGAAATTGCCAAATTCTTGGTTCTCGTAGTTTTGTTGTGTTATTAGTTTGGGGGCTTTTTTTGCAGATTCCATCAGATTTTCTGATACAATGATCTGATTGATGCTGATGTGTGCAAAAAAAAGATAGTTTTCTGACCTGTTATGCCTTTTATTTCTCTTGCCCAGTTGCACCCTTGGTACGGCGTTAAAAGTGGTGGGAGCAAGCACTCATGCCTTATTCCTGACCTGAGGGGGAGAGTATTCAGCGTTTCACCACGAAGTTTGAAGTCAGACGTAGGGTTTTTGTAGATGCCCTTTATCAGACTGAAGAAGTCCCCTTGTGTTATTAGTTTGCGGGAAGTTCTTAGCCGGAATAAATGTTGGATTCTGTCAAACACTTTTTCTCCATGTAAGGAGATAGCATACGATTGGGTTCATGGTTTTGGCCTTTCAGTTAATACAGTGAATTACAATAAATGATTTTCAAATGTTAAACCACTCCGCATTCCCGGGATAAACCCCCTTGGCCATGTTGTTTTATCTTTTTAATATATTGTTGCATTCAGTTTTCCAAAATTTTGTTAGAATTTTTGTATCCACACTCATGAAGGATATCGGGGTGTAGTGTCCTTTTCTTGTGATATCTTTGATTAGTGTCAGTATGAGGATGATGCTGGCCTTGTAAAATGAGTTGGGAACTCTTTTTCTTCTCCCTCTTCAATGTTTTGGGAAGAGTTTGTGTAGAATTGTTACTATTTCTTCTTTAAATGCTTTTAAAAATTCACCGGTAAAACCACTGGGGCTTTGTCTCTGTGTCTTCAGGCTGCCAGAACTAAACAATATAGACTGGGTATGGCTTTTAAATACCAGAAATTTATTGCTCACAGTTTTGAAGGCTGGAAGTCTGAGATCAGGGAGCTTCGGTGGTCGAGTTCTGGTGAAAGCACTCTTCTGGGTTGCAGACTGCTGACTTCTCATTTTATCGTCACACAGTGGAAGGGACAAAGGAGCCCTCTTGGGCCACTTTTGTAAGGACACAAATCCCATCCATGAGGACTGCACCCTCCCAAATGTTCCACCTTCTAATACCACCACCTTGGGGGGTAGGTTTTGATATAGAAATTTTGGGGTGACACATTCAGGCCCTAGCAGCTTGAAGTTTTCTTTATGGGATTTTTAAAAAAATTTTTTTTTCAACGTTTATTTGTTTTTGAGCCAGAGAGAGACAGAGCATGAACAGGGGAGGGGCAGAGAGAGAGGGAGACACAGAATCTGAAACAGGCTGCAGGCTCTGAGCGGTCAGCACAGAGCCCGACGCGGGGCTCGAACTCACGGGCCGTGAGATCATGACCTGAGCTGAAGTCGGACGCTCAACCGACCAAGCTACCCACACGCCCCTATGGGATTTTTTTTTAATGTTCCTTTATTTTGAGAGAGAGAGAGCAGGGGAGGGGCAGAGAGAGGGGGGGAGAGAGAATCCCAAGCAGGCTCCGCACTACCAGCACAGAGCCTGATGCAGAGCTTGAACCCACAAACTGTGAGATCATGACCTGAGCCAAAATCAGGAGTCAGACGCTTAACCAACTGAGCCGCCCAGGAGCCCTTATGGAATGGTTTTTTAATTACAAATTCAATTTCTTTCATAAATATGGGGCTATTCTGACTATGTATGTTTTTCTTTGGTGAGCAAAGGTAGTTTATGTCTCTGAAGGGATTTGTCCATCTCATCTAAGGTGTTGAATTTATTGGCATGAAGTTGTTTGTAAAATTCTCTTACCTTGTAATATCTATAGCCATTATTTATTCTTTCATTCCCGTTTCATTTATTGTTTGGTTGGGTTGTTTAAAAGTGTCTTATTTAGTCTCCAAAACTGTTTCCTGTTTCCCTGTCTTGGCTTACAGCAGAATCTGGGGCAAGGTTGCCCAATGGAGGCAGAGTCTTACAAGAGCTGAGAAGCTCAGTTTGGTGCTTAACCCCAGTCGTTATACCAAGACACAAGGATTTGAAATTGATAGGCATAGCTGATGTGCCCCCCACCCTTTCTTAAGTGCCTATTTATTTTTGAGAGAGAGGCAGAGCGTGAACGGGGGAGGGGCAGAGAGGGAGACACAGAACCCTGTGTCAAACTCACGAACTCTGAGATCATGGCCTAAGCCAAAATTGACTGCTTAACTGACCCCGCCACCCAGCCACCCCATAATGTGCCCCTTTAAGACAGGTGTCAGTGCTCAGGTCAGTGACACAGGGGGGCGGAGGGGGAGGGGCAGTCCCCAAACAACTACCTCAAATTAACAGCTAAGAAAAAACAGGAGGCTTGTTGTGCAAACACAGGTCAAGACAAATGCTCAGTTGGGGATATCTGAATAAGGACAGTACAGATGATATTAGGAAAATTATTATTAATTTTGTTAGGTATCTGAATAATGGCTATGCAGAACAATGTGGGTTTTTTCCCCCATATGAATATTAAGGTATTTGGAGTGAATTTGGAACTGTAATGTATTTTATTATTTTATTTTATTTTATTTTATTTTATTTTATTTTATTTTATTTTATTTTATTTTATTTTAAGTAGGCTCCATGCCCTACATGGGGCTTGAACTCACAACCCTTAGATCAAGAGTCGCATGCTCTCCCGACTGAGCCAGCCAAGTGCCCCTGCAATTTATTTTGAAATACTTAAGCAAAAGAAAAAGGGTTCTATCTCCTTCTCTGTTATCGAAACTGAGTTATGGTCTGCATCAACAGAGCCCATGACTCAGCACCACTGAAGCTTTGCAGCTGGATGGAGGATGGAGGAAGAAAGCCCACACCCCTTCCTGGTAGGGACATGTTGCAGTGAAACCGCTTAAATACATAAAGTGAACAGAAATCAAAATGGCTGTGCTGATGCTTCAGAGAAGCTCGATTTTCAGGGAACCTTTATCCTTTCTTCTGCAAACCTCCTCTCCTCCCTTCTTAGCCTTTTGTATCCAGAACCCGGAACTCAGTACCACCCTGAAAACAGGAGGAAAGAGGCCAGCAGCATACATAATTCCTGTCGAAACTAGCTAGATCCTGTATTTCCCTACGAATCCCCACCCCCCAGCCCCTTCCTCCAAGAGGGCTCATGGTGTTTTGAAGACCACAGCCTGCTGAACCTACTTTGCCCAGCAAAGCAATTAAAGCTACTGTTCCTCTGTATCCCAAACTCTGTCTTCGAGCTGTATTTTGGCTCCAAAGCACGGAGGTTTTCAACACCACCAGGAATTACATACGGCACTTCTTCCATCCCGCTGGCCAGAACTTAGCCACAGGGACAGACTTTCCTGCCAGAGCAGGTGGGGAAATGGAGAATAGAGTCAAGGTGGTCCCATGCCCCATGGAAACTCGAGGTTCCTACTACTGCAAAGAAGAGAACAGATAACAGGGGACAGTGACTAGTGTCTGCCCCCTGTAAAAGTAACTACCAGAGCCAATTCTCAAAAGAATGTGCTGCTGTGGGGTTGAAGAGTTGATTCCAACAGGATACTGGAATCCAGCTGGGAATTCCAGGGAAAACAAGCCCTTATTTCCCACGGTTAGGTGTGAACAGAACATGTGCCCTTTTTATGCAGAACTCTTCAGACCTATAACACAGCACTTCTCAAACTTCAACGTGCAGATTAATCACCAGGGCATCCTGTTGAAATGCATATTCTGATTCTGTGGTCAGGGGTAGACCCCAGGATTACGCATTTCTTTTTTCTTTTTCTTTTTTTTAATGTTTATGTAGTTTTGAGTGAGAGAGAGAGAGAGCGAGCATGAGTGGGAGAAGGGCAGAGACAGAGAGGGAGACACAGAATCCAAAGCAGGCTCCAGGCCCTGAGCTGTCAGCACAGAGCCCCACGCAGGACTTGAACCCATGAACCGTGAGATCATGACCTGAGCCGAAGTCGGACACTTAACCGAGTGAGCCACCCAGGCGCCCCAAGGATTATGCATTTCTAACAAGCTCCTGAGTGAGACCACGGCGGCTGGTCTGAGGATCATGCTTTGAGTACAGCACCCTGTAATAGGTTGAATTGTGCCCACCAAAAAGATGTGTTCAAGTCCCAAACCCTAGTACCTGTAAATACAACCTTATTAGGAAATAGGATATAATTAAGACATAAATTACGATGAGGTCTATACTGGATTAGTGTGAGCCCTAAATGCAACCACGGTGTCCTTATAAGAAGAAGAGAGGACCCACGGATTCGCACAGAGAAGGAGGCAGAGGTTGAGGTGGTGTACTTATAAGCCAAGGAATGCCAAGATTGCCAGCATTAAGCAGAAGCTGAAAGAGGCCAGGAAGGACCCTCCCCTGGAGCCTTCAGAGGGATCATGGCCCTGCCTACATCTTGAATTCAGACCTCTAGCCTCCAGAACCGTGAGAGAATACGTTTATGTTTTCTTAAGCTACCCAGTTTGTGCTAATTTGTTATGGCACCCCTCGGAACCTAATACCCACCCTTGATTTGGTATGTGGATGAGCTGGAAGATTCTCTCTGGGTTCTGCATTATCAATGTTGTGCCACATTTCGTTTCCTTTATTCCTAAGGCAGCATTCTCAAAGTGTAGAGCAATGACTTAGGATCTTCACTTAAAATCCAGATTTATGGGCACCACTCTACACATGGCATCAATATTCCTTTCTTTTTTTTTTTTTAATTAAAGAGAGAAAGAGGGAGAGGGAGAGGGAGGGGGAGGGGGAGAGAGAGGAGGGAGAGGGAGAGAGAGAGAGAGAGACAGAGAGAAAGAGACAGAGAGAGAGAGAGAGAGAGAGGGAGAGAGAGAGAATCTTAAGCAGCCTCTACGTCCAGCATGGAGCTCAATGCAGGGCTCGATCTCCCAACCCTGGGATCTGACCTGAGCCGAAATCAAGAGTCAGATGCTCAGCTCTCTGAGCCACTCAGGCGCCCCTACTCACGGACTCAATATTCTTCAACACTGGGCCCCACACTCACTTGATCAAGGTGACAGGCTCTGTAGCACTTTCCTTCATGTTCTACGGCATACTCAGGCTCCCTGTGAGCCATGGATTCGAGGCCAAGATGCCTGAAAGCTGCCTTTCCACCTACGGTCTGCCCTAAAATCCCACTGTCAAGACCTCAGTCCTTCAGCTAAAGGGATCAAGGATTGAAATGCAGGTGACCTGGGGCGTTTGGCTGGCTCAGCTGGTAGAGCATCGTAAGTCTTCATCTCAGGGTCGTGAGTTGGAGCCCCACGCATTGGGTATAGAGATTACTGTAAAAAAAAAAAAGCTGATGCCACTACATTTGAGCCAGATGCTTTCAATCTCTTCCCAGAGAGCACATCACCCCCTTTATCTTAGATCACTTAATGCACATACAACTCAACGGGTCTCTGTCCTAAGAGATAGACAGCAGTATTTCTCTTGGACACTGGTCAGTGTTGGCACCCAGGTGGTGAGACTGTCCAGGGAGCCATTATCAGTCATTTTGACTGTAGTCTGAAAAGCGCGGCTGCCATGCTGCTCACTGGCCGTGGGTACTTCAGCCATCTGAACCTCAGTTTCCTCTTCTGTAAAATGGGGACAGTAATACCTGCCCATCCTACCGGGCAGGGGCTACTGTGTCTGCCACAGAGCTACAGGGAGTAGAAGCTAGTCCTTAAGAAGGACGCAGGCAGGGAGGGTAGAACAGGAGCTCGCGGGTAGTCCTGGCTGAGGAGAAAACAGCCTGCTTCCCTGCAGAGAGCTCGCACTGTGGTGGCGTTTCGGAAACTGTGATTAATTAACTGTGGCTGACTTGGTTGGCTATTCTTTTTAATCAATTGCTCGGGGGTGACTCTTTAATGCTATGTAAAATTGCTTTAAGAATTCAGAATAATCAGCCTCTATAGATCTTCCCCCCCCCCCCCCAACCCCAGCCAGATTTAAAAGTGCAATTTTCCTTTCCGATCTTTCTTCCTTCCTGCCCAGCCTCCACTGCGTTTTGAGGGAGCTTGAGACCAATGTGGCAAATGCCTTACAGGCCCCTGGGAAGCTTAAATGCAAATAAGTCTTTAAGAAGATGACACAGCAGCGCCTGGGTGGCTTAGTCAGTTAAGTGTCCAACTCTTGGTGCCAGCTCAGGTCATGATCTCACGGTTCGTGAGATCGAGCCCCGTGTGGGGCTCTGTGCTGACAGCGCCGAACCTGCTTGGGATTCTCTGTCCTCTCTCTGCCCGCCCCCCCCTCGTGTGTGCGCTCACTCGGGGTCTCTCTCTCTCTCTCTCTCAAAAAATAAAAAATAATAAAAATAATTTTTCCCGAGCAGGGGAAAAATTCGGAACTGTAGTGGCCTTTCTGGGTGGGCAAGGATTAAATTGGAAAGGACGCGTTAGAGATGCCGTGACAATAATATGCTGTATCTTGATAGGGTTTGTAGTTATGCAGGTAAATGCATTTATCAAAACCCAACCAGGGTCCAAATGTCCATGCATTTCATCGTATCTAGATGTTTTTTTAATGACCAGCATTAAAAAAAAAAAAATGTTTATTTAGAGAGGGGGGGGGGGAGAGGGTGAGTAGGGGAGGCGCAGAGAGAGAGGGAGACAGAAGATCCAAAGCAGGCTCTGCACTGACAGCATAGAGCCTAAAGTGGGTCTCGAACTCATGAACCATGAGATCATGACCTGAGCCAAAGCTGGATGCTTAATCGAAGGAGCCACCCATGGGCCCCTCCTTGTATCTAAATATTAAGAGAAATTGGGGCACGCAGCTGGTTCAGTTGGAAGGGCATGCAACTCTTGATCTTGGGGTCGTAAGTTAGAGCCCCACAGTGGGGGAAGAGATGACTTAAAAATAAAATCATTAATTAATTAATTAATTTAGTACAGCTGAGAAATTGACCGACCAAAAGGTGTCTTTTCTCCTTCACAGCCCGACACAGGGTTCGATCGCACAAACTGTGAGATTCATGGCCTAAGCCGAGATCACGAGTCAGATGCTCAACTGACTGAACCACCCTGGTGCCCTTGTATCATTGTTTTTTCAGAACAGTTTCAGGTTTACAGCAAAACTGAGGGGAAGGTACAGGGATTTCCCATTATTTTTCCTCCCTCCCACACAAATGAATAGGCTCTCCCATTAATATCCCTCATCAGTGTGATACATTTGTTACAATTGATGAACCTATACTGATACATCACTAAAAAATTCCATAGTTTACCTTAGGGTTCACTCTAGCTGTTGTATATGCTACAGGTTTGAAAAAAAATGTATAGTGACGTGTATCTATCATTACAGAGTATTTTCATGGCCCTAGAAAAACTCTGTGACCCGCCCATTCATTCTGCTTCCACCCCAACCCCTGGTAACCACTGGTCTTTTTAACCACTTTCTCCACAATCCTGCCTTTTCCAGAATGTCATATTGTTGGAATCATACAGTATGTGGCCTTTTCAAATTGGTGTCTTTCACTTAGTAATACGTATTTAAAGTTCCTCCACATCTTTTCATGGCTTGGTAGCTCATTACTTCAAAAAAATTTTTTTTAATGTTTGTTTGTTTTTTTGAGAGAGACAGAACCCAAGCAGGGGAGGGGCTGAGGGAGAGAGAGACAGAGCATGGGCTGGGGAGGGGCAGAGAGAGAGGGAGACACAGAACCTGAAGCAGGCTCCAGACTCTGAGCTGTCAGCACAGAGCCCAATGTGGGGCTTGAACCCATGAACCGGGAAATCATGCCCTGAGCTGAAGTTGGATGCTTAACCGACTGAGCCATCGAGGTGCCCTGATAGCTCATTACTTTTTACTCCTGAATAGTATCTCGTTGTCTGGATGGACCACAGTTTACTTACCCATTCATCTACTGAAGGACATCTCGGTTATTTCCAAGTTTTGGCAGTTATGAAGATAGTCTCTGTAAACATCCGTGTGCAAGTTTTTGTGTGAGCGAAAGTTTCCACTGTCTTTAAGTGAAAACCAAGAAGCACAATTGCTGGGTCATTTGGGAAGGGTATGTTTTGTCAGAAACTGCCCAGCCGTTTTCCAAAGTTTCTGTGCCAGCATTTCCCACTGGCGATGAATGCGAGTTCTTATTGCTTCGCATGCTTGCCAGCATTTGGTCTTACCAGTGTGGTGAATAATTTTTCTTTCACCCTAGTCCTGAGAATCTTCGACAATTCAAAAGTGCATCTTTAGCAACCCCCTCTCCATGTTTCTCTCTTCTCCCTTCTTTGTTATAATATGTGCCTCCTTCTGTCCCCTTTCCAGCTACTGCTATGTGAACTGTGCTCTATTCTGGTACAGGAGAAGAAAAAAAAAAAAAAAAAAAAAAAATATATATATATATATATATATATATATATATATATATATTTAAAATTACCAAATGTTTTAGTGCCTTGATATATACATATATATTTCTATCTCTGGAGGGTCTGCTTAAATTTTTTTTTTTAACATTTTATTTATTTTTGAGACAGAGAGAGACAGAGCATGAATGGGGGAGGGGCAGAGAGAGAGGGAGACACAGAATCGGAAGCAGGCTCCAGGCTCTGAGCCATCAGCCCAGAGCCCGATGCGGGGCTCGAACTCACGGACCGCGAGATCGTGACCTGAGCCGAAGTCAGACGCTTAACCGACTGAGCCACCCAGGCGCATGGAGGGTCTGCTTAAAAATGCACATATGTGTTAGGGAGAAGACTATGTAAGCAAACAAGGAGATAAAGTTCCCCTGGTACCTATCAGGCATCTGGAACAGTTAGGCTTTTTTGTGGGGACCATTGGGGTTAGGACAAGCTATAGCCAAGCCTCCCGAATGTCCCCCTCTGCCACCCTGCCCCTCCCCTGGGTTAGGCTGGCTTGGCTGCTGTATTTTTTTCTTCCACCATTAATTCAACTTCTCACGTCTCACTTCTCTGATTCTTTCCAGATTTCAAACTGTGGTCCTGATTTATCCTTTCTTTTATCAAGGTTGCTCTTCCCGGACAGGCTTGAAAAGCTTCCCTGGCTCATTACCATAGCAATAGGAGCACGCTGCAGAAATCAGCGCCAGAGAAGGGGGGTGGTGAGCTTTCACTCCCACACACAACACCAGATCTGGGGCCACAGCCCCTCCAGGCCCACCGAAGAAGCAGCCCCGTGTTTCTGAGCTCAGAGACATTAACAGTGGGGAAATATTATCTCCTGGGCAAATTACTGCATGCCTCCAGACCTCCACCCTCTCTTGTTATCATAGGAGTTTTTCTCCAACCTAACGCAGAGGAAAATCTCCAGATGGTTCTGACCAATCCCACCCAACACAGGCGTGATCAGGTGTATAGGTCAGGGCCTCCTGTTCCACGGTGGACCTACCCCAAGAAGGGCCTAGGTCCACCTCATATCTAGGAAAGAGGCAGAAATGGGTTGTTTGGGACTGAGCACAACTGGGTAGCTGACACAGGCACAGGTCTCCTAGGCAGTGCATGGGGGCCTCTGGCTGCAGAGGAAGGCGACCCTTACCAGTGTCTGAGTGAACTGAGACAGGTCTATGGCCTAGGCAAATATAGCACCCACTCAGATGGAGAGCAGAGGGGCTATAGGCCTGGAAGAGCCCCCACAGAGGCCTCCTGGGTGCCAAGAGGGGGCTGAAGTCCTCTGGAGGTGAAACCTACCCTCCATTTCTCCCTAGCACTGGGGCTTTGGAAATTCAAACAACAATTAAACCTTTTTCGTCTTTCTGTTGTACCTGTGCTAGTCACAGAGGGCCTAGATCAGGAGTCTCTGGACACCTTTTCAGAACAAAAACTTTAAATGCATAAAAATAAAATGGGGGCACCTGGGTGGCTCAGTTGGTTCAGATAAGTTCACGATCTCACAGTCCATGAGTTCGATCCCCGCATTGAGCTCTGTGCTTTCAGTGCAGAGCCTGCTTGGGATTTCTCTCTCTCTCTCTCTCTCTCTGCCCCTCCCAGACTTGTTCTCTCTCTCTCAAAATAATAATAATAATAATAAGAAATACATAAAACATAGAAAAACAATAAAGAAACCAATCATATTGAAACATAGTTGGCGATATATTAAAAAATGTGTAATATATGTGCTTGCTTAATATATTAATAAGATCAAGTACCTTGATTTCAAAGTGTTGACTTGCATACATGTTATTTGATACAAATATGTGTTATGAAAACATCTGTGTTCTTATTGGTTACAAAGTCATAGGTACTGTGAATACGAAGAATGTTTTTAAGATTTCTCAATTTCAATGTCTAAAATATTCATAGTGAAACCCACATGATAAAAATAACTCTTTGGGGTCATCAATAATTTTTAAATGTGTTTACTTAAAAATTTTCAGTCCTAAAACCCAAAATTTGAGAACCTCCGGCTTTGCTGATCAAAGATGAGAGATGGGGGCGCCTGGGTGGCACAGTCGGTTAAGCGTCCGACTTCAGCCAGGTCACGATCTCACGGTCCGTGAGTTCGAGCCCCGCGTCAGGCTCTGGGCTGATGGCTCGGAGCCTGGAGCCTGTTTCCGATTCTGTGTCTCCCTCTCTCTCTGCCCCTCCCCCGTTCATGCTCTGTCTCTCTCTGTCCCAAAAAAAAAAAAAAAAAAAAAAAAAAAGTTGGGAAAAAAAAAAAAAAAGATGAGAGATGGCAGGTGATGAAGGAGCATAAGGCAGGCTGAGGGCAAAGTACAAACTAACAGCACCCACCCCCACAGGTGGGATGTGTATAACATTCCTCTGGCACTCCTGGCTGCCCAAGGACAAAGGAAAGGAAACAAATGGTTGACTGATAGAGATCACAGTCATGCAGGACAGGAGTCTCCTTCAGTTTACAGAGAACTTAGTAAACTGCAAGAAAAAGGCAATCTTATCCATAGTCTAATCTCCGGAAACCTATAGCCTCCATTTCCTGGAACCCTAATGTCACCCTCATCAAGACGTAAGGGGGTTTAACTGCTTGGCATGGCAATGTGGGAAACAAAGGCAAATGAAAAATTAAATTCCCCTTACTGCCTAGAGCCCATTGACAAGTCCTTGAAACGGGCAGAGTGACCTTCCTCTAGGAGCTCAGCTGCCTCAATCATGACACTTTGCTAGGGGCAAAGGAAATCTTAGCTTGACATTATCCCAACCTCTAGGATCCTGTGAGTCTAGTTTAACATATAAAAATTCCTTTGGGGGGCGCCTGGGTGGCTCAGTCGGTTAAGCGGCCGACTTCGGCTCAGGTCATGATGTCATGGTTTGTGAGTTCGAGCCCGGCGTCAGGCTCTGTGCTGACAGCTCAGAGCCTGGAGCCTGTTTCAGATTCTGTGTCTCCCTCTCTCTGACCCTCCCCTGTTCATGCTCTGTCTCTCCCTGTCTCAAAAATAAATAAAAACGTTAAAAAAAAATTTAAAAAAAATTCCTTTGGAAACTTCGTTTATCTCTACCAGCCTCCCTCCCCCCCGACCCAAGATATATGTTGGTAATCATATTCCAGGCTTATGGCCCCCTGATACACATCTAAAGGGCCACATGACTGAGGTTTTACTAAACAGTAATAAATGGCATTTTCCTAACAACAGCTAGCCCCTCAAGGTCTTGGAAACCTTGCTTCCAAAATTCCTTACAGACTTATGCTGTCCCTAACCCCCTCCCAACCTAAAGGTATATAATTAGTCACTCTTCACAACCTCAGTGCAGCTCTTTCTGCCCTCAGGTCTTGTCTCAGGTCTTGTGGATTTGTGACTTTAATAAAGTCACCTTTTTTTTTTTTTTTTTTTGCACCAAAGACATCTTCAAAGAATTCTTTCTTGGCCACTGGCTCTAAACCCCCACCATCACCCCAAAGCACCATCAGCAGGGTAGGCAAGAGGCAGAAAGAAGTGCTGGAAATAATTTTTAAAAAGATATGTTAGATAAGAATAAAAAACATTTAAAAAGAGGATGTTGGACCCAATGATACCTAAGGTCCCAACATTAGGATTCTGTGACATGGGGGACAAAACTCTCCTCAAGCCTCAAGTCTAGGCCACTTTGTTGGAAGATGCAACAGATTACCGGACGGACTAGCTTCCTAGTGAGCAGCCTAGTGAGTCCAAGGCTTAATTCTTCTCTCCACCAGACACTCGTAGAGAGAGCAGAGGAAAAGGAGGAAATCCAGAAGAGATTGAAATAGACATTAAGACATTAACTGGTAGGTTCCGGGCCTTCCCTCCCACTCCATGCCATTCCTGATGGGGGCTCGAACTCACAACCCAAGATCAAGAGTCACATGCTCTATTGACTGAGCCAGCCAGGTGCCCTCAGAAGGGATTCATTCTATACAAGAGATCAGCTGTGCTCTCCTTACGTATCCAAGTTACCACCATCCTGCCCTGTGACAGGGGTCTGGATGTCAGAGCAGATGGAGGAAATGGTGAGTTAAGGCTTCAAGTCTCCGGAAGTCCAGGGTCAATGTGACGTGATCATCAGGCAATGCCTTGGGGCGAATCTGGGCTTCTGACAGCGGAGACTGAGCCTCTGGGAGGCTGGGGTTGGGGGACAGAGAGAAAACTGAGGGCAGAGGAGCCCCAAAGTAGACACAGAAGTTGTGTTCGTTCCTCACAATTCTGTGTAGGATGACCACAGAAGACGGGAGTGTATACCATTTAGATTTGTGGATACTTTGTCTTTCCTGATTTCCAGTCCTGGCCCCTTGGCACACATAATACATCCCCCCCCTTTTTTATTCACATCGTCTGCTTTTTTTCTGGAAGTATTGTGCAACAGACTAGTCCCACCAAGGTCGAGGGCTGAAGAAGATGCCGCTGTTGAGGAGGAGATGCTGCTGTCTTTCACAACATCCTCTCTGCCTGAAACCTCCATCCCTCCCCCTGGGCCCTCAGTCACTGTGTCCTTGATGCCTCTCCTGATTGATTTCCAGTTGCTGGCCTCAGAATGGTACTGGAGGACTGGTCAATGCTAAAGTATCAATGCCCTGCTGGCTTTTGGTTATCCATTACTGCTGCATAACCACCCCCAAACGTAGTGGCTTAAGACAACAAACATTTTATGGTTATCACTAAGGGTTGGCATGCTGACTGGGCTCAGCTGGCCACTTCTGCAGCCACATTCAGATGGAAAACTCGGGATGGGCACAGATTACCATGGGGGAATCATCTGGGGCTTTCTTCCTACACACGTCTGGCAGTCGATGGCAGATGTCAGCTGAGACCCTGGCTGGGGCTGGTGGGCAGGATACCCACATGTCACCTCTCCATGTGGCCTGGGCTCCCCCTGCCCCAAGCATAGTGGCTGGTTTCCAACAGCGAACATCCCAGAGACAGCCAGCTGGAAGCTGTGTCACCTTTTGTGACCTAGCCTCAGCATGCATTCTGTTGTATTCTTTCTGTTGGAGCAGTCAGAAGCCCCCACTTAGATTTCTGGGGAGGAGACACAGTCCCCAGCCTCCACAGATGAGCATCGAACAATTTGGGGGCTAGAGCAAGCCAATGCTTTCCTCTTCCCCTGAGTCAAGGCTGGACCACTGAAACCCAGCTTGACCAAATACTAGGGCTTCACCTGGCACTGATGCAGGCAATTGGCCCTCCTAGGAATGGCAAAGACTGCCAGCTGTCACCAAAGATCTCTTCTTCTTCCTTTCTTTTTTGGAAACAGTACCCATGGTTTCTATCTGGGCACATGGCAACCCAGAGTAGGAAGCTCTGTTTCCCAGATACCTTGCAGTTGGGTGTGGGCACGTGCCTAAGATCTAGCGAAGGAATGTAATTAGAAATGTCACATGCAACTTCTAAGAGGTCTCCTTAAATGGAGGGAGCAAGCCCTTCTTTTTCCCCTGTCATCTGGGTGGAACGTGGAAGTGACAGCTGCAGCTGCAATTCCCATCTTGGACCCTGTGAATGAGGGTCACATCTGGGCGCAGGGGAGCCTGAATCTCTGCCAAGACAGCCAAGACCGTCGGCTCAAAGACTTATCCTGTGAGAGATGAAACCTTTGTGAGCTTAAGCCACTATCATTTAGGCTTCTTGTCACCGGCAGCTGAGCCTCATCCTAAAATGATGTAAAAAGCAAGGCTCCCTTTCTCGGTTTGAATTTCATGTTCCATAAAGTGGAAGCCTACAGGGAAAAAAGCTCCAACTCCCCAGGTCCTTCCACCTGGCGAGTGTCCTTGTACTGCCCCCTGGGTCATTAGATTCTCTGTTGAGACCAGTGTTTGTCAATTGCAGAGGGAGATAGGGAGCCAATGTTGGCATTGGTGGGGGAGCATTTTTTCTTGTGCAGGATACTTACCTAAAGGTCAATAGTAGACCCCTCCCCTACCCTGTGAATCATCGTGAAAAAACAGAACTCTCTTATAGACCACAATATTGTATTACAGTCTTCGAACTTGCCAAGAGACTGGAACTTAATTATTCCAACCACTAAAAAAAGAAAAGATAATTTATGTGGCCTGACAGAGGTGCTGATTATCGCTACAATGGCAATCATATTACATCATATAAGTGTAATCGAACTCACATGTTGTACACCTTAAAACTACACGATGTTAAATGTCAGATATGTTTCAGTTTAAAACTCTTTTCCCATGACTAATACCTGGCATGACCCATCCAGTAACCATAAGGGTGTAACCTCACTCTGGGTAGACACAGTGGAACGACCCATCCAGTAACCATAAGGGTGTGACCTCTGGGTTACTCTGAGTGGACACAGTGGTTCTTCAGTCAGGTTGTTGGAAGATCTTGCTAGGTGTGGGGAACTTGCCAGACTGGGTAAGACAGTAAGTCAGTGGGCACATAAATCAAACTAGGAGAGGGAGCCAGGTACGTGTGCTCTATCCCACAGCACTTTAAGTACATACTTGTATGAAAAAAGAATACACATCAAAACAAAGCATGGAAACCACTGAAATACAATAGACCTTTCAAACTGTACTTTCAAGAAATAGCCTCTTTTTTTTTTTTTTTTTTCCAAACATCACTGGAAAGTCAGCTCTAATAGGAAAGCCATGAGCCAGGGAACTTAAGTTTGTACATTTTCAAGTATTCTTAATATTGCTGCAAAGTGAAACTGTGAATCTGTCATTCTGTATTCCTAAGTCTCAAGGTCAAAGAACCAACCCGCTTCAGAAGTCTTTTCTGAAGAGGCTGAGGGAACGTATTTTGAGAACAAAAGAGACGTAAAGCAGGAGATCCACCTTTTCTAGAACAACTTCATTTTGGCACAAAACACAGGACTTATCCTGGGCTATGGCATCACCTTGTATATGCAAAACATCACGTCTTCAGGTTGGTCCCCAGATTTCTGGATACCCTCAGCTTGGCCTTTTTCTTCTCTGCTCAAGGAAGCTGATACGCATTGCACCGCCCACTCCCCTGCCTCCAGCTGGGTCCTTCATAATCCTTTGCTTCTGGACCATTCCGTAACATGTATGTCACACAGCCAGAAGCAACTGTGAACACAGCTCTGTAAGGGCATCAGTTTTAAAGGAAATTGTAGGTTTCACAACACACAAAGGCACCTTTTTACTGCTTTGGTCAGTGGTAGGAGACCTTTAAAAACTGAGTCTGTCTTTCTCAACTTCAAAACACATTAAGGTTCAAAACACCATGAGTGTATAATTACACTGTTTTACAACCCCGGTTAATACAGGACACTGAAGACAGGTATCTGTGTGTGTGTTTTTAAGTTTATTTATTTTGAGAGAGAGAGAGAGAGAGAGAGAGAGAGAGAGACAGAGCGCACGCATAGGGGAGTGGCAGAGAGAAAGGGAGAGAGAACCCTCGATTTTCCTGAGAATATCCAACTGTCAGTGCAGAGCCCAATGAGGCTCCAACTCACAAACCATGAGATCATGACCTGAGCCGAAATAAAGAGTTGGACGCTTAACTGACTGAGCCACCCAGGTGCCCCAAAGATAGTTATATGAATGTCTAAAATTAGAAGAAGCATCTACTTTAGAAAGATTATTCTTACCTTTTGTGTTATAACAACCTGGCTTTCCAAAAGTTTCCGATGATCAATAAAAAAACTTCTTCCGACACAGGATTGCCTTAGCAAAAGCCAAAAACTAAGCATCCAGGTTGCCCAGGTAACTTTGAATTTCAGATAAGTAACAAATAATGTTTTTGGTTTTTTTTAGTTATCTGACCCGTGCAATATTTGGAAATACTTATGCTAACTTGTTGAAGCTCACATGTAACTCAGAACCCTACACCAGTAACAAAAGGCCTGTAAGTCAGAATTCTTTGGCTCTGCTTGCGACAGAAACCCAGTGCTAACTGGCTTAAGTCAAATGGGAAATTAATTGGCTGATATAACCGGAAATCCAGGATAGCCCTGGTTTCAGATACAGCTGGATCCAGAAGATCAAATGACATCAACACTAGGTGTCTATCTGTCTTTCTCAGAATTATCAGGCTAATGTCTCCACACTGTGACCCTCGGCTCTAGGGTTATATTCTCCCAGGATGGGCTGCCTTAGTAGGAAACAGAGCTTCTCTTTCCCAGTGGGTGCGGTGAGTGCCAAATGGAGTCTCGCTGAGGTAGCTGGGTCATGTGCCTATCTGTGAACCCGCGGACTCCAGGACTGTGTTAGTTTTCCTGTGGTTGCCATAACAAATCATCCAAACTGGGTGGCTTAAAACAGCACAAGTTTTATTGTCTCATGGCAGTGGGGATAGGGCTGGGCTCTGTCCAAAGCCGCTAGGAGACCATCTGTTTCTTGCCCCTTCCAGCTTCTGGTGACTCCCGGCCTTCCTTGGCTTGTCGGTGCATCACTCCAGTGGTCACACTGCCTCTGTGATCACATGGCTTCTTCCCCTCTCCGTCTAAGACCCTCTCTGCCCTTCTCTCCTATGGACATTTATGATTGTATTTCCAACCCACCTGGATAATCCAGGACAAGTCCCTCAAGATCTTTAGTTTAATCACATCTTTTGCCCTCTAAAGGTCATGTTCACAGGTTCGGGGATTAGGCCATGGAAATAGCTTTTGGGAGGGGATGGTCACCATTCGGATCGCTATAGACATTTAGGACTAAAAGTCAGTGAGGAGTGATGAAAAAAATGGTGATGCTGGTAACTGGAGACAGGAAAAATGCTGGAAAGCAAACTTGGCAAGATGTATGTGATAAGGACCTTCTATTCTATTTCATTCCATTGATCTCAGGTATTTAATATTTAGAGTGTCTCCACTGTGCTGGGCTCTGTATGTGTGTATATAATAGAATATTCTTTAGCCATAAAAATACCCCAGGAAATCCTGGGGTACCTGGGTGGCTCAGTCAGATAAGCTTCTGACTCTTGATTTCCACTCAGGTCATGATCTCATGGTTCATGGATCAAGCCCCATGTTGGGCTCTGTGCTGACAGTGGGGTTCTTGGGATTTTCTCTCTTTCTCTCTCTCTCTCTTTCTGCCCCTCCCCTGCTGTCTCTCTCAAAATAAAAATAAACTTAAAAAGAAAAAGACAGGAAATCCTCCCATTTATGACAACATGGGTGTGCCTCGAGGGCATTATGCTCAAAGGCAAATATTGTATGATTTCACTATATGTAGAATCTTTTTTTTTTTTTTTAACATTTATTTATTTTTGAGACAGAGAGAGACAGCATGAATGGGGGAGGGTCAGAGAGAGGGAGACACAGAATCTGAAACAGGCTCCAGGCTCTGAGCTTTCAGCACAGAGCCTGACGCGGAGCTCGAACCCACGGACCGTGAGATCATGACCTGAGCCGAAGTCGGCCGCTTAACCGACTGAGCCACCCAGGCGCCCCTCACTATATGTAGAATCTTAAAAAACCAACCAACCAGGGGCACCTGGGTGGCCCAGTCGGTTGAGTGGCCGACTTCGGCTCAGGTCATGATCTCGCGGTTTGTGGGTTCGAGCCCCGCGTCGGGCTCTGTGCTGACAGCTCGGAGCCTGGAGCCTGTTTCAGATTCTGTGTCTCCCTCCCTCTGCCCCTCCCCCGTTCATGCTCTGTCTCTCTCTGTCTCAAAAATAAATAAACATTAAAAAAATTAACAACAACAACAAAAAACCCAACCAACCCAACCACCAAACAAAAACCTTATAGAAAAAGAGATCAGACTTGTCACCAGAGCGGGTGGGGCCGGGAGTGGGGAATTAGAGGAAGGTGGCCACAAGGTACAAACTTCCAGTTATAAAATAATTGAGCACCAGGGACGTGATGTACAACGTGACGGCCAGAGCTAACGCTGCTGTATGATGTATGGGAAAGCGGTGAAGAAAGTGACTCGGAAGAATTCTCATCACAAGGAGAAATTTTTTCTTCCTTTTTAACAATTGCACCTATATGAGAAGATGGATGTTAGCTGAACCTCCTGTGGTAGTCATTTCACAATATATATAAATCAAACGATCATGCCGTACGCCTTAAACTGCAATGGTCAGATATGTCAATCATTTCTCAATAAAACTGTAAAAAAGTCACTAATTACTTGCTGATAAATGAAGGGCACAATGGAACCTTACTGAGAGGGAAATGAGATGAAGGTGTGGCCCACCAGCCTAAGAAGGCAAAATATAACGAGGGGAGCCAGAAGGAACAATTAAGGGAATTTATTCTACCTGTCCCCAAACCCTGATTGTGGTCACTTACGGTCACTGGAAGATTAGAAAGAAGTGACACAAGTCTTGGGAAAAGCCAGGGTTGATGTCCAACACACCCTCGGCTCTTGCAGTCTTGGTCCAGCAGGGCAACGGTTTAAAAAGCAGGTAACAAAACTACCACTTGGGGCTAGAGTAGAATATTACTCTAAATTCAGTTAAGAGGTTTTGCTTCATAAAGGATCCTTTTCCTGAATTTAAGGAGACCCTGCTCAGGTGGCAGTAAGGAATCTGGGTCACCTTTCTCAAGGTGAGTCTTTGTTTTGGTTGAAAACCATGTCCACCGTGAGCATTCCCTGTAGGAGTTTGTGTATTTACTTGTTTTTTGTTGTTGCTGGTATTTGGGAAGGGTGAGAGGAAGGCGTTCCTTTCCTAGAAACCAGAGCTACGAAGGCTAGAGAAAAAAGATAAATCTTAAACTTATTCTTAGTCCTGAGCACATGTTAGAATTATCTGTAAAGCTTGATAACAAAGAAAAACACCTACGTTTGGGCTCAAGACTCTGGGGATGGGACCCTAGCACTGAAATATCCCAAAAGCTCTCAGATCATTAAAACGCCTGGCCGAGGCTGTCAGGATCAGGAACCACTGTTAGAATTTTCTAGTCTGGATACCTTGCAGATCCTTAGTAGGTGATCCGGGAGGTGTGGCCTGACGGTGCTTCTGAAACTTCCAGGGGTTCACACTTCCACGCTTCACCCTTAGGGCGTCCCAGAAGGTCTCCCTTGCGCAGCGTCCAGGATTCTTCCTTTTAACCACTACAAAGTCTGGAGGGTCACAGCCCGAAAAATTAAAGCTTGAGAAGGAACAGCCGTGGGGACGTCAGGAACAGGGTAGGGCTGGTGGATGAGAAAAGGCAAATTTGTGAGTCTAGACCCGCGAAGTTCCTGTTACTGGTCGGCCCCTTTCCTCTGCGTAGTTTGGACCGGGACCACCGAGCAAGGAGACGCGAGTGTGGCAAGGTGGGTGGCGCGGGGTGCAGTGTCCTACATTCCGGAAACCCCCCCTGCGGCCCGGGGTCGGAGTGAGGGGTGAGGGGGGTCGTCTCTCCCCCAGGTCCCTTCGCTCCGCGCCGCCGCGTCCCACCTTCGCGCCTCCTCTGCGGAAGCGTCGCGCCCGCTCGATGGCCGCCCTCGGAGCCGCGTCCCGCAGGGGTCGCCGGGGGGCCGCGGCCGAGGCGGGGGCGCGACGGCGGCGTCGGGGCGCGGGCCTGGGGGCGGCGGCGGGCCGGGGCGCGCGCACCGTGGGGCCGGCGTTCGGGCGCGGCCCCGGCCTCGCCTCCCCGCGCTCGCGGCGCCGCCTCCTCCCCACGCCGCCGGCGCGGTCCGGGGGCGGGGACTCGCCGCTGCGGAGGCCGGAGACGCGTCGGCGCTGGGCGCGGCGCGGGGCGCACGGCGCGGGGCGGACGAGAGCGCGAGGCAGGCGGCGGGGGAGCGCCAGGCGGCCTGGGAGCCGGGCCCGCAGCGCCGATCGGCCGCCGGAGCCGCGGCAGGAGGTGAGTGCGCGGCGCGCGTGTCCCGGCTCCGGGGCCGCCCCGGCCGCCTTGCCCCTCCCCGTCCCTCCCTGGCGCACCGCCCGCGTCCGGAGACGGTCCCCCGGCTCGCGCCCGGGCCGCAGCCCGTCACCGGAGCCCGCTCGCGGCCCGAGCCTTCGCCGCGGGGCCGCCTCGGCCCCCGGACCCTGGCCGCCGCGAGGGGCCGTGCGAGCTCTCTGCCCCTGCGGAGGCCGGTCGGGACGCGCGGGGCCTTTCTTTTTTGTTCTCCGCTTTGTCACGCGCGTCGGCATCCGAAGTCAAAGGCTTGCAGCCCCGAAGTCTCACTAGTGCCGGTCCCGCGGGCGTGACTGGCGCCGGCGGAGGGAGGGGGGGCGCGCCGCGCCGCTCACCTCCGTGTCCTGGCACTCGGTCGCCGCGCGGGTGCCCACGTTGGCAGCGGTCGCGTCCTGGCAGGTGACCGGGAGCTGGGCGCTGAGTCCCCCCGGCCACGAGCGCCACAGCGCATCCGGAGCCCGTGTCGGGGACGCTCCGGGCGCCCTCCCTTACGTGTGTTTCTCACCTTTGGCTTGTGTGGAGCATCGATAGAACTTTTGCTCTGGTGTAAAGATAGTCTCCTGGGCTTATACATTAGTTTCTGTTTCACACCCTGTGTGCTATTTCAATGATTTTTTTTTTTTTTAAACACAATAAGAAAATAACCTAGTTTGATGAATGATCTTTTCAGAGGAATTTGAGAAGCCTTGTATTGGGAATGCCATGATGTTGGTCGTTTTCAGATAGCCCCTTTCCAAATTTGCGTGACCAAACTTGTGTGGCCTTCATGGGTCTGAGATTTCCTTTGTCTGGGTTGGGGTCTTGAAGGCCCTACGGCTCAAAATCCCGCAAATGGTGAGGGGCATTCCTAGGGATGGGTTATTAAGATGTCCCACAGCCTGATGAAATGTTTAACAACATTCTAGTGACTCTCTTTGGCTTATGGCCATCAGATTGACTCAAATTTAGGCAGCTTTAGTATTTCTGAAATTTTTGGAGCATGGGACCTGGGGAGGCGTGGAATCTCTTGGCAGTTTGGTCTTTGTGGGTCTCCTAGGGCATTCTAGCTCCTCCTGCTTGTGTTATAGAAGATTAAGGTAAGCTCATGTGATTGGGAAGAATGCAGAAACCAGTAATTTGGTAAGGCTTGCTGTCCCTAGGCCAGAACTCAATTTTTAAGGCATCATTGGTCAAAAAGACGTTGAATTCTTAGGATGTTTAAAGAAAACAATAAGCTGTTCCAGACGTATCTTGTTCTCCTATGGAGAGGTTTTCGTGTGTGTGTGTGTGTGTGTGTGTGTGTGTGTGTGTGTATTTATTTATTTATTTAAATTGGTTTAGTTCAAACATGAAGGACTGTGAACGAGAGGACCGAGTGGTGGTAGGGAGTCTGGGGGGAGGGGGTGGGTTATCAGATATGGACGACGTTGCTTTCGGGAGCTAAGGATGTCATCTCCTTTCTAATTGCTGGCCATGGACCCACTTATTGATGGGGCATGACAAGACTTTGTATTTATATTATTTTTTGAGGGGTGGGGTAGAATGAGGTTGGTTGACTGTGTCAGCCCAGGGCTCTCTATCTTCCGTTGGCTTTTGTGGCCACCTTCCCCCAGCAGGGAGGAAACTGCTGACCTTATTGAAAATCCTCTGAATGTGCAGGCAGGCTTTCTGCATCTGAAGCACAAAGGGGAGAAGGGCAGAGCCTGGGGGAGCTGCCTCTCCAGGGAAGAGTGGGAGGCGTGGGGTGTCATTTCCAGAAGCCTGGGCTGAGCAGGTCCCATGGCTGAGCACCTTGGTGGAAGGGAGCTTGAAGGCCGCATGGCTCCCAGGAAGGGAGGGATGAGAGGCTCCATGCCCTGGTTTTAATTTAGTTGTATTATTTTTATTCCTTTTTTTTTTTTTTTAATGACCTAATGTGAGAAATAACATCCATCATTTGGATAACGGAGGGGGTGGGGTGGGGGGAAGAACCTCTTAGTTTTGTTGTTGTAGTTAATATATAAAAAAAAGACTGTTTTACACTTCTTTTTTTTTTTTTTTGCAGAAGTAGGAGGAATGGTCTTTATAATGCTTTTGTCTCACTTCAGAAGAGTGTTGAGTGGTATTTCCATTGCCTGCCCCCCCCCCCCCCAGAAGAAACATTTTTAGGTTGTGGTCATTTTCTTTTCTAGACTTTTCCAGTTACTGATGCCATTACATGAACAGTCTTGGCTTGAAGTTTAAGAGCTGCTTACTAAGTTCCCAGAGTCTACTTTGCCTCACACAGAAATTTCCTACACTTTTCAGAAAAAAAAGAAGAATAAAGATGCGTGCCTTCTCAGATTGTTAACAATAGCTTGATCTTCTTTTTCTTAAAACCCTTCAGGGCTGTGTTAATAGAACTTCCCCTAGCTAAGATTTTGAAGGTTAATTAGTGCCTGACAGGAGATAAATATCTATAAAAGTACTCTATGATTACAATGATACAGATTATAGTTTGCTGTGGTTTCCCAAATTTTTTGATTATTCTCATAATTAAACGAAACACTTAGGATTAATTCAGTGTTGTCTAGCAGTTATCTTAATAGAAAACCATTTTTTAGTTCGTTATTTATAAATCGGGGGCACGTGCTGTTATTATGGTCTTCTATCTCAAGGCCCAGTGTGCAGTCGGGGCTGGATCCCTGCTTCCCCACAGTGGAGGTGGACCCCTGTTCCAAATACTCCTTGAATTTTGAGTATTTTTTGGTCTATTTCTTGTCAGGTCCGATTCTGTCATCATCGATTTTGCTTTGTGATGCGGCTCCTGCGGAGCTGACCAGGGATAAGAAGCCTGCACCTTCCGGGGGCTGGCTTGTGTTTGCCCGTGCCTACGTTTATTGCAGTAACGTTAATTCGTGCCTTCTATATGAATCTGAAAGCTTCAGTGCCCCTGTAAGGTTTGGTTTAGTTACAGTTTTTCAGTCTACCTCGCTGTGCCGGGTGCTAAAATCCAAGGAGTTCCTCAGGCAACTCAGAGGGTGGTGACTTTGACCTTCAACAGAGGGGTTGAGAATGCAGATTTAGTTTCTACCTCTCCTTGCACCCATTAGTATTTTATGGTTGTATAATTAGGATACATATAATATATACTTCTAAGTTATTTTTATGTAATTGTTGCGTTACTGAAACATAGTTGCTCTCACTTTTTGGATAAAAATAAAATGTAACTTTTAGGATTTTCTGCCCCAGCCCTGTGGAACATCTGCTATACCCTCTGGGATGCACGGTCCCTGCTGGTAGACTCAATTCTTACAGCCCAACAGCCATAGACCAGGCATACGTGAATGGGAGTGGTTGTGTCCCAATAAAACCTTATTTATGAACACCCACATTTTAGTTGCATGTGCCTTTCACATGTCATGAAATCTTATTCTTTTGATTTTTTTTCCAGCCATTAAAAACTATGAAAACTAGGCTTACGGGCAGTCTACAGAAACAGGTGGCTGGCAGGATTCAGCCTTTGGGCTGCAGTTTGCCAACTCTGGATCTGGAGGAAATATTTGGGAGTTCTTGCCAAGAGGTAGTCTTGGCATTCATGTAGGAGGTGACCTTTCTTCAGAAAATTCCAAGTGCTGGAAAAAAAACACAGTGGAATTTGGTTGCTCTCATTCATTTCATTCATCTGTCTTGCTCTCTGATTATTTCCACTATGTAATATTGTATATGCTTATTAACCTTTAAGGGTTTTTTTTTAAAGGTTTTTTTGGAGGTATAATTGACATGTGATGTTATGCTAGTTTCAAGATGTACAGTGTAATAATTCAGTCTTTGTACCTATTGCAAAATGATCACCACAGTACGTTTGTCACCACAGTTACAAAATTGTTTTCCTAGTGGGGAGAACGTTTAAGATGTACTCTCAGCAAAGTCAAATATGCAGTACAGTATTACTAACTGTAGTCTCCGCGATGATGAAGCCTTTTCTTTATAAACCGTCAGCTTCCAGACTTGGGGAAAACATGGTGTTTATAATTGGGGGTTGAGGAAGTGAGAGGAGGAGATTCTCTGCCCTTCCTGGTAAGTTTTTAGAGCAATTTAAGAAGAGTGCAATGGACCTGGTCACTCAGTCCTAATGGTTTAGAGCAGGAGTTGACAGACTTCTCTTAGGGGCCAGATAATAAGTATTTTAACCAGTTTAGTCCTCGTACTAACCCTGTGAGTAGATGTGGATAAGCTCTTCAACTCTGCCTTGTGGCCACAAAACCACTGTGCGCGATAAAAGGAACAGGCCTGGCTGTATTTACAGAGCAGGCCTACTACAAGGGGCTGGTATGCTGACCCCTGGCTTGGAGACCTTCTTGGGGCATCTTAGAATAGCTTTAAACCCTCAAAAAAATGTTGGTGACTGACAGCACCGAGCTGGGGCATTCTCAGGTCTGTTTGCTCACTGCGGGATGTCTGAACTTCCTGCTGAGCACCTCTCTGGCTGTCCAAGATCATGCGAGGCCATTTCCTTTGAGAAGGAATAAAGGTGGGGCTCTCTCACTGTTTGGAGAAGCCATCTTATTTCTACCGTGGTAATGTTGGTCTAGCAAGCTGTTCTGATCTGATTGCTCTTAGGTACAGCTTTTGCCTATAGGATTAAAAACCCCTATGTGGAGGGCTGCCTGGCTCGGTCAGTAGAGCAGGCAACCCTTGATCTTGGGGTTGTCGGTTTGAGCCCCATGTTGGGTGTAGAGATTGCTTAAAAAGAAAATCTTTATTTATTTATTTAAAAAAAATTTTTTTAAGTTTATTTTTGAGACAGAGAGAGACAGAGCATGAACGGGGGAGGGGCAGAGAGAGAGGGAGACACAGAATCGGAAGCAGGCTCCAGGCTCTGAGCCATCGGCCCAGAGCCCGACACGGGGCTCGAACTCACGGACCGCAAGATCGTGACCTGAGCCGAAGTCGGACGCTTAACCGACTGAGCCACCCAGGTGCCCCAAAAAGAAAATCTTTAAAAAAACACAACCCTATGTAGAAGGACATGAGAAAAAAATAAAAGTATTTAACCAGTAGGTTCAAGGGGCCAGTGCATTTAGCAGATTGCTCATTTTCAGGTGTTTTTTCTTTTCTTTAAAAAAGTAATTAGTGGTTTTTGTCTTCTATAAAAATTTTTGTCTTCTAGGCAAACAGTAATTTTAACCAGTAGGTTGAATTTTTTTTTTTAAGTTTATTCATTTGAAGAGGGAGACTGTGTGAGTGAGCAGGTATGCACGAGCAGGGCAGGGGCAGGGAGAGATGGAGAGGGAGAATATAGGGCTTGATCCCACGAACCATGAGGTCATGACCTGAGCCAAAATCGAGAGCCGCTTAGCCGACTGAGCCACCCAGGTGCCCCTCAGTAGGTTGAATTTTAAAAATTAAGCCGGGTTTGGGGGGCACCTGGGTGGCTCAGTCGGTTGAACATTAGGCTCAGGTCATGATCTGGCAGTTTGTGGGTTCCAGCCCAACATTGGGCTGTCTGCTGTCGGCACAGAGCCTGCTTCAGATCCTCTGTCCCCCCCCCCCCCCACCAACCCCTGCCCCTTTCACACGTGCACATGCTCTCTCTTTCTCAATCAAAAATAAACATTTAAAAAAATAAAATCAAGCCAGTAGAAAGAATTGGCGGTTTTTCATGACTTCTCCAATTTACCAAGAGACTTTCGGTGCAAAAAACACACTGCTTTCTCTTTCTGCAGGAAACCTGGGCTTTCACAGAGTTCAGCTAATTTAGGTTAATCATTTTCCAGTATGTCAGATACTTGTAATCCAGTATGAGACAAAGCATTGTGAAGCCTCAGTTGCAGCCAATGTTAACACGCCTGATGTGTCTCCTAATGCTGCTGCCACCCCCCAGGTCCACAGCACTTCCAAGGTCAAGGGAGGAGAGTGTTTGGTGTGCCTGCCACCTGTAAACCGTGGCTCTGCGTGACCGTCTCAGTGTTCCTCGGGCTCCGGCATTTCCTACCTGGAAGTGCCCTTCTGTTACAGTCCCGGAAGTTGGCGCTGAAGCACCTTACCAGCCAGGGGTTCGGTGCTGGCCTCCCTTCCGCATCTCACCCTCTTACCTGGGCGGCCCTGTGTCCATTGGGAGCCCAGGGCTTTCCTAACCGTGCCTTCTGGGCAGCCGCACCCCTTCCTGGCCAGCCAAGCACTGGGTCGTAGTGAGGGGCTTCCTCGAACCTCTCTTTTTCATAACGTGGTTCTGGTCGGGGGTGCTCCTGCTGCAGCGGCAGCCAGGAGCCAGCACCGGTGATGGGGGTTACTGTGCTTCGGGACAGCAGAGTCTATAGGATGAGCACGTCAGGCTGGTTCCTTATAAAGCAGCATGGTGGTGGAAGGAAGACATCCGTCACCTTTTTGTTATAAGATGAGAAGACTCGCTGTAGAAATGGTTTCTTAATCCTCTTTCCATCTCTAATAATAATAGCATTTATTGAGCAGGTACTATGTGCCAGATGTGGTTCTAAGCCCTTCTCCTATCTCAACTCATGCGGTCCTTACAGTAACCTTGTGAGGAGGAGAGTGATGCTCAGATAGGTCCTGTGGCTCCTGACAGGTGGAACCAGGGCCCCACACTGGCCAGCAGGTTCCAGAGTTTGTTCTGTTAACACTGCCCTGAGCTGCTTGCTGCTAGCACAGCACCTGTCTCCTGGTGGTTGCTCAGTATCTTTTCAGTTGGCTGGCTCAAGAAAGGAGAATATTGAATGATCATCAGAACACTTCCCTTGAAGTGAGAATTGAGTCTATATTTATAGTTTTCAGACTTGTAGTCTATCCATCCATTGACTTCTATCTGCTGGGATAACAAAAGGTCATCCAAGGATCCCATCTAGAAATACAGTCTTAGGGAATTAAGTATATGATAAAGATAGGCTTTCAAAGCCCAAGGTAAAAACAGATTTTTCAGTAAAGGGTGCTGACAGAACTGACTAGCCATTACAAAACAAAGAAACAAACAAACAAACAAAACCACCAAAAAAAAAACCCCACAACCTGTATTTTTTGCATTTTTTTTTTTACCTCTTACATCAAAAGGGAATTCCAAGTGGATGAAAGATTTAAATAAATATATGAGACCATAGGTATGTTGAGAGGAGATATGGGTAAATGTATTTCTAAACTTAGAGTAGAAAATGTCTAAGTATAAACAAAATCCAGATTCAATAAGAGACTGACACGATTAGGTTACTTTAAAACACCACCCACAACTAAAAACTATGGGCAAAAGATTTCAAAGAGAAAGTCAAGGAACAAATGAAAAATTGAGAGAAAAAAAAGATATTCCCATGAAAGACAAAAGGTTTGTTTAACAAAGAGCTCTTACAGATCAACAAGATGAACACCGAAGTTTAAATATGGACAGAAAATATGAAAAGGCATTTTACCAAAATGAACATACAGATCACCAGTAAATGAAAAGATGTTCATTTATGCTTATAACTAAAGAAATGTTTGTTTTGTTTTTTTTTTTTACTATTTATTTTGAGAGAGCGAGCGAGCCAGGATGTGGAGGAGGGAGGAGGAGAGGGAGAGGAGAGAAAGAGTCTCAAGGAGGCTCTGCACTGTTAGCACAGAACCCTGGATGGGGCTTGATCCCATGAACTGTGAGATCGTGACCTGAACTGAAATCAAGAGTTTGGACGCTTAACTGACTGAGCCACCCAGGCGCCCCAAGGAATGTATTTCTTCTTAAGTAGATAGACTCCATGCCCATTCATGGGGCTTGACCTCACAACCCTGAGGTTAAAAGTCATGTCCTCTACCCACTGAGCCAGCAACGTGCCCCAAGAAATGTATTTTAAAATATCATTACTGATGAGATTGCCAAATGTTAAAATGTTTTATTTTGTGTGTTATTGTGTGAGAGAACAGACATTTCTCATACTAGTGGGAGAGTAAATTGTTGGAACTGCTTTGGAAGCCAATATAGTAAGAGCTATCAAACATTTTTTTTAGAGAATTTGGATTTATAAGAGAGTTGCAAAAACAGTACAGAAGGTTCCCATGTATTCTTCACCCAGCAGTCCCCTTAATTAGTTGTCATGTCTCTATGACAGTCTGTCAGTCTTTCCCTTGCTTTTCACGATCTTGACACTTTGAAGAGTGCTAGTCAGGTGTTTTGTAGAAGGTCCCTCAATTTAAGTTCCCCTGAACTTTTCTCCCGGTGCATCGTATTAGGCATTACGTGACGTCAGCGTGGCTCAATGGTGACGTTTACCTTGATCACCTGGCTAAAGTGATATCTGCCAGGGTTCTCCACTGTGTGCCCGTTGTAGTTTGCTAAATATTTAGGAGGCAATAAGATTTATAAGTTTTTTTTAATGTTTGTTTATTTTCGAGAGAGCGCATGTGCACAGGCAAGTAGGGGAGGGGCAGAGAAAGAGGGGGACAGGATCCAAAGAGGGCTCTGTGATGCGGGGCTTGAACTCACAAACCATGAGATCATAATCTGAACTGAAGCTGGACGCTTAGCCAAATGAGCCACTTGGGTGTCCCAAGGGCCATCAGTTTTAAAGGCCTATGACCCCGCAGTACCACTTACTGAAATTTATCTCCACCTGTCTGTGATTTATTTCATCACCTGCAAAATTGGGGTGACCAGTGCCCCTGTCAGAGCTGATGGGAAGATTCAGTGAGCGCTGTATTTGAAACATTTGATCAGTGCCTCACGCACAGTAAGCTCCTTGCTGGTTCAGCATCCCTTCCCAGAGCCCCTGGAAGCCAACTGTGTTTGGAATTCAGAATTCAGAGGATAATAAGATGTGCTTATATATTACATGACAGCCCCAGCAGGGTCATAACCAGACACTAATGCTTCTGTAGCAAAACCTATGAATATTCACATGAAGGGAGAAAGATAAAGACTCTAAGTAGCTTCAGGTGAGTTCTGATCAGACCTTGATCTGAGTTCAGGTCAGGTTTTGTTGCTGGGTAAGTCTTTTAAAATCCCTTTGGGCTTTTAGAGCCTTTTGGATTTCAGGATTGTGGGTGAGGATGGCACCCCTGGATAGGAGTTTGCAGACACAAACGTGGATGTGAAAGGTGTTCGTGGCAGCATGGTTGGAAATAAGCCTAGAAAACCCCGAATGGTCCTCTGTAGGAGAGTGGTTAAATAAATCCTGGCACACAGTGGTGCCCCATTCAGACCTTTAATGAGAAAAAGGCACACCGTAATCTGCCTCTAGGAAAAGTACGATAAGATACATTACTAAATAATTGACATTTACAGAACAGTGTGAATGATCTTGTTTGCACTTAAAAATATGTCACTGCTCGTTTATGCATTAAGAAACATCTAGAGTGACCTCTAGAAGAGTTTCTGTGTATTAGAATCCCCTGGGAAGATTGAAAAATACCAATACCTGGGTCCTCCTCTGAACCTATTGAATTGGAGGGGCGCCTGGGTGGCTCAGTCAGTTAAGCATCAGACTTTTGCTCAGATCATGATCTCACGGTTTGTGAGTTCAAGCCCCACTTTGTCAACCCAGAGCCTGCTTTGGATCCTCTGTGCCCCTCTCTGTCTGCCTCTCTCTCTCAAAAATAAACACTAAAAACAAACAAACCCTTTAAAGCCACCCAGTTGGAAGTGGAGGAGTGGGGCCCATGCTTGGGTCCCAGGCAGTGCTGGTGTCCTGCAAGGGTTGACATCACCTGGAATACAAGGGGTGATGACATCAGGTGGGAGGAGGGAGTCTTTGCACTGTGTTTTTCTCCCCAGTTGTACTTGTAGTTATATATTTATTTTTTTTTTTAAGTTTAAAAAGAGTATAAAAAGACTTTTGGATGGAAATCAGATATAAGGCAGTGAAAAAACACATTTTCAGCAGATACATAGAATTTTCCAGAAGTTCAGGATTTCTGAGCATTACTCTCCTTTAATAGGTACATGCTTGCTGATTGCAACTGATAATCGATTTTTAAAAAAATTCTTTTCCTCTTTCATCCTGAGAGAGCAGAAGCTGGTGAGGAAGGCACCAGCACAGGCTGAGGTTAGTTCTGTGCTTCAGCATTCTGGGGGTGCTTTATTTTAGGTGAGTCGCCGAGATTGTGCATGTCTCCATTTAGACTCCCACACTAGTACTAATTATTCAGAAGGAAGAGGTCTCCCGGTGACATACGTAGAAATACTTTAGGGCTAGAGCCGGCCCTGTCAGCTCTTCTCTGTGCTTACTCACATGAACTTAAGCTGGAGGTTGAGTCCCACATGGTCTTTGATTGCCCCTCCTCTCCCCCCTTGCCCTTCACACCTCCCTCCTGCCTTCATTGTGGCCTACACCTGGCATAAAAAGGTCCCTGTTCTCAGAGATGCCTTTTGTTGTGCGTGCCACCCTCCCTCTGATAAGGTCTCATTTTATCTGGCTCAGCAAAGCCATCTGGAAAGGTCGGCTTTCCTTGTGTGTTGTGCCCAGTGCTGGTGTCTAGGCAGACCTGGTCTTGGGTGGAAGCCCACGGACAAAGCTGATGGCTCCCTTCTTGTAGAGGCCATGTCTGGGCCTCTCTGGAGAAGGGGATCGCTCCGTGCAGTTCTCCTGCTTAACGTGGACATGCACCCAGAGAGAGAAGCAGGCATTCAGAGCAAGACTGGGCCGGTGCCTCACTCCTGCTGGCAGAGCCCTACGGGGGGCGGGCGGTCCACTTACTCTGTGGGCATCCACAGTCCTGGGCGCTTGCCCGGCTTTGCTCACCAAATGGTTTAATTGGGTGTCATTAGTAATTCTGTCCAGCGTGAAAAACCATCTCTTATTAGGCCTCAAATAAAAAAGCCCTCTTTGGGGAATAAATCAGAAATGGATTTTTTTTTCCCCCTAAAGTGACGCGGAAGCATTTCATATTTGCTACTGCTGTTCACAGAGATGAATAATTCTCAACCTGTAGTGGAGAGGCAGGTACTACGCTTATCCCCATTTTACAGAGGAGGAAACAGGTGCATAAGAAGTTGTTATGTGCCCCAGGTCTCGAGCCAGTAGGTGATGGGTCTCCAGGACGATGCTCCCTCCCACGAGCCTGTCCTGGGGAGGCTGGCCCACCCCCTGGGGGCGCACACCAGCGTGGGCTCGGGGTGCACTGCCCACGTGGTCTTCTCCTTGGATGGCTTCTCGTCTTGAGGCGAAAACGCCTTCGCGTTGGCTGTGAGGGTGGATGTGGCCTGCTTCGGGTCCGGCGCTGCTGGCATGGAGGCTTATTTGCTTGTTTTATTTGGCAGATTCTCGCGCAGCCTTTGAGATGATGGGCCTGGGAAACGGACGCCGGAGCATGAAGTCGCCGCCCCTGGTGCTGGCCGCCCTGGTGGCCTGCATCATCGTCCTGGGCTTCAACTACTGGATCGCCAGCTCCCGCAGCGTGGATCTCCAGGTGTCTTGCTGGTTTGTTTGCATGGGTGTCTGAGAGTATTTAAAGTTGCCAAGTGGTGGGGTCGACGGGTGTGCCGTTCACTACCCCCTAAAGCACTACATTCAGTGGCTTGAACGCTCCCTACCCTGAATTGGGGCCTCCACATATCCCTGCCCCCTGCCCGGGGCCGGACTTTGCACACCAACTGTGCCCGGGGGTGGGAGAGGACCTCTTTGCTGCCAGAGCAGCCCTCTCTGCTTTTCCTGTGAGCGGACGATTTTCAGTCGAGCCACTGGGGCTGGCTCTGGGAAGGCCGCTTACTTAATTACACTGACCGCAGTCCATCCGGTCCCCCAGTCCTCTCTAGGTCTCAGCGGTGTTGGGAATGTATGTGCATAATGCGTGTGAGAAATGTGTATGTAGAGGTGCCACTTGTTACTGGCTACTGCCAGTAACAAATCATATCAATCATATCATCCGTATCAATTAAGGATATGCATTTTAGTTTTCCATTTTGTTGTTGGTCATCGTGGGTCAGGCAGGTGCTACACAATGACAGAGAGTCTCGTTGACCAGACTCCCGTCAGGTGCCTCTGACCCCTCTTCCCCACGAGGCCTCCGTCTTGGCCTCCCTCCACCCCTCCTGTCTTCAGCTGGCCCAGCCCACTTAGCAAAGAATCCTGCTAAGTCATCCCTACCTCCCAGTATCTGATCAGGCACCTGCTCCCTCTTCCTTGAAGTCTGACCCCTTGGCCTGCCTTTAGCAAGAAATCCGCCTGCCCTCCGTGTCTCCTCCTAATCCCACCACGGACCCCTCACTCTGTTGGCTCTAAACCCTTAACTGTCCTGGCTGTGTTCACAGTGGAGCCGGTCCTCTCCCCTGCTGCATAGACATGACCCCTGTTGCAGGAGTCTTGAAGGAAGTTTTCCTTGCCATGTTAATGGTGTCAGAATACTTTTTAACAGCGCTTACATACACTGTCTTCTTTTGTACATGAACTCTAAGTGTGGGACTTTATTTTCCCCATTTCCCCGGGGGGGATGCAGACCGAGGCACAAGAGTAGCTGGGATTCCATCCCAGTCTTTCCAGTGGCAGAGCTTGGGCTCGCAGCCATGAAACCCCATCCCATCTGAGCGTCCCCACGCCTGCCTGCCCTGGGTGGGCGGGGTGCTTTCATCTGATCTTCCACTGGAGCCGTTCTCTGGGCAGACGTGGGCTTGGTGTCCAGGGTTCAGGAACTGAATTTGTCTTCAGAGGATTTGTCTGCCAAAGAGTTAAGTGCTCTGTCAGCAGGGGAGGGAAACGGAACTAAATATTTGAGTACCTGGTAAAGCGTGAGGCCCTTTATGTACTTACCTCATTCCAGCCTCCCCGAGTCCCTGGGAGGGGTGCGGTGGTACTTCCTTGGAGGTCACAGTGGCCGCAAGGAAGCCCAGAGAAGTGAATGCCTCTACTTATAACACTTGTCTCTCTCGAAACCCTGTCGTAGCTTCTGCACAATTCACTTCCAGTATTGTTCTTAACAGACAGAATCCCTTAAAGCACATTTTTGAGAGGAAGTGGTTTATTCTCTGGGAAGAGAATTTGCAGAAATTCCATGTGGGCTGTGCAGAACATGCAGAGAAGGTCTGGGGCACGAGGCCTCTGCCCAGTTAGGAGTGGGGAGTGTCTGGCTGGGGAAGGGGAATCGGGAGGAAAGGTCCAGCAGGACTGCCCGTGGGGCCCTGGAGCACCTGTGTGCCGCGTGTTGCCGGCTTCTGGGAGGGAGAAGGCCTCCAGGGACGGCGTGGGGTTCTCCCTCACACGCTGTGGGGTCCCTGTAGACGCGGATCCTGGAGCTGGAGGGCAGGGTCCGCAGGGCGGCCGCGGAGAGAGGTGCCGTGGAGCTGAAGAAGAACGAGTTCCAGGGAGAGCTGGAGAAGCAGCGGGAGCAGCTTGACCGGATCCAGTCCAGCCACGACTCGCAGCTGGAGAGCGTCAACAAGATATACCAGGATGAAAAGGCAAGACCCGCTTTGCTTTCCCCTCAGTTCTGTTCCAGATGCCAGCTGAGACAGCGTCGGGTTCGTCTCAGTGGGAGAATGAACGACGGTGTGGGGACTTTTGTGATGACGTGGCATGGGCCTCTTGACCGTGCTGTGACACACTGACTTTTCCCAGTGCCGTACGTGGTGTCCCTGTCTTCTTTATTTTGTGCATGAAAGTTGTGTCTCTTCATCCCCTTCCCCAGTTTCACCCATCCCTCACCCTTTCCCTCTGGAAACCGCCAGATGGTTCTCTGTGAGTCCTTTTGCTTATTTTTAGATTCCGTAGGTAAGTGAAATCCTATGACCCATTTGCCTTTCTCCGGTTTATTTCATTTAGTATAATAGTGCCTAGGTCCACCTGTGTTGTTACAAACGGCGAGATTTCGTTCTCTTTTTATGACCGAGAAATATTTCGTTGTACGTTTGTACCACGTCGTCTTCGTCCATTTGTCTATCGATGGACACTTGGGCTGCGTCCATACCTCAGCTATCCTGAATAATGCTGCGGTGAACATGGAGTGTCTTTCCAAATTAGTATTTTTGTCCAGGTAAATACCCACAAGTGGAATTGCTGGATCATATGGTATTTCTGTTTTTAATTTTTTGAGGAGCCTCCATATTGCTTTCCACGGTGGCTGCACCAGTTTACATTCCCACCAGCAGTGCAGGAAGGTTCTTTTTCTCCACATCCTCGCCAACACTTGTTGTTTCTTGTCTCTTCGACTTTAGCCGTCTGACGGTTGTGAGGGGATATCTCACTGTGGTTTCGGTTTAGAGAAGTACTCTTCATTTACGACATTCACAAATGTGTATTTCTCCTCTGGAAATTGTTCCAGTTTCAATGTTGTTAGAGTAAATTGCTTCCGAATTTTTCTTCATTTATCTTGTAGGTGGGTGGCACTATTTATGCTCCTTAAATCCCCTGGAACTGATTAGAATAGGACCCAGACATCACTCACAGTGTGTATGCAGAACCCCTTAAGGCAGATTTCGGGGAGAAAGGAGAGTTCATTCTGCAGGAATAGAGTTGGCAGAAACTCCATGTGGGTTTTGCAGGATGTGAAGAGAAGGTCTCTGGCCTCCAGGCCTCTGGCAGGTTGGGAAGGAAGAGTGTGGTGGGAACTGGGGAGTGTGGGGCTGGGAGGGGACCCGGGAGGGACCAGCAGGACTGGGCGGAGATGGGCTCCTTCTCCGGCCAGGGCCAGCTGGGGTCTAGAACCAGTTGTTCTCCTGTGCAGGGAGGGAGGAAAAATAAGGGGGGTGTTTCAGATGTCTGTCTTCCTGCTTCGACATTCCTGTGTGTGCACATGTGTCATTACCTAAAAACTGAACTCTCCTCCTTAGGAAGAGTGGCCTTTTACTCTGAGCCTCTGGCCTTCCTATGTTTTTATTTTTAGGGTTTTTCTTTTTGAAACGGTAGTGATGGGAGATAGGGTGGGTGTGTGTCCATGTGTGGTGTTTGGTTGTTGCTTTTAGGTATCCTTGTTTTCATTTATTTATTTTTCATGTTTATTCATTTTTCGGGGGGGGGGGGGACAGAGTGCGAGTGGGGGAGGGGCAGAGAGAGAGAGGGAGACACAGAATCCCAAGCAGGCTCCAGGCTCTGAGCTGTCAGCACAGAGCCTGATGCAGGGCTTGACCCACGAACCGTGAGATCATGACACGAGCTGAATAAAGTTAGATGCTTAACTGACTGAGCCACCCAGGCCCCGCCCCCCCTTTTTTTAACGTAAGTATCTTTGTTTTCTTAACTCAATCAGTCTACCAAGTGCTTTTGAAATTTTACCGTCCTGTGAAATCCAAAATTCTGGGCGTGATAATCTCCCACTCTGTTCAGTCTCCTCCAAACTTCTGAACATTTCATGTATGTTGCATGAAAGTGTGAGTGCACGTTTTGGGTGGGGAGAAGGAAAAGAGGTTGTGGGTTAATTTCTGCTCGTGGGCATTCTGCTTGGGTATGGGTACAAGCTGGTTTGGCTCCAGACCCCTGTAAGGGCGGCAAACAACCAGGTTTCCCATATAGGGTGGGCAGACTCCTCAGAGAATGTGCTGCATAAAATCGTTTGTTCCAGAGAATTCTAGATAATGCAGTCAGTGAAGCATCATCCCACAGGTGAGTCCTCGAGATAGAAATGCTGGTTCATTTAAGTATAAGCCGATGTGGAGATAAGATGACAAGCTTGGAATTCTTTGAAATGTGACTGAGCAGCTGTTTCCTGGAAACGTCTCCCTATATAAGAAGAAATGAGAGGGAACATCTTCCAGCCAGAAACCAGGTGACTCTTTCACCTTGGTTCTTTTTTTTTTTTTTTTCCCTTAAATGTTTGTTTATTTTTGAGAGAGCACAAGCAAGGGAGGGTCAGAGAAAGAGAGAGTGAGAGACAGAGGATCCGAAGTGGGCTCTGTCCTGACAGCAGGACACCCGGGAATCATGAGATGATGACCTGAGCCAAAGTCAGATGCTTAACCTATGAGCCACCCTCACCTTAGTTCCTAATGCTTCAGTTTTATGACTTCTTTTTAAAAGGGGGCGTAATGCAAGGTCTTAGCTGTCCTGCCACAGGCCCAATAAGAATTGTTTGGGGGTTCAAGGTGGGGGGAGGCTCTTGTAGTTGCAATAAACAACTCACGGTAGATACTGAAAATCAAGGAGTCCCAGTAAAGAGGGTGAAACACACATTTGAAAGACAAACGCTGGGGAAGAATAAGAGTCTCTTTTCATTTGGAGTTTTGAACTTTTAGAATAGGTGATAGAAAGTTGGTTTAATTTTGGGCGTGGGGGGCTAGTTTCTTAGCTCTAGGAGGATCTAAGCTGTAACTTGGTGTAGTGGTGAAAGGCATGGGGTGTCCAGTCAGGCAGACCTGGGTTCAAATCCTGTTTTCCGTAGCTCCATGATATCGGGCAAATCACTTAAATTCTCTGGGCCTGTGTTTTCAGCTCTCGAGTGAGAATAACAGCAGAATCCCCGTTACGCTTTGTGAGGTTTCAGTGAGATAATATTTATGAAAGGCTTAACACAATGCTTGACACGGACTAGCAGCTCAAAACCCAGTAGCTGGTGTTACTACAACTAACCCTAGTGATCATAGTTAACGATAACAGCACAGACACAGGGGTAGTAGTAAACCACAGCATCAGTGGTAGTAATGCTGTTCTTTTTGGTAAGGACCTTTCCCCCCCCAGTTAAAACCGTGAAACAAAACTGTCCTACCTTTAAGAAAGGATTAAAAAGATGCTAGGGTGTCCGTGAGAACCAAGAGCGAATACTGCAGCTGGGCCACAGAAAGAGTGTCCTAGTGACAGTCACCACCCCAGCGACGAGAGCTCACGTTCACGGAATCTCTGCTTAGCCAGGCATCAAGGTAAGCATGTCACAGGGATTGTTCCCTGAATTTCTCTCAACAGCCTCATGAGAACGCCAGTCAGGCTCAGAGAATTCGTAGCCATCCCCCAGGACGAGGCCTAGACCCTGGACAGCCCCCCGGTGGGCCTCCCTCGGCTCTGCAGACACAGGGCCATGGTGAGGGGGCGCTCTCCAGAGCTCTCCATCCTCTAAATAACACGGGGGGGGGGGGGGGGGGGGACGGGAGGGGGCTGCAGGAAACCAGTCTGGCCCAAGTCCAAAGTTGTTGAAGCTTGGGTGATGGGATCCTGTGTGTATCTCTATGCTTCAAAAGACCACAGTATTCCAGCTAGCTCTCCTCTGGCCCTAATTCCAAATTCTCTGGCAAAAACACCTGATTCTTTCAATATGGCCAGGAAGTTCGCAGAGAAGTGTGGCTGGTCTGTCACCCCTGTATGTTATTCCCCGCCCCCCACCATATGTATGTATATGTACATAATGTATATGTATATTTATGTTAGGAGGGTAACACCTGTAGTTTGAGTTGGAATGAGGCTCTTTCTCGGAATGATCAAGAGTCACCTGGTGGTCTAATAGATCCCCTGGCTACGTATAGCTGTTGACCACCTAAAATGTGGTTAGCGGGCCTGAGGAACTGAGTTTTGAATTTTATTTAGTTCTAACTACATTTAAATAACCATATATAGGACAGCACAGGTGTGAATGATAGAGGCAGAACTCTGGTAATAAAAAGGCTGGGTTTGGCTGCTGATTAATAGTCTTGTTCAGTGGGAGAGCAGTTGGGCCAAGGCTTGGTCTTCTTAGCTTCTCTGGTGTCTTTTCCCTTTTGCTGTTTGCTTCAGAATTGGGCCTTGGGAGGTGAGGTCACCTTGTGATCGGGCGACCGGTCTCCCTGTGAATGCATCTGTTGCTCGGATGTTGGGTCTCAGAGACTATTGAATTTTTCTCAAAAGATGATGCACACACGTGTGCAGTTGTTTCTAAGCGCTCAGATCCTTGCGATGCAGGTAGCTCATCTGGAGACCGGTGACGGAGACGCTGGGCGTTTTGCAGTATTGCATTTTTAAAAATAAAATTGCCTTACCAGGGTTTTTATTTTCATTTCTTTGACCCTCAAATCTGATTCCTCAATGAAATGATTTTAAGTAGAGGGCAGTAAGTTATGGGCATCATGATTAAAAGATAGAATTCTTTTTTTTTTTTTTTTAAGTTTATTTTGAGGGAGAGAGTGAGCGGGGGAGGGGCAGAGAGAGAGGGGAGAAAGAGAGAGGCTCCATGCTGAAGTGCTGAGCCCAACGCGGGGCTCGATCTCATGAAGTGTGAGATCACGACCTGAGCCGAGATCAAGAGTTGGACGCTCAACTGTCTGAGCCACCCAGGCGCCCCGAGAGATATAATTCTTTAAAAATAATCTAGCAGTGTTGTTACAAGTTAATTGATGTTAATACTTTTTTTTTCCTAAGGTATTTCTTACATCTTTACCCACGTTTACTGGAATCCTGGAAATTTTTTAGGAAGTGCGCCAAGTTGGAAACTTACTGCTCACCACTTTTTCCCCCGAGGTTGCCAGCTCCTCCAGAGTGGGAATATGGGTGTGTGTGCAGCGCCTCAGCTCCGAGGCCAGCTTGCTCGGGCACCCCTTCCCGTGTCGCCCGGAACGGGTGGGCCCCAGTGTGAAACCTCACGTGAGCTCCGGATAGCCGTGCCGTGGGTCTGTAACAAGACCTAGAACAGTGTTATTTTGCAAGCAGGAACTGCGGAGAAGTCACAAGAATAATAAGCTCGTGCCTACGTGCTCCTCCCCCAGAAAGGATTTAAAACAAAAAATATTATAAAGTTGAGGTCCCCTGTATTCTCCTTCTCTGTTCTTTCCCTCTTTCCTTCCTGCCCAAAGATAGTCACCGTCACTAACTTTTATTTAAGAGTTTTAATTCCAGCATAGTTAACATACGGTGTTGTGTTAGTTTCAGGTGGACGGTGTAGAGATTCACCACTTCCTTACATCGCCCAGTGCTCATCACAATAAGTGCTCTCCTTAGTCCCCAATCACCTGTTCACCCATTCACCCCACTATTAAGAATTTCAGAGGTAATAGTTTGTTACATGTGTCGACCGGCCAGAGCATTGATCAGTCAGATTCTATCTTGGTAATTTAAATTCACCCACTGACTTTTTTTCATGTTTATTTATTTTGAGAGTGGGAGAGAGCACGAGCAGGGGAGGGGCAGAGAGAGAGAGCGAGAGAGAATCCCAAGCGGGCTCCACTGTCAGCAGAGTCCAACGTGGAGCTCGATCTCACAAACCATGAGAGCATGACCTAAACCAAAATCAAGAGTCGGACCCTTAACTGAGCTACCCAGGCTCCCTTAACTGATTTTTTAAAAATTTGAACTGAAGTTTCTGATTTTTTTTTTTAATTTTAATGTTTGTTTAATTTTGAGAGAGAGAGAGAACATTAGCAGGGGAGGGGCAGAAAGAGGGAGACACAGATCCAAAGCAGGTTCCAGGCTCTGAGGTGTCAGCACAGAGCCCGATGCGGGGCTTGAACTCCCGAACCATGAGATCATGACCTGAGCCCAAGTCGGATGTTCAACTGACTGAGCCACCCAGGCGCCCTGAGTTTTGTTTTTTTATTGTAATCACTTCAACTGAGACTTCAGCTGATTCTTGAAGATGGACCTGTTGTTTTCATTTCCCTTCTTTTCTGCTTCCTCGTCTATGGCAGAAATAGGTACGGTGAAGATGATTTGGCTACATAAATGCAATTATGTAGGCTAACGTACACTTCTGTAACTTGGCAGAAACACCGGTGTAGTCGCTTCATGAGTTGTATATGAGAAGGGATATTCAGTTTTTTGAAATAAACAACAAAATGATTGTGTAAGGCAGCCTTAAATAACTTTCAGAAAAATTGCCTTTTAAATTACCAAGGGGTCCCGGGGTGGCTCAGTCCGTTGAGTGTCTGACTCTTAATTTTGGCTTCTGTCACGGTCTCAAGGTTCACGGGATCGAGCCCTGTGTCAGGCTCTGCACGGACGGTGTGGAGCCTGCTTGGGATTCTCTTTCTGCCCCTTCCCTGCTCGCTTGTGCATGCTTGCGCTCTCTCTCTCTCCCCCTCCCCCAAAATAAATAAATAAACATTAAATGACTGAAATACTATTATTCTTAGTTTTGAAAATGAAAAACAAATTTTAAATCCCCCGTGCTTCCATCACTCAGAGACAATGCTCTTTTTAAAACATACAGGTTGACATCTAAACTTTTAAACATCATTGTTATATTCAAGTTTTTGTAAATGTAAGTAAGCTATGAAAATAAGCAGCGGTGGGGGGATTAAATGAGAAACACACTTGAACACGTCTGGTTTTTGCACATCATTAAACACCCAGAAACTCTTGGCTTATTATGCATTATTCTCTTAGCAGCGTTGAGGTGACCACCCCTTCCAGACGAGAATATTCTTCATAAATGTTTGCTGAAGGGAACTTTTGTAGACTCCCTTCATATCTATTTGGTACAGGTGACTGTGTATGGAATAGGAAGATGCACATGTCACGTTCTGGTAATCCATTGTTGCCTCAGAAATTACCGCAAAACTTAGAGGTTTAAAACCTTGACAGCGTTTATTTTGCTCATCTGGGAGGGCTCAGCAGAAGATTGTCTCTGTTCCACATTTCTCTGTTTGGGTGCCCAAAGGCTCAAGGCAGAATCGCCTGAAGGTTCCCTCATTCGTATGTCTGGTGGTCAGTGACACGAGACCTCGGTGGGGTCAAGGCCACAATGCTCGCTTTTCCCACACGGCCGCTCGGCTTCCTTGAAGCCTGGAGGCTGGGTTCCCAGGGTGCCATCCTGACAGTGAGGGAGGAGGTGGGCCTGGAAGAGGCCGTCACCTTCTGTGTTGGTTTCCAGGGGGCTGCCGCATAACAAGTTCACCCAAACCAGGCGTAGAGCAGTACAAACGTATCGTTTCCCGGTTCTGGAGGCTGGAAGCTCCACATCAAGGTGTTAGCAGGGCTGTGCCCCCTTGAAGGCTCTAGGGGCCTTCCTTAACCGCTTCTGGCCTCTGCCGCCGTCCCCAGGCTCTGCCTCCGTTCTCACCTGGCCATCTTCCCTTTGTGTCTCTGGAACTTTTGCCTCTTATCTTGAGTCCTGCTAACTTGGCCGCCATCCTCAGGACTTCATTTTATCCTGACTGTATCTGCGTGGACCCCGTTTCTAAATAAGGTGATTCTTGGATTCTGGGTAGACATGAATTTTGGGGGTACACTGGCCAACCCGCTGCCCCTTGTATTGGCTGCTTCAGAAGTCAGGAAGGTCAATGGCATTCCTAGGAGCATGTCGCTAGGGCTGGCCCACGTTGAAAAGGGCTGGAACTAGGCTCCACCTGTGGAACAGTGTCAAAGACCTTGGGGTCACGTTTTTAAGCCACCACAGTTTTGGTGAAATACTTTTATTTTTTTTACGGGTGAATATATTTTTACGTATCAAACAGGGTTTGTTTTTTTTAATGTTTATTTGTTTGTTTTGAGAGAGAGAGGGAGAGGGAGGATCCCAAGCAGGCTCTGCACTGTCAGTGTAGAGCCTGATGCGTGGCTTGAACTCACAAACTGTGAGATTGACCTGAGTTGAAATCAAAAGTCGGATGCTTAACCAACTGAGCCACCCAGGTGCCCCGCAAACAGGTTAGGTGGTTTTTTTTAATGCTTATTTATTTTTGAGAGAGAGAGAGAGAGACAGAGTATGAGTGGGAGAGGGGCAGAGAGAGAGGGAGACACAGAATCCGAAGCAGGCTCCGGGCTCCGAGGTGTCAGCACAGAGCCCGACGCGGGGCTTGAACCCACAAACTGCGAGACCATGACCTGAGCTGAAGTCGGATGCTTATTCAGCTGAGCCACCCAGGCGCCCCTAAGAGTGACTTTCTAAAGAACAAGTGACTAATGTTAAGTCTGGTCATTTGTCCTACTTCAGAGTTTTCAGAGTGCTTTCACACACTGAGTACTTGTCATTGCTGGAAGTGCCCGTCCTTAGCTCTGAGCTGCAGGTGCAGCCTGGGCCCTGGAGAGGTCATGCACTGGCTCTCGGGTCTGCAGAGTGGCCTGGGGGGCTGGGCCCCGGCTGCTGGTGCTTTCCATCACCTGGGCTTTACCCTGCTGAATTTTCTTACAGCCTTCAGAGTGTTCCAGATTCTTCTCTCTGGGCCAGCTTTTCTTGTGCCCCTGAAAGCATGGTGATGTTCTTCCAGAGAGGTGGTTTTCCTGGGGGACCAGAGTGGACTTGTCTTCGATTTTTATCCCCTTTTATTACTGTGATTGATGGAAGAATCGAGTGTTCTAGAACAGCTTTCCTGTTTTTAATCGCCGCTGATTTTCCATGTCTGTCTGTGCTCTGCCAGGCGCTGGGCTTGTGCCCCTTGGTGGAATAGTCTGCGTCTGCTGTCTGCCTGTTGGGTGATGGAAAAAGATGAGTAAGTGGGTCTGTGAGGCCAGTTGCAGACAGAGAAACCATTCTAGTGATGTTAAGCAGAGAGGGGTTAGTGCAGGGAAGTAGGTGCCTGCAGAAAAGTGGGAAGGGTCTGGAGGAGCATCTCATCCCGGGGTGGCCTCCCGGATGGCTGGACAAGGGGGCTGCCACTGCGGCCTTAGCCCAGAGCTGGGGGCACCCCGCTTCTTGCTCCATTCTGTACCTGCAGCCCCCCAACTGCACAGCATTTCAGTGTCAAGTGAGTGCATCCGACTGGAATCTAAATCCCATAGGGAATGAGTCTGGAAAATGTACTTCAACGTTAGAGCCTCTGCTGTTCAGGAAGGCACACTAAAAGTTGTGTGCCGGAGACACGGAGGAGCCGTTCCGCCGCCTCCTCCAGGCAGGCAGGGCACGGTGTCCACGTTCTGCACTGCATGAGCCGGGGAAGAGTCCCCTCCTGTCTCACCTGGCAGTGCCCTGTGACTGTGTCCCTCCCAGGGTGTGGGGAGGTGGGGGCAGCCCCTGGCGGCTGAGCATGGGAGGTGGGCAGCGTTGGGCAGATAGAGCAGAGACACCCCTTGAAGAAGGATCTTTTAACCACTCAGGAGCTTGGACTTGAGTTTGAGGATGGGAACCATCACACGGGTTAAGCTGTCGGTGGAACAAAGCTGCCAGCTCTCTGGGGGGTTTGAAAGGCAGGTCCGGGGCCTGGGGGGCCTGCTTGGAGCAGGGAGCAGGGCAGGGAGGAGGCAGAACGGAGGTGAGCAGCAGGGAGAGGCATCGACGGGCCTCGTGACAGGTGGGATGTGGAAAGGCCTGTGCAGGAGCAGTGGGAACACCCAGGAAGGGAGTCCGTCACTAATCTGTCTCCCTGGAGAAAGGGTCTATTTAGACTGTAAGTTCTGTGGTTTGCTGGCTAGATGTGGCCTTCAGACAGCTTTGTAATTAAACTCGAGTAACTCATATCCCACGTTAAAAAAGTGTGTGTTATGGGAAACCGCAGAATATGTGACCCTCCCACAGACTCCCTTTCCTGCACTGTCCCTGCATTGCAGCGGGTGTCCCCTCCCTCCCTCCCTCCTGCCCCTGTGGGAAGGGGCCTGGGATTGATTCCAGCAGAAGGTGCGATGCGGAGTTGCGGGGGAGGACTGACAGGTGCGTTTTCTGTGCATCGCTCTCCTGTGTCTGTGGAGGTGCCGGCTCGGGACTTGGCTTCTTACCAGAAGGAGCATCTCCGTCCTCCTTGCTGTGGCAGGTGTGGGGGGTGGTGGGCTTTCATCTGGCTGGAGACGTGGCATTGCTGGACCCCATGTTTGCCTCCGAACTTCTTAACGCCGCATTGCAGGACGGTGAAATACATAAAGAACATCTGACCTGCCTGTCTCTTTATGTATTTCTCTTTGGCTTGACAAGTGGGGGTCTGGGAGTGGGTTCTGTGACCCCTTAAGCATCCTTTTTTATTTTCTCTCTAGTCCCCGAGTATCTGTGTGCACCTATTTGCAAAAAGTCTGAATTTGCCAAGTTGTGGCCTTTCCCACAGATGAGGGTGGAGAAGTTGTTCAGATTCCCATTTGGGAACAAAAGAACTAATGCCCGCAGAAAGGGCTCGGCCCAGGGCTTCTGCCCCGCAGGGCCAGCGGGGGCATTTCCTTGGCTGGTTAAGGAGCAGGGGGAATGCTCCACATCCCTGGTGCTGTCTGTGCTGCCTCGAGTGTTTGTCCTCCTCTGAACACAGAGATGTTGATCTCAGGCCCTGCCCTCCACCCGCACCCCCCTGTGGTATGCTCTTCTACCTGGGCAGGACTTCCCGGCTGCTGTCGGGAAAGGAGCAGGAAGAGCTGAGGGCTGGGTATGAGGAATGCAAGATGAAAGGGAGCAGCTCTAGGGGGAAGGGACCCAGAGTCTCTGGCAGCAGGCAGTTGCTGACAGAAGGATGCAGGTTTGTGGACTTAGCCTCAGTCAATTGCTGGAGAAACATCAAGGAACCTTCTGGAGTTCCCAGGGCGTGTCCTGTTCAGGTCCTCCTGGGAGTTCTCTTTGACCCTGATTAAGTAGGTCCCTGCGTGGGTTTGACCTAAAAGACAGTTGTGGCAGGTGCTACGGGGGGGCGGGGGGGGGGGGCAGTCTCCTCCATTGGCCCCATCCCTTCCTCCTCCCCTCCTCCCCTCCTCCCTCTCTGCAGCAGTGTGCCCCTTCCTGGGGGTGGGCGTGGGCCAGAGTCTGTCCAAAGCCCCCCCCCCCCCCTTGCACGTTGTGCTTGTCACCACAGTGGAAAGTGGGCCTTTCTCTGCAGAGCCGGGGACACCTGGTGACCTGCCTGGGTTATCCTAGGCTCAGCCCTGTCCCCCCAGCCAGCTGGGGTGGGGGATGTTGTTCTTTCTTCACTACCGAGGACAGAAGACAGATGGCCATTCTGGGTGTAGACGGCAGCCGTGCCCTGCGCATAACTGGGTGTTTTCCCTGATGGGTGTGTTTCTTTTTTCCAAGCTTCACATAGAGTTTTGCTTAATCCCCCCACGACCTTCTCTCACAACTCCGTGGCTTGAGCCCATTCTCCTGCCCACCCACCTTCTGCCTTCCCGGCGGCCCCCGCTGACCGGGTCCTCCTGCTCGCTCTGCTGACTCTGACCCCCGGAGCACACGCGCTCACCCCTGGTCTCCTGTTCACCCCCTGCCCACTCCTGCTCTCTGGCATCCACGCCCTTGCACGCTCGTTCCCTGCCTCATGCTCTTTCTGGGGTTTTGCTATTGTTTTTTATTGTGCTAAAATGTGCATGATATAAAATGACCATTTTAACCGTACTTAAATGCACAGTGCAGTGGCGTTAATTACGCTCACATTGCCGTGCATCCGTCACACCAGCCGCCTCCAGAGCGCCCTCATCTTCCCCGGTGAAGCTCTGTCCCCATTAAACACTAACACCCATCCCCCCACCCCACCGAGTCCTGGCAGTGGTGGTTTTACCTCCTGTCTCGGAGTCTGACTGCCCTGCACATCTCACAAGTGGGATCGTGTGGTGTTTGTCCTTTTGTGTCGGCTTCATTTCCCTCAGCGGAACGTCTGATACTCTCCGTCTCAGTCTGTTCCCATCTCCGCACCCACGCACGGACGCTCACTCCTGTGCCCCTGCCGTCTGCTGGACCTTGAATAAGGTCCAGCTGCAGGTTCCTATACTTTCTGGTGTCCTGGGTCTATGCTTAGACCTAGCCTTTCTGAGGACCGTCTTCTTTTTCACTGGGACTTAGCCCCTCTCTGCTGTGTCACATGTGCCTGCATCCCCTTCCCTCTGACTTCTGCAGAAGGCCTGTCTGGGGAGCCGGGTGGCAGTGTGGAAGGCCCACCTTCGTGCCTCCGGGCCCACGCTCGTGCTGGACATCTGCACACGCTGGGCAGGTGTGCTGAGTTCTGGAATTCTTCACGTGGCCCCTGGGCCGGAGGACAGCGTGCCTCCCAGAGGACTGCCTCCCCCAGTATGTGGCCCACAGGGGCCGTGATGTGAGGTGGTTGGGGTTGCTGGTGATGTGAGTGGTGCTGCTGTGAGTGTGTAATCTTAGCCGAGCACCATAAATAAGTAATTGGTGCTTCTTTGCCATTGGACTCACTCTCTGCCCTCCCTCCTTTCTTTCTTTTTAAAAATTTTTATTATTTTTAATAAGAATAAGAAATTTTATTCGAGAGAGAGAGAGAGCAAGGGAGGGGCAGAGGGAGGGAGAAAGAGAGAATCCCAAGCAGGGCTTCATGCCCAGCCCGGTGCGGGGCTCAAACCCAAGACCCTGGGGCCATGACCTGAGCCCACATCAAGGGTCGGTGGCTCAACTGACTGAGCCACCCAGGTGCTGCTCAAAGCAGATTATTTTAATGAGCCAAACAAATGCAGCAGAGGTCACCTTTTCTCATTTATTACATGATCCGCATCATACTTGCAGCGAGCTTTCCCAAAGTTATGATTTTTAAAAGTTATTTATGTCTTACGGAGCTTTTAGAGTAATAGAATTTATTGTCAAATTACTACTTTGAAAATTTACTATGAAATGTTGAGCTTTTTTTTTAGGAATCTAATGTAGAAATAATTTAATCACGTGTACTCATTTCCCAGAATAGAATGGTTATGATTAATTTGTACGTGGGTGATTCATCTGAAGGCCTTCCGAGTTCAGTTTCCAGTTACACTCTGGTGGCACTTCCTGCCTCTTTGCCTGCTGCTGAGTGTCCCAGGGGACAGTCCACAGTCCACACACACACACACACACACACACTCTCTCTCTCTCTCTCTCTCTCTCTCTCTCTCTCTCTGCAGGAAGCCAGTCAGTACCAAAATGGGAAAAACAGTTGGATTGTTTGGAGTAGCATATGTAATTCATTTAAAAATAATATTGTTTAATGCAGATTTTTTTCTTCATGTTGAATCTCCAAAAAGCTAGAAGCATTTTCATGGTTTCCTGAAAATGATTTAAGGAGATTTTCAATAAATATAAAACTGCACATAAAATATCTTGATGGTGTTTTATGGCTCTTTGCTCATTCACTTCAGCAGAGACTGTACTTTTCCATGCATCACTAAGCAGGCGGGGGAAGAGAACTAAAATGTATTTTCTTTGGAAGAGTGGAGTCACATGAGACGCAGAGATCTCAGGTACTTTGACCACAGCAGTCCCTAAAATTTCCTCACCCCTCAGGTAGTTGCAGACTCCACTGTGGATTTCTTGGAGTGGGTCCAAGGAGAGCGAGTGGAGAAGGAGTGAGTGAAAATGCCATAATTTTTATAGAAATGGTTTAGCCAGGAGAAATCTGCTTTTGAAGATCATCAGAGTGCAGTCTCTTAAGTGCCCCTTTTCTTTCTCTGTTTTTTTTTTTAATGTTTATTTTTGAGAGAGAGCAAGACAGAAAGCGAGCAGGGAGGGGCAGAGAGAGAGGGAGACACAGAATCCGAAGCAGGCTCCAGGCTCTGAGCTGTCAGCACAGAGCTCGACGTGGGGCTCTAATTCACGAACCGTGAGATCATGACCTGAGCTGAAGTCGAATGCTCAATCGACTGAGCCACCCAAGCGCTCCTCTTTCTTTGTTTTGTGTCAGCCCTGCTGTTGGGAGTGAAGGTGGTTTCCATGCATGTGCCAGGGGGGATGTTCAAGTGTACATTTCCACTGTTGTGCAGCTGAACTCTCACCCTCACCTTGCAGCACAGGGACTCTGGACCCATTAATTGCTAATGCCCCTCCCCTCTGCCAGCCCCAGGGAGACCATCTTTCTTCTTTCTGTTTCTGTTACCGCCCTGGACACAGCACATGAATGGAATGCAACCATATATGTCCTTTGGCGGCTGGCTGATTTTGCTTTGCATGATGTCCTCCAGGTTCTCCCATGTTGCGACAGCATATGACAGTGCTTTTTTTTTCAAGGCTGCATGATATTCCCTTGGATGTAGATGCCACATTTTCTGTATCCAGTCGTCTGTTGAGGGTGGCTTGCTTCTAGCTCTTAGCGGTTGTAAATAGCGCTGCCGTGAACACGGGGGTGGAGATAACTCTTCAAGATTCTGCTTTAAGTTCTTTCGGCTGTAGATTTAGAAGTGGGACTGCAGCAGCAATCCTGTGGTCATCGTTCATGTCTGCAGCCAAACTTGGGAAAGCCTTAACTGAGCTGTGCAAATCTGACTCCCTGCTGTGAGAGCCGCCCCCTCCCCCCCCCCCCCCTTCTCTGCCGGCCAACTTGCCACTCAGGGCTCTCTTCTCTCCCCCACCCGCCAGAATATCTACAAACACCTCTCTGGATGATCTCTCCCAGAGAGATTAATTGTCCGGATACCATCACTGTGACTTCCTTCCTGTTGTGCCAGGAAATGTTCTGTGGCCTCAGAGCTCCCAAAATAAACACGATTGGTTTGGCCACATTTCGTTTCTGGGAGCACACCCCTGTACTCCAGAAAGCCCTGTACAAGCCAAAGGAAGAGTAGGGGCTGGACAGAGGTCCGGGAGGAAGCTAGAAGCAGCGGGTGGCCTGGTTGTCATTGTCCACCAGTGAGCGGGAACGGGGCAGACACACGTCTCTCCAGCCTGTCCGGTGTGCGTGTGGGAGTTTGCAGACTTCGTTGATTGTAACGAGGCAGGAAATGTTCACATGACTGTCTGATGCACAGCTCTGTGTGTGTGCAAAACAACACCTACCTGTGTAAGGTGCTCTACCATTTAATATTTTAGTCCCCTCTTCTTCAGGTTTTCGGTTGCTTTTAGCACTGGGCACAGCCCACAAGCCTGGTATCCTGCTGGGGGTTTAGATCCCAATTTGACAAGTAGTGACCACCAGCTTGCTTTCTGGATCAGGCCTGCCGGGGCTCAGGGTTAGGCTTTGCATGTTTGCTGTGAAGAAAGCCTCATGGCCTTGAGGCTCTTAAGCAGTCTGTGCCTCAGTTTCCTGTCCTTTAAAACGGGATACTCTGCTGGCTACCTCTTGAACCTGGCGTGGAGAGCAAGCGAGTGAGCAGACGGGGAGAGCTCAGAAGGGCGGCTGGTGAAAGCAGTCAGCCGCTCTCAGTCATGGGCTGCTTGTTACGTTATACTCCACACTCCTTCCCTCACTTTTTCCTTGGTTTTCACTGTTCTCCTTAGTCCTGTGTTGTTACTTCCTCCTGTTTTCAGCCTCCCTAGTTTGGTGTAAGCCCTGTGAACCCTCTGTCCGCCCACCCCCCACCTCGGGTGTAGGGAGCCCTTCTTCTCCTCTGCCGACTGTGGTCTGACTTGGGTCTGCACCTGGGCTCCCCCAGAGGGAGTCCGAAGTTTATGGAGGGGAGCACGTTGTGGGGCCCAGGTGTAGCTGGAGGATCCGTTTACCCCTTGCTCTGGTTACAGGCTGTTGTTCAGAAAGCAAACCTCCCAACGTGTGAGCTCCTTTTCTGGCTGCAGCACCGTCCGAGTGCCCAGCCAGAGGGCTGTGCCAGATCCTTCCCAACAGCTGCTGGGAGGTGGGGGATGCGGGGGGCACTGCCCCCTTTTGTCCAGTAGGAACATCTTATCAAGGCTCTTCTAAGTTGTTAGGTTGTGGGTGTTTCATATTGTGTTTATCTTCCTTGCAGGCGGTTTTAGTGAATAATATCACCACAGGTGAGAAGCTCATCAGAACCCTGCAAGGTGAGTTCTAATCCCCTTCTTTATACCAGACATTAGATCTTTTAGGAAAAGCCCATCTTTCCTCTTGTCCCTTTGTGGCGACTCCCATTCTAATCTAATGGGTAGGATCACAAGTGATCAAGTAATCTGTTTTTTTGTTGTTGTTGTTTGTTTATTTAAATGTTTATTTTTGAGAGGGGGGCAGGGGGGAGGGGCAGAATGAGAGGGAGGACAGAGGATCCAAAGCAGGCTCTGAGCTGACAGCAGAGAGCCCAGTGCAGGGTTCAAACTCATGGACTGTAAGATCATGACCTGAGCCAAAGTCAGATGCTTAACTGACTGAGCCACCCTGGTGCCCCAAATTGAGTAATCTTTGGTATATTCTTTTTGCTAAACTACAGTTCCTTAAAGAGCTTTTCTTTTTTTTTTTTCTTTTTTTTTTAACGTTTATTTTATTTATTTTTGAGACAGAGAGAGACAGAGCATGAATGGGGGAGGGGCAGAGAGAGAGGGAGACACAGAACCAGAAGCAGGCTCCAGGCTCCGAGCTGTCAGCCCAGAGCCCGACGCGGGGCTCGAACTCACGGACCGTGAGATCGTGACCTGAGCTGAAGTCGGACGCTTAACCGACTGAGCCACCCAGGCGCCCCAAGAGCTTTTCTTTTTAAAAACATTGTTGAACGCATTACAAGGTGTTATTGTTGTAAGAATTTTTTTTACCTCAGTACCCAGGGTTCTTTGTCTCCCCACTTCGAAGAATGAGGAGGTGGACACAAAATGAGCAGTGGGCAAAGTTTGTTAAAGTGTAAGATCAGAAAGGAAGAATAGTATGAAAGCTCTCTTTACAGAGAGAGGGCATTCGAAAGTGAATGCTTGAAGACTGTAGGCGAGGGTCCTTGTTTCATAAGGTTCTGGTCACACTGCCCCATCCCTTCCCCGTTATTCCTTCTCAGGTCCTACCCTTACTGACCGGGTAGCTCTCGGTGCTGGGTTGTCCATTCGTGATTGGCTCGTTTCCATCGTGTTGGTGGGGGTGGCATCTGTGGCCGTCCATTCCCGATTGGCTCATTCTCATCGTGAGGACGTTCCTTGTGGGTCATACGTTTTAAGGTCTACTTGTTTTCAGTTAGGTCTTTCGTCAAATTCCTGAGGGAACCAGAGGGGGAGTAGGTGGTGTCTGTTACATTCTTAAGGGGAACCTGACGCCCGAGGGGGTTTGCTGTGGTCAGACCCTCCCAGCATTGTTCCAAACTATGTGTTTTTCCCCACCCAGGGGCCTCACATCCTAACTTTTTCCTTTCTGCCTACTGAATCCTGTCTATTCCTATCATGTTATGTACACAAGAATTCAGATTGTCACCTTTTGATAGGTTAAGAAGTATATAGAACAGATCACCTTTCATACATATGTGATATATATGGCATGTGATATGTATAATATATATGGTATATATAGGATTTCTTTTAATGGGGCCACCTCCAATTCAGAGTTTCTTTATGAAAATTGTAAAAATGATGCAGCCCGATTCCATTTCTTTGCTGCCCTGATTCAGCTTGGCAGTCAAGGCCGGTGTTCTGTCAGGCCCTAGGAAGCAGCGGTGTGGGTAGTAGTGGGGTGAGCCCCTCTGTGCTTGGCTCCCCCTTCCGCTGGGACTGGGGTCCCACAGCCCACATGGCCACAAGACAAGCCTGGGGAAAATCACAGAGCACTGGGTCCCGCGAGGGCCGGCCTTTGCCGTGGGTAGGAAACTACTCCCAGCCGCCCGAGCCTCAGTTCCGCCTCTGCTCGGGAAGGTTCATCTGGAGCCACAGTATCCAGAGTGGTGGCCACGAGCCGTGTGGCCAATGAACACCTCAAATGTGGCTCATGGGAAGGACAGAAGTTTACATTTTTGTTAATTTTCAGTAATTTAAGTTTAAAACTGAAACTTGACTCCGTTATTGGGAACGTTAAATGTTTGGGGGGCAGCTTGGGTATGTATCAGTCTACTTTTCAAGGGTAGATTCTGTGAAAGCTCACTTCAGATCATGAATTCCCAGTGCACATTTAACGTCTGCATGGGGACGTGCTGTAATTGTCCACACCAGATTTCAAAGACAGCGTGAAGGAGAGAATATAAAATTTTCATAATTTTTTATATTCATTCTGTGTTGGCATGATAATGTTGCATCGCTGTTGGGTTAGATCAGGTGGTTTATTAAAGTTAATGCTACATCTGGTTTAGTTCTTAAAACTGTGGTTTACTGACGTGGCTTGCATCGTAGTTCTGTTGGACAGGGCTGGTCTAGAATTCTAGTTCCGGCTCTGCTTCTAAGGATCTGAGTAGGAGAGACGCAAGGTCACGTGGAGTTGAGTGGGTTACTTGACTGCCGGGGCCTTTGCAGAGTTTCCTTGTCTTGTCTGGCCTTTTGAGATTCATCCATGCTATGGATGTCAGTATTTTTATTTCTCTTTTTGCCAAGCATTGTTCCCTTGCCCCATACTTGGTTTGATTATGGGAATTTTTTTCTTAAGTGAGGTTTCCTGAGGTGTGATTTACTCAATAAAGTGTACCCTTTTGTAGGGTTCTTTGCGTCCCCTGGACCACTACAGTTGAGACCAGGCCCTGTCCCTCCAGGAGGTGCCCCCCTAACCATTTGTGGTCAGTCCCCTGCCTCAGCCATCTGCTGGGTGGTTCTACAAACCCTGCAGTTTGAACTCTTAGAAGATGTCCTAGCAATGCTTGTGAGATGGATCGTCGTTGCTGTGTGTTTCGGCATTTCGTGGAATCCTTCGCTTTTATTTATTTCCTCCCCGGAGAGCCCTGTAGATACGGGGTTATGAGGACAGACTTCCAGGATGCGGGTGTGTGTCCAGGGCCGTGTCCCGGACCCCGGTGGTGGCCATCTGGCCACTCTGCTGTCACCTTCGTGGCAGCTTCTCTTTCCTGCTCAGCCTGGCCCTTTGTCAGCTGCTGCTTTTTCTGCAAGGCTTTTAGGAGCCCAAGGTCAGGGCAGCAGGGATGGGCTGGTGCATTTCCTCAAGGAAAGCTGCTGTTTCCCAGACGGGGTTTGGGTGGTTAAAGGAACACAGGCCTCAGGAAATTGCTGGTGTGGGTGAGTCGCAGGAGGGGCCGCTGGCAGGGAGCCTGGTGGCTGAGGTTGGGGTCCTCCGTGAGAGACTGCTTCTCTGAGCAGATGTCCAAATCAGTGTTTCACAGGCTGGATGAGTCTGCTGCAGGCCAGGGGACACAGTGGCATGTGTCACCTTGTGGGACAGCTCGTAGGATGTCTAAAAAAGAAACAAGTGAATAGAACCCCCTGACGCTTTTGAAGGGCCAGAGGTCAGGAAGATTTAAGTGAGAGGTTTGGAAAAGAACCTAGGTGCAGATTTGGGTCGGGTTGCTGATTTCCAGGGCTCCTCCATGGTTCTGGAATGTTCTGAACCCTCTCTCCTTCCCTCCTTACTCTCCTGTGTGCCACCGCTCACTGCGTTCTGATGTGTCTGCTGTTGTCGCGATGGCTGTGCCTGTGACCTGCGCAATTCTGGGTCCTCCTCTTGGCTCAGACCAGTTAAAGGCCCTGCAGAAGAATTATGGCAGGCTGCAGCAGGGTGTTCTCCAGTTTCAGAGGAACCAGACCAACCTGGAGAGGAAGTTCTCCTACGACCTGTAAGTGCGTCTCTACATCTAGTGTGTACCCCTCGGGGGCTGATGTGTTCTGAGCAAGGGGGCGGGCGCTGGGCATAAGCTGGGCTCCCCCTTCCCGTCATGGAGCACACAGGCTCTGCGGGAGGTCCAGTCCTTCCAGGGGAGTCCTTTAGAACAATGTGCTTTATTACTTAAGCGTGAGCAGTGCCTCAGAAAGCTGTGGAAAAGCCGGTGGCTCATAATACAAAGTAAACAAGAGGGCGGTGCTCCTTAGAAAGAAATGACTTTGTCAACACACTTCTTTTTTTATAACAAATTTTTTTTAATGTTTATTTATTTAAAAAATTTTTTAACATTTATTTATTTTTGGGAAACAGAGAGAGAGCATGAGCAGGAGAGGGGCAGAGAAAGGGGGACTCAGAACCTGAAGCAGGCTCCAGGCTCCGAGCTGTCAGCACGGAGCCCAACGCGGGGCTCTAACTCACAAACTGCAAGATCCTGACCTGAACTGGAGTCAGACGCTCAACTGACTGAGCCACCCAGGCGCCCTGAATGTTTGTTTATTTTGGGGGAGAGAGAGAGAAAGAAATCATGGGTGGGGGAGGGGCAGAGAGAGAGGGAGAGAGAGAATCCTGAGGAGGCCCGGGGAGTGAACCCACAAACTGTGAGCTCATGACCTGAGCGGAAACCAGGAGTTGGCTTAACCGACTGAGCCACCCAGGCACCCCCTTATCAACATACTTTGTAAAGTTACATTAAGTTTTAAAGTGCAGGCGTACTGGTGGTTAAGTTAATAATCGAAAGCCTTTAAAAACATTTTCCTGAAGTGCTCAGATGTGTCCCAAGTCCATCTCCTAGACTGAATGGCACTTTGGCATAATATCAGTGATTTGTTTCTGGGTGTCAGCATTGTGGACGTTCTGTTTCTGTGAGATTTTAGTGTCTTTCTGAATTTCTGCAGTGACAATGGAGTACTTTTATTTTTCAGCTTTACTGAAGTATGATTGACGATCATTATGTGAATGTAAGGAATAAAGTGTGATATTTTGATATGCCTGTACCTTGTGAAATGATGTCCCAAATCAAGCTAGTTAACGATTCCTAATCCTTCTGTGTGTGTGTGTGTGTGTGTGTGTGGTGAGAACACTTACAGTCTTCACTCTCGGCAAGTTCCAGGCATACAGTATGGTATTAGTCACCACAGCCCCCATGCTGTCTGTCCCGTCTCCAGTTACAACAGTCTGTTTTAAGCAGATGACTTCCATTGCGTACAAAAACCCTACACTTTTACTTCTCAGAGTATTTTTATGATCACAACAAAATGATGAACTTCTAGAAAGTTAGCTAGACCCCATAGTAGGATAGTATAAACCAACTTAGAGACTGGAGAGTAAGTTGTAGTCTGTGTATTTTTTCCCCATAAAGGCAGAATAATTCCAGTACAGGGGGTCTGGGATTCACAGGCAACCAGCCACTTAGGAGCCTGATCCTCTCTTCCATTTGCTGACTTCTCCCTAGTCCGTGTTCGAGGTCATACAAATTTTTCACGTAATTGTAGTCACCAGTAGCATTTTAAAATCATTTTTTCCACTTACTTGCATTAGGTATAAATAAAAGTCTGTACTGCTCCAAAATGTTGTATCGTTAAAAATAGCTGGTTAATATTCTACGATGTGGGGGCACCAAATTTAATTCACGATTTGCCTGTTTGGATATTTAGGTTACTTCTAAGTTTTGGTTGTTATAACAAGCTTGACATCAATACGTATAACTTTAAAAAATTATTATTTTGGATTATTTCCTTCTAAAAAGGACTCACCTGTAGGTTTAGTGTTTTGTAAATTGCCAAGTTGCCTTCTGAATAAGGTTCCTCACACCCTGCCCTCGTTAGGATTCTGAAGTCCTTCCAAAAGATTGTCCCCCCGCAAAGCAATTTTTTCCTGATTGCTTTAAAACCAAATACAACTAAAACCAGGAAGCCCCAACTACGTAAATACTCAGAGGACCTGCACCAACAGTCAATACAAAGGAAACATAATTCGAAAATATGCATATGGGTTGCCTGGGTGTCTCAGTCAGTTAAGCATCCGACTCTCGATTTCAGCTCAGGTCACAATCTCATGGTTCATGGGATTGAGCCCTGAACTGGGCTTTGTGCTGACGGTGCAAAGCCTGCTTGAGATTCTCTTTCTCTCTCTCTCTCTCTCTCTTTCTCCCTCTCTGAAAATAAATACACATTAAAAAATACACATATGAAAACTTACTCAGCTAGGCCAGTGGTTCTTGATTTTGGATGGCAATTCTGCTCCCAGGAGACCTTTGGCAATGTCCAAGGACCTGATGCTGAGCATCCTATGATGCACAGGGTGGGCCCCACAACAGCATCTTTTTTCTGGCCATAAACACTAGTAGTGCTCAGCAGAGAAACCCTGAGTTAGGCTAGTAATCAACAAGATGCATTCAGACAGAAGTGAAGACTGCCCCAGTCTTATTATTCATCCTTAAAAGATACCCTAATGCACATTTTCCATCCATTGATTGAAATAGGATAAGCCATTAATGGCCTCACTTGATAAATGTTGACCCAGATGAGGTTGGCCCAGCCGGAAATCAGAAATCAGCCAGGCCCGGGGAACGGGGAGGGCAGCTCTGCTCCCCATGGAGGAGCAGACAGTGAGCACAATGGCTGTGCGTGCTGGCCTCACTCTTTTTCTCTTAGGAGGTCGGAAGCTAGATCGCAGCTCTTTCTAGCTGACCTCGTATATTGCAGTGGTTGTGCCCAGAGGCTTGTCCCAGATACAGCAGGTTTCGTGGGGATGACGTTTGTGGAATGCTGGAAGCTAGAATGAGTTATTCTTAATTTCTTTGAAATACAGACCCATTCTGAGAATCTGATAAAAAGTTACGGGCACCTTGTGAGCCATATATTCAAAGTTGTGCATTCAGTTTGTGGGACACCTGAAGCATACCTTCACCCCCTGTGAAAACACCCTGTCTGGCCTAAACCTTTTATAGAAGGCAGTCCTGGCAGTGAAAAAGCCGACAGCAAGGCCAGGGTTCCTGATGCACAAGTTAATATTCTTTCTTTAGGATCAGAGGCGGCCCACATCCCCACTTCTCACGCCTGCACCTGTGGCAGACATCACTAAGCGATCACTGTATTGATCCACACACTGCTTTGCAGGCTCTCTCCCCAGAGCACTTAGGGTTGCTTTCTCACATGAACTGCTTGTCGTCTCATCTCCACACCATGAGGAAATGGTTCGCAAAAGCTACTGCTGGAATGCAACAGCACCAGTCGATGATCAGTGCCCTGGATGATCGAGTGACCCGCCTTGATAGATCCCTGTACCGTGTACATTCCATTTACAGCGACTCCACCCGTTACAATAATCACTGGTGGTCGAGTCCTGTGTGTCTCTCCTTTTAGCTCTAGTTAATGACTGAATGTTCACCACATGCGTGGAAGAGCAAGCTTACCCGAGGCCTTCAGGAAGTAACACTATCACAGTCCACATGACCTGCGACTTAGAATTGGAGCTTCATTCTGAGGTTGTTCCCTTAATGCTGTTGAGCTGGAATGTGGAAAGCTGACCTTCATCCACAAGGCTGGGAGAGAGAGAGGCTCTTTGTACTTGATTTTGGCAGGGCTGAGAGCAGGTGAAAACAGTACATTGTTTCCCATTGGTAGGACTTTAAAGGCTCAGGAATGGCTGTGCACCTGTTCACTTGCTTCTGGGATATCGTCTGATAACAGTGAATTGGAATGGTTAGTACTTTGAGGACAGAGATATCTCTTTTTGTTCTCTGTGTTGAAGCTACTGGTCTATCACCGGGGACTCGTGTGTTTGTAAGAATTTTATTTAAATGAATTTTTCAACAAGCCTTCTCTTGTTCTGTAAGCTGTCCAAGGTCTGGAAGTCTGGCTTTCATTGATGCCCTTCTTTCCCTGTGGGTCATTGAGAGCCACTCAGTCCTTTGAACTGAAGGGCACATTACAGGAGTTCCAGGCTAAGTGCACCCATACCTGGCTCCGAAAGGCCTGTGACTCAGAAGAGGTGGCCGTGTCATAGAGGTCTGGCACAGAGCCAGGAAACCCCAAGTCCCTCCTGGGTTCAGTCTTGTCACTTTCTGTCCTCTGGCTCTGGTCAGTGTCAGACTTTCAGATCACCTCCCAGCTTCCTTATTTGTACAAGTGGGTAATTCTCCCATCACTTTTCAACCCTGACACACAAGATACTCTGAAAATAAATCCTATGCAGAAAGCTAACTGTGATGCTTCAGAATATCTTAGCTAAATAGGGGCTCAGTCTGAATTAGATTATATGTTCCAACAACAGCTCTTTGACACCAGCTGGGTGGGTGTCCTCCAGCTCAGTTCATTTTTATTTTTATTTTTTAAAAATAAATCTTCAATTTTGGAACAGTTTTAGGCTTACATCGTTGCCACAGAGAGTTCCTGTAAACCGCAGAGCCATTTTCTGTATTGTTAACACTCCTACATGGATGTGGTGTACTTGTCACAATTAATTAGCCAGTGTGGATACATTATTATTAACTAAGGTTCATACTTCATCCGCGTTTCCTCAGTTTATCCCTGATGTCCTTTTTCTTTTCCAGGATCCCCCATTAACATTTATTCACCATGTTTCCTTAGAGTCCTCTTGCCTATGACAGTTTCTCAGACTTACTTTTTATAATATTGATAGGAATACTGGTCAGGTATTTTGTAGAACAATTTCCAGTTGGGCTTTATCTGGTGTTTTTCTCATGGTTAAACTGGGGCAACACATTTCCAGGGGAAGGCCACCGAAGTAAAGTGCTGCTTCCATCAGCCTGGTATCAAGGGGACTTACTGTCCATAGGGCTCGTCACTCTTGTTAATCTTTACCTTACTGAGGTGGGGTCTATCAGGCTTCTTCACCGTAAACTTACTGTTACTTCGCCCTCTGTGCTGCCGTCTTAGGAAGTCAGTGTGCGTAGCCTACACTTGAAGATTGGGGTGTTATGCTCCATTTCCCCTAAGGTCAGGATGTCTACATAAGCTATTTGAAATTTTCCTGCACAGGAGATCTGGCCCTTCTTTTTACATATCTGATTATTTATATCAGCGTGGATTTAGGAATATCTATTTTATACCTTGGGTTATAATCCACTACTATTTTATTTATTTTTTGCTCACATTGTTCCAGTTTTGATCATACTCCCAGCAGTGTGCCCCGCCCCCTTTTTGAGCACTCCGTGACATTCTGGCACCAGAAGACGCTCCAGACTCATCTTCTGTGTATCCTAGAATCACCCAATCAACCATGTCTCTGAGGAGCTCCTGGTTGCTTTTTAGTTGGAGAGTGGTGCTAAGAAGCCAAGATCTGGGGACTGGGTGTGTTTGTTGCTGCTGGGGTGGTAGTGTTTCTGGGCCCTATCAGCTATAGAGTAGAGAGACCTGTGTGTGTGTGTACTAACCTGGGTTATATGCAGACATTGATAAATGTTTCTGTATGTTTCCAGCTGTATTCACATTAAACCAAGCATGAATTCATGACGGTGTCTCCAATTCTAACCCTTTTAAGTTAATATAATAGTATATAATTGAATATGTTCTCAACTTGGGACTGTATGCAATCATTAATATTTTGTGGCTCAAAATATTTTTGAAACTGCCTATGGAAAAGACTGGCCATTGCTTCTCTAAATCTGTTACTTTTTATCTCCCAATGTAATTCTGCATTCCTAACCCTCCTTTCAGTTAAGTATGGCCCAGTGACTACATTCTGGCCAGTGGGGAAAGGTAGTGGTAGCGTGGGACTGTAGGAAGGCTTCTGAAGATGAGGACAGTCCACCACACCCTCCTCTCCTTTCCCTTTCCTCTTCGTTTCTTCCTGCTGCCTGGGACTCACACAAGAAGGCTTGGACTCTTCACGGACACCCTCTGACATCACCCCATGGGGAGAGGATGCGTTCCTGTCAGGTGTGGGTGGAAACACGGGCTTCCCACGTGCTCTCCAGTGACACCACCATGGTGTTCTGCCTTCTTCTCTCTACTGTTCAGTCCTCTTATGTTTGTTTTAAATACAATGCCCAGGGTTTTTAGTTGTGCTTAATGGGAGGACTAGGGAAAAATACATCTATTCCATCTTTCCGGAAGCGGAAGTCCAGTTGGATTTTGACACTGTCCAGAGTTAGCACAGACCCCACAGGTTACAACGGGCTTTGGTCCCAAGACTCTCCCCTCTTCACATGACACCCACAAGTTCTGGGTGTCCCCAGGCCACCTGAACTCTGCTTCCTGTACTGCTCGGGGTTGATAATTCTCTAGAACGATTCACAGAACTCCTCAAGCACGTGCTGTACGTACAACTGCAGTTTTATTATAAAGGATGTAACTCAGGAACAAGTTATATGGTAGAGACTTGGTTTTAGGGCATTTGGGGGGGAGACAGCTCCTTTCCTAGTGGAATTCGGTGCTACCTTTCTAGTACATTGGTATGTTCACCAGCTGGGAAGCTTGCGAAGCCTCATCACCCAGAGATTTTATTGGAGGTTTTATTACACAGGCACAATTGATTAAATCATTGGTCGCATGGTTGAACTCCATCTCCACTTTCCCCATTCCCTGGAGGATGGGGGTGGGGCTGAAAGTCCAACCCTATAATCATGGGATTGTTTCCTCTGGCCACCAGCCCCCATCCTAAGGCTTCATGAGCCAGCGAATTAGCATAATCTGAGGTCTGGTCCAGAGAGACTCCCTTTGACTAACAGAAGACTCTCCTATTACTCAGGAAATTAAGGACTTTTAGGTGCTCTGAGCTAATAGCTGGGGACAAGACCAAATGTATGTATTTCTTACTATATCTCAGGTTGTATATATATTTTTAATTTTAACTTATTTTAGAGAAAGCATGAGTCAGGGAGAGGGGCAGAGAGAGAGAGAGAGAGAGAATGAGAATATCCCAAGTAGGCCCCACACTCAACATGGAGCCCAATGTAGGACTTGATTCCACAACCCTGGGATCATGACCTGAACTGAAATCAAAAGTCAGACACTCAACCAGCTGAGCCACCCAGGCGCCACAACACAGATTGTATTTTTTAAAATACTTTTTTTTCTAACCAATAAAATTCACTTGTTTTAGAACAGTGTGACAAATTTTTAGTGAGTTTCAGTCAACTAGTTTTCTTGCCACTTAATAAGTGAAACACACATGTTGCCCTGCGTTACGTATGCTCTTGAGATACAGAGCTGGAAGCAGGAAAACGATGAGCTCTGTCTCTTACTGACACAGTGGATTCCATGGTCGTGGCAGGAAACACTTGGTGTATAGACACATCCCTAAATATTTGTCTTTTTTTTTTTTTTTTTTTTTTGCTTTCTTTCACCAAAGGAGCCAGTGCATCAATCAGATGAAAGAGGTGAAGGAGCAGTGTGAGGAGCGAATAGAAGAAGTCACCAAAAAGGGAAATGAAGCTGTCGCTTCCAGGGACCTGAATGAAAAAAAGGACCAAGGCCAGCAGGTAATCCTCGTTTTGTTCTGTCCAGAATTTCCAGAAGGCTTTCCTCCCCTCAGTTCAGACATTCACTTCCCTTATCTGCTGTCTGATTTGCTCTTACCTCTGCCGTCCCTGGTAGGTTTGGTTCCCTGAGACATACCAGCCTTGTCTCTGGACGCTGGGACTCTGACCGGGTATGCCGGGCTCTGACCCGACCCTGTGCTCAGGGCTTTACCAGGGTGACTTTACCAGGGTGACTCCACAGCCACCCTGGGAGAGAGTTGCTGTTGTTCTGTTTTGAAGGCCCTGAGGCTCATGGAGATGGTTAAATACTGTGGCCCCTGCACCAGCTGGTCAGTAGGGGGGCCCGGAGCCCATGTTGGCAGGGTGCGTGAAGTTTGGCCCACGAAGCTGCTGCTCGAAGCCTTCAGGAAATCTTTGTTTGTTAGTTTCAACTATAACCGTTTTATTGAGAGGTAATTTTCATTCCATACATTCACCCATGTAACAGTCACAGTTCATTGGTTTTTAGTATATTCAAAAGTTGTGCAACCATTACAGTAAATTTTAGAACATTTTCATTACCCCCAAATAAACCCATAATCGTTAGCTTTCCCATCTCATCCCTAGAAAACCATTAATCTACTTTCTGTTTCTATAGATTTGCCTTATCTGGACATTTCATGTCAGTAGAATCATATAATATGTGGCCATTTGTGTCTACATCCTTTCACTTAGCATAATGCTTTCAGGGTTCGTCCATGTGTTTGTATGTATGAATACTTCATTCCTGTTTATGGCTGAATAATATCGTGTGTGTGCACCACACTTTATTGATTCATTTGTCAATTGATGGGGATTTGGGTTATTTCTAGTTTTTGGCTTATTATGAATAATGCTGCTGTGAACATTCATGTAGACATTTTTGTGTGGACCTAAGTTTTCATTTCTCTTAGGTATATACCCAGGAGTGGAATTGCTGGGTCATATGGTAACTCAGTGTTTAATGAGAAACTGCCAGACTGTTTTCAAAAAACAATCACACTCTTTTACATTTTCACCAGCAATTTGAGGGTTCCGATTTCTCCACATCCTTGCCAACTCTGGTTATTATCTGTTGTTGTCATTATAGCCATCCCTGCGGGTGTGGAGTCCTATCTCATTGTGGTTTGTATTTGCATTTACATAATAACTAACATTGAACATCTTTTCTTGTGTTTTATTGGCCATTTGTATATCTTTCTTGGAGAAATGTCTATTCAGATCCTTTGCCCATTTTTTAATTGAGTTTTTTTAATGTTTTATTATTATTATTATTATTATTATTATTATTATTATTGAGAGAGAGACAGACACACACCAAGCAGGAGAGAGGCAGGGAGAGAGGGGAACAGAGGATCTGAAGTGGGCTCTGTGCTGATAGCAGCTAGCCCAATGTGGGACTCGAACTCACCGTGAGATCATGACATGAGCTGAAGTCGGATGCTCAACTGACTGAGCCATCCAGATGCCTCTGATTGAGTTATTTTATAATTGAGTTGTAGGAGTTCTTTATGTATGTATATACATACACACACGTATGCATATATATATATATATATATATATATATGCACACACACATATATATGTATATATAGAGAGATATCAGCTATATGACTTGCAAATATTTTTTCCCATTATAGGAGTTATTTTTTCACTTTCTTCATGATGTTCATTGAAATATAAAAGTTTTTTGTTTTGATGAAGTCCAGTTTGTTATTCTGTTGCTTTCTATCCCAAGGTCATGAAGATTTATAATTTCTTCTAAGAGTTTTATAGTTCTTAGCTCCTACATTTAGTCCTGTGATCCATTTTGAGTTAATTTTATGTATATGGTGTGAGGTAGGGGTTCAAATTTATTCTTTTGCGTGTCAATATCCAGTTGTCTCTTGGCACCTTTTTTGAAAAAACAATTCTTTCTTCCACTGACTTGCCATGGCACCTTTGTTGAGAATCAATTTACTGTAAATATGAGGGTTTATTTGTGGACTCTCAGTTCTGTTCCATTGGTCTGTTTGTCCCCTATGTCAATATCATACCACCATGATTATTGTAGCTTTGTAGTAAGCTTTGAAGTCAGGAAGTGATGAATCATCCAACATTGTTCTTTTTAAAGACTATTTTGACTCCTCTTTGTTGGTTAACTTTCCATATGAATTTTAGGATCTGCTTGTCAATTTCTTCAACAAAGTTGGATGAGATTTTGACTGAGATTACAGTGACTCTGTAGATCAGCTTGGAAGTATTGCCATCTTAACAACATAGGACATCTTTTGTTCTATGAATGTGGGATGTCTTTCCATTTAATTAAGTCCTTTAAAAATCTCTTTCAAACATTGCTTCTCAACCTTTTGGCTAAGATCAAGTGTAAAAATCTCTTTCAAACAATGTTTTGTAGTTTACAGAAGTCTTGCACTTTTTTTTGTTCAGTTTATTTGTATCTTTTATGCTATCATAAATAGAATCGTTTAAATTTTATTGTCTTACTCATTGCTAGTGTATAGGAATACAATTCACTGTTCTATATTGATATATATATATCGTATTGCAGCCTTGCTGAACTTCTTTATTCTAATATTATTTGTTGGTGTGTGATTCCTTTGGATTTTCTGTGTACAATATTATGTCACCAAAAAAGAGAGATAGTTGTACATTTTCCTTCCCAGTCTGGATGCCTTTTATTTCTTTTTATTGCCTAGTTGCCCTGGCTAGGGCAGTGCTAAACAGAGGTGGAAGGGCAGACATCCCTGTTCTTGATCATGGAGAGAAAGCATTTGGTTTTTATCATTAAGTCTGATGTTAGCTGTGTGTTTTCATAGATGGACTTTATCAAGCTGAATAAGTTCCCTTCTGTTCTTAATTTGTTGAGTGTTTTTATCCAGAAGAGGCATTGGATTTTTGTCAATTTTTTTTTTTTTTGCATCTATTAAGATGATCTTGTGTTCTTTTGTCCTTTATGTTGATATATTACACTGAATGATTTTTGTATGTTTAACCTTACATTCATGGGATTTATCCCACTTGGTCATGGTATATAATCCTTTTATATGTTGCTAGATTTGATTTTGCCAGTATTTTGTTAAGGATTTTGGTGTCTGTATTCTTAAGAGATATTGGTCTGTAGTTTTCTTGTCTTTGGTTTTGGTATCAGGTAATATTTGTTTCATAGAATGAGTTGGGGAGTATTCCTTTCTCTTATTTTTTGGAGGAGTTTGTGAAGAGCTGGTATTGATACTTTAAATGTTTGCTAGAATTCACTAGTGAAGTCATCTGGGCTTGGGCTTTTCTTTGGAGGACATTTTAAAATTACTAATTCAATGTCTTGTAAGTCCACGCACATTTCCTACTTCTTGAGTCAGTTTCGGTAGTTTGTATTGTTCTAGGAACTTGTCTGATGTCATCTAAGTCCTCAAAGTTGACATGCAGTTGTTCACAGTATTCTTTTCTAATATTTTTGTGTAAGGTCTAATATTTTATTTGCATTTATTTTATTTTTGATTTTAGTAATTTGAGTTTTCTCTTTTTCTTGTTTAATCTAGCTAAAGGCTTGTCAATTTTGTTCTTTTCAAAGAATTAACTTTGATTTCATGCATGTTTTCTGTCGTTTTTCTATTCTATATTTCTTAATTCCTGCTCTGACCTTTATTATGCCCTTCCTTGTTTTAGGTTTAGTTTGCTCTTCTTTTTCCAGTATTTTAAGGTGGAAGATTAGATTACTGTTTTGAGATCTTTCTATTTTTTTTCCTTAATATAGGCCTGTAAATTTCCCTCCAAGCACTGCTTTAGCAGCGCCCCTTAAGTGTGGTATGTTATGTATTTGTTTTCATTTTTCTCTCTTATTTGCATTTATTGTTTTTTCTTTGATCCACTGATTATTCGGGAGTGTGTTGTCTCATTTCTACATATTTGTGAATTTCTCTAATTTTATTGTCGTTGATAATTGCATTCCATTGTGATTGACATCATACAAAGCATGTTCTCCGATCATTTCAAATTTGTTGAGGATTGTTTCGTTGCCTAAGTATGTTTCTCCCTGAGAATGTTCCATGTGCATTTGAAGAATGTGATTTGCTCTTGTCAGGCCAGTGTTCTATAGAAGTCAGCCTGGTGTGGTTGGTTTATAGTGTTCGGGTCTTCCTTGTCCTTGTTGATCTTCTGCCTACTTGTTAATACAGTATTGAAAATACTTTCTGGGAGGTCTTAACCTCAGAGCTTGGATTTATGCCAGCTGGTAGAGCACGATCGGTGTATATCATAGCATTTCTCAAGGTTTCAGTGTGTTGACTGTCAGAAGGACATCCATTCCTTGCTTGGGATTGTTGTGAGGTTAAGGTCATGGAGCCCCCTGGCCGTCCTGTGCTCCTGTTTCAGCTCCGAGCCCCCGACGAGCCTCAGCCCAGGCCACAGGAAGTCGACCTGCCCCAGGCAGAGGTGCCACCAGTGAAAGGAAACGTGCCCAGTGATGGCGAGCCCCAGACACCAGCCCCCAGTTCTGAGGTGGCTGTGGATTTGAGGAGACGAGGTGAGAAAGGTGAGTGAAGCTTGGTAATTATACACGGAAGCCCTCTGCAAAGCCATGTGATGACAGCTCGTGTCCAATATTTGTGCACGGGGCCTCAGGACAGAGTGTCCCTGCTGGAGGCAGTTGGTGAGCTGGGTTTGGGCTGCAGGAGGAAGGTGACGGTCTCTGTGGGCACCTGGAATTGGCCCCTCCCTCTCTTACCTCTCGTCCCTGTAAACCAAGTGCCTTGTTCTTTGGCAGCTGTGTAAAGAGAGGCCCAGGCCGTGCTTTATTGAGGACATCAGCGGGACTGTGGGATTACGGGGAGATGGCTGAGTTCTGGGCAGCTGTCACTGGGAACCAGGGGCTGCTGTGTCCCTGTGGAATGACTCCGTGGCGGCCGGCACAGCCCACTCCCAAGTACTTGTCTCCGTTATTGCCATCAGATAACCTCAGCTTGTTGGTTGTCCCTGTAATCAGGATAACTGAGTCCAAATTTTTTCCCTGAAGCACTTCTCTCTTCCTCATGGGTCTGAAGATGAGCTGCAGGTTGAGTGGCACCTGGAGTCTTTACGGAGTCACAGAGTAAATTACCCAGTTGCTCCCCTAGCCACAGCCCCTGGGAAGGCTCCAGAAACTGAGTGGTATGAGGGGTTGTGTTTTTGTTCCAATGAAAGTAAATGCTGGTGAGGTTGCAGTGAATGGTGTTCTGTGCACAGAGGAGACCAACGAGATTCAGGCCGTCGGTGAGGAGGCTCTTCAGAGGGACGGGCCGGGGCTGCCACCGGCACCGCCGGGCCCAGAGCAGGCGGCCGATGAAGACAGGCCTGCGGGTGGAAGAGGCACTGGGGAAGCGGAGGCGGTGGGCCACACCCCGCGGGCGCCAGCAGCCTTGCTGGAGAGCCCAGAGAACCAGGACACTGAGGACCTAGAGCGGGACCAGCTGGTCGTCCCCGACGGGCAGGAGGAGGAGCAGGACGCTGACGAGGAAGGTGCGTGAGCTGCTCTGTGGGCGTCCGCAGACTCCTTTCCTCCAGCCATCCCCTGACACTGGAGGGGCCCCTAGGAAGCTTCCCGAACAGCAGTTTGCCATCTGCTGGTCTCATTCCTTGGGTGTCTTACTGAGTGGGAGGCGGGAGGGAAGAGCTGTGTGCTCGCACCAGTTGCAGGTTCACAGGGAGTCGGTGGGGGGCGGGGGGCGTCTCAGTGGAAGGCCTGACGTGGGTGCTAGGTGTCTTGTGAACGTAGCCCACGCTGGACCACACGCCTGGCCTGCGTCTTCCGCAGCCTCATGTGGTGTGGTGTTGCCACCGGTGCCCTGGGAATGGAGGGAGGGATGACTGGGTAGAGGGGGTTTTGTGCCGATGTGAGCATTGCAGCAAAGTGACACGTGACTCCTCCCTCTCTGGTTTGGTTGACTTTTCTTTAAAGGCTCACGAAAGTGTGGGAAATGGAGATCAGCACAGTATCCTGGGGTGTACTTGGGTCCCTAAAAGGTGTGGAAGACTTCACTCCTGGCCGGGCCAGGAACACTTAGGAAGAGAAGATACCTGTCAGTGGGATGACCCACTAACAGGAGTGGGGAATGTGCTTGTTTGTGAAAATTACCTTGATGTTCTATCGATCTAATTTGTATTCAAGTTTCTCTTTCTGAGGAATGTGCTCTCACGAGGGTGCAGTTGAAGAATTAAAAAGAAAAGGAAAGTCAGGGAGCCGACCCAGTGGCACTCAGGTTTCAGACTGGCCGTGGAGCATAACAGCTGAAGATTGGTTCGAGGTCCCGCAGGGCCTGCAGGATACACGTCATCCTGGGGCATTTGTAGTGACCTGATTTACAAGAAAGTGGCAAGGGCCAAAGGCATGTGCTTCACTTCCATGTCAGGCAGTGAGCACAGGGAAACATACCAGAGTGAAGTCTACCAATATGTGTGTATGAGACATTCATGTGAAACCCTATGAATGTGTCTCTTGAACACATTTCGTCCTGATCTTTTCTGGTTGTTCTCTGCGGTGCTGACTTTAGTGATGAATAGTTGAATTGTGTAGGCAGGATGGAAAAAGCCATCCTTCGACTCCCAGTGGCTGCTCTATTTCCTTCTGTCAGAATCACCAGCCCTTCTGTGGAGGTGCCGTCATTAACTAGAAACCTGTTGTTTCCAGCAACAGTGGTGCCTTCCTTTAACTTTGAGTGGATTGTCTCTTCAGAAAACTGGAATATGGGTTTAATTCATTAGGTTCCTCAGTTCCAGCCCTGAGTATTGTCCTGTGTTGAGGGCCATGGTTTATATGGACTCAGAGTTTAATTGGACAGAACATAAGTAGAGACCTCACACCTGCTGTTTGTTCGGGCAGCAGGCACACAAGTCCCCCCTGCCTCCTGAGAGGTCGCAGAAAGACCGGATCATTAAGCTGTGACCTGGAAAACCCCAGTCCTGGGCTCGGGTGCCCCTGTGGCCTCGAGAGAGAAATGATGTGGGTTGTGTGCTCTGTGCCTGTGCTTGTTTGCAGGGAGAAACCAGCAGAAGCTGGGAGGAGAGGAGGACTACAACATGGACGAAAATGAGGCAGAATCGGAAACAGACAAGCAGGCAGCCCTTGCAGGGAATGACAGAAATCTGAATGGTAAGAAGTGTAGTGGAGGCGGGGGTGGGGAGGTTCGCCTTGCATTTCCCCTTGTGGTCCTTCACTTTGGCAGTGACTAAACAATGCGTCCCAACATTACTGTTGTAAGTAATCCATCATTTGAAGGAGACTTTCTTTTCTTCAGAAGCCTTTAAACATCGTGCAGTGGAGGGAGGGGATGGCAGAGAAGCCCAAGATGAAGACCTTTCAGAAAATCTACGTGTTCAGGGGGCTGAAGCCCTCGGGTATCAGCTGGAGCATTTGTCTTCGTGACTTCTAGGGGTTTCCTGACAGAATGGCTAGGTCACCACTTGATCACTCTGTAGCAACAGTCAAAAGGCCTCACTGTCTGCACAGTACTTCCAAGCAGCTTTTTATAGTGGCACTTTGTGTTATTATTTTGAATTTTTAAAGGACGCAGGGCAGTGGGATGTATCAGATTCTGGATTTGTCCATTGGCTTGTGATTGGATTCCGGTTGGACATCTTGTAGCTGTATGTGCCCTTCTTGTTTCACACCGGGAGGCACATACTGGTTTGGTGACAGCACTGCCTGCCAGGTCTCGACATCGCGAAGGTCCATCTTCCCTTTGTCACTTAAGGGGGATGCTTTGAAATGGTGTGGCTTTAGCATCCATTGGACACCCTGTCTACTGGTGGCTTTCCTGACCCTGTCACCCTTCACATCTATTACCTCCTGTTCTTGAAGGATCCCTCCGACCACATACTCTTGTTTTAGTATCCTGTGCTTCCTTGGTTCCCTTTTTTAAAGTTCATTTTTCTGTCAGATTCTTGGTGTTTCCTTTCTTAGTTTTTAAGAGTTCTTTTATATGCTAGGGAGATTGCCCTTTATCCGTGATGTCAGTTGCAAATACTTACTCCCAGTTTGATTTTTGGTTTTATATAGTGTCTTTCTGCCATATGACTTTTAAAATCTTTTATGTCCTCCCCTCCCCCTTCTCCCCATCCTCTAGACTTATCCCCTATCCTGATCTTTCTAGTCGTCGCAGACTTTGAGTCTGGAGTTCTCTCTTGTCCCACAAGAGAGTGGATGCAGAATTGAATACAAGAGAGGCTAATGTCTGGGAGGAAACAAGAACCCTGAGAAAGGGTCCTTGCTCTTTTTTTGTTAGGATCAGAAGGCTTACAAACATGATGTACGTGCAGAAAGAGACAATGAAATAGTGATCATTAACTCGGGTGTGAGATAGGTGGTGTTAGGGGTTTGGGTCAATACAAAACAAAATCCCAGTGCTGAGCAGATGGCTGTTTATGGCAGGCACCAGGTGCTATGTCTGTTTATCTTAGCTTTTCTAGGGACTAAGACAGAGCATGCTACCTCAGGGTCAACAAGGTATTTTTCTCACTAATTAGCTCTGGGCGTTTTCACCCTGTGGCTTTTGCACCCTATGCTTTTACTTAATGACTAACCCTGGGCACTTTCGCCCTGCTGCCGTGGCTTTCCGCCTCTACCTGTTTTCGAACAGACACTTTCTTTCTGTGGAAGTGGCTTTCCGCTCTGTGCTTTGTTCTACGATGAGCGCTTTCGTCCTGTGGCGGCTTTCCGCCCTAAGCCTTGTTAACCCATTGGTGCAAACTCAGAGAATTCTTAAACTTATTCCCCACATCTAGTAAGCGTTTTCTTGCGTTGCTTTATGGGTTTATTGCTCAAGTGGGTCTCCCTGAACACCATAATTTAGTTTTTCCCATTTTCTTAGAATTGATTCATCTTTAAGTCTCTCTCAGTCTACAGCTTCCCCTTCCATTCCTTTCCTCCATTTGCCCTGGAGTTTTCCACAGTCTATACAGTGCTGGTTATATATTCATAGTACAACTTAGTATGTTCTTATTTCTGCTCTGTTTCCTGTAAATCAGCAGCTGATATCCAGAGGCTTGATAAGACTCTGTTTGAGTTCAAGCCTGTGGTAACATGGTAGGCAGTGGTATGTTCTTTCATCAGGAGGCAAGTAATGTCTTTGTTTTTGTGATGGAAGGATCAGTTGATGTTCAGTGCCTTCCTTAATTCTTTGGTGGTGGTGTTCTAATTGAACCATTTCTATTTCATTGGTTGATTAGGATATTTTTATAAATAGGCAAGTCAGTGGTTTTAGTCATAGAACGTAGGATAAATGCTTTTTATTTATCAATTTTCACAATAACGAATTATTTTTCCTGTTATCCTTTGAAGGCGATGATTTTACATATACAAACTTAATGGATTTAAACCTATTTTGATGGGTTTCATTCAGTTGTATTTATTCTTTTTGAAGTTCAAGTTGTCCCATCTTCTTTGACTAGTGGGACCTTCCCCACTTTTATCTGCTTTTCAGGTCCCTTGTCCCTGCTCAGCCTCTGCTGTCCTTCACACTCAGCTCTCTGAGTTTTCTTTTTTTTTTTTTTTTTTTTTTTTTTTGCTCGTGGGGCTCTATGTGGGAAGGAGCCCCAGCAGATGAGTTTCAGAAGTTCGTGGGGCTCAGCCTCCCCCAGGCCCCTCGTCTTTGCCATGGCCACTTTGTGGTCACCTGCTGTGGGGGTGGCAGAAACCCTCTTGCTTCAAGCGGCAGTTTGTACATTGGCCCAGTACTTTCTGGTGTAAATGTGTTGCCTGTTTGGGGTTCTTTTCTCCTCTTCTCAGGTCCATCAGGTGCTCCATTGCTCCCATTTTTTTTCTAGACACTATCTGCTGCTGTTTGTCTCTGCCTGTGTTTTGGGGTCTGCAGGATTCCTTGTCATCTACTCTTGCTGTGAATGTCTGTGGTTTTTGAGTTTTTTAATGTAGTGGCTTCATGTGGGGACCCAGAGATTCAAAAACTGTGCCACTGTTGTCACTGTCTTTCCAGGATCATCTGGTTTTATATTTTACATTTAGATCTCCGATTCATTTGATTAACATCAAATGTATTCAAGTATGTGGCACAAGTTTGGGTCCAATTTTCTTTGTCCGAAGAGCCGTTCATTTGGCCCAACACCATCTCAAGGCTAGTGATTTGAGGCACTACCTTTACCAAATAGATTTCCATTTGTACTCAGATCTACTTTTTGGTCTTTTTGTTCCATTGGTTTCTCTGCTTACTCACACTGTACCACCATGTTCTAAGTGTAACAGCTAGTCCTTCTGGAAAATCTCAGTCAAGATCTCTTTGAATAATGCTTCTTCCCATTTTCCTTCTTTAACTCAGATCAGAAATGTTAGATCCTGGGGCAACTGGGTGGCTCAGTTAGTTAAGTGTCCAGCTCTTGGATTTTGGCTCAGGTCATAATCTCAAAGATCACGAGATTGAACCCTGTGTTAGGCTTGGTGCTGATAGTGTGGAGCCTGCTTGGGATTTTCTTTCTGTCCCTCTGCCCCTCCCCTGCCCTCTCTCAAAATAAATAAACTTAAAAAAATCTATCATATTAAAAAAAAAAAAGACCTTACCATTCTTTTCCTGTCTCTTACCCCCTTTTTCATATTACCCATTTCTTTTTCTTTAAATTTATTTAATGTTTGTTTATTTTTGAGAGAGTAAGAGAGCGTGAGTAGGGGAGGGACAGAGAGAGAAGGAGACACAGAATGTGAAGCAGGCTTCAGGCTCTGAGCTGTCAGCACAGAGCCTGATGCAGGTTCAAACTCATGAACTGTGAGTTCATGACCTCAGCTGAAGTCAGACACTTAACTGACTGAGCCACCCAGGCGCCCCTCATATTACCCATTTCTGCCTCTCTACCCTGCATTCAGAATGATTTCCTCAGACATAGCTTCTAGTTCACCAATTTTTCCTTCAGCTATGCCTTCTCTGTTCTTTAATTCATGCTTTGCTTTCATTTCTAAGTATTCTTATTCCTTGCTCCTATTTTCAAACATCTTTTATTTCTTTAAATATATCTGAGTTTTGGGGCACCTGGGTGGCTCAGTCAGTTAAGCATTCAACTTCAGCTCAGGTCATGATCTTGCAGTTCATGAGTTCAAGCCCTGTGTCGGGCTCTGTGCTGACAGCTTAGAGCCTGCTTCAGATTTCTGTGTCTCCTCTTCTGCCCCTCCCCCACTCATGCTATCTCTCTCAAAAATAAACAAACATTAAAAAATATATATAAATATAATCTCCAAGTTTTCTATACCATGTTTTCCAATTGCAGTGTCTGAAAACCTTGTGGGTATTTCTTTTGTTTCTGCAGATTGTCCTCATGATAGCTTGTTTCCTTGTGTTTTGTGCTTTTTAACTATGAGCTAGTTTCCTGGGAACTTTTCTGTAGGAAGTCTCAGGGGACTGAGTTAGAGTAGTATTGCACTAGAGATCATTCACCTCTATTAGTCTCAAGGAGGGTTACAGACTCACTACCACTTCAGTAAATTCTCTTCGGATTTTTTTGTTTCACATAGGAAAATTGAGTTCAAATTATACACTTGCATGGTTGTCTCGATTAAAAGTCCCACATTCTAACCACTTAGGTTTTCTTGTTGCCCATTTTCACTGCACCACGTTTCCATTACCTTTAAACCAAGGACATGAGCATTTGGAGTTTCAATTTATATACGGGTCTGCTTCTGGACTTGGTGCCTTGAGTGCAGTCTTCATCTTTATGTTTTGTTCCTCTGCATCTTTTGATGCTATGAAGGGAGAAGCCCGGAGTCTTCAGGCTTCAGAAGTCTTCAGGGCAGGTGTAGCTTTGATGCTTATTACCTTTAGGAGTTCTAACTTTTACTTCATTTTTGGCCTCGTAGATTCCTTCTTCTTTTTTTAACGTTTATTTATGTTGAGAGAGAGTGAGAGAGGGGCACAGAGAGGGAGAATCCCAAGTAGGCTCCACACTCAGCATGGAGTCCTAGGCGGAGCTCCATCTCATGACCATGAGATCACAACAACCTGAGCTGAAATCGAGTTGAATGCTGAACCGACTGAGCCACCCAGGTGCCCCAGATTCCATTTATTCCTTTTTTTTTTATTATAGACGATGCATTTTAGTATCTTAAAATTTAACTTTTTAATTTAAAAATAAAATAATATATACCCTTCACCCAGGTTTCCCAAATGTTAACATCTTATAATGAAGACATTAATACTGACACAATGCTATTATTCTGATGTAGTGAAGTGTCCAACTAATACCACTTTTCTGATCCAAGATCTAAATCCATGATTAAACACTGCATTTATTGTCATACCTCCTTGGCTCCTTTAACCCCAAACCATTTGTCTTCATCATTTACGACGTTGATAGTTTTTGAAGTGTTGTAGCGAGTTATTTGGTAGAAAGTCCCCCAATTTGGGTTTGATTCAACAGTGCTTCTTTAAAATATCTTTTCATATTTCATCCAGCATGCCAGTGGCTATAGTTGATAGAGTTGAGGGTTCTAGAAATGGGAATCCTAACTTGATTTTTAAGTTATTTTCAGACTGTGTAGGCAATTTAATGCAGAACATGAACATATTAGCAATTCAGAATTTTAAGCAAATACAAAGCCAGTTTTTCTGTTCCTTATCATTGGTTGCACCTCAGTCCTTGGAGGATTGCACACCTTTTCTGGTGTGGTTACTGCCTTACACCTCTTTCACCATCCTTTTAAGTCAGTAGTGTCCTAAATGTCTGGCTTTGCAGTGAAGCTTTGGGCTCTTTCATCCCCTACACTCAGGTGCTCCAACAAAGCGAGGACAGAGGCAGAGAAAAATGCTCTGTCAGCTCTTTTAAGTTGAAGAATTATCACCATCGTATCATTAAAATAGTTTTCAGACCCTGCTGACTCCAGGGAGGTTAGAAAAAGGCATTCCATCCAACTTTAATAGAGAACTTTTTGATTTTTAAAAAATTTTTTAAATGTTTTATTTTTGAGAGAGAGAGAGAACGGGGGAGGGGCAGAGAGAGACACACACAGACACAGAATCTGAAACAGGCTCCAGGCTCCAGGCTCCGAGCTGTCAGCATAGAGCCCGACGTGGGGCTTGAACTCAGGAACTGTGAGATCATGACCTGAGCTGAAGTCAGATGCTGACCTGAGCTGAAGTCAGATGCTTAACTGAGCCACACAGGCACTCTGAATAGAGAACTTTAAAAGACAGTTATTAATTTAAGGCAGCCATTTAATTCATTTAAGCAAATCACCATTTAATATGTAGTAGTTGTAAGTCAGCATGGTGGTTTTAGATTTTGTGAGGTCTTTTCCTGTCCTTTGTGTGTCAGGGGATAGGGCAAGGACGGTGGAGCTACAGGGAGGCTTTGGGCTTCGTCTCCGTAAAGGGAAGACTTTGCAGTAGAGCTGACGGGGGTGGGGGGCGGCGGTAGATGCACCGCAGTGCAGTGCCTGCGTCGGGCTCAGAGTTTCACAAACAGGGATGCGAGCAACACACAAGGGTTGTGATGTTATCAAAAAATGTTAGTACGTTTTGTGTTGTCCATTTTAGAGGGCAGTGGGGCATTATTTCACTATTTTAAATAGGGAGTTTTTATTTGATGGCTTTATTTCATGGCACCTTTGTGGCCAGACCTGTAGCCTCTTTGCTCTGCTGTCCTTGATTGGGAATGCAGTGCCCCATGATATTGCCGTGGGAGATGCTGTCCTCTTGATGAGGCAATTTCTGGACACTTGGGTCAAATGCAGCCTGCCTGGTTGGTTTTCCTAAATGTTTTGATATCAGAATATTATGTGTTTTTTTTTTCTTTTTTAGTTCTTAATGCTGAAAATCAGAAAGGAGACATAAATTTACTTGATCAGCGTGAAAAGAGGAATCACACACTCTGAATCGATTGGAATCCTGTACTTGATGTCAGGATTGAACAGAGATCACTACAAAATATTTATGAGGGGTTGAATACTGTGAAATGTACTAAGTAAAATACACATCTAAAGATGATTGTTGTGGAGTTTTAATATGTATTTTATGTAGGAAAGTGATGGTCTGTTAGGTGGTTTTTGGGGGTATTTTTGAAGTGTGTACCATGGTGTCAATCTGTCAGCTGAGAGGTAAGAGAAGATCAACACCAAAAATAGAACCCAAGGTCTCCTGCAAGTATGGTGACAGTGGCACTTCTTCTGGAATGTAACTTTGCTGAAAACAATCAGAGCCTGTAGGAAGAGTCTGTCTAATGACACCAAGAAGACCCACCACACCTGGGCATTCTTCTCTGGTCCCTCTGGTGTCCCCATCACATGCTGTGCTGAGCAGCAGGTACCAGCCTGGTATTTCTGTTCTCCCCTATCAGCAATGAATGATTACTGGTTTATGCTGTCATGCGCTCACTTCTGGTTCATTCTGTGGCCTAGAGCGCAAAAGTGTTAATGCAAACATCACTACCAACAGTTTTGAACAAGTCTGTAGACAGAGACATTTTGTGAGAAATTTTTAAAAGACCACTTGTATAACCTTTGTCATTAATGTACAAAAATGCTTCTAAGTGACTTATAATTTGAACATTTGTTCTTACTTTGCTTAGTTATGTGTGGGCAAAGCAAAATTGTTTCTAAGAAGTCCGTATCACCAAGAGCCACAAATGGATTGACTTTTGCCACTACAGGGGCAGCAGCAGAGCTGATCCTGGGGCTGTGGCAGAGCACGGAGGGCAGCAAGGCACATGGTGGCGTGTTTGCTGTGGACAGACTGCCCGTTCACTACAGGAGGACAGGAAGCTGACGCTTAAGGGTATATACAGTTGTTACACAGATGGAAAGTTTAGAAAGGCTGGAGAAACACAAGTTGTTTTTGGCAGTCTATATGTTTGGCTCGTAGTAGATGACTGTTTTAAAAAGTGATTTAAAAATCAATGTTAATTTGAAAAGGACTAATCCTAATTCACATTGAGCTGCTTCTCAGTATTTCTGGTAAATAGGCTCTTGCCACTTACGAATGACTGGCAGTCACACTTGTGTGACTCTCAGGCCCTCTAAAGGGCAAGTGGGTGGTGATGCTTATTAGGAAATGGGGGCCCAGAGAAGTTAGAGCCCTGCAGGCCAGACAGCTGGCAAGCTGGACACCGGCCCCTCAGCTGGTCTGGACTCCCCATACCCCTGGCAGGCCCTGAAGGCAGGACCTGGTTTGCATTCAGGTTAAGATCTCCAATGTGAATGTTACTCATGTAGGATATTTTGTTAATCACTAAGATTAAACTCTTCCACCTGGAAAAGGCAAAGAAGGGTGTTAAACACAGCTTTGTAAGGTTTTATCTAAGTCCTTGTCCAACTTCCCTTTGTGTCTTAGCCTTCGGGCTGATAGTTTTGCTTTTTCAATAATTAATAAAGTCTCTTCATTTCACGTTTAATCAGTGTGCATAGTTCTGAGAAATAAAGGACTGTTAGTCCAATTGCTTTGTTTTCCCTTCATGCCGTACTGGGTCCCTGAAGAATCAGCTTGCAAACTGAATTAAGGGTGGTGATTTGCCTTATTAAACCTTTTGTGGACTGAGCTGGGATGTGAATATAAATAAAAAAAAATAACCACACTGATTCCATCTTCATGTGCTGAGGCTCCAAAGGCCATTCATTCAGGAGGGGTGTCCTGTGAGCTGTTTCTCCAGACAGTCGTGCTTTATTACCCCTGGCTTACCTTGAGATCACGCAGGCACCTATTGCAAGGCAACGATTCATAGATGTGTTGTGGTTTTTAAACAAAAACCTGTGTAATAAGCAAGTAGATCTCAAATCCCCTACACTTCGGTTTTTTGGTTTCAGCCAAAATGAAATCAGCTATTCCCATTTTTAATAGGTGCGAACTTTTAAATTCACACCTTCCTCTATGCTCAAAATGGCGCGTAGACAGGAGTGTGAGGATTCATCTCTTTTCTGCAGATGGGACTGCAGATTCCCTACGCGAGACGCAATCAGATTTCCTGAAGTGTAAGCACTGCACATAATGTACTTTCATGTGATGGAATTTGAGAAATAAACCAATCCCTGTTAAGTCTGTGTGCGGTCATTCTAGAACTAGACCAGTAACTAGCAGGATTGTTTGGTAGTATCTGGTTATCCATTCACAGTGGAACCTGAGGTACGAATTCAAGGTTCTTTAAAGTCCAAGGGATCAGTCTACTCCCACTAAGAGATTATTAATTACAAATAATCGATAGTTTATAGGACACTCAACTTCTAATGCTGATCTCTGAAGTGAATTTTAGAAAAAACACAAGAAGATTCCATTAACTGGGTTATATATTTTTTCATATTGTCAGCTTAGGCTTTGAAAATGTTCATTAGTGTCTGAGTTGGGGAAATGGCTTGTGTAAATAATGGTATGTGTTAGTTCTCAGAGAGCAGTACAAAGTGTACTAAGCTACTGTCCCTTAGAAAATGGCTTATAAAATTCTGATAATGTATATATTGAAGGCTTACTCAAAGTTGGTATTCTCACATGCATTTAAAAAGCTAAAGTAAAATGCTTCATCGTTGGTGTGCCTGTGAAACACATCTCTGGGAAAGTTAAAGGACTTGACATCTTTAAATTATGTATAAATTTCATACAATGAGCTCTGTAAACCAAGGCCCTCACTAGTTGAGACAAATTACACCATCTAAAGTAGAATAAAAATCCCTGATAGCATGAGAAAGGAAGATGGATGTGCAGCGAAGGAAGGGTGGGGTCTCTAGCGATGGGTCTGCAGGTACAGGTGGACTGAAGTCTGTTTTCCAAGCCAGCAGATCCTGGAAAGATCCCCACTTGAAAATATTTCACAGGTTAAACTGAGTATTTAGTAGTAACCAAAAAGGAGTATGCCACATTTAAACCTAACCCTACACATAATCTATACATTCCTACCTTTTGAAAATGTCACTAGCCAACATTACGCATAATGTTTTAAAAGTGCCAAAAGGACAGTTAAAGGATGTTTTTAAAAACCTCTATATTCTTACAGGTATATAATTTAAGACATCATGACACACAAAATCACAATCCCCATGTAATTTGGTCTCCCTATATAGTCTAGAGCCCCCCCCCCCCCCCGCCATTCCCTTTAAATGTATTTTACCAAAACCCCATACAAGTGTTTGCTAAATCCCTTGTTTTGAAACTTCTGAATAATCTGTTTGAATGACTTTAAGTGTAAACACCTTCAATTCTTAACATGCATCAACAAAGTGCTGTTGTTTCTAATTTCCAGTGGTGCATTTTTTTTTGTCAAGAAATTTATTAACCTTTACAAACACTATTTCCACTCATTCATAAAAAATGATTTATGATTAAATCTGTAATAAAACCATAGAACGTTCATCGATGCATTCAGTAAGACCAGTTTCATCCATGGAACATAACAAACCACTTTAAAACAGCAGTTTTCATTCACGTCGTATAAGGCTGTCAAATTAAAAGTATTTCTTATAATAGGTTGTTATCTAAGAAATCCATTTCACTTCACGTTACGTGGTAAGACTGACGGATGGATCCTCTTAGAATCTGAAAGTAGATTCTACCCCTTTATGACCCTTTCAGTCTCTCAAACAAGTTTCACAACAGGAAAATATTTGTGCGCAGAGAAATCAAATTCAGGAGGAACCTGTAAAGAAAGGCGGAAAGTAAACTAATGTATTTACAAATAGTCAGTACAGTTTTTTAGAGTTTCTCCAGATTTTAGAGGTAAGACAGCACAAGAGATACAAAACTGGTTTAATGACAAGTTAGAAACTAAACTGGAAGGAAAACTAGCTTAACTCTGGGTTTATGAAAGAACACTTAACAAAGGAAAATGGACTTAAATTACAGGAAAGAGTCATAGTGCGTTTTTTAGTTCCTGGGTCAACAGAGTACCAAGCAATGAGATGTATCTAGTAAAGCAAGGCAGAAGATAAGCCAGACAGGAAGAAGCTCGGGGAATAAACAGGTACATGTAATGGGCAAATGGTCAGCAGCACACCACATGTTGATACGGCACTGATGGTGTAACACCACCAGCAAGAGAAGTTTAAAGAATTTACCATCTCTTAAGCCATTCAACAAAGTCTGTACCTTTTTTCCATAAATTTGTTTTCACACATTTTGTTTTACTCCAAGTCATTTGGTAATTTACACAGGGAGAGAGGGGAATGGAAGGGCAGATTTTAGAAACCAAGTCCATAAAATCTCTCCGTTTCAAAGCAAAATGGTACACTCAAGTTATTTTCTGCCGATGAACCTCTTTTTTGAATGTTTTAATTCTTTTTGTAATAATATTTATGCATCTTACTTAAAAAAGGTTTTACAATAATTTAACACCCATTTATTTTCCCCACAATGTACTTACCTTAGATTCCTTTTTGTGTCCTCCTGCCAATAACTTCATGACCACAAAGTTGGGTTTGGCAACCTTTAAAATTCTATTGACCTAAACAATGAGCAACATTAAGCTATCAAAACATAAAATTCATTTATGTCTTTAACATTTTAGATTTTTTTAAATTTTTATTATTTTTGTTTTATTAAACAAAGGCAATTGAGCAACATGGACATACTTTTCCACAGGGCTCTAGTTTGGTCAGCCCGGACAGCCTAAAAGGGCCCCTAGGTCTCCCTCTCATTGAACCTGAAGAATGTCAGGCTGCAGAGGTGGCAGCAGGGCACTTGGTGTGGCCCAGACTGTGCAGTTTGTCTGCTATAAATCCCACCTCTGCCAGGTACTAGTTATGAAACCTTTGAGTTCTCTAGCCTCTTTGTTCCTCAGTTTCTTCATCTATAAACATGGGGGCAATAATGTGACTCATCCTGCAGACATGCTGGGAGGGTTACTAAATGAGCTGATACGTATCGTGAGCTGGGAACCACACCTGGCAGGGAGGCAGTGTCCTGTGTTTACAGTCACTCCTGACTACTACTCGCTCAAGAGCCTTCACCTAGACATGAACAGCAGAGGACAGGAATGCTGTATTCCTCTTCAAAGGGAGTAGTGTGCAGTTTGAGGAAAAATGTTCCCACTGTTCCTTGCTGACCTCTCTCCAGAACACCCCTCATTGCAGGTCTGGAATGGCTTCTCCTCAGCCTCGTCACACATCCACCTGTCCAGATGACAGCTCCGTCTGGCCATTTAACAGGCACCTCCCAACCTGAGCTCCTGACTTCCCAGCCCTGGCTCCCACCTGTTCTGCTCTACCCGCAGCCCTCCCCACTGGCTCCATCCATGCAGGGGCTCAGGCCCAAACCCTGATGTCTCCTTAACTCTTCTTTTCCTCACCCACATCCGATCCATCTTGACCTTGGCATACTCAGAGAATGCAGTCACTTCTGATGACCTCCACCGTCCCCACCACCTCTCACCAGATTATTGCTGTGGCCTGCCAACTGGCTCCTCTGCTTCCACCTCTGCCCCTACCACAGTCTATTTTCAGCACCAGGGCCAGAGTGATCTTTCAGAACAAAAATCCGCTCTGGTCACTGCTCTGCTCAAAACTCTCCAGCAGCGCCCCCCCTTGTTCACCCCGTTCCAGCAGTGGCCTAGGGACCTGTACACATGCAGATCCCACTGCCCACAGGGCTCCATTCCTGCAGCCCTGTGACTTGCTTTCTCACCTCCCTTTGAGATTTGCTCACAGGCCATCTTAATTAAAAAATGCCTAATCCCCCTCCCACCTCCCTACTTCTATTTGCTATCCCCATTCCTAGCTTGATTTTTCTTCATAGTACTTAGTATCTTCTAGTACACTCTATTATTTATTTGGTGTCTGCCACACACTAGCCTCCACTGCCCTCAGGAGGGCTGGGATTTGTCTTTTTTTTTTTCACTATTAAAAAAAATTTTTTTTAAGTTTATTTGAGAGAGAGAGACAGCACGTGCAGGGGAGGGCAGAGAGAGGGGGGAGAGAGAATCCCAAGCAGGCTCTGCACTGTCAGCACAGAGCCTGATGTGGGGCTTGAACCCAAGAACCACGAGATCATGACCTGAGTTGAAACCAAGAGTTGGACGCTTAACCAGCTGAGCCACCCAGGGGCCCCCACTAGTTTTTTACCACACGGCTGAGGACATAGTAGACAAGTATTTGCTGAGTAAATGAATGAAGTCCACTGAAAAAAATCTATGCTATCTATTATAGGTACCTTCCTCTCCCCTTGTATTTTCTTTTACTGCATGGTTATACACGACAAAAAGTCCTCTCTCTCCTATCCTTGTTTCCCAAGGCACTCAGTTCCCCTCCCAAGAAGGAAACACTGTTATCAACTCCTATGTATCTTTCTGGAGATATATTATATTCCCATAATCCTTGCACACATACACACAGACTTGGTGGCAGCATACTATACGCAGTTTATTACTTTGCTTTTTTTAAACTTCTTGTATCTTGAAGAACATCCCATTACAGTACATAAAGATCTTCTGTTGTCCTTTTATTGCAATATATGATGTATCGTAATTCATTTAACAGTCCCGACTGAGGGACAGTGAAATTTCCTTTGCCATCAGAATCCTGCTGCAATGAATACTCTTGTGTATTAAGCACTCATTTCCCACACGTGCTCATGCAGAAAAAATAAACCCCAAGAAGCAGAACTGCTTGGCCTAAGCATCTCTGTTTTTAAATAGAGAACTGCTATTAACTTCTCTTTCATGGAAGTTGTACCAAGATACACTCCCCAAAACAGTCTATTACAGGCAATGCATTCTCATTTATGGAATACATGCATTTCAATGTGATTAGGTACACAGCAAACTGTGAAAATAACAAGACTGCACAACTTTAGTATTCTACAAGTTCTAAGGTCTGTACGATGATATCTCAAAGCGTTCGAACTAGCATTTTAAATGGTCAAGTGGAATAAGGTTTTTACTTCCTGTGATAAATGACTAGATCATTTTTCATATTTAAAAAAAAAATTTTTTTTAAGTGTATTTATTGTGAGAGTGAGAGAGCATGAGTGGGGGAGGGGCAGAGAGAGAGGTGGGTACAGAGGATACAAAGTGGGCTCCGTGCTAACAGCAGAGAGCCCGACATGGGGCTCAAACTTACAAACTGTGAGATCACCTAAACCAAAGTCAGATGGCCACCGATTGAGCCACCCAGGCGCCCCTCATTCTTAATATTTTTAAGATTTATATAATTATATTTCAATATAGTAAACTACACATTAAAATAAATATTTTATATGTTAACATTTCTGAACTGTGGATCATTCTGGATCTTATTTGTGTTCTTCCTACTCATTTTACGGTTCTATGTCTTAATTTCTCCTTGCACTGATTTCTAAATTTGCACAAAAGAGCATTTACTTTCATCACATAAATTTTAAGTCTTAAAAGGCTAGGGTAAGCAAAGCCATTTAAAATCCTTGCCAAAAACACGACAGGCTTCACTATTAATACTGTTAAGGTTCATTTTTATAAACTGTCATCCAGTAGTAAGATACATATTTCCTGCCAAGCTTTTCCTCTAGAATTACTATGACTGCAGTCTTACCTCATGGTCTGGGTTTGGGATATTTTCCAGTATCATTTTTGCCTGCTGAAAGTGCTTACTAGCTGCAACATACAGTTCTGGAGACTGAGGAGGAGGGCTGTATTTATTGAGGTCAGACATTTCCTAAAAAGGGGGAAATGCTATATTATTCAAAACATGTTTAATACGAAAAACTCTAAAATACCTTTTTTAATTAAAGAATTCTTTACTGACTCATGATTTATATAGAGACACTAACGCAAATACTTGGTATATGTCCCTATTTTTCCTGTGTAATATTCAATTCTCAATCTCCATATGATCCTCATATGATCCTCATACTTAAAGTAACTCTCAATTTGATGAGTGCATCCAAAAAAAGCCAAGTAATTTTCACACTAATTAAAACTGCTCTTTTATCACCTTGTCACTGGCCCAATAATGGCTGGATTGGACCATTTTAACACAATGGCTAAGTATAAGACCTAAGGTCTAAGACGGAATGCTTTACAGTTGCTTCATGAGCCAAATCACCTTGAACTGCAGATAGTGCACCGGCGGTGGTGTCATCACACTGTTGAACGGAGCAAATCTGTGCTCATATCGAACTTGTTCACTATCAAGCTCAAACTTGGGTTTTCGAACCTTGCCATCCATGTCAAATGCTACCATGGTCTAAAGGGAAAAGAAAATGAGAAAAAAGATTATATCAACATGACAAAGTGAACATCCTTATTAATACAGAATAGAAAACAAGAAACAGCTATTTACACAGGGCTAAAACAACTTTAAGGCTCAGAAATCAGAAATAGGAAGAGAAAAACTGGCTTCAGTATTCATTATGTAATATGCCATCATTATATAAAAAATTGTCAAGTTCCAATGTTTAATATATTACTACCTTTCCAAGTGAAACTGTACCACATGCACATTATTTTTCTAGGACTTCCGCTTTCACAGTAGCTTTGAAACCTTCAAATAAAAGCTTCTAAAGAAAAAAAGTAGGATATAATACGAAAAGCGCAGGTCCTATTTTTCAAACACAAGTCCGTGCTCTGTTTTATGTATTTGAATATAAAATGCAGCAAATAATCTCTCCAATTGCCAAGCACAACTTACGAGTTAGTATGTACTACCTCCTAAAAGTGCTTTGCTTAAGCTGTGGAGCTCACCCTCTTCCTAATATGCTCCTAAAGAAATACAAACTTCTCTTCCAAGAAACCTCTTCTGATCATGAACCAGAAATAAACTCTTCCTTCTCTTATTACTTGTGTCACACATGTCACCTGACCCGTCATTACCTAGACACTTGAGACAAGGATCACCTCTGATTAGACTCGGTATCCTTAAATGTACTCAGTAGAAGATATGTGACACACAGCAAGGGTGTTAAATTAACATCCGTTAATCAAATGAATTGATAATCAAACACTTGATAAACACTTGATAAACAAATTAATGAAAACTAGACTTGGGCAAAAGGTAATTTTCAAGCAAATGGTTAATAAACACAAAGGTGAAATCAGAATCTGGAAAGAATCACAGAAGAAAGCCCGTTTTAATTAAACTATGTGTTGAAAAGCAAAAAGAACTTCATTTGCGACAACTTACTTTAAACATTCCAGCGCACATATTCTGATATGCCTGGCTCATTGTGATCTCTCGGCTCAATGGGCGAACTGTAATTAAAAAGAAAATCACCCAGTCTTTTCCCCCTCCTCTCGCATTATTGCAGGAGAAAATCTAATTTAAAAAAAATCTTCCACCTTGTTTACTAAAATTAAAAATTCAGTTTGTTCCTACAGGTTAAATTTAGTTTTATGAACAAAATCTACAAATAATAAAATATAACTGGAAGGTTAAAAAGTCATATTCCCTAAAATAAGTAATACCATAAAATTCTGGTATGAAGTAATTTGGGTTTCTTTTGAATTCACCATTACAGAGACTTAACTTCTGAAATAGGAAACCCATGGCTATAGTCATTTAATAACCCACCCAAGCTGTTGAAACCCTCATGAAACACAAAGTAATATTTTATTAACATTTGGAGCAGTATCTGCACCCTTCCCTAGTGATCCCGAGGGCAGTGCCCCGGAAACATTTCTTCTTCTTCAGTTGCCCACCGCGCTCTATGGTCATCTTTCTGTGCCACTGGACCAGCACAGCTCGGGACCCACTTCCCTCCTGAGCTGTCAGCCTTCTGTCAAAAGATCAAGGATCTCCTGCTGCCTTGTGCCTTAATTTATCTTGCTTGCACACTCCACGTGTCTATTTCATCTTGTCCTAAGGCCCTCCAACACATGGAATAGCAAAGAAGTAAAAGAAAAGCAAGGGAAGGCTCCAAGGAGGCTTATGTCACTAACAGTGGGACTCAGTGTCTATCTTATACTTGGCTCAAGAGAAGATGGGTGAGAATTGAGGTGTAATGACTAATTCAACCATAACAAGGCACAGGTAGCTCTCCATCTATTTATGTGTAGAAATTAAAGTGCACTCCAATGTTAGTTACTTCTTGAATTTAAAAAGAGCCCACAGTACCTTTCTTCTTTTTCTTTGTTTTTTTACTGCTCCGGCCTTTCTGCTGCTCTTCCATTATCCTTTCCTCTGCCATTTGGGAGCCATCAGCACGACTTAACGTGGACATCAACCATGCATAAAGGAATTCAGAGAGATACCTTAAAGGGTACCAAATGTGAGTTAATGGAAGATGTCTACATGAGACAGCTTTATCACATGTATCTCTTAATGAAGAGATATTTTTAATACTGCTTTAAAAATCTTAAAAAACAAACAAACCCTGGATTATCCAATTAGATAACTGACAGATTTTACAAGAAATTAGCATTACAGATGGTTAACTTTTCCTTTCTTGTAGACTTATATGTTGCTGGACAATGCTTAAAAATGTTTAATTTCCTACAGTGATACGCATTTTACGACCTTCTTGATAATGATGTATGTAAATCAAATGAATGCCCATTAAGCTGTTTTTTCCTTTTTACTAACTATATCAGAACACTCTTCACACCTTCAACCTATTAAGTAAATATTTTATTTTCCCATTAATTGTGAAAGAAAGCAATTAATACTGAAAAAATTTTGAATTGTAGGCATTATATACCAAAGCATTCTAAAAAATTAAGAACATTCAGGCTTATAATTTACTTGAGCTTAATCAATAAATGAAATGTGAAACAGGTAACAGTACACCCAATACTAACTTTTCAGAAGTTTAACCAACATTACATTCTCCTATGCCAGAAAAGCAGTTCAAATCTAGGATATGAATATTTATGATTATAACATAATCATAATAAACATTAAGGACCACTACTACATTAAGCTAAAATCAAAGATTTAGAAGAAATTTTATTATGATCAAGGATGAGCATTTAATTCATATTTCCAAAATTCCCCCAAAAGTTGTAAGGCAGGTTACAATACTAAATCATTTACAAAAAAAAAAAAAATATTTTAAAGCAAAACGAAAACTAGTCAGAAGACACACCTTAGGATAAACAACATTCCTTTTTGTTGTAGCCAAACAAAACCCACACATTCGATAAATCAAAACAGCATGAACTGGCAAAAAAACCAAAAAAACCCCAAACACCTGGAATGATTTAGGTACTGTAAGTTAAACTGAATGCTATGCTTCCTGGTAGCAATGGCAAACTGGCAAACATATTTTCGTTTGGTTAAAAAAAAAAAAAAGCATATAATTTCATATGAAAATAATTGCTGACAGTGAATTTAAGAAAGGCATTTAGAGTATCCTTTTACAGGATACAAATGAATTCCACCCCCCCTGCAAATACACGGGATACAAATGAATCCCCCCCCCCGCCCCCAATACACTACAAAACCTGAGGGTATCTTAATGAGAGGATTTCTATAGAGAACGAATGCTGCCTTCTACCTTCCAAATATCGAACCCGAGGGGCATATGAGTGAAGGAGATAATTTGGCACATGTCATGCTTTTCTTGTCAAATATCAGACATCTCAGTGAGCTTTTAAGTGCATTATCAAAATTAATACACAATCATATCTATGGAGAGTCAAAGTACCGATACTCTAGACCAGTGGTTCTCAAATTGTGATCACCGGACCAGCAGCAGTATCGCCAGAACTAGTGAGAAATGCAAATGATGGAGGCCTATCCCAGACCTGCTAAACCAGGAGCTCGATGGACTGAGAAGTGACTATGATGCACTCTAGAGTTTAAGAATCAATGTTTTCCACTGCTGATTTTTAAAGGGCCCACATGCTTTAGGGATGATATTCATGAACAATGTAACACGTTTATCCTGTGAAAATGCTGGAGCCCAATGTATAACTTTGAAACTAAAAGTAGTTAAAACTAACATGAATGTAGACCACAAGGGTATTTATAGGCATAACTAAAATTTTTTTCGTTAACAAGAAATGAATCTGCTCAAATATGCAGATACGTTTCTAATAGAGTGTTTATCTGATTATCATTTATTTGCTAATTAAGAGCCCAATTCCTTGTGCCAAAAAGCATATGTATATAAATTTTATTCTGAGAAATCAAGAGCACAAAAGCTTCCCAAAAGCTGACTCAAACCTCAGAGAAGGAACTTGAGCATGTTCCCCCACAAAATGTCTGGTTTGGATACTTTGTCTACTGTGAGTTAGTAACAAAACATATGCCAAGTAGCTATATTAACACCTGTTGGTAAGAGTTAGTTGTTACCTACATAAATGTCAGGGGGTATAGCAAATAATATTATTCTCGTATTACTTTAGTTCAATGTTCAAATTCAAGTTTCATAACCAAGTTAGGAGCCCTGGCAGCCATGATAACAAAACCATGTCAGCTTGGAAAATTACTTTCCTTCCTTCATAGTGATGACTCCAAGGAATACACGGTGTCTTAATTACTGTTAAATAATTCAAATAGGAGTTAAAAAGATGAACCTTATTAAGATATACTAAACTTAGCTGTTTGTGATAAGCAACACTGGTTATTTACCACCATACATGGCCAGACTGAAAAAAAGATCCATTAGCTCTCAATTTATTTTCTTTCTACGGCAGCTTTCCAGTGCCTGAAGTATTTCCAAGCATCCTCTGACTAGGTTTCTCTATTTCATCTTCAAGTGAAAGCAAAGAACTATTGGCTGAGGAGGACAGCTCTTATGAACTCCTTCAAAACTGCTGAGAGAAACCCCCAGGGTGGCAGTGTGCAACAGTTATGGCTCCCAATGATAATCTTCATTTCTTCTCAGAGGAAAGATCTGGTTCAAATTTTGAACTTTAATTCAGTCAAGTACATTCCACAGCTAGCACCTATTGTCACTGAAGTCAGAGCTAAATGTGTGTGATTTTTCTCCCTAGAAACAGAAAAAAGCTCTTCAATTAATCCATTTACTTTGGAATCACTTTTATTAATTTGGAAACAAACATTCAATGGCTGGAAAAAACATTTGTATGGTGTTACAGCACTTGAAGATGTTCAAGATGATCTGGCTCTAATTTCTAACAGATGTTTTTCAATTGTCCCACATTAAATGAGAAAGTACCCTGAAATTATATTCTGTTCTACAGATGCTCTCTCAGATCTTCTCTACTTGCTCCCCACTACCGATTTTAATTCAAATTGTTCTCTTACCAATATATGTAGTAGTACTCGTGCATGCTGTAGAGTTCCAATTCAAAGCCGCTCAGAAGATACTGGATCATAATTCGCAGGTTATGATAAAGGACCCAGGTACCTAAACAGGCCAAATGTTGCCTTTGGGGTTCCTGTTTCAACAGCATAGTGTGAAGGGCTGCATCAACCTTCTCTGCCTATCAGAATAAAATGTCATAACACGGACTTTCGTTTCAAGGTAATGAAAGAATGAAAAAAAAAAAACACAAACAGCTAAAAATAGCATTTAGACAGAAAATATAAAACTTGTCACTAAAGAATTTATACTTTCAAAACATTTTTTGGTTCCATTCACATTTAAACTTCCCATTTCACAATGGATAACGTTTACCTAAATGCTCCTTAAAACTAGAAAGACATTTTATAAAACAAAAATACAAAATATTGACTTTAGGCTTTTAATTATGTTATCAATTAATATTGCTGCTGATAGGAATATTAAGGTTTTCTTTTCCACAGCTACATAATAATTTATTATTTTTTTAAATTTTAGTAATATAATTTAGTGATTCATCACTTACATATAACACCCAGTGCTCATCCCAACAAGTGTCCTCCTTAATGCCCATCACCCATTTAACCCAACCCCCTACCCACCTCCCCTCCAGCAACCCTTATTTTGTTCTCTGTATTTAAGAGTCTCTTATGGTTTGTCTTAAGATTTTTGTTAGAATGTGAACTTGCTATAAAACTATAGTTCTACACATATTTTATAATTTATCCTGATTATCAAAGAAATAATTTAAGAGGTTTCTCAGTTTGGATTATTGTTCTCTTTTTGTAAACTCTTTCTTTGATATATGGAAATGTTACATTTTAAGTTAAAAGTAAATTAATCATGCTAAAAACTTAAATAGTTAAAACGTTGTTCCAAAGAACTGTTTTTAAAAATCTGATCAAGGTAAATGAACTGCTTAATTTTAGAAGGGAGGGCAACTTGTTGGCTCTTACCTCATCCTGCAAGGTAGCAAATTCCTCAAGAATATGACCAAGCTTATCTCTCTGTCGAGCCCGATTATGTCCATGGATCTGAATAAGACTACAGAATGGCTGCAAATACATACGATTTGTTAACTGCCAATGTGAAATTTCTTGACACTAAATAAAACTAACATTCTAAGTTTTCAAAATCTAGTTTAAGGGGAAAAAATTACTGTGGAGGTAAGAATCAGGACTATGCGTATTTCTTACATAGGTATTTCTTTTTAAGGAAACTTAACACAAGATTTTATCAAGAGCCAGAAGAAAGTGGCTATTAATGAAACCTGTTTTCATATGGCAAAAATATGTTACTTCAATCTTTAGATATGTTCCCACAATTCCAAGAGAATAGTTTCCTCTTCTGAGGATCTCAAGCCATAAGCCAATGTTCAAGAGTAACATTTCTGTGCTACTTTAAATATACCAGAATAATTGTAAGGCTTAAGTAATGGCTGATACAGCTGACCTCTGAACAACACATGGGTTGGGGCACTTATATCTTGCAGAGTTGAAAATCCACATATAACTTTTGACTCCCCCAAAACTTAACTACTACTAATAGCCAACTGCTGACTGGAAGCCTTACTGATAACATCAACAGTCAGTTAACTCCTATTTTGTATGTTATATGCATTATATGCTGTATTCTCACAATGAAGTAAGCTAAAGAAAAGGAATTGTTATAAAGAAAATCTTAAGAAAGTACATTTATATTTATAGTACCGTATTGAAGAAAATCTACACATGAGTGCACCTGCAAAGTTGAAACCCGTGTTGTTCAAGGGTCAACTGTTCTCTATAAACCCTAAGGTTCTTCAATTCCTAATCTATATCCTAAAATATTGTTAACACTTCACTAATCAGACAATATGCACGAATGGTAAGATGCTCTGATTTAAGAAATGAGAATCAGAAGATCCTTCAAATAGAATTGTTTTAAATTTGTACAGTTTGATAGATATTATCTCACTTGATCAATAACTAGCCTATGTATGAGGTACAGGGGCAGTATTAATACCTCACTTCTTAAAGACGGGGGAATTTATAGAAAAGTGAAGTGATCTTCCTGACAATGATAAAATGTTAATGATACAGACGAGATCTGGCCTTTTAGTTCTCCTCCTTTCACCCTCCCAAGGTGCCTTGCTATATTTTAGTAACTGGAATTAGGACTCCCACACTGTTTCAGTTCTCCAAAAGAAATGTTTATATAATTAAATTAGAATGATTTATGATTAATTTAATCCACTACAAGATTTATATTTTTTCCTCATTACCCTATATTTGAAAAAAATTTGTGCTCCCATCTCAAGTAGTAATTTTAATTTTACTGTAATCCTGTTCATTAAGGTAGCACAAAGATAAGTATCTGGGGCTGGTACAAACATTCCTTGTTCATATGGTCAAAAATAGTTTTTGTGCACATTTACAAAAAATTTTAACAACTTCTGTTTTCCCAGATGGGGGTCATAACTTAATTCTGCTTGTGTGGTCCCTGGGGGTTACAGTGAGAGGACATCAAAGGTGCCTCAGTATTTAACGACCTGCCAGGAAGACTCCACATTAGAAAGCTATCTACTCAAGTGCAAGAACAGACAGAAATTTTTCATTTTTTCGGGGAAAATGACTAAGAACTGTTGGATGAAAAAAGTAACACAAATTAATGTGACTGAAGGAATTACACCCCACAATTTTTATTTTTATTTTATTTTTTAAAATTTTATTTGAGAGTGCCTGTGTGTGAGCGGGAAAGGGGCAGAAAGAGGGAGAGAGGGAATCTCAAGCAGGCATCTTGAGATAGGGCTTGATCTCATAAACCATGAGATCACGACCTGAGTCAAAACCAACAACCAGACACTTAAGCAACTGAGCCACCCAGGCGCCCCACTCCCCACAATTTGTAAAGTATCTATCACAACGATCCAAACTGCAGTTCTTACCCGAACACAGTGAGTAACAAAGGAGTCAATACAGTCCTTAGCCTGGTGATTATTATATAGGCAGCACCTGTAAGATAATGCTCATTAAAATCAAACTATTTGGCCTACAAAAAGCAGCAGGGATACCAACAGACCAAAATTGTGGAAAAAAGAGAAAATGGAACCAAATACCTTACTAAATTAAACACTGTTAGCATTAGATTAAGAAATATTTCACTATTATTGTGTTACTCGCACAACAAATGCACATTTCCAATTCTTCCAGTTCTATACTTGGACTGAGTTGGATCCAACAAGATCAAATTAACAAGGAGAGAAGAAAAATTCCAAAGTTCTACTTTTTCATGGCCCTACTACAATGTTATTTATTTTTCTACAACTAACACCCTCCTAGATTATACCCATAATAATAATTACAAAGAAAATGCTATACAGAATCCTAATTTTTTAAAGATGTATCCACATTTCCAACCACTGGCCCAAATCCTCACTTATACATTTCTGGCAGCTCATCCTCTATCCTCATCAAGTGATTTCCTTTCTGGTGCTCCTTGTCTCAGTTACTAAAGTGACTAAAGCCTTCCTGAGCAGTCTGGGAGGGTCTGCTACCTGCCTGGCTCTAGAGGAGCCAATTCAGCCAATTCAGGGGCTGAACAGATGGGAAGATTATTTTTGTTTCTATCCCTGAGGTCAGTGGCCTTTGCACTTAAGAACATGGGAAAAAAGCAAAGACTTTTCTCTGGCACACTGACAGGAGCAGACAACTCACTACTTCTAAGTATCTGCCATAACTGAACAATCTGACCAGAGCCTCAAAGATCAACAGAGCCACAATCATGCAATGGAAATGACAGTGCACGCAGAAGCCATGAGAAAGAGGAAGCAGAACACCAGGAATAGGTGGTGGCAAAAGAGAAGTGCTAGAAGGTCTGCTAGATCTTTAACTCCAAAGTAAGAAAGTTACTTAAGGTGATTAAAATAAAGCTCTTAAAGGAGGGGGAAAAAAAAAAAAAAAAAAAGACTTTCTGGATCCCAAAATTAGGATTTTCAAATTTAAAAATTCAACAGATGAAAAGATGCTCACTTGTAGTCTTGAAGGTCAAGGAAGAACTTTCTCACATCACAGCAAAAATGACAAGAGATAAATAAAGGAAAATTACTGATCGGAAGACTTGAGGCTTTAAGGACTGAGTTCCCGACAGGTGTAGCTGAAAATCAGACACGTACATTCTGGTAAAACTCTTAAATTCCAGAAAAACCAACCAACCAACCAACCAACCAAACCAAACAAAACCCAGAAACTTTACAATCTTCCAGAAGAAAGTGTCCAATCACTTAACAAAGGAAAAAAAGAATTAGATCAGGATCACATTTCTTATCTCTAACACTGGAATTCTAAAACAGTGGAATAACATTTACATATTACCATGCAATGAACTCTGTCATATATACAGTCAATTCCTGGTACTCATGATAGTTCTATTCTTTAAAGCTGCTGCAGACACTGGATTAGAGAATACGGCAACATTGCCGCTAGGGTAAAATACTGGGTTAGGTTCCTGCCAGCCACTGGTGACACCATCTTCATCAACTGATCACTACATGACCTTGCATTATGTGTTTAGAGATGCTTTATGTGATGTATATTGCCAATTCATTACCAAACTCATGGCTGAGTGAAGCTTATCTAACATACATATTCTCTCTGAAAGGCATGCCACAGCCTTCTTGTGCTAAGGGACACTAGACAGCGTATCATTACAGATGAAGGTCATTTGAAACTATGAAATCACCAACAAAAAGCACAAAAATGTGAAGAACATGGCACCTAATGGAGCTGTTCACGGTATAAGAACTGAAAAAGAAGGTAGAGAGTTTCCTTATTCAGTACCGGGAGACTCTAAATTTTTTTTTGTTGGTTTTTTTTTTTTTTTTTTTGCTGCTCTGCCCATGTCCATGAATTCAGCGAAGCAGAGCAATGATTTGAAGGTTACAAATATATCTTAGCAAGTAAGCAAGATCTGCAAATATGGAATCTTCAAACAATGAAGGTTGAACTGTAACTAACCCTAAATAAGTAATAATAAAAGTGCTAAAGGAGACTGCTAAATAGAAAAGGGAAAGATGCAAATCAGACACAGACACTATTTCACACATATCAGACTGTCAAAAACTGAAGAGTCTGATTATGACAAAGCACAAAGTCTAAGAAAACTGGAATTCTTATACCCTGTTGTCTGGAATACAAATTGGTTAAATTATTTTGTAAAGCAATTTGGCAAAACTAGTGAGGCTGAAGATGCACATACCCTACAATCAGCAATTAATTCCAGTTCTAAGTATAGACAGCCTATGTGCAGAAGGAGACATATTCAAAGAAGTTCACTACAGCACTGATTTCAATAGTAATAAATTAGAAAGAACTTAAATGCCCATTTATAGAGAAACAGCAAAACAAACTGCAACATATTCAAAGGGTGGATTTCAATGAACGAAGTATCAAACCTGTTGATTTCAAAACCCTAACGTAGAATGAAAAAATCATGTTGCAAAAGGATATATACAGTGTGACAACATTTCTGTGAAGTCTAAAAACATATAAAATAAATGGATGTATTACTTCTGGACACATATTTGGGTGAAGTGTATAAGCATTCACAAGAGACACAAGCCGTAGTGCACAGTGGACACCTCTAGGACCAGAGTGGGAGGAAAGGACTGGGTGGAGTGTTGGGGAGGGGGGGTGCGGGGAGTTGGATTTGAAATGGGAGCCAGCAGCTCTCAGAATGTGGCCCAGGTTCCCCCGGTGGGGGTGGTGACTTTGGGATGCTTTCTAGGGGACAAGGTCAAAACCATTCTCACAATAGCATTAGGATGTTATTCGCCTTTGGTACTCCTTCTCTCACAAGTGTACGGTAGGTGTTTCCAGAGTCTACATGGCATGCGTTAACAGACTGAAAGCAGAAGCAGGTCAAAATGATTCAGCTATCTTCTATTAGGACAGACAGAAAGCAGATCTACAAAAATGTAAAACTGCCACTTTTATCACTAATTTTTCTTAAAAACATGGTTGTCTTCCACAAAAATGTTTCGATTAATGTAATGGGTTTCCTATTTAAAAAAATTAATAAATATTTTTAAAGTATTGTTTTAATTTCTAAAACAGTAGGTAGCAATACACATGACCCATATAAACAAAAGCTATCTGGGTCTTTAATAACTTTTAAGAATGTAAAGGGGTCCCAAGACAAAAAAGCTTAAGAACTGCTGATCTAGATGTATTTCTAATAATTTAATTCGTGAAAATTAGCTACTCCTTGATACTCAAGCTCAGCTCTACTCTAGGACATGATGTTGCTGTCGGAAGCCCGACCCTGATTCTGCACAGCTCACTCCCTCAGTTCACTCACATTTCACCACGTGCTTTCTATAACTATGGCCTAAGAGAACCATCTATCCCCTTTATCTTTCTACAAACTCACATTATGTATTTGTCTACTGTTCAGTCTCTCCCACTGGATGCGAGGTGCCTTGTTAGCAGGTGTGTTCTTCTCTTCCCTAGAACACAAAAAGGTTCTGGCCTGGCAACAGCAAGTACTAATTTATTATATTTATTACATAAGGGAACTGATAAAATTTATAAATTCATATAAATATGCATTAAGTATTTATCAAATTTTATCAATTCTCCAAAAGGTGAATATATAAAAACCAAAGAAAAATATTGTTTAAATGGATGGTAGTGTATGTCACTTACAAATCTGAATACTGGATGTATTTAATTACAAATTTTAAAACAATTTTTAAGTGTCTGTTTGCAGACGACATATTATGTAGAAAACCTAAAAATTCCATCAAAAAACTGTTGGACTACTTAACTGAGTAAAGTTGCAGGGTATAAAAAATCAATATACAAAAATCTGCTGTATTTCTATACACTGACAATAAACTATCAGAGAAATTAAGAAAGTAATCCCATGTATAAGAGCACCAAAAACAATAAAGTACTTAGGAACACATTTAACCAAGGAGGGGAAAGATCAGTACACTTTTGAAAACTGTAAGACACTCGTGAAAGAAACTGAAGACACAAATAAATAGAAAGATATTCTGTGCTTTTGGACTGGAAGAATATTGTTAGGGTCGATCCTTACTGAAATTCAAATAGCATGTTTCACAGATATAGAGAAAACAACCCCAGAATTTATATGGGACCCCAAACACTCTGAAAACAAAGCAATCTTGAGAAAGAACAAAAAAGCTGGAGGCATCACATTCCCAGATTTCAAACTATACTACCAAAGTGACAGTATTCAAAACAGAATATTACTGGCATAAAAACAGACACATAGATCAATAAAACAGAATAGAGAGCCTAGGGGGGAAAAAAAAGCATGCATATATGGTCAATTAACTTTTGACAAAGAAGCCAAGAATATACAATGGTGAAACGACAGACTCTTCAATAAGGAAAACTGGGAAAACTGGACAGCCACATGTAAAAGAAATGACATTGGACCCTTACACCATACACAAGAATCAAATAAAAATGGATTAAAGACTCACTTTTGTATGTAAGATCTGAAGTTTCTGGTATATTAGAAGAAAACATAGGGGATCAAGATTTTTTGGTTTTGCACCAAAAGCAAAGGCAACAAAAGCAAAAATAAGCAGCGGGATTACGTCAAACTGAAAAGCTTCTGCTCAGCAAACAATCAACAAAATGAAAAAGCAACCTACAGAATGGGAGAAAATATTTGCAAACCACACGCCCAATAAAGGGTTAACCAGGGAAGGGCCAAGAAAATCCTGAAAAAGAATGTAGCCAGAGGACGTGTCTTAACAAGATATTAAAACTTAAGACAAAGCCACAATAATAAGAATCATCAAAAACAAAACAAAAAGAAAACACTATCATTGGAACTGGAAAAAAATTTCAATACATAAAGGATTTCCAAGTAAAATAAAGGTGGTCTTCTTTTAATCCAGTGGGAAATGATGGTTTATATTGTAAGTGATGCTCACCCAACAGACTACCTAGAAGGAAAATCAGGTTGAACTTCTATCTTCACACCACTTAAATGCACAAGAATAAAAATCTTTGGACAAAACCTTGAACAAAAATCTTTGGAAGTGACTAAAGGTACAACCTATGTGCTGGGGAGATTACCTCCAACGAGAAACCTAAAATATTGGATAAAATTTAGTAGCAAAAACTACCACACAGAAGGCAAAAATTGTGATGCAAAAGAAAACTTAAGGAAAAAAAATCTGCAATGCCTATCACAAATGAAGGAGTTGAAAGATAATTTAGTCAGGACTTGTATACTATGAGGAGGTATATACTGCATGATAGATACTATTGTTTAACAATGTATATTAGATACTCATAATGTACAAACAGCTCATATAAATTTTCCAAAAAAGTAAACCACTTAAAAGTTAATGGGCAAAGGATATAAACAATTCATAGAAAAGTATTTCTAAATGTTCAATAAATATTGTATTAAATCCTCAAATTAAAGTAACAATGAGATATTGTTTCCTGCTAAACACACTGGAAAAAATTAAAAGGAGTTAGGGAATGTGCACTCTCATATACTGCTAACAGAAATACAAATTGTTACAATCTTTTAGAATGCAATCTGGTAATATCTATTATAAGTACACATGCCCCCATCCAGTAAACCCCAATGCACAGAATTCATTCACATTATGATATATTTGGCAACCATTATAAAGAATTAATTGGATCTACATCAGATCATTTGAAACACAAATTCATGATGTACCTTTGAGTGAGGGGGAAAAAAAGAATTTTAAAAACAAAAATTTTAAGAAAGCAATCCACAAAAAGTAATTAAAAGTTCATGATAAAAACAGCTTGTTTAACATGATCCCATTTACATAAAGTCAAATGTGTATCATACATCTATGTAGCAAAGATCTAAGGGATCTGAGAGATCTATAGTGATGGTCATCAAAATGTTACCTCAAGGCTAAGACTTCAGGGGATTTTTATTATTTTTCACATTTTATGCACTGTCTAAACTTCAAACACGACCATATATTTATATAATAATATAAACATAATATTATATAATAATATAAACAACCAGCTTCTGGTTTCTTTTTTTTTTTAAAGCAACTTATTTACCTTCTTATTCCTTTCCTTCCCCTGCTGAATCAGTTGTCAAGTCCTATTAATTTTACCTCTGAAATGTTCCTCAGGTCTGTCTTCTTTATAATCCCAGAGTTTAATCCTTTATCATTTCTTGCCTGTAGTACCGAATTAGCCTACCTCAACACTTTGCCTCCTTTATCACTGCCAGTTTGCTTCCTACTAAAAACTACGCACCATAAAAAAAATACATACTATCCTATGCTAATTTCCTCCTAAAAACCTGAGCACTTCCTCACTGACCATAAAGACCAAATTTTACCAAAGCATTCAAAACTCTTAAGTCCCAAACTATCTTAACCATCCAACTGCCATTTATTTATTCACTCATTCAACAAAGATTCATCATGTGCTGTGTGCTAGACAGTGTTCTTGCACCTGTGATACATTAGTGAACAAAGAGCCAAAACGACCTGCCCTGACCTCGTAGAGTTCATATTCTAACGGGAGTGGGGGGAGGACGAGAGGGAAATAAAAAATGAATACAATGAAGAATTATGTAGTGTATATATACAGCACATAAGCACAGTGAAGGAGCAAATTATACAGCAGGTAGGAAGATCGTTGTTACAGGAGAGAGAACTATATACAGCCCAGTGCTGGGCTGAGGCAGGGGAGAGGTTGTACTTCTTAAACAGTCTGATCAAAGCAGTCCTGACGGAGATGAAGTTAAACAGACTTGAAGGCGGTGAGGCAGTCAGTCTTGGGGATTTCTGAGTAAAATGTCCTCCACCTCAGACTCTGTGTAAAGGTTGTAGGGTGAGAGTGAGCCTGTATGTTCCTGGAATAGCAAGGAGGGCAGTGTGGCTGATGGGGGGAGTGGGGTAAGAGATGAGGCCAGAGAGGCATCAGGACAGGAGTCTAGACCAGAGTGTATGGGACCTCCTAGGCTCAATCATAAGGACCGTGGCTTTTATTGTGAATGAAACAGGGAATATAACCAACACTGAGGCTGCCTGGGAATTTACCTCCTCCCAGGGTCAGTCCTTAATGGACTCGTACGTGGGTAAATTCTCAGACTCCTTTGTTTTATCCCTAACAACTCTGAGGTGCTACCCACACTATCTCCAGAGCTCCCCACCAGGACATAACCAGAGTTACTTTCCCTGAAGTATACCTCTGCACGGTTTTTTTTCCTTTGCATGTCCCACTTGCCAACAACACTGCTGGTTTCTCCTGGGAACAGTTTCTTTCTTTTTTTTTTTTTTTTCTTTTAAAGTTCATTTATTTATAAAGAGAGAGAAAGAAAGAGAGACAGAGAGGGAGGGAGGGAGGGAGGGAGGGAGGGAGGGGCAGAGAGAGAGAGAAAGGGAGAATCTCAAGCAGGCTCCACACTGCCAGTGCAGAGCTCAATGAGGGGCTTGATCTCATGAAGTGTAAGATCATGACCTGAGCTGAGGTCAAGAGCTGGACGCTTAACTGACTGAGCCACCAGGTGCTGCTCCTGGGAACACTTTCTAAGTCTCAGGATCTGCTTCTGAGAAACCCAAGTTAAGAGAGGAGAAAGTTTTATGTGAGATGTGGCATGATTTATTCAACAAATTGAATGCTGAACCACTAACTGTTCCTAAAATACACAATTCATATGCTCATGTCTTTAGACATGCTGGTTTCTTTGCTAAGAAATAACAACACCTTTCTTCCGTCCCCTTTGGAAAAGCTTTATTCCTTTTCTAAAATGCCAACACAAATGATGATTTCTTGCTGTATGAAATCCTTTCCAGCCTCTTATTAAAGCAACATGTTTCTATCAGAACATAATTTAAGAAATAATTATCTGCATTTTCTATTTTTATCTAGACTCAGATCATTAAGAGACCTTATCTGATTTTTTATAATTACTCCCAAAGTGCTTACCTAACACAGTGCTTTGCACACAGTAAGAATCAATGCAACTTACTGTATTTGATAATTCCTTGTAAGGTTTTCTTCTCATATTGAGCCTAATGTCAACCTCACAAAAACTTTAGTTTAAATCTAAATAATATGCAGCAGGAATCAATTAATTTTACTATGAGTTTTTTATTTTCTGCATGAAGATGTGATTCCAACAGTTTTTATGCCTTGGCTGTAAACGAGCACAGAGACCTGGGGCTTTTAAGAAATGTACACGCTATGAAAAGTCTCACAGTACTTACTTTGGGGAGAGCACCGGAGGACTGACAAAAGACCGAAGTGCATCTTTCACCATGTCTTGCATGAGATGGGTTCCAAAGACCTTTTTGTTATCCACCAGGAAAGTAGTCTTAAAACAAATGTTATGTATTAGCAATGCTGTCAAAATCTTGACATATTGTACATATAACTGTCATTACTGTGACATGAACACAACAGAAGAGATTAAAGCATAAAAACCTGGTGGAAATCAATGAATCACTACCTCCACAATGGGTTATTACTTGTTAATCTATATTTAAGATGTATTCTGATGAAGGTGTATAAAGAAAAAATACCTCTCAAGCCAAAGGCAATAATAGTGAACTAGTCAAAATGAGCTGACCAGGGACACCTGGGTGGCTCAGCTGGCTCTTGTTTCAACTCAGGACATGATTTCACAGGTTCATAATTGTGCCTGTGTCCAGCTCTGTGCAGACAGTGAGGAGTCTGCTTGGAATTCTCTCTCTCCCTCTCTCTCAAAAATAAACTTAAAAAAACAAACCCCAAAATGAAATGACTAGTCTGAATACGTCAAATAAGCTAATATATAAGAAAGAGGACTTCATAAGTTATTAAACAGCAAATGGCTATAAATATTTAGTTGACAAACTTTGTCTCTAATGAACATTTTGGAATATACACTTCCTGAAATTGGAAAAATTATTTGATGATTAAATTTAAAATAAATTATTTAACAATAGTTTGCATTTCATTTTCTCCCCTTACTGACCTCAGCATATTTTAATATTTCCTATACTATCCCTTCTTTGATTTCCTAACCCATTTGGGTTGTTTCCAGTTTTGGGTGATCATGAAACAAATAGCTATAAACATTCGCATACAGGTTTCCAGGAGAAAACTGGGTTTCACTTTTCTTAGGTAAACATTAAGCAGGAGTGGGATTTGTACATTTAATTTAATAAGAATCTGCCAAATTGTTTTACAAAGTGGTTGTAGCACTTCATGGAATTATCAGTAAATGCATCCTCACCAGCACTTGGTATTATCAGTTTTTCTTTCTTCTTTTTAAAAGATATTAGAAAAGAAAGATAGTGGTATTTCTTTGTGGTTTTAATCTGCATATCCCTAGTACCAATTATGTTGAATATCTTTAAAAAACTAGGTTGTCTGTTTTCTGTTAGGTTTATAAATTTCTTTGTATGATACAAGTCCTATGCTACACATGATTTGCAAATATTTTCTCCCATTCTGTAGTCTCTTTTCATTTTAACAGTATCTTCCACAGACTTATACTTTTAAGTTGATCAACTGACCATTTTTTAAGAATTGTGTTTTTGGTGTCATACCTAAGAATACTCTGCCTTCTAAAGTCAAAGATTTCTCCTGTCTTTTCTTGTAAAAGTTGTATAGTCTTACATTTTAGATTTATGATGCATTCTAAGTCAATTTTTTTTTGCATATGTCTGTCCAATTGTTCTTGCAACACTGTAAAAAATCCTGCTATGATTTTATTGAGACTGCTTTGAATCTATAGAACAATTTTGGGAAGAACATCTTAAAAATATTAATTCTTCCAATCCACAAACAAGGTATATACCTTTCCATTTATTTAGGTCTTTGACTTCTTTCACCAATACTTCTAGTTTTTCAGCATTGTCTACAAACAGGTATTAGATTTATACTTAAGTATTTTGTGGTTTTTTTTGAGATTATTGTAAATAGTACTATTAAATTTTTGACTTCCCATTGTTCCCTGAAAGTATATAAGAATACAATTGTTTTTTGTATATTGACCTCATATCCTGTGCTCTTGTTAAACTCACCCATCTGGTCTAGGAACTTCTCTAAAAATTCTGGTGCTCTACACAGAAAATAATGTCTGTAAAACGCTGATGATTTCTTCCCTGTTCAGCTGTATGCCTTTTGTTTCCTTTTCCTGCCTTTTTTCACTGGCTAAAATTTCCAATACAGATCTCCATCAACTTATAATGGGGTTACATCCCAAAACCCATTTTAAGTTGAATAAGCTGCAATGCATTTAATACATCTGAATACATACCGAACACCATAGCTTATAGCCTAGACTACTCTGAATGTGCTCAGAACACTTACATTAGCCTACTGTGGGGCAAAATCATCTAACACAAAGCCTATTTGATAATAAAGTGTTGAATACCTCCAGTAATTTATTGACTGCGATACTGAAAGTGAAAAACAGAATGGTTAAACGGGCTGTTTACCCTTGTGATTGTGTAGCTGAGTGGGAGCTGCAACTTGCTGGTCAAGCCCAGGATGAGGAGAGAGTGTTATAATACACATTGCCAGCCCAGAAAAAGATCAAAATTCAAAATGCAAAGTATGGTTTCTACTGAATGGACATCACTTTCAGACTGTTACAAAGTCGATAAATCATAAATTGAACCATCTTAAGTCGTGGGCCATCTGTAGTATGTTGAATAAGAGAGGAGTGAGAGAGCTGACATCCTCACTTTACTCCCAATCTTTGGAGGAAAGGATTTAATCTTTCATCATTAAGTATGACGTTAGCTGCAAGTTTTTTGTATATACCCTATATCAGGTTAAGGGAAGTTTTCTTCTATTCCTAGTTTTGACAAGAGTTTTTCTCATGAATGGATGCTGACTTTTGTCAAATGCTTTTCCTGAATGTACTGAGACTTTATTTTTTTTTTAATTTTTCTGATGTTTATTATTTTTAAGAGAGAGAGAGAGAGAGAGAGAGAGAGAGAGACACACACACACAAAGTGTGAGTGGGGGAGGGGCAGAGAGAGCTAGAGACACAGAATCCAAAGCAGGCTCCAGGCTCTAACTCATGAACCGTGAGATCATGACGTGAGCCAAAGTTGGAGGCTTAACCGACTGAGCCACCCAGGCACCCCATGAGACTTTGATCGTATGGTGGATTACACTTTTTTTTTAAATGTTTATTTAAAAAACAAATTTAAAAAATAAATTTAAATTTAAAAATTTAAATAAAAAATGTTTATTGAAAGATAGAGTGAGCGCAAGCAGGGGAGGGGCAGAGACAGACTCCCAACCAGGCTCCATACTCCTTGCAGAGCCCAAAGTAGGGCTCAATCTCATGACCAGGAGATCAGGACTGGAGCCGAAAACAAGAGCCGGATGCTTAACTGACTGAGCCACCCAGGTGCCCCTGCATGGACTGATTTTCAAAGGTTGAATCAGGCTTGCATTTTTGGGATAAAGCCCATTTGGTCATGATGTATTATCTTTTTTTTATATATTGCTAAATTTGATATCATAATACTTTAAGGTGGTTCTATCTATCCTCATAAGGGATACTGGCCTATAATTTTCCATGCTTTTAATGTCTTTGTTTGGTTTTGCTACTGAGATAATGCTGGCTTTATTATGTATATTGTTGCCTCTTCTATTTTTTGGAACAGACTGTACAGAATTGACCTGGAATTTTCTCTGTTGGAAGGTATTAAACTAGGAATTCAATTTAACAGATGTAGGATCATTCAAGTTCTCTGTTTCTTCATGAGTTTTGATAGTGTCCTTCAAGAAATTGGTCCATTTCATCTATGATTTTGAATTTATGGACACAGAGTTGTTTATAATATTTCCCATATATCCTTTTACAGACCCTTTTGGAGTCTGCAGTGGTCCTTTCTTTTTTCATTTGTGGTATTATTAATCTGTACTATACCTTCTTTTTTTTCTTGTTCTGCCTGGTTAGAGGTTCTTCAATTTTACTGATATGTTCAAAAGAATCAGGATTTTAGTTACATTAATTTTCTTTACTGTTTACCTGTTTCCTATTTTACTGATATCTGCTTTTATCTGTAGTATTTCTTTTCTTCTGCCTGCTTTGAGTTTCATTTGCTCTTTTTTTTTTAAAGCAGAAGCTTAAATTTTCAGAGCTTTCTTTTTAAAAAAATTTAATTGAAGTATAGTTGACATACAGTATTATATGAGTTTCAGATGTAGAACACAGTGATTCGACAATTCTATATACCAGGAAATGCTCACCATGGTAAGTGCAGTTACCATCTGTCACCAAAGTTATTACGATACTATTGACTATATTCCACATCCTGTACTTTTCACCCCTGTGACCTATTTATTTTATAACTGGAAGTTTGTATCTCTTAATCCCCTTCACTTATTTCACTCATTCCCCTATCTCCAACCCCTCTGGCAACCATTTTCTTTTTTTTCTCATATAAACATTTAATCCTATAAATTTTCCTCTAAGCACTGCTTCAGTTATATCCCACAGAATCTGTATGTTATATTTTCATTTTCATTCAGTTCAAAATATTTTCAAATTATCCTCAAGACTTCTTTGGCTCAAGGGTTGTTTAGAAGTGTGTTAATTTCCAAATATTTGGAAAATATTTATGGATTACTAGTTTCACTGCAAAATAGAGAGCATACTTTGTATGATTTCAACTGATTTTAAATTATTAAGGTTTGTTTTATAGTCCAGCGTATGGTCTTGGTGAATGTCTAATATTCCAATATTTCTCTCACAAAAATGTTGGGGCGCCTGGGTGGCGCAGTCGGTTAAGCGTCCGACTTCAGCCAGGTCACGATCTCACGGTCCGTGAGTTCGAGCCCCGCGTCAGGCTCTGGGCTGATGGCTCAGAGCCTGGAGCCTGTTTCCGATTCTGTGTCTCCCTCTCTCTCTGTCCCTCCCCCGTTCATGCTCTGTCTCTCTCTGTCCCACAAATAAATAAAAAAACGTTGAAAAAAAAAAAAAAAATGTAACACTAACTGTTGAACATCCTTTAAAAGCATCTACTTTTGTTCCAGCAATCAATAAAACAATGTCAACACACAAATAATTTGATGTTTAAAGAAGTATTTCAATACTATGTAGAACTTACTTGTAATAGAGATCTTGAAAGAACACAAGGAGATTGTTCACTAAATTCACAGAAAAAATCCTGATACACACAGAAAAAGTAATGTCATTAATAGATTAATAAAAGCCAGAAATGTTTTATTTAGCATGCAATTTTTATCAGACCTTCTGCAAATTAAATACTAGTAGAATTAAAATATGACAAAGAGCTAAGAATCATTTCTATAGTAATTGTCTAATTGTATCAATAGGACGATGGAGGATTTTGGAGCCTAATTTTTTTTTTAACTGAACAACAGTCAATTGTGTATACAAATATTATGTATGCACACCATGAAAATAATAGTACCAATAATAATTTCCTAACTAATGGTAGAAGTTTACTTCCTACTTCACAGAAATAAATACCAAGTAACCAGGCCAACTGGATTCATATAACTGTTCCTGAAAGATATGCTTAGAAAACTATATATGGGTTTATACATAGATAAAAGAAAAAAGCTCAGAAAATACACTAAAATGTTAACTTCTGTAGATTATATAGGGTAGTAGTTACCTATCATTTTCATATTTTTCTGTATTTTCCAGACTCATGATCCTCAATTTAAAGGGGTGCTCTGCCAAATCCTACCAAGTTTCTCTAGTCAATTCACTTTTTTAACAATTAACCTTTATACCTTGCTCACACTTTTCAAAGTGAATGTTCTCCACACAGATGTCCTCCCATTTAACATTACAAAGAAAATTAAGTCATCTATCCAGCAGGCAATCCTCTGCTTCAGCCTGAATGTTATCACTGAACCCACATTTGTACCTAGATCCTACCTTGCCCACTTTAACAACGGAGGCCCCCCAACTTGTACTACACACTGCATTCCTTCCGGTCTTATCAGAACATTACACATGGTCAATAATCCATCCTTGTTTTTCCCTGATATTTAAGTTCTCCCTTTCTGCCATATCCTCCCCATTTACATTTAAGTAAAATTTTCTCCCATCTTTAAAAAGAAAAATACTGTCACATGCTCCCACATTTCACTCTCAACCACTGCCTTCTCAGCCAAACTTTCTAAAGGAGTTGGCTGCATCATCTCTCCTTATTCAAAGGCCCCCCTCATCAACACAAGCTAGCCTGGCTCTTCACTCTAGTCACCACTGTTGTCTGACATCAAATCCAATCAACATCTGTTTTGGACTTTATTCACCTCTTTCATCTGACCTCTCAGCAGTATGTGACAGGACTTCCTTTTTGAAAAACCTTTTAACTGACTTCCATGAGTTTCTTCCTCTGTGGTCACTTCTCAGTCTGCTCTGTAGGTTCAAAGTTTAGTTCCAGACTATTTTTCTTTTCTCAAGCTATATACTTTTTCCCTCACAATCTTCTCTGTATTCATGCTTCCTTTGATTACTACTTGTAATAGTTCCAAAATTATATATTGAACACAGACTTCTAAGTTCTATCCATATAATCAATACCTAATTCAATATCTCTACATAAATATTTCAAAGGTACCTCAAAATCGGCCTTACTAAGACCCTCAGTTGACTAAGGGTCTTTGAGAGTTTCCCCATTTCGGTAAGCAGCACCAGTGTGTATCAAGGTTTGCAAGTCAGAAACCCTGGGCCTTCCTGAAAGCTCTCTCATGTCCCATATTTTAATTCATCACCAATACGCTATCAATTTTAGTTCATACATAGCTCTAACTCTGACAACCTCATGTCACCTCCCTGCCATCCTTCTATTCTCTCTCCCTTGAACTGCAGTAACGGTCTCTTAATTTATTATCCCCCTGTGTTTACCCTGTTCCTTTCCAATCTTTTCTCTACAGTCAACCACATCTCCCAAACTGTTAATCCATTTATTTAACTGCCCCACCCATATTCACCCATGTGAAAATGCAGAAACATGCAGACCATAAACTACAGTCATAACTGACATCTTGATATTTGTTATTCCAGTATTTGAAAAACTGAACTTCGCTGTGTCTGACCATCACTTCTGTGTGACAATGTATAAAATGGGTAAAGTATTTTTGAAACATGACCTGACATTCACAAACATTTCCTTATGTCAATATTTTTCTATAACATGCTTTTTAACGGCACTGTGGCATATATTCTACACATACCCACAGGATGGATAGTGGTATCACCAGTGTTTCTAGTTTTTCAAGATTACAAATGATGACGCACCAAATACCTCTTTAGTTCATCTTCGCAACATATCTTAAATGATTTTCTTATGCTAAATCTCTAGAATGGGAGTTGCTGGGTCAGGATATACACTATTTTTAAGACTTCTGAGAGAGACAGCCACAGGAGTATAGGAGAGCTACTATTTCCCTCCATCAACATTAAATATTGCTATACTTTTCAATCTAGTTGTTATAAACTGCATTTCTTCAATTACTAGTAAGGTTATACCTTTTTCACATTTACTTCCTTTTCAGTGTGTATGCTCATGTCCTTTCCCAATTTTCCACTGAGATGTACTCTTTATCTGAACAGTGACTGGTTTCTTAGGCAGAACTACCAGACTGTTTGGTTCCTTCTCCCTCTAACTTTAATCTTTTCCTCTATTCTTAGCCTCAACTACTCCCTACCTCCCCTCATCCCCACAACACGTATTCCTGTCCCAAGTGCTCCAGGGAGCCAGATTCTTCTCCTTCTATGCCCTCTTCATGTCCAGTGCTGGAAGTGCAGGCCTGACTCCCCCAGCTATGGTGTGTCATTCAGCATTCAACTTTCCGACAAGGCAATCCATAACTTTCTGCCAGAACGTCAAATTCCAACTGTTGCATTATTCTTATTCCAACTCACATTGATCAATTTCTTTTCAAAAATCTTACAATTAATCTGAACACAAATATACATTTACATAATTAAGAATCAAAAAAGGAGATATAGCAGAAGAATAAGAAAGTCTCTAACTCCTGATATGCCACTAACCAATCATCTATTTTGGTTACAAGCCCTCTAAGCCTTAACTTTGTTTACCTATACGATGAACTGTAAAATGAACTGGGTTATGTTTATGATCTTTTCAACCTTTAAGATTCCATGATTCTTATGACAGAATAAGGACAAAACTACAAAAAAAAAAAAAAAAAAGGCAAACAGAAATGAGGTAACAAAGACACAAACGGGAAGTTTCACTAAGCAATGAAGACTCATACTGGTGTTAATGACAAAGAATTAGAAGGGAAAACAAAGTTATTACAAGAAAAAGCATAAACAAAAGCACAAATCTTTGCTGACCATGAAAAAATATATTCCAGAGGCTGCTGCTCAATTCCAGGAATGTAAATGAGATAATAATCATCTCCAGGAATACAGGAACAGAAGCAGCCTAGAACCAACAAGGAAGACCTCACAGGGAAAATGACACGGGCTAGGAATTACGTATCTCTATGCAGAGTTGTGCAAAATAAATTAGTGTGCTTATGTCTAAATAACAACAGTATTATTCTGCATATTTTCTACCTTCCTAACATTGCTTTTCTATATTTTAACCCATAAAGAAGATTAATCCAAAATATGTAAAAATGTATATACTCTTCAACCCAGCAGCTTCATGGTTTAGGATTATAACTTAAGGAAGAAGGAAGCAGATGATACAAAGGTTTACCTACAAAAATGTTCACATTAGTATCGTTTATAACATTAAAACGCTGAAAAGGGCCTCAATATAATATGAATGAACTGGAAAAAATTGTGATCTATGTTTACAATGGAATACCATGTAGCCAATTGAATAACACAGAAATATGTTTATTTGTTGACATGAAAAGAAAGATGTTCATGATATAGAGATTAGTGATAAAAGAAAGCAGGTTAATAAGCACCACGATCTAAGTTTTATATGAAAATATACATGTATACATGCATGTACATATGTATGTGTGTACACACAAAAGTTTTGAAGACAGAATCCAGGGTTTAAATTCCCATTCTTCAAACTTGGGTGAATTATCTAGACTTCAGTCTTTTAATCTCTAAGATGGATAGTATATAATCCTTGTGAAGATTAAATAGAAAAATACAGACAATACACATACAACACTTAATCCTCCAGCTATCAAAGAAAGCAAACAATATTATTTATCCATGGGACAGTCTAAAAAGTGATAAACTATTCTGTTGTTCAATCAAAATCATAATCCAAAACAGAGATTTGTACTTACCAGAATACAATGTAAATTTGTTAAATTGACCACCTCACAAACAGTTTTTATTCTATCTATTAATCTTGCAAAATAGTTGACCATTTCTTCCCTTTTAATTATTTTTGCATATCGAGGGAAGGTAGGTGGAAGTAGCCTCTGGTTAACAAGGGGTTCAAAACCCATCATAATTGGATGATCTAAAAAGAAAAAAAGTTAAGATTTTTCAATGTTTTGCTGAACTTTAATCCTCAAATACTAGTAAATATGAAAAGAGGCCAATTTCAAAAGCATCTCCAAATTCTTGTGACAGTATTTTCTAAATGAATTTTATAATTTACACATATCTACACATGTGCATTTTTAAAAATGAGATAAGCAGATTTAATAACCTGAAAATTATACTTCCCATCTACAAGTAATCGGTAGTAGTGATGGAAAGAAAGGGGTTGCTACCTCAAAATTAACTACAAACCATGAATAAGATAAAATAGGGTGAATATATTCCCTCAAAAAAAAGGGCAATGCTGTATTAACTATGAGATTGTGAAAAAAGGTAAAATGGGAACATAAATTTTGGCTGTCTTCCCTTCAATTACTGAACAGCAGAATCAACTCAAACTTAGCTACATAATAATGCAAACTTAGCTCCCACCCCAATGAATCTGGAATGCATTTGATACTGACGTTAATTATGGAAATTCACAGTGCTTTAAAGAAAATAACCCATTACTAAAGACCTAAGGGTGATTTCCTCTTTCCCATTTTCTGTCCACTGGTGACAGCACTTTTCACACTAGCGCAAGGCTCCAAACTAAGTCTCTGTCAACTTGAAATCTAAAATGAGGAAGTATATAAAGTGAGAATTAAGAATTTGGGATTCAGGGGCGCCTGGGTGGCTCAGTCAGTTAAGCATCTGACTTCGGCTCAGGTCATGATCTCGCAGTCTGTGAGTTTGAGCCCCACATCGGGCTCTTTGCTGACAGATCTGGAGACTGCTTCAGATTCTGTGTCTCCCTCTCTCTGCCCCTCTCCCACTCATGCTCTGTCTCTTTCTCTCAAAAATAAATAAATTAAAAAAAAAAAAAAGAATTTGGGTTTCAAAGTTCTCTTGCTGTACTACAAATAGGCTATAAACTAGGAAAAAAAATAGCTTCAGATGTTAATGAAAGATAAAATTAAGCTAAGCAAGCATCATTATTAAAATTAAAAGCAAGACTGATACTTAACCAAATTATAATAATGCTCTGTGACATACATAATTATTCCTGAGTATCAAGCAAATAAAGATGTTCCCCAGGGTTTCTGGCCTTCTTCCTCTCCTCCATACTTAAGTCCTCCCGGGTTGAAGGTATTTATTGTTATATAAATTTCAGTTTAACTAACATCTTCCAGGCTAAAATCGTTAGCCCACAATCTTTCTTCTGAGCTCCAAATCAGATTTCTAACTGTATAATGGACATTTCTACCTTGGTTCCCCACCTCATGTCAAAAGGCCCATGTCCAAAAACTGCCATGATCTTGCCCCAAACACTGCATCTCTTTATATTCCTTGTAGTCCCTTTCTCAGTAAAATGACCCAGTGCCCTTACAATTGCTTAGGCCAGAAACCTCCTTGTCTGCTTTATTTAATCAGTGCGTAAGTCTTAAAGTAGTCTACATCCTAACATCCACTGACCATCCCCCCTCTTCACTCTTTTTTTTTTTAAGTTTACTTATTTATTTTGAGAGAGACAAAGACAGTGTGAGTGGGGGAGGGGCAGAGAGAGACAGAATCCCAAGCAGGCTCCATGCTGTCAGTGTGTGAGAAGTGAGGGAGATGATTCATTTTCAGAAATACCAAATACAAGCTGTGCTGTCTAGTTAACGGTAGGTTTACAGACTATTGGAAATATGTATGAACCCCCCTCCCCCAGCCCCCACCCCAACAGTAGAGTCCCAAACCCTTAGACATTTCACTTCTGGTTCTTCCCCTCTCCATTTTGTGGGCTTATTTTTGCTCATGAGCATGAGCCATAGAACAAAGGGAGGGGGGACTGAAAGTCTCTGCATCACCTCAGGGAATAAATTTGTTCTAATCAGACTACTTTTTGCCTTACATGGGCAAAGGCCATGTCTGAGTAAGTCTGTAGCCTCTGTAGTGCTCAGCCAATAAGGAACCAAGGGAGGGACTTACATGCTAGGAGATAAAATGTCTGCTGTGACTGCCCCAAGTGTGCCTGTCCATCAGACACCAGTTCTTGCAGGAACCTTGATTAAAGCCTCACTTCACTGTGCTCCCAGTCTCTGCATCCCTCCTTTATTGGATCAGTGGGCTTATTTCTCACAAATGTGGTTCTGACACGGGATTTGAACTCAGGAAACCATGAGATCATAACCTAAGCTGAAGCCAAGAGTCGCCAAGACACTTGACTGAGCCAACCAGACGCCCCTCCCCACTCTTCACTTTTACTACCACTGTAAAAGCCTAACTCATTCCCCTACACTGAATGTTCCCTCATTAATTAATCCTATATGCTGCCACCTCAATTGTTTTATCTAAAATTACAACCTGATTTCATTCCCCTAATCCAAAAATTCTGTTGACTCCCTGTTATATACAGTACAAAGTGTCTGACAGGGCATTGGAAGGTACTTTACAATTTCCTGTCACTCCTGTAGGGAAAAAAAATCTGTATTCCAATGGAAAACTATGCATTGTCAGATCAATTCAAGGCAGCTATTTTACAAATCTACAAATGGTAGGTAACTGACAAGAGACATGCAAAGACTCACCTGACTTCCTCCCAACTCTACAGAAGAGTTCTGCCTCCAGTTATAATTTATTTCAACATTCTGATGCTTCATATAAATTTGAAAGTTTTAAAACTTTTCTATCTAGTTATTTCACTGAATGAATTTAATAAAATCCTAAACACATGTTCACTGTTGTATCTGTCGGACAGTCACAGTTCTTTTTACTTTTTTCTGAAAATCATCTTTTAACACACTCTATTCCCTAAGCACCATAAACTATAATCAAGCACAATGACTTGGAAGTATCATGCTCTTTATGGCTCTTTACTTAGACACTAACTATTCTTTCTGCCTATAAAGTCTACCCCTTATTCTTAGCCTGAGAGATCTGCGATAGCTTCAGTTCCCTCTCTTGCTAAGTCCTCCCCCAAGTATTGTGTACATAGGCTGCTAAGTGTAATCCATGTGGGATTACATCATTTCTCCCTGGCTCTTTTGAAAGCAATAACTGGCTTGTGTCCCAAACACCGAAATACCTGGCTCATTATAGGCAATGGATACATGCTTTCTGAATGACAAGATTTGCATACTCAAAATAAAATGAAAGACTGTTACCACTATAAAGAACAGTTGGAATTTCTCATTTACAACATTTCATTTAAAACCAAGGTAAATGTAGTAATGAGGATGCTGCAAGAAGCTTTGTTACCATACCAATACATTTTGGGATTTAATAATAAATGCACAGAATCTAAATACCTAATAAATAGTACATTAAATGGTACATTATCCTTATTATCCTTATTTTCCCTGAAAGCATGCTAATTTTCATCTGAAATTATTACCCAGAAATATTCTTAAGGTTTATTTACTTTCATTACTATTTTTTTAAGTTTACTTATTTATTTTGAGAGACAGAGAACACATGTGAGTGCAAAGAGGGGAGGGGCAGAGACAGAATCTCAAGCAGGACCCACACTATCAGCCAAGAGCCTGACGTGGGGCTTGAACTCACGAACACTGAGATCATAACATGAGCCGAAATCAAGATGCTTAACTGACTGAGCCACCCAGGTGCCCCTATTTATTTACTTCTGAGACAGAAAGAGCATGCATGCAAGTGCATGAGCAGGGGAGGGGGACGGACGGACACACACACACACACACACACACACAGGGAGGGCAGGAGAGAATCCCAAGCAGGCTCTGTGCTCAGCATGGAGCCCCATGCACGGCTTGAGCCCACGACCATGAGATGGCGATGTGAGCTCAAATCAAGAGTTGGACACTTAACCGACTGAGCCACCCAGGTGCCCCAATATTCTTATTCTTAATACACATATTTTAAGGTTTTAAACCACATTTAGAAGATATAGCCACTCATGAAAATCTACACTACCATGAAAAGAAGGAAATATTAATGGGAAATGGATACCACATACAGTATATTTTTCATTACATTTTTATACAAATTTAAAAATGCAACATACAGCATCCCTGACCTCTACCCACTAGATGCTAGTAGAATCCCCACAATTGGGAAGACCAAAAATGGGTCCGGACATTGCCAAATGTCCTAGGAAGCCCCAGTTGAGAAACATGGGTCTAGACAAATACAATAAGCAAATTTAATTCAGTGTGGATAAGCTCAGGATGTAAGAAGAGCATCTAATCCATGGTAAAATTAGACGAAAGACTGACAAGAGTAAAATCTAAGGAAAGACTCAAATGATATTAGTAAAATATTAGTCAGAAAAAAGTATTCCAAGCATATCAAAAGCCTAGAAGGACAGAGAATATAGCTCCTGTTCTTTTTTCCATAAGGCACTGTAACTTTCCAAGTTGTAATTTCTCCAATCTCAGGGAGTAAAAATATATGCATCTGAACAGAAAGGGGACAAAGTCCCTATGCATAAAGCTAGAAGTTACCTGTATGCTTCTCTCCATTTTCCACATATATTTAAACTCTTCTCCCCACCCCCCATTTCTCTGGACCTAGTCCTTGTTAATGGTTAAAATGATTCCTAGTAACTATTTTTATGTCTCAGCTGTTGCCGAATCTCATGCATAAGAACTCTGTGACTGTCCTGTAGACATGATAACCCATCTGAACAGAGAAGAACAGAAGTGCTGAGGTAGAAAAGACTGAAGAAGCTGCTCAGAACAGAGAGCAGTTGAGCAGGAGAGGGGCTAAGAGTAAGGTGGGAGTTTGCACCTGGTTTCATGTCAACCTAACCTGTGAAGTGTTACAAGAAGTTTTACCACATCCAAACCTCTCCTGGAATAAAATGCTCTAACATTTTCTCACTATACGTCATGTATCTTCTCTACCACAATTTACCTCACACTGTCTTCTGTTAAAATAACCTGAAGAGCCTTTACTAAATGAGTCTGAAAAAAAGGTAATTCACATTACTTTCCACCCAGTGTGGGCTATGCTTAATCAAGTTTTCCTGAATTGAACTGGACAAACCAAACAAGATACTTCTAGTCTCTTTTCTGATGTTCCAAGTCTGCAGATGTACAAAAAATTATCTTGGTTTTCCAGTTAAAATATTCCATACATAAAATGCTTCCTAGTACAAGAATGCCAAATAAGAGGATTTTCCCCTCCCACTAGGACTCTTTTAAAAACAAAGTAATAAAGTCTAATTGCTACTTTCAAAACATACAGCACACTGGATTAGAGTGTTTTAGATTACTAAAATTCTTGTTTGATAACCGGTCATTATCAATAGCAGAAAAGTACTACAAATAGTACAAGGTTCTTAGGTCAAAGATTTATAGTAACAATATACTTTAACAAATTAAGTTATCCTAAAATTAATTAGATGCCATAATTAAAGATCCAGAAATATATTAGTCAAGAGATAGAGATAATATATCATTTTTCAGACATCTCTCCCCAAGTTACATAGACAGTGTAGACTTCCTGAAACAAGCTTTGGATGCTCTGAAGTTGGAAGGAATTCTAGAAAACAATGCAGAAGCTGCTAAGGATTTGTTAAGTGATGCTGCACTTCTTGGCTACATGATTTCCTTTTATAAAATGATTAACATTATGTTATGTGAAACAAGGCAGACAAAAAGGACAAATCTTGCATGACCCCACTTACATACAACAAAAAGCAAGTCTCCAGAGCAGAAATAAATGGAGACCCCATTCCCATAACAGAAAATATCAATGAAATTGCTAGCTGGTTTTTTAAAAGATACACAAAACCAAGAAACATTTAACTATACAATCTTTATCTTTTTATTGGAGATTTTAGTCCATTTACATTTAAAGTAACTACTGACAGTTACAGACTTACCATTTGTTATTTTGTTAATTGTGTTCTATTTTGTAATTCCTATGTTCCTTTTTTTCCTTGTTCTCTCCCATTGGTATTTGGTGATTTTCTATAATGATATGCTCTGATTTCCTTTCTCTTTACACTTTGTATTTCTACTATAGGTTTTTGCTTTGTGGTCACCACAAGGTTTGCAAAAAACATATCTGTAACAGTCTATTTTAAGTTGATAATAACTTCAAACACATAACAAAACTTCCGCCCCCATTTCGTTTTTGATGTCACAATCGGCATCTTTTCACAATGTGTATCCAATTAAATTACTGTAGGTACAGATATTTTTTAATGCTTTTAACCTTCATACTACAGTTACAAGTGATTTACTCATCACCATTGCAGAGCTGGAGTATTCTGAATATAACTACGTATTTACTTTTACCAGTGAGTATTATACTTTTATTTACCTTTTTTTCCCTCTCAGTTGATAATTTCATTTTATGTCTGTTTTAAAAGAATTAATGATATTTTTCTTTAGCCCTGGTTGCTTAAATGCAACTGTGGCCATATTTAAGGGATCTCTAAAAGGTTATCCGGGTTTTATTGATTTATGTGGTCCCAACAATAAACTCAAAAGTTTATGACAAATAGAGGTTCTGATGACCTGTGTTTAAGTACTTTAGGTGCAGTTATACTGAAAGTCGAATTTGTTTGAAATCCTTAAAAGGTTCCTCTGAATTTTCAAATGATGCTTGTTATAGCTAACATTGTTACACGCATGCATTGAATACCTGTTATCCAAGCATATATGTTCTACTTTTTTACCACTGCTTTTTATACTTTCTTTTCCTTTTTTAAAATTTTTAATTATTTTTTTAATTTACATCCAAGTTAGTTAACATATAGTGCAACAATGATTTCAGAAGTAGATTCCTTAATGCCCCTTACCCATTTAGCCCCTCCCCCTACCCACAACCCCTCCAGTAACCCTGTTTGTTCTCTGTATTTAAGAGTCTCTTACACTTTGTCCCCCTCCCTGTTTTTATATTATTTTTGCTTTCCTTCCCTTATGTTCATCTGTTTTGTATCTTAAAGTCCACATGAGTGAAGTCATAGGATATTTGTGTCTTTCTCTAATTTCACTTAGCATAATATCCTCTAGTTCCATCCATGCAGTTGCAAATGGCAAGATTTAATTGTTTTGATTGCCGAGTAATACTCCATTGGGTGTGTGTGTGTGTGTGTGTGTGTGTGTGTGTGTGTGTGTATCACATCTTCTTTATCCATTCATCCATTGATGGACATTTGGGCTCTTTCCATACTTTGGCTATTGTTGATAGTGCTGCTATAAACATCGGGGTGCAGTACCCCTTTGAACAGCATACCTGTTTTTGGTGTCTTCCTCAATTTCTTTCATAAGCTTTCTATAGTTTTCAGTGTATAGATTTTTCAACTCTTTGGTTAGATTTATTCTTAGGTATTTATTGCTTCTGGTGCAATTGTAAATGGGATCGATTCCTTGATTTCTCTTTCCGTTGCTTCATTGTTGTTGTATAGAAATGCAACCAATTTCTGTGCACTGATTTTATATCCTGCCACTTTGCTGAATTCATGGATCAGTTGTAGCAGTTTTTTGGTGGAATCTTTTGGGTTTTCCATATAGAGTATCACGTCATCTGCAAAGAGTGAAAGTCTGACCTCCTCCTGGCCAATTTGGATGCCTTTTATTTCTTTGTGTTGTCTGATTGCTGAAGCTAAGGTTAAGACTTCCAATTGTACGTTAAGTAACAGTGGTGAGAGTGGACATCCCTGTCTTCTTCCTGACCTTAGGGAGAAAGCTCTCAGTTCTTCCTCATTGAGGATGATATTAACGTTGGGTCTTTCATACATGGGTTTTATGATCTCGACATATGATCCTTCTATCCCTACTTTCTAAAGGGTTTTTATCAAGAAAGGATGCTGTATTTTGTTGAATGCTTTCTCTGCATGTATTGAGAGGATCATGTGGTTCTTGTCCTTTCTTTTATTGATGTGATAAATCACACTGATTGTTTTGCAGATATTAAACCAGCCCTGCATCCCAGCTATAAATCCCACTTGGTCATGGTGAATAATTTTTTTAATGTATTGCTGGATCCAGTTGGCTAGTATCTTGCTGAGGATTTTTGCACCCATGTTCATCAGGGAGATTGGTCTACAGTTCTCCTTTTTAGTGGGGTCTTTGTCTGGTTTTGGAATCAAGGTAATGCTGGCTTCGAGCAGGAAAATACTCTTTTCCTGCTACTAACTGGCATTCTTTCCTTTCACCTTGAAAGATTCCTTTAAACATTTCTTGTGAGGTGGGTCTGGTGATGATGAACTCTCTCAGCTTCTGCTTATCTGGAAAACTCTATCTCTTCTTCAATACTGAATGGTAACTTTGCTGGGTAAAGTATAATCGGTTGGCAGTTTTATTGTCCATCACTTTGAATATATGATCCTTCTCCCTTTTGGCCTGCAAGGTTTCTGCTGAAAAATCTGCTGAGTCTTATGGGGCAGGGGGCTGAGAGGGGTTCCCTTTTACATAACAAGTTGCTTTTCTTTGGCTGCTTTCAATAGTCTATACTTGTCTTTTAACTTTTTTTTTTTTAATTCAACACCGAAAATTTTAATGGACTCAAACTGGCTTACCAGTATCTTCAAGGAGAAATTTCAATGAACTTTTCATATTTATATTTCCTTATATCAAAAACATTTTTAGTTCACACATTCAATACCAGGTCAAAGTCTTATTTTCCTTTTAAGTGACTACTTAATTCACACCGTTTCTTCTCTTGGCTGCTACTTTGGTAACAATTAGGTCCCCACCTCTCAAGAACACTGCATTGAACAGGCTGACACAGAGCCAGTGTGAACACAGGCCCCAAACCAGGGCTTGCAGAAGAACAACAGCAAAACCAGCCTTTCTCTTCACTTAGAAAGGGACTGTGAATCAGAGGGTCCACAGTTCCAATTTCCAAACATGGAAAACCTGGAGCTCAAAGTGAAAATGGAAACCAAAATGCATCAGAAATGAACTACAGTACCTCCTCACATACTCAAGGTCAAGATGGTTCATGAGAAATACGTATCTGATCATTTGGCCTTTTACTGGGAATGGCCCCACTCCAGCATTTTTAAAGGAAGATGGTTTTGTTTCTATTTCATTTCCCACAGGGATATAAAATCTACAAGGGAATATAATCAATCAGAATAAATCAGCTCACTCACAAGATACTCCCAGATAACAATTTCTAGTTGCTGAGCATAATCAGGACATTATTTCAAAGAGGCAAAATTCAGGATAATCTGAAAATTCCAAAGTGACAGCTACATTTGCCGGTAGGTTTATGGGAGACACATACATTTTTTCCAGTGTGTATGTCAAAGAACCAAGACCCCTGATCATCAAAATAAGTTATTTTGAACATTACAGTGCACAGAACAACAGAGGGAAAAACACGTTCTGGGAGAATGACCAAAAGGCATCTTACAAAAGATTCATATCACTCTGGAGAAGGAATGGAGCCCAGTGCCTTATGGCCTTCATTAGCTTGACCCTTCCTCTTCTTTGATTACAGCAGCCTCAGTGGAAGCAGTCTCTTCTAAATGTTCTGCTGGCTTCTTCTCCTCCTACTGCTCGTCCTCCTGGGGATAGAGGTCGGGGTATTTCTGCATGTCCCGGAACTGGTCTACACAGTCTGACCTCTTGACATCCTCTGTGCCATAGTGGAGGCAGGAAAAGGCTGACTTGAACTGTTCCCCACAGGGGCCACTGGCCATTTCCCCAAGGCATGGGCAGTTCCAGTTAACGTTTCCATCTAGCAGGATCAATCCGTGCTCCTCATATGGATCGTTGGGGTCATGAGCCACCAGCTCTGCATTGCTTGGGGTTTCATGGTCTTCTTTGGTCACAAATATGATTCGATCCTTCCCTTCCTGCTGGCAGTAGGCCATGGCTGCAGCCCCGGCACTCAGACCCCGCGGAGATAGCGGCGGCAGAGGCCTAGGCGGCAGCAGGCTCCCGCTGTGACCTCTCCTCAGGCTGGGCGGGAGCCTTGAGGCCCACGCAGATACGGACCCGCCTCCTCCAGGCCTGCCCGCCACGTGCCTATACTTGTCTTTAACTTTTGACAATTTAATCATAATATGTCTTGGTGTGGGTCTCTGGATTTATCTTTCTTGGTCTTCCTAGCCCTCCTAGATCTGGATGTCTCTTTCTTTCCCCAGTTTAAGAAAGTTTTCAGCTTTTTCTGTAAGCTTTCTGCTCCTTTCTCTCTCCTCCTTCTGGGACTACTATAATGCATATGTTGGTTTGTTTTGATGGTGGTGTCCCATAAATCCCCTCAGTTTTTTTTTTCTTTTTTTCCTCCTCTGTAGGAATTCCTCTGTAGGAATTCCACTGCCCCATCAAGTTTGCTGATCTCTTCTTCCACTTGATCTAGTCTGCTTTAAAACCCTCTACTTAATTTTTCAGTTCAGTTATTATATTCTTCAGCTCTGTGATTTCTGTTTGGTCCTTTATATATTTTCTATGTCCTGTAGAAATTCTCACTTTAGTCATACATTGCTTCCTGACCTTGGAGAGAATCTTCATGACTTATTTTGAACTCTCAGGTAAATCATCTATCTCTGCTTCATTAATTTGTTTCTGAATATTTCTCTTGTTCTTTTGTTTAGAACATATTCCTTTGTTTCTTCATTTTCTTTGACTGGTTTCTGAGTATTAGACAAAATGCTACCTTTCCTAGTCTTGACAGAGTAGTATCATGTAGATAAACTCTGCAGATCAGCCAAGCCCAAGCTCCTAGCTGTCCCTCAAACTTTGGACTATCCAAGCCTCTTCCTCTGTTCTTAGCAGCTACCAGTAGTTGAGGGTGTCTAAGCCTTTCCTACCTGTTTTAATGTAGGTATTTTCTCATCTGTCTGACGTGTAGGACTTACTCAGCTAGTTTTTGGATCTCATTCAGAAAGAAGTGTTCCATGTGCAGTTGTGCATTTAGTAGTGCGTCCATGGGAGGAAGGGACCTTCCTATGTCACCATCTTGATCAGCTCCCACCCCTAGTTCATTTTAGGGGACAATGGTCTTGGGAAGCAAGAACTGGATGTTAGGCATTTTCACTTTTAGGTTGTCACTGTTCCCAGGTTCTCTAGATCACAGAGCCAGAAAATGTATGTACATAAGGATATACATACATCTGTGTTTACATATACACATATACGTATCCATACACATACACACTTATATCTACATTTCTATATCAATCTATATATTAAAAACCAGGAATTGGGGTGTCTGAGTGGCTCAGTCAGTTGAGCGTCCAATTCTTGATTTCAGCTCAGGTCATGATCCCAGGGTCGTGGGATCAGCGTGAAGCCTAGTTAAGACTCTCTCTCTCAGCTCTGCCCCTCTCCCCCACTTGCACTCTCTAAAATAAACAAAACCATGAATTTATTCCCATATCTTTAATTTCAGTGCAACACTACAGAGTTCAATCTACTTTCCTCCCTTTCTAGAAATTAGCATAACTCAACTCCCCAACTGAGAAATGGGGCATACCATGATTCTCAATACATTTTTATATCTGATCAATTTCACTATACATAGTTTATCTTTGTATTAGTTTCCAAGGCTGTTGTAACAAATTACCACAAAGTGGGTGAAAACATTTATTCTCTCAGTTCTGAAAGCCAGAAATTTAGTATCAGTTTCATGGGCTGAAATCAAGGTGTCGGCAGGGCAGCACTCCATCCAAAGGCTCTAAGAGCAAGTCTGTTCCTTGCTTTTTCCAGCTTCTGTGGCTATTAGAATTCCTTGGTCTACAGCTGCTCACATCAATCTCTACCTCTATCTTTACATCACTTTTTTTTTAAATTTTTTTCATGTTTATTTGTGTGTGTGTGTGTGTGTGTGTGTGTGTGAGAGAGAGAGAGAGAGAGAGAGAGAGACAGAGAGACAGAGAGAGAGACAAAGTGCAAGTGGGGGATGTGCAGAGAGAGAAGGACACAAAGAATCCAAAGCTGGCTCCAGGCTCCGAGTTGTCAGCACAGAGCCTGATGCAGAGCTTGAACTCTTGGACCGCGAGATCATGACCTGAGCCAAAGTCAGACACCTAACCGACTGAGCCACCCAGGCGCCCCAATCGTCTTCTCCTTTTGTGTGTGTGTCCAATCTCCCTCTGCCTCTCTTTTAAGAAAGACACCTAGGCAGTATTTAGGGCCCAACCAGATAATCTAAGGACAAGTGCAAGATAATCAAAACATCTTTACTTAATCACAAATAAGGTCGTGAGAATTAGGACTCTGATGCTTAGGGCTATCACTTAGCCCATTACAATCTCCTATCAATGACACTCACCTCCCCTACACAGATGTGCTCCCATCTTACTTAGGTTCTGACATGCCAAACCATCACAATACCCACACCGTTTGGGCTCTTGTACCTCAAGCCAGGTCATTCTTCCACAGAGATGATTCCTTACCCCATTTAAGCTCTGAAACTCCATGCCAGGCCACTTCTATGTACAGATACCCTTCTTAAGCCTGCTTCAGCTACAACTCCCTTCACAAAGCCATCTTTCCATTCTGACACCCTCTTCTTTCTGCTTAGGCTCTGATATTCAATGCCGGGCTATCCTCCTGTATAGATGCTCTTTTCACTCTGCTTCTGATCTGACAGCCTATACTTCTGTTGCACAGAAACCGCTTCTTCAACATGCATAGGCTCTGAGACCCCACACCAGGCCAGCTCCGTACACAGATGCCCTTCTTCCCTTGCATGGTCTCCAACAACCAGGCACCTAGCTGCCTCTGTGAATCTGCCTCAGGTTCTAACACTCCAGGCCAGGCTACACTCACATGCCCTCCTCACCCTGTCTGGGCTCCCACATTCCTTTTAGGCTATAAAATCCTGCACCAGGCTGCTTCCCACCCCTCCCCCTTACCCCCACTCTCCTTACCCTATTTAGGCTTTTGACACACTGAACCAAATTGTTCCCATGTAGTCACCCTCCTGATGTTGCCTAGGCTCTGACATCTCAAGGTCAGTTGCCCTATGTGCAGATACCCTTTCTCACCTCATTCGAGAAACAGTGAATCTAACCAGGCAGCCCATTCATGTTGTCTTCTCTCAAGCCACTTTACCTCCAAAATCTTGTTCTAGGACCACCTCTTTATGCCTGCTTCACTCCACTACCATTCTGACACAGACATATCCTCACCCCACACAGGCTTTGATGGCCCTGAGGAATGTCCTGCTATGATCGCATCCTTCCTAACCACATGGTTGCAACACAAGGTTCCCTTTGCTGACACCATCCTAATCCTGGGTCAGCCTCCAACATCCTGCTCCAGTACCAAGTCCCTGCTTGCTCAGGCCAACTTCAAGACTTCAGGACTGAATTTTTTTGAGAGCAGAAGGAAAAAACAGCAAGAAACCATTCTTGGTTTTGTTCCCATGTCACAGGAAATATATGCTATCCTTTGCACTGCTTTTAATTTTTTCTTTCACTACCATTTACTTTGGCATATTTTCTTTCTGATAATTGAGAAGTTCTCTTAAATTTAATAACTAAGTTTCTGAATATCTCTAACGTTCTATATCTTCAGACAGGTATCTATTAAACTCCTCACCCATGAAAATCAATGATTTTCACCTCCCTTTACCCACCAAAATAGAATTATCTCCATCACAGTTACCTTTATATATTTAAATCTAACTATATTTCTGTGGTCGATTTGTTGACTGTTAACTAGTGTCTTTGGACAAAAACAATATAAAAAGAAAAGAAAAATTCTTCTTTCCTCCTTTACCTCTTGACTTTTAAGTGATTACTTTTATACTGTCAAAGTTCATGGCACTTTAGTTATATTTAGTAAAACCAATTTCCTACAATGAAATGGATTTACTACTTACTGCTCATCCTTTATGCCACAGCTTTTCCATTTATGCCTTAGTAAGTTGAATTTCATTCCTTATTCCAATCTTTTTCCCCCAGGAAAGTCAGAGAAAAAATATTTCCAGAGTCCTTGCAAGTTTTAATAATATTTGAGTGGCACTTAAGAGATATGACATTCTTAGATCACATTTCTTTAACCAAGAACTTTTAGATTCTGTTCTACTTTCTGTGTTGAATGCTGATGTGAAGGACTCTGAAGTCAGGCTGCACACTTAACTGTTGCTTTATATCTGAAGTAATTAATACTCATCAACGTTGCCTAGGACATTATGTCATTATACAGGCTTCCAATTAAGCCTGTAAATTTAATTGTATTTGCTTCTTTCTAGAAATGTTTAAGATTTTCTTTCCTGTTCCATAATTTGGTTACTCTCTTAAGGGACATCAATTATGAATATATTGAATCTTCTTTGGCTATTTTTATTCACTTTCCTTTTGCTTAGTTATTTCCTCAGTCCTGATCTCCATGTCCTTTGCAGCTTTTCAGCAATGGGTAGCATACTTTTTACTATTTTTTTTTTTTTAAAGTTTATTTATTTGAAAGAGACAGCATGAACCAGCAGGGGAGGGGCACAGAGACAGAGAGGGAGAGAGACAGAATCCCAAGCAGGTTCTGTGCCCTTACTGCAGAGCCTGATGTAAGGCTTGACCTCATGAACGAGGAGATCATGACCTGAGCTGAAATCCAGAGTTGGACACTTAACTGACTGAGCCACCCAGGCAGTCCAATTTTTACTGTTTTCACTTTCAGGACTTTTCTCCTTCTTAGCTGGACTCTGCCTGCTCACTTGTACTATGTTATTATTTTTTACTTTATTTCTAGTATTCCTGCTTTGCAGTCTTGTTTTATAGTTAATTTTTTAATAAACTCTTTGAAGTTGTACAGAAAAATGTCTCTGGTCTGTGTTTTTCATCTGCCTTTTGTGTTTCTTTGTTCATTAAATTTCTGGAATATTTGTGTATAAATATCATGCAATTGCTTTTTTAATATCACATCACTGAATGAATGCTTCTTGAGGCAATTATTTGGCTGAGATGTTAAGAATAGTACTCTAGACTAACAGGAAGCCTCACTGACCTGCAGTTAAGCCCCATATGATGTGCCTATGTAAGCATGCAAAGGAAATTATCTATCTCCTTTATTGAACAAAAATTACCAGTTGTTAGCTTGCTAATTAGCATCCTCTTCATCTTGCAGGAATAACATCTTCAGTGCATTTGCATGGCCCTACTTCCTTTGTATCCCCAGGATATTAATCAGACAGGTACCCACAGCCAACTTAATACCCAACTCTTACATTATTCCAAAAGCGTCCCTGGTTTTGTCTTTCAGATTACACCAACTACTTTGGAAAACATGTGCTTTGCTGGTCCACTTATGTTTACACCAAGAAATCTTGGAATCCACTCTTAATGTTCTCCCTCATCTGGGTTCTATTGCTAATGTGTTTGGCAGCCCTTCACTTTTTTTTTTTAAGCCCTTCTATTTTTATTTGTATTATAAGGGTTTCCTATTTTTTAAGAAGCTGGGAGGATTCTGTTTCTCATGTTCTTTATAGTTTTCAGGTGGTTGTGTAGAGAAGCTGCAGACATCTTTAACATCCAAAACCAGAAGTCTTCTGGATTATACACAAACACCCACATGGGTGGGACTGTGTGTGCATGGATTTTTTTATTAACAAGAAAAATGTTTTAATTAAGAGTAATATAAATGTTGAAACATTATGGTATATAACTGGAACTAATGTTATAGATCAGCTGTATCTCAACTGAAAAAAAAGTAAACAACTCAAGTTTCTCGCACAAGTACATCACAGCACAGGCCTAACGGGTTGTGATTTTAAAAAAAGTCAGCTCCCATCTCTCTTGTACACTGCCAGCTGGTAAATAAAATCAACAAGACTAAGGAAGCAAAGTTTCTGTTTCAGCACCAAGCTCAGTCCTCAGGAGGTTAGAGGTGCCATATTATGAAATGAAGCCATCTCTTCCATTTCCTCTTAGGTATTTTTTTTTGGAATTTACTCCCATATCACCAAATAACAGGCTTATAATGCTACTCCATGTTTTTTCAGTTTTACACATTATCTCTGACTTACTCCTTCATCTTCAAGAAGTCGGATATATGTATGTATACTATAAACATGTATAAATTATATACATATACACACTGCCGCCCCCTCATCTCTAATATGGTTAAATCACAATTTTATCATGATCAATATTCAGGCATGTACACCATTATGTAAATGATATTCATATCTAGGCCACAGAAAACTTTGCAAACATGGAAATAACTAACTTTTAGGCTTATTTTGCAGTTAATCATTGTCTTACTTTATGTTTGCCTTCTTTCTACATAGTTAACATTTCAACCCCAAATCGTTTGCAAATTGTCTAAAACTCTTACTACATTAAACACAACAGCTATTGTATTAATTTCACTGGTGACGAAAGGTTTTATATTTGAGACATCGCCCCTAGAGCCTTGTGACTGTCTCCAAGCTAAACTTTTTCACCATGTATACATTGTTGAGTTACTATCTGGTGATCTCACTGCATAATTACCCTCAGGATTTTCTTGATTATTCTCTTATGCTGGATTCTCATATTCCCAAAATTCCATGTTTTCCCATTTCTTGATTTACTCCAGTTATGTTCTTAAATTCCAGTAAAATTAACATACAGTATTAAGTTTCAGACGCACTATATAGTGTTCTGCAATTTTATATGTTACTCAGTGCTTATCACGGTAATTGTATTCTTAATCTCCTCACCTATTTAACCCATGCTCCCTCCCCGACCTCCCCTCCGGTATCTACAGGTTTGTTCTCTATATTTAAGAGTCTGATTTTTGTTCATCTTTTCCTTTGTTGTTTTGTTTCTTAATTTCCATATATGAGTGAAATATGGTATATCTGCCTATCCTGACTGACTTCACTTAACCATTATACCCTCTAGATCCATCCATGTTGTTGCAAATGGCAAGGATCATTCTTTTTTACAGGTAGTATTCTATTGTTTGTGTGTGTGTATCATATCTTCTTTATTCACCTATTAATGGACACGTTTGTCCATAGTTTGACTATTATAAATAATGCTACAATAAACACAGGGGTACATATACCTTTTTGAAATAGTGTTTTCCTTTTCTTTAGGTAAGTACACAGTAGTGAAGTTACTAGATTATATGATAATTCTATTTTTAATTTCTTGAGGAACTCCACAGTGCTTTCCACACTGGCCGTACTGGTTCACATTCCTACCAATAGTGCACAGAGGTTCATTTTTTTTCTATATCCTTGCCAACACCGTTGTGTCTTGTGTTCATTTTAGCCATTCTCACAGGTATGAGGTGATACCTCATTGTAGTTTTGATTTGTGTTTCCCTGATGATGAGTGATGTTGAGCATCTTTTCAAGTGTCTATTAGTCATCTGTATGCCTTCTTTGGAGAAATGTCTGTTCCTGACTTCTGCCTGCTTTAAAATTGGATTTGAGTTTTTTCATGTTGAGCTGTAGTTTTTAATATATTTTGAATACTAGTTCCTTATCAGGTATGTCATTTGTAAATATCTTCTCCCATTCAGAAAGTTGTTTTGTTTCCCTTGCTGGGTAGAATCTTTTAATTTTAGTGTAGTTCCAATAGTTTATTTTTGCTTTTGTTTCCCTTGCCTCAGGGGACCTATCTAAAAAAATGGTGATAATGGCTGATGTCAGAGAAATTACTGCCTCAACTCTCAAGGATTTTTACGGTTTATTTTGTATGTATGATGTAACAAAGTGGCCCAGATTAATTCTTTTACGTGTAGCTGTCCACTTTTTCCAACACTATTTGTTGAAGAGACTTGTCTTTTTCCCATTGCATAGTCTTGTCTCCTTTGTCAAATGAGTTTATTTTTGAGCTCTCTATTGTTTCATTGATCTATGTGACTATATTTGTGCCAGTACGATACTGCTTTGATTACTACAGCTTTGTAGCATAGCTTGAAATCTGGGATTCACATACTTCCAGTTCTGTTCTTTTTCAAGACTGCTTTGGCTATTCAGGGTCTTTTATAGTTCCAACCAAATTTTAGGATGACCGGTTCTAGTTCTGTGAAAAATGCTGTTGGTATTTTCACAGGGATTATGTTAAATGTGTAGATTCCTTTGGGTATTGCGGACATTTTAACAATATTTGTTCTCCTAACCCATGAGCATAGAGTATCTGTTTTTGCCATCTTCAATTTCTTTCATCAACATTTTATATAGTTTTCAGAGTCTATCACCTCCTTGGTTAAGTTTATCCCTAGGTATTATTTTTGATGCAATTGTAAATGGGACAGTTTTCTTCTCTTTCTGCTACTTTATTAGTGTACAGAAATGCAACAGATGTCTGTTTATTGATTTTGTACTCTGCAACCTTACTGAATTCATTTATCACTTCTACTAGTTTTTCTTGTGGCATCTTTAGGGTTTTCATGTACATACAGTATCATATCATCTGCAAATAAGCCTTACTTCTTCCGTATCAATTTGCTCGCCTTTTATTTTTTCTTTGACTGCTTGCGGCTATGACTTTCAGTACTATGTTGAGTAAAAGTAGTGAGAGTAGACAGCATTGTCTTGTTTTTGACCCTAGGGGAAAAACTTATTCAGCACTGAGTATGTTGGCTGTGCATTTTTCATATATGACCTTTATTATATTCAGATATACCTACTTTTTTGGTTTTGTTTTTAATCATGAATGGATGTTGTACTTTGTTAAATGCTTTTTCTGCATCTATTGAAATTATCCCAGTTTTTAACCTTTTTCATTGATGTGATGCATCATGTTGATTGATTTGCAAATGTACTGAACCATCCTTGCATCCCAGGAATAAATTCCACTTGATCATGTTGAATAATTTCTTTAATGTATTGTTGAATGTGGTTTGCTAGTATTTTGCTGAGAATTTCTGCACCTATATTCATCAATAATATTGTCCTATAGTTCTCTTTTTTTGTAGTTTCTTTATCTGGTTTTGTATAAGGGTAATGCTGACCTTATAAAATGAATTTAGTTTTCCTTCTTCTATTTTAGAATAGTTTGAGAAGAAGTATTAACTCTTCTTTAAATATCTGGTAGAATTCACTTGTGAAGCCATCTGGTCCTGGACTTTTGTTTGTTGGGAGCTTTTTGATTTTTGATTCAATTTCATTCCTGGTAATTGGTCTGTTCAAATTTTCTAATTCTTCCTGCTTCAGTTTTGGTAGTTTATGTTTCTAGGAATGTATCCATTTCTTCCAGATTGTCTCAATCTGTTGACATATGATTTTATATAACATTTTCCTATAATCTTTTGTATTTCTGTGGTGTTGGTTGTTATTTGACCTCTTTCATTTTTTGAGTCCTTTCTCTCTCTCTCTCTCCTTTTTGGGGAGTCTGGCTAATGGTTTATCAGTTTTGTTGATCTTTTCAAAGACCCAGCTCCTGGTTTAATTAATCTATCATTTTTTTTAAGTTCCTATTTCATTCATTTCTGCTCTAATCTTTATCATTTCCTTTCTTTCTTTTGGGGTTTTGTTCTTTTTCTATTTTTGAAATGTATTTATTGATTCTGAGAGGGGACAAAGGGGCAGAGAGAGAGAATTCCAAGTAGGCTCCACACTCTCAGCACAGAGCCAAACGTGGGCTTGATCTCACAAACCATGAGATCATGACCTGAGCCTAGATCAAGACTTGGATGCTTAACTGACTGAGCCACCCAGGCAACCTTGTTCTTTTTCTAGCTCCTTTAGGTGTAAGGTTAGGTTGTTTGAAATTTTTCTTGCTTTTTCTCTCCTGTATCTCTATCAACTTCCTTCTTAGAACAGCTTTTGCTGTACCCCAAAGATTCTGAGCCACTGTTTTCATTTTCATTTGTTTCCATTTATTTTTTCATTTCCTCTTTGATTTCTTGGTTGACCCATTCACTGTTCAGTAGTATGTTATTAACCTCCATGTATCTGTGTTCTTTCCAGATTTTTTTGTGGTCGATTTCTAGTTTCCATCGTGGTTGGAAAAGATTCATGCTATGACTTTAATCTTTCTGAATTTGTTGAGACTTGTTTTGTGGCCTAACATGTGATCTATTCAGGAGAATGTTCCATGTGCACCTGAAAAAAATGTGCATTCTACTGATTTAGGGTACAGTGTTCCCAATGTATTAGATCCATCTGGTCCAATGTGTCACTCAAACCCACTGTTTCTTTGTTGATTTTGTTTGGATGTTCTATCCATTGAGGTAAGTAGGGTGTTAAAATCCCCTACTATCATTGTATTACTATCAGTTATTTCCTTTATGTTTGTTAATAACTGCTCCATGTATTTGGGTGCTTCCATTTGGGGTGCATACATATTTACAATTGTATCTTCTTGTTGATTGCCTTTATGATTATGTAGTATCCTTTATCTCATTACAGTCTTTGTTATGAAATCTATTTTGTCCAATTTAAGTATTACTATACCTGGCTTTCTTTTCACTTCCATTTGCATGATATATGCTTTTCCATCCCTTCACTTTCAGTTTGCATGTGTTTTTAGGTCTGAAATGAGTCTCTTGTAGGCAGCATATAGATGAATCTTGCTTTTTAATCCATTCCACCACCCTATGTCTTTTGATTGGTGCATTTAGTCCATTTACATTCAAAGTAACTATTAACAGTTATGTACTTATTATTTTATGGTCGGATTTGTAGTTCTTCTCTTGCTTTCTTCTCTCATGGTCTGTTGGCTTTCTTAAGTGAAGCTTCCCTTCCTCTATTATTTCTTGAAATAGCATGATATACTTGGATTTCTTTCTCTTTATTTTTTGTATATCTATTACCAGTTTTTAATTTGTGGTTACTATTATGTTTTTATAACAAGTTACCCATACAGCAATCTATATTAATTTGATGGTCAGTTGAGTGTGAACCCATTCTAATATATATATATATATTTATTCAGTTTATTTATTTTGAGAGAGAGAGAGAGAGAGAGAGAGCGCGCGCGCGCGTGAGCAGGGGAGGGGCAGAGAGAGAGAGAAGATCCAAAGCAGGCCCCACATTGTCAGTACAGAGCCAGATGTGGGGCTCAAACTCACGAACTGTGAGATCATGACCTGAGCTAAAACCAAGAGTCAGACGCCCAAGTGACTGAGTCACCCAGGTGCCCCAAGTTTGAACCCATTCTAAAAGCACTAAATTTTTACTCTTCTCTCCCCCATGTTTTAGGTGTACAGTGTCATACTTTCCATCCTTTTGTGAATCCCTTGACTGATGTCTAACTGTACTTACTTTACAACTTTTGTGCTTCCTACTTTTCTTAATCCTGTTTATGGTCTTTCCTTTCCACTCAGAGTACCCTTTAACATTTCTTATTAAAAAAAAAAAAAAAAGTAACATTTCTTATAGAGCTGGCTTAGTGGTGAAGAATTCCTTCAACTTTCGTCTGGGAAACTCTTAGCTCTCCTATTCTGAATGACAGCCTCGCTAGATAGACTTGGTTGCAGGTTTTTTTCTGTTGTCACTTTGAATATATTATGCTACTCCCTCTGGGCTGCAAAGTTTCTGCTGAAAAATCAGCTGATAGCCTTATCAGGTTTCTCTTGTATAGAACTGTTTTTTCATCTGGCTGCTTTTAAAATCCTCTTTATCCCTAGTTTTTGCCATTTTAATTACTGTGTATCTTAGTATTGACCTCCTTGGGTTGATTTTGTTGGGGACTCTCTGTACTTCCCGGATCTGGATTTGTTTTCTTCCCTAGATTCAAGAAGTTTTCCACTATTATTCCCTCAAGTAAATTTTCTGCCCTCTTTTCTCCTTCTGATATCCCTAAAATGTGAATGTTACACTTGACAATATTAATCTACTTAATCTACTTCTCATTTTTTAAATTATTCTTTTTTTTTTGGTCCTGTTTGGCTTGACTGCTTTCCATTATTCTCCAGGTCACTTATCTGTTCTTCTGCTTCTTCTAGTCTACCATCTATGCCCTCTATTTTTTTTTTAATTTTTCAAATTTTTGACAGAGAGTGAGCACACAAGTGGGGGAGGGGCAGAGAGAGAGAGAGAGAGAGAGAGAGAGAGAGAGAGAGGAGGACAGAGGATCCAAAGAGGGCTCTGCATGGGCAGCAGGGAGCCCAACATGGGGCTCAAACTTGTGAACCTGAGATCATGACCTGAGGAGTTGGAAGCTTAACCAACTGAGCCACCTGGGCGCCTGCCCTAGTGTATTTTCAATTTCGGTTATTGAGTGCTTCACGTCTGATGGGTTCTCTTCTGTTTTCTATCTCCACGTTGAGGATCTCGCTGAGATTTCCCACTCTCTTCTCAAGTCTGGTAAGTATCTTTATAACCATTATTCTGAATGGCATAAAAGGCCTATTACCTCAGTTTCACTTAGGTCTCTTTCTGTGTTCTTCCATTTGGGACCTGTTCCTCTATCCTCAATTTTTATAACTCTCTGTGTGACTGCTTCTATGTTTAGGAAATTCAGCTACTTCTCCTGCTCTTGACACTAGCGGTCTTATGAAGAAGAGGTCCTGTGGTACCATAGTACAATGTCCTCTGTACACCAGAACCTGGTGCTTCAGAGTGTCTATATGTGTTGTGTGCACCCTACTGTTGTTACTGGGGTGTGTTTGCTTTCAGTGCAGTCATCTGCAATGACTCTCTTTGCCTGTTGTGAACAGGGTTTGGTGCCTGTGTTGTTCATGAACCAGTCTGCCACTGCCTTGGGTTTGAGGTGGGTCAGACCAGGCGTTTGCCAGAGCCGTGGTCACAGAGTACTGCAGGCCACCTTCCCTGTGTCTTCCCCTGAGTAGCTTTTGTTGGTGGGCAGGGCCTACAGTCAGACCAATGTGTGTGGTTATCCTTCCCTCTCCCAGGGTAGGAGTCACTTTGAGAGGTGCCGATCCCTGTTGGGGATGCTTGCGCGCTGTCATGCTTGAGGCACCACTCTGGATGGACTCCTGATGAGGAAGTGTTAGAGGGGGCGGGTCTGCTGGTGAATGCAAGGAGGGGCATACAGTGTTAGCAAGGTTTGTGCTGGTCTGTTGTGATAGGGTAATAGAGTGGCTTTGGAAAACTCCTGCTGTGGGTGGCAGAAGACCACAGAGGTGGGATGTGCTGTTAGCAAGCTAGGTGGAGAGTGTGCATCCTGCACTGGTTCCCGTGACTGTTTATCTAAGCTGGGCAGATGGGAAGGGAAATGGCACCCACCAGCTCTTTTGTTCTTCGAGAAGTCTCCTAAAGATCTTTTCTCCTGCAGCATACTTCAGAGACCAGCAAATAAATCTCGTTCCTGTATACCTCAGATGTTTTTCAAACTGCTGCTTCTATGCAATATCTCAGCAGGGCTGTTGTGCTGTCTCCTGAAGGGCAGTGTCTCAATTTCCTATTGCCTTCTGGCTCAGAGCTGAGCTTGTTGATTTTTAAAGTTCCAGGTGTTAAGCCCCACTGATTGTATGAACACAAGAAGTTAAACCCCTCTGGTTTTCAAAGCCAAATGTTATGGGGATTTATCTTCCCAGCGTAGGTCCCCTTTGCCTGATGTGGGGTCTGCTGCTCTCCCCTCTCCGCATCCTCAGTGTTACTCATTCCCACAGACAGCCCTGATGATCCATTTAACTCCTGACCACGTCTCCATCCTTCCTACCCTCTTCCATGTGGCCTCTTCTCTCTATCTGACTATGGAGAGTTGTTCTGACAGGCTTCCAGTGGTTTTCTGGGTAATTAACACTGATGTGGGTGTTGTAAGGTGTATCTGTGAAATGAGGGGATCTAAGGATCCTCCCACTCTGCCATCTTCCCCAGAATCCCCTTAGTCCTTTTTTTGGAGCACATACCCAGTGGTAACTTAAAAAGCTTTGGGGAGATTAATTTGGAGATTTTACTTACAATTATCTTCCTTCACAATTAAATGATACCTTGAAACTAGGATTCGAGATTAGAATACATCCCCTCACCCAAATTCTGAAAACACTACTCCATTTTTTTTCCTTCCTTCTTTCTTTCTTTTTTTTTTTAAGCAGGCTTCATACCCAGTGTGCAGCCCAACACAGGGCTTGAACTCATCACCCTGAGATCAAGACCTGAGCTGAGATGGGAGTCAGATGTTTAACCACTTGAGTCACCCAGGCGCCCCTGGCTCCATTTTTGTTTAATCACAAGTCTATGGAGATACAATTAACATACCATATAATTCATCTACCGAAAGTACAAAATTTAAGAGAATATAAGGGGCGCCCGGGTGGCTCAGTTGGTTAAGTGTCCGACTTTGGCTCAAGTCACGATCTTGTGGTCCATGAGTTCGAGCCCTGCGTCGGGCTCTGTGCTGACAGCTCAGAGCCTGGAGCCTGTTTCAGATTCTGTATCTCCCTCTCTCTCTGACCCTCCCCCGTTCATGCTGTGTCTCTGTCTCAAAAATAAAAAAACGTTAAAAAATTAAAAAAAAAAAAAAAAAAGAGAGAATATAAATATCATCTCGTTATAGTGAGTTTGAAAAATCACTACTGCTACAAATTATCTAAAATGTTAATTCAGCTGCAATTTTTACAACAAAAAGGTACAGTATTCCTTTCATTTTAAGACATATTTCATAAATATAACCTACTGTCAACAATGTGCCAAGCACTTCAGAGATACACAAATAAGACAGCTCCTGGCCTAAGATACTGTCATGGAAAGACAAACAGGCAAACAACTACAATGTGATATACTAAAAACATGTTGTAACACAGGCATGTATGAGTGCAATGAGGCCACAGAGGGCATATCTAGGCCAAGTATTCAGGGAATACTATGTAATCGAGGTGATGATCTCTCAAAGGAGTAAAGGGGAGAGGTGATTAAAAAAAGAATATAATGCTGACATCATAGAATGATCACCAGACAGGGTAAATATTCAGAGCCCAAACAGTAAGATACAGGAGATGGCCAAGTTCTACACTACATTTTATGTAAGTCTACAGAGTAAAACATCCCATGGTCCCAACAGGCTGACTTACACGAAATTTTAGAACAAACCAAACTATATAATCTGGATGGGTAAGAAAGAAAAAGAGTAAGAGTAAAACAGACAATTACCTCCTTTTGTAGTATCATTCTGAGCCTGGATGCCATGATGCAATGAATTATGAATGGCAGAAAGAAGATCTGCTGCTTGAACCATCAATTTTTGAGCTTCTGCAACAGCACTGGTCTAGCAAATAAATCACCAAAAACATTCTTACATATTCTTTCACTGAAAGATATACATTAAATAGGAAAATCCTATAAACAATAATGAAATTAAATGTTGTAATGACATTGGTTTTCAGAAACTATTCACTTAATACAGGATGCTCAGATCCTGTTAGGATAGAAATTAGTTTTTTACCCCTTCTTATATCTTGTAGGAGCCATTAAAAACGAACAGGAAATAATGCTGGCTTATTCTGTTCATCTTATATTTAAAAAAAAGAAAGGAAAAAAAATCGAGTTTCAGGCAACTGGAAAATTTCAACATTTCTACTATGCTATTCATTAAGTTGAAATTAAAAAAAAAAAAAGAAAACAGGAAAACAACAGACTTAGATCAATGGTAAAGGTTGGCTCTCTACTCACCACTTCCTAACTATCTACATATTAGTTTGTAATTGACTTCAATTAATGCAAATACACACAAAGAAAAAGTATTCACCATCTAGGGCTTACTTCTGGTTCTATACAAATCCAACAGTTAATTATTTAACTGAATGAAAGATGTCTACCTAAAATTCCCATTTTTGCTTTCTCCTTTTCAATTCACAAAACAAGACTACCCACAAGCAATTTCAGCTTCTATTATTATATCCATTAATAAGTAATATAAAATATATTTATATACCGACAACAGACACGGAGATGTTATGGAGCAGAATGTAAATTCATGTGACTTTTTGAAAAAATTATCAGGGCTACTCTAATATTACATATATATGTAATATTATATATATATGCGATAATATACACACACACAAATATATATAAAATCACCAGATAAAAATATACCAAATGCTCAATTCTGTATATGTGTGGTTGGGGGTGCTTTGATGGAAAAGCCTCAGAATTACTTCAATAACGCACTCTATCCCCCCAAAGGGAAAAAAAAATAACCCACTAAAATAGATTATAGTAAATACCCTTACCTCTTTCTTAGTAAAGGCTATGAGCACTGTCAGTAACACTCGAGTGAATTTCACTCTGCTGAATACTGCTAAACATTGTTGGTGCTAAAAAATAAGGACTAGAAGTTAAAAGATGCAAAGTCTGGCAAATGAATTTCATTTTCAAATATAGTATTTTAAGTCCTAAATCTCAATGTTAATGACTTACTATATTACAAACACTTTCACTTATAGTCTTTTAAATGCCTGAAAATAAGCTGCAGAAAACATAAAACCTATTCTACTGAAATAGAGATATAAAGTAAAACTTTTTTATCAATGGGATGGATTTTTCCTTAAGTCAAAAGTTACATTAATATCTCAAAAACTGAATTAGCATTTAAAAAAATTTTTTAATATTTATTCTTGAGAGAGAGAGAGAGAACGAGCGAGCATGAGCAGGAGAGGGACAGAGAGAGAGAGAGGGAAACACAGAATCCAAAGCAGGCTCCAGGCTCCTAGCTGTCAGCACAGAGCCCGACATGGGGCTCAAACTCACAAGCCGTGAGATCATGAACTGAGCTGAAGTCAGATGTTTAACCGACTGAGCCAACCAGGTGCCCCTGAATTAGCATTTTTAACAGGAATAATAAAAAGATGCTGTAAGCAGAGTCAGAAAATTAAGGATCTTGACAAAGGTTCAGCAACTTTTCATACTGTCCAAGTTCTTGAGTTTTGCCAAGTTTTGGTGTATCATCTGTAAAAAGTCATTTTTCTTCCTACCTCACAGGAATACTGAAGAGCTTTGAAATCATGTATTTGAAAGAGCTGTACTATCATTCTATCAAAATAAATACAAGGGAAATAAAATCCCTTGCAATGTCCAACTTTTAAAGAAATACCTTAAAAAGGGCTTCCATAAATTATAACGCAGTTCATAAAACTACAACATTAAGAGGTAGACTTCTCTGATATTATCTACCAGAAAATAAGTTCAATTACTTCTAGTTCAACTTCTGGATCTCTTTCTTCTCCTTGTCGACTTCGAGTACTCTAAAATTTTAAAAAAGGTGAATTAAAATAAACACAAACTTGTAGAAATACTAGTTTATAAATACCAAAATAAAGCACTAAATTAATTTATTGAGTATATGCAAGAATCTGATTTTAAAAAAAATATTTGGAAGAAAAAAACTGTATTTACTATTTATTTTCCTATTAATACTATATACAGAAAGTTCATTTTGATACCAATTATAAAGATCATATGGAAGAGTAAGGTATTAAAAACAGCAAAAGCAAAACAATGAAATAAGTAAAAGCACACGGTACTTCTTTCTTTTTAAAACGATGTATTAATTGAAAGTCTTGACACTCTCAAAACTAACCCTGTTAGGAAAAAATAGTAACCTTTATAAAAATCACATCATAAAAATAAAGTCACACTGTAAATACTGATTATTCTACACTAAAATGCAAAACCTCTCGTTTATACATGACTGACACACGACTATTTTGACAACTGCAGGGCAGTACTATGGGAAGATCTGGCAGAAGATCAGGGTTCTAGCCCCGCACTGCCACTTCCTAGTGGCATGCCCTATATTAATCTCAGACAGCTTACTTAACTCCTTTAAGCTGTGTTTTCCTCATCTAAAACTAGGGCATTGTATGCAACTTATTGCCTAATTCACTGCACAATTATAAATATCAACTAAGGCAATAATATATAATCACTGTGACAACCATGCTGTGTTATACGAGTGTAGAAAAAAAGCAGAAATAGAACTTTTTTCCTTTTTTAAATCTCTGTGCAAACCAAATCGTCACATCATCTGGCTCAAGGATATTATTCACAGAAGGCTTTCACCAGATTTGGGGAGCCACCATTTACTGAGGTCTTCTACTGTGTTGCACACATTGTACGAGCTATTGAAGATACAAAGTTGAAGATGATAGTCCTTACCTCTGAGGAACTTAACACTCTAGAATATTAATATTTAATATTTAATTTAATATTCTTAAAACAGCAGAGTATAATTCTAAAACACTGGCAAAAAAGTGAAACATCTTAAAGGTTACATTTTCAATACTTGAAAGGAACATTAATTCACCAGAAACTCCTCCTGTGAAGTTGTCTTCAAATTCATTGCCAAAAAGACACAGCAAATATCAATGAAGAGGGTGGTCCTCCCTTCACTAGCTGTAATCGGCTAAAGGTAACCTCACACTTAGAAGAGTTCAAAGATCCTAGAGCAAAGCAACGAGAGATGGAAAATACCTTTACTCTTCTTTGCATGTCATCCTCCACATCTTTTAGCATGCCTAGAAAGAGAGACCATGAGTTTAAACGGGAAACAAATCCAAACACAAAACTTGTGAATCATCGTATAAATTGTTTTACCTGTCACTCGAAGGTCTGTCACACTGTTAGCCATTTTAAATCCGTAAGTCATTGATTGAAAATCTTCCTGTACAGGAAAGCAATAATTAGGCCTTTGAGTACTAGCAAAACCTTATATTAGATTTCTCTTACAAAATCACAATTTGCTAATATGAACACAGTAATGAAATGTCATCAGCTTATCTATATACATCCACGTTTTCCCTATAATGTATCCTTAAAACATCATATTCTAATGCTGTCTCCATCTCTAATTGTTTGTCTTTAGGCAATTTAAATACACTTGCATTTAGTATGTTCATTTGCAAAATAAGGTTAATGCTTATGACGATATCAGAAAATAGTAATTCACACTTACGGAGTATTCTCACATTCACAAGTGAACAGTAAATGCACAGAAATTACTGCTTGATAAGATTGAAAGATTTAAACAAGACTTTTAATTCAAAAATTATCAAATGCTTGTTTACACACTGTTCGGCTACAAAGGTTAAGCCTTCTCAAATAAAATTACTCAAAGTGATAGCAAAAGCACATTTCCACTCAGCCCCGCTATAAAGAAAAAGTTATTCATACATGGATTCCTACCTGCAAAGTCATTTAAAACACTGCTAAGACATTAACAAATTAAGTAGTTTGCTAGACTCACTTTGAAGACTAGAAATTTAATATCATTTGGCTGATTCTATTAAGTCACAAGCTCTATTAAAGGAATGTTTCTGTCATGTTAGAATTCTTAACACATATATAGAAGCCTAATACAATGGAATAACAGGCGTTTACAGCAGGGGCCAGAACTATAACAGAATTTTTGGATTCTTAAAAGTATCAGTGTAATCTATATGTAATCTATATCACGTACTATAGGTTACAAACAGAAAAACAAACAAACAAACATCAATGTCCCTGGGTTCAAAGAACTGTTAGTGTTATTACAGGACTCACAGGATTGGGACTTTTAAAAATCTCAGGTTGTGTTACAAAGCTGTGAGCTTATCCTCTAGGTAAAGTTTATGCTCTACCCCTACTTGGCCACCAAATAGGATTCTCGTGTTTTACACGTCTAAAAAGGATCTCTCCCAGTGTTTACCACATTGCTAAATGGCACCTCTACCCACCCATAGTTACTCTGGCTGAAAACCTTCACCTCGATTCCTCTCATTTTCCCACGTTCTGTATCAGATCCTCAGAACAGATGACAGACTCAAACTTCCAATTTCTCATCTAAGCGCAGCTCCCGGCTTTCACAGCTGTCTCTAGTGAAGGCACCACCGCCTCTCACTTCCACAACTGCCTCCACACAGGGCCCCCCCCTTCCATGCTTATCCCTGCTACAATTTATTCACCACCAGAAGCCGAAAGGGTTGTTTTAAAATAAGTCATTTCACATCACCTCCTACTGAAAACCTTTCAACTGTTTCCCTCCTCACAGGAAAATCAAAAATCCTACATAGACTGAGGCCCTCCATCAATCACCATGTGGCCCAGCTTCCCTCTCCAACCTCATTTCCTTCTACCTACCATTCTTCTCCACGATCCCTGCACTGCAGCCACACAGGCCTTATTATCCTTCAGACACATCAAACACGTTCTCTTCTCAAGACCTCTGTACATGCTGACCCCTCCCTACAAGGAGTTTCTTCCTAAGATCTCCAAAGCCCCTTCATTCACTGTATTCTAGCCTCTGTTTCCGTGTCAAACCTCAAAACAGAGCTTTGCACTGTGCATTCTCTTTGAAACAGCATCCCCTGCCATTCTACATGCCCTGTGCCTGCTTTACTCTTCTACATAGAACTTACCAACACCTGACGAGATGTATTTGTTTAGTGACACACTGTCTGTCTCAAGGAATGCATGATCAATGACATCAAGGCTTTGTTGTATTCACTGCTTTATCTCCAGGGCTTAGAACTGTACTTGGCACAAAGTACTGTTCAAAATATATTTGTCAACTGAATGATGACCTACTGTAGGACAGGTAGATCAAGTCGGCTCGGGATACTTGTGGGACTGGTGGACACCGTGGCAAACTGGAGAAGACATGCTTCATCTGAAGGAAGCCAGCCACTACTTATCTTACTGAGTAATGAAGGCACAACTAGTGTTTTTCAGAACAAAAACTTAATTTAACATAAAATCCTCCAACTTTTGAATGTTACTCATTTTTAAAAAATTAAGTAGGCCAACACCGTGAAGATGAAACAAAACACACCAGTAAGCCCCATCGATGCAACGTTTTCCAAGAGGAATCATTGCATCTAAGGAAAAGCATTCACATGATAGAATACCGCAGGTCTATGTAAATAAATACTAGCCTTGGTAACAGAACTTCATCTAAGTCACTGGAGGACTGAAGCAGACCGAGTTACATAAGCAGATGCTACCATTAAAAGATCATTCCTGAAACCTTGTAGATTTAACAAGCGCAAAAATCAAAGTGAAACCAGGGAGACAGACCAGTTACTGGACACTACCCAACAGTACAAGCAGGAGCTGACGACGATTTGGATTGAGATTATAACTGGAGGTGATGAGAGGTTGTTGAAATCAGGATATATTGAAAAGGTAAAGCCTACACAATGTGCCAAAGACGCGAATGTGGAGTAGGAGGTAAACTTCACAATCAAGGATCATTTTCAGGTGTTTCGTCTGAGCAACTGGTATATGATAGCACAATTTACTGAGAGGGGGCAGACTTTCAGAGGAGTAGGTTTAAAGGCAGAAATGGAGTACAATTTTGATTAAGTTTATGATTTCTTTAGTTATCCAAGTGAAGATTTCAGGAAGGCACTTGCGTGAGTCTGGAAGTCAGGGGAGGAATCAGGACTAGAGACATAAATTTGGGCTTCATCAGCACAGAGTTGGTATAATATGGCGCAGAACCAGAGGACATCAACTGAAGCAGAAGGGACACAGGAGCCCAGGTGCGTTCCAGCATCTAGAGGAGCAAACATGAGATATGTGCTAACCAATGAGAAAGAAAGAAATCCAAGAGACAGCTGTATCAGGAAGATGAGAAGGAAGTATTTCAAAGAGAGGTCAACTGTGTCAAATGAAGTCAAAAGCTGCAGAGTATAAACAATGGAGTTAGCAAAATGGAGATCATTAAGGGCCTTGTTAAGACCAGTTTCTGTGCAGTGGTAGAAAAAAATGTACGAGAGGGTGAGAAGAGACGAGGAGAAAGTAAAATAAGTAAACATTAACAGCTCACTCAAGGAGTTTTTTGCACAGGGTAGCAGAGAAATGACAGTGTAGATATAAGGAGTCATGGGATCAAAGGAACTGTGGTATTTTGTTTTAAACTGATTGATATTTAAAGCATGTTTATATGCCATAAGAATAATCTAGTAGGGAAAGAGACACTAACAATGCAATACAGAGACGGGTTAATGATTGCAGCAGGCAAGAGGGAACAGAATGGAGAACACAAGTGGAAGCTGAGCTTATATTGTCAGGGATACTTGTATTTTCACAAGATAATAGGTAGATGATGTGGGTTCCAATACAGTCTAGCATGTGTGGTTGTGAGAAGATGAGGTACTCCTACCTACGTCTGATTCCATCAAATATTTCATTAAGGTACAAAGTAAGCTGACACTGGCAACGGAGGTCTTGAGAGATAAAAGATGTGGAGAAGTCCCTGAGAGGCTATGAAACCAAGTTTACCACAGAAGTGTTGAAAGATAGGACTGTCTCTAGTGCTGAGTGCCCATCTGAGATTTGCAGTCCTAAAATTAAAGTGAGAATAGACACACAGATGTGGGTTTTCTCGAGCAGCCTTCTGCTGTTTGGGTGCAAGCAGCAAGTAGACAGATGGTTGGGGTTTTGCCATGTAAGTGACACATTATGATGAGATGAGAAGGGCAAGGGAGTTAAGGGTGTCTGAAAACGAATGATTTCACCAGCGGACCATGGAAATGAGGCCACAAGAGAGAAAGGAGCAGCATCTGGGAATCTGGGAGGTCTCTGTGGAACTGAAGGATAGCAGGAGCAGGGGAAGCCAGAAAGTAAGTGGTAGCGATCAAAGGGTAGTATTTTTGAATTCAACATCTTGAAAGTGTAGATTAGTAAGGAAAGTTTTGCCTTCCTTATCCATTTCTGAACCATTTTCTGAGGACACAATGGTGGCTGGTATGGACTAGATAACCAGGGATACAATGGCGAAACACAACCATAGCCATTATAGAGTCTGTTATCCAGTGAGACAATTAAGACATCTTGACAGGTACAAAGCCCCATGTTCTTTACTGTACTTTACAATACTGCCAAGATACAGTTGCAGAAAGTTATCACGGATATTCAGGGTTCTATAAAACACAGTATTTAAAACAATGCAGCACCACAAGAAAATTTAGAATGATAAAATATTTATAATCATAACTGCAGAACACCCAATACCAGTACTTAATGCGATTCCAACTAAACCAGTAATCTTGACTGTGCTAATAATATAATAGTCTAACCAAGTAAAAATGTTTTCAATCGCTTCTAAAACAATTGCAATATATCAGTTACAATTTAATATTGCTTTAAAAAATCATTTCAGAGGCTCCTGAAATGATTTGATTCATTCAACCAAATCTGAGTACCTTCTACAGACCAGATACTGAGTAACACATTAGGGCTACAAGGAAGGGTAAAACATGGTCACAGATGATTCACATCAAGACTTCAAACAATCTAAATGTCCATTAGCAAGTGCCTTGTAATTTACTGTATATACAATGGAATACTAATAAATAATAACATTATTATGTACTTACTATATGCCAGGCACTCTTCTAAAAATTTTATTGTATTAACTTTACTAACCCTCACAACACTCTGAGGTGGGGACTATTACAAACTACATTTTATAAATGAGGACACTGAGGCATAGAAGCACCACACAGTGTATAGGTGACAGAGGAAGAACACAAACTTAGGTGGCGTCAATCCCTGCAGGCTGTACTTTTTAAACTTTTATTTTGAAAAAATTTCAGAATACAAAGTCCCATATTCCTTTCCGATATTCTTCAAATGATAACATTTTACCATATTTGCATTATGATTCTCTAGATTGTTTTCTTAAACATCTGAGACTAAGTCCTACCCTGTGATGCCATTTTACCTCTAAATCCTTCAGTAAGGGGGCGCCTAGGTGGCTCAGTTAGTTAAGCGGCAGACTTCCGCTCAGGTCATGATCTCACGGTTCATGTGTTTGAGCCTCCCAGTGGAAACTGCTTGGGATTCTCTCTCTCCCTCTCTCTCTGCCCTCCCCTGCTCGTGCCCATGCTCTCTCTCAAGATAAACTTAAAATAAATAAATACTTGTGTGATTTTTCCAAAACAAATAATCACTCTCTTACATAATCACACTACAATGATCAAATTAGGAAATTCATGTCTCTTTAATGTGGAGCATTTCCTCCATCCTTATCTTTCCTGCCTGACATTTTGGAATAGTACAGGCCAAAGTTATTCTGTGCACATCCTTCAATATGGGTTTGCCTATGTCTCCCCAAGATTAAATCCAATTTATGTCATATTGGATAGGAATACCACAGAAGTGATGCTGTGTTCTTCATGGAGCATTGTATCTGGAGGTACATGTTGACCTGTCCTATTGTTGGTGATATTAAGTCTGGCCACTTAGCTAAGATGGTATCTGCCACGTTTCTTCACTGTAAACTACTCACTTCCCTTTGTAATTAATATATATCTTGCCAGAAGATACTTGGAGGCTAGGTACAAATCCTGTGCTCATTATACTTTTGTTCACTAGTTTTAGCATCCTTTAATGATTCATGCCACAGATAATTATTCAAAACCTGTACTCTTTTTTTTTTTTTTAATTTTTTTTTTTAACGTTTTATTTATTTTTGAGACAGGGAGAGACAGAGCATGAACGGGGGAGGGCCAGAGAGAGGGAGACACAGAATCTGAAACAGGCTCCAGGCTCTGAGCTGTCAGCACAGAGCCCGACGCGGGGCTCCAACTCACGGACTGCGAGATCACGACCTGAGCCGAAGTCGGCCGCTTAACCGACTGAGCCACCCAGGCGCCCCTCAAAACCTGTACTCTTAACATGATGTTATGCAGCTAATAAAAAACAATGAGGTAGCTCTCCACCTACATGTGTTGGTAGGTATAGAAATCTATTTTCTATTGTCTGTGGGAAAAAGTTGCAGTTTATATAATTTTATCACGTTAAATAAAATACACATGTATACATATTATTAGGAAGTATGTGAGGAAATATACACCAAATGGGTAATAGCATTTACTCTTTACCAGGCAAACCAGAACTTTAAAAAAAAAATTGTTTTTAATATTTATTTTTGAGAGAGAGAGAGAGAGAGAGAGAGAGAGAGCTTGAGCAGGGGAGGAACAGACAGAGAGGGGGACACAGAATCTGAAACAGGCTCCAGGCTCCAAGCTGTCAGCACAGAGCCCAACATGGGGCTCGAACCCACAAACCGTGAGATCATAACCTGAGCCAAAGTCAGATGCTTAACCAACTGAGCCACCCAGGCGCCCCAAACCAACTTTTATAGTTTATTTTTGTATTAGAAATATGTTTGGCTGCAAATAAGACAAAAATCCAACTACAGTGACTTAAGTGATACACACTTCTAGCATGCCAAATAACAGGAATTCCAGAAGTAATCTTTCAGCTCCATCATCCTAAGCTGAGACCATCTCAGATTTTCAAGTTTACAAAATGAAGCAGGAGTTACCTTCAAACATTACATCCATAATCAAAGAAAATGACAGAAGGAGTGGGCCATACATGCATTCATTATTCAAACTGGCACACTATTGAGAGTAAAAAGGGATGCTATTAATAACCATACAGGATAAAAGGTGCCAAGTAAGACTGTTCCATGCAAGCCAGTACGCAGACACCAGCTGTAATAGAAGAATGTGCTAAGAAGAGCAGAGAAGAAAACTGAAATCTGTATGGGCAAGTCCGGAGAGTGGGATCCAAGCCTAAAGATAAATAGGACTTTTCCCTAAATAGGTAAGGAGAAAAGACGTAAGAGCCAGAAGGAGCATACTGTGCACAGGCATGGGATAATGAGAGAATAGCGTACTCAGGAGCAGCTGAACAACAATATGCCACAGGGAGAAGGAAGAGGAGTAATGAATACCACAATGAAATGACAATGTAAGAGTGATCATCAAGAAGGCAAGAGATGACAAGTGTCGGTGAGGATGTGGAGAAAGAGAATCCTTGTGCACTGTTGGTGGGATTGTAAACTAGTTCAGCCACTATGGAGAACAGTATGGAGGTTCGTCAAAAAATTAAAATAGAACTACCCTAAAAAAAAAAAAAAAAAAAAAAGACCTATCCTATGATCCAACAATCCCAATTCTAGGTATAGATCAAAAAGAAATGAAAGCAGATAACGAAGAGACCTACATGGCTCCCATGTTACTGCAGTACTATTCACAACAGCCAAGACACAAAAACAACCTAAGTGTCCACCAATGCATGAATGGATAAAGATGTGGTATGTATGTATGTATGTATGTATGTATGTATAGACAATGGAATTCTACTCAGCCATAGAAAAAAGGAAATCCTGCCATTTGCAACAACATAGACCTGGAGAATACCATACCACATGAGTAAGTCAGAGACAGAAAAACAAACACTATATGTTACCTCTTACGGTGGAATCTAACTAAGAAAACCAAAATTATAAAAGCTAGTAAAATGGTGAGTAAAAGAATAAAATGGCAGTTGCCAGGAACTGGAGGGTGAGGAAATGGGAGAGGTGTTCAGGGTACATATTGACAACTAGGCGGTAAGTCCTGGACCTAACACAAGCACAGATTATAAACAACAAAACTCTATTATAAACACTAAATGTGCTAAGAGACTAGATTTTAACCGTTCCCAGCACTAACAGAAATGATCATTATGTGATGCAACAGGTGTGAGCTATGGCAATTATACAGCAATATAAATGCATCGTATCAATGTGCGCTACACCTTAAACGTCCACAACACTGTATGTCAAATATAACTCAATAAAACAACAAAAAAGATGAGTAATAAAGTTAGGCCTGGCTCATGGACAGCGTTACTCTAAGAGGTTTTTGACTTTTATCATGTAGGCAGCAGAAAGGGTGAACTTCTGGTTAAATGCTGACTTCTACTATACCTCTTAAAATCATACTAACAATGACACTATAGGAATTACAAGTTTGAATCCCAAAGGACAAAGAGAATGGAGGACAAGAGACAAAATGCATAAGACAATTTTTGGAAGATGCAAAGTAATGGACAAAAAGTAACTGACTTATGTGAGTGAAAAAAGCTAAACCAATGCCACTCGGAAGTAAAGACAAAGAAAACTTTCAAGAATTCAGAGTTCCTGGATGGCTCAGTTGGTTGAGTGTCTGACTTTGGCTCAGCCCATGACCTCACAGTTTGAGTTCAAATCCTACATTAGGATTGCTGTTGTCAGTGCAGAGCTTGCTTGGGATCCTCTGTCTCCCTCTGCCCCTCCCTGCTTGCATGGGGGCTCTATTTTTCTCTCTCAAAAATAAACAAACATTAAAAAAAAAAAAAATTAGAGGTATCAGACACCTTTGTAGACTGAGGTATGGCATCAGAAGAAGCTGATGTTTAAGGAAGGAGCTCTTAGTCTGCCTCCACCCTCACCCTACATAAGCAAGGCAATATATGCCTGTCATTAAGGTGCATTAACACCCAGCAGCACCTGGCACATGCTAACAAATAGATAGTATCAGTCAAAGACAGGCAAACTATTTCTTACAGAGCCAGATAATATATATTTTATCCATTGCAGGCCAAGTGGTAAAGTGGAGAATATTATGTAGGTACTTATAACTCTTTAAAACGCAGAAACCGTTCTTAGCTCAAGAGCCATAAAAAACAAAGGCAACAGGGTAGGTTGGTCTGCAGGCTATAGTTTGACAGCCTTTGGTTCACAGGACTTCCTGAGGGTTTATCTGTGGGGAATGAGAGAAAGAGAAGAATCAAGGATGACTGCAGGATTTTTGTTCTACACGAGAAGAACGGAGCTCCATTTGCTGAGATTGAGAAGACTACAGAAAGAAGTAGTTAGGAGGCAAGGGGGAAATCAGCAACTCCATTTTGGAAACGTACTCTGAGACAGACATCTAAATGGAGAATGCAGAACAGGCAGTAAGCACATAGAAGTCTGAGATTTAGGGAAGTCTAAAGTCTAGGCTGAGGATACAAACTTAGGCTTAATTAGTAGAGACAGAATTTAAGACTATGAAACTGCACGAGGTCATCAGGGAAGTGAGTACAGACAGAAGTGTAAAGATGGAGCCTGAGCCACACCAATATTTAGACTGTGCTGTCCAATATGGCCATCACACAACCAGTCAAGTAGTGAGTGCTTCAAATGTGGATGGTTCAAACTGAGATGTGCTGTGAGTGTAACATACATACCACACTTGGAATACTTGGTACCAAAAAATGCAATTTTATGTTTCATTAATGTTTTTTAAATAATTATATACTGTAATATTATTTTAGATATATTGGACTAATAAAACGTTCCAAAATTAATTCCACCGATAAGCTACTACAACATTTTAAATGATATAAATGGCTTGTATTCTGTTATCTATTGGACAGTGCTGGCCTAAAGAATGAGATGACAAACCGGGGCACCTGAATGGCTCAGTTGGTTAAACGTCTGACTTTGGCTCAGGTCATGATCTCATGGTTCGTGCGTTCAAGCCCCATGTCAGGCTCTGTGCTGACAGCTTGGAGCCTGTAGCCTGCTTTGGATTCTGTGTCTCCCTCTCTCTCTGCCTCTCCCTCATTTGTGCTGTCGACCTCTCAAAAATAAATAAACATTAAAAAAAATTTAGGGGCTCCTGGGTGGCTCAGTTGGTTGGGCGGCTGACTTCGGCTCAGGTCATGATCTCGCAGTCCATGAGTTCGAGCCCTGTGTCAGGCTCTGTGCTGACAGCTCCGAGCTTGGAGCCTGCTTCGGATTCTGTCTCCCTCTCTTTCTAGCCCTCCCCCGTTTGCACTCTGTCTCTGTCTTTCAAAAATGAATAAATGTTAAAAAAAATTTTTTTTAATTTTTTTAAAAAAGAGTGAGATGACAAACAAGAACAATCAGTGAGGCAGGAAACCAGGGAAAAAGAGCCAAGAAAATAATTTGTTTCAAGGATGGACTCCATGTCAAAAATCTGATGACCAATCAAGTTTAAGACCAAACATTAACCAACGGGTTTAGCAACACTGAGGTCTTGGGTGACCATGACAATGAAGCTTTGGTGGAATACCATTCAAAGCCTGACTTGAGTGAATTCAAGAAGTCTGGCTGAAAAGAACTGAGATATGGGGCAGAAGCTGAAGTATGCCAAAAAATGGCATTTTTTTAAGACTGAGGAAGATAAGGCATGTTTGCATGCTGACAGGAATGATCCGGTACAGGGGCAAATTCATTATGCAAGGGACAGAGAGAATTACTAGAGCAATATTTTTGAATATAAGACAGGGTATGGGATCTAATACATAAGCAGAAGGGATCAACCTTAGACAGGAGAGAAGGTTCATCTGGATGGAAGGGCCAAAGAACACAGGGCACATGTGGAGGTAGGTGAGAAGATTACTTCCATTATTTAGTGCAGCAGGAAGGTAGGTTTGCTTCAAGTGAGTTAATTGGAAGCCTGAGGAGAGGGAAGGTGAACGAACCAGGGAAATGTAAGACTGCTAAGGAGCACTCATGGCCCACTTGAAGTTAGTGGTGATGAACTGAAAGTAGGAAATCAGTGTGAATGTATTTTTCTCCAGTTACACTGTGATGTGCTAGTGTAAAGGCACAGGAGATGGAGGGTTGGATTTAACTAGAATTGAGGTCCAATAAGGCAAGAGAGGAAGAGAGCTGCAAGTGTAGGCAAGGGAGTTATTGCAAGGAAGGAAGATAGTATTTAAAATCAGAAAGTAGGACCAAATGACAGTAGGGTAATGACAGTAAAAAAACAATATGACATATACAATGGAGTATTACTCAGCAATCAAAAAGAATGAAATCTTGCCATTTGCAACTACGTGGATGGAACTAGAGGGTATTATGCTAAGCGAAATTAGAGAAAGACAAATATCATATGACTTCACTCATATAAGGACTTTAAGATACAAAACAGATGAACATATGGGAAGCAAAAATAATAAAAACAGGGAGGGGGACAAAACAGAAGAGACTTTTTTTAATTTAAAAAAAATGTTTTAATATTTATTTATTTTTGAGACAGACAGAGCATGAATGGGGGAGGGGCAGAAAGAGAGGGAGACACAGAATCTGAAGCAGGCTCCAGGCTCTGAGCTGTCAGCACAGAGCCCAACACAGGGCTCGAACCCACGGACCATGAGATCATGACCTGAGCTGAAGTCGGACACTCAACCAACTGAGCCACCGAGGCGCCCCAAGAGACTCTTAAATATGGAGAACAGAGGGTTACTGGAGGGGTTGCGGGAGGGGGGATGGGCTAAATGGGTAAGGGGCATTAAGGAATCTACTCCTGCAATCACTGTTGCACTGTATGCTAACTAACTTGGAGGTAAATTAAAATAAATAAATACAATGCAAAAAAACGAACAAACAAAAAAAACAATATGATAAACTGGAGCCCAAGTAGAGATGAACCATAGGAGTCAGAATACAAGCAACCCAGAAACAGAGGTGGGAGTCTGAGAATAGGATCCTTCAAACTGAGATCAGTAAAGGGTTGGAATGACCAAGTTTAAGGTATAGTCATTAGAAAGAAAACTCCTAAAAGCTTCCAAAGAGAAAACATGGGTATAAAAAATCAGGATGGCAACACTGAAATTAAGAGTCAGTAGATGGGGTGCCTGGGTGGCTCAGTCGGTTAAGTGGCCAACTTCGGCTCAGGTCATGATCTCGCGGTCCGTGAGTTTGAGCCCCGCGTCGGGCTCTGTGCTGACAGCTCAGAGCCTGGAGCCTGTTTCAGATTCTATGTCTCCCTCTCGCTGACCCTCCCCTGTTCATGCTCTGTCTCTCTCTGTCTCAAAAATAAATAAAATGTAAAAAAAAAAAAAAAAAAAAAAAGAGTCAGTAGAATAAGGCCTTCAAAATTCAGAGGAAAATTATTTTCCAACCTAGAAATCTATTACAACCAAACTTTCAATCGAGTGTGAGGGTAGGGGAGACATTTGCAAACATGTAAGTTCTCAAAGAACAATTCCCTCTCCGTCTCCCCATGGAACTGGAAATACTGCACCAACCAAAGTAATAAAGAATAATAATAAAGGCATAAAATCCAGGTAACCAGAAATCTAACAAAGAGAGGGAAATGAAATTCTCAGGAGAAGGGCGAAGAGAAAACTGGAATCCCAGCTATACAGTGGACCTAGAAGGGCACTGATCCAGCCTGAACCTAGAGAACAAAGGAGCTAAAGAGGATAATTTCAAAAAATACATAAACCGATAAGACGATCTGATGTGTTTCCTAATGATGGGAGAGGGAGAACCAAGTACACAGAAAACTAAGCAAACCAAAAAACAAGAGGCAGTTATCATTTCAAGAAAAACAAAAATTTGTATGAGAACGGAAATGTACGTTTACACCACTTTGGCTCATCTGTCATTAGTACTTATACAATCACAATAATGTCAACACTGATTAATGATTTAACAAAAAACTGAATTACTATTTGGATACAGGACAGGATAATATGTGAACGCTAGTTATATGCTAAAAATGTGCTGACATACCAGCTAAAAATTGCTAATATCGAGGGGCATCTAGGTGGCTCAGTCAGTCAAGCTTCCAACTTCAGCTCAGGCCATGACTTCAGGGTTTGTGAGTTTGAGCCCCGCATCAAGCTTTCTGCTGTCAGCTCAGAGCCCGCTTTGGATCCTCTGTCCCCACTCTCTACCCTTCCCCTGCTCACATGTGTGTTCTCTCACTCTCTCAAAAATAAGCACTTCAAATTGTTTTTATCCAGAAATTAGAATACACGCCTATTATCCAGAAATACGGAATTAACTACTGGCAAAAAGCTAAAAAAAATTTAATATTATTATGGAATGAGGAAAAAAACAGAGAACTATAATTTCTCATTATGCATATTGTGGGGTACTTGATTTTGCATAGTATGTACAAGTACTTTTTAAACATTATTTCTAATGTTTGGTTTTTGAAAGAGAGAGACAGAGTGCAAGCAGAGGAGGAGCAGAGAGAGAGGGAGACACAGAACCCAAAGCAAACTCCAGGCTCTGAGTTGTCAGCACGGAACCCGATGCCAGGCTCGAACTTATGAACCATGAGATCATGACCTGAGCCGAAGTCAGATGCTCAACCAACCAAGCCACCCAGGTGCCCTTGTACAAGTACTTTTATTAAAATACACATAGTAGGAAAAATTTTCAAAGAGCAAAACCAGATATGACCAAATTACCTACTTTTAAGAAGGTAACTAGTGGTCAAGTGGAGAGTGGCCTAGAGGGAAAGAGTGGGCCAGAAGGAAGAGTACAGACACTCACAAGGAATCTAAACCTGAAGCTAAGAAAGGCTCAAAGTAAAGCAGGAACAATGAGAGAGAAGGAAAAGCAATGCCCAGATTCAAGACACTTGAAAGGTAAAAATAAAAGAATTCAATCAGATAACCCTGTAGATACCATTTTGCAAGAATGTAGAATGCAAGTGGACCAGCGGTGTGATGGGGGAACTATGGTTCCCATTTTGTATATGTACACAGGATATTAAGAAAGACACATCTTTAGACAAGTGAAATGTCTCCAGTTCAGAAGTAAAAACAAAGCAGAGACACATCTTTTTTTTGTTTTTTTTTTTTAATTTTTTTTTTTTTTTTTAACGTTTATTTATTTTTGAGACAGAGAGAGACAGAGCATGAACGGGGGAGGGTCAGAGAGAGGGAGACACAGAATCTGAAACAGGCTCCAGGCTCTGAGCTGTCAGCACAGAGCCCGACGCGGGGCTTGAACTCACGGACCGCGAGATCATGACCTGAGCCTGTCGGCGGCTTAACCGACTGAGCCACCCAGGCGCCCCCAAAGCAGAGACACATCTTGAGGGCAAAATATAACAGCACCTAGAACTTCAGAAGCAGCATTTCAAACAAAGAAATGACTGGTTTATTACAGTTCATTCTTACTTATTCATTACTAGTTCTCTTAAGAACTTTCACTAGGCAATCAATTCTTTTTCTAATTTAAAAACAAGATAAACCTATCTAGCAAATCTGAAAAGTTTATAGAAACAAAACATAGGGGCACTTGGGTGGCTCAGTCAGTTAAGCATTTGACTCTTAATTTCAGTTTAAGTCATGATCTCATGGTCATGAGATCCAGCCCTCCTCAGGCTCTGTGCTGAGTGTGGACCCTGCTTGGGATCTCTCTCTCTGCCCCTCCCCAGCACTCTCTCAAAATAAACAAACATTAAAAAAAAAGAAGAAGAAACAACAATCTCTTCAGCCCAGGAGATTTTACTTATATTTCTTCCTAGTTTTCTTTTAATTTTACACAGTTGCTTACACTATGTGCCACTTTCCTAACCGTTTAAAAGTATATACTCTCCTATGATTTTAAACATCATTTTCACTATCACTATGTATAATAAATTATAAATTATTTACTTATAATTATCCATAATAAATTATCCATGGTAATAAATTATCCATAATTTACTTCAAGCATAACCTTAATGGTGGCATTTTGGTTGATGCCAACTTTCACTATTGAAAACTTATTAAAGTATTGGGCATGAAGTGTCCATGCTTCTAATCATTTAAGGCTGAGTTCTAGAGATGAATTAATTTCACCTGTGCTAATGCACACTCCCACTATAATAAAAACCAAAATGACAACTCACTGTATCCTTACCAATACTGAATGGTCTCATTTATAAATATATTTAGTAGATGAAAAATGATCTAATTACTTTTTATTTTAATTGTATTTCTTGGATTACATAAGGCTAAATTTTAAAAATGTGATGGCAATTTATTACCTTCCTCCAAGAGTAAGTTGTTTATTTTACTGCCCATTTATTCATCTGGGCTTCAGTGTTATGCTTTATTTGAATGAGAGCCTAATAAAGAAGTATTTGGTTATTTTTGTTATCCAGATTTTTCTAAAAATTTTTTTATCAGCTTTTTCCTATTAGTCTTTTCCTTTACAATTTCTCCCATTTGTAAGTCCTTCATCCAGAGGATATGCAGAATTTCAATTATAATTATTTATATTACAAAAAAATTATTTTCATTTATTTTAAAGTTTTCTATTTATTTTGAAAGAGAGAGAGCACAGGGAAGGGACAGAGAGAGGTTTTAAGAGAATCCCAAGCAGGCTCCACACCAGCAGCACAGAGCCCAATGTAGGGCTCAAACTCCCTAACTGTGAGATCATGACCTGAGCTAAAATCAAGAGTTGGACGCTTAACTGACTGAGCCACCCAGGTGCCCCATTTTCATTTATTTTAAAACAAATTTATCCAGGCACATAATAAAAATTCCAACAGCACAAAAAAGTATATATCCCAATCCTCAAGATTCCAGTTATCTTGGGGTGCCTGGGTGTCTCAGTCGGTTAAGTGTCCGACTTTGCCTCAGATCGTGATCTCACAGTTCGTGGGTTTGAGCCCCACATTGGGTTCCATGCTAATAGCGCGGAGCCTACTTGGGATTCTGTCTCCATCCCTTCCTCACTTGCTTCCCTTCTCTCTCTCCCTCTCAAAATAAACTTAAATAAAATCTTCCAATTATCTTATTTATGAAGATAAATAACTCCCATTTAAAAAAAAGAAAATAAAATGGTAGTAACCTACTACACACTTTTCTACACCTGACTTACTTTACTTTATTTTGGAGACCTAATCTTACTTGTATACATAAACCTACCTCCTTTGTAAAGGGGCCACAATACCCAACTGTATGAAGGTAGCATCACTTAATGAGTCTCCTGTTTGTTGATGGACATTAAGATAGTTTCTAGACCTTAGTTACTACAAACAAAACTACAATTAATGTCCTTGCATACAAGTCTTTGTGCACAGCACAGATCTATTTGTAGAATTCTTAAAAGTGAAACTGCGGAGATAAGTCATACACACTTTAACTTATACTAATATTACTAATTGTTCTTTAAAACAGTTGTGTGAATTTATGATACCATAAAAACATGAGTCTTGCTTACACTGGAAACCTGAGTCCTTACTAACAAATGTGGAGGGCATGCTAAACTTAGAAAATCATCATTTTACAGTGAAGATTAAACTAAGCAAGTATTGATGGATGCTAAATCTAGGGGATAGGTTTTAATGAGCAGGATATTTCCATGATTTTAAAGAGCTTCCCTACAGATTGCTTATTATATGCCAGGCTAAAAACTAACCATACAGTAATCAGAAAACACCTTGGAACAAAATAACATCACCACTGAGGAGGCCGATGGACACTGTATACCTCAGCTGTGGCACCGGAAGGAAGACACAATATTACTTTTGTTGTATTCCAGCCAGGATTGCTTAATCTAAATGTAATCATGAGGAAAAACACACAAATCCTAAGTGAGGAACATTCCATGAAAAAAGGCAAACCAGGAGAGGCCTGTGTTCTCCAAAATTATCCATGGTATGGAGAAAAAAAAAAAAAAGGCTAAGGAACTTCTGTGGATTAAAGAGACTAAAAAGATAGGCAACCAAATGCAGGACATGATCCTAGACTGGAACCCGTAGTATAGGGTAAAAATGCTAAGAAGGACAATGCTGGGTCACCTGACAGGAACAGAATACAGAGAATGGACTGTTATTACAGATTCACTGAAGTTGATAACTGTGCTGTAGCTGTGTATGAAAGTGCTTCTTTCTTAGGAGATGCACACTGAGAGATGTTTGGAGGGAGAACTTCAAAACGTATGCAACTTAGTCTCCAACGGTTCGGGGGAAAAAATACATAAACGTGTATTCATACACAACAGAAACTGAAGAAGTAATTCAATTGGAACAATTCATTAATAGCAGCTGAATCAAGGTGAGAGATATATGGTGTTCTTTGTGTGGTTACTATAACTTCTGATAATTTGAAATTATTTCCAAATAAAAAGGTTTTCTTAAAAAGAGAGAAATGATGACTGTTCATCTCTCCCTCACACACACAGCACATGAGAGTACCTGTTTCTCACCCTCATCGACACAGTATAAGAAATTTCTAATCTTTGCCAATAATGGGTAAAAAAAGGCACCTCAGTTTTATTCTACATTTCTCTTATGTATCTTTTCTCATGTTTAAAGGCCATTTTATTTTCTGTAAACTATTTTCTGACTTTTAACAACTTTTTACACTTAAAATATTTCATTGATCTGCAATTATTTAGATGTTGTTATAGGCTGAATGTTTGTGTCCCTCCAAAATTCCTGTTAAGTCCTAACACCCAATGTGATGGTATCTGGTGGTGGGGCGCCTTCTGAGAGATGATCAGGCCATGAGAGTAGAGCCCTATGAATGGGACCAGTGCCCTTGTAAAAGAGATCCCAGAGATCTCCCTTACACTTTCTGCCATGTGAGGACACAGTGAAAAGATGGCCAACTATGAACCAGTAGTCAGGCCTTCACCAGACACTGGAGCCGCTGGTGCCTTGATTGTGGACTTCTTAACCTCCAGAAATATGAGAAATAAACTTCTGTTGTTACAACAACCCAAAAGATTAAGGCAGATATAAAATGATGATAAGTTAATTCTCAAGGGTGCTAACCAACTGTCCGAGTACTATTTGCTAAATGAATCCTTTCTCTGCCCTAGGACTAGGATTTTTGATGTCCTTTTGGGCATACGTTGAGAATGTAAGTATTTAATAATTTGTGTATCTCTTCTCATTAACTTAATCTTTTTAAAATTTTCACTCAAATGGGTAAGATATTCCATAATGATACCCACAGCAATTAAAATAGGTAGTTAAGTAACAAATAAGTGTATAAAAGTAGGCAGTATTTCATAGACAACTCACAAGCCATATATTTAAATGTGATCATATTAGCTATATATTTAATTATTCTCACATATATAAATTTAGAAAAGCTATACATTGTATACACTGAACCACTGTAGGAGACTAAATATTTATTTTGGATTAGTAACAGTGTTAAAAAGAAACAGAAGTTTCAACAAAAGGAAGAATTAAAAAAATAATTTTTGTATCAATAATTTTAAATACTATCACATTTCTCCATAAAATTTCTCATAAGGAGAAAAAAAATCTTTCTATGTCTAAAACTTAAAACACTTCCTAAGGGCAAGGTACTTAGTATAAACTGGAAGAAAATATTTATATCCTGAAATATTTTTCATACCTTTGTTTTCCTTAGCTCCCTATTACCCAAAAACTGAAAGTACAACACTTCTGTGTTATAATTTTTAAGAGACTTGAGGCTGTGTCTTCATAGTCTTTGTGAATCCCCATAATATTCAGAGCAAAGTACTCTCTCAGCACATAATGGATACTCAATGAATGGTACCAACAGAACGAACATATACTAAGATGAAAGTTTTTTCTTCGAACTGGATTCTTTCAGTCAATATATCTGTAAACAGCATAGCATCACTTTTAAAAACTGTTTTTAACTACATGTATCAATAAAAACATGTATCATATAATCATTTAAATACATCACAATAAATAAAGTGGTCAATGAGTTTCAGGAATTCTTATTATTACAAAATCTTACCTCTTCAAAAACAGCAGCTTTATTTACTTTTTCCCTTGCAATGTCACAGATTTTCAGAATTCCCAGAGCAAAAGCTTTCATGGCAGGATCTTCTATAAAGTCTGGATTATGAATGTAAAGGCACGTGAATACTGTCTGTGCCAAGGAATGGCCTTCTAGCCAGGTTATCTATAAAGAAGTAAAAGAATGTATATGTTTAAGATGACACAGAGGGTCTTCAAAGTCTAAATAAATCCGACAGTCAAGGGCTAGAAAGCCACAGACCCAAATAAATATATAATTAACCACAGGGTTTCAAAGATGATTAAAAGGAAGCTAAGAAAAGACAGAAGAATTACAATTCACTTTCACTGACTTAAGTCTTTCAAAAATCATACACCATAAATATGATTAGCTATCTAAGGGAAACATTCTTATATAGAATTCAGTGTGCAATATATTTGGAGACTAATGAAATTAGAATGCCACCTTACACAGAATCTAAAAACAATCAATTCCACAGTGGAGTCAATAAAAATCCATTAAGTAGGGAATTCACAATTTTAGAACTAACCAGGTGCTTAGCCACTCCTTTAACTCTCCTTTTTCATCCTCACTACTATTAACTTAGTCAAGAGCATCACACCTCTCCTAGATTACTGCAAGAAACTGCACAATGGTTTTCCTACCTCTCTTCTCTAATTCAATTCTCCCAACCAGAGGGAACTTTCTAGGAAGTCACAGTTTTTAGATTAACCAAGTGTACTCTTACCAAACAGCAAAAACAAGTATCCATTATTCCTATCAATTCAGGCAAGGTGAGGTCTTTAATTTTAATGGTGCCATCCTAAAAAAGGAGAAATATGACATATGAGAAGTTTTTATAAAAGTTACAGTTTCTATGTCCAGTAGCATTTTGGCCTCCAAGAATTAAATACTTAAAAAATAATAATTCTAGAACTATATCATCATCTGATAAAAACTAAAATGCCAAATTAACTCTGTATTCTTGAAATATATCTTAAATAGATCTTCAATACAAAAAAATCAAAGCCTCTTAATTTGAAAAGAATAAAGGCCTTTATAAACAAAAAGTTAAACAAGTATTTAAAAACATAGTTCAAATTAGTTTTAAGCATTAATAAATACGAATCATTTTAATGGATCAAAAGTACTTAGAAAAGTAAACATTTTTAAAAACCCTTCCCTTGGGGTTCCTGGGTGGCTCAGTTGGTTGAGCATCCGACTTTAGCTCAGGTCACGGTCTCACGGTTCATGCGTTCAAGCCCCACATCGGGCTCTGTGCAGACAGCTCAGAGCGTGGAGCCTGCTTCGGATTATGTGTCCCCCTCTCTCTCTGCCCCTCCCCTCCCTGCCGACTTGTGCTCGCTCTCTCTCTCAAAAATAAAAATAAAAAAATTTTTAAAAAACCCTTCCCTTAAGGTGATTAATTTTACTACTTGTAAATTTTATTTAAATATCCATTTATTTAGCAAATCTTTCTTCATAAAATATGCAAAATTAAACTCTGTGGCAACTGTGAATGAATTTCTAAGTCAATCCTCACAGAATGAATTTCAAATTCACAACCACAAGCATTCTGCTTAGTGTGTTAATATATAAAACTTAACCCCTTAACCAACTACCCTGGTATTTGAATATATACTGAAATGCTTTAAAAAATTAGTAAACACACACACAAATTTAGTGCCAGCTTGTAATGAAGACCTTTGAACAATTTACAGACTTCAAAAAAAAAGATAACTAAAGCTTGTAACTAAGTTTTGTTTATGTACCTGAGATGCTTGTAAAAAAATTGTATTTTAATATGCCAAGTTTGATGGGCACTGTTTTAACATGTGGAATAACAAATGATAAAACACAAAAAGCACAATGGTATTTACCTTGATAGCTTGTTCAAAATTGAGAACTTTTCGATTAACTTGGTTTCCAATCATGCCAGCATCCATCTTGGGATCCATCATTTCAATGGCAGACATGGCTTCAAAAAGACCAAATCTGCAAGCAAAAAAATTGACCCCACAAATTCTTTTGAACCAGTAAGTTTACCCAGATTCCCTCAATGATATAATAATTATAGTACTTTAAATATATAGTGTTCTATGTATTTAGTCTTCCCAATTTGCTAACACTTCTATTTCAATTAAATAATCTCCCTCTGGGGCACCTGGGTGGCTCAGTCAGTTAAATGTCCAGCTCAGGTCATAATCTCAGGGTCGTGAGATTGAGCCCCACTGTCGGGCTCTACACTGGGCATGGAGCCTGATTAGGATTCTCTCTCTTCCTCTACCCATTTCTGGCTTATGCATGTATGTAACTCTCTCGCAAAAAAAAAGAAAAAAAAATTTTTAAATTAAAAAAATTAAACAATCTTATTTTAACATAAAAATTCTATGTAGCGGTCAAATTATTTGCATACACTGTGCAGGTGAAAAAACAAAAGTTGTTTTTTGTGTTTCCTTTTAAAAGGTTGCACATTAGAAATTTTGGAAAAAAGATCAACTGATCTATAATGGATTTCACTTTGCCTTCTTTAAATGGTTTTCTCTACTTAATATTTAGAAAGTTGTATTGGAATAATCATTACCAAATGTAATTTTTGATTTATTTTCTTTATATCTTGAATAATAAGAATAATGCAGCACATTACCATCTACAATGCCCGAAGTTCTGGCAGTAACATAATGAAAAATAATCCAGGAGTCGTGTTAACTTGTATCTGGTATTTATGGCTTATTAGCCATATAAACAGATAGTTGTGGTGCACTGTGGACTGGTTAGTGAGTATATCATTAACAGATATGCCTTAAAAAATGGGACAGGAAAAAGAAAAGCTTAAAAGAAAGTCTGATAGGTGATCAAGCTACTGACTTCACATTTTGCTTAGTCTAAGCTATTATACTACCAGGAAAATAAAGACATTACCTTGTTACAATACATCATTTCCTCTTAGAAAAGTAGCAAGACATTAAAACCAGCTTTAAGGAGACAAACTCTTCCCTGCAATCCCTCAAATCTCTCAATGCTTCAAGATAATCTGACAAGATGAGTATGTTATTATTGAAAACAACTCTAAACTATGCTAATCAAAACCCAAATAGTATTTTTCAAAGAGCTTGTCAAGCCAAAACAGAAAATATGCAAAAATGGAAGAGAATTCTTTCAACAAAAACAGTATTCACCAAATATCAAAGATACTATAAGACATAATAATTACAAACATTCTAGAATACACAGATCAATAGAAAACAGTCTAAACCCACATTTCTGTAGGAATTCTATATGATAAAGACAGAATTTCAAAGTAATGAAAAATAGTGGATTAATCAATAAATACTGCTGAAACAAGTGGCACACAATTTGATTCACACAATTTTAAAAAGTAAACCCAGGCAGATTTAAGTTCTATACCTAAAACAAGCAAACAAAAGATTTCAATAATTTTTGAATTTCTGAACAAAAAAAAGATTTTCAATAATTTCAAAAAACTATAAAAGGAGAAGTTGATGTATGCAATTGTGTAAATATTTTAAATTTATATGCAATGATAATAAACCATAGTTAAAACACCATAATTATCTAGGAAGAGTATTTTTAATATAGGTAATTTTTAAAAAGTTGTTATCCAGAATACAACTGACTCATACAACAAATAAGGCAACTAGTCCAAAGAAAAAGAGGCAAAGGACAGGGGCGCCTGGCTGGCTCAGTCAGTGGAGCATCCAACTTCGGCTCAGGTCATGATCTCACAGCTTGTGAGTTCAAGCCTCGCGTCGGGCTCTGTGCTGAGAGCTCAGAGCCTAGAGTCTGCTTTGGATTCTGTGTCTCCCTCTCTCTCTACTCCTAACCCACTCACATTCTGTCTCTCTCTCAAAAATAAACAGACATTTAAAAAAAAATTAAAAAAAGAGGCAAAGGACATGAATGGACAATTCACAAAAGAAAAAAATGTATATTTATAATAAAAGTGAAAAGCTGCTCAAATTCAAATGTAATCAGGCAATGCAAAACAAAACAATGAGGAATTGCTTTGGCCACTCAGAAAGCTTAAAAAATATACCTAGTTTACTCTCATATACTGTTGGTGGGAGACTGATACAGACTTTTTTTTAGTAAAGTTTGGCTGAACCTATTAAAATCCAGTCATTTGATTTCTAGGCTTCCATCCTAAAATATATTTGCACATGCATACAAAGAGGTTTGTATAAATTAAATGTCTTCAATTTTCCCATGTTACTAATCCCATGTTCCCATGTTGCAATCTAAATGTCCATCAATAGGGATACTGCAGAATAAATTATGGTATAGTCACTGTAAAATACAAAGCAACAGTTAAAATGAACGAGGTATAGCTTATATACTAACATGGAAAGATCTCCGAGATACACTGAATGGGAAAAGAATTTTCAAAATAATACATACTGTAGACAGGAATTTATAATCAACTATTTTTACAGATTTTATTCATATATGTATTTTATAGGTCCAAAAGGACATGCAACAATCTCATAATAGTGATGATATCTGAGCAAAGAGTAAGCATGGGGGACACGGGGGCAGTACAATGGGAAATTTTTGCTTCATCTCTAATGTTTGAATTCGTTTAAAACAAAGTATCCATTACTTACAAGAGAACAACTAAAAACAAGTTTTTAATGGCACAATTAAAACCCTAGACCAGTGAAGTACTTGCCTAATTAGTAAACGCTCTACAGAAATTATAGCAGCATTAAATTAGGATTTCTCCATTCATTCAACAAATGCTGAGCACCTAATATATGCTAGACGCAGTTCTAGGTTCAAGTGCACAAAACAAATTTGCCTGCCAAGATTCCAGTGAAAAGGAAACAGACAGTAAAGATAAAAAGTTACATATACGTTAGAAGATTGTATAGTAGGGAGAAAATACAAGACAGCTAAGGGAGAGATAAATTACAAGAATATAACTTTAATAGGTGTTCAGGGGAGGCTGCTGACAATCATGTTTCCTGGGCTGAGCCTAAAACCTTGGGGAAATGAAGACCACTTGGTCCCTCTTCAGCTGTCTTCCCTCAAATCTTGTTCCACAGTGAGGAGTCACACTCTTTCCTGCATTTGTTTGTGGTATGGTTTCGTTGTATCTTTCCTAGAACAACCTGCAGCACCAAAAGGATGACCCAGAGTGGTTCTTAGCGTGGTCAATCCCTGGATCAGCACATCAACCTCACCTGGGAACTTGTTGGAACTTCAACTTCTGCGGGGTCCCACACCAGCCCTAAAGAAGGAATTCTGGGGGTTGGGCCCAGCAATGTGTGTTTTAAAAACCCCTTGATGTCTCTGATTCACATTAGTTTGAGAAAAAATTAAATTTCAGGATCTACTCCTGCTCCTCAAATGTCCCATCTTGGCCATTAACTGATTTAACATTTCACATTCCTAATTTTGAAATTGAGCCTGGCCATAGTAGTACGGGAACTGAGGTTATCTACGGGAGTACAAATAGAATCAAGCATCTCCCTTTTTTCGCCTTTCCCAGGATTCTCTCATCAAGCCATTAAATCATTCATTGTTGGTCATCAATCAGCCTATCACAGATAACACAAAATCTGTATCTTTTCCTCAAGAAATTCCATATCCTATACATCTAACTCTTAAAGAAAGGACCATAAATCATAGTTTTACCAGGTACAACCATTTCATATCATAACTAAGGTCAGCTGCCCCAAAACAGCTCACCAAGATTAAAAATAGATTTCTAATTCATTTTATTTTTACAGCTTTGAAATGTAGTATCACCCAGGCCTCAAGGAATACTATTGCACACACAAAAAAACCCCAGAAATATTAAACTACGCTATTTCAAATACTTACAGCTTATCATGAAGCAGTTCTCCCAACTTTAATTCTAAAAGAAACAAACAGAAAAATCCTTTGAATAACACCGTCTTTATATTTAAATTTTAATTCTAAGAAAAAAAAAAAGAAACAAAACAGTTTTGTTTGAAAATGGGCTTTCATTCCTTTAAACTTCATTTTCTAAGAAATTATTTCTACTCCATTACTAACATAATGCCTTCTACATGATGAATATTTAATCCCTATAAATTGAACTTTTAATAATTAGCAAGCAACCCACCACAGGCCACAAAAATCCAATCAGAATTACCAACCTCATTTTAAAATATCACTAGTAAATTTCCCCCAACTATGCTTTTTCACAGAACTGACTGCTGTTTTTTAACTTTCTTAAACCACTTTTAAGTTGTTTCTTAAATCGCTTGGGGTCATAATCTAACCTTTTTTTGTCCCAGGAACAGTGTCAAAGCTACTTTTTAAAGTTACATTTTATTTAGGGGCACTTCAGTCGGTTGAGCGTCTGACTTCAGCTCACGCCATGATCTCACGTTCGTTAATTAAGCCCCACATCGGGCTCATGCTGTCAGCCTGTCAGTGCAGAGCCTGCTTCAGATCCTCTGTCCCTCTCTCTTTGTCCCTTTCCTGCTTGTGCTCTCCCAAAAATAAATATAAATATAAATATAAAGAAAAAAGAAAAAAAGGAAATTCCATTTTATTTAAATGTAGAAAACACCTGAGTAAACAGCTAATCAAAACAGTATCCATCCTCTATAAAGCAGTTCTCAACTTTGGCTTCATGTTGGTATCAACTCTGGAGCCTGTGAAAATCCCAACATCCAAGCAGCACCCTAAACCAATTAAATTCTAGGGGTGGCCCCTCTGCAATGGTTTTAAACCACTACAGGTAAAATCCCAATGTGCAGGGAAGGGGAGAACTACTACTGTAACATTTTAAGTAACTTAAATATTGATGGTCAAATCCGGTAAAAGATGCAAAGCCCCTGTTTTCCGAACTGTACCCCTCCTACTGATCTTAAGTTAAAGAACATTCATTTTTAACAATTCCAGGTAACAAAACAGATAAATCAATGAGAAGCATATCAAAAACTACGCTATAGTATGACAGAACATAACAGCAGTTCTCACAGATGGTCTGGGAACGCAGGTGTCTGTAACATTAAAATTACTTTCACAGTAATATTACAACATTTTCTTTTTCATTGTATTGACATCTGCACTGATAATACAAGAGCAACAGCATAAAGGGAAAAATAAAAAAGCAACGAGGGCTATACTGCTTTAGCTTCACCACAAATTAAGACAGTGGCCCCCAAGCTAAATAGTGTATTTTTTTACCTCCAAGCACTTGCAGTTAAAAAGACAACATTTTTAAATGTCACTTAAGTCCTTGATGAAGCAGTAAAATCACTAATCTCAAGGCTGGGACCAGGGTGCAGCAAGTGAAGCATTTCCTGCGGGAAATTTAAGCATGAACTCACTTTCAGGTAGTGAGTAGTTTTTGTTTTTAAGTTTACTTATTTTGAGACGGAGAGAGGGAGAGCATGAACAGGAGACGGGCAGGGAGAGAGAGAATCCCAAGCAAGCTCCACATTGTCAACACAGAGCCGGATATGGGGCTCAAACTCACAAACCATGAGATGAAATCAAGAGATGGACTGACTGAACCACCCAGGTGCCCCTCAGGTAGTGAATTCTTAAGTTTTCCACCCTAGGTGCCTCACTTCATTCTAGTGCTGGTCCTGATTTACCTGATTAAGTCTCAATCTTTGAGTACATCTTTTAAATATTCTATTTGACAAAACAGGAAATATAAACAAACACGTCTGCTGCATATCAAAGTAAGCTGTTATTGTAAGGAAAAGCACTTGCACAATTACAATGGAACACCATTTTTACTTGAAAGAACAAATGACAAACTATACTTACTCAGACTTAAGAATATGCCATTTTCTTGGAAAGGAGTTTGTTGCTTTAAGAAAAACTGAAATTTTGTGTTGCCAATGATAAAATTCGAGCTTGTAAGCAAAACTTAGAATTTGGAGAAACATATCTACCACTGCGAACCTGATAGCTTCCCAATATTAAAAAAGACTTTTCTGATAATAGTGGTAATATTAACAAATGTGCTTTTCAGTATTATATATCAGCATTTAGAAGATATGCTTAAGTCAATGAACCAATATTTTCCAAATGGAGACACACGTTCCAAAATTAAGCATTCCAAGTTCAAGGCACACCAATGGATTTTAATGTAACAGAGAGAATGGAAAGTCCACTGATAACAGATCTTCAGATTCCATATCACAACTGATCTTTAAGAAACTACCACCTGTCAAGTTTTGTTGTACTGTAATATCAAAGAAGTATATCCACAATTATCTGAAAAGGTTCCTGTTTTTCAACTATATATCTGGTGAGGCCAGATTTACCTCATATACTTCCAACAAATACAGACAGATTAGCAATTCAGATGCCCTCTATTACGCTGACATTAAAGAGATTTTCAAAAATATAAAACAACTCTAGTCTTGGAAGTTATTCTCTTTTGAAAAATAATTTATTTTTCATCAAAAAACATATTAACATGGAATGGGTTTATAATTGTTTTTAAATCAATTGGGAGGTATTTTTAAAATTTGTTTTAAGTTTTAATGAACATCTATATCCATATCCATATGGAAACACACAATTTTTGAGTGTAAAGGTATAATTTTTAAAAGTATAATGGGGTCCCAAAATCAAAAAATTTGAGAACTGCTGTAATAATTTATCAAATACTTATGGTAGATTTAGGGTACCAAATAGCTTCACCAAACTTAAAAAGAAAAACACTCCACAGACCTTGAACCAAGTCACTCTGTGCCTTGGTTTCCTTATCTGTAAAATGAACTGCTGAACTAGCCGACTCTCAGTATGGTCCCTTAGAACACCAGGAATCAGATCACAGTAAACTATAGGCAGGAAGCTTGAAAATTTGCTCAACTAAGCAGAGTGCAAGCACTTTTACTGCATGATCAACACCTGGACACGGAATCATGATCTTCTACAGCACTACAGACCTGAGTAGTCTGGGTCTTATCCAACTATGCAGCAGTTCTGAAAAGACTTAGCGAGAAAGATAATGTTTTACATTTATCATTAGCAGTCAGAGCAATGACATCATAACATATCATGTAGTCTCTGGACTACTAATAAGAGAATGAGAGTCAAAAAGGCAAGTTAACATTTTAGTACTACTACAGAAATTGTTTTGATCTTGCATGCTGTGGGAAATGTTGTTGATGATCCTAGGGATTACAGACGCACCAAACCACTGAACTAAGTTAACGCAATGATTAAAAAGTAGTTACTTCTACTTTTAAGTTAAAGCCTTAAATAGGTACAGTAGTACATAGCTTAAACCACTCCAAGCAAAGGAAAAAATTAGATATGAGGAAAAATTGATGATTCAAATTTTTTGACTACCTTGACAATCGTCTTTTTCTTTTATCCTCACTCTCATATAAAGTATGAATGTATCTGCTGTGAGAGAAAATTTAACTCAACTTTGTGGGTCACAGATTTTCCTAACATTTTATTGAGGACATCATTCATTTTGCCTTGGAAATGAACAACGAATCATAACTTGTGGTGGAGTTTGGGTATGCAGCAGTTGAAGCATATGCTCATTTGGATGAAACGTTATCTTGCAAAAGAAAAACATGCACCTATGTGACAACGCAAATACATATATGTTATCATCTTGTAAACGAGATCATGTGTAAACTGATGTTATAGATCTTTGATAAAATTTCTACCCATAACGTTGTAAATGATGGTTAAGTTCCCAGCTAGGATCCTTATGAATACCCTACTGAATCTATGATATAACCGAAATCCAATACCACTGTAATAGTAATATTTAAACAAAATGACGGAGGTTTACCACTGGGTAAGGGTGGCCAATTGAACACAGGCAACTACCTTTAATTCCCTCCAGAAATTTCATTAAAACAACCAAAGGAAGTATGTATGTGTGTGTTTGTGTTTTAAGAAAGGTATACACTCCAAAGAAGAGAAACAGGTACAGAAATAGTGTAATAGTACAACTTGGAAACAAAAAGACAAGTAGTTTCTTAGCAAACTCAAGAAAACCGAATCCTAAAAAGCAGGAGTGAAGAAAGCCCAAAACATGACCTACCATTTGCCTCTAAAAGTACAGATAAAGGGAGGCTAAAACATGGAACTGAGCAGACAGCGCAGAGCCCTGTCCTAATGTACAGAGCAGGACAACTGCCCTCCCTTCCCCACACGTAACACTGAAGACTTTCTGTGAAGAGGGGGGAAACGTCCCCAGGGACATAAGGTTACCTGAAGGCCAGGGTAGAACACTGGAAAGAGGGGGCATTAAGTGAGTATGTGAAAACCCCAGATCTCTTCCCTCACTTATCTGTTAAATCACAGGCAGTCAAGTCAGAGCCCCAGCACCAGTCAAGTCCACGTCAGTAAGTCCCACTCAAAAATTCAGAGCTTCCCACTGGCTTTTGGTCTCCCACCCTCAGACAACAAAGAAATCTTAGGTATCTGAAGTAATCCTCAAACATGAAAGATATAAAGGAAACAAACTTGAAAAACAAAAAGGCAAGTTGGCAGAAAGACACTATGTAGAGGAAAATTCAAAAGAACTATTATCCTTAGAGAGATAAAACGGTGCAACCCTGAAACAAAACCAGGACATTTTACTTAAAAAAAGGGGAGGGGGGAATTGTTCTGAGAAAAGAAGTCTTAAAAACATTACAGTGGAAAAGAAAAAATCAGTAGGTTTGGAAGATGCGAGTCTTAGTCCATTCAGGCTATTGCAACAAAAAATACCATAAACTGGACAGCTATAAACAACAAACATTGATTTCTCACAGTTCTAGAGGCTGGAAGTCCAAGATTAAGGCACCAGCAAATATCTGGTGAGGTATCCTTTTGTAAGGAGAATACAAAATAATAAATAAATAAATAAATAAATAAATAAATAAATAAATAAATAAATAGGAAATAGAGTAATTAAAGAAAGTTTCTTAGAACTGAAGGATCAGACAAGGTAAGAAGACCCCAGAGTCATCAACCAGGCAAGCCACTATGAGAGGTCTGTATAAGAGGTCAAACAGAAGACTCTAAAAGGTTACATAGGAAAGCTCAGTTATCAGAATGTCATCAAACTACTTAATAGCAAAATCAGAGCAAAAACATCAATGGGTCATGCCCTCAAAATTCTTAAAGGTATCCAGACACACTATATTATCAATAAAGTGGGAGGATAAAATAAAAATATTTTCAGACACCCAGAGCCTCCAAAAATTGTATCTCCCATGCATTTTACTCAAGAGGAGAAAAAAGATGTCTAATCTAGGGGCGCCTGGGTGGCTCAGTCGGTTGAGCGTCCGACTTCGGCTCAGGTCATGATCTCACGGTCTGTGGGTTCGAGCCCCACGTAGGGCTCTGTGCTGACAGCTCAGAGCCTGGAGCCTGCTTCTGATCCTGTGTCTCCCTCTCTCTCTGCCCCTCCCTCACTCTCACTTTGTCTTACTCTGTCTCTCAAAAATAAATGTAAAAAAAATTAAAAAAAAAAAAAAAGATGTCTAATCTATATTAAAGTAAGAAACCCCAAGCTGATGATCTTAGGATCACACTATGTACAAAGCTTCAGACTGGAGCAGTAAGTAAGAGGCTCGAGGAGAAATTTCTTCAAAGAGATGAAAAACAATACGATGTCTGAGGTATCTGAATGTCTTAAGGAGCTTAAGACAAATGAACAATCTAAGGTAGAACTAATGATAACTACAAAGATTCTGAATAAGAGTTTTTTGTATATAACAAAACTGTGCGGGAAGGAAAAATAACAGCTTTACTCTTTGACTCCACAATAGGTAATACTTGCTTATCCATAGTGTAGCTATAACTATATGGGTAGAGGTACATACATGATTTCAAATTGGGAGTGCGAGGAATCAAGAAATAACAATAGAAGCATGCTATCTATAATTATGAATACTGGAATAACCACCTCAAAGAGGGAAAGTGGTGAGTTCTGAGGACACCTCTTCTGTTAACCAAACCTCCCAACGTAAAGGAGGATATACAATACCCACCTGATTAAGAAGAAAATCTGATAAGATGCATTCAACAATGCAGAAGAGCCCTCAGAATGTATCAACTGTCCCACTCTCTTCCCACTGCTTGCTCTATGTTAATGCTAGTTGTTAGAGGTGTTAAGACATCCAGTATCCATATGTTCCTTTCCTGAAGAATCCAGGGTCAGAAAGGGTAAATGATAGTTGAACATTCTTGAAAGTTATCTAAACAGAGTGAACTATGCAGTACTATTGACATTTTGTGCAGAATAATTACTTCTTTGTGGGGGCTACCCTGTGCAGCAACTTTGCTGTGTACCCGCTAGACACCAGTAACAGCCCAACCCACCCCCCCCCCCCCAACTGTGACAACCAAAAACATTGCAAGACACTGGCAAGTGTTCCTTGAGGGGCAAAATCATCCCTGGTGGAGAACTGCTGATCTCAAGTGACCCACAATTACCAGCGCTGCCCAGTCCCCATGCCTTACAACTGAAAATACTCTTGATAGGATGGAACAAGGAAAACATAATTTTCATTTCCAAAATCAAAATCACTTAAAGAAAAAAAAGTATTTTACAGGGTGCCCAGATCTTTCACCAAGACAATTTCCATCCATCTTTTTTTTTAATCTTTGAATAAAGTGCTAACAAACAGCAAATTCCTAGAACAATGATTCTCAAATTGGGGTTTATGAATTCAGCAGGGGAGGAGTCTATATCGATAACTGTTAAATGCTATATAATCAGTTCGATAATTTTTTAAAAAAAGATTACAGAAGCATACTGCAAACCAACTGGATAATAAGGTTTATAATCAAGTATTGCTACAATTTCAGTGCTCAATCTTATGTTCATAATGAAGCTAGTTTCAGGCAATCACCCAAAATGATACCATTTAATGTAATGCAGGGGTTCTAAAATTTCTGAAGTAGGAGATCCAGATACTCTGATTTGAAGAAACACAGCCTTAATATATTCATTCATTCTTAAAACAAATATATATTAGGCACCTACAAGTGTTCTGAATGAGAGAAGACAATATAGAAAGGAAGAGAAAGAAGTTTAAGAATCCTAGGTTTTGAAACAGGGAAGAGAAATCAATAAAAGGAGTCTTCTGAAGAAAAGTAATGGGCAAGGGTTGAAGAAAGAGGACGGGAGAAGAGGCCTAAACAACGGGGTCTCTGAGAAAGACAGACTAATGAGGAATGAGTGAAGCCATCAAAGACATAAGAAGATGGGATGACAGGAAGGGCCCATGTCTTTCTAGACTAAAGCTCAAAAAGAATGAAGTAACGATAACGAACCTTGGATTACCTCTGGGTTCTAGACACCTGAAGGTATGTATCATCATCCTAGGAGAGGCTGCTGGCTCTCCACAGAGTGTGTGGAAGAAGGGAATCTGGTAGGTAGAAGGAGCAACGTACGTTTTATGATCTTCTGTGTTTAAGTGAAATTTCTAAATTGAGGGTTTGTTTGTATTCAGAAAGCACCTAACTTTAGACAACCAAATGAAATACGAAGATAAAAAGCTTTTTATAGGAAGCAGAGATGGTTTGAATTCGGCAAAGTTTCCTGGAGAAGCAAAGCTCAGAGGTGTTATTTAGATGAATATATTATGTATCAGGCAAAGTAACAATAATGGCACCATATATTCAAAATAATTTCAAGGAAAAAAAAGCCAAGGGCCTAAATGTCAGATACAGGAAATGTCAAGGGAATGTGTGCCCTCTGCCTAACAGGAGATAAAGGAAGTGATGAAAGTTACAATTTGATCCAGAGGAGTTTGATGAGCCACTAAAAGAACAAGTAGAAATGTGCATGAGGAACACCGTGATCACTATGCAGATTGTTTTCTCAGTACCAAAATAAATAAATAAATAACCACAGTTTAGCCAAATGCCATCACAGTGTTACTGAAGAGACCACTACAACAGTTAAATGGTATTAAGAATATTTGTTTTAAATTTGGTCTTCTGAAAGTTGCTAGAACAGAAGTCTAAACTAAATTGACGCCATGGGGGCACCTGGCTGGCTCAGTCAGATGAGTGTCCCACTTTTGATCCTGGGGTTGTGGGATCGAGCCCCCTCAGGCTGTGCACTAAGTGTGGAGTCTACTTGAGATTCTCTCCCTCTCTCTCCCTCTCTCTCCCTCTCCCCTGCTTCTCTCCCCCAACACACTCTATTAAAAAATAAACTGAGGGGCGCCTGGGTGGCTCAGTTGGTTGAGCATCCAACTTCAACTCAGGTCGTAATCTCAAAACTCATGGGTTTGAGCCCCGCGTGGGCTCTGTGCTGACAGCTTGGAGCCTTGAGCCTGCTTCTGATTCTCTCCCCCCTCTCTCTGCCCCTCCCCCACATGCACATGCTCACGTGAGCTCTCTTTCTCTCAAAAATAAATAAACATTAAATAAATACAAAAATATTTTGACATCGTGAATCTGATTATTTCAGGAAAAGAAAACCAATTATTAATACCACAGGCTCAAGAACTGCCAACAGCCTTTAAGTCCTAAATCTACATTAATTTTTAGTTTCAAGAATGTCTCACACCTGTGCCTCCTGAGACAAAGCAAGAGCTAATTATGGAAGATTTAACAGAATGGCTTGAGGTTGGCAACAAAATGACATGCTACCCCCTCTCAATCCCCACTGAAACAGGTATTAAACCATATTGCCTATTCAAGGTTTCTTCCATGAAGCAGCAAAATTATTTACTCTTCCTCAAACATCAAACTCTCACTGAACTCTGGCTGTAATGGTTCATCTGTCTAGAATTCCCTCCCATCCACTTATAGAAACTCGACCACTCCTTTAAAGCCCAACTCATGCCTTATGAACTTCATAAAACCTTTCCCATTTAGGTTCAGAATGACAGCCCTCTAACATAGATCATTTAAAAAATTAGTGCAGGGGCGCCTGGATGGCTCAGTCAGTTGGGCATCCGACTTCAGCTCGGGTCATGATCTCATGGTTTGTGAGTTCAAGCCCTGCCTCGGGCTCTGTGCTGACGGCTCGGAGCCTGGAGGCTGCTTTGGATTCTGTATCTCCTCTCTCCCCCTCCCCCACTTGTGCTCTGTCTCTCTCTCTCAAAAATACATAAATGTAAATAAATAAATAATCAGTGCAAAATGATGGGTATGATCCACTTAATAGTTTAAGATCTCTAGGCACAACAATTACACTGTAACTTAGACTTCTTTCTCTCTCCCTTGGATACACAGATATGAGCAGTCGCCCAATTAGTCCCAGTGTAATGTTCTTTCCACTATCTCACTTACGCATACTTTAACTGGACACGTATTTTGAAACAGTGGATGGGCAGGCACATGATTTATCATTTTGCTTATATTCAGCTGGCTCTCTTTCCACCTTCAGCTGCTCCAAGTCTCTACTCTTCCTCTCAAGAGCACTAAACACGCCTCCTCACCAGCATGAGAAACAACTCATTCAGTAAGGAAACAGAAGCCATCCAGGTGTGCATCCCTCCACCATTCCTCACCATCCACTTAGAAATATGTTTCTTCACCAATCCTAACCTCAGTTCCTCCTGTCTCAGTATGTCCTTATTCTATACCCAAAAGTTAATTTCCCTACTATGTTCTTGATCTCATCCTCTTCAAATTCACTCTACCATTTGTTTCTTTCACTTTTCAGTCTCTCCCTAAGGCTCCTTCCTCTCAGACAACAAGTATGCTCATTTCTCTAATCATTTATGCCTATGCATTTATTCAACTATTACAATGTACCAGGAAATGTTCTGTGTGCTAGGGCTACATCAAGATCTCTGCACTCACAGAGCTTACATTCCAGTGGGGGAGGTTGACAATAAACAAGAAATAACTGACAATGACGGTTTCTGACAGTAGGTTAAGCATTACGATAAAAATAAAACAAGTAATTCAACTGAGGTGGAGTTGTACAGAAGAGAATGGGGCTAACTCTGCTTAGACCGGTTGTTTTGAGAAATCCTCACTGGAGAGGTAACATTTAAGGAGCTGGCTACGTGAGCACCTGGAAGCAAAGGAGTTTAAAACACAGAAAAGGAAATATACAGAGGTCCGAAGGGAAAATGCCTTCGTGTACTTAATGACATAAAAAGGACCTTGTGACTAACATAATGAGGCTAGTGGGGCAGTGGTACAAAAACGAAGTCAGTGGTAGGCAGGCACCAGACCATACAGGCCATGGGGACAGAATACGGATTTTATTCTACACAGAACAGGAAGCCACTGAAGGCTCTTAAACAGGGAATGATGTGATTCGATCATTTACAAACCTCAAACATACAATAATACTAACGTCTTTACTTCCATACAACTCATGTTTCCACAGTTTGAAATTACTGCCATGTACTCTCCACTCTGTTACTTAAAGCTAGACAAACTGAAGAAATTGCTTCAACATCTGTATTTCATGCGATATCAAATACCGACTGGCTTTGAATGAAAGTTAAAATCAGAAGGTAGAGAATGAATACGTGTGGTTAACAAACTTGATAAAGCACACTTACCTGTTGATTTCCTTACATTTAATGAGTTAGTCCACAAATCACAATCAAGATTGTATTTTATCTTTTCCCAGATTTTGAGCTTCTAATCCAAAAATTCAAACTCACCTCGACAAGCTTCTTCAAAATCTTGGGTTATGTCCACCCAGCTTGTATTGCTTTTTTCCATCTTTTCTGGTATACTGAGCTCCCATCCTGAATCATCATCTTCTACAGAAGCTTTCATGACCATAATGCCTATAAAATTAACACTGGTGTAAAAGAGATTGTGGCTTTCAAGGCAAGGGTATTTTTGCAATCCTTGTGTGTTTGCCGAAGTACTCGATGGAAGTCTTACTAAACTGCCAGACCTCATCCGAGTTTGAAGATGGTACTGGAAAAAAAAATACCTTAATGCAACTAAATCTTACACGGACACTATCGCTGCTCATTTACTAATAGTCCAGCACCTACCAGGGCTCTAAGAGTTTGCCTTCCCACTATCTAAGAAGAAAAATCACAAGCCGCCCCACCACTGGCCCCAACAGAACCAACTCCAGAGCTTTCAACTTTCCACACTGGCCACAAATGGCCAAGACACTCTTCACAGTCCCCTCCTGCAGCCCGGGGGCCCATGAGGCAACTACTCAAGTCAGGGTGGTCCCTCACCTGGCCGGAACTCTCTGGGCCGACCTGGACCCCCGCATACCCTCGCACGGTGGGCACGGAGTGCGGGAGCGCCTCGCGGGGTCCAACCCACCCGGCCCAGGGTGGCGGCGCACCTGAGGCGGGGACCCGCCCCACGTCCGCCCTACCCGGGTCAGCTCAGCCCGGCCCGGCCCCGGCCCCGGCCCCACAGGGCACGGAAGCAAGGGCAGAGCTGTCGACGCGCGGGAGGGCGGGCACGCCCGGTGCCGGGTCGTCGCCCCGGCAACACCCGGCAAGGCCCGGGCCTCGGCGGGCAGCGGACTCGGGGGAGCCTGCAGCTCCTACCTGAAGCGCGGCGGGAGGGCCGGGGCCCCAGGGTGACCTGGCGTCCCAGGGTCTGCCACACGCACGGGGGGCTGCGACTCTAGGACACTGGAGGGAGGGAGTTTCAATGGCTCTGCGCTGGCGGTCCCTACCTACTTCTCCCGTGGCCGCCCGCGCCGCCACGCACCGTCCAAACCGCGGAAATAACGACGCCGCCTCTGCCGCCGCCGCCCCCTCCCCTCAGCCCTGCCCGACCGGCCGCGTGCGCGCATGCGTACGCCGGGTGCGCGCGACCCCGCCCCCTCTCCCTCACTCCTGGGGACTTCGCATACCCCGGCCACACCCCCTCCCTCACCACCGCCGCCGACGGCAGCAGTCTTCTCTTCTCGCGGGATTAGAGCCAATCGCGAGACCGGAAGCTACCTTCCTTCTGCCTCAAGCCGAGTCCCGGGCAGTGGGCGGGTCCCGATGAGGGGTGGAGCCAGAGGGGGTGGTCTCAGAGCTGGCCCAGACAGGCTCCGTGGGATATTTTTAGAAAGGTACCGCTAAGGGGGGGAAAAAAGCAAGGACAATATTTGTAGACCTTAGCAGTTGTGGCCACGCAGGAAGAGCCTGGCTGTGAATTTCATCGAGCTAGTGCTGCCTGACACAGGATTTATGTTTCCTAGAGAGCCTGGAGGTTTCTTGGGGGAAAAGAGAAACGAAATATCTAGAGTCAAGCCATTTTCTTTGAGACTTGTAAATATTTTACGTTTTTCTTAAAATTAACAAAATGATCAGTTTTAAAGTGGGATTATGCAAGTAGACTTCCAAGAGTAAGAAGCACATCTTTACTACTAATTTAATTCCCATTAAAACGGCCAAAATTTAAAAGACGACACCAAATGTTGACAAGGATTTGGAGCAACTGGACCTCTCCTGTTGCCGACGAGAAAGCAAAATGGTACAATCACTTTTAACAGTTTGTCTTTTACCAGAAAAGTGATCATACACTTACCATTTGATCTAGCAATTCCACTCCCAGGTATTTTCTTAAGAATATGAAAATATGCGTCCACTTGTACCTTACATTTCATAGCTTCATTTTTAATAATCCAAAACTGGAAACCCATATGTTCATCTACTGGTGAATGGATAAACTTATCGCTCATCCATACAATGTAATGAATAATAATTACCAACAAACAGGGGTGAACTACTTGACATGCAAAATCATGAATCGCAAAAAAACATTATGTTGAGCAAAGGAAATAAGCATAAGCAAAAGAATATGATTCCATTTATATGAAACTTAAAAAAAAATTTTTTTAACGTTTATTCATTTTTGAGAGACAGAAACAGAGCATGAGCAGGGAAGGGGCAGAGAGAGAGGGAGACACAGAATCTGAAGCAGGCTCCAGGCTCTGAGCTGTCAACACAGAGCCCAACACAGGGCTCGAACTCATGGAACTGTGAGGTCATGACCTGAGCCAAAGTCAGACGCTCAACCCACTGAGCCACCCTGGCGGCCCTATATGAAACTCTTAAAAATAAAAATGCAATTTATACTGACAAAACAGAGCATTGAGTGCCTAGATGTCAAGGAAGCATTAACTAGAATAGGGCTAGATGATTTGAGGTGATAGAAATGTTGTTTCTTGATTATAGTAGCCACTATACAGCAGCCATTTTAAAAAAGTAAAAAGTAATCTTTGTGTCTCTTACAGAATAATAAGTTTTATAACAGCAGGAGCTTTGCCAGTTTTGAACAAAATTATATCCACCTCACTTAGGGTGGTGGTTGGCAGGTAGTAGGTTCTCACTAAAGGCACTAAGGATGAAAATATAGGGCAGAATTACAATAAAGAAAATCTATACTGTTTCTCCAAAACCATTTGCTGAACTTTGCAGAGGCCATAAGAAATCTAGAAAAGGATGAACTGACTGCATCTGAGTTATTCAGTATTATGTGTAGATTGTGACAAAAACTGATATAGCAAGAAAACAGAAAAACAAAAACCCCCACCAATGTTTGGAAATAAGACTGCTTCAGAACTCAAAAACAAAACAAAACAAAACAACAACAAAAGATCACCAGAACAAGGCAGCCAAATGAAAAAGGATTTTCTTAATTTCTTTACTAAAATTGTAATTTACCTGAAATTCAAGTTAATTTTCACAAGCTCTAATTACCTCTCCTCTTTAAAAACCATTTTCCCTGGGCACTTGGGTAGCTCAGTTGGTTGAGCAGCTGACTTTGGTTAATGCCATGATCTCGTGGTTCCTGAGTTCCAGCCCCACACTGGGTTTCCTCCTGTAAGCCTGTCAGCATAAAGCCTGCTTCAGATCCTCTGTTCCTCTCTCTCTCTCTCTGTCCCTCCCCCATTGAGCTTTCCAAAAAATAAATTTTTTAAAAAAATAAATAAAAATAAAAATGATTTTCCCTGAGAGGCTTAATTTATGATGACATCCCATATGCCTCAGAGTCTTAAAAAAGGATGAATATTTTAGACATTAGATAAACTACATGATGAATAAATGAATGTAAAGTAATTGATCGACAAATAGTCTGTCTACCTAAACATGTCTACAAATATAGAGTAGATGGGCAATTTGGCCAGCTGGAAACAAATTCCTATGAAACTAAATCTTGACTCATAAAATCCTAAGTATTCCATGCTTAAACATTAATATTGAAAGGAAATTTAGCTTGATATGATTATTTTATATTGATACAAGGAACCAGTGTAGCATCAGTTTGATAAAAGCAGAGCTACCAAAGTGACCTTTATGTCTGAGTGTATCCAGTTTTATCACTACATAAAATAAATTAAGGATGTCCTAAAGCCTGTAGGCAGTTCAGAGAAACGCTTTCAAAAAAAGGAAACAGAGTAAAAATACCCTACTGTTCCATGTGACAGAAAGAAACATGGCATTATTTTTTTTATTAAGTATAGGTAAAATCAGTTTAGTTAGTTCTATTGTATTTAATTCTCCTTTTTAAAAGTCTTATACTTATGTATCTCAAGAATACACAGTATAGGGACACCTGGGTGGCTCAGTCAGTTAAGTGTCCGACTTCAGCTCAGGTCATGATCTCGTGGTTGGTGAGCTCAAGGCCTGCATCAGGCTCTGTGTTGACAGCATGGAGCCTGGAGCCTGCTTTGGATTCTGTGTCTCCCTCTCTCTCTGCCCCTCCCCCCCGCTCACACTCTGTCTCTCTCTCTCTCAAAAATAAATAAACATTAAAACATTTTTTTAAAAAGAATACATAGTTATACAATAGCCAAGATATGAAAGCAGCCCAAGTATCCATCTATAGATGAATGAATAAAGAAGATGTGATACTCACACTCACACACACACACACACACACACACACACACAATGGAATATTACCCAGCTATAATAATCATTTGTGACCACATAGATGGACCTAGAGGGTATTATGCTAAGGGAAATATGTCAGATGGAGAAAGACAAATACCATGTGATTTCACTTACATGTGGAATCTAAAAAACAAACCAATAAACAAATAGAAAGCAGAAACAGACCCATAAACACAGAGAACAAACTCTCAATTGCTACAGGGGAGAGGGCAAGGGAATGGCCCAAATGGGTGAAGGGCAGTGGATACAGGCTTCCAGTTTGGAATGAATAATTCATGGGGATAAAAGGTACAGCATGTAGTCAATGATACCTTCAATGGCTTTGTATGAGGACACTACATTTGTGGTGAGCATAGCATAATGTACAGACTTGTTGAATCACTATGCTGTATACCTGAAATTAATGTAATATTGTGTATCAACTATACCTCTGCATAAAGAAAAAAAGTAAAAGGATACACAGAAATCCAATAAAAAGTTATTTAAAAAGTTAAAATAAACTTCTGTATTAGAGGATAATGTATAATTATCCTCTGTAAAATGCTTGTAATGTGTCATTATAAATACATTTTCTCACACATTTTTAATTAGTTGTTTCCATCCATCGCTTATTGCCGCTGTTAACTAGTCCTGTAGTTTTGCTTAAATAACAGCATTTAAGTAACAGAAAATTCAATACAGAATAGTTTCAAATAAACATCCAGTTTTCATAATTTAATATTAAAGTGATAACACATGTGTGTATACTGTATATGTCTTTTTTCCCGATATGGCTGTGTCTTGGATTGATAGTCTACAAGTGGAGTCCCAGGGACACCTCAGTTGGAAGAGCATCTGACTCTTGATCTCGGGGTCATGAGTTTGAGTCCCACTTTGGATGTAGAGATCACTTCAAAATAAATAAATAAATAAATAATCCCCAACTTCACCTAGTGAATGTACCATAATTTATTCAACTAGCTCTCTGTTGATGGACATTTAGGTTGTTTCCAGGCGTTACCATTATAGATGGCATTACCATGAGAAGCTCTGCGCCTATGTCTTTTCGCAATTTTGCCAGTGTATCCCATAAACAGAATGTGGGGTCTAAGTATACATGCATTTGTAATTTTATATTGCCAAATACCCCTCTATCAAATTTGTTCCTTTTTTTCTAACATTATTTTAAATTTTATTTTTTATTTTATAGACAGAGTGAGTGCAGGAGCAGGGGCGAGGAGCAGAGTGAAAGAGAGAGAATCTTAAGCAGACTCCATGCCCAGTGCAGAGCTCGATACGGGGTTCAATCCCATGACCACGAGACCATGACCTGGGCTGAAATCAAGAGTTGGACACTCAACCAACTGAGCTATCCAGGTGCCCCAAGTTTGTTCCTTTTTTAATGTCCACCAGCAACATGCAAGACCACTCATTTTCCCATAGCCTCATCAACACAGTATAGGATCAAACTTTTAGAGTTTTGCCATATGGCTACATGATAAAAATGGTATCTCAGCATAGTTTTAATATGCATTTTCTTATCACAAATGAGGTAGAAAGTCTCTTTATCTTTTTAAGTGAATTTTATATCTTTTTCGGTGATCTGTCTGTTTTTATCTCTAGGCTTTTTTTTCCTGTAGATCACTGGTTATTTTCTTTTCTACTTTTAAGAAGCTCTCGCTATTAACTCTGTAAGGATTTACGCTGCAATTTTTTAAACCAGTGTGTCACATGTCTTTTTACTTTGCTTTTGGTTGTTCTTTTATACTTGCTACATGAAAGTATTTTTTAGTCAAATTTATCAACAATGATGTCATTTAGTACCATGGGTATTATTGAGACACCATAAGAGGATGGTGTCAAGAGAGAAGTACAGCAAAACCTTGGATTATGAGTAACTTGTTCTGTGAGTGGTCTGCAAGATGGGCGAACATTTCTAATAAATTTTAACTTGATAAACAAGCAATGTCTTGCGATACAAGTAGTACGTGAAGCTGAACATTACATGATCACAACTGAGCCAATGGTTCTTCTCTCTCTTGCTGTGGGATTGTGGGTGATCATCAATGCAATGGCACATTTCCGAGAAATCCTCAAAAGGAGGCAAAAGCAAGTGTCATTGGACAGGTTCCTTGTTAACGTTGCACAAAAAGAAGAAAGATTCCATTGAGCCAGTAGGTAACAGTGATACTGTTAGTCACAGTGAAAATCTTCCTACATAATAACCCTCCTCTCTCTCTTGTCTCCCTCACACCAGCCACGAAGGTTTTCAAAGGTAAGTGCAGGTTAATTTGTTTATTTTTCTTTTTATTTAGTATTTTCTTTATTATTTTGTATTATATTACAGTATTGTAATCATTTTTATATGAATATTTTTGGGTTGTGGAACAAATCATTGGAGTTTCCATTATCTCTTATGGGGAAATTCGCTTTGATATACAAGTGCTTTGGATTATAAGCATGTTTCCAGAATGAATTATGCTCACAAACCAAGGTTTTACTGTAGGATCAAAATGGAGTGCTGAGGAAGCCCAACATTTGAGATCAGGTAGAGGAAGAGAACCTATGGAAGGGCTCTGAGAATAAAGACCAAAGCAAGAGAAAAATCAGGAGAGTGGTTCACTGAATCTGAGAGAGATGTCAACTCTCAATTATCCCTCTTTTTTAAAGTTTTTTTTTTTTATTTTCATGAAGCCCAATTCATTCATTTTAGTTTCTTATTATAAAACTAAAAAGTTTGGAACACCTGGGTAGCTTAGTAGGTTGAGCGTCTGACTTTGGCTTAGATAATGACCTCATGGTTCATGGGTTCAAACCCCACATCAGGCTCTGTGCTAACAGCTCGGAGCGTGGAGCCTGCTACAGATTCTGTGTCTCCTTTTCTCTCTGCCCCTCCCTCACTCATGTTCTCTCTCTCTCTCTCTGTCTCTCAAAAATAAACATTAAAAAAAATTTTTTTAATAAAACTAAAAAGCTTAATAAAACTAAAAGCTATTCATGCATGTAAGCTGAAACATAAAAATCACCCATAATCCCAGGTAAGAGAAAACCTTTGTTCATACTATTTATTCATTTTGTCCATGCATATATATAGGTTTTTATTTTGTCTATTAAAAGTGGGTTCTCACTGTACATATTGTTTTGTATTCTATTTTTTTAACTTCAAGATTGATTCTGAATATCATCATTGTAGAACACTCAGACACACAAGTATTTTCCCACTCAGGAATCCTTTAAATCCCACTTATAGATGTGGTCATTTCTCCTCTGTGATATCTGATCTTGTCAATTTTTTCCTTATTGTGCTTGTAAGAAGTTTAACTCATACAATTTATCCCTTTTTTTCAAAAACCAGTTTTTTAATTTTGTCTTTTTTGTATTTTTTCTAATTTATTCCTATCTTATTCTTATTAATGTACTGAAATTTCATAATGACTTACTAAGGCATAACTCTTATTTTCATGTATTTTTCTGGGCATTAAATGAACCCTTTGAATGTAAAAATACACATGTTTCAGGTCTAGCGAGTTACCTTAGTGTTTTATTATGTCCTTCCCTTTTCCCTCTGTCCTCAACTTCTAGAAATATTCTTCAGATATCAGATTTCTTGAACTGGTCAATTTTTTCACCAAAAAAATTCTGTTTTGAGGCGCCTGGGTGGCTCAGTCCATTAAGCATCCAACTCTTGATTTCAGTGGATTATAAAATTACATAATGTAAATTTCCCCTACTTTTCTGATATTTTGGTTATTCAGTACCACTTGTCTATATTGTCTAGAAGGCTATTTCATACTGAAAGTAAAGTTCTAGTGCTTTGTCACACTCAGATTCATGGCTGCTTACTCCATTTTTAAACATCTTTGAGGAAAAGGGTCTTTATTTTATATTCCCGTCTCTTCAAAATTCCATTTCAGTGACTTGAGTTTACAAAACTATTAAGGCACTCATGCTTCAGATTCTGTACTTTACAAGTATGCAGTGTAGTTGAAAACAATAATTTCAGTTGCCTAAAGAACAGCTTTCAGGTGCTTGAAGGTTTATAGGAAACCTCTTATGATTGTCAGCCCTGAGATAAAATGTAAAACCACTTTTATTCTAACTAAATTGAACCAAAATATAGACACTTACATGAGACATGATCTTGTAAATTTCTCTTTATCTTCAAACATGATTTTTATTTTTTTATTTAAGAAAAAAAATTTTTTAATGTTTTATTTTGAAAGACAGAGCGAGCTAGTGAGCGCAAGTAGGGTAGGGGCAGAGAGGGAGAGAGACAATCCCAAGCAGGCTTCATTCTCAGCACAGAGCCCGACACAGGGCTCCATCCCATGACTGAGATCATGACCTGAGCTGACATTTAACAGACTAAGCCACCCAGGGGCCCTTGAACAGGACTTAAAAGGCTACAAATGATCATGTTTATCTTTCAGAAAATATGAAATGCTACTTTAATCTGCACAGTCTCTTAGGATCTGGAGTCCTTGGAGAACTCTGCCAAAGTTAAAGTTTGGGCAACTCAAATGTAGAAAATCATGAAGGAAACTTTGTTATTTATAGAATGGTATATTTCCATCTTTCTGCACCAGTTATTCTTAAAATATGCTTGAGGATAAACAAAGGAGAATAACATTCATTGGTATTATTAAGTGAAAATATATAATGTGAAGTTAAGACTAAGATTTATTCAAAGCCAAATGCAGTAACTAAAGAATGCAAAATGATATCTACTCTACCAAACTTCCATACAAAATAATTACCAAAATAATTTGAAAATAATCGAGATAAAATATACTGGCAAGTGTGTAGGGGGGAAAAAAGATCATCTGCTACAAACTATGATTCATAACATTTCCAGTATTGTTCTAGCCTTTTTCTCTTTGGGGACAGTCAAGAACTGGGATTTCTGCAGATATACCAATATATGAAATATAGAGTTCGTACTATAATATAATGCCAGCACATGAGTGTTGAAAAATCTAGAGTTATAAAAAAGAATCTGAAGCAACATAACTTGCAGGTTCTAGGAGAGGCTAAGCTATGAGTTCCATCCTTACACACACACACATATTGCAATGAAACAAACAATGTAAGAGAGATCTGCAAGGTGTTTGGAACACTATTCTTTCATTATTTGCTCATCTTTTCTGGAAATTAAAGTAGATGGGGCAAGACATCTACGACTTTCTTAGTTTTTTTTGCACAGAACTTTCATTTCTGCATAAATTTTTTTCCTGCTAATGGCAGTGTGCATCCACATTGTGGAATCTTTCCACATAACATAGACATGTAAGAACTACAGGTTTCCTTGAATCTTCACGTGGTCATGGCCTCTCTTTATTCCACATAAGAAAAATATAAAGAAAAAATTACTTTGTTATCAAGTCCTGCATTCCAAACTCCACTTTTCGGTTCTGAAACTTTTACTGATTACTTCCATAACTCAACAAATATCTACCAAGCGCCTTTTCTGTGTCAAGTACTCTTCTGTGCAGTGGTGACGTCGCAGGATACAAGACCAATAAGATCCTTGCTCTCACAGAAATTACAACTTAGGAAGGTAAGTTATTCTGGTGTTTTGTTATTAAAAAATCTAATTAGAGGTAATTCAGAAGAAAGAAAAGCAGGAAAAAGAAATTCTATGCCAACACAATTATTATTAGTATTTTGCTCTCTTTGCTTCTAGTTATTTTCTCCCCCTCTGCCAGAGTTTTTGGCTGTTTTCCTTTGTTGGGGGCGGGAGTGTGACGGGGTATTAACGTACCACATCCTAGGTTTTTCTCTTTGTAAGTGTGTGCCCACGTAACCGCATAATCTTCATGATTATCATTTTTAAAAATTTTTATTTATTTAATTTTAAGGGGAGGGGAGAGGGGCCGAGGGGGAGAGAGAGAGAATATTAAGCACACTCTATGCTCATCATGGACCCCAAGGCAGCGTTTGATACCATGATCCTGGGATCATGATTTCAGTCAAAATCAAGAGTCAGTTGCTCAACCAACAGAGCCACCCATGCACCCCAATCATCATTTTTATCGTTGATAATATTCAAGTGTTCACTGTTTCTTGAGACTGGTATTTGGATGGGATCCCAAACACCAGTTCACATATTCCATCCTTAGGGAAAACTAATCTCTACTGGGGTTTGTTGACAAATGCTACTTATATCCCAAATCCTTTTTTTTTTTTTTTTTTTTTTAACTTCAGGCTTGCTGATCAGGAGTGGCTAGGCTTGTAATGGGTTTATACGGACAGGCTACACGTGTTTATGCTGTTGTCCAATGGTGTGACATACATTCCCATAGAAATAAAATGATTAATGATGCTTCAATTCCCAGGCCAGTCCAGATCATGAAGGGCTTTGTTGGTCTTGGATGTACTTAGGTGTACTCTTAGCATGAAGCGTCTTCAAAAATTCAAATGGCTTTCAGACCCAGAATTGTAAAGTGAACAACTGCTGTTGTGTTGGTGCTAGAAGAAAATATGTGTGACATTACCAACAACTACCATACAAGTGAATTTTTTGAATAGGGCTTATTTATAAACTTTTGACTGTTACAGCAATGCTATTTTTCCTTGTTAAAGGGAACAATTGTCAGTGGATAGTCAATTGTGTTCACCCATTTATTTTATCTAGATAAAAAGAGTCTGGTTGCCTTTACTTGGAAAGCAAAATCTCTGGCTTTAGAGATGTTGTTTGACATTCTTCAGATGATAGAACCTATAATTCAGACCTCAATTCCCAAAGATACTGTGCATATGTGCAGAGAACAATCTGGGTTCTGAGGGTATACTAAAAGATATGACCATCAATTGGCTTCTAATTTCAAGGGAGAGAGTTACAAGCTAACAACTACAACAGGAGCCACAATGAAGTAAAGTGCCACAATAGTGGTAGAAGCTTTGAAGAAAGTGAAAAGACAACCCAAAAAATGGAAGAAAATTTTTGTAACTCATTTATCTGACATAGGATTTGTAGATAGAGTATATTAAAGACTGTTACAACTCAATAATAAAAAGAAACAATTTAAAAATGGACAAAAGATCCAAGTACAATACACAAATGGCCAATAAGCACACAAAAAGATAATCATCATCTTTAGCTACCAGGAAAATGCAAATCAACTGAGATACCAATGAGATACCGCTTCATGCCAATAGAAGAGACCCATCATAAAAAAATGTTGGCGAGGATGTGGAGAAACTGGAACCCTCATACGTTGCTGATGGGAACTTAAAATGGTACGGCTGCTTTGGAAACAGTCTAGAAATCCCTCAAAAGGCTAAACATAGGGAGACCATTCTACTCCTAGAATGGCTTCTATCCAAAGAAATGAAAACATATATCCACACAAAAACAAGGGCATGAATGCTCATAGCAGCCTTAACCATAATAGCCCCAAAATAGAAATAACCAAAATGCCCATCAACTGAAGAATGGATAAATAGAATGTAGTATACCCATACAAGGGAAGATTATAGAAACAGATGAGGTACTGATATGTGCTATAAGATGAATGGACCTTGAAAACATTAGGCAAAGTGAAATAAACCAATCACAAAAGATCACACACAATTCCATTTATGCAGAGCATCTAGAATAGGCAAACCTGTAGAGATAAGAAGCCGAAAATCCAGGGGCGATGGAGGGCTGTGGGTGATTGCTAAGGGGAACAGGGTTTCTTTCTGAGGTAATGAAAGTGTTTTGAAATTGATTCTAGTAATGACTGCACAACTCTGAATATGCTAAAAGCCATGGACTTATACACTTTAAATGGGTGAATTGTACGGCTTGTGGGTTACATCTCAATAAAGCAGTTTTATTTATTTTTTTTGTTTTAGAGTGAGAAAGAGCATGCATGTACATGAGGCGGGGAGAGTGGCAGAGGGAGAGAGGATCTCAAGCAGACTCCACTCAGCATGGAGCCCAATGCAGGGCTTGATCCTATGACCTGGGTTCATGATCTGAGCTGAAATCAAGAGTCCAAAGCTCAACCGGCTGAGCCACCCAGGTGCCCCTCAATAAAGCTGTTTTAAAAAAGGATTGGGGGTAGCTGGGAGTGGGAATGAAGACTGCCTGCAAATGGTCATGATGAATCTTTTAGGGGTGGTGAAAATGTTTTATTATAATGATGGTTTCACAACTTTAAATTTATTAATAATCATTGAGGTATACCCTTAAAATGAATAAAATTTATGGTATATAAAAAGTATTGATATATAACTTAAGTAAACTCTCAGAGGGCTTAGGATTCCGGCTCAACGGCAAGAAACAGTCTTGGTAAGAACTCAAATTTCTGGAATAGTATGCTTCCTGAAGCAGAAGTTCCGTAAGGCAGCATAATTTGTGGCCAGCCTCAACATCCAAAGGCGTTACTGCTAACAATAGTATTTCACAAATTCCAGGTGACTAGTCCTATGCTGGTTTCCAAGCCAAGAAAAGGCAACTTGTAAAGATGAGCACTTGGTCATGGCCCCACGTGAACCTTCAGATCACACAGCTATGTATAGTAGGCTTGCCAGCACAGCATGGCCATCCACGGTATCTTCTTACACTGCAGTGTAAGAAGATAACTTCTTGGGACACAAGTTATCTGAGCCCACTGGATTGGATTGCTTCCTGGCAGATGAAATGGTCTAAAACCCCCAGAGAATGCCAAAGTTCAAATAGATGGGGACCGGGGGGGAGGCGTTCATCTACAAAACTCCAGGAGAATTCAGGAGTTCAGAATTTTTCTGCACAAAGTAGAGTCATACCCACCTGGTGCCTCTGCTCTCTCCCATGCCTGGCAGGCCAGAACATACCCATATGGCTAGCCATCAATGCAGGCAGAACAGTATCCATGATCCAGACGGGATGTCTGACTTGGAATGGCAAGGAAAGAGCTTTTTGTCTGATTACCTGTTTTCTCTGCCAGTCAGCCCCATCAGGATTCCACTAAGACCATGGAGCAGGTAAAAACACGTACCTAGTTTCTGGTCAAACGTGGAACCCTGATCACTCACTATAGCTTAGCTACCTACTGTGATATTCACAACTCCAGAGGCATCCCAAAAAACCCTTCAAGTAGCACATGAATAAGATGTTGCCTTGGTCTTAGGCTGAGAGCTACCAACCACCAGGAACCAAGCTAATGTGGCCCACTACACAGTACCTTGTCCAAGATCAGTACCATACCTGGAAATTGAAAGCAAACAAACATTGATGGAGAAATTAAGTGAAAGGATGACATACTAGTACAGCCCATCTAATCTGTGTGGGTTGAAGTGCTCAGGCTGGGCTAGAGGCCCAGAGTCCTTAAGACAGTAGGATCTCCGGAGAAAAATCGGAAGAGCTGGAAATGTGGGTTTGGGGGTCATCTCAAAGGGTAAGTGGTAGTGAAGTGCATGAAGCGGGACTTGAGGTCTTTCTTAGGCACTTACCAGCTAAATACCTAAGTAGAAAATTTACTTTTCCTGGCCAAACCTCAAGTTCATCATCTGTAGAACTACCTGTCTTTAGGGTTGTCAAATATAAGAGAATTTTTTCTATACTCCTGAAGCCACAGGAATAAGTGAGATACTCTCCCCCACTCCCAGGATAGGTTCAGAATAAGACAGAAAGAGCAGGGGACGCCTGGGCAGCTCAATTGATTGAGTGTCTGACTCTTGATTTTGATCTTGGAGCCCAGTTGGGATTCTCTCTCTCCCTCTCTCTCTCTGCCCTTCCCACATTCTCTCTCTCTCAAAATAAAAAATAAAAAAAAGGAGAAAGAGCAGAAAGACGTAATGGTAACAAAAAGATAGCAAACATGTAAGGACTGATTTTATATTTGCTGATAATCAAGAACAAAGCAGGATAAAAATATAGGTTACCAAGATAGGGAAGGCAATTTCTGTTTAAATATAAAATGTGACATTTACATGACAGATTCTCAAGAAAGAAGTGGTCTGAAAAAACAGCAGCAATTGAATGATTGTTTTATAAATGTAGTATTTCAATTTTGAATATGCCTATTTAAGAAATTTCATTTAAGTTTCTTTAAATTGAGGTTTAGGTTACTAACTTGCCAATAACCCACTAATTCTAAGAATTGTCACATTTTACATTATCTATTATACGACTCCCAGTAAGAGGAGTTTAATAGGAGTTTAGAGTTTAGTGCAAAGTGAAAACAGTGATTTCTCAGGACACAGAGGAATATACTATTTGATAGGCAGATCAGGGGTAAACATGACTCTGAATTTGGATCCACCAACACCTGAGTTTTAATTTTGGTTTCACCATTTACTAGCTCTATGAACTTCAAGTCACAACATACCCAACCTTCAATTTTACCATCTTGGAAGTAGTCATAATACTACATATCTTTTAGGTTTGGGTTAAGAATTAAATGAGGCATCATCAAGATGTTTGTAAACTTTATCCTACAAAACAGCATAGCATTTGGTCATGAAAAAGAATCAGTTGTTAAACATTTATTACTTTTCTGAACCCAATATGTCAGGTGAGTATATACACTATAACGAAAGAAACATTGGGACTCATAACTGTAATTTAGGTAATATTTGGTTTCTAGCAAAATTTGGAATCTTCTAGACTCGGAAGTTCAACCTTGGCTGCACACTGGAATCACCAAGAAGTCTTTAAATATTGATATCCAAGCCCCCATCAGAGATTCTGCTTTACTTGGTCTGCAGTATGGTTAGAGATTTCTAGATGTACAGCCAGGCTTGAGACCCACTGCTCTAGAGAAAATTGTCAAAGATACAAGTTGGGGAACCACACCATTGAATTCTAATGTAAATTTAGCTAATTTAGCCTGGGTGTAGCCTAAAGTACCTTGGATGAGCATGAATACACTGAAAATAAGGCTCGGCTTTCTGTTCCAAGACCAGTTCATTAACAGGAATCACTGGACTCAAAACAAAACACCTTCTTGCTGGCCTCCTCACCAGGTGCCCTCAGAAAAGTTGCTTATGGCCAGGCTGGGTTGTGCTTGTGATTGGTTTTCCAGAGAAACAGAACCAATAGAATGTAGGGTGTATACATGTATGCATATATTAATTATGAGAAAATGGCTGGTGCCATTCTGGAGGCTAACACTTCCGACATCTGCAATTGGCAAGCTGGAGACCCAGGAGAGCCGATGGTGTGGTTCAAGCAGGTTTGAGATTCAAGAGTCACTATTTTAGTTAGAGCCTGAAGGCAGAGAAACCAATGGATATTCCAGCCAGAAGGCAATCAGGCAGGAAGAGTTTCCCCCTACTCACAGGAGGGTCAGCCTTTTTATTCTATTCCTTCAACTGATTGGATGCTGCCCATCCATATTTGAGAAGAGAATCTCCTTTATTAAGTCTACTGATTCACATGTTAATCATATCCACTGAAATCTTGCCATTTGCAACAATGTGGATGGAACTGGAGTGTATTTTGCTAGCTGAAATAAGTCCGAGAAAGAGAAATATCACTCATATGTGGAATTTGAGAAACAAAACAGATGAACAGGGGAAGGGAAGGACAAATAAAATAAGATAAAAACAGAGAGGCAAACCATAAGAGACTCTTAAATACAGAGCACAAACTGAAGATTGCTGGGGGATGGGCTAAATGGGTGATGGGCATTAAAGAGGGCACTCGTTGCGATGAGCACTGGGTATTGTATGTAAGTGATGAATCACTAAATTCTACTCCTGAAACAAATACTATGCTATATGTTAACTAACTTGAATTAAAAAAAAATAATAAAAATAAATGACATTTAGTACCCAATTTTACAAAATGCTAATCTTATCTAGATATACCCTCAGAGGGGCGCCTGGGTGGCTCAGTCAGTTGAGCGTCTGACTTCCGCTCAGGTCATGATCTCTTGATCTGTGAGTTCAAGCCCTGTGTCGGGCTCTGTGCTGACAGCTCAGAGCCTGGAGCCTGCTTCAGATTCTGTGTCTCCCTCTCTCTCTCTGCCCCTCTCCCGCTCATGCGGTGTCTCTCTGTCAAAAATAAATAAACATTAAAAAAAAAATTTTAGATATACCCTCAGAAACACACTAGAATAATGTTTGACCAAATGTCTGGGCACCCTGTGGCCAACTCAAGTTGACACATAAAATAAACCATCACAGTGGTATTTGATCTTAAGCCCTATCTGCTGCTCCTGCAGGAAACACAAAAAGGCACCCGGGAGCAGGAGTAAGGAGACTGGAGACAGCTGTCTGGTTCTTTGTAGCCTAGTTTCCTAGTTTCCTTTGGTGGTAACTGAGGGGAAAGAATGAGAAATTTACAGACTGCTATGTAACTGACTTCCATATCTATAGGTTTCTAAAGCACTTAGTCATGGTGGCTTCCAGAACTGCTACAATCAATTCTGTTTCCCTCACCAGCACATGGGTCATCCAAAGGAGAAAGCATCAAGTCATAGGCAGAAGGTGAATGAATGTTTCCCTCTGGCCTAGAGAAGTCTCATTCATGTTTTTACTTTAATATTACTGAGATACCACAGTCTTAAATATTTTAGTTTACTAAAAGCATTAGGGCTACTAAAGAATCTTCACCACTACTGCACTCCATTCCTAGATAATTCTTTTTTATAAAATACTTTGCTTGGGTTCTTAAAGCTTTGCATTAGTTTTTTTCCTCCCTACATACTCCACTTGTGTCATTGGAACATAACCTCTGTGACTCTACATGCTAAGTTCTAATTGTCAAATAGACGCTTCTCTCTGCACTCTTGACTTTTCTCAAACTCCTGCCATCTGGAAATGCAACCCAGCCTTTTAGAAGCTCAAAAAGCCCGTGTTGCATAATAATACCCAAACCTGGAAGAAAAGCAGTCACCCTAAATATCCCTAAGTGCATGCATTTCTCCTGTAGGAGGCGCTCTCCAGCCCCTCCGTGCAAACGCCTGTCTCTGTTATCTTTGTGTATCATCAGTGCTTCCCAGACCAGAGACCTCAGCCTCACCCGGGAACTTGTTAGAAACATAAATTCCCAGGCACCGCCCCAGACCTAGTCAATTGCAAACCCTGGGAACGGAGTTTAGCAATCTGCTGTAACAAGCCTTCCAGGTGAGGCCGATGCCTATCTTTGTGAAGTTTTGTGCTAATGAGAGCGTACTCTGCTGCCTCAGAGCTATGCTGACACACCTCTACAAACGAATGTTCCTTTCTCTTCCAACTCATTAGGTGGGAAAAACAGTTTCATAACCCCATCTGTGGGCCGATGCTCTCAGTGTTGCACACAAAGGAGCAAAACATCAACCGACTCCTACCTGGATTTCTGAACAGCACAGGCATGAAAAGGGAAGGGATGAAGAGGCACGGAGAAGAAGAAAGCCAAAGTTGTGAGGTGAACTAGCACCTCTTTTATTCTTTTTTTAAAAATTGTTTTTAATGCTTTATTATTTTATCTTTAAGAAAGAGAGAGAGAGACAGAGCATAAGTGGAGAGGGGCAGAGAGAGGGAGACAGAACCAGAAGTAGGCTCCAGGCTCTGAGCTGTCAGCACCGAGCCGACACAGGGCTCGAACTCATTAACCTTGAGATCATGACCTGAGCCAAAGTTGGACACCCGGCTGAGCCACCCAGGCACCCACACCTCTTTTATTATTTTTGTTTTTTTTTTTAATGTGTTTAATGTTTTATTATTTTATCTTAGAGAGAGAGAGAGAGAGAGCAGGGGAAGGGGCAGAGAGTGAGACACAGAATCCCAAGCAGGTTCCAGGCTCTGAGCTGTCAGAGCAGAGCCCAACAAGGGGCTTGAACTCATGAGCAGTGAGATCATGACCTGAGCCAAAGTCAGACGCTCTACCAACTGAGCCACCCAGGTGCCTCAAACCTCTTTTATTCTAATAGAGAGACATTAACATGGCTTTTAGTAGGTTCCATTCTGAATATTTATTTTTAAGTGATTTTCACATTAGTCTACCAGAGTAGAAGCCACTGAAGCGGAGCTTTTCAAACCTGACAGTGTATCAGAACTCCCTGGAAGGTTGGGGGAGGAGGAGTTTGCTAGCACGAGCTTCTTCACCCTGAGATCCTGATTCCGTAGGTCTAGGATGAGGCCCGTGACTGCACTTCCCAGGTAATGCCTTGTTACTAGTTTTTCGACCACACTTTAACGCTGCACTAGAGGACAGAATCCATGCCTCAAGCATTTAATAAGTGCCCAGTGTGTTCCAAACCCTACATTAGCTACCTAGAAAAGAAAGAACACAATTGATTTTCAATAGGTTCCTAGTCTTATAGGAGCAAAAAGATACACAGTTTTTTGGTCAGCTTTAGATTTATTAAAGAGAAAGTTCCCATAACATGGGGATAATAACAGTACTCACTTCGCAGCACCATTGAGAAGATTTTTAAAAGATCATACGTGGGAAAGCACAGACTGTCAAGAATTTTTCAGCAATGGCTGGCACACAGCAGATGCCTAGAGCTTGGTTCTTGGAGGTGGTCGTATAGGAATAGGGGAAGCGAGAGGCCAGTCAATGGTGGGCTTCTGAAGAGTCAGTCAAGCAAAGGGGAGCAGGAGTCACTCACCTGAGGCTGTGGGTGTGCTCACTGATGGCCACAGCAGGCAGTTGATGAGAAAACAAAAGCCCCAGTGCAGATAAGGGTATAAATGTTTCTCCAAACCAAGTGGCAGGGAGCACATCTTGAAAATCCAGCAACAAAATTCAGCAGACGGAAGGAAACAGAAACAGTTGAAGGAAAGCAAAATATGTATTCTGGGAAACTCTCAGAAACACGGCTCACTGCATCCTACCCTTCTGCACCAACCGCAACATGGAATGGGATTGGATTGCCTGCGTTTAAAAGGCATGCACCAGATGACCCGAATAAATCCATGATCAGGAGGAAGTTGGTGGAAGTTATGGTGAATCACCCAAAGTAATTCTGTTTCCTCTTTCAAAGCCTTTGTTTCTATAGAGGCAGTGGTTCACAGAACCTTGATTGCACGTTGGAATCTCCTGGAGAGCTTGAAAAAATACTGATGTTTGGATCTCACCTGCAGAGACTCTCATTTAAATGGTCAGGGTTTAGTCAGGGAATAGAGAATTCTCTAATGATTCCAATGTCCAGCCAAGACATATTTTGTCAGTCCAAAGGATGCCTAAGCAGATTGCGTGGGAGGTACAAATTTGCATGGTCCTGGAGGTTCATTCCCTGTACCCTTTCAGTAGATTAGCAAAGAGCTGGCTCACCAGGTCTGAGTTCACTCAGAGGAAAATAGGCTAATACAGACAGCTGATCTCAGAAGGCTTCATTTTTCTATTCTATATTTTAATTTATATCTTTCTTTTTTTATTTGCTAAAAGTAAAAGAAATGTCATGGGAATGCCTACATTTTCAAATAGAAGTAGGGAAAGTGACTTCCCACTGAATAAATTTAAGGGGAGAGTGGAAGTAAAGAAAGAGTAATTTCAGCAAAACGGCATATAAGGAGGTCCCAGCCCCCACCACCAGCCCTCCAAAGAGCTCCCACAAAATAATTTAACATGAATCACTACACTGTACACCTGAAACTAATATTATACTCTGTGTTAACTGTACTAGAATTTTAAAGGTTAACCAAAAAAAATAATAATTTAACAACTATCCATGGATGAAAAGAGCACTGGGAATGCTCCAGATTATAATTAAGAAGCTATGGCAACCCAGAGGAGCACAAAAACCAAGAATGGCCACACAGAGAAGGTAGGAGCCATTTTACCTGCCCCCTTGCCCCCCAGCAGGCCAGCACAACTTAGTGCCAAGAGGAATCCCCTACACGAGGTGTTCCTCTAAGGGGGATAAGGAGAGCAAAAGGATCCCAGAAGCTTTTAACACTAAGGACTCCAGCAGCCCACACTCCTTCCTTGGATCCCCACAGCCTTCACTGCCAAGGACCTAAACAATCTTAGCCAATGGAGACCTCAGCTGCTGGAGCCGCTGGGAGCCCAAGCCAGTGTACCCCCTCCCCCTGAATCAACCCCACCGTGGCCCACCTCCCTTTCACAGCCCTGTTACCACTGCATTCACACTCACCCACTCCATATCTGGAGATGCTACATACCCACCAGAGCCAGGGACACCATGGACTTGTTGGAACTCAGAATGTGTCCATAGAATGAGAATCACCACATGTCCCTAGATATTGCACCAGACCTAGCACTGCCACCCCCCCTCCAGCTGACACCCCTTTGTCCACCTACAATTGAAAGTCTCTCCCACACCTAATCCTGAAAGTCTGGAAGAGGTGATTACTTCTTTAAGTGTACAGATAGAAACACAAGGCTACAAGAAACACAAAAATTCAGGCAAACGTGACACCACCAAAAGAACACAACGAATTTCCAGTCACTGGCCCCAAAGAAATGGATACCTATGAATTACCTGACAAAGAAGTCTAAAATAATTGTTTTTTTTTAATATTAAGTTTATTGTCAAATTGGTTTCCATACAACACCCGGTGCTCATCCCAACAGGTGCCCTCCTCAATGCCCCTTGTTTTAAAGAAGCTCAGTGGGCTCAGCTGAGCTCAGATAGACAACTCAACAAAATCAGGAAAGCAATACATGAACGAAACAAGAAGTTCAGCAAAGAGATGGAAATCATTGGAGAAGAAGTTCTGGAGCTGGAGAATATAATGAATGGAATACAAAAAATGCAGTCGAGAGTTTAGACAACAGACCCGATCAAACAGAAAAGAGAATCAGCAAACTCAATAAATCCTTTGAAATTATCCATTTGAAGGAGACAGAGGAAAAAAGAATGAAACAGCAATAAATCCTTTGAAATTATCCATTTGAAGGAGACAGAGGAAAAAAGAATGAAACAGAATGAAGGAATCCTGCAAGGTTTATAGGACACCATCAAGTGAATTGTTGGGAGTCTCAGAAGAAGAAAAAGAGGAGAAAGGGATCAGAGAGATTGGCTAAACAAACAATGACTGAAAACTTCCTGAAACTGGGGAAGGAGACATCCACATCCATGCAGCCCAAAGAATCCTAAATAGGCTGACTACAAAGAGGTCCATATGGAGACATATTCTAATTAAGTTGTCAAAAGGCAAAGGCAGAGAGGGAATTTTGAAAACAGTGAGAGAAGAGTGACTCACCACACAGAAGGGATTCCCCAGTGAGGCTACCAGTGGATTTCTCCACAGAAACCTTGCAGGCCAGGAGAGACCGGGATGATATATTCAAAGAACTAAATGGAAGAAAAACTGTCAACCCAGAATACTACATCTGGCAAAAGAATTCTTTAGAGATGAAGGAGAGATAAATCTTTTTCAGACAAAAACTGATACAGTTCAACACCATTAGACCTGTGTTACAGTAAATGCATAAGAGAGTTCTTCAAATTGAAATGAAAACATGCTAAACAATATGAAAGCATAAATCTCAAAATAGGCATTAAAACTGGCTATAGAGACAAAGAAGTTTATTGTATGACAAAAGGGTTAATTCGACAAGAAGATATGACAATTATGAATATATTCACCCCCGAACATCAGAGCACCTAAATTTATAAAGCAAACATTGACAGATCTGAAGGGAGAAATTTATAGCAATACAATAATAGTGGAAGTCAATACCTCACTTTCAATAATGGATAGAACATCCAGGCAGAAAATCAATAAAGATACGCCTGACTTGAAAAACACTAGATAAAAAGGACCTTAAAAAAGCCAAACTCAGATACAGAGTAGAATGGTGGTTACCAGGGGTTGGAGGGTGAGGGAAGTTGGGAAATGGGGAGTTGTTGGGCCCAGGGTACAAACTTCCACTTATAAAATGCATATTTTCTGGGGATTTCATGTGACTACAGTTAATAATACAGTTGACCCTTGAATGCTGACCCCTCCAGCAGTCAAAAATCCATGTATAATTTTTGACTTTCCCAAAACTTAACTGCCAATAGTCTACTGTTGACCAGCAGTAACCCTACCAATGACATAAACAGCCAATTAAAGCATATTTTGTATGTTATATATGTTGTATACTATATTCTTATAATAAAGTAAGCTAGCAAAAAACAAAAAAAAGCAAGCTAGAGAAAAGGAAATGTTATTAAGAAAATCATAGGAAGAGAAAAGACATTTACAGTACTGTACTGTCTTTATCAGAAAAAAATCCATGCAATTCAAAGCCTGTGTTGTTCAAGAGTCCACTGTACTGTATTGAATACTTGCAATCTGTGAAGAGAGTAGATCTTAAGTACTCTTGTCACACACACAAGAAAAAAAGGAAGAAAGAAAAAAGAAAATGGTAACTATGTGAGGTACTGGATATGTTCACTAGCTGATCATATGTGGTGATCATTTCACAATATACACATATATCAAAACACCAAGTTGTACACTCTTTAAAGAAAAACTAAATCAGAGACTACAGTTTGAATATGCTCCTAGACCAAACATTAATAGTCACATAAACAAAATATGAAATTGTTCTGATTTCTCTGAAATGCTGACCCAAGGAAGCTGAAACAAAAAAAGAGAGAAAGGCAGGAAAGTGTTTTCTAACTACACTCCCTGAATCAAGTCAAGCTTGTTTAACATACTGGTTATATTACTTTCACCTATCAGATGGCAAAAGCTTAGAATATCTGATAACATGGAATATTGGTGAGAATGTAGGAAAACGGAACCCTCATACTCTATCAGGAGAGTCATTCAGTCACACCATTCTGGAGAGTAATCCAAGAGTACTTAGTCAATTGGGTATGTGTACTATATCCTCTGTGATAGAACAACCCCATATTGCATACACCCAGAGAATCATACAGACAGGTCACAAAGTGCTCATGTACAAGGATGTTCGTTGCAACATTGTTTGGGAAAACCAGCAACTGTAGGGAATGGATAAATAAGAGTTTAGCTTCCAGGCTTTGCATAGAAGCCACTTAGGAAATATATAGTGCAAGGGATGTTGCATCAGGCAACTTACAGTATCCATCATTTAAGTCTGGTTTAAATCGAAATTCTTAAGATCACACTAGAATACCAAAAAACCTCATGGAACACCTGACTTCTGGAGGCCATGTCAGATCCAACCAGAAATTGGCAAGTTTCCATGTATTTCTCCAAACACAGTTTAGTAGCTCCAAGTAGAAGAGCTGTGATATGCCACAATTGTCCACCCCCCACTGCCCCCACCCATGATGAAAGGCATCTCCTCCAAAGATGTAATCTTTTATGCTTTGCCATAAAATCCCTTCCTGAGTCAATTCTTTCAACAACCCAAACTGGAAATTAGAGACAAAATTCCTTTACTAAAATATGAGTTGTGACTGCAGTATTGTTTGCAGTAATGAAAAAATTGAAAAAAATATGTGAGTATAATTCGCCAATGGAGTCTTTCTCATCTCTCAAAGATGTTTAAGACCCTTTGCTCCCTTGCAAAGTTAAACGTTACCAATAGTAGTGGTTTCAATCCCTAGGTTTTGTTTGAAGTGTGTTTCTTTCTCACCAACTATTTTCAAACTTAATATCCATTTCCCCTGAGGGCTCCAATACTGAATATAGTGGCATAGTGTCCAGTTTTTCCAAAAAGTACTCATTTCCAGCCTTAAGTCATGGTATCTATTTCTTCTGCGTATTATGATGAAGCTGTAAAATAAAAAAATCTCTAAAGTAAGATTTTTCCTCATATTTAGGATGATTACATGATTTATCATTTAAACCAGGATATATCTGAGAATGGAAAAGCCTACAGACCCAATCAGCCTTACCCATGTAAGGCAAAAAGTAGTCTGATTGGAACAAATGTAACTTCCCTGAGGTGATGCAGAGACTTTCAGTCCCTTCTTCCTCTGTTCTTTGGTGCATGCTCATCGCAAAGCTGGGAAAATGAGCCCCTGAAAAGGCAGAAGGGAAGAACCAGGAAGTGAAGTGTCTAAGGGTTTGGGACTCCACTGTGGGAGCGGGGTGGGGGGTGGGGGTGGGGGAGTGGGGGGGCGGGGGGGAGGGTCATACATATTTCCAATAGATTGTAAACCTACTGTTAACTGAACAGCACAGCTTTTATTTGGTATTTCTGAAAATGAATCATCTTTACTTCTCAGAGGAAGGGGCTCTAATAATAATTTGTGTGGAACCATAGATGAAAATTAGGGCTCTTTGAGATGAACTGATATAATGGTCAGTGATTAACCAACTGAGACCCAACCAGAAATCATCTAGTGGGAGAACCAACTCTTGAGCCTATTGAGGAGCTACTGAATCCAGAGTTAGATTCTCCACTGTTTCCTACTTGGTTCTGAAATCATAATGGACTTAGGGACAACTGATTTATTCTGAGGACCACTGCCCAGCACCCACCAAGAGACAGAATGAAGTGGCCATTTTGTGACTTTATCTATCTATCTATCTATCTATCTATTTATTTATTTTGCTTTGTGATGTTAAAGTGGCAAATGTTGGTCTTCCATCAGTGAAGAGTTTTTTTCTAGATAATGCAAGTCTCAAAATTTCAGAAATAAAAATCAGAATATACCAATAACCAGTATACCCATACTAGTTTTTAAAAAAGCAGTGAAAGAAAAAGAGAGAGAGAGAGAACAAAAACAAAGAAACTCCACCTTCCGCCCTGACATAAAAGTACCCGGTACTGATTTTTTAAAATTAAATAGAAGGTTCAGCTTTATTTAAATATTTTTACTTAAAAACTTCATATGTATTAACTATTATATCTTGCCCTTTAATTTTCTTAAATGAGGAATATTCCACATTGAGTTAAATACACAAATCTGAAACTCACAATGTGAGGTGACTGTGTTACCAGTAGGAGAGCCTGTGTTGTGTGAATGGAGGTTTCAGTTCTTGGATTTGCCAGGAAAGACTTAAGTGAGGATCCGAGCTCACATAAAGACAGCCAGAAGGAAGGTAGCAAGACAAAGTAGTTTATTAAAGACAGTATACTCTGGTCAAGGCCAGAGGTGGCGACTGCTCTGAGGCTACAGGGGTCCTTTCTTTTTATGTGAGGTGGGGTGGACGTCTAGGGTCCTGGACCGGGTGGTCTCTGAGGGAGGCTGCTTCCAATCCTTTGGGGGACTCCTCCCACAGGTTGTGAGGAGGAGTTTTTGACCCTACCCTGTTTATGCTGGAACCATCATGGCAGCCTTCCCTGCCATGGAGGGCACGGCTAAAACCACAATGCAAATGCAATATAATGAGTCTAGGGCTTACCCTGGGGCAGAGCTGGAAGAGGAGAGCACATGTCCTACACCTGTGGCTCTTAGTCTATTAGCCCCAGGGTCTTAAAAACCAGAAGGCCAGGATGTTGAGGGGCCTTGGAAGTCACAAAGTCAGGATGTTGTGCCCCCAGACTTCTAAATGTGTGATGTTGTGCCTCTGGGTTTCTAACACGTAACCTATTTATCACTGTCCTTGCCTACGGGTCATGTCTGTCTACTCCCTCATCCGACCGATGGATATACACATATGCCCTCTTGTGCAACCCACACTGTATCAAGACTCAGGATATTTCCATCGCTTCGGGGGGTTTTCCTGTGTCCCTCTCAGTCAATTCCTACTCAGCCCCAGAGGTGAAAGATTTTGATTTTCATCACAATAGATAACATTCGCTGCCTCTAGAACTTCCTAGCAAAGAAACCATGTAGTGTGTACTTTTGCGTTTGTCTTCTTTGAAAGGGATCCATGTTGCTGCATGTAGCAGTTTAATCCTTTCTTATTGCTCACTAGCATTTCACTGTGTGTCTATACCACTAGCTCTTTATCCTCTCTCCTGTTAGTAGACGTCTGGGTTGTTTCCAGTTTTGTGAAGAAGGCTACTACACAAACGTTACAGCATATGTTTGTTTGTGGACATATATTTTCATTTCTCTTAAATGGCTAAGAAGGGGATTGGTGTGTTTATGAAAATATGATCTAGGAGTGGTTTTGGTGCATTTCTGGAAATCCAGTATCTTCCTCTTTACCTTTTTAATTGGAGTACCTAGGTTTTACATTCAATGTAAATAAGTACAATGTAATTATTGTGGGTGGTTTTTGATTTTTATTTGTTTTCTGTTTGGCCCGTGTTTTCTTTGTTCCTTTGTTTTTCTCCTACCTTCCTTTGGGTTAATCAAGTTTGGTTTTGTTGTTATTTGGTGTTCCATTTTATCACCTCCATTTCCTTTATGTAACTCTTTGAGTTATTTCTTCTTTTGTATGTTTGTTTATTTTTGAGAGAGACAGAGGTGAGCTCCTGCACAAACAGGAGAGGGGCGGGGGGAACAGAGGATCAGAAGCAGGCTCCGTGCTAACAGCAGAGAGCCCAATGCGAGGCTGGAGCTCATGATGAGATCATGACCCCAGCCCATCAGGGGCTTAACCAATTTAAGATTGTCTTATCTTGTTATTATGTATTATAGTAAGCTGTTATAAATCCCACAATATAATGATACATTGTTATTATTTTTGCTTTAAAAATAAATAACATTTTCTAGAAATTAACGAATGTGTGATACAGATAAATAATTTTTTGTTTGTATACACATTTATTCTTTTTTAAAAAATTTATTTACATTACACACTCTTTTTTTTTTTTTTAATGTTTATTCATTTTTGAGAGAAAGTGTGAGCAGGAGAGGAGTAGAGAGAGGAGACACAGAATCTGAAGCAGGCTCCAGGCTCTGAGTTGTCAGCACAGAGCCTGACGCGGGGCTCAAACTCACAAAATATGAGATCATAACCTGAGCCAAAATTGGAGGCTTAACCGACTGAGCCACCCAGGCACCCCACACTTTACTCTTTCTGATACTGTTCATTCCTTCCTACAGATTTGAGCTTCCCTCTAGTATCATTTCCCTTCAGAGTTAAAGAACTTCTAGTATTTCTTTTTTTTGTTGTTGTTGTTTTAAGTATTTTTTAAAGGGGCGCCTGGGTGGCTCAGTTGGTTAAGTGTCCGACTTTATCTCTGGTCATCATCTCCTGGTTCATGGGTTCGAGCTGGGCTTTGGGCTCTGTGCTGACAGCTCAGCCAGAGCCTGGAGCCTGCTTTGGATGCTGTTTGTTTATTTTTGACATAGAGAAAGAGTGCACAAGTGGGGAAGGGGCAGAGAGAGAGGGAGGGAGAGAGAGAATCCCAAGCAGGCTCCAGCACTGAAGGCACAGAGACTTATGTGGGGCTCACAAACTGTGAGCCAAAGTCTGACACTTAACACACTGAGCCACCGAGGTGCCTGAAACTTCTAGTATTTCTTACAGTACTGGTTGAAGATAAATTCTTTAGCTTTTGCTTGTAAAGGTATTTATTTTACTGTTATTTTTGAAGGATATTTTTACTGAGATGGAATTCTAGGTTCACAGATTGTTTTTTTCTTTTAGCATTTTAAGGATGTTGTTTCATTGTCTTCTGGCTTCCATTCCTTCTGATTAGTCAGCAAAAACTCCCCCTATTGAAGATTCTGGATCTGTGAACTGCTCCCCAACCCCCACCAATCTGGGAAAAGCCTTGGGCATCACCTGTGCAAGTATTTATTCTGCCCCATTTTTTTTTTTTATTTTTTTTTTGGATTTTTCTCTTGGATTTCAATTACATGTGCATCAGATGATTAGAATATAACCTCCCGGTCTCAGAGGATTTGTTCAGTTTTTACACTTGTTTTCTTATTACATTTCAGTTTGGATAATTTGTAACATATTCACTGATCTTTCCTCTATCTGTTAAGTCGGCTATGAAGCCCAACTAGTAAAATCTTTATTTCTAACATTGTCTTTTCCAGTCCTAGCATTTCCATTTGCATCTTTTCTATACTTTCCATTTCTGAGATGAAATTCCCTGCCTGCATGTTTCCCATCTTTATATGTCACTGTTATTTTAAATTCCTTGTCTGCTGAGTCTAACATTGTGTCCATCTGTGCATCCGCTTTTATTGGCCGCTGTCACTTTTATTTCCTTCTTTTTGTATTCATAAAAAATCTTTTATTTTTAGGGGCACCTGGGAGGCTCAGTTGGTTATGTGTCCAACTCTTGATTTTGGCTCAGGTCATGATCTCACGGTTCGTAGGGTCGAGCCCCACGTCGCGCTCTGTGCTAACAAACAGCTCAGAGCCTGGAGCCTGCTTCAGATTCTGTGTCCCCCTCTCTCTCTCCCCCTCCCCTGCTTGCACTCTGTCTCTCTCTCTCTCAAAAATGAGTAAACATTAAAAAAAAATTTTAAGTGTTTTATTTCTTAAATTTTAAATTAAGTTTTTATTTCAGTTCCAGTATAATTAACATACAGTGTTATATTAATTTCGGGTGACAATATAGTGATTCCACAATTCCATACATCACTGTGCTCATCATGACAAGTGCACTCTTTAATCCCCATCAATCTATTTAACCCATCCCCTACCCATCTCCCCTCTAGTAACCATCAGTTTGTTATTACTCTCTCTCTTTTTTTAATGTTTATGTATTTTTGAGAAGAGAGAGCAGGGGGAGGGGCAGAGAGAGAGAGATTGGGCAGAGGATCTGAAGAGGGCTTTGTGCTGACAGCAGAGAGCCTGATGACAGGTTCGAACTCACTAACTGCAAGATCGTGACCTGAGCTGAAGTCGGACATTAACCCCACTGAGTCACCCAGGTACCCATAGTTTGTTTTCTGTAGTTAAGAGTCTATTTCCTGGTTTCTCTCTCTCTCTCTCTTTTTCCTTTGCTTGTTTGTTTATTAAATTCCTCATATGAGGGACGCCTGGGTGGCTCAGTCAGTTAAGCATCCGACTTCGGCTCAGGTCACGATCTCGCGGTCCGTGAGTTCGAGCCCCGCGTCGGGCTCTGGGCTGATGGCTCAGAGCCTGGAGCCTGCTTCCGATTCTGTGTCTCCCCCTCTCTCTCTGCCCCTCCCCCGTTCATGCTCTGTCTCTCTCTGTCTCAAAAAAAAAAAAAAAAAAAAAAAAAAAAAAAAAAAATGTTATAAATTCCTCATATGAGTGAAATCATATGGTATTTGCCTTTCTCTGACTGACTTATTTTGCTTAGCATTATACTTTCTAGCTCCATCCATGTTGTAAATGGCAAGATTTCATTCTTTTTTAAGGTTGAGTAATATTTCTATATATATATATGCATATATATACATATATATATGACATCTTTATCCACTTGTGTATTGATTGACACTTGGGCTGCTTCTATAATTTAGCTATTGTAAATAATGCTGCTATAAATATGTCCTGCTTTTTTATGTCTTATAACTATAGCAGCCCTAACAAACTAATATATAGACTATCCACTTCTCAATCAACTTGGAATGCTGGAGGGGGAAAGCATGTTATTTATTAAGTGCCCTAAAATTCCCCGATTATCTGTCAAGTAGAAGCATTCAATTAATACTTATAGAATGACAATTTTAACAACTTCTTAATAAAAGCAAATTGCTTTTCTGATGTTTGTTCTGAATTTGTTTGCTCAATAGTATAATATCCTTAGAGAAGTTTAGATTGGCATTAACATTATCTGTAGTTACCTCAGTGGTTGATAGTGATAGCTTTGGGACAGTGGTTTATGTCACATTGATAAGGGTAAACACAGGTCACAAAGCATTGCAATCTTGATTATTACTTATCTGGAAATTCTTTATGGCTTGTTGAATGTCTGCATTTTATACAAAGCAATAGGCCTGAATCAGGGTTGATTACACCTTACAAATACACGACATATTTACAGAATGTCTTCAACTACAGGCAGGATAGTCAATGAAGGGAGTAAAGATTAGGGGTTAAGAGCACAGGCTCTGGAGTCTGAAACTCTTAGTTCAAACTCCAACTCTGCCATTAAGGAGGTCTGTAGATATTTCTACATCTAAAAAGTGCAGGTAGGGGTGCCTGGGTTGCTCAGTCGGTTAAGCGTCCAACTCTTGATTTTGTGTGCACATTCCCTCTCTCTCTCTCTCTCTCCTCAAAATAAATAAACATTTAAAAAGTGCAGGTGACAACAACAGTACCTATCCTGTGTGGCACTTTTGAGGCTTAAATGGGTTAAAGCAAGCATGTAACTAGTGTTATGTGTGTGTTAAACCAGAAGAAAACAAAAGCTGGCAAGGAAATTAACAATGCCGGAAGGAGTTGTATTTCTCCTCCCTCATATAAATCTACTAAAAGGAGATGCTTGCATTACAGACAGGAATATGGCACTTTCCTTAAATCAGTGCACAACTTCCTCTTCTGGGTCTGGGGGGGACAGCCCATGATACCAGGGGGAACCATTGGGAGACAGGAAGAAGAAGTGGAATCAGTGGCTGTGTTGAGATTTATTAGGATGTTACATAGCATAAGAGATGTCAGCTAGTGCACTGCCCTCTTTACCCACCCCTTGATTACTTATGTGACAAATGTCTTAAGTTACTTTTTAAAAAAAAATTTTTTTAAACATTTATTTATTTTTTGAGAGACAGAGACAGAGCATGAGCAGGGGAGGGGCAGAGAGAGAGAGGGAGTCACAGAATCCGAAGCAGCCTCCAAGCTCCGAGTTGTCAGCACAGAGTCTGACGTGGGGCTCGAACTCATGAGCCGTGAGATCATGACCTGAGCTGAAGCTGGACGCTCAAGCTACCGAGCCATCCAGGCACGCCAGTTACTTTCTAACTGTTAAGAGGGAAGCAAGGCTGCAGGTCCAGATGAGAACCTGGTTTATGGAGTGGGAGTCTTCGTAAGAAGCATAGGTAGGTATTCGGTAATCAGGAATAACTAGTACTAGAAAAAGTTCTCTACAATGGGAGAAGTTCGAATAGGGGGAATTTCATAGAAACTGTTAAAAAAAAAGTTCAGTTAGAAATTTATCCTGAAAGACAAAACTAAACAGTGTAAACATTTTCTCTTATGTTGAACAAAATTTAGATTATAATTTCAGCTAAGCCTTGAATAATGGAATGAAGTAGAAGAATCCTAGCTTTGACTTTTACAGGATAGTGGAGATGCCATCCTTTATAACCGACTTCCACAGCATGAGTGTTTTTGCAAAAATACTTACGGGTGTAATCAAATTTCTCAAGAGGCCTTTCTGAATCCTTGGATGGTTAACTTATTCCATTTTGAAGCTCCTCTCATAACCTAATCATCCTCATTAATTTTTCCCCCTCATTTATTAACTGTCCTAGATATGTCAGGTTGCATGGCATCTCTTGTCTTTTATATGAATTTTGCTTTCCGTTACAACCTGGTAATTACAGGAGTTAAGTCATGAATTTTCAGAAAACAAAATCCTCTTAGAATAATTCCCATCTCTTGAGGAGGTGTAAATAATATCATGTTCAATATGAGCCATTTCCGACCGTTTGAACCATTATAAACATTCATGGGCTCGCTTCGGCAGCACATATACTAAACATGTATAAAAACATGTTATTCAACATTTATAAAATCATGTAATTTCCTGAAATTGCCTTAAAATTTTGTTTTAAAGTAATATTAGAGAAAGGTTTAGGGGCAGGACTGCGTCTTCGTATATACATTTTCATGAAAGGTTACCAACTGGCATATTTTGGACAACAGCCCGCTGCATTTCTGTGTTTGATCATATCTACCATCTCATAGTTACAGTAAGAACACATGGAAATATTTAAGGAAGATGTGTCTCGGACATGTGAAAGTGACTGTCTACTTTTTTGTGTTGTTAAGTAACTTATATCCCAACTTGAAATCAAACAAGAAAGCAGCCATAGATACTCACATTTGCACTAAGAGCATTTCATGAGGCCCTACTAACTGAAACTGACCAGTAAAGCTGGAGATAGAAGTTAGCAAGTTACAGTTCTTCCTTTGGTCCTCAGCGACCCCCAGTCCAGACATCAGCATCTTAAGGCAGGTGCTAGATTTGTTCCTGTTTTGCTTAACAAATTATCATATACAGTTGTGAGCACTTTATTTAAATGTGAAACTTTTCAACGAGACAAGTTTAAAAAAAATTCTTTTTTTAACGTTTATTTATTTTTGAGAAGAGAGAGACACAGTATGAGCAGGGAAGGAGAGAGAAAGAGGGAGACACAGAATCTGAAGCAGGCTCCAGGCTCTGAGCTGTCAGCACAGAGCCCGACGCGGGGCTTGAACCCACCAATCATGAGTTCACGGACGGGGATATCATGACCTGAGCCAAAGTGGGCAGGGCTCTGACTCACGGACCGCGATATCATGACCTGAGCCAAAGTGGGTTGCTCAACTGACTGAGCCACCCAGGTGCCCCATCAATGAGACAAGTTTTTGAGTGCTTAGGCAGCCATAAGGAATAACCATTGTGCTACTCCTGCACTATTCCTTTCTATATATCATTCATATCAGAATGAATTAAGATTTTATGCAGGTGGATGCCTCTCTTGCATCATTGCTGTCTCAACTCAAAGATCACCTCTGCAAAGGCCATGTCTGACTAGCTCATGTCGTATTCCTATATCACTTTCTATCTTGCCATCCTGCCCCATTTTCTTATTACTATGTGAAATTATCTTGTTCATTCGTCTGCGTAGTTATTCCCTACTCCTCACCCCAAGAATGTAATCTCCTCAAGGACAAGGATATACCCATCGTATTCACTATATCTCCAATGCCTAGAACAGTGGTTGTTTGGCACATATCAGATGTGTTGAACGAAGTAATGAATTATGAAGTTGCAAAGAGTTAGCTAAATTAATACACAGGAAGCTGAGTGAGTCTTAAAGTTTTATTGAAATATTTGCGTTAAAATATTGATATAAAAATTAACTTGCAATTATTTATGGAGCACAATGCAAGCATCAGATACATTTTCTTTTCTAAACCCACGCTTCCATTGTTCAAATATATTTTATCAGCTTCTGAGATCGCTTTCCTGCATTGGAGAGCTAAATTTGGAAAAAGTACCAGCATTTGTATGCAAATCTGGCACTCTCCTTGTCTATTTCTTGGAAATTTATATGCTCCCCAAAGGTAGAGCTAGACAGAAAATATGTGGCTTGAATGAGGTTTGCTTTAATTCAAGGCAATTTTTATTCTTAGTCAACAGAAGTTACACACTCATCTTACTGTAGAAATGAAATTCTCTTCTTTTCAATACTCTTCTCTTTGAAAGAGCAATCCACATGACTGAGACAAATATACATGTCTAAGAACATTGAAATCATTCCTGGCAAAATCACTGTTTCATTTTCAGTGATTCATCTAATAATTCCTCTTTCTAGCATGCACTGTAAATTTTAGTATGTGTGACAAATTAGACTATCAAAAATATTTCCCTGACTGATTTTTAAATGTTTATTTACCCTTGAGAGAGAGAGAGAGATACAGAGCATGAGTGGGGGAGGGGCAGAGAGAGAGGGAGACACAGTATCTGAAGCAGGCTCCAGGCTCTGAGCTGTCAGCACAGAGCCCGACACGGGGCTTGAACCCACCAATCATGAGTTCATGACCTGAGCCGGAGTCGAACGCTCAACCAACTGATCCCCTAGGAAAGGAGTCCATAGCCATGATTCCATTTCACTAAGAAGAACCTCAGATTTTGGGTGCTGCTATGAATCAAATGTCCCAGAGATCTTCTTCACCTCGATGCTGAGACCAGCACCCTCTGAGCTTTAGTTGGACCCCTTTTTTAACTTTTTGTAGGCCAGGAGACTTTTGTCTAGCTTGCCATTCTTTGCAATGGCCCCTGAAGTCTCTGAACAGTATCACCTACTTATTACATATGCTTTTGGGACCACTGGGGATTCTCCAAGATTTCAAAGATCCAGTACATTCCAACGTGGCATCTTCTTAGTAAAGTAAAGCCCAGCAGTTTCAGTGCCTATAGACGGACGAGGGACTGGATTGTTGCACTAAAATAACCTAAATCTGTAGACTTGCATTTTACAGTTGACTCTCTTCCCTATAAACAAATGGAAGTGAGATTTACTAGCACACTGAGATTGTTATGTCTAGTCTGATAAGTGGATCTAGCATGTCTGAATTTCAGCAAAATGTTCTAACAAAGCCTCTCGTGCTAACTTTGTAAACAAATTGGAGAAATGTGAGCTGGCTATTGATTTATACTTGTTATTGCTATCATTGATTTATATTTGTCATTAACGTTTAAATGCTCAGACCTTCAGCATGCTGACCAGTGGATCAAGGTCAACTTAGAGAAGGTTCTGCAGTGCCTGCTTTGAAGCACTGTCATCAAAAGTGCTCTATTCAATATTTTGTTTTTCAGTACGTTTCTCAGTGAACAAAATGAAAACAGAAAAAACATGCTTTAGGATCATTTCCCAATGATACAAAATTGACGAACATGCCAAAATGATGAACAGCGGCAGCAGAATCCAAAAATAATTTGACAGGCTGGGTCAAATCCAAAGAAAGCTGTTTTCATAAATAATATAAAAAGATGGTGAAGATCATGTAAAACATTGTTACAAAGAACCTGCGATAGGTAGAAGGAAAAAGGAGGTAGCCATATTCATCTATTTGGAGAACTATCACAGGGAATTAGAGACAGATATATTGTCTATGCCTCCATAAAGTAAAACTCGGATGAACTTTGTGGCTCAATAATGAAAGGACTTTAATATTGGAGGCAAAGGATCTGAATTTTGAAAAGAATGATCTGGATTAGGATGTAGTGACATAGTGAGATTCCTACAGTTTACAAATTCAAACCAAAGCTAAGTGGCTATATGCAGTTAGTTGCGTGATATAGATACGTTTGAGAAGAGGAACTTAGAACTATCTTCCTGGGGGGTTATTTTTTTAATTAGCTTGTGGTTTTTGTGTTTGAATTGTGTTGGAGAGAAAGAAGCTGGAGGCACTGTAGGAATGTCCTGAGGAAAGGGACGGAGCAGCACGAAACTGAAAGCAGTTTTATTCCCAGGACGGAAGGCCGCTGGGACTGCTCGTTCTCTCCAGAAGGACATCATATGGGCACCAGGCCTCGGGATAAGAATATTTTGTCTGGCGCCAGATGTACTCTTGACCCAGTATGGAATACACCGCAGGTACATGACCTGTCCAGATGCCAAATACTATGTTGTATGTGCTTGCTGTTATCAGACAATTTGCAAAAATAAAAGAGGCTTGAGCCAGGAGACCGGTGCTTTGGCTCCTGGAGAGTCTTAGCCTCCTGCTTTCTAATTCTCTGGTCACCGCAGCTTTAGGACCTGTCTTTCTTTTTATTTTATTTTATTTTATTTTATTTTATTTTATTTTATTTTATTTTAATGTGTGTAGAAGATCAGAGATGCAGAAAGGAATGAGGAATAATAAAAATCATGGTATTAGTAAATCTAAATGTGTTTTTATGATATGCAACAAAATTAATAATGTCTTAGTTTCAAATATTTGTAGGGTTGAATATAAGACCACAATGGTGTATAATTTGGGAGGGAGGTATATGGATTTGTGCTGTTCCAGAAACCTCCAATTGTACTGGGAATGGGTAAAAGTGCCACTAATATTAAACTTTGGCAAGCTAAAAACTGCACGTTATAAAAATATTTTTTAGAAAACCCTGCATGTTATAATATCTAAGGCAACCACAAAAGAAGAGTAAAATATGTAACTTCTTAGTGAATAGAGATTAAAAGTCAAATTAAAAAAAATCAATCAACACAAAAGAGGTCAAGATAGAGAGGAAAAAGGAACAGAGAGCAAACAGAGGAAATATAAATCATGTAGTAATCACAGATATATGATCATATAATCAGCCAACCAACTCAAGAATCACTACGAACCCTAAGCAGGATTGGAAAAAGAAAGCACACTTAGGCGCTTTGGAGTAAAATTGCAAAAAGGAGAAAAATCTTCAAAGCAGCCAGAAAAAAAGGCAGATCGTCTTAAAAATGAGCAACTAAAACGATAAGTTTACTTTTCCATAGACAAAATGGAAGCTAGAAGACAATGAAATGGCACCTTCAATTTGCTGAAGAAATTAGATGCCATAGCTACTTGGTAAAATCGATAAATAGTGAAAATGCCCTTTAGAAATGATGTAGGAGTAAAGGCATTTTCAAGAAAAAAAAAACATTAAATGAGAGGTCATCACCAGCAAACTCATACTATAAGTATAAAAGGGTATACTTCAGCCAAAAAATCGGGACATAACTTCATAAACGATTATCCTTCAAAATTGGATAAACTGGTGTTATGTAAAGCTCACCACCTTGTTATTTTTCTCCTTTCATACGGATCAGTGAAAATTTGATTATCTGGAAGGAGGAATGTACAGACTAATATTTTGGAGCAATGGCTTCATATTTATTTTATTTTCTACAATGGCATTTAAAAGATATCATAAAATCTAAATAGAAAACTTATTATTGAATAAAATGCATGTAGGTATCCAATGAAAGTCTCTCTAAATTACCAATCTTATGCTAAATTAAGACAGATTCACAAGTCATGTGTCAGCAGAGTCAAGCTTCCAATGGTCCTCTTCTGTGTTGGTAAAGAAATCTGACAAGTATTTATGATTTAAGAATACAGAGACATTCCTAAAAACAGTGGCCACATTGCATCTCTGAGTTAACATTATGCCCAGAGCTACGATTTATCAAGCATGAAGAGTAATAAATAAAACTGTCCTTATCTGCAGATGACATGATTGTCTACATAGAAAATCCTAAAGGATATATAAAAATGCTCCTAAAACTTAAGTTCAGCAAGGTCACAGGATATAAGATAAACAGACAAAAATCAATTGTATTTCTATAGCCTAGCAGTAAACATGTAGGCAGCAAAATTTAAAATGTGGTATTATTTACGATTGCTCAAAAAAGGGAGAAATATGTAGGTGTCAATCCCACAAAAATGTATAGGACTTGTATGCTGAAAACAATGTAATACTAATGACAGAAATCAAAGAAGATCTTAATAAATTGAGAGACATACTTTGTCCACGGTTGGAAGAGTCAACGTAGTAAATGTGCTCATTCTTCGCAAATAGATATGTAGGTTTAATACAATTTCAATCAAGAGCCCAGCAAAAATTGTGGATATAGACAAATCATCCTAAAGTGTATATGGAAAGGTAGAGGAACTAGACCAGCTAAAAAATTTTTGAAAAAAAAAGGAATAAAATGGGGGGACCAATCTACTTGGTTTCACGACTTATTTTATCGGTACAGTAATAAAGACTGTGATCTCGGGAAGGAATAAACACATAGACCAGTGGAAAAGAACAGAGGACTCAGTAATAGACCCACAAAAATGGACCCTCAACTGATCTTTGACAAAAGTGCAAAGCAATTCAGTGGAGGAAGAGTAGCCTTTTTTGATACATGGTTCCAGAGCAACCGGAAACCCGCTGGCAAAAAAAAAATGAACCTTGATTCAGTCACGCCTTATACAAAAATGAACTTAGGTGGGTTACAGACTTAAATATAAAATGTAAAAGTATAAGGCTTTTAGAAAAAAGCATGGCAGAAAATCTTTGGGATCTGTGGCTAGGCCAAGAGTTCTCAGACAACACCAAAAGCATGATCGAAAGAAGGAAAAATCCATAAACTGCACTTGACCAAAATTAAAACCTTTTGCTCTGTGGAAATCTCTGATAAGAGGATGAAAAAGCAAGCTACACACTGGGAGAAAACACTTGTGAGCCACATACCTGGCAAAAGAACAGTATTAAGAATATATAAACAGGGGTACCTGGGTGGCTCAGTCGGTTGAGCGTCCGACTTCAGCTCAGGTCATGATCTCACGGTCTGTGAATTCGAGCCCCGTGTCAGGCTCTGGGCTGATGGCTCAGAGCCTGGAGCCTACTTCCGATTCTGTGTCTCCCTCTCTCTCTGCCCCTCCCCCTTTCATGCTCTGTCTCTGTCTCAAAAATAAATACACGTTAAAAAAAATTTTTAAAAAAGAATATATAAACAACTCTCAAAACTCAACAGTAAAAGAACAAAGAACAAACAGTCCAAATAAAATATGGCAAAAGCCATCAAGAGACACGGCACTGAAGAAGACACATGGATGGCAAATAAATACTTGAAGGGATGTTCAACATCATGGCTCATCAGGGAAATGAAAATTAAAACCAGGAGGAGATATCACCACACACCTATGAGAATGGCTAACATTAAAGATGGTGACAACACCAAACGCTGTTGAGGATGCAGAGAAGCTGAATCATTCATATATTACTGGTGGGAATGTAATATGGTACAGCTGCTCTGGGAAGCTGGAAGTTTCTTAAAATGCAACATGCAACTTAGCATTTGCACTCTTGGGCATTTGTTCCATAGAGATGAAATTTTGTGTTCAACAGCATAACTTGTATGCCCTTCACCTTGAAGCAGGTGAATGGTTCAACAGACTGTGGTATGTCTACACCACAGGCTACTGCTCAGCAATAAAAAGGAATGAAATATTGATATACATATTAACTTGGATGACCCGTCAGAGAATTGACCTGTATGAAAAAAGCCAATCTAAAAAGGTTACATGCTGTAATGACTCCATTGGTGTAACATCCTTGAAATGAAAAAATTACGGAAAGGGAGAACAGAGTAGTGGTTGCTTGGGGCTAAGGACAGAGTGGGGTTTGGGGGGGGAGTTGACCAAACAATGCTGCATGGTGATAGAACTGTCCGGTATCTTGACTGTATCAATGTCAATATCCTGGTCAATATCCAAAAAATAATAAAATTTTTATTCAAACACACACAACACATAATTTATCTTCTCTGCCCTTCAAAATGTGAACTTCTTTAGAAAATTTCCTGGTGACATAAGATTCTTCATTAATTACCTCAATTTACCGATATTCCAAGTTCTCAAAATCAGTTAGACTGTATAATCTAAGTTGACATTAAATCATTAAATCCCTGTTACTATTAAGAAGGCATCAGAAAAAGAAAACCTCCCAGGATAGTGTGATTGGAGAATGCCTGCAAGTCTTCAGTAATGTTAGAAATTTACAAGCCAATTATGTAACAATTGTTTTAAAAATTCAGTTTAATGCAATCCGTTTCCTTGTATGTATTATCAATTGATGGTGTAAGGAATTAGGATAACAAATTTAGGAGGTTACAGTTAATTAACCTTTCTTCCAAGAAACAAATTCAGATTTGGCACAAATGACAATGTCATGTTTGCACTTAATTTTTTCACTGTGATATAAATCAGAGAGAACACACTCAGCTGTCCTTTCATATCCAATTCATAAAATAAAGTTAATTTGTTTAAGGATTTTTTAGTATTAGAAGTATTAAGTGAACTTAGTTAATGCTTAAACCAGAATTCTTCAAATCAATTCTATGGTCTAGTACTAAAACTCTCTAAATCTTAGTAAAACATCTTAGTACAGAAGCGTTCCTTAAAGATTTCTTACAATTGCTAATTGTTGGCCCAATGCCGACAGTGCCAATGTGCATTTCTTAGGTCCTAATCTTGTAACTCAGATGCAAGGACCCTGAAGAATAATAAACCGAAGTTATATTTTCATTTGCTAAAGATACTTACCTTTAAGTAATGGTCTCATAACTCAGTTGAGTAATTGATTTTTACTTGGAATAGAAAAAGGATCTTCTCCAGGTAGAAAACCATTATAAGATTTAGTTCCCTAAAGACTGATCTCTTTAATGTATTTTAAAGTATTTGTGCAAGTTATAGAGTATATCATACTGCTTGGCAGTTCCATGAACTTCACACTTATTTCTTCCATCCTGGAAAGTTTTTCTCAAAGAACATAGAGCATAGCTCATATAGCATTAAAGGTTTTACTTCTTTTCTTTTACTTTCTCCCCCCGCCCCACCCCTGGAAATCTTTGACACTTCTTATTTTAGATTTAAGTACCTAGAAATCAATCAAAATAGAAGTGTGTCTATTGTAGTGTCTAGAAATCAATCAAAATAGAAGCATCATTGAATTTGGGACTTTGTAATTTTATTTGCTAATTCCCTATGGAAGTGGGCCATCCTCTCTTGTTCAGAGATAGCTTTCAAGGGAAGCACATGTCTTTTACCGGAGGTGGCATAGTGATGCCAGCTTTGGAGGAACAGACCCCTTACCCAAATGGGGAAAAACCTTTACTCACAAAGTAGAAGCATCCTATCAAAATCTGACTTTAAGGAGGCCCTCCTGTGAGGTCTGAGTCCTTATCCCTAAGTCTGACAGAATGATTCTTGGACAGAGATCTGTGCAAGGTGATATTAAACATGTTTGATGATGGGGGCACCTGGGTGGCTCAGTCGGTTAAGCGTGTGACTTCGGCTTAGGTCATGATCATGCGGTTTGTGTGTTCAAGCCCCGTGTTGAAGTCTGTGCTGACAGCTCAGAGCCCGGAGCTTGCTTCGGATTCTGTGTCTCCCTCTCTCTGCCCCTCCCCTGCTCGCTTTCTCCCTCTCTCTCTCAAAAATTAACATTAAAAAGTAAAAAATAAAAAAAAATGTTTGTGACTATGGCAGATGCCTGAACATTCAGATGGATGCCCAGACAGCGTATAACAGCTTGCACATCAGAGTTGATCCTTGTCCACTTAAAGATCTCTGACTCTGGGAATTCTTAATCCGTAGAAGTTGTTTCTTCCTATTTCATATACACTTGAAGAGAGAAAACAAATTTAACCAATTAGATTGCAAAAGAGCCACGTCTTTTTTTTTTTAATGTTTATTCATTTATTGAGAGAGAGAATGAGAGAGAGCGCATGCACACGCGTGCATACACACACACACACACACACACACACACACACACACGTGGGGGAGGGGCAGAGAGAGGGAGACAGAATCCGAAGCAGGCTCCAGGCTCTGAGCTGTCAGCACAGAGCCCCACACGGGGCTTGAACCCACAAAACACGAGATCATGACCTGAGCCAAAGTCATATGCTTAACTGACTGAGCCACCCAGGGGTCCCAAGAGATCCAGGTCTTAATGCAAAGATTTCAAAACCCCACAGCAAAGCCTTGCTACTGGCACTCAGAGCTTTCCCCCACAGCTTGATTTGACTCATCTTTGTTTTGCTGTGATGTGTATCTATTTTTTCTGAGGGTGAAAAACACAGTTGCTTGGGTAGAGATTAGGAAGGAAAAGACTTTGAGCCAACGTGCCATTACACCTGCAGATGAGACTTTAAGAAGCAAGAGAGAAGGCATTCACGTGGACGTTCTGAGCTTCCCATGAACGGGGTTTTCTCTCTTCCTCCAGGTGGCAGCAGCTCCTGTCACTGAAGACAGGTCAACTTGTCAGCTCTGGTTTTATATCTAAGTGCCTCTCTATGATACACACCCACAGTTCACTAAGACTGGAGGCAAACTACTCCTCCAGACTAAAATCTTTCAAAAAGAAAGACTAGCCTAAATCATAACCCAAACAACTCCACAAACCTAGAAAATAACTTCCCAAATAGCAGTAATCACCCGTGGTTGTCTGACCGTATGTGGCAGGAATGGCTCACTGTTAATGGCTCACAGATAATGTGTTTCCCCTTCCTAATGGCACAGTTAGACTCCATTTCCCAGCCCTCCTCTCAGTGAGATGTGATTATGTGTCTGAATTTAGATGATGGCTTATGGGTGGAAGTGACTTTAAAGAAATAAGTGCATGCCTTCTGTCCCCTTTTTCCTGTTCCATCATGTGGTTTCAGACAAGACCCTAAACTAGAGCCACAAGATGCAAGGAGTCTGGTTCCTGAGTCACCTCCTGGAGAGCAGACGCTGGACTCCGCTGATCAGGAGTGTTACCCAAGTAAGAAGTCTAGTTCTTTTGTGTTTGAGCCATTGCATTTCTTGGTTTCTCTGTTACAGCAATTTAGCCGACCCTAACACTATACCTGATAAAATATTACTCTGCAGATAATGCTAAAATTGGCATTTCTGAATTTTTTTCTCCATATATAAATGTAATCAATATGTATATCTACTGGATATTTCAAATCTTGAGTAAATTCAGACATTGACTTAAATCTCTCTCTAAAGTAATACTTGCAAAAAAATTAATCAATTAATACTTGTTTCCAAGTAATGTATAATATTTGTTTCAAAAAATTGTAAAACTTATGTTTTTGCATTGGTTGCTCTCAATTTTATAAGGGTGGCTCCCAAATGTTGTCAAAGAATATTCTAGAATGTAAGTTTTTATAGAAAGAAAAGAACATTCATACATTTATTGTAAGGCATAGTATAGGACCCTACCTCTCAGTTTGCTTATAATCTAACACCAAAGAGATAAGATATATGCACAAATAATTTTAGCACATGAATTGGTGATAGGTTCTAAAAATTGGTTTGGAAATTATTAAATGTGAAAACAGTCAATACCAAGAGAGTATGTATGTTTCTGAGTGACTCATAATTGTCCCAGAAAGGCAAAAGCTAATAACTACAATAAAGCATTTACTGTAGAACCGGGGTGAAATCATTTCTACTTTTAGTTTGGGGGATGGAAAGACCGAAATTAAAAAAAAAATGTACAGATGTTTCCAGTGCTCAAAGACTTCAAGTACTACCAACATGAATAGCTATTTTAAGACCCGTGCTGGGATGGGGGGAACAAGACAAAACCAACAGTCTTGAAAGTAATCAGGGGAATTTTAGAAAGACTGTGAGAGTATTATAAAAAAATTGAAGCTAACATTGTTGTAGCAGAAGAATGCCCATTCCTCCTTTCGGTGGACTCAGTGTCTCAGAAGTCTGCATGTACTCTAAGGCTGATTAAAGCTGGTTTTGCTAACCATTCAAATTCAGATCTCTCTACCCAGGTTCTAGACTGTGCTCTAATAGGTGCAGCTGTTCAGTAACAATTGCAGGCTGAATAACATTTCCAAAAGCTCATGGGTGGACAGCATGAAATCCTAAAGGCAGAATAAAATTTCACTCTAGGGGCGCCTGGGTGGCTCAGTCAGTTAAGTGTCCGACTTCGGTTCAGGTCATGACCTCACGGTCTGTGGGTTCAAGCCCCAGGTCAGGCTCTGTGCTGACAGCTCGGGGCCTGGAGCCTGTTTCAGATTCTGTGTCTCCCTCACTCTCTGCCCCTCCCCCACTCTCACTCTTTCTCTCTCTCAAAAATAAATAAACATTAAAAAATTTAAAAAAAATTCCACTCTTGACTTAGGTAAGGTTATTAAGTCATGAAAGAAATGCATATTGCATCTTTTTATGAGAGATGTGATCATTATGGCAGGATTTCACTGCCAACAAAACAGGTTCCAAATGTTCACTGATCATTTCATAGCTTATGTCTTCCCCCTCTGCTATATGAAAGCATGTATACGTGTACAATATTACCGCTAACTAAGATCCCTTGAGGTCTTCTAGAGTCATGCCCAATGCATGAGATCTTAATTTCAGGGAATGGAAGAATGTTTTTTCTACCCAAGAGGACCTTTTCTTCTTTGTTGTAGATGCTAGATTTACTTACCAAATGAGTAACAGCTATCTGCTAATTGAACAAAACCAGAATAAATGATGAATAGATATTAATGAAATACGTTTTTAGCATTTTTATTTTTCTAATGCTATATAGTAGAGGTCTAGCATAGCTCATGATTTTAAATTGTATGAATTCAACTACATGTACTTGACAAAAACGAAAACTGATTATAAATGTATATACGTACTATATTTTTTCTGTGTCTTAAGGGCTTTTAAAGAGAATTTTGACAATTTTTGTCTTTGGATTAGAACCTAACTTCCAGGGTGCCTGGGTGGCTCAGTGGGTTAAGCGTCTAACTCTTTTTTTTTTTTTTTAACGTTTATTTATTTTTGAGACAGAGAGAGACAGAGCATGAACGGGGGAGGGGCAGAGAGAGAGGGAGACACAGAATCAGAAGCAGGCTCCAGGCTCTGAGCCATCAGCCCAGAGCCCGACGCGGGGCTAGGAACTCACGGACTGCGAGATCGTGACCTGAGTTGAAGTCGGAAGCTTAACCGACTGAGCCACCCAGGCGCCCCTTAAGCGTCTAACTCTTGATTTTGACTCAGGTCATGATCTCATGGTTCATGGGATTGTGCTCTGCATCGGACTCTGTGCTGACAATATGGAGCCTGCTTAGAATTCTCTCTCTCTCTCTCTCTCTCTCTCTCTTTCTGCCCCTCTCTGGCTCATGCATTTTCTCTCTCTAAAAATAAATAAACATTAAGAAAAGAATCTAACTTCCCTGTATGAAATAATTCTACTGCATCTAATTTTTAAAAATACTATTACCAGGGTGCCTGGGTGGCTTAGTTGGTTAAGCCTCTGACTTTGGCTCATGTCATGATCTTGTGGTTTGTGTGTTTGAGTCTTGTGTCAGGATCTGTGCTGATAGCTCAGAACCTGGAGCCTGCTTCAGATTCTGTGTCTCCCTTTCTCTCTGTCCCTCCCCTGCTCATGCTCTGTCTCTCTCTCTCTCTCTCTCTCTTTAAAAATAAATAAACGTTAAAAAAATACCATTACCAAAAGAAAATGAATCTTGGCAGCTTTCTGTAAGGTATAAGCTAACTTCGATATTTTAAAAGTGTGCATGTGAAAGCTATTATTAGCTTTACTGTCTTTGCTTGTAATTTTATTTTATTAAAAAGTCTTTTTTGAGATATAATTGAGACACAACATTATGTTAGTTTCAAGTGTACAACATAATGATTTGATATTTGTATATATTTTAAGTGATTACTATTATTCGAGTTAACACCTGTCACTGTACACGTATAATTATTTTTCTTTTGAGAATTTTTAAGATTTACTCTCTTAGAAACTTTAAAATATGGACTACAGTATTATTAACTATAGTTGCCATACTGTACATTACATTACCTTGACTTATTTATTTTATAACTGCAAGTTTGTACCTTTTGATGCCTTCCACACATTTCCCCCACCCCATCCCATTGGCAACCACCAGTCTGTCCTCTGTATCTATGATCTTGGGTGGTTTTTTTTTTTTTCCAGTTTCCATATAAGTGATATCAAATGGTATAAAATTGTCCCTCTTTTTCTGGCTTGTTTCACTTAGCATAATACCCTCAAGGTTCACCCATGTTGGGGTGCATGGGTGACTCAGTCATTTGAGCGTTCAACCCTTGATTTTGACTCAGATCGTTTCCCAAGGTTGTGGGATCTCTGTGTCTGTAGGATGTCATTAGTCCAGGCATCTGATGGCCGTTAATTACCACAGACACAGCCCTGACCTTGTGGTTTGTGGTTGGGGGACAAGTCGTCCAGGCTGTGGTTGACTGTACATTGCTGAGTTCGTAACAGACAATAAACACTGAACAGAAGTAAAATGTAAAAGGTGCTGGGTATGGAGGCACAGATTCTTCAACAGTTACCTTATTAATTAAGAGTCCACTGATTTAGAATATGTGATAGTCCAGACAAGGTCTGGGAGGATGGTTATTTGTCTAGATGCTCTGACTCACAACCAAAGTTCTTTCTAGTTTCAAGATAATCCATCCCTCCTCTTCTTTTAACATGTTTATTTTTGAGAGAGAGAGAAAGAGAGAGGGAGGGAGGGAGAGGGAGACATAGGATCTGAGGCAGGCTCTGTGCTGACAGCAGAGAGCCCGATGTGGGGCTCGAACTCACAAACTGTGAGATCATGACCTGAGCTGAAGTTGGACGCTTAACTGACTGAACCACCCAGGTGCCCCCATCCCTCTTTTAATGACCACTGACTTAGTGGCCAATATATGTCAGACTTTGGGCTACAAATTAGCACTGAAAAGAGTATAGTCCCTGCTTCAAGGGGATTAGGGGGAGATATATAGCATTAGCCATGCATAAGGGAAATAATGGAAGCAGAGCACAGGCACACAGGTTACCTTATTGTTGGTAGGGGAGAGAAGGGGCAAGCTTAGAATCCTAATAAAAGTATAAAGAATGTCAGGCATATATTAATAAACAAATTGCTTTCATACAGTTTTCAAATCCAGTTACATATTGTACTACCTTTGATCATTCTTATCTGTTAGTGAAAAGCATTCTTTTATTAGTAAATGAGAACTTTATTAGTCAGTGCAAACTTGGCAATTAATTTCCTGACTCTACATGTATGAAGGTAGTAAAACTATTTCTAAAAATTATCTAATTCAGAGTTTTTCTTATTTGTGATAGATTTTTCCAAATGCATGAGATTTTATTGCCACGGCAATAAAATGACCTGGAGAATAAAAAAGACACAGAGAAAGCAATCAGATGCTGAAACATAGTGGATTCTCTTACCTAAAGGAGTAAGGCTCTCACTGAAATACTCGTGCTTTCTAGAATAAGAGTATCCATAAATATCCTTGCTACCTTAACTAAATATCTAAATAACTAAATCACACTACCAGATATTTACCTATTTGTGGTGTGTGCATGACATCATGTATTGGTCAAAACGTACACACAGATCCTTGCAACGCAAAGAGTGAATTGTAACGTATAGAAATTTAAAGATGTATTTGGGAGGTCAGGGGGTACCAGGAAAACATGCAGACTCTTGACAGGAGACTCCAACTGCATGACAAATGTATGAAACAACCTCACTGAAGGGACAAAGAAAAACGTGCTGACCTCAATAACTCTGGCAATGAATGGAGTCTGTGAGACTAAGGGCAAAATGAACCACAGTAATACTTTACTCCATTTGATAGCATTGTTTCCTTTAATGGGATAGGAAGGCTGATACCATACATGTATACTGGACTTGAACAGTTAAGTAAATTGAGGACAGATGTGGGAGCCAGGTTTCCCACTATTGAAGTAGGAGCTGACAGGATAGGAGGTTAGAATGGCCCATATGGTAACAATTTAGAGTTGGCGACATCAGGAAGAACTTAGGTTTAACATGAAATAGATACAGGTGATCATACAGAGAGATATTTATGTATGTGCATATACAAGGTGTTTTAGTTTGCTGTAGCTGCTGTAACAAATTACCATAACTGAATGGCTTGAAACAGGTCAAATCTATTCTTTCACAGTTCAGGAGGCTAGAGGTCCAAAGTCAATGTGTCAGCAGGGCTGTACCCTTTCTCAAGAGTCTAGGGGAGAGTCCATTCCTTGCCTCTTCCAGATTCTGGTGGCTTTGGGCATCCCCTGGTGTATTTCTGCATCACTCTGATCTCTGCCTCTGTGGTATCTCTTCACTTCCTCCTCTTTGTGTCTCTTTTATAAGGAGGCATTTGGTGGCATGTAGGGCCCACCCAGATGATCCAAGATTATCTCCTCATCTCAAGAGTCTTAAACACAATTGCAAAGACAATTTTTCCAAATGATTTACATTCACAGGCTCCAGGGATTTTGGAGAGGGAGGGGGCAGCACGTTTTTGGCTTACTATATACACAAATTAGTACACACACATGTGTTTCCCCTGACAGCTTAGAGGGCCTAAGAGAAACAACACCCTGGTAGCAACAGGTATATCCATTGTCCAGATGTTGGTTTCTAATACCATTATCCAGTAGAAGAAACCAGGGATCCTGAAGCAATGGCTGATTCTGTAACTGGGACAGGAAATATACAAGATGAGCCTGGAACATTTTGTAGTGCAAGAAAGTAAGGAAGTGTTCAAAATGACAGCAAAAAACATTTATGGGAGTGCTTTATTTTTTTTATTTTCTATTTTTTAAATTATTTATTTATTTATTTCATTTTATTTATTTTAGAGAGAGAGAGAGCACACAAGTGGGGGTGGGGAGGGAGAAAGAGGCTCCATGCTTAGTGCAGAGGCTGGTGGGGGCTCGATCCCACAACCCTGGAATCATGACCTGAGCCAAAATTAAGAGTCGGACCCTAAGCCAGCTGAGCCACCCAGGAACCCCTATGGGAGTGTTTTAAAGGCAGACAGGAGTCAACTGGAAGAGCTCTAAATGGCTAAATTTGGAAAAATTTGAGTAAGAAAATAAAGTAGTATTGGATTATGACACAAAATTTAAAATAAATATCCAAGAGGGGCGCCTGAGTGGCTCAGTTGGTTAAGTGGCTGACTTTGGCTCAGGTCATGATATCACAGTCCATGGGTTCAAGCCCCACGTCGGGCTCTGTGCTGACAGCTTGGAGCCTGGAGCCTGCTTCAGATTCTGTGTCTCCCTCTCTCTCTGCCTCTCCCCTGCTCACACTCTGTCTGTCTGTCTGTCTCTCTCTCAAAAATAAACATTTGAAACAATTAAAAGATAAAATAAATATCCAAGAGTCCATAGTGATATAAATAAGTGATTGAGTAAATACATAACCAGGGGAGAAGAGGCAAATCTCCTGTGAAGAATTCTAAATAGTTTATGTAGGTACTGTGCCCTAAAAGGAGGAGAGCATGACTCCCCATCCTGTAAGTGTGGACTGTGCAGTGACTTCCCTCCAAACAGTATGGTATGGAAAGGGAGGAAGGGAATAACTTCACTGTGGAGAATCCTGGCAAATACTACTTCAGCCACATGATGAAGGTCAACATCAACAGTTCGAAATCACATTAATAGTCTATACCTTTGGTGTGATGGAAATGACACTTAATGTGGTTTCCTCCCCCAAACCCATAATCCTAGTTATCATGATAAAAATACCAAATTTGAACTGAGAGACATTTTATAAAAACTTCACCAGTACTCCTCAAAATGGCCAAGGTCATCAAAAACAAGGCAAGTCTGAGAAACTGTCACAACCAAGAGAACCCAGAGGAGGCCTGACAACTGGGTGTCATGTGGTATCCTGGATGGGATCCTGGGATGAAACATGGACATAAGGGAAAAACTAAGGATATGTGAATGAAGTGTAGACTATAGTTAATAATACATCAATAATGAGCCAATATTGGCTCATTAATTGTAACAAATGTAACACACTTGTAAACGGGGCAAATCTGACTCAGTTGGTTGAGTGTCCGACTCTTGATTTTGGCTCAGGTCACAATCTCATGGTTTGTGAGTTTGAGCCCCACGTCAGACTCTGAACTGACAGCATGGAGCCTGCTTGGGATCCTCTCTCTCCCTCTTTCTCTCTCTCTGCACTTCCTCTGCTCATGCTCTCTCTCTCTCAAAATAAATAAACATTTTTAAAAATGGGGCAACTTTGTGCAGAGGTGGGGGCAGTATTTTGATACTGTCTATACTATTTGGTCAACATTTTGTAAATCTAGAACTGTCCAAAAACAGGTCTATTGATAAAATAGCATCTTCATTACTATGTCTTCATAGTTTTTTCTTCTTTAAAAAATTCTTTAAAATCTAAAGAGTGTAACTCTTTCTTCTTTAAAATTTAAAGAGTGTAACTTAATAGCCAGCTCACTTGGATGAGCAGGCATGTCGTGGGGTGTAGGGCGAGCTGCAGAACCCACTTCCGTCGGGGATCTGTGTGGGCTTTGACAAGATTCTTAGCCTCTCTGCACATCAGTTGCCTTGTGGACAGAATAGCAACAAACCTCCTCTCCTAAATTTGTGAGATTTATTTTTTTAATTTAATTTTTTATGTTAGAGAGAAAGAGTGTGTGCAAGTCAGGGAGAGGGGCAGAGGGAGAGAGAGAGACAATCGTAAGCAGGCTCTATGCTTAGGGCGGAGCCCAATTCGGGGCTCTGAGGATCATGACCTGAGCCAAAATCAAGAGTCAGAGCCTCAACCGACAGAACCACCTAGGCACTCCTGTGAGATTTAAATGAGATAGTATCTTGGCAGTAAGTTCCATGAGGCAAGGAATCTTGTCTTTTATGACTTATCGGTGCACCTTCACCCCTGGTCTGCCTGGTACAGGTCAGCAAACTTTTTCTATAAAAAGCCAAATAGAAAATATCTTAAGCCTTATGAACTACATGGGTTGTTACACCATTTCAATTCAGCTGCGGTAGCACACAGGCAGACTCAGACAATATGTAAATGAATGGTCGTGGCAAGGTGACAATTAACCTTTATTGATGGATGCTGAAATTTAAATTGCATATGTAATTTTCATGTGCCATGAAATATTACTTTTCCTTTGATTTTATCCTCTGACCGCTTCAAAATGTAAAACCGTTCTTAGGCAGGAACTAAAGCTCACTCTGGGCCCATGCATCAAAGTTAGCTGGCCAGAAAGTCAAGCTCTTTCAATTGTCAAAAGAAGAAATAAATGAGAAGATTAGGAAGAAACTGAAATAGAAATGAGGATACGATTTTTTAAGATCTTAAATCCAGAAATGAGGATAGGATTTTTTAAGATCCTAAATCCAGACAGTGGGCTGGAGTCAGCCTACAGACCATAATTTGCTGACCCCTGGTCTAAGTATTCACTAAATTCAAAAAGTATGTAACAGTACATTAGTAGCATTAGTATTATCATCTATTTCTTTTATAACTGTAGCAGCTAGAAAGTGAATGTTTACAAGATGATGAGATTTGGATTTATAATTTCAATTGTATATTTGCAATGACCACCTTTAAAAACACCCAAACACCACCTTCTTATCCGCAGACCGCAAGTTTTACAATCACAGACCTTTACACCCTTAACTTTCTAAAGGGTTGACAACACAGGAAAAAAATTAAAGTCATCTGCCTTTTCTTTACTTTCTTTCCTAAATACGAGAATTTAGAAATAAGATGCAAAGTATAAAAAACTATTCCTTCTGTTCATTTATTTTATGGATACTTTGCAAAACTGTTTCAATCAGCTCTCAAGATTCTAGTTCAGAACCTCAGAGAGAAAAATTGCTGCTATGTGGAAATATTGCATAAGTCTCTCTGACAGCATAGCATGTTAGCTCGTTATCCCGAGGTTCTGTTCAGGAACAATCTGTGCTGGAGGGAGCTGCACCCTGCACAGAAATGTTGAAGAAGCAAGGGTCTGGTTTTACAGAATCATGGGCATGACCCTAGAGTCAGAAGGTAGTTTTTCCACAATTAATCTGAAGAGAAACAAAGGAGCAGAAGCTATTTGATTAATTTCCAAACTCTGGAACTCGGGCTCAAAGTCTTAAGGTCTGGTGAAGCTTCCTAGAAAAATACCAACTCGAGGTGAAATAGGACTGTTTTCAATGAACAAAGATGCTTTGAGGTTGTTGAAATGGTTTTAAAAATCCGCTTGATTCCTAGCTTCTGGAGTCAAGGGCTGGGTGTTGCCTTCTGTTCTAGCCCCTACGGCACTTAGCAACCATTTTCCAAATCATATGCGCTGCGTTGTGGAAGCAAATGACAAATTTTTTTTCATTTAATTTAGCTGTTGGAGTGGAACCAAGAAAGAGTAGAGGAGCCTGGGCCAACAGTTGGAAAAAAATGTTAGTTAGCCTATGGTCCCACCTTTATTCTTCAAACAGGCCCTCTGATACACTTGCCCCTGTCTTTTTAATTTTAAGGAGGGGAATGTGCATCTTTAAAATCATACCTCACTTGAGATTAGGTCCATCAAGAGGTTTCGTGGTACTTTTTCCTCTGGAAGCCCCTTATGTGACGCGATCATGAATCAATGAAGACTTGTGTAAACCGTGATGTTCTAGACAAATGTAAGCCTTAACAAAATTGCTCTAATTCCCAAACAAAATAAGTTACTTAATAAAACTACTTCGTGAAGTGATTAAAATTAATAATACACTGGGAAGACAAACCACTACATTTAAAAAATAGGTTGCCTGTAGGAGAGAAAGAATGGAGGGGGCAGAAAAATATTCAAATGTATTTCTTCGGATGTATTTTGTTCGTGTTTGGGATTTTGGAACCATGTTTATGTTTCACATAATCATAACATAAAATCAGGTGTAAAATTAAAATATAATCAAATGAACTTAAAAGTGGATCCAGGGGCGCCTGGGTGGCTCAGTCGGTTAAGCGGCCGACTTCGGCTCAGGTCATGATCTCACGGTCCGTGAGTTCGAGCCCCGCGTCGGGCTCTGTGCTGACAGCTCAGAGCCCGGAGCCTGTTTCAGATTCTGTGTCTCCCTCTCTCTGACCCTCCCCCGTTCATGCTCTGTCTCTCTCTGTCTCAAAAATAAATAAACGTTAAAAAAAAAAAAATTAAAAAAAAAAAAAAAAAGTGGATCCAGTTGATGGCATAAGTAGAGACAGAGGCATTATTCCAAGTATCTTTAAAATATAGTAATTTGATTGCATATACCTAGAGGTATATACCCAAAAGACTAAGAACTGTAGAAATAATCCTCAACTGTTTTCAGTAATCATATTGTCAGAGGTCCTGGTAGACATGGGTGGAGTCTGCCTAATTCTGCACCACCCCACCCTCACCTTTCTCATGTTTTATCCTAACTCTAACTCAGTGTCTCCTTCTAGAAAACCCAACTTGTGACAGAGGCAGTATTTTGCTACTATTCTGAGACCTTTATATGTGTGGCTTGAGGTAAAACAAATGAGTAATCATGTCCAGTTTGCTTAAAATCAGAATTTTCGGAGGAGAAAGAAGTCTCAGTGGAAGATCAAGGCTTACATAAAAACCTCTGCAGCTATGGATTTTAACTCAAGGTTATTAAGTTATTAATGTGAACATGTGATATACTTTATCTTTAAAATTTGTATTTTTGTATCAGTCAGCTTTTGCTGCTTAACAAACCATCCCAAAGTTGAATGGCTTCAAACAAGAAACATTTTCATTTCTCATGATTCTGTGAATGACCTGGGTGGGTCTTCTGGTTTGGGTTGGCTAGTTTGGGGAGGGATTGTGTAGGACAGCATGATTCACATGTCTGTGGGCTCAGCTGGATCAGGCAGGATGGTGGGTGCCTCTGTCCATGTGGTTTTTTTATCCTCCAGGAAGTTAACTGAGTCTTGTTCCTAGAAGTACAGTGAACAAGCCTGCATTGGCCACATGTTTTGTTTTTTTTTTTAATGTTTATTTTTTATTTACTTTGAGAGACAGAGAGAGAGAGAGAGAGAGAGAGAGCGCAAGCACACTTGGGGGAGGGTCAGAGAGAGGAAAGATAGAATCCCAAACAGGCTCCACACTGACAGCACAGAGCTGTTCGAACCCACGAACTGCAAGATCATGACTTGAGCCAAAACCAAGAGTTGGGCGCTTAACTGACTGAGCCACCCAGGCGCCCCACACATGTGCTTTTTAAATCTCCGCTTTTGTCAACTTTACTGTGGTCTGTTAGCCAAGGCAAGCCACATAGCCAGGCCCAGATTTTTGGGTTAGAGAAATAGATTCCACTTTTTGATGTGAGTGTCAAAGTCACACTTTGAGACATATTGCATACAGGAAGAAGAGGGATTTATGCCCATTTTTACAATTTATCATGATTTCAGAGCAACCTCTGAAATTATTTTGAGAGAGAGAGAGAGAGAGAGAGAGAGAAAGTATGAGTGGGGGAGGGGCAGAGAGAGAGAGAAGGAGAGAGAGAATCCCAAGCAGGCTCCACGCTGTCCGCACAGAGCCCGATTTGGGGCTTGAACTCATGAACCACGAAATCATGACCTGAGCTGAAATCAAGAGTCAGAAGCTTAACGGACTGAGCCACCCAGAGAGAGAGAGAGAGAGGGAAACCATGTTTCTAGATATTTTCAAATGAGTTGGAATAAGCACCAAAACTCTTTGGAGAAATGGTTGATTCCAGGTCTGGGCAAGCAAAGTAAAAGATAAGGCTGGAGTATCTTATAATACCAGAAAATAGAAAGCTATCAAGTCTAGTAGGGTTGTATCAAAAGGCCTTGGACTATGGAAACTACCTAAGTGTCCATTGCTGACAGATGAATGGATAAAGAAGATGTGAAATCTTTCTCTCTCTCTCTCTCTCTCTCTCTCTCTGTGTGTGTGTGTGTGTGTTATTCAGCCATAAAGAATGAAATCTTGCTATTTGCAAAAACATGGATGGACCTTGAGGACATTATGCTAAGTGAAATAAGTCAGAGAAAGACAAATATCCTATGATTTCACTCATGTGTGAAATCTAAACAACTAAACAACAAACAAGCTCATGGATGCAGAAAACAAATTGGTGGCTGCCAGAGGCAGGGAATGGGGAGTGGGCAAAATGGGTGAAGGCTGTTGAAAGGTACAAACTTCCAGTTATAAAATAAATAAGTCATGGAGATGTAATGTAAAGTATGGTGGGTATAGTTAATAAAATTGTGTTGCATGTTTGAAAGTTGCCACGAGAGTAAATCTTAAAACTTATCACGAGAAAAATAGTCTATAATTACATACAGTGATGGATATTAAATAGATTTACTTGGTGACTATTTTGCAAGATATACAAATATTGAATCATGTTTCACACCTGGAACTAATATAATGTATGTCAATTATACCTCAGTAAAAAATACTGCTTAATACATATGAGGATATATACTACGATTATGAAACACTGCACTTAGTAAAAAAGATGGGGAGGGGACTTGGAACCAACTTGCATAGACTTCCAGTGGCCAAAGATGGAGAAATTTGAGCATCGATAAGGGAAAGATATTAAAATACTTCAAGTATGTTTAAAATCCATGATTTCATAATGACACTAAAGAAAAAATACCATTGGTCATCTTTTGGAGGATGCTGACTCATTACTTTTTTTTTTGATGTGTATTTTTATTTTTGAGAGAGAGAGAGAGAACGAGCGAGCGAGAGAGAGAGGCAGAGAGAGAGGGAGACAGAGGATCCGAAGCAGGCTCTGTTGAGAGCAGAGACCCAGCTACCCAGGTGCCCCAGCTAACTCATTATTTTAAAAACTGGTAAAGACCAAAGAATCAAGCATTTATTTTATCTTTCCTATATTACCACAAGGTAACCCAGTAATTGATGACGTAAAGCTTCTCTTTATAGATGCATTACAGCCCTCAAATGAAGAATAATGATAGAAGTAGGGTATCTCCATTTTTCAGTTTCTAGTAATCAATCTAGTCAACATCATCATCAGTGGCTAACACAAACACACATGTAAAGACAAGTAGCCAGCATAGGCTTTTTTTTTAAATTTTTTTTTAATGTTTATTTATTTTTGAGACAGAGAGAGACACAGTATGAGCAGGGAAGGGGCAGAGAGAGAGGGAGACACAGAATGTGAAGCAGGCTCCAGGCTCTGAGCTGTCAGCACAGAGCCCGACGCAGGGCTCGAACTCATGAGCTGTGAGATCATGACCTGAGCCGACGTCGGACGCTTAACTGACTGAGCCACCCAGGCGCCCCCAGCATAGGCTTTTTGATGGAAGAATGTAACACCACCTGTGGAATTGTCTTGCCTGCCCCCCGCACTCCACCCCCAAATATCAAACTTGAATCTGGTCAACACTCTAAATTGAAGCATCAGGGTAGAGTTCAGAGCAATATGTTAAATGAAATCCTAGGGACAAAATCTAGCCTGTGGGAAGCAACTAGTCTTTTTTCTTTTCTTTCTTTCTTTTTTTTTTAATGTTTTTGATTTTTGAGAGAATGTAGGTGAGGGAGAGGCAGAGGGAGAGGGAGAGGGAGACAGAGGATCCTAAGCAGCCTCCATGCTGACAGCAGTGAGCCTGATGTGGGGCTTGAGCTCATGAACTGTGAGATCATGACCTGAGTCAAAGTTGGACGCTCACCCAACCGAGCCACCAGGTGCCCCTAACCTTTTTTTCTTTAATAAAAAGTTGCAAGACATTTTAAAAAACATAGGAGAAACCTATAGATTGAGCTATAAGACATATTAAACAATTGCAATAAATAAACTGAAGGTGCTTCCTCAAAATTCATATGTTGAACTCCAATCCCCAATATGTTGGTATTTGGAGAATAGGACCTTTAGGAAGTGATTAGGTCTTTGGGGATAGGGTGCTCAGGAATGGCATTAGTGCCCTTATGAAAAAGATCCCAGAGAAATCTTTTCCCCCTTCTTCCACGTGAGGACACAGAAAGAAGATGGCCACCTGTGAATCAGGAGGAGGATCCTCACCAGACACGGAATGTGTTTTGATCATGGACTTCCCAGTCTCCAGAACTGGGAGCGATATATGCTTGTTGTTTAGGCTCTCCAGTTTATGGTATTTTTGTTACATCAGCCCAAACAAACTAAGACATATCTTACTGGGATTCTGATTCAAAAAACAAAGTATAAAAAATTTTTATGAGACAATCAGGGAACTGTGAAAGCTTGATTGTGTATTTGTTGGTATTTAGATGCTAACTCAGGTTAGCTTTTTAGGTGTGATAAGGATATTGGACTTACGTTTTAAAGAATTTTCGTCCTTAGTGATACATACTGAACATGTGTGTATGATGCCTGAGAGTTGGCATTAAATAATCTGGGTAGGGGTAACGGTTGGGATTATAGAGGAAGAAAGATTGCCCATGAGTTTTTAATTATTGAAGCTGGGTGGTATGATGGTATATTATACAATGCTCTCTAGTTTTATGTATGCTTGGGAATTTCTGTAATAGTTAAAATTTGTATACATAAAGGCAATGTTCAGGAAGATGAGGGTAATATTAGGTTCAACTGGAAAAAATGAAGACAGATATACCTACTACAAGGAGAAAAAACCCATGAAAGTGAAGCGCAGCGGCATTGACACTTGATTTGAAGGTTTCTGTCATATTTCACTTCCTCCCTCTTTTCTTTGGTCTGTTTTCTTTACTATCTCTAGAAAATCTTCTTTTGTACTTGTGGTAGTTGTTCTCCACTTGACTGCCCGTGATCCATTCTCTTGCCTTTCTTTGCCTTGTTCCTGGAGGCTACCTCTAGGGATTCTGTCATCCAGCTCCCTTATAGACTGATTTCTGGTTAGTTTTTGCCAGGGTTATGGGGAAGAGACAGAGGTCCGGGTATTAATTCCATCATTCCTACCCCCGGGGGCTCTGTGGTTTCAATAGTGGCAGCTTCCTTCCATGGCTCCAGCTCTCCCAGGATGGTTCCTTTTGCCCAGCTCCGCTCTTCCTAAGCTCAGATGACAGTATTTCATTCCCTTGTTTCTTTAGCCCTAGCACAGCAGTGGATTCCCACTGCTGCAAGCTCTAGATGCCCCAACATCTCTTGCTTGGTTCTTGCATGAAGGACCAATTGTCCTCTCATTAAATAGTCTATTCGTTAAAGCCTCCTCAGTTAAGACATCTGAGCCTGAGTTCCTGCCAGGACCTCCACTTTACTAACATTCTATTTTCAACATTAGAGTTTTCTTCCTTTTGTATTTTACCCTGCTCAAAGGCAAAGGAGAATTAAGTCAACAAACATTCATCGAGCACCTATGTGCCGGGGAGTGTGCAAATATCTGCTTATACAATAGGCAATGAAACAGATAAGGTCTCTGCTGTCATGGGATACACAGTCTACGAGGCGGGTAAGTGAGGTAATATAACAAGACCCATTGATTTGCAAGTGATGGAAAAGCTGAACCCAAACTGGCTTGTGGAAAAAGGGGGAATTTTTTGGCTAATAAAAAATAAATCCAGAAATAGAGCTTGCTTCCTGTAAAGTTTTATCTAGCATCTCAGGCTAGGTCACCAAACGAGTTCTCTCAAGTGTGCTTCTGGTAATGCATTCTGTGGCTTGTCTCCTTGCTGAAACAAGCTTGCCCCTAGCTGTGCCAAGGTGTTGCAGCAGTTTGGGGGAAGAGCAAGCCTCAGAATATATCTCGCTACTTCTCATTGGCTGATTGGGAACGTGATGCTCTGATTGGCCCACAGGAGCCTCCCTGCCATTATTAGAACCCAGACTGGAGTCTTCGTTTGAAGCTCCTGGATTGAGAACAGCGAAGGAGGCTTTCCCAGAGGGAAAAAAGCTCCCAAAACATTAGCTGTTTCATGAGCAAAGACCAACAATGATGCACCTTGATCAGTAACTTAAAGATGATCTACTCTCTCTGCCCCTCCCCTGCTTGGGCTCTGGTTCTCTCTCTCTCAAAAATAAACATTAAAAAAATATTTAACGATGATCTGTATTGTTATGCAAGATGATTGAAGGGCTGCCAGCTTTCGTGGAGAGCCTCTCTAGGTGTTAAACTCACCTTGACTTACACTGCACCTCCAGAGTCAGTTCCCCTATGTGTGGACAAGCACCCCACCTCCAATTCTGCCTCAGAGCTTTCTTGGTAGCTTTGGCTACCAAGATTTTCCACATGCAGGGGTGCCTGGGTGGCTCAGTCGGTTAAATATCCCATTTGGGCTCAGGTCATGATCTAACCAATTGGGAGTTGGAGCCCCATGTTGGGCCAGCTTCAGATCCTCTGTCTCCCTCTTTCTCTGCCCCTCCCCAGCCCTGTCAAAAATAAATAAACATAAAAAAAAAAAAAAAAGCAAAATTCCCTCCCTAAGTCCTTTTGTCAGTCCCTGCCCTGGAGATATCCCTCTGAAACCCAGTTGAGCCCAGAAGCCTGGAAAGGAGCCAGCCACCGAGAGAGAAGGAAGAAGACTGTGATTTTCAAAAAGTAGAGTAGAACTCTCCCATCAAGGAAGAAAAAAATAATTATGTCAATTTCAGGTCCCAGGGGAGAGCTCTGAAAGGTAAAGAGAAAAGTGCATTTAATGAAGACTGAATTGCATCTACAGTTTATTAATAAGCATTCTTATAATTATCTGCATATTAATAAACATAATTTATAATGTTAATAAACGTAATGTGTATAGTTATTAAAGTCGATTAGCCTTGCTCCTCCTGTCCAATGCAGTGCACATTTTTTAAAAGCAGAGAGTGTTCCAAACTGGTATCTCTAAATTAAATTAAACTCAGTAAATTTGCATTGAGTGGATAGTATATCCAAAGCACTTTGCAAAGTGCTGTAAAACAAATTTTATTTGCTCAAGAGGCCCTCAGAGTCTACTGGAGGCAACAGATATACCTAAATGGCTAGCTTAAGACCTACCAAGGGAACTTCAGGATTATCGGTATAATCCTAGTACCCTGCGGCCGCTTAGTAAAGGTCATATATTCATTCATCTTTTACTGAGCATATCCTTATGCCAGATCTGAATGAGGGACTTCTTATTTTTATCAATATTATTCAGGTGCAAAAAATATTCATGTGTCTCCAAAGGCCAACTCTTCTTACTTCTAACTTCTTACTTCTGCAAATTCTCTACCTCTGCTGTAAAACACCTTTCTTGCCTTTTTGAGCTTCCCCAAGGAAACCAATTTGTTTTTTTTCATGACTTCCCATGCATATTTCTCCAGGGGTTTGGAAGCTCTCCCTCTGGAAGATGCAAAGTCTACTCTCACATGTTCATAGAATGTTAGCTCTGAAAGGGATCTAATGTTTTCCAGCATTTTTCGTAGACATTGGGGTATATACACTGTACCCCAAGAAAAACAGATCTGGCAGTTTGTGGCTGGAAAAAGCAGACCCAGGGGTCTCCAGAGATGGTCCTCACACTGTTAACAACCTTCATTGCACAGCCATTGACCAATCAGAATGCACGCTGGACACCAGCATGACCACTCGGGGGTCACCAGATGACTGTCAGCTTGCCCATAGAGCCGTTCCTGGCGCATTAGTATTACCTGGCACACACACTTGGAAATGCTACCTTAGAGATTGTATAGTCCAGCCCCTCAGTTTGTTAGTTTATTTTCCAGCCTCTCAGTTTTAGAAAAGAGAGAACCAAGGCCCAGAGAGGTGGGATGGCTTACCCGAGGGCATATACGGAATGGGAGTTTCTCCCAAGGGCTCCGTTTAGAGATGACTCCCTCTCGCCACTGTCAGGCCCTTTCACAGTGCCTGTAGTCCAGGGTCCCCAACTTCCTGTTGCTTTGTTTGTGTCTAGTGGAGGCAACAGATATATGCAAAAATACCACTCCATTTTTCCATTCCTATCCCTTCCCTCTTGATGAACTCCTATTCATCTTTCAAAACCCAGTTAGATTATTTACCTCCTTTGTCTAATCTTCCTTAGCCCCTCTGGGCGATTAGTCACTCCCTCTTCTTTTACTCATTCCCTCTTCTTTTTACCAGTGATTTATTTAAACAAACAAACAAAAAAAGCTTCGATACAATAAAACTTACACACAATGAAATGAGCCTATTTTTAGTATACAGTTCAATGAATTTTGAAAAATGAATACATCTGGGTATTCAGTCAGTATATATAACATTTCTGTCCCCTCCAAAAGTTCCCTCATGACCAAAAGTTAATCCTCCCGCACCCCATATCCCAGCCTTAGGGGGAATCTCTGATTTGTTTTCTGTCACTATAGATTTCTGTTTTCCAAAATTTTGTAAAAATGGAACTGAGCAATACATACTCTCCGGCCTCTGGCTTCTTTTGCTCAGGAAAATATTTTTGAGGCTTGTCTATGTTGTTGTCTGTATCAGTGGTTTTTTCCTTTCATGGATGAGTATCCATTGTACAGATAGACCAAAATTTGTTTAACTGTTTACCTATTGATGGACATTTGGGTTATTTCCAGTAAATGGGCAATTGTGAATAAAGCTGCTGTGTATCCCCACAGTATTTTACATTGATTCATGTTAGAGTACTTTTTATATTAATTGGAACTATAGATTAGATAAAGTGGAAAGGGCACTAAAGCCAGAATCAAACCCTAGGTTTCTGATTCTAAGATAATGTATATAAGTGGCTCAGCACAGTTTCGACATATAAATGCTTAATAAATAATAGCTATTATGGCTGCTGTTCTTTTTAGCTGTTTGGCCATGAGTAAGTTACTTAACCTCTCTGAGTCTCAGTTTCTTCTTATGTAAATGAGAAACTTCCAGGGTCTTGCCACAACGCTGACCCGCACTGTGAGGAGTATCTAGCTATTATGTAGAGTATTGGTAGGGATGCTCTGGCTTGGAGGGTATAACTTGAGACTTGTTGGGGGGGAGTGGGGGGGAGAGATAGGGCCAGCCAATTCAGGGAGAGGGGAGTGTATGGAGGATGCAAAAGACGGACTAGATTGTATCTCTGAAATGAGGAAACTCAGTAGAGAGGAAGTGGAAGCGGGGTGGGGGAGGAGTGAGCGTAGGGAGCATTAGTAAAGTTCATGGCAGGTTACATTCAGAAACACAGGATGTGGGACAGAGCATTTTTTTTTTTTTTTTGAGTTTCAGGGAGCATATCCAGGATGGGCTGAGGTGCTGAAGCAAGTGAATTATGATGCTTCTCCTAAAATAACTTTGCTTCAGAGCTAAGGATATCCAGCCAGGCTCAAGGTTGCACAGACCTTTTCCCACAGCTCTTTGCTAATTGAATTAAACCCTTCTTGGCAATAAGGGAGACTCCCAAAGACTGACCGGAAGGATCAATTTTGCACATAGTATGATTCAGCTTTCCAGTTGCTTTCAGGCTGCACGCCTTGGCTCAAATTCTTCTTTTAGCTACTGTTGACTTTCATTTTCCTGTAATGGTTAGCGGTACCTGATTGCATTCCATGCTGGCGGCCTTCCAGGTGTAATCTGTTGGCTAATACTCACGATTACTGCTGATTCCTAGAGGAAAGGGCTCTGCACGGGGCTGGTATGTCTTCACACACTTGTCAGTTTCAACTGCAGTACCAAAGGAGATTAAAGCACTGCAGTAGATGTGTTTTGTTTTCCAGAATCATGTATGTGCCAGAATCAAAGCCAGCAAGAGAAACAAAGGAAAGTGACAGAATTAAACTCTGTCTTCTATTCCCTTGCATTTCATGACTGAGTTTATACTCACTTTCATAGCTCGCTGAGTCTTGCTCTGCCCAGAGCCTGCACACGGCATCCTTCCAAGCTCTGCATCTTGCTCCCTTCCGTTCGTGATAATCTCTTTGGTTGCCTGTGTCCTTTTCATTAAATTCATAAATATATAAAAATTGTGTTTCTAACTGCTAAGGCCATCTCCCTCATAGGTTAAATATATCATAGCTATAAGTTCCTTTGGAGAAGTGTAATTGATGTGATATCAGTGACTCCTACGCTAGGAATTTCAGGTAACTCAATGTGCCTGCAGTTGGAGATATGGGTTTTGGAGTAGGCAATTATTTTGAACTTTCTTTCCTTCACAGCCACTAACGCTAGGTAACATTGCCTAGAAGATGAATAGAAAAGTTTTAGTATGTTTGTGATTCTGCGCAAGATGGTAATCTTACATGATTGTGCAAAAAGCGGAACCAGGAACTACTTTATCATGGGAAGCAGAACTGGCCATCCAGGTCCTCAGTACAAAACTAAAACACATGGATAAGACACAGTGAAAAGGGACTTACCCAATTATTTGTTTGGGTCCCATTCTCCCATGCCCATGTGAACACAGCATTTATTAAAGATTGCCCATCTCCCTTCCAGAAATAAACAGTAGCATGATTTATAAGGGAAGAAAAGGCCTGTATGGTATGAAATCATCACGAGGCCGAAGAGATGTCTACAATTTGCCAGAATCACTGCTGTCAATAAAGAATGTGACTTTCCGAATTTGGATGCTCTCTGCACAATGCCAGTAAGGATGAACGCATGACAAGTAGATTCACCTTTTTACCGTAAGCATCATCTAGAGATGGTTTGTAGGTGTGGGATCATTAGAGATCCAGGAGACCCCTACATTTGATAAAGATGATCAAATAGATCATTAAGAGAGGAACATCACCAGAGAAGGCTGTATCCTAATTAACTACAGTATAAACCAAATCTGTGAACCAATGAAGGCACAGCATGTTGTGTTCCGCGTGGAGCACACATATAGCAGTGTTGTGCTGCAGCCGGCAGTACAGGTTTATATGAGCTGATTGTGAAATACTTGGGAATTCTGTGAGCCGTCGTTAAATTCTGTCGGTGGTTTGAAATCAGCCATCATGCAAGTGTTTATATCACAGAAACTGGCAATTGCTAGAGACTAGGGCTTTTTGTGGGTTAGTGTTGTTTTGCTTTGTTTTCAGAGAGCTAGTTTAGCGGGCTACCACTGCCTAGCACCGTTGAAGGCAGAGACTATCTGTCAGGAAAGTGTGTGTTTCCATCTTTCACAGAGGTGTGTGTTATTGTGGGGCTGGAATAGCTCGTGCATTTCCCAGAACCTGCACCTACCATTCCCACAATGCTCTTTGCTCGCTGAGCAATTTGCTGCTTATTTATTTGGTACCAGTAGATGAATTGGTGTTCAGTGGTGTTCTTCAAAGTCCTGGGAATTCTAAGGAGCTCCCTTAGGGGACATCTGGGGAAGGGAGGAGGATTAACATGAGGCTGAGCAGATTTTCATCTATCTGCCACCAGAGCAGATTCATTTTCTTTGTTTTACATACTGGTGCCCCACAAAACAAAAACAAGAACAACAGAAAGCAAACCAACCAACCCGTTGCTTGAAGAAAGCAGACCACTGCTAAAAAAAACTTTTGAAAATAGTAGGCCAGAGCTCTTGGCTCACCAGAAGAGCACATATCTTATTATTAACAAATTACCATTCTGGGAATAATTCAGCCACTTGTGAGTTTGGTTAACATCGGTTAGTTTCTTACCAACTGATAAAGTTGGGACGCACCAACTGAAAATTCGAATTTCATAATTAGCCACGTTGAAGACAAGACCCACTGATGAGGAATTGCCCTTCTGAGATTTTTCCTGGAGTGGTCAGCACACCATCCTTTCTGATGGCTCCTTCTCTCACATGTAGCAACTGGAAACTTTCTCTCTGCTACAAGGAAAGTGGAAAATGAGTCAATTAGGTGAGCTGGGCTCAATTCATGGGAAGCTTTTACCTTTTAAAATGGGTCCTTTTCTAGGGACGCCTGGGTGGCTCAGTTGGTTAAGCATCCAACTCTCGATTTCGGCTCAGGTCATGATCTCACAGTTCTTGAGTTTGAGCCCTGTGTGGGGCTCTGTGTTGACAACACGGAGCTTGCTTGGGATTCTGTCTGTCTCTCTCTTTCCCCCTCCACTGCTCACACGCCCTCTGCCTCTCAAAATAAATAAATAGACAACAACAACAAAAAAGGTTTGTGGCTAGTCCCTTTAAAAATAAATAAATAAATAGAGGTGCCTGGGTGGCTCAGTCGGTTAAGTGTCCGACTCTTGGTTTCGGCTCCAGTCATGATCTTAAAGTTTTGTGAATTTGAGCCCTGCGCTGGGGGCCTCCTGCTTGGGATTCTCTCTCTCTCCCTCTCTGCTCCTTCCCCACTTGTGCCGTCTCTGTCTAAATAAATAAATTAATTAATTAATAGGCTCCTCTTTTAATTCCAACAGTGACCTGAGTGTCCCTTATAACATTTCAGAAAATTAAAAAACAAAAAGGTCAAAGTGAAAATCACCTTATCCACCATCCCAAGATAGTAGCTATTCATACACACACACATATACACCCACTCATACACGCCTTATTTTTTGAAAGGGGTTTTTAAATTTTGAGTTCACAATGTAATGTCACTTGGCTGGTCCTCATCGGTTTGATCATCTGTTACACGCGGGTGCAGCTTGATCTTGTCTATATAGAATTCTAAATAGAAGCTAATGTAAAGCCTCAAAAATTTAAAAATCAAGTAGTTATTTCGGTAGGCACGACATGCATATGGTATAATCTACAAGCACAGTATGGCATTCAACAAACTATAGCTTACCAGTTCTCTTCAGAGGCCAACATTGCTATAAATTCCTTGTTTACTTTTTCTGAGATATTCTGGGTATATCTGTCAATTGTAACAGTTAGCTTGAAGAAAGGATTTCTGGTTTCTATGTGAAAGTGGTTTTTTAATTTAGTAGAATCTTTAAAAAATTTTTTGGTTTTTGTTGTTTTGTTCCTATGCTTTATTCTTTATGGCTAGAGAACGCTTCTCATCTGTGGTCACTACTACTGTTATAATGATCAGAAGTCACGTACTTATGAAGCCTCTATTGTGTGCATGTTGCTTTAAGCGCAACTTCATTTAGAGAATCAGTTATTCTGACTTGGGGGTGGGAGTTGGCAGTTGGTAAGGTGAGAATTGCATAACAATGAAAGTTTTTCCAAATCAGAAGTAAAAAAACCCATTTACGTTTTCTGTCGAGAAAGCTTAAAAGAAAAAAAAAAATCCTAGCGTATACACATTTAGAATTGAGTAAATGTGTGTTTAGGAAGTCAGTATAGAGGGGTGCCTGGGTGGCTCAGTTGGTTGAGCATCTGACTCTTGATTTTGGCTCAGGTTGTGATCCCAGGTTTGTGAGATTGAGCCCCCCCCCCCCCCCCCACCGCCCCTGCATAAAATACTCACGGGGCGCATTCCTTGCTGGAGGTTCTGGGAGGATCTCTGTTGCCTTTTTCAGCTTCTAGAGACCACACACATTTTCCAGCTCACCACCTCTTCTCCTTTTTCAAAGCCAGCAATGTTGCATCTTTCTGAGATATCTTCTGTAATCACATCTTCCTCTGACCGCAGCCAGGAAAGGCTTTCTGTTTTCAAGTTCTCAGGTGATTACATTGGGTTCAGATAATTCAGAACAATCCTGATAATCCGGAATAATCTTCCTATCTCAAGGCCCGTAATTTAATCAAGTCTGCAAAATCTCTTTGCCATGTAATGTGATATATTCACAGGTTGTGGGGATTAGAATGTGGACATCTTTGGGGGATCATTACGCCTACCACAGGGACCAAGAGAAGGGAATTCCTAAAGGAAAGGAGCATTCCTTCTATGCTGTCCTGTGTTTTCTCAGGAAAATCCCAAAATGGGGCCTGAAATGTCTGGCCTACTTAAGTTGCAATTTTTTTCATTTCTTACAGAAATAATACATTAGCATATTATGACTATTGTTCATCAATAAGGCAGGTCAGAGTCACTGAGTATTTTCCTGTAAAATATTTTCATGTCTCACTGGTCATCCTTTGGTTGAAATCCCTCTTATTTGTGAATCCCATGTCCTTATTTTTTTGACATGAATTTCTTTATAAATAATCAAGGTATCAGCTTGTCACTTTGAGTCTCAAACCATGCAAAAGGAAGTTGTAAAGTATTTTTACCAGTATTCCGGAATTAAAGTTGGTTGCGTCTGCAGAGACTTCACAGTAAGGTCATGAGAAACCCTCAATTTCTCAGGGAGGAATTACAGGTCTAGAATCCTTTGGAAAATTGAGGATTCCCATGACAGGAAGAAGAGTGAAGGCATTACAGACACTACCTAGATATTTTGGGGACGTTGTATATATGACTAGTCATCTGAGGAAGAAAAAATAATCAAACCTGGCTCACAGATGGGTCTGTTCAATGTGCTAGAACCATCCACAGTTCACAGCTACAGCATTACAGCCCTACTCGGTGGTGATGCCAAAGGACAAGGGTGAAGGAAAATCCTTTCGGTGGGCAGAACTTTTTTTTTTTACGTTTATTTTTTTATTTTGAGAGAGAGAGAGAGAGAGAGAATGGGGGAGGGGAGGAGAGGCAGAGAGAGAGGGAGAAAGAGACAATCCCAAGCAGGCTGTGTGCTGTCAGCGCAGAGCCCGATGTGGGGCTTGAACTCAGGAACTGTGAGTTCATGACCTGAATTGAAACCAAGAGTTGGAAGCAATACATTTGGTTGTCCATGTCTGGAGTGAGAGATGGCCAGAAGTACAGGTCTACACACTGCTTCTCGGGCAGTTGCTAGTGGGTCAGAGGCTTGGAAGAAACAGGATTGAAAGATGGGTGACAGGGAAGGGTCACCTCTTAGGGAAGAGGTATGTGGATGAGCCTCTCTAAAAGGGCATAAGCTGCAAAGATATGTGAGATCCACATTAAGGCCCGCCACAGGGCATCCACTGCAGAGAAGGCTCTTAATTATCAGGTGAACTAAATGATACTCTCTGGGATGTCAGTCACTTTATCAAGCCACCCCAGGGTTTGCTCAACAGGCCCTGGGACACAGTGACTGTGGTAGCAGGGACGGAGGCTCAAGAACATGGACTCACATTCACTGAGGGTGACTTGGCTAATGCTGCTGCTACATGCCTCATTTGCCAACAGCAAAACATTATGTCCCCTTGGGTGCCTTCTCCAAACACATGGCTTCTACAGGTCATCACCTATAGCACACAGATAATCACCAATGATCACCAGATGACCACCAGCACCCAGTGGCCAGTAGCTGGCACTCTTTCAGGCAGTGTCATACTGGAGTGTCTCCAGTGAGGCACCTCCCCTTGAATAGCTTTTCCCAGCACCCTGGGTAGTGGATTTCCAGCCATGTCTGTAAGCACAGACAGACCACAGTGACTTCTCAGCCACCCAGTTAGTCACTGCTGGGCTCTCTCCAAGATCTGGCTCTCAAACATGGAGACTGATGCAAACAGAGAATAAATAAGCCCTTTCATTGATCTGATCGGTTATTGTCCAGAGATTTCCATCTCAACATGAGTCAAAGGAATCAAAGTGATGAATCAGGAATCCAAGTCCGGTTGAGTCCCAAGAGGATGAAGGTATCCCCAAATTTCACATATCCTTAAATAGCAAATAACATTTCTTCAAGAAATCATGAAAGTGTATTCATTATGTTTTAAAATAATTCCAGGTGAATTTTTTTTTATAATTAAAAACTTCCAGGGGTGCCTGGGTGGCTCAGTCAGTTAAGCCTCGGACTCTTGTTTTCAGCTTAGGTCTGATCTCACCTCTTCGTGAGTTCAGCCCTGCATTGGGCTCTGCGCTGGCAACATGGAGCCTACTTGGAATTCTCTCTCTCTCTCTCTCTCTCTCTCTCTCTCACTCCCTCCTGTCTCTGCCCCTCCCCTACTTGCACTCTCTCTCCCAAAATAAATAAACTTAAAAAAAATCCAAATCCTTCGTATCTGCATAAAGTCTTGTTTTAAAAGGTGGACAAAACATAAGAGACTCTTAAATATGGAGAACAAACCGAGGGTTACTGGAGGGGTTGTGGGAGGGCGGATGGGCTGAATGGGAAAGGGGCACTAAGGAATCTACTCCTGAAATCATTGTTGCACTAGATGCTAACTAACTTGGATGTAAACTAAAAAAAAATCAAATTAAAAAAAACGGTGTTTGTCTACAAGGTTCATTGTGACAGAAGAGATTAATGTATGAATGAGATTCTCTAATGCTTACTCCTGGTTTCAGGCTAATCCAGCCCATTGTGTTCACCTGCTTTAAAGCCAGGTGAACAGTAATTAACATTTGTAAGTGCCTTACGATTTACTGCTTTGACATATACTCTACCTTTTAATCTACTCACAACTTCACAGTTATGACTATAAATTAAGTAATGTTTTAGTTTTTTTGTTAAAATATTTTATTGTGGAAAATGTAATAAACAGAGAAAGAAAAAGAACAAATTTGAAATGATTTGCACCCCCACTGCCAAGTGATAACTGTTGTTAGAACTTCAAAGTATATTCTAGGATCTAGCATTTGTGGGCTTTGAAGCCTATATACTTTTTGAGGCTCTCTTTTATTTTTTGGATTTTAATTTTTATTTTATCTTTGGTTACACCACATGCTTACTTTAACAATGTTTTAAACAGTGCAAAATATATAAAGTGGTAGCACCTTCCTCAACTTGTCCTCAAGTAATTCTAGTAACTAGAATGGTCTCTTTCTTAGCAAATAGAATCCTATTTTTCCTGACATAACTTTGATAATGAGAGTGTAAATGCGTGGTCTCTTCTATCATATTGATTTAAAAACATTTTTTTTAATGTTTAGCTTTGAGAGAGATGGAGAGACACAGTGTGAATGGGGGAGGGGCAGAGAGAGAGAGAGAGAGAGAGAGAGAGAGAGAGAATCCCAAGCAGGCTCTAGGCTCTGAGCTGTCGGCACAGAGCCCGATGCAGAGCTCAAACTCACAAACTGAGACATCCTGACCTGAGCCGAAGTCAGATGCTCAGCCGACTGAGACACCCAGGCGCCCCATCCATAGTATTGATTTTTAAAAAATACAAATGGGCTCATATAATCTATACAGCTCAACAAGTTGCTTTTCTCAATAATAGACATCGAAAAGTTTCTTAAATGTGAAAAAGTGATTTTAGTTTTGACTCTGTTTCTAAATTTCTTCTGATTAATGGTTAGTATTAGGGGAGAGTATCAAGATGACATGACCCATGTGAGCTGAACCCCTGAAATCACAGCCTCCTCACCCCCTCCCCTGTGTTTGGAACGTGCGTTCTCCTTGCTTTCCCCTACTCCTGGAGGCTGCCCTTGAGATGGCTGGTGTTGAGACTTTCTGGGTGGTATCTGTGGCTGAACCCAGTTAAGGCCTTCACAATTTAAGAATTGTCAGATGGCTGCAGAGAGCTCATCTCGCGGCCGCTCAAGACCTACCAATCCGGAGTGGATTGTCTCTCTCTTTTTTTTTTTTTTTTATCTCTCTGTGCCCTCCACCCTGTGGTGGGGGGCAATGGTGAGGGGGCTTGTTTCAGGTTATACCCAGGAAGTTCTGAATAGCTGATATGAAACATTTCTTTAATGTTTTCGAATCAGTTAGTTATTGATGAGGAAGTCTTTTGGAAATGCTGAACAGTTTTATTAAATAGGAAACAATGGTACTTCTGGTGTTTATGATTTTTGCTTAAAAAGTTTATTTTATTTTGGTTAGTAAAAACAAAACAAAGAGATGGAGTGCACTGGTTGCGATGTGCACTAGGTGTTGTGTGGAAGTGCTGAGTCACCATGTTGTGCACCTGACGCTAATTGCACACTCGATGTTAACGAACTGGAATTGAAATAAACACTTAAAACAAACACAGTTGTCTAAATTGTAGGATTGAGAAACTGACTTGAAAATGATGGAAAAATTTCTTTTTCTCACACTTGTTGGGAGCCCTCTAAAAGGAAAAAAAATGCAAAATTATAAATATTTATATATAATTCACATATATAAATGTGAACATTTTTGTAGAATGAGTGATTGCGATATCTTGCTGGAAACTTGGGAGACTCAAGTCTTTTTTATTTTCTATTTTAAAATTTATTTTCATTTATGCATTTTTAAAAATTTAGTATAGTTGACACACAATGTTATATTCGTTGCAGTTATACAAATCAGTTAGTGATTTGACAAGTTTATGCATTATGCTATGTTCACCCCATGTGTGGCTACCGTTTGTCCCATTACATCCCTGTTCCAGTATCATTGATGGTATTCTTTATGCCATTACTTTTATTCCCATGGCTTATTCATTCCAGAACTGTAAGTCTGTATCACCCTCTCCCCTTCACACATTTTGCCCATTCCACCATCCCCCTCTCCTCTGGCAACCATTAATTTATTCTCTGTATTTATAGGTGTGATTCTGCTTTGTGATATGGCATTTGTCTTTCTCAGTGTGATTTATTTCCCTTAGCATAATACCCTCTAGATGCATCATGTTATCTTGAATGGCACAGTCTGATCTTTTTTTATGGCTAAGCAATATTCTGTGTGTGTGTGTGTGTGTGCGTGTGTGTGTGTGTGTGTCTGTGTGTGTGTGTGTGACATTTTCCTTATTCATTTGTCTATTGTTAGATACTTAGGTTGGTTCCATATCTTGGCTTTTGTAAATAATGCTGCAACAAAAAATATGGGTGCATATATCTTTTTGAATTAGTGTCTTTGTTTTCTTTGGGTAAATACCTAATAGTGGAATTATTGACTCATTCAGTATTCTTATTTTTAATTTTTGAGTAACTTCCATACTGTTTTCCACAGTGACTGTACAAATTTACATTCCCACCAACAGTGTATGAGGGTTTGTTTTTCTCCAGAACCTTGTCAACACTTGTTATTTCTTGTCATTTTGATTTTGGCTATTCTAACTGATGTAAGGTGATATCTCTTTGTAGTTTTGATTTGCATTTCCCTGATGATTAGAAAAGATGATTAGCACCTTTTCATGTGTTTATTGGCCTTTTGTCTGTCCTTGGAAAAAATGTTTTTAAGTACTCTGCCCATTTTTTAATTGGATTGTTTGTTTTTTTTGGTATTGAGTTCCTTATATATTTTGGATATTAACCTCTTACTGGATATATCATTTGCGAATATCTTCTCCCATTCAGTAGGCTATCTTTTTGTTTTGTTAATGGTTTCCTTTGCTGTGCAGAAGCTTTTTATTTTGATATAGTACCAATAGTTTATTGTTGCTTTTGTTTTCCTTGCTTTAGGTGACATATCTAGAAAAATGTGGTTGATGGCAGAGAAATTACTACTTCTGCTCTTTTCTAGGAATTTTATGGTTTCAGGGATTTAATCCATTTTGAGTTTATTTTGTGTATGGTGTTAGAAAGTGGTCCTGTTTTATTCTTTTACGGTTTCTCCAGCACCATTTATTGAAGAGACTGTTTTTCCCCATTGTATATTCTTGCTTCTTTTGTCATAGATTAACTGAAAATAACTGTGAGTTTATTTCTGTAATCTCTATCTGTTCCATTGAACTATGTGTCTATTTTTTGTGTCTATATCATATTTCTTTAATTACTACAGATTTCTAGTATATCTTGAAATCTAGTAACTTCGTTCTTTTTTCTCAGGATTGCTTTGGTTATGTGGGGTCTTTTGTGGTTCCATACAAATTTTAGTATTATTTGTTCTAGTTTTGTGAAAAAATGCTGTAGTATTTTGGTAGGGATTGCATTGAATCTGTACGTTGCATGGATGAATGGATGTTGAATCTTGTGAAATCCTTTTTCTGCATCTATTGAGATGATCAAATGATTTTTAGCCTTTGTTTTGTTGATGTGGTGTATGACATTGCTTGATTTATGAATATTGAATAATCCTTTTATCATGGGAATAAATTCAATGATCATGGTGAATGATTTTTTTTTAAATGTATTTTTGCATGTGTTTTTCTAATATTTTGTTGAGGATTTTAGCATCTGTGTTCATCAGGGATTTTGGCCTATAGTTTTCTTTTTTTGTGGTGTCTTTGTCTGGTTTTCATATCATGGGTAGTGCTGGCCTCATAGAATGTATTGGGAAGCTTTCTTTCCTCTTCTATTTTGAGGAATAGTTTGAGAAGAATAGGTATTAACCCTTATTTAAATGCCTGATGGAATCCCACTGTCAATTTATCTGATCCTGGATTTTCATTTTTTTGGTAGTTGTTTGATTACTGATTCAATTTTGTTACTTATAATTGATCTGTTCAGATTTTTTATTTCTTCCTGACTCAGTTTTGGGAAGTTATATATTTGTAGGAATTTATCCCTTTCTTCTAGGTTGTCCCATTTACTGGCATATGATTTTTTTATAGTATTCTCTTAGAAGCCTTTGTATTTCTGTGGAGTCAGTTGTTACGTTTCCTCTCTCATTTCTGATTTTATTTATTTGGATCCTTTCTCTTTTTTGATGAGTCTGGCTGAGGGCTTATCAATTTTGTTTATCTTTTCGAAGAACCAGTTCTTGGTTTCCTTGATTTTCGCTATTGTTTTTTCAGTCTCTATGACATTTATTTCTTGTCTATATTATTTTCTCCCTTCTACTCGCCTTGGGCTTTGTTCTCTTTTTTTAGTTCCTTTAGATGTAAGGTTAGATTGTTTATTCGAATTTTTTGTTGTCTCTTAACTTGTTTTTAACGTTTATTTATTATTGAGAGACAGAGAGACACACAGCGTGAGCAGGGGAGGGGGAGAGAGAGGGGGAGACACAGAATCCAAAGCAGGCTCTAGGCTCTGAGCTGTCAGCACAGAGCCCGACGCAGGGCTTGAACTCATAGACCGCGAGATCAGGACCTGAGCCGAAGTCGGTTGCCTAACCAACTGAGCCACCCAGGCACTCCTCTTTTTGTTGTCTCTTGACTTAGGCTTATATTACTGTATACTTTCCTCTTAGGAATGCTTTTGCAGTGTCCCAAAGATTTTGAACTGTTGTGTTTTCATTGCCATTTGTGTCCATGCATTTTTAAAATTTCTTCTTCGATTCAGTTTTGACCCACTGTTTGTTTAGTATCATGTTTAGTCTCTGTGTGTTTGTATTATTTTTCCGTTTTTTCTTGTGATTTATTTGTAGTTTCATATTGTTGTGATTGGAAAAGGAGCGTGGTATGATTTCAATCTTCTCAAAAAATTTTAAAAGAATTTTTTAATTTTTGAGAGAGAGCACAAAATGGGGAGAGGGGCAGAGGGAGAAAGGGAGAATCTTCAGCAGGCTCCAAGCTCAGCGCAGAACCTGACACAGGGCTTGATTTCACGACTCTGGGATCATGACCTGAGCTGAAATCAAGAGTTGGTCACTCAAGTGACTGAGACACTCAGGCGCCCCTCAAAAAATATTTTTTTTTCAGGAATAGAACTTAATGATTCATCACTTACATGTAACACCAAGTGCTCATCCCGACAAGTGCCCTCCTTAATGCCCCTTGCCCATTTAGCCCATTCTCCCATCCAACACCTTGCCAGCAACACTTAGTTTATTCTTGGTAGTTAAGAGTCTCTTATGGTTTGTCTCCCTCTCTGTTTTTATATTATTTTTGCTTCTCTTCCCTTGATTTTTTTTAAACAATTGATAATCAGTTTATTAAAAAGGTTGATTTAAGCATTTATAATAGTGACTTCAGCCTTGACTCCTGGCTCAATGGAAGTACTCCAAAGATGGAAGTAATTCAAAAATTTTTTTAATGTTTAGTTATTTTTGAGAGACAGAGAGAGAGAGAGAAAGAATGAGCAGGGAAGGAGCAGAGACAGAGGGAGAGAGAGAACCCCAAGCAGGCTCCAGGCTCTGAAATGTCAGCACAGAGCTCAATGCAGGGCTCAAACCCATGAACCACAAGATCATGACCCGAGCTGAAGTTGGATGCTTAACTGACTGAGCCACCCAGGCGCCCCCAGATGGAAGTAATTTGGTTAACAATCTCCGAAGGACTGTGCAAATCGATGAGTTGCTTGTGGATTCTCATCTGAAAACAATCCCAAGTCCTAGAACCTTCACCACAAGGAGTCTTTCCTATAGTGATGCTCAGAGTCTTGGTAGGCATCTGAACTGGTTCTTTCACTTTGAGATTCTTTTATTTTGCACCTTGTATGAGCAAGTCAGCACATACCTTCTCCAAAGATTTACACTGCAGCTGGTTAGAGGAATTCTACTTTGGTGAATTGCCACCGCTGGATTCATGGATATCTTCCTGCTGACTTTAAAAGCCATGGCTGGGGGCACCTGGGTGCCTCAGTGAGTTAAGCATCCAACTCTTGATTTCAGTTCAGGTCATGATCTCACAGTTCATGGGATTGAGCCCCACACTGGGCTCTGCACTGACAGCCAGCCTGGAGTCTGCTTGGGATTCTCTTTCTCCCCCTCTCTCTCTGAAAATAAAGAAACTTTAAAAAATGAAAAAAACAAAAACCAAAACCAAAGGCTAGGCTGCAGTGTGGGTTTCTGATTGACTTGTTCCTTGGTGAGGCAAACAGCAGGGAGTCAGGAGCAGGGGTGCCCAGAGCTCCACTGTAGCTGTGACCGCCTTTCCTCAAAGACCCAGCCTTCTCTAATTATTGAGGCTCATTTTATGCCCTCATATGTGATCTATTCAATTCAGATCCTTTTTAAATTGGATCTGTTCAGGAAGTTTACCAGAAATGCTTATATAGAAATGCTTCTCGATTGCAATCTGGCTTCTCCTTCATGTCTAGAAAATCCTTTAACTCTCAGCAAACTCAGAACTCAGCGGGCCTTCTTCAGCCTCAAGGTAAATCCATGGCTGTACAGGAGGAGTTAAACCTGTTGCACCCCACGTTAAGAACTCTTGCTCTAGCACGTTATTATTTAAAAAAAATTTTTAAAAATGTTTATTCATTTTTGAGAGACAGAGGGAGACAGAGCATGAGTGGGGAAGGGGCAGAGAGAGAAGGAGACACAGAACCTGAAGCAGGCTCCAGGCTTTGAGCTGTCAGCACAGAGCCCGATGCGGGGCTCGAACTGACAAACTGCGAGATCATGACCTGAGCCGAAGTCGGACACTCAACTGACTGAGCCACCCAGGCACCCCCCTACCACGTTATTTTTAATGGCTTCCTAGTGATCTATTGCATGGGTGTAAAATACTGTGTTTAATTGGGTGCCTTCTGTTGAGCATGTAAGACAGCTTGGACACCACTCTGGGATGAACATCCTTCTGGCTAAATCTCTGCATATTTTCCTTGTTATTTCCTTAGGATAAATTCCTATGATGAGGCTAAAGGGTATGCCAAATTTTAAAACTTTAAATTTGGCAAGAATATTTAAGTTCCATTTCACAAATAAAGAAAATGAGGGTGCAGTGGTTTACGGATATGGATATTTATTTATTTGTATGGAAGCATAGTTGAAATGAAATGTTATTTTCATTACAGGTGTACAATCTGGTGATGTGGTAATTCTAGAATTGCACAGGGATCAACATGTTACTGTGTAGTCACCATCTGCCCCCATACAAAGTTATTATAATATTATTGCCTATGTTACCTATGCTGCACTTTTCATCCGTGATTTATTTATTTTGTAATGGGAAGTTTGTACCTTTTTTTTTTTAAGTTTATTTATTTGATTGTGTGTGTGTGTGTGTGTGTGTGTGTGTGTGTGTGAGAGAGAGAGAGAGAGAGAGAGAGAGAGAGAGAGGAGAACAGTGGGGGCAGGGTTCAGAGAGAGGGAGAGAGAGAGAGAATCCCAAGCAGGCTCCATGCTCAGTACAGAGCCCAACTCAGTGCCCGAATCACAGACCGTGAGATCATGACCTGAGCTGAAATCAAGAGTTCGACACTTAACTGACTCTGAGCCACTCAGGTGCCCCCTGGAAGTTTGTACCTCCTAATATCCTTCATCTATTTTGCTCATCCCACCCACCTACCTCCCCTCTGGCAATCACCAGTTTATTCTCTGTATTTAAGAATCTCTTTGTTGTTGTTGTTTGTTCATTTGCTTTGTTTTGTCAAATTTCACATGAGGGAAATCATGCCTTTCTCTTGTCTAGCTTACTTCACTTAGCATAATACCCACTATGTCCACCTATGTTGTTGCAAGTAGCAAGATTTCACTTATTTTTTTAATGACTGAGTAACATTCCATTGTCTATCTGTCACATCTTTATACTACATCTTCTTTGTCTATCCATCTATGGATACATCAAACCTTTTAGTTTCACAGAGGGCAGGCAGCTGTTAGGTTTTTGTTGAGTGTTATCATTTGCTTATCTCTTCCAAAGATTTCAGGATTGGTCTGGCACATAAGGTGCTTGATAAACTGATGATTGTTGAATAACATAGAATAGCTATAACAATCCTAGAACTCCAGAGGACTGGATATGTCCATGGCTGTTCTAAATCATATGACTATATAGTTTTGTTACAATGTTTGTTGCATTTTGTATGTTACTCTACTAAAAGTATGGAGGCAGGAAAATCAGCAGAAGAGGAGGAGAAAGAGATAGCTGGGCTCCACTGCTCATCTTTCTTTCTCTGCCTAGTCCAGAGTTAAAAAAAAACCCAAACAAACAAAAAACAAAAAAGCCCCAAACATTTACCAAATACCTAAAGGCGCTGACTAGACTGATTTGAGGAATCAGAGTTAAGTGAATATTATTATGTGATCAGACTGATCTACATCACACGATTATTTGTATTCAGTTTTATATATCATAACAGTGTTGAGGAAACTGTTTAAAATAGTGGAAAAGAGTGACAGGCAGGGAATGGCTTGGCCCTTTCCCTAGTTGTGTGGTTTAATCCACTAGATCTGTGTCCTGGCCATCAAACCATACTAATGATGTTTTGCTAAAGTAGGATTCAAATTCTATATACACACACATTTACATTTATTTCTATATCTTTCTATATTGAAGGTTGATTCATTTAGGAAGATGCTCTTTGAATAAAGTTTTATGTGTGTTATATATAATGTCTGTAAAATGTTAAATATTCTTAGGTAATTGTAATTAGGTGTTGTCAGATATGCTTTTCAGTCTGGGTGGTTTGGGGTGGTTCTTGTTTCAAAATTCCTTAAAATACTGTAATCTACCTTTCAGTGCTCACAGCCAGGGAAATTATGGCATTTCTGAAATGGCAATCTCTTGTTAAAGACTCTGCCAAGGGCAAACTGCAAGAAGCAGGTGTGGTGCACCTTGGATTACCTTTTGAACTGCCTTCACAACTGTTTAATTTTGTTGAAACATGATGATAAGAAAACAAAGCAAAAATTTCACAGGTCTCAATTTATTTCTCAACCTGGTTGTAATAATTTTGCATTCTGCAGCAGCTACCATAAACAGCAGCAAACATGATCCATGCTCTTGGAAAAAAAGTAAATGTCAAGTATTTATTAAGAATCTATTACAGTGGCTTTACAGGCAGTCTCAAAACAGAAGGGGGTGAATCAGTATTCAGTCCTTCTGACACATCACTTTGGCTCTGATTTAAAAAACACTGGCTTTGCCTTCAGTGGCCAATTTAACATGACCATTTTCTTGACTATACGTAGGCACATTACGAAAAAGCAAAAAATATATCAGCTTGCTATTTTTTTCACTGCAGCTCTAGGCATCTAATTTATTGAGGTTTGGCCACAAGGTGCAATTTTCTTGTGTTCTGGAGCCCAGCTGTCTCTTTATAGACTCTCCTCGAGGTCAGGAAAGGGCTGAGCTTTCCAGTGGTGCCCAGGGACTAGAGCGACCCCCCCCCCCCCGCCCGCTGGTGCCACACTGGGGAGTTAACCGCTCGTCCACAGCAGCTAACAGCCTTCTAAGAGCAGAGTGATTGATGGTAGTGGGGTGGGCGCCGGCTTAGCTCCGGAGAAAGGCGGGCCGCTCTAATTGGGAGCGTACAGGAAGGTGAATTGCAGAGAGTGGGGAGCCGCCCGCCTACCGGTTCGGTTCGGTTGGGTTGGACGCTCGCTGCAGGGTCTGGGCCTGCAGCGCGCGTGCAACCCTCCTCCCCAAACCCCTGCCGCGCCTACCACGCAGCACAGCACCTAACGCCGGCACGCGCGCCCCGCCCTCCCTCCTGCGCACGCTCGCTCCTTACCCACGCGCGCTCCCTGAGTCCCAACCCCGTTCCGGCCCGCGCGTGCCCCACCCTCCTCCCTAGCGCGTGCCCCACCCTCCTCCCTAGCGCGTGCCCCACGCGGCACGCGCGCACGCGCATTCCGTCCTCCCCGCCAGCCGGCGCGCGCGAGCCTTCGGGCCCAGGGCGTGCGGTGGGCGGGGCGCCGCGCTGACGTTGCCCGGGATGCGGGCGGGTTCCGCCGCCGCCACCGCCGCCGCCACCGCCGCCTCCACCTCGCCTGCCACCGGGGTTTGTATGAAAACACCGGGCGGCTGGCGGCGAGAATTCCGCTGTGCTCCCAGAGAGCAGCCGCCGGCGCTGCGGATGCCGAGCTGGTGCCGCGGCTCTGCCCAGTCCCGCCAGCGCCCCATCCTGAGCCGGTGAGCGCCCCGCCGCCGTCCGCACGTCCGGGCCGGCCGCCCCTCGGCCGCTGCTTGCCCGCCCGTCCGCCTTCCCTCCGCAGTCCCCCGGCCACCGAGTCCCGGGGGCGGGAGAAGCCGGGAGGAGCGACCCCGCGCCCGCCGCGGTCTGCGTCCTGGGATCCCTCCGCCCCTCACCTGACAGGTTGTGTAACGTGTGTCTTTCGGGGCGAGTGGACCGGAGCTGGAGGAAAACCCCTGATGGTTTGGGGCTTTGGCTGGCTTCTGGAAAGCGCCCCACGCCGCCCCCACCCGCGACACTCGGTGACCCCCGCCTCAATCCCCGGCGGAGGGTCCCCGACGCGGTTTTCGGGCACAGGCGGCCCCCGTGCCCTGCCCTTTTTCTGGGGCCGGGGTGCAGCGCGGAGCCGAGCTGGGGGGCGGCGGGCCGGGGACGGGCACGCGCCCCGCCTCCCCCACCCACCCCGGCACACACCTTGCTTCGCGGTGGGCTTGGTGTGTGGTGTGACTTTGGCGGTGGCCAGGTTTGCTTCGTGTCAGGGTGGTTGGCCTGAAGTGTGTTCTCCGTTTACAACTTGTCGCCTTTTGGGTTTGATTTGAGCCTGAATGAGATCGCTCTAGATGACAGTGCAGAGTTTCCTTACAGCCTGCCTTCCTGAGTGAGTTGCGGGTTCTTCGTTGCAAGTACTCGAGGACTCCTGCAACCCCGTCTACATGGTTTCCCCTTGTGCCGGTTAAGCCTCTTACTAGGACCAGTGCAATTTTGAATCGGCTGGTTTCCTGGGCATTTACCCATTATAGAATGGAGTTTTTATACATCTTAGCGTAATCGATATGAATGTTGATCATTTAAAGGCCACTTCTTGTTTTGATACAGATTGCTCAATCAAGGGCTTAAAGGTCCAGCACTGCTGATGACCTAATACATTGTAACACTGAGGGGATTTTTTTTTTTTTTTTTGGCAGTATTAATTCCTTGTAGGTGTTTTGTTTTTCTTCAGGTGTTGAAAATTGTAGCAGTGTTTAATTGTAATGTATGACAATTTGTAGTTAGGACTGAACAGCTTTCTTTATCACTCATTTTCACTTACTTTGATGCCTGTGTTGTAATCTTTATGTAAATCCAGCTAGTAACCTGAACCCTTATTATAAATTGTCTTTTTTCCTAAGAAAACTAGAAAGTTACTTTTGTAATTTTACAGTGAAATGTTTTCAGTTCAGTATGCTAAAAAAATAGTAGTTTATTTAAGGCACTTTAAATGGTAGTATTTTAAAACATGTGCCAAAATACTAATGAAAACCAGACAAAACCCTGGAAGATCTGTAAGCATTTCCTATAATGGCTGTGATTAGTCCTGTAATTGCTGTGAGATAGGGATGTCTTATCTATGCCTTATTTTCTTATCGTAATATGACTTGGTTAATTCCCATTCCACCTCGCTTGAGTTAAATTCCGCAATGAAGTTATAGGTTCATTTTTAATGACCTCAAAAATCTGCCTTGAATTAATTGGTTCCACACTTACTGAGAACTGCAGTCTCATTCTGAACTTTGTAATGAAGGGGGTAGACTTAGAGTTCCTCTTGTTACTAGCCAACACTGCAAAAACATTTAAGTGTTTTAATGTAACCTAAGCTTTTGTAGAAGCAATTTTTATAAATCTTTTCCCGTTGACTTGAATTGAGGCATTATTACTTTTTGGAGCAGTCTAGCAAGACTCCTTTTATAATAATGGTTATCTCTGACAGAGGGAAAAGAGACCCAAATGTGAAATTACCCAATTTGTATTAGATTCTACATTTTGGAATTTTTAGTAAATCTCCACAGTATTCACCTTCCAAAATGTATTCTTGCTTAAAGTCCCCCAGTACCTGAAGTTGAACAGTGTATCAGTAGTAATGGATGAAATTGTCAGAGGGCTCTTCAAATTGGGAGCCTCCCTTAGGCAGTTGGTCTTGGTGACAACAACAGAAGTTTAGAGTGGGCACCGAATTTTAAATTTTATATATTACTGTAGGTTATAGGGTCTGTGTACTGTAATGCAGTGGCTGAGGAGTTGGGCTTCAGGGCTGGCTTTGAATCCTGGCTTTGCCTGAGGCAAGTTATTTATCCTCCTTGTGCTTCAGTTTTCTCTGTTCCAAAAATGGGGTAATAATGGTTATATCCTTAAGATCTTGAATATTAAACGAGTTAATACACATGGAGTGCTTAACCCACAGTGCCTGGCACATAGTAATTGCTCAGTAAATATTACTGCTACTGCTTTTTCTCACTCTTCCAAGGGGTTTAGTAAGCTCAAGAAGGACTTTAGGCTGGTGGAGCATGATTACTGTAGAATCATTCCACTGTGACCCATTGACTCCTTTGGAGCTAAATGACAGCTTAGTCTCACTGTCCTGCCTTGGAAGCATGTAATTTAGTTTTAAATAGAACAGCTAGACCCTGAAAGCTGGGTGTGCTGAGATGCTGCTGGAGAGGTGCTGAAGTATCCATGTTTGTCCCTTCTGACAGAACCTTGGATTGTCTCCCTTATGGTGGTGGTGACTGCTATTTTAATCACCTGTTTTTGACTTGTGTTTCTTTGACTGTCATGTGCTTCTATCAAAAATACTATGTATCAAATTGTTACTGGGTATACAGGAGTTTATCTGATCAAGATATTGCACATTCTGTTGTTTTTTTCTTCATTGGTGTTACAGAGTGAGGTTAGTTATGATTGGACATTGTACCTTTTCAGCTTTCATGTAATTTTGCTAGGAAAGTTTTTTTCTAATTAATGACTTTATGTACTTGTTTTTCTTGGTTTGCAGGGATCTGATGTTAATACTCAGTTGTTGAAATCAGTTTTCAAACTTTTGATTTTAGTACCCTTTTACATTCTTAAAAATTATTGCACACCCCAAAGAGCTTTTGTGGATTATGTCTGTATTTATTATATTATAAATTAAAGAGAAATGTACAACTTTTATTAATTCACTTAAATATGATAATATCTTAATATAAGCGTATTTTTAGTGAAAAATGACTATTTTTCAAAACAAGGCAATAAGAAGAGTGGTATTGTTTTACATAAAAAAAAATGTTTATTTATTTTGAGGCAAGGGGAGGGGCAGAGAGGGAGGGAGACGGAATCCCAAGCAGGCTCCACACTCAGCACAGAGCCTGACATGGGGCTCAGTCTCACAATCTTGAGATCATGACCTGAGCCAAAATCAACAGTCGGACACCTAACCAACTGAGCCATCCAGGTGCCCCTTGTTTTACATTTTTGTAAATCTCTGATGTCTGGTTTAATAGAAACAGCTGGATTCTCATCTCCTTCTGCATTCAGTCTGTTGCACTATGTTTTTTGGTTTGAAGTATATAGAAAGAGAAGCCCAGCCTTACATAGTTAATGGCTGGAAAAGGGAGGGGTATTTTAATAGCCTTTTCAGATAATAATGGATTTTTTTGCTTGGTGCTACATCAGAACTCAACATGTGTTGGTTTTCTAGTTACTTGTATTATGGAATCTGAAATCATATCAATGGACTTTTCATAATGTTATATTAAAATCCACTGGTCTAAACTTTGAATGGATCTTACATAACCATGCCTGAATTTATAACATCATGCCATGGTCGTTTCTAAGTATTGGTTCAGCCAGTTATGCAGATCTCCAAAATGTTGGCACATTTCATTATATATTATTAGAAAATCACATTTGTTAATATCACCATTCATCCCATCAGAAACAGATTATTGGGAAGCTATCCAGGTCATGACATGATGGTGGATGTGAGTTTTCCAGAAATCTGATTTTTGCTTGAAGGCTCAAATTTTATCGTTGGCAAGAATTATGACTGCCAGTTGTTTCCTAGAAGTGACAGGCAGATTTTGTTCATCTGTGAGAGAACTTCTGCCAGAATACCCAAGTCTGAATAACCATGGTCATTCTTTCAAGTAAAAATGGTGTTTCACAAAAAAAAAAAAAAAAAAAAAAAAGAGGCTAGTGAAAGCTCTCAGTTCAGTCACACAAGTACTTTACCTTGAGACACCCATCAACTATTGCAATTCAGTATGTGGTCAGAAATGCTTTGTGCATACTTAACCATTTTATCACACAGAATATTAAAAAGATCTGTACTGAAGAGCTGAGATTTAATAAAATTAATTTTTACTATTTGAAGGACTTTTTTTTAGAGTTTTTTTTTTAAAGTTTATTTATTTTGAGAGAGAGAGCGAGCTTGTGTAAGTAAGCTGGGGAGGGGGAGAGAGAGAGAGAGAGAGAGAGAGAGAGAAAGAGAGAATTTCAAGCAGACTCTGCATTGTCAGCACAAAGCCTGACACGGGGCTCAATCTCATGAACCATGAGATCATGACCTGAGTGGAAGTCAGCCACCCAGGCTCTCCTGAAGGACATTCTTAAGTGAAGAAGGCTTTTTTTTTTTTTGTTTTAAATAGCTACTGGTACTTGATGGTGAAAAATATAATGACCAATAGTGCGGTTTGGTGCCAGTATCAGAAGTTGTTCCAAGATGCTAGAAATGTTATACATCATTGCTTTTGTACCATAGTATAAATGTTAATACAGTTAAAAAGGCTAATAATACTTTATGTTATTATGAAGATAGTTTTGACCTTGTGGACCCCTTAAAAAGGTGTCAGGATCCCAGGTGTCTATGGACCACATTTTGAGGACTTCTGGTACACATCAGCAGTTCCTACCAAACTTTGATTAGGAGGGGAAGTGGTAGTGACAATTACTAGTCTGTTTTTGCTTCAGTCTTTAGCGCCCAGTGAAGGCCACCTTTAAAAGAATTTTTTTTTTTTTTTTTTTTTTTTTTAAAGCGCAGTAAAGGCAATTCACTTCTAGAAAGTTGAGGCTCTTAGGGGTTTTAGTCAGATGCTGATATGGGGGAACTATAGTATTAGTAATTTGAAATTATGCTATCTAAAAGCAAAAAGATTGGGGAGTATATTTCCACATTAATGTTCAGCAAATCTAATTTGGGGGGTTTAAATATTAGATAAATAGTGAAGGCACAAAATGTGAAAAGCTCAACTGATATCAAGCTCTTAAGCTAAAATAAACATCTTAGCTTCCCTTCTTAATCTCTTAAGTTCATTTCTCACTTAATTCGTGCTGAGGGTCAACCATCCCTAAGCAGAGGTACCCAGCATTTGTTCTCTTTGCTTCACGTCATACCTTACTAGGAAAATGACTTAAGATTATGAAGGTTATAAGGGTATATAGGTGACATGGGGAATAAAAGCAATAGTAAGGCTTATGAAAGATCTATGATAGAATAATGGTAATAAAAATGTAAACACTGTCTACATATAATAAGTGTTGAATGAATTGAAAAGAATACTGTTTTGGGGTTCCTGTGTGGCTCATTCGGTTAAGCATCTGACTTCAGCTCAGGTCATGATCTTGTGGTTAGTGAGTTTGAGCCCCGCATCCGGCTCTGTGTTGACAACGTGGAGTTTGGAGCCTGCTTCAGATTTTGTGTCTCCCTCTCTCTCTGCCCTTCCCCCCCCCCTTTCTTTCTCAAAAATAAATGTTAAATTTTTTTCTTTTTAATTAAAAATAAAAAAAAGAATACTATTTTTGACAGGAATTCTCCAGACTTTTTAATTTATTGTAGGCACAATTTCTAGTTGTATGTAGGTAGAAGTGATGTTGAATAAGGCAAGACAGCAAACCTCCTTGATGAGCTTCTCTCCTAATTGCAAAGTAAGAGGATTTGACTCCCAGGTGATCTTTGAAGTTTCTTACAACTCTAGAGTTCTAGGTTTTTTGTTTTTATTTTCTTTGCCTATTGATGACATCTTTGTCATTTCTTAACTCCATCTCATCAATTCGAATTTGTGATTTCGTTTGAAGCTTATTTTTCCCAATTCTTATATTTGTATTTTTAGTTCGTATTTTGATTTAAAAATTATTTTAAACTTATATGTATATATAAAATATAAAAATTGCCATTTTAATCATTTTACAGTGGTATTAAGTACATTCACGTTATTATGCAACCATCACACCATCCATCTTCAGATCTTTTTTGGTCTTGCAAAACTGAAAGTTTGTACCCATTGAACAATAAATTCTCATTTCCTCCTTCCTGTAATCACTAGCAACCACAAATTCAACTTTCTCTCTCTATGAATTTGACTGGTGTGAGTACCTTTTATGAGTAGAATCATGCAGTATTTACCCTTTTGTGACTGGCTATTTCATTTAGCATTGTCTTCAGGATTCATCCGTTTAGGATTTCTTCTTTTAGGGCTGAATAATATTCCATTGTGTGTATATTCCATATTTGTTTATTCATCTGTCAGTGGACTTTTGGGTTGCTTTTACCTTTTGACTATCGTGAGTAATGCTGCTATGTACATGGGTGTAGAAATACTTCTTCGAGACCCTGCTTTCAGTTCTTTCGGGTCCATATTTAGAAATGGAATTGCTGGGCCATATGGTAATTCTATTTTTGAGTAACTACTGTTTCCATAACAGCTGCACCATTTTATTTCTATACCAACAGTGTACAAGGATTCTAGTTTCTCCACATCCTTGTCAACACTTGTTTTCTGGTTGATTGGTCTCTTTTTGGGGGTAGGGTTGGCCATTGGAGTCATTCTAATGGGTGTGAGGTCCTATCTCATTGTGGTTTAGATTTGCATTTATGCTGCTGAATTTGGTTTGCTGCTATTTTGTTGAGGATTTGTATGACAGTGTTCATAAAGGTTATTGATCTCTGGTTTTCTTGTAATGTCTTTGTTTGGCTTTGGTATCAGGGCAGTGCTGGCCTCATAGAAAGAGGGAGTGTCTCCTTCTCTTCAGTTTTTTGAAAGAATTTGAGAAGGATTGATGTTCTTTAAATGGTACAATTCACAAGTGAAGCCATCAAATCTGGGTCTTTTCTTTGTTGGGAAATTTTTGATTACTCATCCAATCTCCTTAATAGTTATGGATTTATTCAGATTTTCTGTTTCTTTGTGATTTCATTTCAGTAAGTTTTGTGTTTCAGGAAATTTGTCAATTTCATCTAGTTTATCCAATTTGTTGGTGCACAGTTCATAGTATTCACTTAAAATCCTTCGTATTTCTGTAGAATCAGTAGTCGTGTCTCCACTTGCTTTCCTGCTTTTAATAATTTGAGCCTTCTCTGTTTTTTCGTAAGCTTACTAAAGCTTTGCCAATTTTGTTAATCTTTTTAGAGAACCAGTTTTTTTTTTACTTGTTGATTTTTCTCTATTTTTCTATTCTCTATTTTCTTTATCTCTGCTCTAATTCTTAGTATTTCCTTCCTTCTGCTAGCTTTGTGTTCTCCTTTTTCTAGTTCCTTAATTTGTTAGGTTGTTGATAGGAGGTCATTCTCTCTCTCTCTCTTTTTTTTTTAAATGTTTATTTTTGAGAGAGAGAGTGCGAGCGAGCGTGCTGTGTGCACACGAGCAGGGGAGGGGCAGAAAGAGAGGGAGACACAGAATCAGAAGCAGGCTCCAGCCTCTGAACTGTCAGCACAGAGCCTTATGTGGAGCTTGAACCCATGAACCATGAATGAGATCATGACTTGAGTCCAAGTCAGATGCTTAACCAATTGAGCCACCCAGGCACCCCTGAGATCTTTCTTTTTTAATGTAAGTGTTTATAGCTGTAAACTTTCCCTCCTAGCCCTGCTTTCTCTGCATCCCATAAATTTTGGTATGTTTTATTTTCATTTATCTCATTTCCCTTGTGATTTTTTTTCTTTGACCCATTGGTTGTTAAACAGTATGTTGTTTTGTTCCACAAACTTGTGCATTTTCCAATTTTCCTTATTTATTTCTAGCTTCATTCTGTTGTGTTTGGAGAGGTTACTTGTATAATATCTGTCTTTTAAAATCTATTGAGACCCAATTTGTGGCCTAAAAGGTGGTTTATCCTGGAGAATGCTCCAAGTGCCCTTGAGAGGAATATATATTCTATTGTTAGGTAGTGTTTTATATTTGTTATCTCTCGTTGGTTTACAATGTTATTCAAATCCTCTGTTTTCTTATTGATCTTATGTCTGGTTGTTCTTTCCAAGACTGACCATGGGATATTGAAGCCTCCAACAATTATTGTAGAACTGTTTGTTTTCCCCTTTAATTCTGTCAATTTTTGCTTAGTGTGTTTTGATGCTCTGTTATTAGGTACATGAATGTTTATAATTGTTATATCTTCTTGCTGTCTTAAACCTTTTATTAATATATAGTGTCCTTCTTTGTCTCTTGTAATCTTTTTTGATTTAAAGTCCCTTTTTTTTCTGATGTTAGTATAGCCACCCTGCATTGTTTTTGGTCACTATTTGCATGGAATCTTTTTCTGTCTTTTTATTTTCAAACTATTTGTGCCTTTATATCTAAATGAGTTTCTTGTAGATAGCATATTGTTGGATTATGTTTTTTAAATCCATTCTGCCAATCTCTGCCTTTTGATTGGAGGTTTTAACCCATTTAGATTTAAAGTAATTACTGATAAGGAGGAACTTTGTCATTTTTATATTTTTAAAAATTATTTATTATTATTTGTTTTGTTTTTATGACTATGTTTGGTTTGCCTAAATTTTTAATTTTTAATTTATTTTAGTTTTTCTTGTTTATTTCTATATGCCTTATGGCTTTTTGAGTCTCTTATATCCTGTATATTTTGATTTTTATTGGGACCGACTTTGGCTGTGATACTTTACTTAAACAACAAACAGACAAAACTGAAACCATTTTCATGGGCTTGTCATAGGTTAGAGGCAAGGACAATATGTGTTTCAGGGTAAGAATTTTAATGTCAAATATCACCTATATAGGTTTATGAATTTTGACATTTGTTTAAATCTAAAAATGGTTGGAATCTGAGTTGAGGGAAGAGTAATATTAAATAAATTATTTAGTTGGATTGAAGTGTGGTGCAATTCTGCTCCCAATGGTAACACATTATTTGTAGTATAATTAAAACATCATATAGCAAAACAAATTAGACCTTGTGTGAGTGCTGGAACATCTTTGTGGAGTAGCATGTGAACTATCCAAACTTAGGTTTTTAATGAGGATGCATGATGAAGAAAGGTAAAAGGTATAACTTTTATAGGTTTCCTCTTATCCACAGTTTTTTGGTAAAATTAATGACAATAATATAGGTAAAAAAATTTGCCTGTTTGCAGATTGGGCTGCAACATTCATAAACTACCGTTGACCTTTGAAACAACATGAGTTTGAACTGTGTGGGTCCACCTATCTGCATGTTGTTTTTTATAAATACAGTACAGTACTGTAAATGTATTTTCTTTTCCTTATGATTTTATTAATATTTTTTTCCTCTAGCTTACTTTATTGTGAGAATATGGTGTATAATACATATACATACACATGCAAAATATATGTTAATTGGCTGTTTACATTATTGGTAAGGCTTCTGGTCAATTGACCAGCCAGGCTTCTGGCTATTGATAACTAAATCTGGGGGGAGTCAAAAGTTATATGTGCATTTTTGAGTGCATGGGGATCTGTGTTTGTTCCCACATCTCTAATCATTGAATACCATACGAATAAGGTAACTAGATGAAACTGTATACTCTAATAGTAGTAATTTAGAGTAGGTCAATGTATATGGAGATGTGGGTTAGTATATGCAGACTGTGTCCAATATATATATTTCTTTCAATTTAAATGGAAATGATTTTTATATGCCTTTTGCTGGGAATGTTACTTCTCTTTCCTTAGACAACAGATACTGTATACCTTCTCCCCTTAAAATTTCTCACTGTTCCTTCAAGGTTGCTGCCAAGGGTATGGTCATATTCTTTGGGATGTTTCTTATTCAGTAATCAGAATTTACAGTTTTCCATCACATTGACATAGCTGGTGTGGGGGAATAGTAGCTGCCTTATGTTCTTGAAAAGTGATTTCTTCTTTTCAGATAATGAAACAATTAGAGAAAGCTGACAAAAGATGATGCCTTTTCAGTGTACTTGTTTCCCGGTTCCTCGCAGTAGAACCAACTACCCAGATCTTTAACTGCAGTCTTTCCTTAGTTGTCCACATCCACTACAATAAGAACAATGTCTACTATTTAACAGCAAAGGTAATCATTGTTGACTAGAGCAGTGCTTCCCCAAAGTTTTTAAACAGTGGAAATTTTGCCTAATTATATCTTGTAGGGAGGCCCATTTGTGGACATTTGAGAGTAAAATAGTGAAGTTGTTCTGGTTGAATAGGAATAGAACCAGGTTGTTTAAACAATGCAAGTGAAAAGGAATCATATTTCCTCAGACTGTATTTAAAAGATTTCATGTGAATAGTGTATGTTTCTTTGCATTTTTAGCAGTTTGATTTGAAATACATTAAAAACCATGTATGTTTGTGAGGTATATATATTTAGAAAATATAACCTTAACTTTGGGGCATGTGCCAGAATTTCTTTTATGGCTTGTTTGTGGAATGGAAATTAGGACAGGCTTACATGTATGAAGTGTGTTTATGCACACGTACTGACTTGGCTGATAGGTTTGATTTTAAGCTTAAGCCAGTGGAACCTGAGGCCTTCAGTTTTGGTTTCTTGGGCTCTGGAACTAGCTCTAGTTGAGAGCAAAAGATCAGGAGAATCTAAAACACAAATCAGAAAATCCAATACTTTTCTTGAGCTAGAGTATATAAAATTGCTTGTTTTTTTCTTATGTGTGGGCTAGGTTGAGTGAGTTGATCTTGCTTATGTGGTTTTCTGCCAAGGCCATATGCCCACATTTAATTCAAGTTCAAGCCACCTTTAAATATATATAAAAGTCAAGTTATACAGACACTTCCCCCCCCCCCCCCCGCCATTTTGGGAAATGTATACTGCGGATTTTTTTTTTATGTGCAGCATAGCAGGATTGTGTTTTTTTTTCTCCCTAAAGACCCAGGTGGGTCAGTAGTTTTGCTTTTGTGTAAAAGGGATATTGTATTCTATTGTGGGAATCAGGCACTGAACTACAGAGAGTGTTAAGCCCTTAACCCTAATTTAAGGATGGATTGAATTAGAAAGTTCCTGCAGTGACTAACCTTTTTTTTTAACAGCTTTATTGAGATATAACTCACATACCATACAATTTTCCCTTTAAAATATGCAATTCAGTGCCCTTTAGTATATTCACAGAGTTGTGTAGCCATCACCACAGTGAATTTTCGAACATTTTTATTGCCCCAAAAAGAAATCCCACATCCTTTTAGTGTGTCTCCTTCCCCAGCCCCACCCCATTCTCTTCTAGTCCTAGATAAGCGTTAATCTACTCTCTGTATAGATTTACCTATTCTGGATATTTCATATAAATGGAATCATACAATGATGTTGTCTTTCATGACTGGCTTCCTTTTATTTAATATATTTTCAAGGTTCATTTATGTAGCATATATCAGTCCTTTGTTTCTTTTTATCATTGAATAATATTCTATATAGCTATACCACATTTCATTTATCCATTCATTGGTTGGTGGACATTTGGGTTATTTCCACTTTTTGGTTATGAATAATGCTGTTAGGAACATTTGTGTACAAATTTTTGTGTGGATATAAATTTTCATTTCTTTGAGTATATACTTAGAAATGGAATAGTTGGGTCACATGGTTTCTTTTTGTTTAACCTTTTGAGGAACTGTTAGATTGTTTTCAAAGCAGCTGTACCGTTTTAAATTCCTATCAACAATGTATAAGGATTCCAGTTTTTCACATCCTTGCTAATGCTTGTTATTGTCTGTATTTTTTAAAAACTAGGGGCGCCTGGGTGGCTCAGTCAGTTAAGCGGCCGACTTCAGCTCAAGTCATGATCTTGCGGTCCGTGAGTTCGAGCCCCGCGTTGGGCTCTGGGCTGACAGCTCAGAGCCTGGAGCCAGTTTCAGATTCTGTGTCTCCCTCTCTCTGACCCTCCCCCGTTCATGCTCTGTCTCTCTCTGTCTCAAAAATAAATAAACGTTAAAAAAAAAAAAGTTTTAAAAACTATTATAGCCATGCTAGTGGGTGAGAAGTGGTATCTCATTGTAGACTAACTTTTTAAATAGTAGTTAAGCATAACAAGAATGATAGTACTCTAAGATGGAGTTAATTTTACAGTTAAAGTATTTAATAGGCTGATCTAGGAATACAATTCTCAGAATTAATACTTAAAACCTATGATTAATTAGTATCACTTGCTAATTAAAAAATGAGGTCATAGATTTTTCTAATCTCTGATTGTATGATTTTTCCTCACAAAAGTCTTTTTGAAAAAGAAAATTGAAGTTTGAATTTCAGAGAACGAAATTCACTCAGACACCTTAGGCAGAGAAGGTTTATTTATGTTAGAGTACTAAGTAGTTTGCTGGGATATATCAGTCTGGGTCCAATCAGGAAATAGAAACCACACAGTAATTTAACAGGGAAAGATTAATATAAAAAATTATTGACTATAACAGGGATTGGAGAATTGAGGGATTTGTCAGCAAGAAGTAAAGATAACTCTAAAGAATAGTGGGATAGCTGGTTACTGGCCCCAAGGCTGAGATAGAGTGGGCCCCTCTTCCCCACTGAAGACTTGTTGAAAAAGGTAAGGTCAAGGCAAGTAGGTGTGGTGTGACACTAGTGGAATTTGCTGCATGTTCACCTTGTAGGGTGCCAGGGAAAGCTGTTCATGGGGAGATGTCTCACCGGAGGCCCTCTGCTACAGAGCAGCGTAGACCCCTGTTGGAGAGGCTGCATGTGCTGTAGGAGCCTGGTGCTGTAGAAACCATCCTTGTTGCAGGAATGGGTCCCAGAGAAGCCTTGGCTGCTGCAGCCAAGTGAACACCCCGGAGCCAGGAAGCAAAATCCTTTTCCTCTGCAATGTCTTTCCAGTGCCCTCTTGACAAAGCTTAATGTCTTGCCAGCTGGCAAAGAAATTAGTATTTTAAGGGCACACATCCGTTTTCACAGAGCAGGCAAAAATGGTGAATTTAGAGATGAGGGGCAATAAATCAATACCTGCCACGGGTTTTAATTGGTTTACGGAATTGTTCGGAGATTTAAAGAAAGAGATTCTAGGTTGAGCTTTAAGGAACAACTCCCAAAACCTCTACACAAAACTGAGAGACCAAGGGAGATATTGTCTCTTTTATGATTAAGAGACCTGTCTAGTTGTGAAATTGCTTTCAGATCTTCATTCCTAGAACCACACTGATATTTTAAAATCAGGATACTGTTGACTCCACAACTGGGGATGCTTGCGGCTCTCGGCGTCTGGCCTAGCTTCTTTCAGAATGTCTGCTGTTCACGACGTTCTCTGCAAGCTCAGCTTGGAGGGTGAAAACTCCCACCCCCAAGTTCATGCTGGTTGGTGATGCCAATTTTGCATATACCAATTTTGATACTGAGTGTGATGCTCTGAACATTGAAACAGCTATCAAGACCAAAGGTGTGGATGAGGTCACCATTGTCAACCATTTTGACCAGCCTCAACAATGAACAAAAACAGGATGTTGCCTTCCCCACCAGAGAAGGACCAAAAGGGAACTTGTATCAGCACTGAAGTCAGCCTGGAGACCGTGTTTTGGGGCCTGTTGCAAACACCTGTTCAGTATGATGCTTCTGTGCTGAAATCCTCCATGAACGGCCTGGGCACTCATGAGGACTCCCTCATTGCGATCGTCTGCTTAAGGACCAACTAGGAGCTTCAAAAAATTAATAGAGTCTATGAGGAAATGTACAAGATTGATCTGGAGGTTATTGTTTCTGACACATCTGGTGACTTCTGCAAGCTGATGGTTGCCCTCGCAAAGGGTAGAAGAGCAGAGGATGGCTCTGTCATTGGTTATGAACTGATTGATGGACCAAGGTGCCTGGGATCTCTATGATGCTGGAGTGAAGAGGAAAGGAACTGATGTGCCCAAGTGGATCAGCATCAAAACAAGTGAAGTGTGTGACACATCCAGAAAGTATGACATGCTGGACAGCATCAAGAAGGAGGTCAAAGGAGATCTGGAAAATGCTTTCCCGAAGCCGGGGCTGTGCATTCAGAACAAGCCCCTATATTTTGCTGACTATATGACTCCAGGAAGGGCAGAAGGACTCGTGATAAAGTCCTGATTAAATCTTAAATTTTTAAAGTAATCTCTGCACCCACTGTGGGGCTCGAACTCAGGACCCTGAGATCAGGAGTTGCATGCTGTACTGACTGAGCCAGGCAGGTGCCCCAGTAAAGTCCTGATTAGAGTCATGGTCTCTCTCAGTGGACATGTTGAAAATTAGGTCTGAATTCAAGAGAAAGTGTGGTGAGTCCTTGTACTGCTGCATCCAGTGAGGCACCAAAGGCAACTACCCAAAAGCGCTGCTGTACCTGTGTGGTGGGGCTGACTGAGGCCCATGACAGCAAGAGCGTCCAGGAGTGGTGCTCCTTTGTTTCCAGCTAACAGTTCTAGAAAATAGCTGTGACTAACAGTCCCCTTTGCCCATCCCTGCCAGGGTGATGTTAGCATTGCCCCTCCTCAATTTTTTTTTAAGTATTTATTTTTTGAGAGACAGTGCGAGTGGGGGAGAGGTGGAGAGAAGGGGGGACAGAGGATCTGAAGTGGGCTCTGACAGAACGGAGCCCGGTGCGGTGCTTGAACCCACAAACTGTGAGATCATGATCTCAGCTGACGTCAGATGCTCAACTGACTGAGCCACGTAGGTGCCCTTGCCCCCTCCTCAACTTTATTTCAGTTATGTAAGCATTGCCTGCCCCTCATGTCTAGTCTCTCCTTTTAACCAAAGAAGTGAACATTCCAAGGAGTTGGAAGAGGAATATGTAATGTGAAACACTTTACCTCGTGTACTCATGTACTGTGTGATAAACAGATGAGTAAACTGAAGTTTTACTTTATAAAAAAAGAATAATTAAAATCAGGAAACTGTGGTGGTCAGGAGGCTATGGTGATCAGGAATGTCCTGCTGTACTTAACTAGCTGTAGAACCACACTGGGCCAAGACCTGTTATGGCTACACCAGTCCTGTCTACTGGCCTTTCTCTATACCCCAAAGGGTCCACGAGATAATTTTCAGGTCTCAGGAAATTCCTGCATAAAAATTAGAACATCTGTGTTAGCAGCTGTGATAATTAGTTCTGATAATTGTTCTTCTGATCAATTCATTGGTGAAGGAGGGATCTTATGTCTTAAATGGTATGAGATGGCTACTGCCTGACTTTGACCAGATGCTATTAACAACAGTTTATTCGTCAAATACTCACAACCTGGGAGAGGAGGATACTGCATGCCTCATGGAAGTTGCATTTGGGAGTAGAGTGAACCAGTCACAGTGGCCATGGGAGGCAGGCTTTGTAGTAACAAATGGATGAAATAACAAAAGGACTGCCCTCATGGGAGGATGTGATTAATTTGTTTGAATAATTCTGAGGGCTGGCAGGGCAAGGCACTGACAGCTTGAGGACTGAGTGGGGTGCAGCTGGTTCAGCTGATGGTGGAACTAGCTGGGTGGAGAGCCCTTCTTGCTGGATGGGATTGCACATGGCAGGACAGTAGGCCTTCGGGGCCTTATGAGGCTCAGAGTTGGCGGGGTGTAATTGAAATTTTAAGTCTGTATAATAGTACCTCAGTAATGACTGCTAATGCTCTTTTGAAAGAGAGTATTTTCCTGCACATCTGTTTATTGTGGCTATTTAATTAGTCTGCTCTTTTGTGTGGATCTCCATCCCCACAAACAGTATGAACTCTAATGTGAGTTAGTAATGCAGGTAGGAAAAACAGGTTTTCCTTTCCTTAAATTTCCCACTTTATTTTTTTTACCTTATACAAGTAGGCCTAAGGAGTCTTACTACGAATTTTTACTACACAAGACATTAATAAATTATGCCTTGTGGTATATGATGTATACAAAAGTAGTTTTATTTTTCTTTATTTAAAGCATACAAAAAAGACTTTAACCTTATGTGAAAAGCAAATAGGTAGTTAAAATTACCTTACCATTCTGGAAACTAATCTTTCTTCCTTTTCATGATTTTTTTTTTTTTTTTTAAATTTTTTTTTTTCCAACTTTTTAAATTTATTTTTGGGACAGAGAGAGACAGAGCATGAACGGGGGAGGGGCAGAGAGAGAGGGAGACACAGAATCGGAAACAGGCTCCAGGCTCCGAGCCATCAGCCCAGAGCCTGACGCGGGGCTCGAACTCACGGACCGCGAGATCGTGACCTGGCTGAAGTCGGACGCTTAACCGACTGCGCCACCCAGGCGCCCCTCATGATTTTTAAAACCTCATGTGGTAAAGATAATACATTTCTGTTTAACTGACTTAAAGTAAAATGAATTCATTTTTATAAAAGATAGGATAGACCTAATTTAAATAAATAATGTAAGTTAATGTTTTGTATTTTTTTGTTGTGGTAAAACATATCTAATATAAAATTGGCCTGTGTAACCATTTTTTAGCTTTTGATTCAGTGGCATTAATTGCATTCACAAAGTTGTACGGCCATCACCACTATTTCTGAAATTTTTTGTCACTGCAGACACTTTTTAATTATTAGACTATGACTCCCTACATCCTCTTATCTCCAACCCCTGCTAACTTCTAAAATCTATTTTATATGTCTATGAATTTGCCAATTCTAGGTATTTCATATAGGTGGGGGCATATGATTTTTGTTGCTTTGTTTCTAGCTTATTTCACTTTACATAATATTTTCAAGGTTCATGTTATAGCATATACAAGAACCTCATTCCTTTTTATAAAAAGCTGAATAATATTCCATTGTGTGTATCTACCACATGTTGTCCCTTCATCTGTTAGTGGACACCTGGATTTTTTCTACTTTTGGCTATTGTGAATAATGCTTCTAAGGACATTAATGACAATTATCTCTTCAAGTCACTGTTTTCAGTTCTTGGGTGTGTACTTTGGAGTAGAGTTGCTGGGTCATATGGTATTTTACATTTAGCTTGAGGAACTGCCAAACTGTTTTCTACATGGTTGCACCATTTTACATTTTTCCCACCAGCCACAAATGAGGGTTTTAGTTTATCCACATTTTCAACCCCTATTTACTGTTTTTTAAATTATAGACATCCTAGTTGGTATGAAGTAATACTGTGATTTTGATTTGCATTTCTCTAATGACTAATGATGTTGAACATCTTTTCATGTGCCTATTGGTCATTTGAATATTTTCTTTGAAGAAATGTCTATTCAAGTCCTAAGGTTGCATGCTTTACCGACTGAGCCAGCCAGGCGCCCCTCAAGTCCTTTGCTCGTTTTTAAATTGAGTTCTCTTTTGGTTGTTGAGTTGGAGAAGTTGTATATATATTTGGCTACAAAACTCTTATCAGATATATAAATGCAAATATTTTCTCCCATTCTGTGTTTGCTTTTCACTTTCTTGATAGTGTCCTTTGATGCACAAAAAGCTTTAAATTTTGAAGTCCACCTTATCTTTTTTTTTCTTTTGTTGGTTGTGCTTTTGTTGCTGCAGTGGAGAATCTCTTGCCAATTCCAGGTCCTGCAGATTAACCTCCGTGTTTTCTACTGAAAGTTTTAGCACTTATATTGGGGTCACTGATCCATTTTGAGTTAATTTTTATAATACGGTTTGAGTACCAACTTCATTCTTTCGCATGTGGAAGTCACGCTGTCCCAGCATAGAAGGGACTACAGACATACTTCACTTTCTTGTGCTTTGCTTTATTGCATTTCACAGATACTGTTTTTTATAAATTGAAGGTTTGTGGCAATGCTGTATCTAACAAGCCTGTTGGCACCATTTTTCCAACGCATTTGCTCACTTTGTGTGTGTCACATTTTGGTAATTCTCACATTATTTCAAACTTTTTCATTATTATATTTATTATGGTGATCTGCAGTCAGTGATTCTGATTTGCTGAAAACTTACATGATGGTTAGCACTTTTTAGCAATGAAGTACTTTTTAATTAAGGTACGCACATTGTTTTTTTTTTTTTAGATATTGTGCTTTGCACACTTAATTGACTACAGTATAGTGTAGACAAGGCTTTTATATGTGCTGGGAAACCAAACAATTTATTTGACTTGCCTTATTATGATACTCGCTTCATTACAGTGGTCTGGAACTGAACCCACAATATCTCTGAGGGGTGCTCATATTCTTTCTTCACTGAGTGGACTTGGTAACCTTGCCAAAAATCAGTCGGCCAGAGATGTGTGCACTTACTTCTAGACTTCAAGGTCTATTCTGTTGGTCTGGTTTTCTGTCTTTTTGCCAGTACCACTTTAAGTTGATTCTAATTAACGTTGTTTACAATGTATACATTCAAAGAAAAAACAAATTAAAAAAAATAAAAAAAAAATACAATGTGAACATTAACAGTGTCAAATAGCAAAGCTACTAAAAACCATAGGTTAAAATAATATTAACGAAAATAGAGCCTAATATACAATTTATGTAAGAATTTGAAAAAAACAAACTTTTTTTCCCACTCACTCACTTGAGTGAATATAGGTTCAGAAGTTATGAATGATTATATGTGTTGATTTTTTATGAAAAGGCTTTATACAATAAAATTGTTATTTTTTGAAGCCAAAAGAATGAAGTTTATCTCTCATGAAACTTGTTTTTGCTTTCTATGTTGAACTTGAAATAACCATTCACAGATTTCATTTCAACCAACATAAGATTATTTCTTCCTGGCTCTTGATGCTATTAAAAAACAAAATCTTTCTTGCATGAGAGGTTGAAAGCCTACAGCGAAATGTTCATTACTTTCCTAAGATTTTCAGGATACTACTCGTTTGTAGACACTAAGAACTCTTTTAGGGACAGATCAGGAAGTCTCATCTTGAGTGTGTAATTAGACCATAGCATATGAAATTCTTCTTCCTCAAAGTCAAGTTCTCAGCCTGAGCAGTAGATTCGGAGGAGGGGTTCCTCATTCAGTCTTACACTTGTTTGAAAATAAGGAGGAAATCCTGTTTAATTTTGCTTTTCAATTTTGTTCTTCTAGGTCCGCAAGACTTGAGATTTACAGATACCCTTTTTCACTCTCAAACCCAAGCAGCAGTAGGAGCAGTTTTATGATTTTTGTTTGTCACCTGATTTTCTCCCCAATAATCTTGTCCCTTGAAGTCAAAACATTTTCTCTAAGGTCTTGCAAAGTCATTCACTTGTTTCACGTGATAACAAGTGTTTGCTAAGTTGGCTGGTTTCAGTAGGCAGCCTTTTTTCTCCAAGCACATAGCCTACTGTGTGAAAGTACTCTGCACTTCACCTTTCAGCGCTGACACCCTGTTGAGAACTCCTCATGCACTAAGTCACTGCACTTCTGGATGTAACAGGAGATTCGTATGCTCCTTGTTCAGGTTGTAACATAGTTCTTTAAACATTGGTTTTTATTTTTTCTTTAAAATTTTTTTTAATGTTTATTTTTCTTTTTTTTTTTTTTTAATTTTTTTTTTTTCAACGTTTATTTTATTTTTTGGGACAGAGAGAGACAGAGCATGAACGGTGGAGGGACAGAGAGAGAGGGAGACACAGAATCGGAAACAGGCTCCAGGCTCTGAGCCATCAGCCCAGAGCCTGACGCGGGGCTCGAACTCACGGACTGTGAGATCGTGACCTGGCTGAAGTCGGACGCTTAACCGACTGCGCCACCCAGGCGCCCCTAATGTTTATTTTTCAAGAGAGAGAGGGAGGGAGGGAGGGAGGGGGAGAGAGAGAGAGAGAGAGACAGACAGACAGACAGACTGTGAGCGGGGGAGGGGCAGAGAGAGAGGGAGACACAGAATCCAAAACAGGCTCCAGGCTCTGAGCTGTCAGCACAGAGCCCAACGCGGGGCTCGAACCCACGGACCATGAGATCACGACCTGAGCTGAAGTCAAACGCTCAACCGACTCAGCCACCCAGGCACCCATAAATATTTTCAAGTGAACAGGTTTTTGTTTAATAAAGTTAATCATTTTTTGTAGTTTCAAGCAACTTTTTCCTCTCACCTGCCAGAGTTTTTGACACTAGCACCTCTTTGTGAAGAAAACACTGTGTCGTGAAGTCAGCTTTTGTTTTTTTTTTTAAACAAGAGTGACAAATCTTCAGATGAAGCCAGCTATCCATGGGACATTGTCAGTATAGATGTCAACATTGTTCTTCAAGACTTTTGTTTCTAGATAGGAAGACAAAATATTAAGTATCCTTATTTAGCACCTGCAGTGTGCTGGCTCTCTTCTAGATACTTGGGAGGCATTTAGTAAGCAAAACAGATTTTTGTCTATATGGAGCTTTAATTCTAGCAGGGAAATAGAGATAGTAAGCAATACACAGAGTTAAGTAAATTGTCTAGTTTACAAGGTGATTAAATGAGTAAAATATTGGCCAGCGAGATATTAGATATTAGACCGTGTGATTTCTTAGGTGGGCATACCAAGGACTGTGGGTTGCTATCACTTTTTCCTCAGAACCTCAAGAAAATGAAGGTACCTACTGTGGTTGCCTTGGTAGTCATCAGTAGTGATAAACTGGTGAGGGTCTGGGATGAATTTGATTACAGGATTGATATATATGGTTTGATGGGGTATCTGTTGAACATTTGTAAGTTTATAAAACTAAACTGTTCCCTTGAAAGTTGTTTTGATGCATGTTCATATATTATCAGTTATTGCATAGTACAGTCTTACAAGTGTTCAGTAATTTGTGAATCATCCAGTGTTAGAAGGTGGTAAGTGCTCCAGAAGAAAAGAGAGTAGATTCAGGCAAGGGACAGTGGGTATGCTGGGGTCTGGATCTGGTTTACAAAATTAAATAGGATGGTTGAAATTTAGGCTTTATTGAAAAGGTGATACTCAAGCAAAAGAAGTTTGGGAGTTGTTTGGTCATTAGACTATCTGGCAGGAGAACATTTTGGATAGAGGAAACAGCTTGGGCAAAGGCATTAAGGTAAGAGTGGGAAGAAAGCAAGGAGGCACAGACAGTGTGTCTAGAGCAGTGTGAGTGAGGAGAGTTGTAGGTAGGAGATGAAGTCAGGGAGGGGAATGGCTGGGGGTATTCACCTAGGGCCCTTAGTGCCACCGAAATGGGCAGCGTTGCAGGACATTGAGCAGAGTGGTGACAAGATTTACCTAATGTTCCCCCCCCCCCCCCCTTTTATTTCCCCAAGGGTTTAATAGGATCAGTCAGGATGTTGTGTTGAGCATAGACTGTCGGAGGCCAGAGGTAGAAGGGAAACTAATGAGGATGGCTTGCTTGACCATTGTAGTAGCTATGGTGGAGTGATCAGATTCTGGATGTATTTTGAAAGTAGAATGATCAGAACTTGCTGATGCATTGGATGTGGGATGTAAGATAGGAGCCGAGGAGGAAGTTAAGGCCTTGTACTGAGAACTAAAGAGAGAATTGTCTTTACAGTTGGAAAAGCTTAGGTGAGGGCATACTTGGTAGGGGAGAGCGGGTCAGGAGATCAGTTTTGGATATGTTGAGTTTTGATATTATTAGAGATCTAAGTGGAGATGTTGAGTAGTCATGAGACTGGATGAGGTCACCAAGGAAGAGACTGGAGTTAGAAACAGATGAGAAAGAAATGAGCCTGGGGCATCCAGTGAGGGAAGCTTAGAAAGTATGGCCAAATGAGGAAAGTATTTCCAAGAAAAAGGAGTGACCAGTTCTATCAAATGCTGCTGATAGGACAAATAAGATGAAGACTGAGAGTTGACAGTTAGATTTAGGGACATGGAGGTCACTGACACAGACAAGTGGGATGGGGAGAATCTGGCTGGAGTGTGTTTAGGAGAGGATGGGAAGAGAGGACTGGTTGGCAATGTGTGTAAACAACTAAATGAGACTTGATTGAGGATTGAGGAAGTGGGAACAAGAGAGGTTGTTTTTCCCTTCAAGACTCGGAAATAACATGATTTTATGGTGATGAGAATGACCCCATAAAGAGGAATGAGTAGATTATACCTAAACTTCACGGTCAGTTTTTATCATTATGCCCTTGTTATACATTCTCAGTTTCTCTGCCCCTTTCTTGCTTTGTCACACTTGGTTGGCAAAGCCACAAACTTGGTGAAATGCAGCACTTCTGTAGGTGCCTCTTTTTAGTATGTGATACTGTAATGGACACAGACTTTCAAAACAGAAAGTTCCCAAGTTCTCTGGGGACACTCTGGCCTTAGGCTATAAAAAGTGACCATACTGGCTTAGCTCTAGGATGATGGGATTGAGAGCTGGCCTTTTTCCTGGGGAACTCTTTAGTCCCAGAAAGCAGAATTCTTTGAGGTTGTCAGTTTCTTTAGTGAAGATTATTTGTCAGGAGTTCTGTGACTAGCTGTTGAACATTTCCCACAATGGTGAGGTATGAGGTATGGAGGAGGTAAGAAGTTGGGATTAGAAGGTTTTAGTTAGCTGCCAAGCAGTCTCTTTCTGTTTTACTTGGCATCTTCTAGTCCCTGGGTTCCAAGTGTCCTGAGTTCTTCTGGACAAGGCACCTACCTCCCATCCCCAACTTTTGTTTCCTTTTTGGCACTGTGGGGCTTCAACATAACTTAATTTCTCTTTATTGCCGCTGTCTACTTTAATTCAGTCCTAGGAGGGAGAGGATAGGAATGCCTATTGTTCGACTATTATTTTATTGTGAATTGGAAATTTGAATCATTTCTTAACTGTTGAAATAGAATTGGCTGTGATGTAAGTGCCCAACATTAACCTATCCAACTTTATCAGTTCTTTTGTTTTTTATTTTTTTACATTTATTTATTTTTGAGAGACAGAGAGCACAGTGGGGGAGGGGCAGAGAGAGAGGGAGACACAGAATCTGAAGCAGGCTTCAGGCTCTGAGCCATCAGCAAAGAGCCTGGCGCAGGGCTCGAACTCACAAACCATAAGATTGTGACCTGAGCTGAAGTCAGACACTCACCGACTGAGCCACCCAGGTGCCCCCCAACTTTATGAGTTCTAATGAGATTTGCAGTGAACTTTTCATGAGATGTGCTATTAATGCATTTTTAGAGAGCACCCTACCACCCAACAAGTAGAAGTAACTTACTTTAACTTTATAAGTTTATGGCAGCATTAGTGCTTTTGAAATTACATAGGATTTTTTTCCTCCTTTGGAATTTTGATTCTTAATTAATTTGGAAATTGGAAAAAGTTACTTTCAATTGGTAGGTTTTTTTTTTTAAGTCAATTAAAAGAATAGCAATTTAAAATTTCTAGTAACCTTAAAAACAATTATGTAATTTTTATACATAATCCTAAATACATGTTTTCTCTTTTATAATTGAGTTAATGAAAAAATTGAAAAAAAATCATATGTGTTTTATTGAAGTTGAAAGTTCTTTGTTAATTGAAGAAAAACATCCAGAATACCTGTATCTTCTAAATCTGTTATGTTCTTTTGCATGTTTCCTTCCCTTTAACTAAATGGCATTACTATATATTGCATAAATATGTGAGAAACTTGTTGAATTGGCAGTAATTTTTAAACTTTCTAGTGATGCCACAAAATTCTGCCTCAGTAAGCATTTATATATAAAATTTAAAAATGTCCAGGGTTTTTTTTTTTTTTTTTCTTTTTTGGAGGGTGAATAGTTGCAAAAGAAATATGAAAAGTTGTAAAGATTCTACAAGCCAAGATTTAAAGCTTTAAAATGTATAATGTGCACTTTCTAATGATAAAACTTTGTTGAAGGAAAATATGCATTTCGTATATTGAATGAGATGATATTATAGATGGTTTTTACTGTGTACACAATTTGTTGTTAAAAAGTGCTCTCTCATAGAAATAATGGTACACATTTAACAGTATTTGACCACAGTGTGAATGGTGGACAAGTAAGTACATTGCTGTGGTTGGTTTGAGTATTTTAAGGAGGAATGTAAGAACAGGAAAGATAATTTGAACTGTCTCAAAAGAAATGTTAACACTAGATATTAGATTATTATGTTAGGTTTTTGCATTTTTGTAGCACCAGGATTTTGATAACCTTTTACTGGCTGGTTTTAGGTCTTATACTAGTCACACATTTTTGCACATTGAAGTAGCTTGCCAGAAGCACATAAAACTCAAAACATTCTTCTTTGGTTTCTTGTGTTATCTTGTTATCTTTACAATAAAAACTTTCAGTTGTCTGGCTTTTATGTCACCTAATATTTAGAAACAATCATGTGTTTAAAATCATTAACGTTTTTTCTTTTAGATTATCTGCAATGATGAAATGAAGTAACTCAAGATGAGCAAATTAAAAGTGGTATCAGAGAAGAGGTACTGTACTTCTAAATACCAATATGTATCAGTTACGGAAATAATACTCCAATGGTTATTTGAAACTCCTTACTTGAAAATATTATTTATGTTTAAATGATTGTATGTTGTATTTATATTTTTAAATTAATATTTATTAATGTTTAACTTTTCAGTTAAAAATAAGAGTCAGCAAACTGACCCATGAGCCAAATTTGGTCTACCTCTTGTTTTTTTATAGCTTATGAGCTAAGAATAGTTTTTTTTTGAGTTTATTTATTTTGAGAGAGAGAGAGAGAGAAAGAGAGAGAAACAGAGTAGGGGAGGGGCAGAGAGAGGAGGCGGGGGAGAGAATCCCAAGCAGGTTCTGTGCTTTCAGTGGGAAAGCACTGACTTGGGCCTCGATCCCATGAACTGTGAGATCATGACCTGAGCTAAAATCAAGAGTCAGATGCACTTAACTGACTGAACCACCCAGGCACCCGAAGAATAGTTTTTAACATTTCTAAATGGTTGGGGGGGTGGGGGGGAAGAATATTTATGACACAGGAAGTTTATATGAAATTGAAATTTCTGTGTACATAAATAAAGTTTTATTGTAACAAGCTGTGCTCCTTCATTTATATATTGTCTGGACACTTTTGCTCTAGAGTGACAGAGTTGAGTAATCATGACAGAGACTGTTGAGTCCACAGTGTCTGGCCCTTTCCAGGAAAATTTTAACTACCCCTGAGTTAAAGCATCATATCGACTAAAGCTCGAATGTACCAAGAAATTGTCCTTAGCAAGGTTTTACTGTGGACTCTTTCATTAAAAGTCAAACTCATTGATTCTAATTTGGAATTTTTTTTAGCTAGATTACTTAACCCTGTTAAGTGTCTATAAAATGGGTATAATAATAATGCTATCACTATGAAGTTGCAAATATTAAATAGCGTCTAGCAGGCTCAGTAAATGACAACTTATTAATATTGATAATAGAGTTTTTTTGCTTTGTAGCAGCGTTGTATGTTACATTTACTACAACTTTGCATTTACAAGTATGGTTTACTCTGTTTTCTAATGAGAAGTATATACACAGTTTATTTAAAATTAAAAGAAAATTATTTATTTATTGTTGAGAAACAGAGTGTGAGTGGGGGAGGAACAGAGAGAGAGGGAGACACAGAATCTGAAGTAGGCTCCAGGCTCTGAGCTGTCAGCACAGAGCCCAACGTGGGGCTTGATCCCATCAGTCGTGAGATCATGACCTGAGCTGAAGTCGGATGCTCAACTGCCCAGGAGCCCCTAAAATTTTTTTTAATGTTTGTTTATTTTTGAGAGAGAAAGAGAGAGAGGGAGGGAGGGAGGGAGACAGACAAAGCATGAACAAGGGACGGGCAGAGAGAGAAGGAGACACAGAATCCGAAGCAGGCTCTGGGCTCTGAGCTGTCAGCACAGAGCCTAATGTGGGGCTCGAACTCATGAAATACAAGATCATAACCTGAACTGAAGTCAGACACAACACACCGAGCCACCCAGGTGCCCCACACAGTTTATTTAGATAAGATTTATTCCTTAAATTGTTAGGTTTTCCAGGTATTAACTATGTGATACATTGTAACAAATTTCATTGTTCAAGTATTTCTGTAATTTCTATAGTAAAGGAATTAAGTACTGACTGTGTTTTAAAAAGGAGCACCAGTCTTCTTTTTGGGATTAGGTGGAACAAGTAATGCTATTTCTGTTGATTAGCTAAAGTATCTAGAATTACTAGCTTGTTGTTCATAAGAATATGAAGTTATAGTTTGACAACTTCTGGCTCTTAGTGTTAGTTTTCATTTTTTTCTCCTGAAATAGATTTTACTGGATATTTATTGTTATTTTTGCTGCTGTTTTAGGTGAACTAAATTGGGATCATTGCAAATGGCCTTCATCTAAGAGAAATTATAGTTTCTAGTAATACTTGTTATACTGCTCTGTGAAGAAAACTGGACGCAGGGGCACCTGGGTGGTTCAGTCGACTAAGTGTCCGACTCTTGATCCTGGTGTGGGTCATGATCTCATTGTTCATGGGTTCGAGGCCTCCATTGGGCTTTGCACTGATGGCATGGAGCCTGCTTGGGATTCTGTCTCTCCTTCTCTCTGCCCTTACCTGCTTGTGCTCTCTGTCTCTACCTCACAATAAATAAATAAACTAAGAAAAACCCTGAATTCAGTAAGATAAATTGAGATAGATAGAAAAGGGTCAAATCCTTCTTTTGCCTTGCTCTAATCTTTTATCTCTCTAGCTCACTTGCTCCAGTGTCTGTATTACAAGAGTTCTCCCTTACTGAGAGTGCTAATCTGTTGACTTCTATTTTTTCTCATTCACCTCCTCCTTTCTTACCCAGTGTAGAATCCATTGTCTATCATTACACTCTTGAAAATACCTGAAATGGCTTTACCTCGTTTTTTTATTTTCCATCACACCCATCTGACGGAGTCCTTTCTCTGGATAAACTGTTGTTGAGTAGCTAAATGACATTGGAGGATGAACTAACTTGGCAGATATCACTAAAAATTATTGATCATCGGCCTGAACTGAGCCCAGCAATCTTGTGACTGTGGTTCTCTGGAAAGTTCATTTTCTCAATTTTTGTAATGATTATTTTATACTTTCTTTTACCCTTCAAACCTTTGAAATCCTCAGACATCTCAAATACATATCCTTAACAAATGGCCTCCCTTTATGATATCACAGAGATAATACAATCTATTATCCTCATATTTCTGGCACCAAAAATTTCCATATTCCCCTTTATTTGATCCCATCCTCTGCCTATCGTCTTGTTACTTATTGCAGCAGAGAATGTGTCTCTTTTATTGTCAAAGACTAATACACCTGTGTTATTGATTTCACCTCCCTCTTTCCTTCTCAGGGTCTTTTAATCATTTGTTCTTCTGTCTTGAATGTTTAACTTCTTCATTCATTACTATTTAAACAAGATCTGGGCTTCCCAGTATTTAGACTCTGCTCTTCTGTCACTACCCAATATATATGATTTCCTTAAAAGCCAAAAAAATTTGAAATGGTCTGTAAATGCAATCTACATCTCCTTTCACACGCTCCATCCATTTCTGTGTAGTTTCTGTCTTACCCAAGAGTACTTACTAAGGCCACCTATAATTTGTAAACAAATTCATTGACATACAATCATTGTGCAACAAACTGTACATAGAGAGTGCAGTTTGGTAAGTTTGGTCTGTTTATACCTGCAAAATCCTCTCAATCAACAATTTGTATCTTTGTCAAAAATTAGTTGTCATGTATGTGTTGATCTATATTTGGACTCTGTTTCATTCCACTGATTTAGATGTTTATCTTGGTGTTGATACCTCTCTGCCTTGGTGGCTTTATGAGTCTCATAATTAGTGTTGGTCCACCAACTTTGTTCTTTTATTTCCAAAGGTTGGTGTATTTTAGGTTTCTTTGTATTTTCATGTGAATTTAGCATCAGTTTTATAATTTCTACACAATAACCTGCTGGGATTTTTATTGGATTGCCTTGATTCTATAGATCAGTTTGGGGAGAACTGATATCTCTCTCTTTTTTTTTTTTTTTTTTTTTTGAGAGAGAGTGTACCTGCAAGTGAGTGGGGGAGGGGCAGAGGAAGAGGGAGAGAGAGAATCTTAAGCAGGCTCCACATCCAGCCCAGCGTGGATCCCAGAACTGTGAGATTGTCACCTGAGCCGAGATCAAGAGTTGGACGCTTAACTGACTGAGCCACCCAGGCGCCCCACAGGGGAGAATTGATATTTTGACAACATTGAGTCTTTTTACCCTTGAGGACAGCATATTCCTTTTTTATGATCTTCTTTAGTATTTTTAGCAGCGTTTTGTAGTTTTTATTGTATTGATGTGTCCTGGTCTTTCAGGTTGTTTGTCGGATGATTTCTGTTTCCCTTGACAATAACACCTCTTTGGGGGTCCCCAGTAATTTTTGAATATAAAGATATCATGAGACAATAAAAAAAAAACAGCACTAAAACAAAACTGAGAGCCTGTGATCTAGCCTATACTAACTTCTACATTAACCTAAAAATGAGAAGTGTGGCTTACCAGGGTGACTCACACCTGACTGAAACTTGTTATTCTGAAAGATAGGACAGATACCAGGGCAAAGCAGTTAGCCATAAACGTGTACCTAAAATCCCAGTGGAACGTTACCAGAGAAGTTATAAAAAATAATGAATAATGAATAGAAAATAATTAGCATGTTACTAACTTTGGTGAAGGAATTTCAAGGAAAACTTGACTAATTATTGCTGATGTTAGTATAAATTTAGGCAGTTTGCAATTTTAACAAGATTTTATTGGTTGTCTTTAACAACAAGTCACTTGGTAGTATTGAACTAGAATTTATTGTTAGAGAAGACTTTATTGCATTTAATTCTAATAAGTAGTCAGAGAAATAGTTACTATTCTCTTCCAGTTAGAATAATATTGTTTTCCAAACATACATATTTAAATACTTAACTATTTCTACAGAAGAATGATAATGAAATTTCTGTTTTTCATTGTCCTTTGATTTATGATGGAAGAAAATAAAGTTTTGTGTTCAGTATTTGGAGAGAAACAGTAAAAATGTAAACAAAGCAAAAGTAATAAAAGACAGTTAAAAAAGACCTATAAATGAGGAACAGACATTTCTAAAATGTGCATTTTAGAAATGAAACTGTATTGTTTGAAATTAAAACTTAATTTCTGTGATTCATGTTTAAGTCTAAAACTTTAGTATATTTCTGTTTTTTTTTTTTTTTTTTTTTTTTGCTGTGAGATATTTTTACCTGTTTTACAAGGACATCTTTATTATCTACATTTTAAGGTGAAAAAGATAATAACATTTGTTTATAATATGAAGGTAGGTTCTATAGCCCTTGCACTTGCTTGGGAAATAATTTGTTGCAGATTAATATCTGTACATCATTGGGACTTTTGTAATATCCAAGAAAATTTATGCTTTTAGAAAAATAGCTCTGAGAGTAAACCCAAATATCAAAGCAGTAGGTGACCACTGTGAAACAGATATTTGAATGATATCATTTTTAAAATATCCATTTGAGGGGCGCCTGGGTGGCTCAGTCAGTTAAGCGCATCTGACTCCTGATTTTGCCTCAGGTCAAGATCTCATGGTTTGTGGGTTTGAGCCCTGCCCCAGGCTCTGCACTGATAGTGTGGAGACTGCTTGAAATTTTCTGTCCCTCTCTTTGTCTCTCCCTCCCTCTTTCTCTCAAAAAAAAAAAAAAAAGAAAAAAAAACCTAAAAAAATGTCCATTTGGAGGTTAACTTGATTTGATGTGTTTCATATTGTTCATATTTCCAATTACATGATTTTTCACTACATAATAATTAACAATTGTAAGTTGAATCTCTGAACTTTGGTCTGAGCCTCATTTTGATTCGTCTAAGAATAGGGTAAGGCAGGGAAGATAACATTCTTTTCTGAGCCTTGTTGTTTAAAATTTTTCTCAGTGTAGTTCAGATTGTCCATTGAATAGTTGTGTAGCTTATCACCACCCTCAGATTTTCCAAAGTCTGAAAATTATTCAGAAGGTAGAGCTGCCCTCTGGTGTTCACCCGGTGATTCTTTCAATATTAGTGTCTGCAGCTTTACGTTCTTAGAGCGAAGTTGGGGTGGCTTAAAGTATTTTGTTCAGTTTTCATTCTGTAGATGAGAAAAATAGGAATAGAAAGGGAAATTGATTTGCCAGTGTTGTCAATTATTTGCTTCCCTTCCAAAAATTCATCCATCCATCCATTTGAAAGAGCATGATTCTCAGAATGGAATCACTCCGATGAAAGGTTTTTTTTTTTTCTTTTTTCTTTGTATACACTGGTGTAATTTAAAAATTTTAAGAGTTACTGATAAATTTTTAATTTGGAATAGAACAGAATGTGTGTTACACTTAGTGTGTTTTGTGTGTTCATGAATTTTTTGAATAGTAGATATTTTATTAGCTACTGAAAAATACAGAGATGACCTTTAAGAGAAAAATAATATGGAGAAAATTTAAGAAACACTCAGTTATTAAATTTCAGAATTTGGTTTCCTTAATGCAAATTTCTCTTAAATCTGGGTTATGGAACTGTTTTTAAAGATGTATTTGCTCCCTAGTTTGCAAACTGTGGTGTCTTAGTACCACTTCTCACCAGAAAGAACCAGGGCTCTTTGGAGAAAGGGCTGATTCTAGGTCAGGAGCACAAAATGTGCAAGATAAGCCTAGAGGAGTGGTTCTTAAATTTTTTAGCTTAGAACCTTTTAGTGCTCTTAAATTGATGAAGACTCCAAAAAGTTTTTGTTGATGTGAGTTATTTTATCTATTGATATTTATGGTATTATACATTAAAACTGAGAAATTAAAACTATTCATTTTAAAATGAAATAAACCAATTGTATAATAATATAACATTTTGTTTTAGAAGTAACTATATTTTCAAAAAGATAGAAGACTGGCATTTTTTATTACATTTTTGGAAATATCTTTAATGTGTGGCTTAATGAAAGATAGCTAGATTCTCTTATGTGTTCCTGAGTTCAGTCTTTAATGATATAAGTATCTATACATTACATATAGTATATACACATATATATTATACATACACATACATGGGTTTTGTGCATTTGTGGTGTTCTTTTTTTTTAATTAAAAAATATTTTTAATGTTTGTTTATTTTTGAGAGAGACAGAGAGCAAGTAGGGGAGAGGCAGAGAGAGAGGGAGACACAGAATCTGAAGCAGGCTCCAGGCTCTGAGCTGTCAGCACAGAGCCTTACATGGGGCTTGAACTCACGAGCTGTGAGATCATGACCTGAGTGGAAATTGGGCACTCAACTGACTGAGCCACCCAGGTGCCCTGTATTGCGTTATTTTAAATGGTATATTAGGTATATTTTCAAATGTGTGCTTAATGTGTATTTTTCAAACTTCAGATACCTTTTCAGTTGAAGTACTTCCAAATTCAAAGCATTGGGCACAGTTAATCTGAAAAAACATATATTGTTTGTTTATCATATGTTTCTAGATGTGTATCGCCTATGCTATACCAGTCAGTGTTTGAAATACTGGGTGACATGCAAGATCTCTACCTTTGTGGAGCTTACGTAATTACAGATTGTGATAAATTCTCTATAGGTACACTTTAATATTGGAAGTGGAAGGGCTGGTGAGGAAATGGTCCCATGGTTGGGCCGTAGCCTGAAATGAGAAGGAGCCAGCTCTAAATAGAGCTGGGAGAAACCTCCCTCCAGATTGAGAAGACAGCAAATACAAAGACCTTGAGGTTGGGGAAAAACATGTCGTATTCAAAGAACTGATAGAAAGCCACTGGAACTGGATCCCAGTGTGTGAGGGGAACATTGTGAGAAGTCAAGTCGGGGAGGTAGACAGAGGTCAAATGATATAAAGTCTAGTATGTTGTGATAAGTAAATAAGATTTGGCCTAACGGCTGAAGGGAAGCCATTGAAGGGGTTTTAGCTCGGCAGCAACTTGATTATATTAGTGGTTCTATAAATCTACATATGTGATAAAGTGGCCTAAAACTGTATAATTAACCAACGTCAATTTCCTGGTTTTTGCTGTTGCCCTGTAGTTCATGTAAATGTAACTATGGGGGAAACTAGGCGAAAGATGGAAGGGACCACTCTACTATTTTTTCAACTTTCTGTGCGTGTTTATAATTATTTCAAAACAAAAAGATAAAAAAAAAAAAGTACCGTGTAAATGGATTATTGGCAAGCAAGAATGAAAGCAGACTAGTTATGAGGCTCTGATTTCCAAGCAAGAGAGAATGATTGCTTAGACTTGGGTAGTAATAGTAGATAGGGAGACAAGTGGATGAAGTTGAGATGTTTCAGAGATGGAGCTGTTATTGGGTTGGTGTGTGGGGAAGGGAGCCCAGATTTTTGTCTTGAGCAACTGATGGTTTCACGTGAGTTTGGGAGTTGGGAGCATTAAGATTGGAAGAAGGATAGGTTGAGAGGAAGAATGGGTGGTTTTATATTGGGCTTGCTAGGTTGGGTAAGCTATCAGGGTGAGGCTGGAGTTGAGTGTAGGAGCCAGGCAGCATTTAGATCATAATTAACAGTGGTGGGATTAGATGAGACCACACTGGTTGAAGAGTGGAGAGAGTGAAGAGAAGAGAGCTGGGGATAGAGCTGTGTGGGGTCTTTAGCATGTAGAGATGTGTCACAGGAGGAGGAGCCAATCACGAGATCTCAGAGAGGTGGTGACAGGAAGAACATGAGGAGAGAGTGGAGTCATTGAAGCCCAAAGAAGGAGGTGAAGGAAGAGGGAGCTGATAGTGCTGAGAGACTGAGTGTAACGAGGAAGGAAGTGACCACAGGAGGTTGGAAGATCTTGAGGTGCAGAAGGCAAGCTTGAAAAGTGAACAGTATGTGAGAAAATGGAGAGAGCAAGCACAGACATCTCCTTCAAGGAGTAACGGAAATGCCGTGGCAGCTAGTGGGAGCTCCTGCAGGAGATTCGTGTGCCAGGGGGGTATGATCCAGTTGAAAGAGGGAGAGGGAGATGATGTACTACAAGTAATTGAAGGAGCAAAGACATTGAAAATGCAGGGGGTGCTGAGGCAAGTAAATAGGGGAGGGATTGTTCTTTGAGTCTCCAAATGCCAAAGAGCCTTTTTAAAACATCAGAGCACATCGCTCATTTCAAAAACTTTCCATCCCTCTTAGGGTAAAAACCAAAATCCCTACAGTGGCCTGCAAAGCTTTAAATGTTGGTGCTCTGTCCAACCCCATCCCCACTCTGACCTCAAATCTTACTGTTACTCTCCTTTAAGTCTGCTCCAGCTACATGGGTCACCTCACTTTAGCTGAATGCAGCAGACCCCTGCTTTGGGGTCTTCGTGGTCGTGACTCCTTTTCCCTGGACAGCTCTTTCTGCAGATTTCTGCACAGCTTACTCCTTTACTTCTTTCAGGTCTTTCCCTAAATGATACCCTGTCAATGAGGTTTTCCCTGACCACTGTCTAAAATTGCATCCCTTACCTTGCACCTTTTATTCCCCCAATCTGCTTTTCTTTATAACACTTACCACCACCTTAAATACTGTATGATTATCAACATATTTATCTCTCACCATTGGAATGTTCAGTCTGTAGGGGGCATGAATTTTTGTTGTGTTTACTGTTTGTAATACCTAGAACAGTATCAAATGTGCAATGTATAATGAAAGAGAACAAAGAAGAAAGAATGTGGATAGAGAATCAGATAGGTTTAAGGATCTGGTAGTGGGAAGATGAGTGTGTGCCTTTTTGAGCTTATAACGATTATAAAGCAAGGCACTGAGAGTGAACTGGGGTGGGTGGGATGATTAGAGTTTTGAGGTGAGCATAGGAAATGTAAGACATCTTTTTGGAGAGTGTAAAGATGAACTTTCAGGGTGTGATTTAAGATTGCTGGGCAGGGTTGAGTGCATATTTGTGGTTTTCTGAAATGGAATGTGTTTCTCATTTAAATTAATAGAATTTTTAGCAATGTTGAGCTATATAACACAGGGTAAGGAAATGTGATATAAAAGCTTAATGTTTTTAGAAGGGTAGAGTTTTTTTTTTTTTTTTAAATGGTGATCTTCTAGTTTTGAGTTTACAATTGATGTAGAATGTGTCCTAATATAAAGTAACATTCTTCTTAGCCTTACCAATAATTCACGGATCGTGGGACTCCTGGCTCAGCTGGAGAAGATCAATACTGAATCTGCAGAATCAGATACTGCCCGATATGTTACATCAAAAATTCTTCATCTGGCTCAAAGTCAAGGTAAACTTTAGTCTCTTGTTTTTGAAATGCTTTTTTAGTTCTTCGAAAGTCGATGCTAAGAATATTCAAACTTTGGAGAAATAGATGATTTTCTGTAAAAATTGAACTTTCTCAAATAGACTCAGGAAGTAGAAAACTGAATAACTGTGAAAGGTATTGCTATTCAAAGCATTGTTTCCAGAAATGATTATGATTGCCTGAACCATTTTCAAACAATACTTAATTCCAGTGCTTCTTGTTCTAGAATGTTGACACAAAGATGGCAAGTAGCATTGAACATTGGTTACTAGTGTGATCCCTACTTTGAAATGCAAACTCTTTCGTTCAGTGGTGGGTGATCTGAGGGAGATTTTGAGTCTGTGGGATTCAGCTGCACCATCTCCGAAATAGAGATAAGAAATCATGTGATTATCATGAAATTTACATGGGAAGCATATAAAAAGAATGCTGAAATGTTCAGGGGCACCTGGGTGGCTCAGTCTGTTAAGCATCTGACTTTGGCCCAGGTTATGATCTGGCAGTTAGTGAGTTCGAGCCCCTTCCCCACTTGTGCTCTCTCTCTTTCTCTCTCTCAAAATAAATAAACTTAAAAAAAAATCTTAAAAAAAAAGAATGCTAAAATGTTCAATAAATGGTACCTGTAGTTAGGCTTCAGTGCTCTATTTTATGAAGTCAATATTACTGAATTGGTATCAAAATCTCGACAGAGTACGAAAGAGGAAGGGTACTGACTTTGCACTTAGGAATACAAATATGAAAAATCCCAAATAAAACATTAGTGAATTAAGTCTAAGTATACATTAAAAAATGAATGTCATTGCTAAAGAGCACTTATTTTAGGAATGTAAAATGGCTTAATATCACGAACTATACCAGTATAACATTATTTGAACAGGTCAAATAAAATCTATGTAATCATTTCAGTAGATGCTAAAAAAGGAATTTAAGGTTCCAAAACCTGTGGTTGATTAAAACGAAAACAAAAACAGAAAAAAACCCCAAAAACCAAAAAAAAAAAAAAAAAACCACAAAACACCTGATTTTTCTTTAGTTAAATAAGGGTAAACCAGCAGCTGCCTTAATATTTAACAGTGATACATTGAAGACATTCTGCTAAAATTAAAGTCCAGACATTTTGTAATTTTAGTATTTTATTTTTATTATTCTTTAAAATAATTTTTAGAATTTTTTTTTTTTTTTATTTTTGAAAGAGAGAGATAGAATGCAAACGGGGTAGGGGCAGAGAGAGAGAGGGAGACACAGAATCTAAAGCAGGCTCCAGGCTCTGAGCTGTCGGCACAGAGCCCGATGTGGGGCTCGAACCCATGAACCGTGAGATCATGACCTGAGCTGAGGTCGGACACTTAACCGACTGACTGAGATACCCAGGTGCCCCTAATTAGTATTTTATTTAATTTTCAATTATTTCATTATTCTGAAGTTTCAGGTCCTTCAGTAAGCATTGAACTGTGTTTAAGAACTCAGTATCTTAACCCTTCTAAATGGTCATAGACTATTACTATTTTGATAACTTCCTCCTATTCAGTCCATGTATTTCGGGGGTGGTTGAGGAGATATCTCTAACAGATGACATTTATTTCTAACAAAAATCTAAAATACGTGCCTGTACTTTTTAATTCAGGAAGTCACTAACTGGATTCTAGCCTTTGGAAGTATTGTGCTTATCAACCAAGGTCTATATACAAGGATGTACACTGTAATGGTGCAAAGTTAGATGTACCAAGGATATTCATTGTATTGTTATATGAAATACCTCTTCAGAACAAAACCAACAAAACCAAAAGAAAACAAATTCCTCAGACACATGAATAACACTTGTGTACCCTGCCTCTGCCGCTGCAGACTTTTCCCATCACAGCCTGGAAGCCCTCCTATTCCAGCATCACCACTGAAAATGCCCCAAGTGTACCACTACCCAGACTGCCCCTCTCCTATGCCACTCACCACTGGGGGACCAGCCCCTAAGCACTGTCCCCTGAGTTGTGTAATACAGGGATTTTGTTTATAGTGCCTTGGATTAGGCAGTCAACACAGTGTAAGTTAGAAGTGGAAGATTGTCCCGTCATCATTTATAGGATGATGCTGTTTGCTATCCATTTGAGAGAGAAAGATTAGAAATTTGTAGTTCAAAGAAGAAGAAATGCAAATAACCAGTAAGCCTAGGAAAAGGTTCTTTACCTCCTTGAAAGTTGGGAATTACTGATAAAAACAACAGAGATACTTCTCACTGGTTAGGTTGGCAGAAATTAGAAAATGATAATATCCTGTTTTGGGGACATGGAAAATAGGGTATTCTTATACACTGTTGGTGGTGCAGTAATTATTACTAACTTGGAAGAAAAGAATCTGGCGATATTTATTAAAATTTAAAGTGCACTTGCTGGTTGACTCTCAGGAATGTGTTTGAAATAAAAATGGTAGTATAGAAGAGAGTGTGTGAGGATGTTTTGCAACATTGTTTGCCTATCAAAGACTAAGATACAACCTAAATATCCATCAGTGAGAAAATGGTTGAATTAATTTTGATGTAGCCAAATTGTGGAACTTTAAAACTATATTATGCAGCTATTATCAGTGAGTTATTTGTGATATATGGAACATACAGTTTGTATGCGGAACTATATGCATTGTTTCTGGAGTCCTAAGTTTAACATATTAAGTAAAAAAGCAAGTTTCTTTGGCTTATATAACTGTATGTGTAAACTAATTTTTATACAAAATCATTATAAATGTATGTAATGTTTGTATGAGCAAGGCAAAAAAGCAAAAACAAAACCATAAATATGCATACCAAATGTTTAGCAGTAGTTATCAATGGGATAGAAATGGAGGGGAATGAGGTAAGTTCCTAATTTACTTAAGGTACTTTTCTACTGTTAGATTTGTTGCAGTAAGGACATGCTACTCATAATTTAAATGTACTACTTGTAATTAAAAAACAACAACAACAACAACAATAACACCAAACTCCTACAATACCTGTTTACATAGTTGAAACATGTATTTCCACAATTTAGTGCTAGTTTTCCTTGGACGCATTACATTTTCTGTCTTTAATAATGTACTACTTATTTGCAGCATGCATGATACTGTTTGTAATTTACCCTTAATTTTTTTCTCTAGAAACATAATAATTATCCATTTCAGGTAAATGGTCTAATTTGTTGGCATACATCTGTTGATAATAATTCCCTTATAATCCTTTCAGTTTCTGTAGGGTAGGAAGTGATGTTCTTTCTGCATTCTTGATTTTTGTTATTTGTGTCATCTGTCTCTTTTCTTGGTCTGTCTAGCTCAGCGGTTCTCAACCAGGGGTGATTTTTCCCTCCACTTGCCTCAGGATACTGGTAATGTTTGGAGATATTTGGGGTTGTGAAATTTGAGAAGGGGATTGTTACTGGCATCTAGTGGAGAGAGGCCAGGGATGCTGCTGAACATTATGTAACACATAGGACAATGCCCTACAAGAAAGAATTATTTGGCCCAAAATGTCAACAGTGCTAGACTCAGGTCTAGCTAAACATTTGTCAATTTTGTTGCTCTTTTGAAAGCACCAACTTGATTACCTCTGTTTTTCTTTTTTTCTCTTTCATCGATCTCTAATCTTTATTGCTTCCTTCCTTCTGCTTGCTTTGAGTTTGATTTTTGCTTCCCTTTCCATTTTCTTAAATTGAAACTTTGATTATTGATTTTTGATTTTGAGACCTTTCTTTTCTAATGTGGGCATTAAAGCTGTAAATTTCCCTATTAACACTGCATTCTTCAGATATTGATATGTTGTAGTTTGATTTTCATTCAGTTCACATTTGTTCTAATTTCTTTTGTGATTTCTTCTTTGACCCATGGATTATTTAGCATTGTGTTGTTTAATTTCCCATTATTTCAGAATTTCCCAATTTCTTTCTGTTGTTTTCCAATTTAATTCCACTGTGGTTGGAGATTTGTATGATTTTAGTCCTTTTGAATTTATTGAGACATGTTTTATGGCCTAGTATATGGTTACTGGAGAATGTTCCATGTGCACTTGAGTATTCCATCTGCTGTTGTTGTGTGGAGTATCCTATCAATGTTGTTGGTTACATCAGTTTGGTTGACAGTGTTCAAATCTTATATACCTTGTTGATTTTCTAGTTTAGCTTCTCTGTTAATTGTTAAAAATTGGGTATTGAATTCTCTACCTGTTGGTGAACTGTATATTTTCCTTTTCAGTTTTGGCAGTTTTGGTTTATGTATTTTGAGGCTGTGTGTATACATTTAGAGTTGTTAAATCTTCCTGACATCAAAGACTGTTTGGCCATTATGAAATGTCTGTCTTTGTCTCCAGTAATATTTCTAGATTGAAAATCTGTTTAGTAATGCAACCCTTCTAGCTGTTATGGTTACTCTTTGCATATTATACCTTTTCCTTCTCCTTTTCCTTTCAGTCTGTTTCTGCTTTTTATTCTAGAGCATGTTTCTTGGAAATAGTATATTTTTGGATCTTGCTTTTTAAAAATCTAATCTGAGTATTTTTGGTTTCCAAATTAATGTACTTGTTTCTTGGATGATTGGGTTTACATCTGCCTTTTTGCTGTTTTCTGTATGATTCAGGTCTTTTATATTCCTCTTCTCATCCTCTACTGCCTTCTTTTGTGTCATCTGTTGATCTTTTAGTTTTTAAAGATTTTAGTTGTTTTCTTAGTGGCTCCTATAGGGATTACAGTATACATTGAACTTCAGATTAATACTAATTTAATTCTGATAAAATATTGAAACTTTTTTCCCAATATAGCTCCATTTCTCTCTTATTCCTTTGTGCTGTTATCATCATACATATTGTGTTCATAGATGGTAGAAACCCAACAATTACAACATTGTAATTACTGCTTCCACAAGTTTATGCCTTGTAAAATAGTTAGGAGAAAAAGTGGAAAATTCTGCTGAATTTCAGAGTTCTGAATAAAGATCAGGATTGAGAACCAAAAGCTTGGTAGTTAAATTAATGGAAGTGAAGCGATATTTTCTCAGGAGGAGGTAGAGAGGGAGAAAGCTGAGATTTGTGTTCTGGGAACGGTCTACATTTTGTATTTTGCTATAAGAGAGTCCTGTGAAAATGACAAAGTGCATTCATGTTTAGGATTTTTATGTCCTTGATGAATTTACCCTGTTATCATTATGGGATGTTCATCTTTATCTTTAGTAATTTTCTTTACCTTGATGTTTGTTTTGTCTGATATTAGTATAGCCTCTCCAGCTTTTTTATACTTGTTTACATGATTAGCTTTTCCTATTCTTTTTCTTCTAGCCTATTTGTATTTTTGAATCTAAAGTGTGTCTTCTGTAGGTAACAGTTTGACATTCTCTGCTTTTTAATTTGAGCATTTAGTTTGATAAAATTTAATATAACATTAATTGGACTTAGGTTTATAGTTATTTGTTTTCTGTCCTTTCTGTTTTTATTTCTCGTTTCTCTTTGTCCTGTCCTCTTTTTTATTATTTGACCATTTTTTAGAATTCCATTTTAATTTACCTATTGACTTTTTAGTTATACCTATTTGCATTTTTAAGAAATCATTCCTCTGAAAATCATAATAAACAATCAGTAACTTTTTATCCTTTGCTTAGAATTGATATTGTAACCTCATATAAAATTTGGAATCCTTGGCACGTTATATATCCATTTATATTTACATTCTTTAACGATACTTGTGATATTTATCACATCTGTATACATTACAAACCCCAAAAGACAATTTTTGCTTTAAGAAATCATGTGTATTTTAAAGACACTAAGAAAAAAAAAGTAGTTTTTATTTTACTCAGATATTTACCATTTCTGAAGCTCTATTCTTTCCTAAAGATGTGAGTTTGGTCTGGTATAATTTCCCTGATAGCCTACAGAATTTCCTTTGGCATTTCTAGTGGACGGGTCTGCTGTCTAAGAATTTTTTTCCTTTTGTCTGACAGTGGATTTATTTCACCTAATTCTTGAGGGATATTTTCACTGGGTATAGAATTCTGGGTTGGCAGTTTTTATCTTTCAGCATTTAGAGTGCACATAAAACAGTGCTTCCACTATTTTGTGGCCTCCATAATTTCAAAGGTGATGTCTGCTATTTTTGAATCTTTGTTTTCTGAAAGTTATGTGTCATTTTTCTCTGGTTGAGTTCACGATTGTTCCATTACTTTTGGTTTTCAGAAGTTTGCCTGTAGTTTTCTTAGTATTTATGCTGCTTGGAATTTGCTGAGCTTTTCAAACTTTTACATTTGTGTCTTTTTTCACATTTAGGAAATTTTTGGCTGATCAAAAAATTTTATTTTCTTCATTCTCTCTTCTTTTGGGTCTATAATTATACATATGTTAGACTTGTGGAGATTGTTTCAGAAGTCCTTGAGGCTCCTGTTATTCAATTTTAATTCTGTTATTCAGATTGGATAAATTTCCCTTTTTCTATTCAAGTTCTCTGCCCTTTTCCTCTGCAGTCTACCATTATGTCTATCTGATATTTATTTCACACATTGTATTTTTCTTTTCTGAAATGTGCATTTGGTTCTTCATCATACTTTTAATTTTTCTGTTGTGATTTCCTATATTTTTGTTCATAGTGACCTTGTATTTTCCTTAATGTAATAGAATGTAATTATAATAGCTGCTTTAAAATCCTTGCCTGTTAAATATAACATTCAGATTATTGAAAGTGTTGAGGAAAGCATGTAGCGGTATAAGAACTGGGAAGGACTTTTGAAAAAGCCAAGGGAGGAAGCATTGTCAGTAATGTTAAGTAACATAGAGAGGTCAGTTAAAATAAAGACCTTTTTGACTTGATAATAAATTACTGGCCACAACAAGAGCACTTTCAAGTGGTGGAATTAGAAGGAAGATTACAGTATGCTGTAATATGAGTGGCAAATGAAATAACGATGGGGAGTATAGAGTTTTTTTGCTGTTGTTGGAGAGAGTTTCACTGAGAAAACAAAGAAATAGAGGAAGAGGCAAGGTAAAATAAGGTTTGTTAAGTATATGGGAAAATAAAAAACAGTATGTGGGTGGAGGTTGAAGCTATAGCTTTATAAGTAGGTAGAAAGGATGGGATTCAGAATGTAGTAAAAAGGACACATCCTCTTCCAATACCCTGACTGGAAAAAGGAATGCAAAATTGTCAAGGCTTTGATACATGAGTATATGGATTTTGGTAATTGTTTATAGAGTTTCATCCATACTTAACAGATCACTTTGTCTCAATTCATTGAGGGAAATATAGATGCTGAGAGTTGGGAACAGAGGCCCAGGGATTGAGAGTCCACAGGTAGAGGACTGGTACAACGTTTGGAATAGCTGTGGGCTATGGCAGGGCAGATGGTGATGGCTGTGAGTTGAGGTAAGTGAAAACAGTAGTTTTGTGTTTCCAAATAAGGATGGAAATGGTGAATTTTTGGTACTAACAATCTTAAACTAGGAGAAGAAATTCTTATGGCATTATTTTTACTGTGATGTAGGAAAGAGAATGCACATTTTAGCATTTACTTAATTAGAAAGCTTTGTGGTGGTTAAGTCTAGACCTGATTTTACCTGAAAATAGCACTACCTTTGATGAGTTAGGAAGTTTCAGTGAAAGTGACAGTGAGACTTCCCTAATCTTTCGAAAAGAAAGAAGGAGTGTTAGGAGTCTGGGGTCTGATAGAGGGAGATCGTAGGTTAAGATTCCAGAGGTAGGACAGTTTGGGGTACGAGAATTGCAAGGGTTGATAAATTAGAGCAAAGGAGAAGGGTTTTGTTGTCAAAAAACTATGCAGCTAGGTATTTGAATCATTGACATCGAAACCTCCTTAGATTATGACAGAATCTAGAGTATAGTAAAAAACTGTATGGCACCTAGTTTTCGTTTAGCGTGTGGAATAAACTAGATGATTGTGGATGTTACAATAAGGAGAGTTTTTGGTCTTCCATGAAAGTGAAAATGTAATGGTTTGTTAGTAGAGGAGATCTCAGTCTTCTGACTATTCTGTGTGATTAATATTGAAAAATCATTTGGCTTTAGTAGTAAATCAATTGTGGGGGTCCCTGGGTGGCTCAGTCGGTTAAGTGTCTGACTTTGGCTCAGGTCATGATCTCACGGTTTGTGAGTTAGAGTCCTGCTTTGGGCTCTGTGCTGACAGCTCCGAGCCTTCAGCCTGCTTTGGATTCTGTGTCTTCTTCTCTCTCTGCCCCTTCCACACTTGTATTCTGTCTCTCAAAAATAAATAAATGTAAAAAAAAAATAGTAAATCAGTTGTGTTATTTAAAAGGTTAAATCAAGGGTACATTGTAGATATTTAAACAATATTTATTTTATAACTCAGTGCTTACTGATGGAGGCAGCTGGCCCAGAGAAATGAAGGGTCAGCAGAGGAATCCCATACTTTTATTTTTTAAATTTTTTTAATGTTTACTTTTGAGAGAGAGAGAGAGAGAGACAGGGCATGAGTGGGGGAGGGGCAGAGAGAGAGGGAGACACAGAATTCGAAGCAGGCTCCAGGCACTGAGTTGTCAGCACAGAGCCCGAAGTGGGGCTCAAACTCACAAACCAGGAGATCATGACCTGGGTGGAAGTCGGCTGCTTAACTGAGCCATCCAGGTGCCCCATGAATCATATACTTTTTAAAAGGGAATTGAGTTTTACGAATATTTATGAGTGTTTCCTTTTTTTGTAGGTAAAGAAATTTGTCATTCTTCTAAGCATTAGTAATTATGGCAAGGGGTAAGGAGATGAACAGTCACTTATTCAAGTTTATATTTAAACAGATTGTAAGACTTCTGTAAGTTTTACAAAATTCGTTATCTGGACCCAAGATGATGCATGATAGCATGAGTTTGTTGTTTTAAAGAAAAATATGGTTTCTAATCTCCATATTTATTTTGTAGGTAGTTACTAATAGTTATTATAAATAATATTTTACTATAACTTCTCTGTAGCACATTTGTCCCTTTTTGTAATAACTTATAATTTAGAATAACCTAATTTTCAGATGGGTATCAGACTAATGAGTTTTTTCCCAAGATTTTGTGACTTGTCTACATTTTACACTTCATTTCCTTGTGAAATTGTAAATATATAATTTGTATGTGGCAGAATTATACCACGTATGGCTTTTTCGTTCTTTCACGATGCAAGTTGAACAGGATTTGCTTTGGGCAGAAGTGTGGTGTTCTAAAGGCCTAGTCTCACTTTTACCCCCTCCCCTTATCAGGGCTTCGGGGCTCATTCTGCTCTTAGACTCCTTGATCATCCCTGTGTAGAACACATTTGGTATTACCAATCTCTTGAACTTTACTATGTAATATGTGCTGTATTGAGAATGGATTATTTGTGTTCTCTTTTTAAAATCTCAAAATGTGAAAGGAATGGCATTGTCATTCTATGTTAAAAGAATTTCTGGCACTAATGTTTAGGTGTGAAACAGTTGGAGAGGGTCATCATGTCTCTTGTACCAACAGTCCTATATAAAGGAATGATTCCTGTGGCTCTTTTAGAAATACACTAAATCAGTGAAAGACTGTAAGCTTTGGGTTCAGAAACATCCGGATCACTCAGTCTCTTACTGTTACACTTACCTGCTCAATGACATTGTACAGATTTCTTCTTTCTGAACTCAAATTTCTGGTCTGTAAAAATAGTAATTTTTCTCCTGGACAGTTAAAGTGAGTCATAAATGAAGTGATATAGGTAAAGTACATATAATTTGTGTGTGGTCTATCTAAATGTCTACCTTTCTACCTTTCTTATCTTGTCAATCAAAGGAAAAGAATCGTGGAGAAGCTCTAGAAACCTTTAAATAGAGGAAAATGTATACTGTTCCCCCTGCTCCCAATCTCAGTGAGATAAAAGGGATTATTTGGGTGATCTGATCTCCAGAGTCTTGCAGAAGCAGCTCTTCCCTAGTTTTGTATTTTTGTGTAATTCAGAATTTTAAAATAGTATTAGTTCAGTAAAAACATTTGAAAATGGTACTAGGTTTTTGTTTTCACCAATTTTGACTAAATATTTTCTAATTCTAGTCATAAAGATAATAAAGAGGCCTACCATTACTACTCCTACCTCACCTGCAGTTCTGGTATCTACACTTTACTGTTGATTTTAAGATTACAGATGGATTGATAAGGATTCATCTAGTTCATGATAGGAAATGTGATCAAATGCAAGGAAGGTCTTGTAAACTGAGATCTGGAAGTTCCCACAGAGTATAATTAGCAGTATCAGAGGGAGAAACATCTAAGAACCAATTTAGAATGTTTACTAAATCAATGGAGTCCTGTGGATTCTACATTAGCTATACAATAGAATTATATGTAATTTTTTTCTTTCATATCTTAGAAGAAAACTTTTTTATACCTTTCAGAAAAGACAAGGAGAGAAATGACAGCCAAAGGTTCTACAGGAATGGAAGTTCTGCTGTCAACCCTAGAGGTAAATCGCTGACAGGCTTTAATTAATATAACTATTAATACCAACCAGGACTGAAGGAAAAAATGTATATATGAAGTATAAAAGTTTTATTCTAGAGGTAAAGCCAATGAATGGAAGTTAGTTTTATGTTTTAAATGATCACTTGGAACGGTGGCAGAAGCATTCTAACATATATTAGGTAAACCTCTAAGTATATTCCCTGATGATTATCATGTAACCATATTTTAAATTTTAACATGCCATTCCAGTTGGTAATAAGAAAGCATTAGCTGGAAATAAATGATTGATGTTGGAAATTCTCATTTATTGTGTTAGGTGATATATATTTGTGATTTAGTTTACTGCATGTATTGGTTGAATAACTATATTATGTTGGTAATAATTAAATTTCTATCCCAGTGTAAAATTTTTGGGTGGAACAGCAGGATATATTCAGAATCAGGATTTTAAATTTTATTCAGTGCGGTGTTAAGAGTGGGGAGTGAATACATTGTATGCTTTAAACTTACACAGTGTTATATGTCAAATTATATCTCAGTAGAGCTGGAAAAAAAAAAGAACAGGGAGTAAGTTCATGTTTTTTGGTAGGAATCACTTTCTATTCAAAATGATATGTCATTTTTCCCTAAATTGATTCATCAGTTTAGAGTAATTTCAATAAAAACATTAACAGTTTTCTTTCTAAAGTCCGATGGGAAAATAAAAAGCAAGAGTAGAAAGGACATTTCTGAAAAAGGAGAGAAATGAGAAAAGACTTGCTGCACCAAATATCAAAGAACACTATAAAATTTTAGTAATTCAGATAGCTTAGAAATTGTGCATGAGTAATAGACATCAGTGTAATAGAAATTCTGGAAATAAATAAAGATCACATGGGAATTTAATATCATCTAAGAAAGGTAGCATTTTAGATCAGTGAGAAGTGGAGGGATTACTTACTAAGTGGAGCTCAGATAGATTAGTAGCCACTTAGAAAAGTGTAGCGGATCCTTACTTCCTACACCAAAGTAAGTTCTATATCCAGCAAAGATTTAAGCTTGGAAAATAAAATCATAATACTAGAGGAAGTAATGGGAGAAATCTTTAAATAATCTTTAAACAGGGAAGGCTTTTTTTTTTTTATTAAAAAATTTTTTTTTTAATGTTCATTTATTTTTTGAGAGACATAGAGAGACAAAGGTTGAGCGGGGGAGAAGCAGAGAGAGAGGGAGTCACAGAATCTGAAGCAGGCTCCAGGCTCTGAGCTGCCAGCACAGAGCCCAACATGGGGCTTGAACTCACGAACTGTGAGATCATGACCTGAGCCCAAGTTGGACGCTTAACTGACTGAGCCACCGAGGTGCCCTGGAAGGCTTTTCTAATGTAAAAAAAGACTCAGGAGTTATAAAGGAAAATATGGATAAATTCAACTCCATTAACAAAAGTACATAGGAAAAAAACACCCTAGACACTTGGCAAACTGAGGAAAAAACATTCAACTTGTGTAACTTCTTTAACATATAAAGAAGTTTTACAAACGAGTAAGGAAAAATTAAATCAGTAACCCAATAGAAAAATGTGTAGACGTTCTGGACAGTTCCCAGGAAAAGAAACACAAATGGCACTTGAGATTGAACACCATTTGTTTTGTTTGTTTGCTTGCTTTATCACAATTTACTGAGGTCAGCAGGGGTGGGAGGTGGCAAATTACATATGGGAGACTTGTCTGGGTAAGGCCTAGACATGACAATACAACTTCCATTCAGGTTCCAATGGCCTGAGCTCAGTCACATGGCCCAAACCTAATTACAGAGGGCTGGAAAATGTGGTTTGACTGTGTACCCAGGAAGAAGATGAAATCAGTTTGCCAAACACGTAATAATATTCTGCCATAGTCCATTCTTCTTTTTAACAGATGTCTGTCTGGCCCTCTCTTCTTTCAGATTCCTCTCTAGTGAGTTGATGGTCCATTTAATATCTCCAATGCTAAGACAAGGGTTTCTGGTTAATGCATAATCCTCTAACTGGTCTAGATGTGGCCTTTTGGTTCCATTAGTCTATAAGCTAAAATGGTGAAGCAGAGACAACACTCATTCCCTTTTGGAAAGGGGAAGAGTAAGAGACTCCTGCCAGTCACTGATACACAGCACTTTTGAAATTCCTCTGTATAAACATTGTAACATTCCTCTACTTTGGGGGTGAAGAAATTCTCTAAGTAGGTCATAATTCTGCTTTATCTGTGGTTTTCTTGATCCAAGCATCGCTTTTAATAAGAGAAATGTAACCAAAGGAAAGTATTTAAACATTTTCTCTTCTTAGATTGGTTGTCCAGACTTTGGGAAATACTCTTCCACATTGTTGGTGGGAGTGTAAATTACTCCATGAAGAGCAATTTGGTAATATTCATCAAAGTAAATGCTCATATTCTTTGACCCAGAAACTCCAGGAATTCGTCCCATATGGAGATGTACTGGATTCCGTATAAACATGTACTTAATTTTTTGTTACAGTTTTTTAATAGCAAAAGATTTGAAAAATTAAATACTCCATTAGTAGGTGACTGGTTTCATAAACAATGGCATCACCATATATAATGGATTATATCCTGTAGCCCCTAAAAAAGAGTTAAGAAACCATTTGTTCATACATAAAAATATCAATGTATAGAATAGTATCCATAGGGGAATATCATTTGTAGAAATCTGTGTATACACCTCCATTTACATGGATTTCTTTTATGTGTGCACATTATCTTCGGCTGGATACACAAGCAACTGGTACTGCAGTTGCCTTCTGTGAGGGGAGCTAGGTGACTGGGTAGTCACCATATATACACTGTAGTGCCTTTCACATTTTGATTCATTTATTTGTATTTTCTGTTTGGTAGAAGATGATGAATTCAAATGACAAATGAATTCCTCTTGTAATAATGTTGGTACTAAGAAAATAATAGCTCAGATGACCTGCAAACAGTCTCCTGGGCAAGAAGAAGCTCCTGAAGTGATGAGTGGGAATAGTGGAAGCCCAAATACATTTGTTCTCAGAGAAATTGGAAGGGTCATTTGTAAAAATATATGTAGTTCACAACAGGAACAGAAAAGGTTTGGGAATCACAGATTTACAATGGTTTAATACAGCAAATAAACTATTTATTTCAGAACACGAAAGATCTTCAAACTACACTTAATATCTTAAGCATTCTTGTTGAGCTGGTGTCAGCTGGTAAGTTTTTGTTTCCTTTGGTCTAATTTCTGTTTGTAAACAGTGATCAACAATGTATTATGTGTACTTTATTTGGAATTTTTTGATACTCATATAGAGACAGTTCTGAGTATCAGAATTTGGAAGCTGAAATGTCATACTCTTACTGTTGCTTTGTTTTTGATTTGAGGGATCTTCCAGTATCCCTCAAACCACTCCAAAACCTATTTCCAGAGCCTTGAGTGTAGAATTTTGGCATCACTTTTATTTACTCCTTCTGCTGTTTTTCTAACTAAAATACTAAATGAAATGAAAGAAAATTTGATTTTGAGGTATTTCATTTCAGAAGTCATCTCTTGAAGTATTTCTTGAATGCTAACAAGTTGTGATGTTTTTAATATGTTATGGGAGGATTTGCTGTTTAAACAATTAAAAACAATCTTTTTTTTTTTTTTTTTTTTAGGTGGAGGTCGAAGAGCGAGTTTCTTGGTCGCCAAAGGTGGTTCACAAATATTGTTGCAGTTACTTACGAATGCTAGCAAAGAATCTCCCCAGAATGAGGAGTTAATGGTGCAGATTCATTCTATTCTTGCAAAGATTGGACCAAAAGGTAAGGGTTTCACTTGTGTGTTCATCATAGAACCATTTGTGACGTTGATTCTGTGTGCCTTGAAACTTGGTCAGTTTTGAACATCTAAAATGGTACGGCTTTTTCTCAGTCTTAGCTATGGACTACTTTTTACAGTCAACTCCAGTAGCCTGCAAGAATGGGAGATCCTAAATTCACGAGGAATTCCTTTGCGTAGGTTGGAAAAAAGGAAGAAAAATATGTCAAAATCACAAGTGTGTCTTAGTGTATGTGTGCCTGCATTTGTATGTGTGTAAAGGACACATATAGCATGGATATTGTTGGAGCTGGAAGGAGGGAGTATGGATGGAAATGCTTTGAGGAACATGGAGGTGAAATGTGTTCACTTTTCATTAATAGTCATATTTGTACTGCACAGTCTCAGTGCTTAAAAAGCTTATGACCTAGTCAAGATCAAAAGAGATATAAAATATTGTAAGACCGATTATTATAACAGTTAAGACCTGCAATATGTTAAAAAATAGAAATTGAGAAAACATGGGATTTGAAACAAAGGTGATTTAGGTTAGGTTAACAGAGAAAGGGCATCCTTGGAGTAGAACCTAAATTCAGTTTATAGTAGTCTAGCTACACAGATTAAAATGATTCTCTGAACTCTTAGTATAGCAATTTTTTAAGAGTTCTGCCATTGCCTTGTGGTGTACCTATGAGTTTTAAACTTTGAAGCTTTTGGTTAAACTGTTTATTCTAAAAAGTGTTTACATATGTGTATTCAGTGTATTATTATGTATTTCATACATATCCTTACTGTATAAATATTTAATACTTTTAACAATTGTTCCCTCAAAGCATCTCTGAGATGACTTTAATTTTCCAGTTGTCTTAAGGGCCTTAATACTTAAACAAATATTCAGTTAATGTAAGAAATATGTCAACTTTTATTTTTCCTTAACTCTCATATTTGAAGTTTAAGGGCTCCCTGCTGAGATTTTTGCTGTAAATGAGAAATAAAACAAGAAAACCTTATTTCATGATGACTATTGTTATCTCATGCTTCCTCCTTTTTTAGAGCTTTCCTTTGCTTTTCATGAAATTAAGACATTCATGAATTTATATTTGTATTTCTTTAATGTCTCTTCTAAGTTATGGTTTATTTTATTGTCTTCTGTACTTTTAAATTTGTGGTATCTCCTTTATTATTTGTACTAGTTTTCCATTTTTGTTATTCAAGGAAATTGTGCTGTAATTCTTTGAGTGACTTTCTATACTTTTTGTCCCCCCCCCCCCATGGGAGTAGTTTTTCCTCAGGAATGTTTAGTTCTTTTTGATGTAAAATTCCTGTTGTTAATGAAATAACTCTGCTTGCTGGTCCTGCTTATTTTCTGTGTTTGAAATCTTAACATTATTCTTGTTATCCAGATTGTTTCTTAGACTATTTTAATCTCTTTGTGAGAATAAAAATCCAGAACTTTTCTTTTTCTCCTTTTCTGTGTTGAATTAGATCCTTTAGAAACTTATTTGATAATATTTGCTAGATTATTTTTTACTTAAGCTGTTTATATTTTCATTAATTTATATTCTAAGTCTGAAAAATATGGTTAATATGAAATAAATAATATTGGTAATGGACATTTAGATTCTTTATAATTCTCCCTAACCTTGTGATGGTGTTCCTTTGAATAATGTATGTAGTGGAGCAGTTAAATTATTCCTTTCATGACAGTCGAACTTTTTCAACCTCTGTCCCTGTGTGCTGTCCTCCCAACTTGCCCTTTTGTACTTTCTTTCAGGCCATGTTTTAAAAGTTTAAGGAATCTTTTAAAATTATGTAAGAGGGGCGCCTGAGTGGCTCATTCGGATGAACATCTAACTCTTGATTTTGGCTCAGGTCATGATCTCAGGGTTGTGGGGTCAAGCCCTTTGCCAGCCTCCTTGCAGAAAGAACTTAGAGTCTGCTTAAGATCCTCTCTCCCCTGCTTGCGCACTCCCTCTAAAAAATAAAAAAAAAAATAAAAAATATACAAGAAAGCAATTCCAATTTTAGTTACTTCTGGTCAATTTTATGTGTGATAATATGAATTCATAATATAAGTTTTTAAATTTTCATTGCTTTATGACATTTTTATTTCATTCAAAAGTTATACATGGCTAAAATGTGTTTGTTCATTTTTTTTTTAACAGACAAAAAATTTGGAGTGAAAGCTAGAATTAATGGAGCTCTGAATATAACTCTGAATTTGGTCAAACAGAATTTGCAGAATCATCGCTTGGTTTTGCCTTGTCTTCAGCTTTTACGAGTATATTCTGCCAATTGTAAGTATTTTAGGGCTGCTTTTAGTTGACTCAGTGTTGTCAAGTTACACAAAATGCAAATGGGGAAGTACCTAAGCTCCATAAATCTCTAAAAATTGGAGACAAGAAAAGAGAATATTTAATATGACTCTTGGTAACTCCTAACCCCATGCCACAAAAGTGATAAGTGGTAGGAAGGTAAGTTGACAAAATCTTGAGAATTCTCATTTCCTGCCGTTTGTAAAAGCCTGTAGTGAAGGGGATGAATAGACAGCCTGTGGGAAGATGTGGAAGAATAGGTGAGTGTTGGCAGCTAGAAAAACTGCTGAGCCTATTTGGATTTTCACAGATGAGAGGAAAACTGAGAGGGAAAGCATGTGGTAGCATAGTCTCCTAGAGCTAATTACCTTCAGCAATCAATAAGGAAGTAGTGGAACAGAAGAAAATAGTATAGGAGCCTCTGAGGAAGCTGCAGAGAAGAGGGATCACAGAGCGAAAGCTTCCTAGCACGCACACACACACACTCTCTCACTAATATTAGGTCCCAAACCTAGGAGGTGTGAATTTTCTTTCTATTCCCTGACTATGGGATTGGAGTGGTTAACAAGACACCTTGAAATTGAAATTGTAGAGTACATGATATGATGTACATGGAGAGTACATGATTCTGCCATATCATGGCAGAATATCATTGTAGAATAATGATAGTCCAAGTGGTAGAGATGTGTGTGTGTGTTTGCGTGTATGTATAAAAATGTGCGTGTATATGTATTTGTCGATAGCTATACTTTGACACTATGGCTAAAGGTGAGCTCATAGGAAAATAGCTCTGACCACTTAAAGAATTAACACTAGATAATTTAAAAAGAACAGAAGAAAATGAATGAATTGGATTTCTAACCAAAGAAGTTAAGAGAGCAATAAACACAAGGAAAGCAGAGGAAAAAGCAGGAAAAGTACAGGAAAAAGAACACCCAGTTGATGTAAAAAATAAATTGATTGGATTAAAATAATACTGTAATAGTGATGTAATGGGGCAGATGGTAGCTATTCTGATGGTGAACATACCAAATGTATAAACTTATCAAATGATTAAATTGTATACCTGAAGCTAATGTAACATTGTGTATCAACTACACTCAAGTAAAATTAAAAAAATAAACAGGTAAACCACCAAATACCCCAATGAAGGAAAAAAGAAGACAGGGCAGAGGTAAAATTAGAAGGGATAATGGAAAACTAGATACAGAAGAAATTAAAATAATCATACAAAACTTGAGCTTATATTTTTGGTGGCAACATATTGAATTTACCACTAGAAGGCTAGTAATGGTTTATCTATAATTTTTAAAAATCTATGTGTTCAGAGTTTAAAACGTTAGGCACAATTTTCTGGATAGGTAATTGTGTATTCTGTGTGAAACTCTGAAGTTGTTTCCTCTTTTTCCCCCACCACAGTTGCTTTGGTTGAGGTCTCATCACCTCTCACGTAGACCACAGCCTGCTAACAAATGTCTTTCTTTCTTTTTTTTTTTTTTAATATGAAATTTATTGTAAAATTGGTTTCCATACAACACCTAATGCTCATCCCAACAGGTGCCCTCCTTAATACCCATCTCCCACCCCCCATCAACCCTCAGTTTATTCTCAGTTTTTAAGAGTCTGTTATGGTTTGGCTGCCTCCCTCTCTAACTTTTTTTTTTTTCCTTCCCCTCCGCCATGGTCTTCTGTTAAGTTTCTCAGGATCTACATGTCTTTCAAATCTGTCTTCCCCACAGTGCTGTGGGATCTGACCTGTATTTAAAATGCATGTCTGATTGGTTGTTCCTTTTGGGCAATTCCCTGTAGTTGAACAAATTAACAACTTCTGTCTGGTATTATATCTTGCTTTTTTAAGTTTTTTAAATATTTATTTATTTTCTGGAGAGAGCACATGTGCACAGGGGAGAAGCAGAGAAAGAGGGAGAGAGAGAGAGAATTACAAGCAGGTTCCACAGGGTCAGCATGGGGCCTGACTTGCGGCTCACACTCAGGAACCACAAGATCATGCCCTGCTGAAGTTGAATGCTCAACTGACTGAGCCACCCAGTCACCCCCTGATACTGTTATCTTTTAATGTGTGACTTTATACCCGTGCTGTTCACGGACTCTGTTCTGTTTTCCGTGTTATCCCTGTCTCCAGAGACATTCCCTTACAGCAATTCCTGTCCTTGCTAGCTCCTCTTCATTGGTAAAGACTGAGCCCAGGCATCAATTGCTACAGAGATACCTTCAGTTTCATTATGGATTTGGGGCTCCACACAGGTGTAACCTAAACAGCTTACAACTCTTAGTTATTTAGAAAATAATGTAGTAATGATTTGTTTATTGTTACTGTCATGCTCCTCCTTACTGTGTTCTCACTGTTTTTGTCCTTGAATCTCCATGACCTTGTATTTAAGAGTTCTCTAAATTTATTGAAGAAACAAACAGAGCAATTTAAAACTATTTTTTTTTGTAGTAACATTGTGTTGTTTTATATAACTTCTTTCATAATTTCCCTGCAAGGTAGTAAATAACTGCTTCCCCCTCTCCCCACCCCCACCCCCAACCAAATCTTCCCTTCAAGTGATTGGCTAAGGTGAATGTCATGAGGCCTTGAGTTCATATCTGCTACAGAACTTGTGTATGTTTTTGGCCATGTATTACCAAGAATACACATTTCTATTTATTGAGGTTTTAACATCATTTTACATTCTTTCTTCCCCCTCCTAGCTGTGAATTCAGTATCCTTAGGGAAAAATGGAGTTGTGGAGCTGCTGTTTAAAATCATTGGACCATTTAGTAAGAAGAATTCGGGTCTCATGAAGTGAGTAAATGCTTTGAGTATAAATAGAGGTCTATCTTTTGTTATTGTGGGCCTCTTCTTGATCTGCGCAACCAGCAGGTTGAGTTATATTGTATCGAGGGTCCTTTCTTAGTTCTTAGTGATTTTATTATGATAAAGATTTTTAAAATATAAAGTTTAATCTTCAAAGGTGTATCAAAATTAGAAAGCTTTAAAGTCATTGAATATAGTGTTATGGAAATTTAGATGTAGAACATTCCTAGATACTAGAAGAGGAAAAACCTCATTGACAGAGTAGCATTCATTCAGAAACATTTATTGGATGCCTACTATATCCCCTACCCAGTTTTGCAGTCTTTCAGTGACTGCATCCTTCATTCTTACAATTATCTGAACATATTTTAAATTTATACATTTCTTTTTTGTCAAAATAATGTCTTTTTTTTTCTTGAGATATGTATATTCCAAGATATATATCTCTTCATTTGTAGGTCTTTCAGCCTCAAAAATGAAAGCAGTTTCCAGTTATTTGGTTATATTTAGTATTTTTTTCTTAAGCCATATTCTTTAAAAAAAATACTGAGTTTTTCAAAGATACCTGGAGTTTATATTATATTAGAATGATTATCTTGAATTAGGTTTATTAATCACTTACTTGATTCAACAGTTATCAACATTCTGCCATTTAATCCCCCTTTATACTTTTATTTATGCTGAGGTATTTTTAAGCAAATCCCAGATGCCATTCATATATTTTATTCATATATGAAATTCAAATATATATATTTCTGTAAAAAAAATCCGAGATATTTTATCATTTTTCCCTAAATACTTCAGTATTTAACTCTACTAAATAGGGACTTAAAAAAATAACCAAAATACTAAAATCATACTCAACCAAATTATTAATTCCTTAATATAACCTAAAATCTATTCTGTGTTCATTTTTCTCCTGTTGTCTCAAAATGCCCTTTTTTTAATGGGTTTGTTTGAATCAGAATCCAAACAGGACACACACATTGTTCCTTGTCACATTTAGGAAATTTCCAAACCTACACAAAAATAGACTAGAGGAATTACAGACCTGTGCAGAACTAGAATAGGACCCTGTGATGTACCCACCACCCAGTTTCAGCAGTAACCAACATTGGCCATTTTTATCTCAGCTTTCCCTTCCTTGTTCGTTCGTTCGTTCTTTCTTTCTTTCTTTCTTTCTTTCTTTCTTTCTTTCTTTCTGTATTTTGAAGCAAATATTGGCTGTAACATTTGTTCTGTGAATTCTTTAGTATGATTATCATCAGACACAACTTTTTCCTTTTAGTGTTTCCAGAATATTGTTTCATTGTCCAGCAGTATTAATAATCCCTTAATATCATCTGATACTTCCTTTATTTAAAAAAATTTTTTTAATGTTTTTATTTATTCTTGAGACAGAGACAGAGCGTGAACAGGGAGGGGCAGAGAAAGAGGGAGACACAGAATCTGAAACAGGCTCCAGGCTCTGAGCTGTCAGCACAGAGCCTGATGCGGGGCTCGAACCCACAAACTGTGAGATCATGACCTGAGCAGAAGTTGGACACTTAACCGACTGAGCCACCCAGGCGCCCCTGATACTTTCTGATCGTCTTTGAAATGTCTTTTTTTACAGTTGGCTTGTTCCAATCAGGATCCAAATAAGATCTGTACATTTTATTTGATTGCTGTGTCTCATAATCTTTAACAATCAGTAACAGTTCCCCTGTTTTTTGGTTCTGTTTTATTTATTTGTTGAAGGACCTGGGTGATGTCTTGTAGGTTGTCCCAACATTCTGGATTAAGATGACTGTATCCTGGGGTCCTTTAACATGTAGGTATATCCCTTGAATTTCCTGTAGACTGATAGATCTAGAGGATTGATTAGATTTGGGTTCATTTTTTCTGATCAAAATGTTTCAGATGTGCTGGGTACTCTGTTTTGTGCTACTTGAGATCACTGAATTTAGGTGATGGCTCTACTTTCCACCTAATAATTTAGCAGTATTTCATGACATTGTCTAGATCCATTATTTCTTTAGGGGTTGCAGAATAGTGACTTTTCTAATTTTCTCATTCTTTCTACTTTTATTAGCTATGGTTCTTTTATGAGAAAGAATTTATCCACATCAACTATTTTACCACATTTTACAAATAAGTTCAGAACATTTCCAGTCTTTCCACTCTTTTTAAATAAAGGTCAAATATTTCAGCTTTTACCCTTTTAGAAAATGGAGCTGACTGTGCATATTTAACATTCATTAACTATTGTTTGGTGGGATGTCTTAACATATTTACTTATGCAGAGATCATACACAGTCCTAGAGCATCTCATGAAATGTAACAAAACAAAGAAAATGGTTGTATCACAATTTGTAAAACCAACTTATAGAATTGGTGTAGTGTAGTGAGTGGGCTCTGGAGGCAGGCGGAACTGGATTTGCAGGTCATTGACTGGCTCTAGGTACGAAGTAGGTTACCTTACTTAAGCCCCGGTTTCCTGTCTGTAAATGGTAACATGGACCCCTACATCAGAAGTTTGGTTTGAGGATTTAATGAAATGATTCTTTTTTTTTTCTTTTTTTTTTCTTTTTTAAATTTTTTAAATGTTTATTCTTGAGAGAGAGCACATGCGCACACATGAGCAGAGGAGGGGCAGAGAGAGAGACACACACACACACACACACACACACACAGAATCCAAAGCAGGTTCCAGGCTCTGAGCTCGCAGCACAGAGCCTGACGCAGGGCTTGAACCCACAAGCCGTGAGATCATGACCCGAGCTGAAGCAGGGCGCTCGACCGACTGAGCCACCCAGGCGCCCCGAGATGATTCTTATAATGATCACAGTGCCTATGAGTGCAGTGTAGTTAGTTTCGATAACTAATGTAGTAATGAGGGTGTGAGTGAATTTTAGTACTAAAAGTATATTCTTTATTTTTTAATTTATATGCCATTTCTCCCCTTGACCTATAAAGTACTTTAAAAAAAATTTTTTTTAAGGTTTATTCATTTTTCAGAGACAGAGCGTGAGCAGGGGAGGGGCAGAGAGAGGGAGACACAGAATCTGAAACAGGCTCTAGGCTCTGAGCTGTCAGCACAGAGCCCAACGTGGGGCCCGAACTCATGGACGGCGAGATCATGACCTGAGCCGAAGTCAGATGCTTAACTGACTGAGCCACCCAGGCGCTCCTAAAGTACTTTTTAATTTATCTTTTATCTCATGGTTTTGATCTCATTCTTAAAGTCTACATTAGTCTATTCTAACCAGTTACCAAATCTAATATAAAATGTTCCTAGGAGAAACAGAACATTTCACAAATGTCATTAGAATATCCAATATGGGAATATATCCAAAATTATGTAGAAATAGTGGGTATAAGCTTCTAAGCAAGGAATAGAGCTATCTAAATTATCCCTTCATTCCTTCCTGTATTTATATTTAAAAACAAAAAACAAATTTTTTACTTTATTTTTACTTTAAAAACAATAAACAATTCATTGGCTGAGCATCAGTATCTCGATGTCTTTATCATTTTTAATAATCTTAGGGTCTCTCCCTTAATTATAAAATTTTGACATATAGAACATTTGTTTTGCTGTTCTTCCTCCTCTGAAATAATGCTCCATGTTTTTAGAGGAATAAGATTAGGGTTATTATTTATGTTTGAACGGTAGTGTAGCCCTTGAGGATTTCCTTCCGTTTCCAATTTTAGGTTTTAGATATATGCACTGTTAATCCAGAAGGAAGCAATTTAGGGCGCAGTGGGTTCTTGAATGTCCCGATAAGGATTGAGCCCCTAATTTAAAGGAAATGTGACTTCATGAGAACCTGGAGCTAAAGCTTTCTTCCTTTACTGCTCCTAAAGGAATAAGCCATAGGCAGCTTTTTAAGCCATTCATTGTTGGTTGTATTATTCTGTTTGGGACATAGGAAGATTGGGAAAATATATGAAGAAGTATAAAATAGTGAAACTGAAGAATTCTAATCAGCTAACATAATACAAACTGTGCATTTCAATAAATCTGTTATTCTAAAATTCTTTTGTAAGTTTTATATTATAAATTTGTATTATATGTGTCAGAGAATTCCAGAATTTTTTTGTGCTGAAGGTTTTAAAAATAACCTTTTAAGTAACATTTTGGTAAAAACATCAAGAGGACTTTGCACTGAACTTCATAATTTCTTTTAATGTGCAGCTGTGGAACAAGCATGATGGGCTTTGGCATCAGAAAGAACTGGGTTCACATCCCAGTTTTGCCAGTATTGAAGAATAAACATGAACCCAAAACACATGTAATTTAAGGATTAGAAACTGTCAGAGACACTTTTATTTGGTTCAAAGAAAGACAGACTGTTTCTCTAACAGTACTCTAGGATTTTTATATTTTGAATAAAGACTTAACAGTAGATTAAGTCATTGCAAGTGATTGCAGCTAAGTGATTGTATTTGTTTCCTAGAACTGTTGTAACAAAGTACCTAGGACAAATTTTGTGGCTTCAAATGACAGAAATTTGTGGTCTCATAGTTCTGGAGGCTGGAAGTCCACAATCACCCTTTCGGCAGGGCCACTGCTCCCTCTGAAACCTTTGTGGGAGAATCCTTCCCCTCTTTCTAGCTGGTGGTTTGTTGGCAGTCTTTGGTGTTTCTTGGCTTGTAGCTGCCGCTTTTCAATCTTGGCCTCTCTCCTCACGTGGTGTTCTCTTCTTGTGTGTCTGTCTTCAGATAGTCTCCCCTTTTCTTATAGGGGCACCAATCAGGATGGATTAAGGGCCACTACTCCAGTATGATCTCATTTAAACTAATTACACCTGCAGTGACGATGTTTCCAAATAAGGTCACGTTCTGAGGTACTGGGGGTTAGGATTTCAACATCTTTTTTGGAGGAAACCAGTATTTCTGATTTCATAATTTTCTTTCTCAACAAGAGGCCTGTATTACTCATTGTTCATAGCACCTAGTTTTTATGGGAACCTAGGCACATTATATTCTGAAATCTTTGGTTTCTTTATCCATAAAATGTGCCAGTTCTATGGACCAGGATTGTTTTAAGAATTAACTAGAAAACACATATATGAGGCACCTATAATAATTTCTGGCACTTATCAGCTCTTCTTTTCTATTTTGTACTTTGTATTGGCATTTCCCTTGGAGTATCGCTTTAGTTCTGTGTTTTAATTTTGACCAATTTCAAAGCCATCCTTATTTCTGTTTTACAGTCTTGTGTACGTTTTATTATGTAATTATGAGGTTATGGAAAGTTTCTTACTGATGATTTAGTGCTATGAAAATTCAGTATGTAATTTTATAATTTTTGTCTAATTTTAACTCACCGTTATGAAAACTTCACATTGTTTTGAGAAAATAACAAGTACGAATTTGTAGCATTTTTTAAAGCATATACTTTTGTTTTCCTTTTTATGAATGTCATCTTAAATAAAGCTTTATATCGTTGCTTTATTGGTGTCAATAAACCAAAGTATGGCTGCTAATGAGCATTTATTATAAATGAGCACTTACTCTGTGCCTAGTCCTAGATCATTGCGGCACATTTTACCATGAACCAGTATCCATCCTCAGTCTCCCACTCAGCTGTGCTCTTTACCTTTAAACAAATACTCTGGGCATTCCGTGTTGCCTTTACACTAATGTGTGCAGCTTTTCCCTCATTGCTTTGTTTCTGGTTTTCATTTCTTGAGTAGTTTTTTCACAGGTGTGTACATTCTATCACAGTATCTAGACTGTAAAAGTGTGGAAGAGAGAAGTTTGCTGATTTGATCCCAATGAAGAAACTGGCTACTCTGGGTGTCTAGTAGGCATTCAACAAATGCTTCATGATGAGTGACGTGCTTAAGTTTGACAAAGTGCATATTTTTATGCAAATTAATTATAGTTTTTGAAGTCTTACTAAGAGGTACTGTATGTTGTATGTAGCCTTATATTTTTAAAGTTACTGAAATCAAGTGCCAAGTTTTCAGTAACTTAGTTAAAAAAGTATTTGATTCTAGGATTTTCCACAGTGATGTTCTATGTATTTTTAAAGCTGATTAATGGCAGTTGATTTTACTGTGTGTATTTGAGTATTTATGTTCAAAGAAAATATAAGTACTTTTAAGTTTCTGGGCAATTCCTTTGTCCTTTAATAGGCAGTAAGAGTTTTTGAGGTATTGATTAGGTTCATTATTTTCTTTGATGCCTTATGGCTGAAAAATGCTAATGTCTCATACTTATCCCCAAACCTCCCAGTTCTAAAAATACTTTACATTTGTTATCACTTTAAATATTAGGATTATTGTGTGATAGAGCTAAAATAATTTTGAGTCAGGTAACTATGAACATCTGTAGAGTTTTGTAGTTAAGAATTTTATTTGCGTTAACACTTCTTTAAAATTTTTGTGAATCAAGGCCTCTGATTCTTAATATTGCTATTTTGTGAACTGTCAGGGTCAGATACAAATACAATAATTGAGTCTGTTCATCTAATCTCTGATATAAAGACTAAAATGTTGTTAATTTTCTTCCTTAAAAATATTTTTTGGTGCTTGCCTATTAATATTTCAATCTTCCTCCTATTCGATTTTAACCTAAAGGGAGAGGTCCATACAGAGAAAGACCATATGTAATTGACTATAACAGGAATGACTTTTGGAATAGATAATAATTACTTATCTGAAAAGATGTCTGAATTTACTATTGTAGATTAATTTTACTAGTTTTGTTGTTGTTTGTGTTTTCTCACGTTGACAGGGTTGCTTTAGACACTCTTGCTGCATTGCTAAAATCAAGTAAGTTTTTAAATACTAGAAATACTAGATACTATTTTTCCAAGTATTCTATGTTAAAGAAACTCGAAATGTAGATTTAGTCTGTAGTTATAAAGCTGGTTTGTGATAATGAAATGTCAAACTTGATTTTTCATATGGTTGATTGATATATGTCCTAGCTAATGTCATTTATGTTTATTGAGCTATTATATATTATAGTTCAGTACACTTATGGAATTTTTTCAAGTACATGGGGTTCCTTTTTATAAGTTCATTATGTAAACATAAAATCTTGTCAACAGAAGAAAGTAATATGTGAATATTACCTAAGTATCATCTTTTAAAAAGTGAAGGTAACATGGTATTGAGGATATTTACTATGAAAATATTTCGAACAACTACTGTCTCTACTATATCGAACACACGATTTTCATGTAGAAACCTCATATTAGAAATTTTATTTCTATCAAATTCAAGTTTATATCATTAAAAAGTGACTTAATGTAAATTTACAGTTTACTAAATTCATTTACAAACTAAAGAAGCTGTTTTCTGATCTTCAGAATTTAAGCATTTGGAGTAAATGTGTCTCATGATACAGTTCCTTTGGAAAGTAATTTATCTACATTATATATTTTCTCTAAGATACTCAGTATCTACTTTTTAATTAGTAATTTTTGTTAGCACTTCCAGTCTCATTGCTTGACTAAGTTAACATTTTGACCACAGTAACATTTAGTCCTAAGGGTAGGTGTTGTGGCTTTCTATCTTATTTTCCCCCAAAACTGTCTAATCAAGGGTACGACCAGGTTGCCTTTAGATTTGAATGACCAGAGTTGTTCATTTGAACAGTAGCAAATGATTAATTGTTTGAAAATCTGGTGTTTGGTAATGATTTATTTAAAAAGTCACTTAGGTGTTAGTATTACATACCAGAGAATATAAAATTCAGTTAACCGTTTTATCTTTGAAATGAAATGTGTAGTACTCCATTAGATTAGCCATGTAGCTTTATTTCCATATTTGATAGGATAAACTTTAGACCAAGATCAGAATACTTGGGTTAATTTTCAAAGATAGTTGTAGCCTTGCTTTGTTGTGCCCTGACTTTGTGGTTCAAGTTGTTATTTAAAGATTAATTTTTAAATTAATATAGGCATATGTTTTTGATTTAGAATAGATTAAAATAGCTATTAAAACTGAAGCTTACTAGTTTTCAGAATCACTGATGACAAAATCACTAAGTCAGTAAAAACTAAAGCCCTCATAAGTTCCAATTATTTGTAGGAATTGGTTAAGATGACTGAAATCTGGTATCTTCCATTTTAAAAAGTATTCTTCCTTTTACTCCCTCTTCCTTCAAAGGACTATGGTGGGCAAACATATCCTTTTACCCCATCAGGTAAAAATGTGACTGATCAGTAGGATGAGTCTAGTTCCTATCTAACGTGTTTTCATGTGGCACATGGCCCTAGAAGGATAGTGCACACTGCATATTTTTAAATGCATATTTAGTAGCACACTGCATGTTTTTAAATGCACTGTGGCATTTTGGAACATTCTTACCCATTGATTTTTTTTTTAACTGCTTTTTTTTGGAGGGCGCAGTCATTTACTTTAAAAGGGTAAATGAGATTCCTGTAATAAGCCTGAGTGAGTGTAAAGCAAAGAACATGGATTAATGCCCAGTGCGGAGTGACAGGCACTTGGGTGCCATCGCTAGAGTATAGATGAGATGCTGCAGTCTGAAGGGGAACCTGAATTTCTTTTAACCAGAGAGGGAAGAAGAGACATAGGCTGATTTTGAGTTAGGTATCCTGAACACGTGAATAAAAAGCCCTTTACTAAACTTCTTAGTTGTGCTCAGTTGCAGATTGCAGATAGCTCTGTTCACTTCTCTTCACTCAGCACCTGTGTTTGAATTATGGGCAGGTTTCTTATTTGATCTTTAATAAAGAATTTAAATTATTTCATATAAATACCATTTGGCTATTGGGAATTCTAGTGGAAACCACGTTTTGTAATAGGTGTTACAGTGATCATAATGTCTTGTAAGAAAAATCGTATTCACAGACAGTAAACGAAAGGAAAGGCTTATATATTCCAGGTGGTGTAAACAAAATATGTATTCCCTTAAAGTACACGAAACTCCTGTTAGTCAAAACTATTGAACTGATTTTGTAAATAGCCACAGCTTTGGCCAACAAACTCTTCAAGACACAATAGAGGTTTTTAAAGCTTTTACACAAGAAGGCTTCACTCCCCACATGAATTTCTTCCAGCTCTGTAATGCCTTCTGATAGGGCATTAATAAGTTTGTTGATCTCAGTATCTTTATGTTTTAGGTACGTATTAGCACATTTGGAAGCTGTAGTAATTCTTTCAGGTAACTAAAAGCAGCAGAACATTACTGTTATCTTAGTGCCTATGCCATGAGGCAGGCGGTAAACTTAGGAAGAGATGGGAATTTCTTTGTAATTAAAGAAGCTAAGTAATTAAATAATTAAATACCAACCAATCAATGGGTTGGTATTCCACATTATTTTGTGCTCTTATCAATGGCCTACCTATGTGGTGATGGGTGGCTCAGGATGTTGCTATGATAGGATTCCCCTACTGCTATTCTAGTGAAATGTACCCTTTTGGTTAATAATCTAAAATAGTAACACTTTAAAAATAATAAAGTAGATCAACTTTGTAGATTTCTGTTAATTCTACCCCAGTAAAAGTGACCATTTACAAAAAAGCTCTTTAATGTAGTTTTTATTACATTAAACAATTAATGATCAGAAAGCAGTAATGTGCTCCTTACATTTCATTTACTAAAAGTTGTGTAAGTATTTTTTTTTTTTTTCTTTTGAGAGAGAGAGAGAGAGAGCAAACAGGGGAGGGGCAGAGAGAGAGGGAGACAGAATCCCAAGCAGGCTCTGTGCCGTCAGCGCAGACCCAAGGTGGGGTTCAAACTCAGGAACTGTGAGATCATGACCTGAGCTGTAGTTGAGTCTGATGTTTAATTGGCTGAGCCACCCAGGCGCTCCCAAGTTGTATTTTTAACTTACCATTGTTATTGCATGGATATTTATATAGTTGTGGGGGTAATTGAAGCAGTTGATATCATTGGAAACACATATAGATTGTAATACTGTGTAATAGTATTAATTGAAGCTACAATCCAATGGAGTTAATTTCAGTGGAAACACAAGGTTTATGATAGGACTTACAATAATGATAATGTCTTTTAACAAAATCATACTCACAGCTAGTAAGGTAAAGGCTTATATATTCACTGTAATCAAAGTTGGTTTAAGTTTTAAACTACATGAAACTTTAGTATTCACGTTTAAAAAGATGTAGCCCTAATTGTATTAAAGATATTTTGATATTTATTAACCATAAAACAATATATTGGGCAGGTTTCTGGAAAATGTAGTCATCTGAACCTTTTATTTTGTTAGATAAAAAGAATATTTAAATGTGTGGCTCCTACATATTTTTTCTTTTTGGAAAAAAAGTTGTAAGAACTCATTACAAGATTGTAGTGGTATTTTTAATTTGATTTATTCAAACAGTTTCTCTTGTCATTTAAAAAATATTCTTTCTCAATTTTCTTTTGTTAAAGAAACAAACGCCAGGAGAGCTGTAGACAGAGGATATGTCCAAGTCCTTTTAACAATTTATGTAGATTGGCACCGCCATGATAACCGGCATAGAAACATGCTCATTCGGAAAGGAATTTTACAGAGTTTAAAAAGTGTTACAAACATCAAGTTGGGAAGAAAAGCATTTATAGATGCCAATGGGATGAAAATTCTCTATAACACTTCACAAGTGAGTTTTTTGTTTTCTTCCTGGTTATGTGTTAATATTTCGTTCTTAAGAAAGTTAGTATTTCTATAAATACTCACGAAAGTATGATAAATATGTTTAAGAAAAAAATCTGAAAACCGAAAGGTGCAGTCATTTCTCACGTGACCTCACAGTGAGTTGGAGAAAGTGCCCGGTGCATATCTCCACAATATAAGATTTTTTCCTCATAGGTAAAAAGGATGATGTATGTCTAAATCCATCCACTGGGCAGGAAGGGACTCCATATAGCCATGTTTTCTAAGATGTGCAGTTGACTGTACTCAGTTTTGCATGTTCCCCTCATAAGGTATTTATGGATCCTTTACAGCTGGTAAGATAGTTCTGTTGCCTCTGAGTGCTGTCAATGTCTTCCTTCTGGATAGAGCATTTTTACATAGAGAAGGTACAAAAGTGAACCCTGGAGTTAGGAATCCTAGTCCTGCCAGCCAGCTTAACCATAAACCTTCTTGACAAAAGGCTTAGCAAGAGGACTGTCAGCTCTGGGCAATGGAGATGTTACAGTGCAACCCTTTTGTTTTTAGAAATAACCTTCTAAATAATTATATAACTAATTATATAACTATAACTAATTATTAGAAATAAATCTGTCTTTTTGAAAATTGCAGCCATTATCTTGGTTGTGCCCTCTCGGTCTTACACACAAGTCTCTTTCTACGTGGCAGTAGTTAAGATATCTGAACACACGATTTACGTTTACCCTAAGCTTTTTCTTTTCCACATCAATCATATGCACTTGTATTTACTATTCCTAATATAGACAGTAATGGATAATTGGTATATTAGGAAGAGTTGAGTGGCTTTGTTTATGTCACTTAACATGTCTGAGCCTTAATCTCTCATCTGTTCCGACAGGTTAGATGTGAAAATTTGTATTGAAAATTTTATGGGATATCAAAGTGCTATCTAAATGCCAGCTGTCAGTAATAATAATAATAGTGTTATATGTTATAGATTCAAATTCCCTGTTCATTAGCCCTTTTCAAGATCAGATACCAGGACAGCAAATTAAAACTATTGAAACTTAAAATCGTGGTATTCAGGCTACTTGTTTTTTTATAAGTTGAAGAGCCAGCTTATTGGAGGTGCTATTGTATGATAACTGATACAGTTCTGAGACAGGCTTAGCTAATGCACATTCCTTTTTATTTCTTACACCTTTCTCTCTTACTGTGTTTTTTACTTAATGCTTTTTTTTTTGCCTTCTTCCCTTATATTAAAAAGAATTTTTATTTTATGCCCTAGGCTTGCTAAGTAAATATAAATATTTATATTTATAAATTTTACTCATAAATATTACTTGGCACAGTAGCCCCCCCTTATCTGTGGGGGATACATTCCAAGACCCCCTGGCTTAGATGCCTGGAACCTGAGACAGTACTCAACCTTATATATATGATGTGTTTTTTCCTATACTATACATACCTATCATAAAGTTTACTACTTAGGCCCAGTAAGAGATTAACAACTAATAATAAAATAGAACAACTACAACAATATACTGTAATAAAAAAATGAATGTGGTCCCTCTCTCTCAGAATATCTTACTGTACTGCACTCATCTGTCTTAGGATGACATGAGATGATAAAATGCCTGTGTGATGAGATGAAGGGAGGTGAGTGATGTAGTTATGTCGTGTTGTAGCATTAGGGCTAATATTGACCTTCTGACAGTTGACCTTAGGTCAGAAGGAAGATCATTGGCTCTGGCCCAGACTTGCCCATGGGTAACTGAAACCAGGGGTAAAAAGGGGTTGATACACTTCAGTGACTTTGGTGCCAAAGATGGTACTGATTTTTGCTTAGTTAAAATATTTTGAGAAAAGTATTAACTAGATTTGCCATATGAAGTTCTTATTTATGAAGAGACCCTTCTGAATAGCCAAAGCTATTTTATAATTAAAAAAAAAATACTTTTTTTTGTGATATTTGTCTCTTGAAATTTATTGATATATTACTTTATGAAGTAATGTAAAATCGGTTCAGTTATTCGCCAAAGGCATGTTACCTTTTTTCTTTTCTCTTTCTTTATTTGTTTTCTTAAAAAACAGGAATGTTTGGCAGTTAGGACCCTTGATCCTCTTGTCAACACCTCCAGTCTAATAATGAGGAAGTGTTTTCCTAAAAATCGCCTGCCACTCCCAACGATTAAAAGTTCTTTCCATTTCCAGTTGCCAGTTATTCCTGTGACTGGGCCTGTGGCCCAGCTCTACAGTTTACCCCCTGAAGGTAAGATGACATATTTACTGCTGGCTTTCAGTGGTTCTTGGAATTGTGTGACTGTTGACTTTTTTATTTCTTGTTTCCAGTTCCTCAACAAAAGAAGGCCTACATACACACAGTAAACTTTCATATTATGTTTTAGTTAAATATTTCTTTAAATATAAGAAATTGAAGTCTGATAATTAAGGGAAATAGTGTGGAATGTAACATTTACGTACATTCAAATTTGAAAAAATTTATGCATTACATATAGGAGCACTATTTCATAGTTTAAATAAATTTTCAAAGGATAAGAACGTAACATTAAATGTTTAGGTAATTATATTTGGGCCTACGTTTATAACTTTTTGATGAGCTTTCATTCTTTTAAAGTCAAGAATACCTAATCACCAAAAATGTTATGGTTTATGCTAAGTAAAACTTGCACATGACTTACCCGAGTGAAAATAATGAAATGGTCAGAAGTTGGCTGTTTGTCATTTTCAGTACAATGCTGAGAACATAGTAAAAGAAGTAAGAGTTTAATTTCTTAATGTGGGGAAAAAGATTTTTTTGGGGGGGTTAAGACCTAGCAAAATGGAAAAGAGAATGTAGTCTAGGCTATTGATAGAATTTCTAAAGTATTTTCTTGTTAGTTACTTTTTTGCAAAAACAAATGGAAGATGTTTTATATTTAAAAGCAATTACTTGAAATAAATGATTTAAGAGAATTTCCAGGTAATTATAATTAATTTTATTATTCTTGATATATATTTATTAGTGGTATATGCCACAGAGTATACTGTTAAGATATTATTTTAAAAAACACTTTATTATTAAAGTACAAGTTTAGTCCACACAAAATATCAAAATGGATTACTCAGAAACTTCCTTTAAAAGGTTTAAAAATCTACAACTAAGTCAGGGACTTGAGTAAGACAGTGAAGTGAAAACAGTTAATTTCTCTCTCCCATTGCATTTTAAATTACCACAGACTTTAAAAATAGGGTAAGAGCTGTACCAAAAGTGAAAACAAGGTAAAAGAAGCATTCTCATGAAACAAACAGAACATGCATGGGCGCCTGGATGGCTCAGTCCCTTAAGTGACTGCCTCTTGATCTCAGCTCAGGTCTTGATCTTAGGGTCATGAGTTCAGGCCCCACGTTGGGCTCTGCACTGGGCGTGAAGCCTACTTGAAAAAACAAAACAAAACAAAACAACTCAAAATCAAATATGGAACATGCAACAAACATGGTGGCGATACGGATATATTAAAGAAGAGCATCAACTCCCTACTCAGCCTTCTGTAAATGCAACTTCTCAGACTGCAAGTTGAGGTGCCAGTAGCACCTATTTGGAGGGACAGTCAAGGAGCAGTTAGAATCCTTTTCTGTCCTGTATCTCAGTGTAGAATTACAGGGGTTTAAGTGGTGGTTGCAACTGGTAGAAAGCTGGGGAGACTTCTGTCGATATAGCAGGTAGTAACGCTGGGAGGAGGATAGGATATAGGGTACACCCCATAGTGTTCTTTATTCAGTGTCCAGAATAATCACATAGGTCGAGAAAACTGGCTTCTGGTGCAGTGAATTCAGCAAACATGGGGAAAAAAAATGACACAGAGATATTTTCCTGAGGGCTCCTTTTCTTTTTCATCTCAGACTAATGGATCACTAAAGTAGAAATGGACATTTACATTGACTAACAAGCCTTCGTGATTAAGATGTGAGAGGAGGGTTTTAACAGCAACTGTTCAGACACAAGGAAAATACCTTCTTTCTGTTTACCATTTTTTTTCATGTATCAGGCTTAATTATGTTTATCACAGTTTTCATTACTTTTTTTTAATGTTTATTCTTGAGAGAGAGAAAGAGCACGAGTGGGGCAAGTGCAGAGAGAGGGAGACACAGAATCTGAAGCAGGCTGCAGGCTCCCGGCTCAGGGCTGTCAACGCAGAACCCAACAAGGGGCTCGAATTCACGAACCACGAGATCATGACCTGAGCCGAAATCGGGCACTTAACTAACTGAGCCACCCAGGCACCCACAGTTTTCATTATTTTTTACCTTCCTCAGGTAGAGTATAAGTTCCATGAGGATAGGACTGTTCTTTTTTCCCTTCATTTTATCCTCAGCATCTATTAGACACAGATTGTGTGCATGTAACATTTGTTGATGAAGGAACTGAGCTGACCTTGAGACTTAGTCTCTAGAACATTAAATACCAAGAGATAGTGAAGGAGCATCTACAGAGATTTGAAGGAAAGAGTCCTGATTCAAGATTTCTGAAAACTTATTAGTTTCCTTCTGTATGTGAAGGTGACATATTCTTCGGTATATAATGGTATGGAAGTAGATTATCCAGGTATCCTTTCTGAAGTAATCATATGAAATATAACTCCAGCTCAGCCAGTGATGAATTAAGAATACATGGTAGCAGAATAATTATATTAAACATTACAAATTATTAATTATGTAACACTAGATAATTGTAATATTCTTTTGAAATACATCTACAAACTCTTGGCCAAAGATACATAATCCTCAGTTATAGCAAACTGGATCTTTTACACAAATAAACTAAAGTTTATAATATTTATATTATATATAATTTATATTATTTATATTGTTGGAGTTCCTATTCTTAGGAATATTACACTGTTCTTGCATTTCTAAAATAATTATAGAAATAGTGGTTCAGATATGGGTTTTAAAATGTAAAATTAACATCTGAAACAGGGATCTTTAGTGTGGGATCTATTGAACCATAGGAATCCATGGATGGAGTTCAGAGACTGTGAACACTTCGACATTCTATATAAAATTACGTACTTTTTTCCCTTGAGAAAAAATGTTGAAGAGATCTATTTATTGTTCTAGAAAAGCAAGGAGACTTCAGAGTTGCACAGAAATCCTGAGAGTGCTGAATACAAAGCAAAAACCAGCAAATCAGTTTTAGTAATAAGATATCTAAGTGGATAAAATACTCTGACTAAAAGGAGAAGAATCTCAGGTTGGGTTCTAGAGTGTAAGTAGCTGATACATTCTGGAGACTCTTAACACAGCAGGATGGAAAGCTTGAAAGTAAATAGATTGGCAGATGTATAGCTGTTAGTCCCATCTCAGAAGACTCAGTATTATACCAAACAAATGTTTAAAACAAGACAGCAGGGATTATTTCATACAGGTTAGATAATAAGTATGTCATAAATACTACAGCAAAGATAGATAACACTGTAAACATTGACTAAAAAGGAGAAGTTCATGGAAACACAGTGTTATTTTTCTTGCAAAACAAATTGAGGAAGTTCATCCAATCCAAATGGATGCAAAAGATAAGTCCTGTTAATACATTTCAAAATATGATTTAAATGGACAATATTTTAGACAAATGTGAGTAACTAAAATTGACCTAAAGAGTAGGAAATCTGCAGGTGAGGTTGCCTTCAGTGAAGACCCCAGACACTGATGACTTGATCTTAATTTTCAAGAAACTTTCCTGTGCTTTGTTTTCCAGAGCATAGGATAAAAGGGAAAGTTTAGAAGCAGCTTCGTTCTGAAATCAAAGCCTGGTAGGAATAACCTGAAACCGGAGATAATTGTCACTCACGAAAATATAAAAGTCCTAAAATATTAGAAAATTGAATTGAGCTGTATTTTTCATGACAATTAAGGATTATTTTTTAAAAAGTAAGTTCATTGTAATATTAAGATTTTAATTAATAGAATTTAACAATAGGTCAAAGGAAGAAAACCAGTGAGTCCCTTGCTAAATGCCACGAAGAGATTTAATAAAAATCATTCTTAGTTTCAGATAAAATTTCTTAAGGAATCCAGGAATATTTCCCAGACAGGCTGGATATTATCCAACTCAGATCAATAGCCAACATCACACACAGTAATGAAGTGTTAGAGAATGCCTTGCTCAACCATTGTTCAGTAACATCATTTTGAAAGCTCTAGGCAGATCCATAAGCCTGGGAAAGGAAGGGTCTTAACTTTAGCCTACTGTTTCAGTGACTGTCAGTATCTGTGGAGGATATTACTGTCTATGTAGAAAATCCCAGCAAGTCAGTTAAGAAGATGCGTCTTAGACAAGATAGAAGTTCTTGAAGTACTGTTTATAAGATACATGTATAAAATTCAGTAGCTTTCCTGGGTTATGTATGCAGATACAGGAACAAAACCATTTAGAAAACAGGGAAAGTGGATTACATTTAAGGAGCAATAGCAAAAGCTAAATAAACTCCTTGGAATATACGTTCCAAAACCTTACAAAAAGTACTGACTCATTCCTTGTAATTGTTACATCATATAGATATAATGTAATTTATCTAAGTAGTGTCCTGTTGAAAGGCATTTAAGTTTTTCCCTGTATTTTATTAGTTTTTAGTATAAATGAGCCAAGGACATTTTGAAGACCGAGTAACAAGGATTGATTTATATTCCCTGATTTTAATTGTATAATTATAATGATTGACATTGTTCATTAGAATAGAAAAGAAGGCCTCAGACACTCTAAGCTAAATGACATTTCACATCTGGAACAGAAAACCAAAGGAAAATGACGTGTAAAGGAAAATATTTGAAAGATTTGGTTAAAAATTAAAAACATTTTCTCTCTGATACTGAACTGCACTTTCCTTCCTCCCTATCCAGGCAGTCATCTTTCTTGTTTGCAATAGACTTTTTTGAATTCAGTCCCTTTCTTTCTCTCTTATAGTTCATTCTCTGAATGTCAGTTCTTCCCTTGTTTATCCATGGCTAACTGCTATTAGTACATTGGCATACGTTGACCCAGGTTACTACATATATGTAATATGAATAGTTAATCTTTTGCTATTTCCAAAGGAACTTACGGCAATTTGGTGACTGTGTTAATTAGGATGAATTGAGCTGCTGTTACAGAGTGACCTAGGACAGTACCATAGTCACTCAGGCAACAATAGTAACAGACACTTTCATAGCACATACTTCTTGCCTGGCACATTACGTATTAGCCTGTATAATGCTCCCAGCAACACTCATTTTATGGATGAGGAAGTGGAGACACAACTTATGGAACTTGCTCAAGGTCAAATGGCTAGTAAATAGAGGACCCGGATTTGAATTAGGTATTCTGTCTCCAGAGCCGCTTTGTTATACTGCAACAAGATAGAAGATTGTTTTTTCTTACATATTCATCCAGAAGATGGGCAGATAAGCCTGGGCAGTAGGCCTCTGTTTCACAGATCATCAAAGGGAACAGTTCTCTTTGTTTTCATCATCTCCTATGGTGGTTTCCTCAAGTACATGTGGAAAATGGTCATGAAAGAAACTGGAACGGGCAATTTTCTTTCTAAAGAATGTGGCCTGGAATTTTGTGTTTACCACTTTGCCTCCCATACTTTTGGCTAAAAACTTATCATATGTCTATAACCACTGTGAGGGAGGCTAGAATCAATAACCTCTAGCAAAACCTCAGAGGCTCTGTTACTAAGGGGAAGGAGAGAACAGACACTTGGGAGGTAGGGAGGAGTTTGTAATCTTCACCGTAAGAAGGCACATTGGAAACGGAAGTCCAAAGGAATTTGAAGAAGGTGATGTAAGCTAGAGGGAGGGTCAGGAGGTCCTAATGCTCATCACCCCCACAAACACAGCAAAAACAATAAATAACCAACCACAAAGTGATGGAAATATATGAGAAAGAGTGTTTTTAAAACCCTGAAGAGCTCAAAATCCAAGGATGGCCACAGAGCGAAGTATGGGAAGTGTTTTCTCTGCACTACCCCATCTCTTAGTCCAGACCAGCGCAGCGCCAGGTGGGGTTTCCTTCAGAGAAACCTCACCCTGGGGGGAAGAAGCGGGAGAACCCCAGGACGCCTTCGCACTGTGGATGTTGGTCGCCTTTGCTGCTGAGGCCTTCCAGGTCTGCACCAAAGGTGATGGAGCTGCACGGAGTCCTGCCTGCTGCGTTTACTCTCTGGGGATGGAGCTGTTGCTCTGAGCCCATGCTGCTGCTGCTGCTGCGTCTCCCCACTGGCTGGAGTCACTGTGGGGAGCCCCAGACACCCACACTTGTTTTCCACAAGGGATCTGCATGCTCTGACAGCCGACACCACCACTGCAGCAAGGGCACCTGTGCCCTAGGACCAGGCATGGCGGTGGTTCCACACGTGCCTGACCCCGGATTCCCAGCTGTGCTGCTGCTCTGAGTGCTAGCATGCTAGACCAGGGACTGAGAGGCAGCCGCTTGCCCAGAGCTCTCCCATGTTGTCTGTCTCAAGGAGAACAAGGAGGCCCTAGAAGCTTTTGCCTCTTAGGAACCCTCCAGCCCTAGCTACCGCTGCCACCTGAAGCCCCTCAGAGTCAATGTTGACATTGATCTCTGCTGACAGAGCTGCACGGGGACTGTGCTGCTGTGCCTTGCCAGGGAGCAAAGATACTACATCTTCCCCAGCCTCTGTCGTCACAGCTGTTTTCAGGTGAGAGTCTTTCCCACCCAAGCCAATCCGAAAAGGCTGGAAGAAGCAAGCGCATCCTCAAATGGGACAGTGAAGTATCCTCCAGACTGAGACGACACTTTGAGACCAAGAAAACTACGTAAGCCACTCCATACCGTTTACAGAGTTTTATTCAAGGTAACTTATTGAGGAGAGCAGGTGGGCGGTCTAGGTGCTGCTACACAGCTATTCTTTGCCCAGTCCAGACCTTAATCCACAGCTTTTATGGAGCGAGGGGCATTCGTGGTGAGGTCAAAGGGTAGTTATCTAATGTGGCACCACGTGTGCGCCGGAGGATCTCTACCCGTTATCCAAAATGGTGCCATCTGTGCACCACTTTAGGGAAGCTCAGAGCAAGCCTGTCTGCATTCTGGTCAGGGCATACATTAACCTCCACTGGGCCCTGAGGGAGGCATTGCTTGGATGTGACCAAGATGGAGGGCCGCAGGTGGAGTCGGTTTGTTGGCACGCCTACACAGGTCAGTATCTGTGTGAACAGAGATGCAGAATCCTCAGCAGAATAATAGCAAACCGATTTTAACAACAAATTAAGAGGACCATATATCATGATCAGGTGGGATTCATCTCTGGGATGCAGGGACATTTCAGCATCCAGAAATCAAAATGTGATATACCACAGTAACAAAATGAAGGATAAAAATAATATGATCATTGCAACAGATGCAGAAAAAGCATTTGGCAAAATTCAAATCCTTTATGATAAAAACTCTTTTAACAAATTAGGTATAGAGAGAATGTTCTTCATCATAATAAATAAAGGTCATATATGACAAGTCCACAGCTAATATTGTGTTCTGTAGTAAAAAGTTAACAGCTTTTCCTGTGAGATTATGGAGAAGACGGAGATGTCCTCTCTGGCCATTTCTATTCAACACAATACCAGATGTCCTAGCTATAATGATTAGGCTAGAAAAATAATTAAAAGGCCTCCAAATCAGAAAGGGAGAAGTAGAATTATCTGCTTGCAGATAATCTTATATATACAAATGATCTTATATATATAAGATCATATATATATATATATATATATAAAGTCTTTATATATATATAAAGTCTCCACCAGAAAATTGTTAGAACTGATAAGTGAATTCAGGAAAGTTGCAGGATACAAAATCAAATATACAAAAATCAGTTGCATTTTTATACACCTAATAAACTATCTGAAAGAGATGATAGCAGCTTTATTTACAATAGCATTGAAAACAAAATAGGGATAAATTTACCAAGGAGTTGAATAATCTGTACACTGGACACTATAAGACGTTGATGAAAGAGATTAAAGAAGACACAAATAAATGGAAAGATATCCTGTGTTCTTGGATTGGAAGAATTAATATTGTGAAAATGCCCATATTACCCAAAGTGATCTACAGATTTAATGCAATCTCTATGAAAATTGCAATAGCATTTTTCACAGAAATACAAAAAATTACTCTAAAATTTTATGGAACTTACAAAAGACCCCCCCCGGTAGCCAAAGCAATCCTGAGAAAGAAAGCTAGAGAGGCATCACAGTTCTGGATTTCAAACTATTACAAAGCTATAGTAATCAAAACAGGATGGTACTCAAAGCAGGCACATAGATTAGTGGAACAGAATCGATAGCCTAGACATAAACCCACACATATGGGGTCAGTTAAGAATACACAGTTGGGGGAAGGACATTGTTTTCAATAAATTGTATTGGGAAAGCTGCATATCCACATGCAAAGGAACGAAACTGGACTCCTGTCTTATACCACTCACAAAAGACTATCTTGACATGGATTAAAGACTTAATTATAAGAGCTGAAACTATAAAACTTCTAGAAGAAAACTTACAGAAAAAGATCTTTGACGTTGGTCTTGGCAGTGATTTCTTGGGTAGGACACCAAAAGCACAGGCAATGGAAGCTAAAATAAACAAGTGGTATTTTGACAAACTAAAAAGATTCTGTTTTAATTTCAATTTACTGCCCTACAGAATGGGAGAAGATACTTGCAAAACATATATCTGAGAATGAGCTACTGTCTAAAATATATAAAGAACTCTCACAGCTGAAGAGTACAAAAGCAAGTAATCCAATTAAAAATTAGGCAAAGGACCTGAATAAACATTTTCCCAAAGAAGACAAACAAATGGCTGATAGTATATGAAAAAGTACTCAACATCAGTAATCATCAGGGAAATGGAAATAAAAACCACTTACTGTATCACCTCACACCTGTTAGAATGGCTATTATCAAAAAGACAAGACATGGGAAATAGTTGCAAGGTTGTGAAGGAAATGGAACTCTTTAACGTTGCTGGTGGGAATGTGAAAATGGTACAGCTACAGTATGGAGGTTCCTCAAAAATTAAAAATACACCTACCATATGATCTAACAATCCTACTCCTGAGTATATATATATATCCAAAGGAATTGAAATAATTATCTTAAAGCGAGATCTGTACACCCATATTCCCTATAGCATTATTCACAATAGACAAGATTTAGAAATGAACTTAATGTCCTTTGATAGATAAATGGATAAAAGACCATAAAACTTCCTTCCTTCCTCTCATTCTGTCATGTATATATATCTGAATATTATTCAGCCAAAATAAAGGAAGGAGATCCTGCCATTTGCTGCAACATGAATGTATCTGAAGGGCACTATGCCCAGTAAAATACACCAGACGGAAAGACAAATACTGTATGGTATTACTTATATGTGGAATCTTAAAATAAAAACCAAAAAAAAAAAAAAAAACAGCAGCACAAAAAATGATTTTGTATGAACAGAGAATAGAATGTTGGGTGCCACAGGTGAGGGGAGTGATAAATTAGTTAATGGGGTCAAAGCATACAGATTTGCAGTTTAAGAGGATTACATTCTGAGAATCTGTGTGCAGCTTGGTAACTATAGTTACTAATATGGTATTGCATACTTAGACATTTATGAGAGGAGCTTTTAAGCATTTGTACAACAAACACACACACAGACACTATTGACAATGTTAATTGTGTGAGGTGATGGATGTATTAGTTATCTTTGTTTTGGTGATCATTTTGTCTTGTGTATTTGTGTCAAATCATCACATTGTATACTTTAATATATACAATTTTATTGGCCATTTCTTCCTCAATGGAGTTAAATAGTTTAGAAAAATATCCTTTTTTAAAAAATGTTTATTTTTTAAGAGAGTAGAGAGAGTATACATGCATGCACAAGTAGGGGAGGGGCAGAGAGAGAGAGGGAGACACAGAATCCAAAGCAGGCTCCAGGCTCTGAGCTGTCAGCACAGAGCCCAATGCGGGGCTCTAACCCTCAAACCATGAGATCGTGATCTGAGCCCAAGTTGGACACTTAACCAACTAAGCCACCTAGGCACCCCTCAAAATATTCTTTTAAAATATTCTCTATCTTGTTTTAAAGCACAGTTACTCACCTGAGTACTCTACTCTTCTTTCCTTGTCTCTCCTACAGCCATGGTCCTCATGTCTCTTTACATTCTGTTCCCTGAGTTTTTCTCTAATGTATATTCATTATCCCCATTCCTGCTATATTGGTCAGACAGTTACTGTCTCCAGTTAAATGGTCCCCCTCCACATATGTTCTCCCTCTCACCTGCCAGAGTGATCTTTTGAACAGTTTCAAGTTGAATTAAGCCATTTTCCTCTTGAAAATTCTCAGTGCTTACCTTCCAGAGGTTAAAAATCTAAACTACTTGGCCTACTGTGTGCCCTGCATGTTCTCATTCTTATTTGCCTTTCTTAGTACTTTTCCAAGCATACAAGTTTAGTTACACTTGCTGTTTCCCAAAGATACCATCTCAGCTTTTTGTTTTCATCTTTCTTAAAAGCCACACTCACCCACCCTTATGTTCACCTAGAAAGCTGCCATATTTTCTGGATATTCAGGATATTGCTTAATCACTACCTGTTTTGTGAGGCGATCATTCATAGCCCCGTGACCCCAAGCAGTTTGCAGTTATTCCATCCTCATATTCCCATAACTGTTTTACGTATATGCCTTCATGAACATAAATCTTTTGTATTGTAGTTATCTGTTTACTCTTTGCTGCTCTTTAACCTCATGAGCTCCCTGCAGACAGGGAGTAAATATATTTACACATATTTAAAAGAATACCCAGCACATTGCACTATATAAGGCACATGGTAGCCATTGAAACAAATAGATGGGAAGTCAGTTGATAAAGGCATGAAAGCAGTTCTTGAAATTTGTCATGTACAGGAAATAAGATGTTTCATTCAGGCTGTTGCAACAGAAGACATTATTCATTTTTAAAAACCGAGAACATCAGTAAAAACACCCATGCATTTTTACAGTGCTTTTCAAATTTTAAAGCACTTTCACTTTATCTGCTAGGTTTTTCAACAGCGTTAGAGACATTTTTAATGAGGCATTTCATTAACTTTTCCCTTGGTGATTGAAACGCCGATGTGGTATGTCTGTGCCACCCTGTCTTCGGATGTGCATGTTGCAGAATGCTTAACTCTGACCTACTCATAGCGCGTTTTGTGTCACAGTGGACGACGTAGTGGATGAAAGTGATGACAACGATGAGCTTGACTTAGAAGCCGAAAATGAAACTGAAAATGAAGATGACGTAGATCAGAATTTTAAGGTTAGTGTGACTCCATCGTTAGTCGACTTTATAAATTGTATCCACAGTTGTAAAACAAAGGTTGGGGAGGTAGGTATAGCTTAATGGTAGATTAATTCATGTAGTCCCCATCTGTTTATTATGATGAGGGTGGACACTGAATTAATGAAAGGGAAAATAATATTATTCTGAATGCGTTGGTCTGAAAAGGGTGTGAGAATAACTTACCTTCACTCTTTTTGGCCAGGATGACCTCAGGTAACCCATCTGGCTTAGGTTTCAAAGTCTAAGGAAATCTGAGTTTGAAGGAAAGTGGTTTGAGACTCTAAGTGGCAACCTGTTCCTCTTTCAGCAATCTTTTGGAGATATCAAAATAGTAGGAAAATAATCTGTAACTGCTGGCTCTTTGGTAAGAATTAGTGTCTACATGATGATTCTTAGGTTTCAGGTAATTGGAGAAGAAAATGGACAAAAGTATTTATTGAATTGAGACTAGATGAAAAGTATTGTCATGTGATATTAAGTGAAAAGGCACGGGAGTTTTCAGAATTTGGTGGCACCCCTAGAAGTATAGTGACTATATTTGCTTTATTTAGTGTTAGAGGGGGTTGTTTTAGTATCTTTGGAAAAGTATCTGTTTAACTCTTTCAGTTTTCAGCTGTTCAACTTAGTGCTTTTTTGGCATATGGGGAGGGATTCATTTGACCTTTGCCTGCTTGCACCTTTTTGTCTTGAAATGTTACATCAAAATTGGGTACACTGCGTATTTGACCCCCTCTGGAGATAGAATCTAAGGAGGGAGATTTCCACCTTTTTTTTTTTTTAATTTTTTTTTTAATGTTTGTTTATTTTTGAGAAAGACAGAGCGTGAGTGGGAGAGGGGTAGAGAGAGAGACACAGACTCCGAAGCAGGCTCCAGGCTCTGAGCTGTCAGCACAGAGCCTGATGGGCTCCAACTCATGAACCCCGAGATCATGACCTAAGCCAAAGTTGGATGCTTAACCAGCTGAGCCACCCAGGCACCCTGAGATTTCCATCTTAATAGGAGATGGAGAACCAGTTTTATTATCACCAACTGTGATCACCAAGGCAGGCTTTGGCAGAAATGTCAAGTTAGCCAATCTGGACAGCATGATGGTCTACATTCTTACCTCAAGAAGCTGCAAAGAAGAAAACCCATGCAGGCTCTGATGGTCAAGGCAAAAAATCTGGGCTAACTGTGTGATTGTGGTTAGGGACTTGATGGAAGTGAAAGAACTATGGGATGAGAATTTAGATTCTGTTATGTAAAGTGTTCCTTAGATAATAGGAAAAATCACCTGTTTGGATTCTTTGGGAAGTGAGTGTTTAAGGATAGTAAAATTTTTCAGATTGACACTAAATTTATGATTTGAAGTATTATATTTTGATAGAAACTTTTATGTGCTGTATGTTTCCATGTTATTAAAAACATAGTATGTTGAGTATAATTCGTTCTTTATGATTCAGGGTCCTCATTAAAATATCTGTTATTGGGATCACTACAGATGTAAAGACAGAGAGATTGGTGGGAAAATAGAACTCAATAGGAATTATAACAATGATTCTATTTTGCTCCTTGGAAATTGTCAGTGTAGATGCATGAATACATTACTTAAAATTTTTTTAAAAAATCATATGAGAGTAAAGTTATGTATATTATGTATCATGGTCCTATACCCCTAAATATGTCAGTGTATATTTCCTAAGAATAGTGATACTCTCTTACATAACTACAATGCAGTTATTAACTTCATAAATTTAGAGTGATAGAACATTTTTATCTAATCTACCATCCATATTTGACCGTCAGCTGATCTAATAAATGTCCTTTATGACACTTTTTTTCCTCTCTCTAGTATTTTTTTTTTTTCCTCTCTCTAGTGCTAACATCAGGTATTGTGTTTAATTATCTTGTCCCTTAGATCTCCTTTAATTTAAAACATTTTCACATATTTCTTTCTCTTTTGTGACATTCACATCTTTGGAAAATACAGTTGTTGGCTGTCTTACTCACTGCAATGTCCATGATTGCTCACATTTCCCCCACTTTACCTTAACACAGCAGTTGTAATAATAAAAAATAATAGAATGAATTTATTGAACCCCAATCTTCTGTTAGTCCATGCTCTTTTTAATTTTTTTTAAGTTTATTTATTTATTTTGAGAGAGAGTGAGCACGACTGGGGGAGGGGTGGAGAGGGAGACAGAGAATTCCAAACAGGCTCTGCACCATCAGCACAGAGCCTGATGTGCGGCTCAAATTCACAAAGCGTGAGATCACGACCTGAGCCGGAATCAAGAGTTGGATGCTTAACCGACTGAGCCATCCAGGCGCCTGTGCTTTTTTTTAAAAATTGAAGTATACTATGACATACACTATTTTATTAGTTTCAGGTATACAGCATAGTGATTTGACACTATGAAATGTTCACCATGGTAAGTCTAGTTACCACTTGAATTTACCATTTATGCTAATCCATGCTCTTTACATATAGTAACTATAAAGCCTCATCTCAGTCCTCTAAGTTACATGGTATTAATTACCTCTGCTTTACATGGCTAATAATCAGAAGAAGGAGGCACAAAAAGATTACTAATGTAGCTTATAAGAGGGGGGACAGGATTCAGAATAAAGCAGTCGGATGTGAATGTCAGCTTTCTTTACCACCATGCTATACCAAAATGTTATTTGTTTATTTTTAAAGGGCTACAGAATTGTTGACTCTTTGAGACTACTGAGTTCTCTTATTTTTCTTCTTTACCACAGTCTGCCTCTTACTGTCTTTGGCAGTTACATATTTAGTAAAACTTAATTTTTCCTTTTATTCTAAATCCCATTACTTCTTTCCTTGTCAGGTGAACCTGATATATGCATTGAGTTTAATATTTATTTGTGTTCCATTGTGTTTATACTCATAGAGACTTTTTTTTCCCTCACCATAGAATCCCATTCCCTATTCTCTTTACCCCAGATGTTTCAGCTTGGAGCATTTATAGAAACCTGGAGGTTTAGAAGACTCATTTCCAGAGAGCCAGGACTTGTCAGTATACACACTTCAATGTGTTTTTTCCCTCTCCTTTACTTTAGAAGAACTTTAAGGAGTGATAGACATTGTTGTTGTTGTTTTTCCCTGAGGCTGTCAGTAGCTCTTCATCTTTGTTTTTCCCTAAACCAAAACACAGAATTTCCTGCTGTTGACCTCTCAAAGTGCAGTTTTTTTTGGTCCACAATGACTGTTTTACAGATAAATTATTATTATTTTTTTGAAAGTAGAGAGCCAATCTCTAAGGCTTAATTTTCACAAAGTATTGAATATTGAATTCTAGTATGTTTAGAGAAAGAATACTTTTGTAAACTTTTTGTTATTTTAAAAGCATTCTCTATTAGGTGCCAATCAAGGAAATTATATATTTTGATTCATCAATTAATAATTTGAAGACACATGAAATTACATATTCAAGTACTAATAATTATATAATAATGATACAGTAATTATCATGATACTCTTTAAATACACGTAGTGTTTATTATTTCTGGCAATGGAGAAAATCTTTTTGTTGGTTATACAAGGAAGGGATAGCTGAGTTCCTGAATATAAAATATGAGAAATACATAGTATGTTTTTCCTTTTAAATTACTTACTATGAAATATGTACATAGAGTCTATGGAGACTGTGTATATGCATATACACGTATAGAAAGTATTGTAAGAATTGGGGCATGGTAGAATAAATTTAAGGCTAAAAGTAAGTTCACTCTGATAGTAAGGTAAATGCAAAGTTAAAAATGAATGCCCATTGCAGACAAATCTTACATCTCTCTTTTGCAGTGAAGGTGGTGGTAAGTTTGTATTTGTGTGAGGCCACATTTGGTGAGAATAGCTTGGGTAGTAGGTAAACTGACACTTGTCCTTCTGTCACAGCGTACTTCTGGTCTTTGAGCAGATACAGATAAAATTAATCCCGGATGCATATCCTGTTTTCCTAAGGTCAGACCTCTCCTTTAAATTTACCCTCTTCTTTCTTAAAAGGGCATGAAAATCATTTCTGGTTGTTGTTCAACTTTTCACTTTTTTCCCCCTGAAAAACAAAGTGAATGGTGACACTGAGCTTTTCTAAGGGAAATTATTGACCAAGGAATACAAGACGACGGTATAATCATTAATTTGTCTTGAGGCAGTCCATTGAGCAACAGTGTATGCTCTGAAATCAATGATGAATTTTACATCCTGGGTGTTCTCTTTGCGTGCTGTGTAATTTTGAGCAAGCCACTTAACCCTCTCTCTACCTCCCGTTTCCTCTTCAGTCAAAGGGAGGTAATAATGTTATCTACCTCATAGTGTTCTTGTGCAGATTAAATTATGTAAAACCCTTAGCGCTTCACACATTTTCACTGCTTAGTAAATGTTATGATTATCACCACCACTATCTTGTATTTATATTTTTCAATTTAGTTTTAAGTTTTACCGCCCTTAAATGTGAATAAAATTTTGACAGTTCAGGAGGGCATACTTTAGTCTGGATCTTGATGCTAGGTTTTCCATCTTGAGGTGCCCAAATACTGTGTTCTATTAGAGTAACCTTTAACACAGTAAAACAACCAAAACAATGAAATGTGCAACAATGAAGCAAAAATACAAGCACATTTTAATTTATACAGCTTTTATTCAGTGATTATTCTCTACATGTGATTAATAATTTGGAAAATTTTAGTCTGAATTATATTCTGTAACTTTTTCTTAACTGGTGACATTTTTATTATTTCAGAATGATGATATTGAAACGGATATTAACAAGCTAAAACCCCAGCAGGAACCAGGACGAACGATAGAAGAACTTAAAATGTATGAACACCTTTTCCCTGAGCTTGTTGATGATTTTCAGGTATAAATATGGAAAATACAGCATCTTAATTGATTTTAAGAAAAAATTCTTTTTATTTCTTCCTTAGGCCTATAATCACTGTTTTCCTTCTCCTTCCTGTTTCTAAAATGTGAAAGTAATATTGCCTTTCTGAGTGACATTGGACTGCTGCTTTAGCATTCTGAGCTGCAAACTGCTTATTTATAAAATGAGGGGACCAGCTCATTTAGTTTTTGGGCTGGCTTAAAAGTTTTTTCATCACTTTGGCTCATTGCTCTAATTGGCATAGTTTCTTACTCTTTGTAAGAAAATAATCTTTAAAATGGCATTTCAGAATCTGACATTAAAGTCATCTTTGTAGCAGTTGCATCCAACTGAAGGGGAGACAAGAGCTAAGAAAGTGCTAAATTAAAACTGTAGTCTGCTTGTTGTGTTTCCTGGAGGTTTCCATGTAACGGGACGGGGCGTGGGGGGTGGGGAGGACAACTTGAAGTCTTTATATCTGATTTGGTTCACAGGGAGAGTGACTTCTTGTTAACATTTCTTACCCTCATTTATTTACTGGAGTGTGCGTACATAGCATGGGTTACGTAGCAGGTAAACCTGATTGAATTGATGGTGATTAGTAGGTTTAGTTTCTTATTCCCACTCAGCTGCCTGCCTGTGGTGGGTCCTTGAGTAAGTCCCTGAAATTGCCCAGAATCTTAAACTGTAAAATAAAGGGTGAACCAGATAATCTCAGATTTATTCAGCTCTTACTACAAGCCCCATACCCCATAAACCCATTTATTTCCATTATAATTCTTAGTTGCCTAAAGAAAAAGACTTTAATATGAAGTTATGTATGAGAAATAAAAAAAGAAAAACAGTTGATCCTTGAAAAATGTGGGGGTTGGAGGTGTCAGTCTCTGAACGGAGTAAAAAGTGCATGTATAACTTTTGATTCCCCCAAAACTTAACTACTTAATAGCCTCCTGTTGACTGGAATCCTTACTGATAATAGAAGCAGTTGATGAACACATTTTGTATGCTGTATGTATTGTATACCGGGTTCGTACAAATACAGCAAGCTACAAGAAAGAAAATGTCGTTAAGAAAATCATAAGGAAGAGAAAATACGTATACAGCACTGTACTGTATGTACTGTGCGTATCAGAAACAATCCGGGTTAGTGGTGTTGACACTCACCGTGCTCATTCTTCAGGGTTCTCTTTGGGATCTTAACGAGCTTGGGACGCAATAGGAACAGCCTCTAGTTGCTCCCTGCCGCCCGCCGCACCCCCGCCATTTCCTCGGTGCTCGCAAAGATTTGAGGGATGTTGGAAGGTACTCTAAAATTAGGCGGACTAGAAAGAAGGCAGGAGTAAAGGAGAATGGTATTTGTCAAAAAGAGAAAAAGAAGAAGACAGGAGGAGGCGTTTGGGAAAGGGTACTGAACCTACTAGATGTATGGCTGTTCTTTAAACATCTTTGTGCCCAGCTAAGAACTGCTTAAAAATAACACCTGGGAGGTGACAGATAGTGCTACCTCAAAGCAGAAAAATACTGCAGAAGGAATTTGGGGAAGGAATTTCTTCTTTCTTTTCTGTGTGTGTATAGGAACTATATAACATGATTAAAAATGGTAGGAGTTTTGATGTGTGAATAAAGAAAAATAATTTTTTAACGGGTGTCAAGGCCAGGATTTTGGTTCTCATTCTTTCGCAGGCTACTTCTTTCTTGTAGGCTACGATGGTGAGTTCTTGTATATCTGCCTGTTAATTCATCACCCAGAATAGGCTACCCTTGATGGTTTCCTGCTTGGCACCTAACAGCTGGTCAGCTTGTCCTTTAGTTTGGCTGCTCATAGAAGTGGGTTCCTACTTGTGCTCTGACTTGGCCACGGCCGGATGGTAAAGACGGGTTTGTCAGAGTGTAAGTGCTCTGAAAAGTCTTCCCAAGTAACTTACTCCTTTTTATTATGTGTAAGCAAAAGAAGCTATTTCAAGTATTTCAGTCAATACGTATTTATCCATGTGTTCTCTATTTTGCCACCAAGTATAGTGTAGAATAGTTAACTGTATTTCTGTGGCGTGTGTTACAGGAATAGCACATGGTCTTTTATTTACACAACTGGACAGTTATTTCTAAAGTAGCTGTGTTGGCAGTTGACTGTCTTTCTCATTTTTAAATTTCAGATGAATGCATCTTTAGGATACATTAATCTCTATTTTTTGAATTGTGTGTTGGAGCTGTATCTAAGCAGCAGTATTTAAGTGATACATTTTAGAGAATTAAAAATATTGGTTGGTTCCAGATAAGAAGTGTTTCAAAGAATTTTTTCAGCCATCATCTTATCAGATACTGGCAGATTATGAGATATTAAACACAAATGAAATTAATTTCAACTTTTTAAATGACTTTTTCCATTTGGATTTACATGTCATTTTCAGTATCAACCATTGGAGTTTAAAATTACTTGGTGCATTTGTTAGAATTCTGAACACCACCCACTTTGCTTCCAGATGTGTTAAGGCTACTATTCAGTGGCCAGATGGAGGCAAATTGAATACATTTGAAGGCAACTTGTAGAAGTGTTAAAGTAATTATCAACAGACTTTTGAGGGACCTTTTTAAAACTATGATTATTTATTCATAGTGACAGTTACAGTTTTATTTGCTTTTGTTTCTTAATGGCAGAATATGGGAAGTGTCAAAATTCTGAATTGTCACGGCTCTTTTTTCATGTATTTGTGGTGGCATGATGACGGTTACCATATGGACTTCTGTTACTTTTGTTTTTCTTTTTTTCCTCTTCTTATTTTGGTTTTAAATTTTTATTAAAGTTATGTATGGACAGAGTTTAAAGAGTCACATAGCTTTACCTAATTTAATCAGGAAAAACTGGGTCCCTTTCCCACTACTGTTTCCTACCATCACTTTTAGCATGTTTTTGACACTAATCCCCATATTTCTAAATGGTAGGCTCACAGTGTCATCTCTTGATTTTCCTGCTTTTGCTCTTTTTTGTTATATTATTATTTTAAGATAGGCATCCAGTAATTTTTAGTCTTCTTTTTTAGTACTGTATTTAAAATTTTAAGCTACAGATTTCCCTCTAATTACTGTTTTAGCTACCTTACACATGTTTTGATATTTAGTATTTTCATTAACTTTGTTTGGAAACTTTATTTCCATTATGATTTTTTTCTTTCATCTGTTGATAATGTGAAAGTTGGCTTTCCCAATTTTGTATTTATCTTTTTATTTATCTGGCATACTGTGGCAGAAGAGGACATTCTTTATGATTAGAATCTCTTGAATTTTTTGAGGCTTCTTTTATGGCTTTGAATTCAGTCAATTTTCGTTACTACTTCTTGTACCCTTGAAAATAATTCTGCACCTGTTAGGCACGGTTGTGGGTTTGGACACTGTGACAGGATTGTTCATCATGTTGAGAAGATCTTTTCTGTACTTAAGGCTTTTTATTCCAGTGCTATCAATTACTGTGAAAAATGTGTTAGAAATTTCTCGCTGTGATTGCAAATGCGTCTCCGTTTTGTAGGTCAGTTTTGTTAAATGTTTTTGGAGGCATACGAGTATATATTGATTTCTGTTCCCTCTGAAATGAACTGTTAATGGTTATAAAGTTATTGATACTATAAAGTCTCTAAGACATTTAAGGCAAAAAAGTTTAGAAAGTTATTAATGTAGCTAAATTAATTTTGATGAGCTGCCCGGTGTCTTTTTAAAGCCTTTTGCTTTGAACTTTTTGATATCTTTAGACATGTATCTTTTAAACAGCATACAGTTGGATTTTTAAAAAGTCTGAGGCTGCCATTTAACTGGAGCATTCAGTTCATTTACATATAACTATTACTTTGTTTAGATTTATATTTATGAGATCAGATTTTGTTTCATCTCTGTATCTTTGTCTTTTGTTTGGCCTTCATTTGGATTGACTGTTTTTTGTTTCACTTTTTCACGCTTATTCATTTGAAAGCTCTAGTCTTGTTATTTTTTATTTTAATCAGCCCTATTGAGGTGTAATTTACATATAATAAACTCCATTCCTTTAAAGTATAAGTTTGAGTATTGACATACATGCAGAAATTCTAGTTACTCTTGATGTAAGTTTTTACTATTCAGAAGTTAATCAGGACCTTTCTTTTTTCTCTTAATTACAAAGGGAAACTTGGAATACTTTTAAGTATCATCACCTCCCAAACCAGTGTATACACTTTTAATTTACATTTTAACTCTAGCTTTTAAAAAATCATTGTGTATGGTACTGCTTTGTGCTTTACATTCAGTGTTTAAGATTTACTCACATTTTTACTATTTTGTTTTTCATTTCTTATTGTTTCTCAGACCTTTAGTCTGAATTACTTTCCTTCTGCCTGAAATACACCTTTTAGTGTGCTCTAAAAGCGCTTTTACTTTGTAATCATTCTTGAAGTTAGTTTCTTTCTCTGGCTAATTTTTAGGAATCAGCTTTATTGAAATATTGAAATATAATCTATATGCAGTAAATACTCATCTTTAAATCCAGTGAGTTTTGACCAATTACTGTGCAACTACCCACCCAGCCAAGATAATGAAATTCTTTCTGTCACCCCAGATATCTCCCTGGGCCCCTGTGTGGTCAGTCTCTTCATCTCCTGCCCAGGTAACAGCTGATCTGCTCTCTGTCACTGTAGGTTAATTTGCCTGTTCTAGAACTTCTCGTCACTGCAATCCTGCATGAATGTGCTCTGGTGTAAGGTTTCTGTGCTCATCTTATGGTTTTGAGGTTCACTGATGTTACTGTGTATATCAGTGGCTCTTTCCTTATTGCTAAGTAATATTTCATTGTATGAACGTACCATGGTTTCTCTATCTGTTCACTTGATGAGTATTGGAATGCTTGCAGTTTGGGTCCACTGTGAATAAAATTGAGATTAGCACCTGTGTAAAAAGCTTTTTGTGGAAATTTGCCTTCATTTCTCTTGGGTAGATACCTATGAGTGAAATTGCTGGGTAGTATGTATAGGAAGTGTATGTTTTCACTGTACAACACATTGTTTCTGGTGACTTTCAAGATCATTTCTTTAGCTTCCTGCTCTGCAGTTTCCCAATAATGTTGACTAAGGGCAGGTATTCTTTTTTAAATCTTATATGGGATTTGCTGTGTTTTGGAATCTCTGAGTTGTTTTCGTTTAGGGTTTGGAAAAACTCTCTCTCTCCTTCAGATACTGCCTCTTTCCCTTTTCTTCTCTCTTTTCTTTTGGCATTACTAATTGGATGTAGACTTAAAAACTTTTTTGTTTAATGTTTATTCATTTTTGAGAGAGAGAGAGATACAGAGACAGAGACAAAGACAGAGCACGAACAGGGGGAGGAGCAGAGAGAGAGGGAGACACAGAATCTGAAGCAGGCTCTAGGCCCTGAGCTGTCAGCAGAGTCTGACACAGGGCTCGAGCCCACACCTATGAACTGTGAGATCATGACCTGAACCGAAGTTGGACTCAACCGACTGAGCCACCCAGGCGCCCCTAGACATAGACTTTTTTACTTTCTTCCCATATCTTTTAACTCTTTTTCATGTTTTCCTTCTCTTTCTCTATGCTATAGTCAACTACATTCCTTAAAACAGTCTGCCAGTTCCCTAATTTTATTTTTGGCTCTGATTGGTTGTTACAAGCATCCACTAGGCATCCAGATTTGTTTTTTTGCGGGGGGGTTTGGAAGGTTTAAAAAAAAATCTGTTTCATCATTGTTAAACTTCTTGCTTCTTGTCTTTTATTTCTTTGAACATATTAAATATAGTCATTTAATTAGTGTTATAATATTAGTGTCTGAAGTTCTTGCAGGTCTTTTTCCACATCTGTTTGTTTTAGTTCCTTCTCTTCTACTTGTTTAATTTTTCATTTAGTTGTATTTTTGTTTTTGTTTTTTTCCCTATGAGCTGGTCATTTTCTTTACAATTCTGTTTGTGGAACTTATGCGGAAACTCCAGAAGTTGTTGTTTATTACTTTTGACAGGCACTCTTAATAGGTTACATTCCTTCTGAAGGGTTTTTGGACCACTCAGATACGTGAGTTCAGGCTGCAGTCTGTGTGATGTGATGGCAGGCTTTTGATATCAATTTATAACTTATGGGTAGTGATATTTTTCATTCTCTTAGTGCCCAGGTTTGAGACAGTTGGTTTTCCTTGCTGTTTGTTTTCTGGTGGGGGTATTTTTAGGCCCCCATATCGAAAGTTAGTTCTCTGGGGGTTTCATCTTTATGGGAGAAGGATCTTCTGGTAGAGTCCCCACCTTATGCAGGTTCTGGGATAGTCTTCTATTCTTTATACTCTGAAATGGGAAAACCTAAACCCCCAGGTCTCCTGTTTTAGCAGATATTTTCCAAGTGAAGGCCATTTAGTCTTACCACTTTGGGATCCCGTCATCATTTACCCTTTGCTCTTTATTTTTGCTGTCTTATCCACTTGTTGTGGTACTTAAAATATTTTAATATCCAACAATTGTAAGTGTTTCTGTGGGTGGATATCTAGCCCACCGTATTTCAAACAGAGTTTTTGTTGCTCTTGTTTTTTAGAATTACAGGATCACATTATAATTTTATATTTTACAGTTCAGCATTAATACCACCACATGTATACAAATAGTGTAAAACAAGTACAGTGGTATCTTTAACATAAAATAAACATTTGTTTTATGGAAAAACTAGCCTTCCTATCTAAATAGGCAACCCCTCTTTTCCAAACCATAGTCAAAATTAAAATTAACTACAAAAGCTCCAAAAAAGGGGAGACCACTTCAGTTTAAGGTATTTCAGGAGAAATGGGCCCATAATACATTATAAGGGTGATCTGAAGATTGTAGATGAAATTACTATTTTTAGTGGTTTTTTTTCCTTCATGCATTCAATTGTACTTAGGGGGACGTTTTCTCACTTCAGCATGACCCCAGATCATAGATGAGTAAACTAACATTAAAATATTTATGGTTAACTTACTGTTCTAAGAATAAAACCTCTTAACTGTTTGCCTCAACTTACTGTTTTAAATGCATTTATGTACATGGAATGTACTTTTACTCTTTAAGAAAAGCAGCTTTCATATCATACCCCTATTTGTTTATGGAAAAGCTTCAGGTGCTGCATACTGAGTTTGATACTGAAGTAACATCCTGGATCAAAATGACATCTCAGTATAAAATACCACTTATGTAGCAGTGTTCTTTGTATGTTAGTCTTTAAATGCAAGTTTACTTGCTTTCAACACTTTTAATGGAGAGCCACCTACCTCTACCACCTCCTTTGTGCCTCCACTGTCTAATCTCCTTGGATTAGACATTGTGTAGGGGCTGAGAGTGAATCGTCTTAAGGTCCTTGGTTTATATGCAGTGGGCATTTAAAGAATGAATCACAAAGGAAAAGATTCTTAATTTTTACCACATAATGTGTATAAAGAAGCTAAAGTTAAAAGATGAATTGCAAATTCAGAAAAATATTTGCAAAGATAGGTTACATGGAGGATTGGGGTGTTTGTGTGTGTAATGTAGGAATTTATGCAATATAAGAAAAATCCTGTATTTCAAGAACAAATAAATTACATATGAAGGATTAAACCAGTTAACAGATGTATAGATTTTTATTTTTATTTTTTTGCTTTTCTCATAGGGAAATTCAAATTAAAATAACATTAGACAGTACTTCTTATCTGTCCCTTTTGGAAAAGTGTTTTAAAACTATAGTACTTGATGTTGGCAAGGAAGAGAGCAGTTGAAATAGATAATCTCATACACAGGTACTGGGAATGTACACTTGGATAAGTATTTTGGAGAGTATTTGGAGAATTTGTATTAAACATTAAAATTGATTATAGTTATGTGACCCTGTAATTCCATTTCAGTGCTTAGGACGTCATCCTAAACAAAAAGTTTTATGCAAAAAGATGTTCTTTAGAGATTTTTTTATAATAGCAAAATTTTGGAAATGGCTTAAATATATACTTTGTTTATATGTTTGTTTAAATCCTCTGTTGAATAAAAAATTTAATGCCCAACAGTAGAATAAAAGTTAAATCAGTTGTGGTATATTTCTTTGGTAGAGTCTACATAAGATATAGACACAAAAAATATTTTTGTAAGTGTAAAAAGAGAAAAGGCTACTTGACCTGTCAGTGACATCCTTTTTTTAAACTTGGCTTCCAGGACACTTTTCTTTCCTGGTGTTTGTCTTTCCCGACTGGCTTTTCCTTCTCCATCTCCTCTAAAGCTTTATTTTCATCCCCTCAACCTCTGTAGATGATAGTGACCCAAAGTTCAGTCTTCTTCTCTTCTCTAGTTCTTTTCATTGAAGATCTCCAGCCTCATGGCTTGAAATGATATCTGTATGCTAATGATTCCCAGATTTAAATCTTCTGGATGGGCATTTCTTCTGAATTCTAGACTCATATATGTCCAGTTGCCTACTTTACACGCTTGACTAGCTGTGAATAGCTCACACTTAACATCTCAGAGCTAAACTCCTGATGCTTTTCATTTATTCAGGCAAACACTTGGGCACCGTGTATGATACCTCTCTGTCCCTTCTGTCCTGTATCTGGTCTTTTACAGTATCATGTCAGTTCTGCCTCATGGTGCATTTAGAATCCAACCCCCTCTTACCAACTTGCCCAGACTCTTAATTTGTCCTCTGTTTCTACTCTCCCCTCCTTAGTCTGTTCTCAGAAGGACACTAGAGCAGTGGTTCTCAACTGGGATGATTTTGTCTCCAGGGGATATTTGACAATGTCTGGAGACATTTTGGGCGATCACAAATGGGTGAGGATACTGTTGGCATCTAGCGTGTACAGAGGAGGGAGGCCAGGGTTGCTGCTAGACATCTTACCGTGCACAAGATGGTGCCCCCTATCTTGCTAGCCCCGGCCCCTGAAACATAGAACCAAAACCAAAGAATAATTATTTAGATCAAATGTCTTACCCCTTTGGTTAAGAAACCCTGTACTGCAGGTGGTTAAGACACTCTGTACTTACAGGTTCTATTTTGTTTTGTTTTTTTTTCTCAGTGTAAGTCTTGTGTCATGGCACTCCTCTTCCCTAAACCCTCCACTGGCTCCCAGTGTCATTCACAGTAAAAACCAAAATTCTTACAATAGCCTGCCAAGCCCTACAGTATCTGGTCCTCTTTTACATCTTAGAATCCATCTTGTTCATTCTGTTCCAGCCATCCTAACCTCCTTGCTGTTCTCTGCATACACCAAGCACCCTTCTTCTCTGGGGCGTGTGGGTGGCAGTCCTTCCTGCCTTTGCTTATGTATCATCTTCTCAGGCTTCCCTAATCCATGGCATTTAAAATTGCAGCCCACTTTTCCTCCCTCTGGCACTCGCCATCCACAGTACCCAACTCCCCCCTCTTCTTGCTATTAACACTTTAGTCTATTAAGTTTTCATATTTGTGTCATGTTTGTTACTTGTGTTGACAGTCCTCGCCCTTCCTTCCATCAAAGAATGTAAGCGGCAGGAGGGAAGAAGATTTGTTTTTGTTTTTAAGCTGATGGATGGGCCTTAAGAGCCTGAAACATTGGTTGGTACAAAACAGACACTGTAGTTGTTGAAGTAACAGTTTGGGTGTTGTGCTTCCTTTTAAAAAAAATTTTTTTTTTTTAATATTTATTTATCTTTGAGAGAGAGAGAGAGAGAGAAAGAAACAGAGTGTGAGTGGGGGAGAAACAGGGAGGTGGGTGGGTAGGGGAGACACAGAATCCGAAGCAGCTCCAGGCTCTGAGCTGTCAGCACAGAGCCTGATGGGGGACTCGAACTCACAGACCGTGAGATCATGACCTGAGCTGAAGTCGGATGCTCAACCGACTGAGCCACCCAGGCGCTCCATCTTTATAATTTTCAAATGTTAGATTCTGAAGCAGCATATGCAATGAATATAGTCTTAATTTTATTAATACATTTTAGTATTTACAGCTAAAAGATCATATGTCTTTTTTATTTTCAAAGGACTATGATTTAATCTCCAAAGAACCAAAGCCTTTTGTATTTGAGGGGAAAGTACGCGGCCCTATTGTTGTTCCTACAGCTGGAGAGGAAGCATCTGGAAATTCAGGCAATTTAAGAAAAGGAGTTGTAAGGAAGGTGCATGTGTCTCCTAAAGGAGACGAAGGTGGTAAGAAACCTACCTGTATGGATCTGGCAAAAGAAGATATGAAAGATAATGGCAGAACATCACAACAGCAGCCGGGTGATCAAAATAGAACTATTTCTTCCACCCAGGGCCTAAACAATGATATTGTGAAGGCATTGGACCGAATTACGTTGCAGAATCTTCCTTCTCAGACAGGCCCGGGTTTTACCGCAGGAGGGAATAAGGACTACAGTCTCCCTCTCACTGTCCTTACGTGCACTAAATCTTGTCCACACATGGCTGCTTGTGGAAATGTTCTGTTTGAGGGAAGAACAGTTCAGCTAGGGAAGCTTTGTTGTACTGGAGTTGAAACTGAGGATGATGAAGATACAGAGTCTACTTCATCAGTGGAACAGACATCAGTGGAAGTCTCAGATGGACCCACACTCCACGACTCAGATCTCTATATTGAGATTGTGAAAAATACAAAGTCTGTCCCAGAATATTCAGAGGTGGCTTATCCTGATTATTTTGGTCACATTCCACCTCCATTCAAAGAGCCTATCTTAGAAAGACCTTACGGTGTACAAAGGTGAGTTTCAGATTTCTTCTTTCTTTTAAGCAGGACCATTGTCAGAATATAAGACGTACTTCAAAAAACTGCTTTGGTATTTAGGAAGAAAAGTACTCTGAATTAAAGTTATTATAATTTTTTATCCTGCTTTGGAAATTTTGCACTGTTTTAAAATGGTCCTTATGGGTTACTGTATTTTCTAAGCTCGTTACTTATTCAGATGAAGCCAACATAATAAACCTGACCATAGGACAGTTTAGAAATTTAGAGATTTTTTATTCATATGGAATCCGAAAGTACAGATTATTTACTAACTTTCAATAAATATTAGTAGTAATATATATTTATTTAGTAATTTGATTTTAATTTGAACTTGATTTAGATATATCTAAATCTGTATGATTTAAAAAGAGATGTGGACAGTATTATTTTGTTATAAAAATTGAAATTAGAAATACTCAGGTTGAAAATATGGGATTCATAAAAACAGTAGCTATAGTTCTTAAATCTTGCCAGTTAATTTTAGAAATTACAAATAGTATTCATTATTGCCAACTAGTAATATTTGGCATATAAGTACATTTGTGGTGCAACTTGACTATTTTCAGTGATTATTTTAGGGTTTTGTGATGATGGTTTACCAGTACCTAAAACCATGTACATGCACTTACAAGTATAGTATGTAATGATAAAAGGAAGACACTGCTGTGGGCATTTGATTTTCCTTGGACTGTAGGCTTTTTTAAAGCAACAACTGTATCTTATTGATTTTTTAAATATTTAATGTATAGTATAAATTAATCATTTTACTTAGCAACTTAGTATACGTTTAATGCTACCAGTTGGCTGCTTGACCCCACAGCTATGGAATCACATACAACATAGCATCAGAACAGGGACTCACTTTGCTGGAAAGATGTGTGGGAGTGGGCATGTGCCCAGGCATCCACTGGTTGCATCACACACTGCACTGTTCAGAGTTGCAGCCCTGAGAACAGTTGCGGTGATGGGGACAAAGTTTGGCCTGCTCATGTTTGCCTTCTCAGTTTCTCCTTAGGAGATGCCCACAAGAACTGTGGGGGAGCTGCATTTGTTCCTTCAAGTGACATTAAGACTGGAAGAACACACATATGTAGCAGCCATACTGGAACCAGTGAATTTGACTTGATAAGAGTGATGAGTCAGTGTGGTGTGTCCTAGCAGGATGGGGTATTCTGAAAAGCAAGTCAGAATGTTTGGATCCTAGACTTGGCTGTCCCACTGATTCCGTGTGTGTATGTTTGAGCAAAATAACTTAATTTCTCTAGATACCAATTTTCTCTCCAGACTGTGGATTGACACCCATTAGTACCCAGTATTATAAGAGAAAGTAGCTGTGTCACACGTAGTGCAGCAACGTATTGTTTCATAAACCTTTGGGGGTGTGTGGGTGTGTGTGTGTGTGCGCGCGCGCGTGCTCACATGTATGCAGGGATGTGAGTTTTTTTTAATGTTTATTTTTGAGAGAGTGAGTGAGAGTGAGCGAACGTGAGCGGGTGAGGGGCAGAAAGAGAGGGAGACAGGCTGTGCTGACAGCATAGTGCCTGATGCAGGGCTCCCATGAACTGTGAGATCATGACCTGAGCCAAAACCAAGAGTCAGATGCTTAACTGACTGAACCACCTTGGTGCCCCAGGGCTGTGATTTTTAAAATGTATTTCTTACAGGTCATGATCAAAAAAGTTTTTCATTCACCTTGACCATGGTTAACAAACTATGGCTCATTGTGTCAGATACAGCTCATAGCCTGTTTATGTTCATCCCACAAGCTAAGAATGGTTTTTATGTGTTTAAATGGTTCAAAAAAAAATCCAAAGAAAATAACATTTTGTGACACATGAAAATTACATGACATTCATATTTGTGTTTATAAATAAAGATTTTTTTTTTTTTTTGGAACACAGCCATTTCTATTTGTTTATGATCTCTGGCTGTTTTGGTACCACAATGGCAAAGTTAAATAGTTGTCATAGAGACATGTGGCTTGCAAAACTTAAAATATATACTAACTGATCCTTGAAGGAAAAGTTTGCTTCACCCCAGTAGCTACATAGTCTGAAGGCTTTATGGTTCTGTATTTGCAATAAAATACTCAATATCGGCCAGGTAGTAAGGATTTCTGAGTAGTCAGAAATGCTGCTTTTTCTGAAGTCCTACATTGAGGGTATTGTTTCTGGTTTGCTTATCTTATTTGCCTTGTCTTCTGCAAGTTATTTTTTGGGCAAATGATAGCATTTTGTAAATTATTTGCTAACTTTTAGGCCAGTCCTTATTCAAATGTAGTAACACCGTAAATGAATAATGTCAAAATTAATAAGGACCATTTTCAGAAAAAGGAAGCATTAGACTTCTTAAAATTACTTGGTGAAAATATGTTTTTGTTACTTTGAGTTTCTGCTTTATGATTATCACTGATCTTTTATTCATTAATCTTTTTAAACACAATAAATGAATAAAACTTCACTAAAAATTTCTCCACCTCATTTGGAAGGGGAAAAACCCATTATAAGATTCATATCTCAATGTAGATAGTACATTAATACTTAAAAATTTGGGATTTTGTGTGGTGGAGCCAAGATGATTGAGCAGCATGGAAGCTCTCTGCTTCTCTTGTCCCTGAGATGCAACTAGATCAGCAGCAAACCATTTTGCACACCTAGAAAATTGATATGAGGATTAACACAACAACTGTATAACTTGAGCCACGGACCTTGGCAGGTACCTGGCGTGGAGAGGTGAACGGGTGGGGAGAGAAGCTGTGGAGGGTAGGGAGCTGTTTTTGTTTGCAGAGAGAGGACAGAGATAGCGAGAGAGTATAGGAAAAGCACTCCCCCTCAAAGCAGCTGGAGAGAAAGAGAAAGAGTGGAAGTACCCACAAGGGTGTGAACAAGAAAGGGAGAAAGAAGAAAGGAGAGAATTTCAATACCATTAGGACTCTATAAACAGGAGAGTGCAGAGTCAGAAACTCCGCAGCCAGATAGATACCTGGCAGTGCTCTGGTGGGAAGGATGAATCCCCAGGAGCAGACAGAGAGGTGCGAGGGGTCTTTGGGCCACATGGGGAGAGACAGTTCCCCTGCTGGGAGTACATTTGGTGGAGACTGTGTGGCGTCCCCATGGGAAAAGGTCCCAGAGAACAGCAACGTTTGCTGGTGTTGGAACAAGGACGCTAGGGTGCAGTGAAGCCTTGTGCCAGTTGTGTGTGTTGTGATTTGCCATAGTCCCTTGAACCACTGCTGCTACATGATCTCACAAACTTTTTCTGGGGCAGGCTGGCACCCAGAGGCAGTCTCTGGGTCTCTGCAGTGGTGTGGTCGTGCAAGTGGTCCTGGGGGCAAGCCAGCACCTGGCCATTGCTCAGCGAGGCCCTCCCCCAGAAGGTCTGAGTAGGTCAAAGCTGCAGGGCCCTTGGAAGTGAGGTGTTTGGAAAAACAGCCCCATCTGAGATAAAATTTGAGAGAAAGGTGCTGCCTGGCAGGTTGATGGCTTGGTCATGGACAGCGTAGAAGCAGGGAGTGGACAAAAGCTGGAAACAAAGGAGAGCTGCCTGATGGCTGCCTGGGGAGAGCACAGAGTTCTGATGCTAGTGACTGGGAAACTGGGTGACACCATTTTCACCTCATTGGCACATACCCCTGCATGTGCCCACATTGATCCACCCCAGTAAGCTAAGCAGCACCACCTAGTGGAGAATGGAGCCATTACACCAAGCCCTGTCCAATTGCACCAATTAAGCCCTGGAGGACGACCACAAGTTTTCCTGCCTGCTTAGTGTACAGGCTATAAGATGCTTCATAGTTTGACTTCTAGGGGAAACTGACTGTAATTTCATTCTGTTCGCTGGCCCATCTGTTCATTTTTTTCTCTTTTTCTTTTCTTATTCTTAGATACAAAAAGAGGAAAATGTATTTTTGTTTTGTTTTTATAAAAACATTTAAAATTTTTTTACTGTATTTTTTTGTAAACTTTTCATTCCATTTTACTTCATTTTATTCTGTTTCATTGTATACATTTTTAAAATTTTTTTTAATTTTTTTTCTTTTTCTCTTTTCTTTCCCTTTTTTCTCTATTCTGTCAAGCTTCTTTAAACAACCAGACCAAAACACACCTAGGATCTGTCTTCCTTTATTTGATTGTGTTGTGTTTAATTTATAAATTTTAAAAATTTTGTTCATTCTCTTTCTCCAAAATGATGAAAAGAAGGAATTCACCCCTGAAGAAAAACAGGAAGAAATGACAGCCAGGGACTTAACACAGATACAAGCAAGATGTCTGAACTAGAATTTAGAATCACTATAATAAGAATACTAGCTGGGGTTGAAAAAAAGCATAGAATCCCTTTCTGCGGAGATAAAAGAAGTAAAATCTAGTCAGGACAAAATTAAAAATGCTATAACAGAGATGGAATCTTGAATGGATGCCATGGCGGCAAGGATGGATGAAGTAGAGCAGCAAATCAGTGATAGAGAAGACAAAATTATGGAGAATAATGAAGCAGAAAAAAAGAGGGAAACTAAGGCAAAAGAGCACAATATAGGATTTAGAGAACTCAGTGACTCATTAAAAAGGAATAGCATCAGAATCATAGGAGTCCCAGAAGATGAAGAGAGAGAAAAAGGGGTAGAAGGTTTATGTGAGCAAATCAGAGTGGAAAACTTTCCTAACCTGGGGAAAGACACAGATATCAAAATCCACGAAGCACAGAGAACTCCCATTAGATTCAACAAGAACCATCAACAAGGCATATCGTAGTCAAATTTACAAAATACACAGACAAGGAAAGAATTATGAAAGCAACAAGGAAAAAAAAAGTCCTTGACCTATAAGAGAAGCCAGATCAGGTTTGCAGCAGACCTATCCACAGAAACTTGGCAGGCCAGAAATGAGTGGCAGGATATATTCAATGTGCTGAATCGGAAAAATATGCAGCCAAGAATTATTTCTACAGTAAGGCTGTCACTCAAAATAGGAGAGAGAAAAATTTCCCAGACAAACAAAAACTAAAGAAGTTTGTGACAACTAAACTAGCCCTGCAAGAAATTTTAAGGGAGACTCTCTGAGGGGAGAAAAGACGAAACAAAACAAAAAAGACCAAAAGCAGCAAAGACTAGAAAGCACCAGAGAACATCACCAGAGACTCCAACTCTATAAGCAACACACTGGCAATAAATTCATATCTTTCAGTACTCACTGTAAATGTCAGTGAACTAAACACTCCAATCAAAAGACAAAGGGTAACAATGGATTAGAAAACGAGATCCATCTATATGCTATTTACAAGAGACCCACGTTAGACCTAAAGACACCTTCAGATTGAAAATAAGGGGATGGAGAACCATTTATCATGCTAACGGTCACTAAAAGAAAGCTGGAGTAGCCATACTTATATCAGACTATCTAGATTTTAAAATAAAGACTGTAACAAGAGATAAATGCATTATAATTAAGGGGTCTATCCACCAAGATCTAACAATCGTAAACATTTATACACCTAATGTGGAAGCACCTAAATATATAAATCAGTTAATCACAAATGTAAACGCTTTAATAAAGACTCATTGACAATAATACCATAATAGTAGGGGACTTCAACACCCAATTACAACAATGGATAGATCATCTAAGCAGAAAATCAACAAGGAAACAATGGCCTTGAATGACACACTGGACCAGATGGACTTAACAGATATATTTAGAACATTTCATCCTAAAGCAGCAGAATACACATTCCTCTCAAGTGAACATGGAACATTCTCCAGAATAGATCACATACTGGGACATAAATCAGCCCTCAACAAGTACAAAAAGATTGAGATTGTACTGTGCATATTTTCACACCACAGCGCTATGAAACTCAAAAACACGAGAAAAAATTTGGAAAGAAAAAGAATACTTGGAGATTAAAGAACATCCTACTAAAGAATGAATGGTTTAGCCAAGAAGTTAAAGAGGAAATTAAAAAGTACATGGAAGCCAATGAAAATGCTAACACCCACAGCCCCAGACCTCTGAGATGCAGCAAAGATGGTCATAAGAGGGAAGTATATAGCAATTCAGGCCTTCCTAAAAAAGGAAGAAAGTTCTGATACAAAACCTAACCTTACAACTTAAAGAGCTGGAAAAAGAAGAGTAAAAACAACCCCAAACCAGCAGAATAGGGGAAATAATAAAGATTAGAGCAGAAACAATGCTGTCGAAACCAAAAAACAAAACAAAACAAAAAACCCCCAAAAGACAAAAACCCAAAACAAACAACCCCCCCCCCCCCCACAATAGAAGAGATCAGTGAAATCAAGAGCTGGTTCTTTGAAAGAATTATTAAAATTGATAAGTCCCTAGCCAGTTTGATCAAAAAGAAAAAGGAAAGGACCTAAATAAATAAAATCAATAAAAGATGAGAGATTACAACCAATACTGCAGAAATACAAACAATAATAAGAGAATATTATGATCAATTATATGCCCATCAGGCAATGTGGAAGAAATGGACAAGTTTCTAGAAACATAAACTTCCAAAACTGAAACAGGAAGCTATAAAAACTTTAAAACAGGCCCATAACCAGTAAAGAAATTGAATTAGTAATCAAAAATCTCCCAACAAACAAGAGTCCAGGGCTGGTTGGCTTCCCAGGGGAATTCTATCAAACATTCAAAGAAGAGTTAACACCTGTTCTTTTGAAGCTGTTTCAAAAAATAGAAATGGAAGGAAAACTTCCAAACTTATTCTGTGAGGCAGTGTTACCTTGATTCCAAAACTAGACAGAGACCCCACTAAAAAGAACTACAGACCAATTTCCCTGATGAACATGGATGCAAAAATTCTCAATGAGATACTGGCCAACTGGATCCAACAATACGTTAAAAGAATTATTCACCACGATCAAGTGGGATTTATACCTGGGATGCAGGGCTGGTTCAATACCCACAAGGCATTGTGATACATCACAGTAATAAAAGAAAGGACAAGAACCACATGATTCTCTCAAAAGATGCAGAGAAAGCATTTGACAAAATACATCATCCTTTCTTGATAAAAACCCTCAAGAAAGGAAAGATAGAAGGATCATACCTCAGGATCATAAAAGCCATATATGAAAGACCCAATGCTAATATCATCCTCAATGGGGAAAAACAGAGCTTTCCCCCTAAGGTCAGGAACGCAACAGGTATGTCCACTCTTGCCACTGTTATTCAACATAGTAGCGAAAGTCTTAGCCTCAGAAATCAGACAACACAAAGAAATAAAAGGCATCCAGATCAGCAAAGAGGAAGTCAAACTTTCAGTCTTTGCAGATCCTTTATATGGAAAACCCAAAAGATTCCACCAAAAAACCTGCTAGAACTGATCCATGAATTCGGCAAAGTCACAGGATATAAAATCAGTGCACAGAAAGTGATTGCATTTCTATACACCAATAATGAAACAGCAGAAAGAAATCAAGGAATCTATCCCATTTACAATTGCACCAAAAACCATAAGATACCTAGGAATAAACCTAACTAAAGTGAAAAATCTATACACTGAAAACCATAGAAAGCTTGTGAAAGAAATTAAAGAAGACACACACACACACACACACACACACACACACACACACACAAAATGGAAAAATATTCCATGATCATTGATTGGAAGAAAAAACACTGTTAAAATGTTGATGCTGCCCAAAGCAATCTACATATTCAATGCAATCCCTACCAGAATAACACCAGCATTCTTCACAGAGCTAGAACAAACAATCCTAAAATTTGTATGGAACCAGAAAAGACTGTGAATAGCCAAAGCAATCCTGAGGAAGAAAGCCAAAGCTGGAGGCATCACAATTCTGGACTTCAGGATGTATTACAAAACTGTAATCATCAAGATGGTATGATACTGGCACAAAACCAGAATAGAACAGAATAGAGAACCCACAAATGGACCCACAAACGTATGACCAACTAATCTTTGACAAAACAGGAAAGAATATCCAAATGGAATAAAGATAGTTTCTTCAGCAGATGGTGTTGGGAAAACTGGACAGCAACATGCAGAAGATTGAACCTGGACCCCTTTCTTACCCGATACACAAAAATAAACTCAAAATGGATGAAAGACCTAAACATAAGACAGGAAGCCATCAAAATCCTAGTTGAGAACACGGGCAAAAACCTCTTTGACCTCGGCCGCAGCAACTTCTTACTCAACAAATCTCCAGAGGCAAGGGGAACAAAAGTAAAAATGAACTATTGGGACCTCATCAAAATAAGCTTCTGCACAGCGAAGGAAACAATCAGCAAAACTTAAAGGCAACTGACAGAATGGGAGAAGTTATTTGCCAATGACATATCAGATAAAGGGTTAGTATCCAGAATCTCTAAAGAACTTCTCAAACTCAATACCCAGAAAACAAATAATCCATTGAAGAAATGGGCAAAAGACATGAATAGACCCTTTTTCAAAGAAGACATCCAATAGCTAACAGACCCATGAAAAAATGCTCAACATTACTCATCATCAGGGAAATGCAAGTCAAAACCACAATGAGATACCACCTCACACCTATCAGAATGGCTAAAATTAACAACTCAGGCAACAACAGATGTTGGTGAGGATGCAGAGAAAGAGGAACCCTTTTGCACTGCTGGTGAGAATGCAAACTGGTGCAGCCACTCTGGAAAATAGTATGGAGGTTCCTCAAACAAATTAAAAATGGAACTACCCTATGACCCAGCAATTGCCCTGCTAGGTATTTATCCAAAGGATATAGATGTGCTGTTTTGAAGGGGTACATGCATTCCAGTGTTTATAGCAGCACTATCAACAATAGCCAAAGTATGGAAAGAGCCCAAATATCCATCAATGGATGAATGGATAAAGAATATACACATAATGGAGTATTACTTGGCAATCAAAAAGTGTGAAATCTTGCCATTTGCAACTATGTGGATGGAACTAGAGTGTATTAGGCTAAGCAAAATTAGGGAAAGACAAATATATAACTTCACTCATGTGAATGGGGGATGAATCACTGGATTCTACTCCTGAAATCATTATTGCACTATATGCTAACTAACTTGGATGTAAATTTTTTAAAAATACTTAAAAATTTTTTTTAATTGTAATCCCATACTGATAATTACTTGAATCCATATTTTTGGCTTAAATTGGCTTATAAATTAAAATGAAACTGATCTCTTATAAAGTACGCTTAGCATTTTTGGGTGCATCTCTCTTGTTTTCATATTCCATAAAATTAGAACATGAGAAAAAGTAGAAAGGATAAAGGTCACTCTTTGTCTCATTTCTTAGAGGTAATAACTTTTAGTATTTTGATTTTACTTTCCAGCTTTCTGTATGTTTTTAGAAAAATTGTCTAGCTGTATTTTATTGTAAATTATAATCCATATTGCTTTGTTTTACAAAGCATTTAAGGTATTTTACAAAAATACTTTTATCAAAATAAAATGAAAAATATGGCAAAGAAATACAGTAACAATCAGAGAAATATGTTCAACTTGTCTCAAAATAAAAGAAATGCATATTAAAATGTACTGAGATATCATTTCCCACATATCAAATTGCCTAAAATCTAGAAGTTTGATAGCATGTTTTACTGATGAGGTTGAGGGAAACAGGGTCGCGCTCTCTCTCTCTCTCTCTTTTTTCCCCAGACACCTGTACACTCATTGTTTAATTTGTAAAGTCCTTTTAACAGAGATAACAATTATGTTGAATTTGATGTTTCTTATTATCATACATTTCTGATTATTTTATAATATGCATAGTTAAATATATACATAAATATTATATGGCATTGTTTTTCATGTTTTTAAACTTTATGTAAATAATATACTGATAGTATTCTTTTGGAAACTTCATCAGTCAATAGCAGGTTTATGATGTTCATCATGGTAATCAATACATAGTATTGTATGAGTATACTCACAATTTATTTATTTTGTTGCTGATGAACATAGTTTGTTTCTAATATATTGCTTTCAGAAAAAAAATTCTTATGTTTTAAATGTTCTTTCATGTTTCATAGTTCCTTCAATGAAAATTTATTTGCATTTTATATCAAAATGGAATTGCTGGGCTGTACACTATAAAAATCCATTCTGCACAATGCAAAATATTTCTCAAGTTCAATTACTATTTCCAAAGAATATCTTCAGTTCTGGAAATTTATTCTGACATAACAAATAAATACTATTTTTTATCCTAACATTTTGTATTTTGTTAATGTATAGTAATATACTGCAATTTGCAATAAATTTTCTTTTAATATTATCTCTAGGAATATTAATTGTTCCCTCTATTCTAGATTTTATTATATTTTAAGTGTTTTAGTAGTTTTACTTAACTCATCTATTTTTGTGAATTTTATTCCTAAGTAATTTTATGGATTTCTGTTATTGTGAATAGGATTTTTTTTTTTTTTTTTTTTTTTTTTGTGTGTGTGAATAGGATTTTTAAACCAATTCCATTCTTGGCTAATTATGGCCAGTAAAGTAGCAATTTTATATCTTGTTTTTCAGTAAGTTCATCAAATTCTGTAACATAAATATGAATTAAAACTTTAATGAACATGTAGTAAATGCACATATTGCCTTAAATGCTTACTTTCTAAAACATGATTTGTTCTCAATTCAACCTTGGTAAATATTAATTTTATAAAGTAAGATTTTTTTTTTACATTATATTAGTCATTCTGGTTAAATATGTCATACCAAATTCTGATTGCATTTTATCCATCCCTACCACATATTTCTTACTATTTTTTTAAATTAA